>NC_087554.1:36830157-38330157 GCF_036250125.1 Pseudopipra pipra | reverse complement strand
GAACAGGCAACTGCTCAGAACCACATCCAAAATGTATCATAGAATACCACCTTTCCTTCTAGAAATAAGTGTCCCTTATGGCCCATGTGTGTGTTCACCTGCTGGCTAGATCAGAGTCCTCTATGGATATCTCCAATCCATACCACAATGTGCAATAGGATACCTATAACAGAAAAGTAATAAGGCTCTGAATGACTTGCATGCACAAGTCCCCTCTCATCATGAAATTGAGTTTTGGCTTCTCCTCTCTCCTACTCCTCTCTTCTCTGTCCTTACGATTGCAGGGAATAATGAGGAAAAAAACAGGAAGAACCAGCCAATCAGTGCCTGGTGTCACCAGGAGAATTTTGGGGTTTTCGATCACAAGTTCGTTTACAAACAGATGACCTGCTGGAAATAGGCAGGGTACATCTGTCTCAAAGGGGAAAAAACATCTTTGCCCAGGAGTTAGCAGGGCTCATTGAAAGAGCTTTAAGCTAGAGTTGAAAGGGAAAAGGGATAAAACTTGGCTCCCTAGAGAAAAGCCAGGGGACAGCACACTAATGTTTGAGGCAAGATCATTTGGTCTGCCATCTCAGTGAAGGCAAGGAATGGAGTTTTGTGTGGCAGCAAAGACACAAGGGTTACTGATGCGTTAGAAACCACAGAAGTGCACGAGAAAGGTGCTGTAAAAATTAAGGCTTCTCTCTCCAAGAAGCTGGTGCTCACTATCAATTCAGCCCCACTGAAGTGCATCTACACCAATGCACGCAGCATGAGCAAGAGAGAGGAGAAGCTGGAAACCACTGTGCAGCAGGAAAACTATGACAGAGTTACCATCATGGAAACATGGTGAGATGATTGGCACAACTGAAGTGCTGCAAGGGGCTGTAAACTCTTCAGAAGGGATAGGCAAGGAAATAGGGGTGGCAGAGTAGTTCTGTGTGTTAGGAAGTGGTTTGGTCATCTACAGCTTAATGATGATAATAGGATTGAGTATTTATAAGTAAGAATGAGGGAGAAGGCCAACAAAACAGATGTCAGTGAGGGAGTCTGTTATAAGCCACATAACCAGGATGAAGATGCAGACAAAATATTCTATAAGTAACTGGAAGAAGTCTCACCATCACTAGCCCTTGTTCTCATGAGGAACTTCAACGTACCAGATGTCTGCTGGAAATGCAATACAGCAGAGACGTAACAGTCCAGTAGTTTCCTTGAGTGTGTGGAAGATAACTTCCTGACACAGCTGGTGAGTGAAGATCAGCCTGTCAAAAAGCTATGGCTGGCACTCAGAAAAAAAGAGTTAATGACCATTGGAAGGAGTGAGAAACTCATGACAACTACAAGGATGCCATGAGGTTACACAGGGAGAAACATAGAAGGGCCGAAGTTCAACTAGAGCTTAACCTGGCTACTGCTGTAAAAGACAGTAAAAAATGCTTCCATATATACATTAGCAACAAAAGGAAGGCTAAGGAGTATCTCCATCCTTTAATGGACGTGGATGGAAACATAGCAATAAAGAACGAGGGAAAAGGCTGAGGTACTTCATGACTTCTTTGCCTCAGTCTTCATTAGTAAGATCAACTATTCTCAGGCTACCCATCTCCCTGAGCGGGAAGACAGGGACCAGGAGCAGAATGAAGGCCCCATAAGCCAAGGGGAAATGGTCAGTGACCTGCTACACCGCTCAGACACACATACGAGTGCATAGATGCAGATGGGATTCACCCAATGTTACCAAGGGATCTGGTGGAAGTTGTTGATCTGGTGGAACCACTTTCCATCATTTACCAGCAGTCCTGGCTAAGCAGGGAGTCCCAAATCACTGGAGGCTGATAAATGTCTACAGGAAGGGCAGGAGGGAGAACTACAGGCCTGTCAGCCTGACCTCAGTGCCAGGAAAGGTCATGGAGCAAATCATTTTGACTGCCATCACTTGATGCATACAAGGCAACCAGGGGGTCAGCCTCAACCAGTACGGGTTTATGAAAGGTAGGTCCTGTTTGACTAAACTAACCTCCTTCAATGACAGGGTGACCCATTTAGTGGATGGGGCTCTGGATGTTGTCAACCTGGACTTCAGTAAAGCCTTTGACACAGTAAAGCCTTTCCCACAACATTCCCTTAGAGAAACTGGCAGCTCATAGCTCGGAGGGCTGCATTCTTCACGGTGAAAAACTGGCCCAGATATTGGTGGTAAATGGAGTTAAATCTAGCTGGGGCTAGGGGTGTTCCCCAGGGCTCAGTATTCCGGCTAGTCCTGTTTAATATTTTCATTGATAACCTGGAGGGGAGGATTGAGTGCACCCTCAGTCAGTTTGCAGATGCCATCAAGTTGGGCAGGAGTATCATTCTGCTGGAGGGAAAGAAGACTCTACAGAGTGATATGAACAGGCTGGATAGATGGGCCAAGGCCAATTGTACAAGGTTCAATATGGCAAGTGCTTGGTCCTGCACTTTGGTCACAAGAACCCATGCAGCACTAAAGGCTTGGGGAAAAGCAGCTTGAAAGTGGCTCTGCAGAAAAGGCCCTGGGGGTGCTGATCAACAGCCAGCTGACCATGAGCCAGAAGTGTGCCCAGGTGGCCAAGAAAGTCCTGACTTGTATAGTGTGGCCAACAGGAGCAGGGAATTGTTCATCCCGCCTGTACTCAGCACTGGTGAGGCTGCACCTTGAATCCTGTGTTCAGTTTTGGGCCTCTCAGTACAAGAAAAACATTGAGGTGCTGGAGCACAAGTCTTATGAGGAGCAACTGAGAAAGCTATGGGAGTTTAGCCTGGAGAAAAGGAGGGTCAAGGGGACATTATCGTTCTCTACAACTACCTGAAAGGAGGTAGTAGTGAGGTGGAGTTGGTCTCCTCCCACATAACAAGCAACAGGACAAGACAAAACAGGCTCAAGTTGGACCAGGGGAGGTTTGGATCGGATATTAGGAACAATTTCTCTCCAAAAGGGTAGTCCAAGTACTGGACAGGCTGCACAGGGAAGTGGTGGACTCACCATCCCTGGAGCTATTTAAAAGTCGTGTAAATGTGGCACTTAATGATATAGGTTAGTGGTAAACTTGGCAGTGCTAGGTAAGCAGTTGGACTCGATGATATTAAAGGTTTTTTCCAACTGAACAAGTCTATGGGGAAATTTTCTATAGTAAAAATGATAGTAATCTCATGTAGCTAGAAGGACTTAAAGTCTTTTCCAGGGCACTGGACTATTATATAAACTGACAGGTACATCCAGTCTGTCTTTGTTTTCTTCCCTTCCCCCCCCCCCCCAATGCACTGATATTATAAAGCAGCACAGACTGCAGCAATTATCCATATTGATTATGCTACTTGGGTCCAATGTTTTTCTGCATTTTATAAGCACATAAAGTATGAACAATTCTGAAAAAATACCTGCCCTGAGGTTGAGATTGTTTCAGAAGTCTATTCAGTTAGTAGTTGGCTTACATCTACCTTAATATACATAGAGTTATCTTTTTTTTTTTTTTAACTTTTCTGAAATTTAGTATTCTTTACATAGCAATCATCAGGAACCATTGTCTAGGGAGAAGATACACAAAACACTTGGGTAGTTAATTCTTACATACAAACCTAACTTCATATCGATTAAAAAGGAAGTTTAGCACCTGCATACAAGTTAAGCAGTTGAATAGTTTTGTAAGTCTTATTCTGGGTCCTCTACAACTAAAACACCTGAAGTTGAGAAAGATTATATGAGTTGAAGCCCAAGGTCACAAAATAGGTCAGTATCAGACAGAAATGAAGTGAGTTGAATTCCCAACCCTTGATCCTTCCCGAACTGAAACAGTGAATGTCTTAAATACTTCAACAAATGTCAAATCCTTTCCAAACCTTTCTACATTTTTGATATAAAGGAAGTAGAGTGCAATGAAATTCAGTAATTAATCATAAAATGTAGGGAGGGAGGTTGAGTACATTTTTGTTTTCTTAAATTCTCAACTTCTAATTTTACTTTATAGCCACTGGCATCTTGCCATTATAAAGCACAGTAAATAGGAGCATTCAGTGTATATCGCTGTCAGTATTTTTTGTCATGCATTTCTCATCTTTTTTCTCTTGATACTTACCTAACCTCTTCAGCCTCTTCATGTTAAACATGAGTAATTTTTGTTGCTTCAGATTGACTCTGTTCTTGCTATATCTTTCTCTCAGTGATCAGAACTGAACACATTATTCAAGTTGTGTCACGCCATTGATCTATACACCACAACATATTTGTTATAATGTTCACACTATAGTATCATTAGATGCATTTTCAATACAGATGCTTTTTCTACCCTGTCCCTCAACATTGCTTACATTTTGTTTGCTTTTATGTTTAGTGTTGCACACTAAAGCAGATTTTCACCAAGCTGTCCACAGTGACATCTAGGCATATTTCCTCTAGGTACAGTTAATTTAAAACCCAGTAATATGTATGAGTAGCTCAAATTGTTTTTTTTTCCAATGTGCACTACATTTCATCTGTCAGCAATGAATCATTTGTCATTATGCTGCCTATTAGCTCAGTGAGGTGCCTCAGAAGTTTCTTGTAATCTCTACAAACCTAAGCAGAAATGAGCTTCTTCCATATCTTATTCTTTTTTTAAAATACTCATAACTGTATTAAATTTTCCTTAAAAAAAAGTTAATGAGGGGCATTTTCAGAAACTGTTAACAGTCAGAAATCACACCATTTTTTTGCCATCCTGACTAATATTCTATAACAAATTTCTAACAGAGTAGAAAGGCACTGCCTTCAAGCATAGGAGTCCCTCCATACACCTAAGTTTTAAGCACTTTTTTCAAGTACATTGTGGATGTTTTATTGTAAAATTCTACTTAGTTAATTTTACTCATATTGTTACTGGGAAGTATTTTTTTTTAATATTTCAATCCTTATTTTGCCATGGTTTTGACAGAATAGAATCAGTAGCAAAAACAGATCCATAGAGCTAAATGCAATCTTCAGTCTATAATCTAAGTGGCCTGAATAGGGCTATAGATTCCATTCCCTGACATGTGAATGAAGGGGAGAAAAACCAAACTGCTGATGCTGTAGAGCTTCTTCCACAAGTTTAAAGTCTGTGTTCTCAGTGCCCCAGTATATACAGTATTTTTGCTGGATTCATGTAGTTAATACTCATCCATATCTGCTGACAGGATCTCCTGGGACAACATGATACGTAAAGCTCTTATGCACAGCTCTACAGAACACAGGGGCAAATATTTTTCCTGCTGTATGTCAGCACTAAAGTTTTTCAAACCCCTCAGATGAGGGGATAGTTCAGTTTAGCAGGCTTCTCTCTCAGAAGCTTTTTTCCCTTTAAAAAAAAAATTTAGTAATTTGCCTCTGAACCCTTTCCATGAGCTTCATGCTGTCATTTTGGTGTTTCTGTTCCAAGATCAAAAAATAAACAGGTAAAACTCATAATATCTTGACGTGTATTCTATTCAATATAACAATTAAATTTACAGAGATAGGGAATATGCTCCTGAGAATAAGCTTCCTGAAGTTTGACTTGGGCTGGAGCCAAAACATTTCAGGTTTAGTACTCAGGAGTATTATTTAGAAGATAAATTGCTAGATATCAGATTTTGGGAAAGGTACAATTAGCATCAAGTCTTGTTGCACAGCAATTCATTGGAGGGAACATACCCTGTATTACTTGCTCATATTTACAATAATAATTAAAATACAAAACAAATCTCTGGCTAAGGGAATTTAGCTTTGATAAAATGTTTTGAAAATGCTGTTTGGGAGTATTCCATGTAAAGAAAAGTGAGAAATACCCTCCACTTTATTTTTAGGTTAGCATAATATTGTGCAGCTTCAAAAAGATTTTGAGCACTTTACAGACTTTTAAGTCTCTTACCATGAAAACTGATTATTCCTATGAATGGGAAACCCCTATTATTGATCTTGAACTTTTGAGTGACGAGTTCTTGAACCACTGTGCGGCAGTTCCTCACAAAATTCACTCTCGTAGAAAGGATTATATTCAACTAAAACTGTTTTTACAAAGAAACAAAAGCAGCAGCAGCAAGAAGATATGAACTACTTATTTTCCCTTTGCCTACTTGGAGCCTAAGTTTTTGCAGATGCTTATACCTATAGCACTGCATGTACCCAAACATGCATGCACACCATTCACATACACACATCTGAATAGGAATTGACTCATAAGTAACAAAATTCTTCCTCTTCTCTTGCAAGTCCAATTTTTATCATGGGTATGTAAATATTATTGGTATGCAACACTGTAGGCAACTGCATCACCTTGTGTTTGTTTGCAAATAAATGAACAGGGATATTACTCCTTGAAACTATACTACTGCACACACACCTATTCTTCAGTATCGAGTTGAGCTGTATGCATTCCATTATGTTCTTTTATCCACATGTTTTAAATTACTTTCAAAAAAACAAACAACAGAGATCAGTCTAAAATTAATGAAAATAAGCCTGAAGTTGTACAGGGAACCATAGATGTCATATAGCTGTCAAAAAGGATGATATTGATGTTAAAAAAATGGTCTTAGGAACCAGTACTCAAACATACAAAATCCTCATTGCTTATTGCTGACTTAGACCTATTCTGAAAGGCATCTTTTCTGAGACACACCTTTTCATGAACAATGAGTGAAAACATAAGCGATCCAAATGTATTAATGGAGAGAAAACAGCTGGTGGCACCGAAAGCCTCAGAGGAAAAGGCAGTAGAAGGGTTTTTTTATATTTTTAAAAAGAATTTCAACTTGCTTAAAAGGGGGCAGGAGTAAAAACGATTCTCAGCAGCACCACCTGGTTATTTTAGTTTTGATACTCACTCATCTCATTTTTATTTAAACATGTTTTAAGAGAATTCTTAAAGCAGTTTGGGTTTTGTCTGTTTTGTTGGTTGTTTTTTGTTTGGGGTTGGAGGTTTTATTAATACTGCCACTGGACAGTGATACTGCATCAATAAGTATGTCTTAAGTCCCTACATTAAAATGATATGATTATGTTTTGGAAATGCAGCGAGTATTACATATCTTTAGTTCTCCAAATAAAGGTGACAGTAGTGGTAAAACTTTAACACTACAGAGGTCACTGGAAAATGTTCTAAATAAATATCACTTAACAAACAGATATTATTACAGTAACTATTACTGACACCAGTGATTCACAACCACTCTTATGATTCTTTCTATTATATAGATACCATTATTTTACATGTCTCTCTCCCCAGGTTCTGACGATATAAGAAATTTAGGCTGGTAACAGCTGGAATGAATACATGAAGGAGCAATAAAAGAATTAGATTATTTATATAGCTAAGTATTTTTAATACATATATAGAGAGTGATATTCTCTTTTACTAATTCCATTGTAAATTGTTACATAAATAAGTGAAATCCAGACAGTACACTCATCATTACACGGTTTAGCATTGCTTCGTAAACTGTATTATGCTGAAAGATGTTTTTTACTTCAAATATGATGGCAAAATTGCTACAGTCACATTTCTGTTTTGGGGAAAAGAATGATAAAGGAATGCTCCATTAAGAGACATTAATTTCATAACAGAAATCCATAGATATCCTATTTCCTACCACAAAATTTTGGGAAAATTAATTCTTATCCAGCACTTCATACAGCTTCTTGATTTCAAAGCCCGTAAAGGCTATTAAAGTAATCTAGCTAATAGCACAATAGACTTCTTGGTGCAAACATAAATGCCCATTATATCTTCAATTTCTTCTTTGCTCTCAGTAATCCTCCAGTAAATCACACTCAAAAATAAATAAATAATTCTTAAAAATGCTGATATTTTCTAAATCACTATGAGTAAGCAATCAGGAATGAAGAATATATTTTCCTTTCTGTTTTGATTTTTTTCTTTTGAGGCAAAGGATTGGTTTTTGCCTAGTTTTGCAACAGCTTTAAAACACCTAAGTTTGAGAAACAGTACCTTCTTTTGAACGTAGGTATCGCCCAATGTTTTTAACTTTGAAAGTCAAATGTTAAAACAACAGTGATGAAGTTAAAGGAAAATGTGTTTCTACTTCAAAATACTGAAGTATTTGCTACATTTCCCATCTTCAATAGCAACATAAACTTTTATCAGACATATTTAAAAACAGAACAGCAGTGTCTTCTTAGTGAGGAGTTATTCTGGTTGCATACATACTGTACATGCTACTGAAAGCTTTTCATAATAGAAGACCATGCACTTTCATGTAATTCTTAATTAGAAGATGACTACAACTGAATTATTTAAAATCAAGCCTTTGTTATCAGCATCAGTTTTAGACAGAAGCTGAGAATCATTTGTGAGCTGTGGCAGACCCAGACTGTTCAAAGCAATTGCTGTTCAGCATGAAAGCTGCAATGGAGGTCACAGAACAGGTCAGGAGGAAAGATAGTGTATCGATTTCACACCAGGAATAGAGGCGAAGCGAGGGCCCGCTGTTGCTGCATGTGATGTATTTCACTTCAGTTTAAGGCACATTTCATTCCAATTCAAGAGGGGGTGGGGTGCAAAGGGTGAGCAGATTTCACACTGAATCATGATGAATTCTGGACTTGTGTATTCCAGTAAATATCTCCTTCCTGACATTAAGTATTTCTATAGCAGAGTGAATACAATGGAAATTAGACAGCAAACAGATAGGAGAAGAGCACTCCTGGGAAAGGAGGAAAAAAAAAAAAAAACGCAAAACACAACTCCCCAGAAACCTCCCACCAAAATCTATATACGATTAGGTCTATTGCCTCCTGGCTTAGGATATACAAATGTTGTCTCAAACCCAGAGAACTGCTATAGACAAAAGAAATTGTACATTGTTCCGATATTCATGCTACTGAAGACACGATATTCTAATCTTTTATTAAAGCATCTTTAAGCCACATAAACATAAGCCAAATGGCTTCAAAACCCAAAGAGCAGAAATTCTGTTCACACAAACCTTCCAGCTATGCACAGACAAAGTTATGCTCAGTGAAAAGGGAATGCAACTCCTGACAAAATATTTTAAATGCATCAGTGTAACAGACATACAAAAAGGTGGTGCACAACTGTATTTTACTTCATTTTATTTTCAAACTGCTATTCCAACTAATCCTAACTTCTCCAGCAGAGGATACTAGCAGCTGTCCCTTACTGTTTTACAGAACAGTGTTGATTATTCATATTTCATTGTCCTGTAGTAGTGGCCAGCTTCTGCCCCATGTTCTTTCTTAATAACTAATTAACTAACTAACTAAAAACATCAGTTCTAAGGAGTAAAGCATTAAATGTAAGTAGAGGGATATTTCTCAAGTTACTTGGATAACAGGCTAGTCTTGTTCAATTTTTTTTCCAACACCGAGAAACTGAATTTCCAGTACTTTTGCCCAGTATGCTGTAGAAGTGTCGTGTCAACTCCTAAACTGCTAAGATCATATACAGGGTAATGGTAAAATGCTAAATCTTTTATGGATAAAGTGTTCCCTCCTTTCCTCAGTGTTACTTTGCATAATTTGTTCTCTGAAAAACTGCTCTTCTTTTCAAATGCTGACTCTGCTATTCTGCTTGTGACAATATTTTACAACTTTTCTAGATCTTTATATTGGCTCCATAACACTAGGAAAATAGCCAGACACTGACATATTTCAGAACAAAAGACGATTGTATTTGAAACTGCACAGAGATTTCCTACTAAATTATTTATATTAGTTCACTTCCACGTCATTATTTCTTTTCAACTGTTCTAAGGCATCAATGTCAACTTCTTGAACCCTCTCATGAAAGCTTTGCTGTCATCAGGGTCTATTTCAGCATCCTTAATTCCGCATAAGGAATCAGTTACCCAGCAAGTTTTCAATCACAAAGGGCCAGATGCTCCTCTCTGCTACATACTGGAGCTGGGCAGACGGGCCCCTCACTAAGTCTGAGGAGGGCAAAAGGTGGCTGTGCAGAGTCTGTGGGTGTGTGCACACGTGTGTGCTACCAGCCTGCCACAAAACAGTTGAGACTGCTGTGCATGAAGAGAAAAAAAAATTCGAACAGTGGCAATGATTAAAAACAAGTGACAATCAGGTGCTCCATGAAGAATGATCCACAAGAAAATGTCACTAACTTGCACTGCAAAATTCCATCATAGTTACCACTTCTCAATAATTCCTCAAACTTCAACGATGGTGCGCTGTATAAATGTATAGAAATCTTCCACAGCCTTGAGTGAGGCTTCACTGGATAAGCACCTGCTGGTTACACACAAAGTCAAAACCCACTAATGCTATTTGATCTACAGACTCCTGCTGACACCGTGCATCATGCAATTCTTACCTCCTCTGATATGTGGAGTATAGTTAAATTGCCAGTGATGGCTCTTCTCAGGAACATCCACCACCATGGTGGTGCTTAGGATTGTTTCCTAAAGACCATGAACTGCAGAGTAGCTGCAGACACAGCTCCATGATCAAAGGCCAAGAGGACAGGCATTTCTCTTGCCTCATGGTGCTAATATCCAGAACTACCTCTTCCATTAAGAGTGGACAATATGAGCATCAAGACTCACATCTGTTACTGGACTCCCAGAGAGTACCAGTAGCCAAAATAAAGTCATTTTTCCATTTGCAGTTGAGCAAAAGGATTGCTATTTTTTAATGGACAAGGATCTTAGCAAGATAATAAATCATTAAGACCACTGCAGACTTCTAACACACAGTTTGAAAACAGCCTGCAAGCCACCCATATGGAACAGACTGTAAATCCCAAGTAGTTAAACAAAACCAAAACACAGTAATTCAACAAAGTCCACAGTGATTGCCAGGCCTAATTTCAATTCCAAGCCTAATCAGAAGTTCAGTGCCCTCAGTGGCATGGGTCCCCGCTGTTTTATACATCCTCACATTCCCCCTGAACATCAGCACAGCAGTTATGCTTATCTGGGACACATTAGCTGATGCACAGGAAAAAATGAATAGCTGTGAGGCTTGCTTTCATTACAGTTCAGGTTAAGCTGAAGGCTTGCACATGTCACAGAAAGGTTTGTGCCATGCATTGCTATTGATACTCCTCTTGCAGGAAAGAATATGTCAGGTGACACAGCCTGCCATGGGGGTTCCTCAGAGACACAGCACCAACAGCTGTACCAGGTATGACCACATGCTCCATGGCTGGGGAAATGTGGCAGGAGGGCTGGAACGGTTACTGTGGCTGTGGGCTGGAGAGGCAGGAAACTGTTGCATTTCCTCAAATTTCTAGATCCCGGATTTTTCAGTACTGGCATAATATTCTATCATTCCATCAAAGTCCTCCACCTCCCCATTAATGGAAGTGACCTGTGCTGTCCAAAAAAAAAAGTTCATTAAAAATTTAAAGAAATTTGAAATCTGAGTAATTTTTTTCTCTTCAAGAGTGTGAGAGATGGGAATGAGAAAGAAGAGAGATAAGCAAAGGGGCTTGGGTTAAGTTCAATTAGCAGTAAAGCATGCTCTCTGGAAAGGTGCATGCATAAAATACAGGCCTCAGGGAGTAACAGTGGTAAATAGACAAATTAAACATCAAGAGTCTTTCTAACCTCTCATATATATAATTTTTAAAAAATATTTACTGAGTGTAAAAAGATCAGCCTTAGACCCTTGCAATGAACATGATAAATGGTTATATTGCGTGTGTGTTAATTAATACTAACCCCTCTCTGGATAAAGAAAAAAGAGTAATGCAAAAAAACCCCACAACAAAATACACATGCTTTTAAGCAAAGTAAGCATGGCAGGTGGTTGTGTTCCAACTAAACTGCACCGCCATTTACTTTCTATATGGAGACAACAACCCGAAAAAATGAAACTCAATCAAGTGCAAAGCACTTAAATTGCATCTTCTAGTTGTAAGACGCTTTTACCAAAACATTCAGCCACTTCAGCAACAATCTCATCCAAACTACAATATTTGGAATAAATGGTGTGAATAGAAACTTTCGGTTCTACACTAGACATTTTCACAGATTGACCGAAAACACAGTGAGTTTCTGCACAGTAGACTTAATACCTAGCAAAGTAAACATGCTAGAAGCCACTCCTTTACAACCCTGTATCTTAATTCACACCCCTTTTGCTTCTGTTTTGTGTGGTAGCGTTTTTGTTTTTTAAAACAAGGATACCAAAATCCAACACATCTCAGTTATACAGAAACGTAAAAGTCCTACTGTTCTTTTGAGAATGAAAGAATTCCCCTCGGTGTCCTGACTATTAGAGAAAAAGAAAATATACTCCCCTAAAGGCATAAGTAGCAAATATTTTTGGGAAATGTCCACAAATGGTTTTTTCCTACTAACCATTTGCCTGAGCAAGAAAAGATAACACTTTTAAACCTCAGAAGTGTTACTCTTTTTAAAGAAGGACAAAAATCAGTTTGGGGTCTTTTAATTACCTTTTTCAGCTTTATTCAAGTCTGGTTTTTTCCACTAGCTTCCTAACCAGCATTCCATATTAAGCCATAAGAAGACTGTTGAAAAGTCAGCACTGAACTGAAAATAAGAAAACACAGAAAAAAATCCACAAAACCCCCCACCCCAAATACCACACCCCCTCAGATTCACAGGTAAGCAACTCAAGTCCTGTAGCCTGACAGTCTGGACTTCCTATGGAGGATTACTAAGGACTATATGTAATTAACCACAGTTGCACGTTATCTTTCTTACATAATCTATCTCTCTTAAAAAGGGACAACCACCAATACGGATTCTTTACGGTTTCTGATAACACTAAAAAACACAATTATGAATAAACTTCTGAGATTTCCACAGAGTACAAGTAGCAAGACTCATTTCAGAACCAATATCAGAACAACCAATCACAAAGACAATGTTGCAATTGCTGTCTGCTTGCTTAATGATGACTTTAAATGAACTGGTATTCCGTCAGATCAAAACACTCATGGATTTGATGTTTCAGAAAAAGGTCTTCAAGATAATGAATATTTTTAGTATTGATATTTATTGAAAGCATAGAGGGTACTATTACTCCTTCCAATTCTGAGGGAATGAACACTTTAGTAATGTGTAATTCAAGAATGAGAAGGTTGAGAACAATAGTTTTGAACAGATATTTCAGGTCTTCTAGTTTTAGAAGACACATTTAAAAACAAAATGCTTTTTTGGATGCCTTGGCAGAAGGAAAAAAAAGGCAAAAAAAAATCTGAAAAGCAAGCAATGTACTTTTTATGTGATATTAAAGAAAACAATGCTATTTAAAAGAAAAAAGCAGCATGTCTTTCACATTTTATGTCCTAAGTAGGTTTAAGTACTGCCTATTACTTGTCAAGAATTCAATAGCAAATAGAAACTTTCCAGGTTGACGTGCTGGGGCAGACGAAGGTCATTCTTTAAAGCATTTGCTCCCTTGAGAGGAAAACCTGGAAGGATGCTGTTTGAGCAATTTATACCAGGCACAGCAAGTCATTAGATGTCTGTGCTCCAAGTCTGCCATGATCCTGATTCCACAGCCATATGTAGTTACCATGGTGGGAACCAGTTCTAAAAGCCAGTAAGTCAAAGGAGTGAAGAGGTGTGTATTTTCTTCTCAATGTACTGAACAGATATAGAAACTGTAAATCTTTCACGAAATAGCAAGACAGAAGAAAAGGTGTGTTACACAGATGAACATCACACGTAAGGGTTAAAAAAAGTAAATTTTCAATTTCAGAGCAGGAAATATGATTGTGGAGGGGGAAAAATGAAGGCAATTTGCAGGTAGGAAAACATTCTTTCTGGTTAGTGTTTTAATGAGATTTTTTCTCCTGATTCAGTTTTACTTCAAAACAAAAACTAAACAATAAGCAATCCCACAACATCTGTGAGTAAATACTACACTGCTCATTTTCTCTTTAAAAATTTTGATAGAGTCAAGAGATTTCTATTTTAAATAGCCAAAACAATACAATTCCTGAACTGTATTTTGTAAAGACTTGAAAACTCAGCATTTTTTGAAAATCCAGCCACCCAGAAGGAATATATGAGCTTGCAAATAGCTCTCTTTTCCAGGAGGAGGTTACAAAAGTATGCAACAGATGTCTAGCTTTCAGATATATAGCAAGCAATATACAGTACAGATTTGCTTATACATAACATGACCTTATTCCAGTTATATAGGCAGAATTTCAAGCCTAATACAGACCTACATGTTTAAAAAGAAACATAAATGAGTCTATTAAGTGCATACTCCTGATATGCATGTGACATGTACCACTATCCAATGTTTACTTTTATTTTCCCTGCAGATCACAAATGACACAAAAAACAAAAGCACTTTAACCAACAAGAACAGCACATGGACTAGTCCCACTCTTCCTTCTCTCAGTGCTTTAATGATCTAAGTTGACACTCATTCCTCTACTTGCCGTCCCCAAGGACAGCCCTGTCTCAGATGTCTCAGCCCAGGCAGATGATTTCTCATTTTATCATGGACTGGTTCACTAGCCTGTTCAGAGTCCTTCCTATGCCTCTGAGCCATACGAAAGGGAAGTTAATCCTCAAGTTCTTGTCCAATTTTATCCCTTCCACATTTGCTGAATGGTTTTGTGTGCGTAGGTTTACTGTGTGTCTGAAAAAGAAAAAGCTCAGGAGGAAAATGATGTGTGTATATATATTATTATTTTTAACTCTCAAACTTCATTACAGAATCTTTACATTTATATACAAGCACAATATAAGTGACTTAATATTTTATGGCCTTTTCAAAATACTCTCCTGTAACATCTGAACTTGTCCCTTTAGCTGAAGGAGCTATGTCGACAAATTTAATATACTCAGAGGACATCCTGACTTTCTTGTACATTTGCATATCCCAATTCTCACATATTTTTAACATTGGGAAATACATCAAGCTAAAACTCTATGGAAAAAAAAATCACTTTACAGGACAAAAAAAGCAACCAGATTCACTAAGGTAAGCAAGAGTAGAAAAATCAAGCAAAACCACCATCCTTATCTGTACACTATCCAATCAGTTTCTGCAGTAGCCTGTATTATGCAAGATATGTGCTACTGTATTTTAAAATGGGGTAGAAGACACTTCCAATCCTGCTGTTTCTTAATTTTTGTACTCTACATTTACTTATCTCCATCCTAAAACTACCAATAGAAAAGAAAATATATCATGCCCAGAAATCAGTTTTCCTTTATATCAAATATCAGTTTTATCTGTGTATAACTTTCAGTGCTTTCCACTATAGGAAAGCACGAATGGTTTTGTCCACATGAAGATTATCCAATTACCTCTCTACCATGAAATAAAATAAACCATATATAGAAACATTTTAAACTTTAGGACACACACAAAGGAAAGAAAAGTACCCCAAAGACAAATGAGATTCTAATATACATATGAGCATTAAGACACAGACATTCAAATTTCTAACAGAAAACTGCCTTTTAAAAAGCCACTGCATTCCTACAGCCATATTCTTGTTCTATATGGTCAAAGTTCCACTGAAATCAACAGCACAACACATGCATTAAATGAGGAGCCACAAAGTCATAATTTTGTTAAAACAGAAAATTTACACCACAATCCTAGCAACACATCATTCAGAGGTTCTTACTTGAAAACAACCTAAGAGTCCTCCAGCATGTAATGAACTTATCTCAACTTCATCAAAGGTCAGAGTATATGTTTCACTTTTCTCTTTTTCCTAAGCACACCCATGGCCAGAAAATAATGTCTCTGGTATGTTTATTACGAGGTGTCTACATATGTAGAAGTAGCATGTATGCATACACACACATGCACCTTTAAAGGCTTTCTTTCCAGTATTATTAGCAGCTGCTTGCATATATGTAACTTCTTGTCCAGAGTGACAGCTGTATTTTCGCCTGTTTTGACATTGAGTCTGATCTGGGTGAATAGCTCATATCCATTAAAGTGCTATTACAACACTGAATGACTGCCAAAATACTTCCTGATCAATTTTAAAAGCCAGCTAGCTGTCATCATCTAATCGCAACAGCAGAAAACAAATCTTTGGGGAATAAAGTAAGATTTTAAAACATTTTTTAAAAGCAGGGTATTAAGTCTAAAACCTCCAAACTATTTAAATAAAAATCACGAGCTGCAGCAATATCTACGTAAAAATCTCTGTGCTTTGAAAGCTCGTATACTTGTTACTGACAAGCATTCTAACGTAGTTTCTAAATCTACCATTTCAACAATCTCTGGAGTTTGAACTCTTGCCATCACATAACTTAATAAAGCAATACTGAAAACAATCACCACAGAGTGTGATTGTGCTCACCATTAAAGTTAGTTCTATAAAATTTAAGACTGAATTCAATCATCTTTGTGTCTTTGGCTGAATGGCTGAAAACCAATGTGCAGGTTCAATTCCTTGCTTCTGAATAGCTTTACAGTATGCATATTTTTAAGCTGCAGTACAAACATCATTTCAGACTTTCATTTATCAAGCATACTTGAAAGGCAATATAATTCAGAGACAGTTAAAACCGCTTGAAGAGAAGGCAGAGTTGGCACAAGTTTGGCACAGCTTTCAAAGAGCCTGCAGCAGTGCTGTATTTGTAATACAGCACACTAAAAGAATCAAAAAATAGGTTGTAAGAAATTACATGTTCTAAATGAAAGATGTCTAGCAAGTCAAACATGCGATGCCTACATTGCACGCATGGTGACTACTCTATGTGTAGATGACTTTTTAATTTCTCCCCACTGCACTGTTTTCTCCCCAACTCTGTGTGGCTTGCTGCTTTGCTGTGTGGTCAGTCTATTTTGATCAGTAAAAAACATAACACCAACTACTAGAATGAAATATTGCCACATCAAAATATATATGCATGGAACTAGCTCAAAAAAAGTGGACCCACCATTTGCTCCACAAACACCCATGACATGGCTCAAAGAAGACACTGTGCACTTGTCATTAGAAATACACAATAAATTAAAACTTCTTTGAAGAACTCCTGTATCTCTAACCTGGAGCTGACACAATATCAAAGAAGCAAGAAAAAAAAACAAAAAACCAACCAACAAAACAAACAAACAAAAAACAAAACTAAAACTTCACACATGCCCAAAAAAACCCCCAAACCACCAACACACACATACACACAAAAAGAAAAAAAAAGAAAAACACAAACAAAACAAAAAGACAAAAATAAAACAAAACAAAACAACACACCAAACAGGACTCACAATGTTCTTACACTAGGCGAGACTGTCAACATGCAGTTTTGCATCCAAATAGCTAACAGAGTATGCCCTTTCAGTTCTAGTTCCCACATAATTGAACTCTATGTTTATGAAGTTGTAAAACCTGATTAAAAAGACAGTTGCAGTACTGCCTGCCAAAAATAATGCCATTTGACAGTTTACAATATAATAATAATTAAGAAATTTTGAGTGTTATCCTAGCCAGAGTGCTCATGACAAGAAACTTCTCTCTATGTAAAATGAGAAACCAGAGAATTAGAGAGAGTTCTGCAGACACAGGCACAATATATTTTATCAGAGTGATAATTCAGATGTGAAAATGATGAAGAAGTTTGTGTGGAATGCATGTCATAAGACCTTACTGGTTTTGGCAGCATGTCAAAAAATGTAAACTGCATATGAAGGAACTTCAACAGTGACTCCTGAATTTAAGTGACAATAAATATGTTTTCAGAGAAGTTACAGTGACGACATACGATTTAATAAAAGGAATCTCTCCACCTCAGGCTTTGGTTCAACCCAAACAAAGTGGACAGAATCTAAGTAAATAATTTCAAGCTCATTAAAATAAAAATATAAACACAGTGAATTGTTCAGATGTAAAAAATCCAATCACATTTGTTTTTTATATTGTAAACATTTAGATTTAAAGCTAATTTTTGTTTGTGTCTTAGGTCTAGGAAGAGGAGATCTGACATGAAGTACTAACTAGCAGCATGTCAGCTCCAATAGAATATATGACTGCATTTTCATGTTGTTGTTTATACATTTGGTAGAGAGGATCTTAATCTCCAAGAAGAACTTCTGAATTTTTTTGAGAATAGTAATAACCTAAAGCTGGAGAATACCATTTTTATATAGCAAGTGCCTAAAAGATTTGTGTTAATGTTAAAAAAAAAATGTATTACATATTATTAATAGATCTATAAACTAGCTTATACATTTTATATCATTTATAGATCTGTTTTTATTAATAAAACACTCCTAAGCTAAGTTTAGCTTAGGAGGATAGCATGTTGATTAACTGTTGATAATTCTGGAAAATAGCACTAGTAATAAATAGCAGCTGCATTAATAGCTACAGTGGAAAAGGACTACTGGGAATCTGCATATTTGCAAAAGGATTTTGAACAGCTAATATGTACAGATTGCTACAAAATACTGTTCATGAAAATATACCTTGTCTTGTAACTTGACATCAATAGTGCAGCCTATTAAAAAAAGAAATGATTATAATGTTTCCATAGTTTAAGGGTTTTCAAGATCTTATTCTGTTCTGCATAAAATTCATAAAATGCAGCTACCTTCTTTCAGTGTCAAAATTATCATATGTTTTCTGTCAATGTAACTGTACACTAGAAAAAAAGAAATCATAAAAATTGACTAAGAAGCTGAAGAAAACTGATCCTTTTGCATCACATCGAGCAAAGCCAACCAGGATGATCCAATTAAATAATAGAAATAAGATATGAAACTCCGCATAAACTGGCTATGTCAGCTAGTTAACAGTTATCCATTTACTATTTAGGAAGGAAGACATGGACCAGATCACAATGAACATCTCACTCCCAAATTGGCAGGTTCCCCAAAATAGACTGGCATGTTGCCACTGTGTTTAATCTCAGCAGGAATACACAACAGGAAGAACACTACAAAAGACCACAACAGGAAGGAGGGACAACAGGAGTCTACAATCCTGTTCTTCTTTGCTATTTGCAGAGGAAAGAGGTCACCAATTAAGAGACACCCAAATCATGTGAGTGACTTTAAAAAAAAAAAATAAGTAAAAAAGATGATGAACCTTTCCCCTGCACACACATACATTCGTGTCATCCAGCAGACAAGAATGCAGGGTGACATTTGACTTATGATGCCAAAACGTATCATGATGTTACTTAATACAACTATGAAGTTACTATTAAACTAATTTTAGAAGTATTACAAAGAGCATGAGTCTCACATATCTACTACTGTCTGCCCGAAGTGATTACAGTACTAAGGATACAAAACAGTTATTGGAAAACCCATCTAAATGACTAGTTTAGCAATTCCATTGCTAAGAAAGCTTCATGATGTTACACCCATCTCACAGGTATTGATTATGCACATATAACACTGTAGAGTAAATCTAGTATACTACTAATGATGACAGTAGAGACAACTATGCTTTATTTGCATAGTGTTACAGAAGTTGCTCATTGCATCAAAACCTCAAGCCAAAAGAACAGAGCAGAGAAATATATGCAGTTCTGCAACAGTTTGGCTAACGGTCATTACAAACATCATGTCAACTGTATGCCGATTCTATTTTTTTCTTAAAAAAAAAAATGAGCTTGTCCCACGGTTCATGAGGGAGATAGCTAAGCCCTGGACTGCAAGTAAATCCACCAACGCTAAAACCTCTCCCAGATGTGCAGCTGCTTTCTGCAGCACAGAGATATTTCTTAGCCTTTAAGCAATATGAAAATGAACTACCAACTGAAAAGAATAACTGTCATATGCTAATTTAACTGGCTGGGAAAAAAAGTCAGTGGAGAGTCAGGGAACTGCACATCCTACCAGGGACCTTTCACCCTTTGACTTTCTAGCTCACAATCTGGTTGTTCTGGAATGCTGACCTATATGTCAGCCATACAGGATCTGTGCCTAGGGTGTTCATCATGGAGACGCACAGCACAAAGGCATGGCTTTCGTTTCCTTCCCCAACTTCCTTGTCTCTCACTTATAATCACATAGGATCTACAGCCTCAGCGTTATCCACTTCCAGGGCAGCTCTGTCCTTCCAGTTTGGAATAAAAGCCCACCTCTCCCTGCAGCACTCTTCCTTTACTCATTTCCCTCCAGATTCACTCTACCGCAGGGCATTGCTTCAGCTAAAGGCAAGACTGGGAAGACAGAGACACAACTCACCTGATGAAGCAAGGCACAACAGGGCACCCAACTGCTATCATAAATTGATATCAGGAATCACAGTAGCACCACATAGTTTTAATACTATTTGGAATAATGTATTATAGAATCAAGCATTTACAGAGGTGGTAGTGACTACAATAACTCATCCCTGTCATTACACAGGAAAAGTCTCCACCCATCACTGTTTCACTAACAAGGACAATGTAAAAGTCTGATATACAACTGCACTTCACATTTATGAGTGTCATTCACAGGAGACTTGACTTCTTTTTTTCTTGGGATGTGTTCTATAGTATGCAAGAGGTACAAAAATAAGTTAGAGAGCAAGCATAAAATTGTCTGACTTCAAGTCTGGTTTGGTACTTCTGTACAGAACTTGGCATATTTTTTTCTATTCTTCCAGTCCTTTTTTCAGCAAGAAATGGATATTGGCCATGACACCAAAATGGACCAACATCATTCTCTGTATGAATCCTCTCACTAAAAATGCCTTAACTTACCTAACACTACAAATGCATATAATTGATCAGGTCTGAGAGAGCATTGCTCTAATACTTTAGGAAAGAAGATACGATTATAAATACCTGACAACACTAACCTCCACAGCAACATGTTCACTAGCAATCTGAAAAAAGTACCGCTAACTAAAGAACCAGCTAAAATACAATATGTAAGGGGAGGGGGGGGTAGGGGTGAGGAGGAGGGGCAGGCCAGTGTGAAGAGATCAGCTACCACTTTGTACTGAAAGATATTAAGTTCCAAAAGCTATGTCAGAAGCCATCTTTGAATTCACAAGTAATGCTAACATTGTTTCTCGGCTCGCCAGAAATGGTTTGACCCCTAACACTTACAAGTGACTACCACAGGCAGATCAGGCAGATTTTTTTCTGAAACCTCTAGACTGCTTCTTGTCAATGATGATCCATAGCTTTGATAGAGTCCAGACTAGAGCAGGTCTAATGGCCACGCTGGAAGCTGGCAGACCTGATGTCTGTAGCTGTAAAGCTGATAATTCTCAGTTGGGCTGTTTTTGTTAAAACTGACAACTGAGGCTCAGATTTGTATCCAAAATGTTCTATGTTGGACAGCTGTAAGGCATTGCTATATGAACTACCAATCACTTTATATGCTGCTATGTGACTTACATCATGAATATTGCTAGATGCAGTTACACGGATGTAACATTTAAACAATACTGTAATTACAGGAGCACCCTAAATGTGGGCTTGATATTTACCAAGATAATTCAGTTGTTGAGAATGCAAACCTATGAAAAAGGGAGATTATGACTAACTTCACAACTTTTAGCACTGGTACCTCATCTATTCCATATATGTCTTTTCTATTAAGCTATATATAATCACAAATATATTTGAAATTTGGAAGAGTTTTCATCCAGAGGGACCTTGACATGTTTGAGAGGTGGGCTGATGGAAACCTCATCAAGTTCAGCAAAACAAAGTGCAAGGCCCTCCACCACGACAATCCCAGATACCTGTACAGATTGAGTGGAGCAGTGATGGAGAGCAGCCCAGCAGAGAAAGACTCTGGGGTAATGGTTGATGAAAAGCTCAATGCAAGCCAGCAGTGTGTGCCTGCAGCCTAGAAAACCAACCGTGTCCAGGGCTGCATCAAAACGAGAGTGGCCACAAGGTCAAAGGAGGCGATTGTCCCCCTCTACTCTGCTCTTCTGAGACTCCACTCAGAGTACTGCACATAGTTCTGGTGCCATCAACACAAGATCATGAAACTGTTGGAGCAACTCCAGAGGAGGGTCACAAAATTGATAAGAGGACTGGTACACCTCCCCCCACAAAGACAGGTAGAGAAAGTTGGGGATGTCCAGCCTGGAGAAGATAAGGTTGCATGGAGACCTCATAGAAACCTTCTAGTATCTGAAGCAGACCTACCAGGAAGCCAGAGAGGGACTCTTCATCAGGAACTGTAGCGATAGGACAAAGAGTAATGTGTACAAATTGAAAGAGAGAAAATTTAGGTTAGATATTAGGAAGAAATTCTTTACTGTGAGGGTGGTGAGATACTAAAACAGGTTGCCCAGGGAGGTGCTCAAAGCCAGGTTGGATAAGGCCTTGAGCAACCCAGTCTAGTGGGAGGTCTCTATCCATGAGAGAGTGGGTTAGGACTAGATGATCTTTAAGGTCCCTTCCAACATTTAATAACATTTCATACAGTCATGTTAAAAGTTTCAAAGACAAGCAGGTTACTAAAGATCTCAGATTTGCTCAATTGTTTTTGCTCCCTGAAAAATAAAGCACAACTCAGTTGGGGTTTTTTTTGTTTGTTTTGGGGTTTTATTTGTTTGGTTTTGCTTGTTACACTCAAAGTTGCATATTACCATGGAACAAAATAGGAAGGCAGTCTAGACTCTCTCTGTACTGAAGAGAAGTCTTGAAAGACTTCCAGTTACTGAAATAAAACAAAGTCTGTAAATATGAGCCAACACTTCTAAATCTACATAAGTGGAGTTAACAATCCCCTTTTCTATCTCCAGTCTAACTGGAATTTGTGTGCCTGATCTGATGCCATTACTGTTCTTATTCCTCATGTTGGCCATCCAGTCCCTCTGCTCTAAGTATTTAAGGTATTTGCATGGGTATTTCAGAAAGCCTATAAAGCAACATATGTGGTAGTACTCATGCCTCACAACCCCACTAACAATAGCCTATGGGGAAAAAAATAAATCAATAGCAGTTAACTCCTACTTCAACACCAAAAATGTCTAAATGTCTCTGTGGACTTAACCTGTTAGGTGTGGGGGGGAACTGTGGGGGTGGTGAGGGAGGTCAAACAAAATATGCACACTTCTTCATGAAACATGTCCCGTCATGGTTCACATAACTCTTCTGATACCTTCAAGCATATAACATGCAAAATGGTTTAACATGACTTATAAAAGAATCGAGTGGTAAATTACCACTGTATCTATTTCAGAGATCCTTTTACCGAGTCAGGTGTGGGTGAGCTTGTTGTTTCAACACGCCAAATTTGCCAGCAGAGAGGATTGCCAACAGTATCAAATGGATGTAGTGGGTGTTGACTCCTAGAACAAGAACTGTTAACACTTCAAAAGCACATCATGAAGCAATGGGACCTCACAAAGTCCCTGCCCTCACAGCTCTCTGAACTTCAATACCTGAACTTAACAACTTAGCAATCATGACACATGACAATAGGCACCACATTCAAAACTAAGTAATCAAAACTGGGTGTATAAATCCTTTGCAAAGTATTGGTTTGTTACAAGTTAGAGTGGTTTTAACCAAAAGAAAGAAAAATAAAAATCAAACTGAAAACGCTCATATGAAGTTATCCCAAGAATCAAAGGTGTATCCTTGCTATAAATAAAGTTTTGTATTTACAGCACTATAATTTTGCAATAACCTATTAACTTTGAGAAAAATCTATCTGGTATATAGAAGGTGAGATTTTCTTATTTGTCTCCAAACTATTACATGTTTTAGGATTCACTGTTAGTAAAGATAAAAGTATAGTGAAGCATATCCATGCATAGTTCCCATTTATGTGATATGCAGATGAAGAATATTTGTAGTAGTAAATAAATAAAATCATTAATAAGTGTCAGGCTATTCATAATAAAAAGGATACATTAACTTTGCACTCAGCTTCAGACTAGATTGTTTTTCATATCTTGTTTGTATTCTTTTAACTAATTCTTTCACCACACCAAAACGTGTATCAGTTGCTTCTGAACGATATTTTACAAAACTGAACTAAAAATTAAGCTAGACCAATGCTTACACAAGAAATGCAGCTTATTACATTTGTTGCACTCAAAATAAATATTGATTTCAATCTAAGAATGCTATGAAAGGGCTTGCATCAATTACACAGTACATCACAGTCATGATGCAAGTTACCTAATTCCAGTGATGCACACAGCAAATCAATCATTCACATCCACACAGCTTGGTGAGTCAGAGCCACCACTACTTACCTTTATCTGAACTTTTAAATACTGCATTCATTTTGGAGTGGCATTATAAAGGAAAAGGTTTACAATGAAAAAAATGTCAGCTAATCTGCCAAAAACCCTGCAGTAATTATAATTACCTCTATTCATGTCATGTGTGTTTTAATACATACACAAATGAGTAAAAGAGCCCTTAATGACAACAACATTATGAGGGGAGGTTTCCCTTTTGCATTATCTATTTATTCAACACAAAATTATTAGGCTATTGTGATAAAGCAGCTAGAGTACAATGACTTTCCTTTAATCACTAATTAAAATGCTGATTGCCTGTTGAGTGAGACGTGCAGTTATGGTCAAACACCAAGTCCTATTGTGTGATAACAGCTTGGGCTGGCCTTACAACTGGGTGGGGTTGAATCACTGCTAAGTAAACAAACCCTCTATGGCTGAAAAACACAATCCCTTCAGCTCAATAAAATCCTTAAGTAACTTTTAATTTTACAGCCTTAGACAAGCTAATATCGCAGAGCACAAAAGTTCAGAGATAAAGAGATCTACCAGGTGCTGGCATAAACAAGCAATTACACAGATTATAGGAGAGCAGTACTGGGTCTGTATGAATTAATTTATTCTGTGTACAAGCTGAGGTGGAAATTAATTTCATGGGGCCAAATTCAAAGGACCACTGGGACATTAGTGGCTTCATCTACTCAACTTCTAGAGTATACTCAAATTACACCTCCGCAATCCCACTGATAGTGCCCCAATGCCATCAGTGGGGTTTCACAGATACAGTCAGGAGAATCCACACACTCGCATTTCCCTTACATACTTGATTTATTGCAAAATAAATCAAGTAAAATAAGACCTATTTATCTACAGTCCTGTATTCCATGTAATAATTTTAAATGACAGTAAAAAAAAAAATCTGCAATATGCCACTTCACATTGGACACTATTTAACACGTAATGTTATGCTCCAAGTACCAATGTTAAAAAAGAAAAAAACCTTCACATGCACACACACACACAGAGTGTAGGACACGAGAAAATCAGCATCATGGTACTTGTCATTTACAAAAAAGACAATTATTTTTCAAGAAAGGGTAAATAATTTGTAATTAAAACCAAAATAAAGTAATAACTGATTCTAGTATTATGATCTTAATTTCATGAGATACCATTGTACAAACCTAAGGAGCATTACAGCATTTGGCACTTTCGAAAATAAGGGGGAAAACCCCCATTTTATCCCAACTGTGGATTTATGAATGTATGGCTAAGAAATCAATTTAACCCATGAAGTTAACATGGCATAGAAGAAACAAACACACATCATTTGTCATACGTAAATTCATTCCTTTAAAAGGCCATTGGTTATTACTAATTTAAAATACCTCCATCCAATAAATAAGTAAGAGCAAATTTGCTTTCTTCCAGTTCAACAGGTTTATTCTCTTAACAGAAAAAATAATAATGTGCTGTTTAATGGACTAACCTTTATCATATTTCAAATAATCACATGAAGTTTGGAGTGTTTGGGCTGGTTTTGGTTTTGTTTTTTTTTTAAATACAAATTATAAGAAATTAAATTGTTGCTATACAGAGGCCAGAGAACATCCTACATCTTGCAGATTGTCAGCACTAGACATACAGAAGTAAATGTGTCAGACTATCTCCCACACCCTATGACTATTATTACCAATTATTACCAATATGTAGGGAAAATCATCAAAATATTGTGGTTTCTACCAAAAGTTAAAGAAAAGTTTTGTTTCTAGATTTCTGTAGATCGTTTGGTGATCTAGCCACCACTATACTTTATAAAAGGCACCACTATAGTAAAGGGATCACAATAATTTTGGAGATAGGGCAACTTACAATGACAGCATTGGTAGAAATACTTCAGAATGATTGATAAAATAGCTCAGGCCCTAATCTTCCATGAAGACATATATCATTCTCTGAATCCCTGCTTATGTTTCTCAGGCTTTGCAGAAGAAGGAAATGAAGGTGGCATCCAAGTACAAGACTAGAATCTAGAGCATGGAGTCTAAGGTTTTTTACTTCATAAGCATTCAACAGAATTACAAAACTTGGTTTTAGTCTTCAAAACTCCCTTAAGTTTACAGCTCAAATTCTTTTAACCCTTCCACTCAACACATTCAAATAACTTCCAAAGGCATCAGTTTCCTAACCACTGAACAAATACAAATTGAATGCAGTGACCCATCTTTCTAGACAGCACTGCTGTGGCTTGCTTTTGATCACTATTACCCAGCTGTCATTAAAAAGCTTTCTCTTACTCCCTATGATACTCAGGTGGCTTGGCAAATACAGAAAGTTGATTTTTAAGAGCATATTGATTATTGAACATTTCACTTTTTAAAAACCACATCTTTCTTACATAAAGAGGAAGATACTTTGCCTAATACACCAACAGCTATGCCCTGATCAGTCCTCTCAGTGATTCAAAACTGAACTTGTAAAGATACCTGCCCACATTTTTAGAAACTTGCTACATTTGCAGTTTATGACTTCCATCTAGCTTTGGCATACGCAAGCACACAAAGAATACCAAAAGTTTAGGCAAATACACATGGATTCTCCACTGATACACAGGAACATTATGCTATAATTACAAAGGACCACTTAAGATGATCTAATTACACATGGAAAACTAATATCCACTTAAGTGGAAACAAGGAACAATGAGAAACACAAGAATAAGATAAAAGAATGAACATAGGCATCATCAGATAATCTTCCCAAAAGCTGAGTGTATTAAGCAATAGAACAGCCTGACAGGGTAGATGGCAGAAACCCATTAGCTTTTGATTATTATAACAGGAGAAAGTAGACTAGAAAATTCACTGCATATGGGCAGAAACACCGGATGATCTAACTGGTCTTTTCCACTTTTGAATTCCATTATTGATTAGTCCTGAGCTTTATTTAATCTTTTCCAAAGCCTCACACAGTAGTAAACCAGAGAACCAATTCATATCTAACAGCAAATATTTTTAATTCTGTTCCAAAGATCTTCATAAATATTCACTTTCTCACAAATCAGAACTGTTCTGTTTGTATCTACTCTAAATAACCTGACTGAGCACAATATTTCATAAGACAAATATATCCAGATAGAAGCATATCATAAGATGAGGATGTTATAGCCAAACAGAAAGGAGCAGCAGATGCTCAGATGCAAGAGTGGCCTTTAGGACTTTAAACCCTATCACAGAAAACAAGGGAAACAGTTAGAAGGATTCTCTAGCATCATCTCCCAAGTCATGTTGTGCCATTAGTTGAAGAGAAGCCTTACAGGCTTTTCCCTTGTGCAAAAACAAAAACCAAAAAAATCAAAAAACACCTGAAATTCCAAACCCATGGGAAAACACTTGTAATACACATGCATTTTACACTTACATGCTACACTGATGCCACAGTACATATATAAATGGAATGTGATCAGCATTATAATGCTAATATGAAGGTTGCACACTTGTGAAGTATCATGAACAGAATTACTGTTTATGAGGGGTCTACACATCAGTACATAACTTAATGCTAACTTTATTAGCTGTTGAACAAAGCATAGATATGTACACCAGTATATTTTCTTTTTATGAAGGAATGGATCAATAAAATGAGCCAGTTTAAGATGGTACTTACTACAAGGACTGGGAAGCACACCTAAATCAGTTCAAGAAGCTGTTGCCTTCTGTATATTACTAGTACCCAGAAGTGAGTTTGTTTGACCTTTCACAGTGTTAGAAACACACTTGTATGAGACTGAGAAAAACAGATGTGGTTTTCTTCCATTTCCTTGTCCTACGATCCAATCTTTGTTTTTGTATTAACATGCCACACTAAGCCTTGAGTTCAGCTTGTTACCAACTACCAGGACCCCAAGATGCTTTTTCTTCTAGATCATCATCTCACCAAGTATTTAAAATCTTAGCATCATGAAGTTTAGCACTTGCCTTTAGTGAACTGTATATATTTTATTTCCTCAATTTATCAATATAATTTGGAATTCTAATCCTATGCTTTAAAATGCACACAGACCTTCCTTCTGAAAGTAGCTCTAGGTAACAACTACAAATTAAATAAATATTTCCTATTTCTTCATCCAAGGCATCAGTGAAGAAAAATGTTACCAGGTCCTGAAGGCATCCCACCACGTCCACACTGAAACTGTGCTCACACTGCTTAGTTGAGGGCATCAGTTTGGTATCTATGTAAGAATTCTAGGCTGTCCATCTGATTATGACTTTTCTCTCAATCATCAACCCAACCCCCTTTACGGTAATTTCATCATCATCATCTTTATCATAGAATAGCTGAAGAAAGAATGTCAAAACTAAGATATTTACTAAAAGCTAGAATTTTATTAAAATATATGTCACATTTTGTTTCTCTGCTTCCTATAATGTGTGCTTATCCTATTACTGTAGGGTAGACTTGTTGACACTATGTTTATTGAAGGAGTCGTGTGGACTTCTTCCAGATGTTTATGAGCAATGTGTATTTTCCAATAGATGAAGTTTGCTGATCGGTCTATTAATTGGGTCAATAAGGTTTAAAGAGAAGAATGGCTGAAAAAACAGTACTCATAGACACCTTTTTCAGGAAACCAATTAAATGCCTAAACAAGAATTTCTGATAAGGAAAGACACTGTCAGAGGAGCCCCCTGACTCCACTGGGAGCCTGGAATTATCTCTAGTCACTATTTGAGGCCTAGAATCTTAACTTAGGCATCTAACTCGTGTTGAATTGAGCACAGCTCTACACCTGCTAGTATGCTAGGAATCTTACCAGTTCTCCAACAGTTTTCATAGGTGATGCTGTCAGGTATGTTAGCTGCCTGACCAGTTCTCAATTACTCTTGAATATCATTAGTTGTTGAATCAGAACAAAACAAAAAAATCCCCACACTGCAACTCTACTTACCTAGGTATTTTTCATTCCTTTGTTTTTTATATGGATGGCTGAGTTTCTCAAACTTTGGCATAGATTTTAACAGCAAGAAATCTCATGTCCGTTAATACTTCCAGTGAAAATTAAGCAGCAAGAAGTTAACAAATTATTCTAAGAATGCCAAGGCATCTGTTGGTCTCTTACCTGCTCACTAAGCAATGAGCAAGCCCTTTTTTTTCATTCTTCCTTTCTCAGTGCTTTGTCTCCTATAGTTGAATTCCACTTTGTGCCCAAGTCTTTCAGAGTTTATCTCCATTTGTCCATACCATTCTTTTATGATCATCCATAACAAACTGACCCAGTTTCAGCTTTTGACAACATCCCTCAAGTTTTAAGTCACTAAAGAGTTCACGTTTAGTTAAACCAGACTTGTGTTGAACTTTATTTCTTTGCACTAGGAAAGCTAGTGTTTAGTCCTTTTGAATGTTTCACTAAAGAACTGTCTCTACTGCCTTCACATCACTGTGCCATGCACTTGCTTCCTACAGAAAGCTACCTACTAATTTTCCAAGTTTAATGAAGTGCACTTTCTTGAACCCTACCATCATTAACAATAGGATGCATTGCATCTGAAAGCTGCACAAACTGTCAAACTATCTGACAGCCAGAAATGAAATGGGAAAATTAGTCAAAAACCTGAAAACTAGCCAAATGGTAGCCATGGAAATGCTAGAGACTGGCAAATAGGGCCAAGCAACTGGAAGGAGAGAATCAGAGATTTGTCACAGTTGGAAGAGACCTTTAAGAGAAATTACTTGAAAGTCATATAAGAAATAGTGACAATATAAAAAAGATACAAAGCTATTAGAAAGCCTCCAAAGGAGGGCAATGGAGATGGTGAAGGGCCTAGAGGTGAAGAGCAAGTGAGGTCACTTGGTCTGTTCAGCCTGGAGAAGAGGAGACTGAGGAAAGACCTCATTGCAGTCTGCAACTTCCTCATGAAAGGAAGAGGAGGGGCAGGCACTGTTCTCTTCTCTGTGGTGAACAGTGAAAGAGCCTGAGTTATTGGTCTGAAGTTATGCCAGGGGAGGTTTAGACTTCATATTATGAAAAGGTTCTTCACCCAGAGGGTGGCTGAGCACTGGATCAAGGTCCCCAGGGAAGTGGTCACAGCACCAAGCCTGACAGAGTTCAAGAAGCATTTGGACTACACTCTCAGGCACATGGTGTGATTCTTGAGGTGTCCTGTGCAGGGCCAGGACTTTATGGGTCCCTTCCAACTCAGGGTTCTATGAAAGGCTGCACATTGCAGACAGCCCCAACACTTTTGTCCTGGATTGCACAGTAGTGGATTTTTGGACCTGTAAATTATGTTAATTTATGCAAATTAAATTAATTTTACCCTAAGAAAAGTCTTATTTCCTTGGCACTAAGCATAAGTAATTACCATTAGTGTCCATGAAAGTTATATGTACTTGTTGAGAATGGATTAAACAGTTTATAAATGTTTACTTGGAAGGAAGGAGAACAGAAGAGAAACAAACAACACAGAAGTCCTTGGGAAGGTAACGTATTTGGGAAAGTGGTCAGAATAGATTATCCATAGTGTGCTGCTTCACTTGCAGCCATTTCATTTCCATATATTTCTGTTCCCAAGCTGCAGAAACTGAAAAAAATTCACTTTCATGGTTTATCATCTTCAGTTCTATGATATTCAAATGTTTTTTTTTGTTCTTAACCAGTGCTCTTGCAAACTTATTTCCTGATAGAACTGTGTAAAGAACAAGAAACTGCTTTGCCTACTGCAGAATTTGTAAGCACTAGTATTTGGGATACAACTTTGAAAATCGGGTATCTATTCAGTCAGAGAATAAAACAGATCAGAAACCCAATGGAAAGAGCTTAAATTTCACATCCCAAGTAGTCTCACAATTAGCACCTTCTAAATCAGTAAGAACTAAATTTACTTAAATTGTGATTAAAACTTTTGAATAGCTAATATGTTTGGGAAATATTTACAAATAATTCATCATGAGAAAATCTGTTACGAATTAGTATTTGTTATTTATTGCCCCTTAGCTGCAAATAAAATAGCTTGTTCATAATAATACAGAGTTGTGTGTCAGTTGCACACTAGATTAAATGAACTTTTGAAATGCCTAAAATAAAAGTTTTGGAAAAGTTTCCATTTACTAATGCTCTAAATGTTAAACAATTTATATGGCCAGTCAATTTTAACTGCATAGTACAGATAAGACAGGTAGCGAGAATATAGCAAAGCCCGGTAGGGTGTATTGCAAATAACTGAAACTAAAAGTCTCCCACAATTGTTGCATGGGTAGTCCAGGATGTAACTTTGCATCACTTTTATCAGTGGAAAGCTAGTCAGACCTGTTTATCAGTGGATGAAAGGCAGAACCATACCCTACCAGCTTCCAGGCCCCTCCATCTCTGTGTTTTAATTTAGTTTCCACTTACAGCAAGCTCTGCATCTGGCACATCCCTTCCCTGTGCCAGAAGGCTCCAGAAGAACCCCACATCAGAACCTCACATACTACTGCACTGTATTTAGATAACTTTATTAATATTTTAGTATAAAACGAAATTAAATGTATATTTTGCTTATCTTTCACAGTATTTCAGTTTTAACTAAATATTAATAAATTGCAATGCTTTTGTTACCAGAAATAAACTTCAAAGCTCAAAAGCATTAATATATCCCAATTTGCTGCAATAATAGCTTTTCCAATAACTTTGACTAATTTCTCTATGCAAAACCCGTTATGGAAAGAAAGAACAACATCAAGTCTTTTTCACAAAATGGAAAATCCTTTCTTTAAAGCCAGGATACTGTTAAGGTGTGTAAGGATAGTCAGGTTACTTGTTCGTGTAAGACATTAAGTATTTGAAGATGAATACTTCTTTAAGGGAAGAAACACTAAGATGGTGAAACATTTTTATCTGCCAGAAGGAAGCAAATCTTTAAAACGTTTGTTACATTGCAAATGCCACTCTGGACTACACAGACAGAAAACATAGATTTCTAGTAACCGGACTAAAGGCCAAGGCCACAGCTTTATTGAAATACAGTAACTCACAATACAGACTTATCTGACAGCCAGTAGTCCTTGCAGCAGTAAATATTGAGAGCCCAAGGCAAAACACCACATACACTGGACCCCGAAGAAATGCAGTCCAGCCCTAATGACAAACTTCTAAGTCTACCAATACTGATGAAACTTGAACTCTTTTGATTCGAGATATAAAAGATGCGGTAATACCTGCATATGGCAATAAAACTTTCCTTTGCAGTGACTCTTCCTTTCCTGTCTTCTTACTGCACATACCAAAAAAACATTGGTGAAATGCAGTTTTAACAAAAATAAGGAGTGACAACCAGAAAAATCAAAGGCATTTGACTGTTCTCCACCAAATCTATTCAGAGTACTGAATTCCTAGCATCTTTCCAAAGGTACTCAATACCTTCAAAGGTATTCGATACTCTGTCATATTAGATAAGGTATAAATTACTTATTACTCAATTCAATTCATATAAAAAGTGTGTGCATAATTTGTCAGTGGAACCACCAATAAGTTTATGCATGCACTAATATATCTTTCTGAAAAAAATAACTTTGGTGCTTGCTGATTTCTTACCTAATGCATCACATATCTTGAGGCAGCCTAACAAAATTACTTTAGTAATATTATGCAAGGTCAATATTACACTCCTGTACTTCAAGGGTTGTAGATCCCTTTTAATGTAAATAAAAAAAAAAAACCTCATTCCTCACATCAAGTTGTTCTACTTCCAGCTCAATACTTAAAATCAAGTCCATGAATGCTGTTTGTCTCCTCCACAAGAGTATCATTCTGGAAGGAAAGGGAGCGCTTCTAGCCTTTCTTCAAAAACATACATCTTAGTCTAAAATTTTTATTAGAAGCAGAACAAAGGAAATTACAAAAAAAAAAAAAGGTAAAAAATTGAAGTGTTATGTCCTCAGGCAACAATGCTGATAAGAGCTATCTTGCCTGTCATTCATATTAGCTCGAACAATAACAAAATTTGGCTATATATTGTGGGTTTTATTTGTCCATATACAGATGAACCAATCAATACTTCAGTCCAAACATAAAATGGGAAGGGCAAACTTTGATATTTAAGGCCCCTTCTAACCCAAGCTATTCTATGATTCTATGAACTTGAAATCCACAAATAGGAAGAACAGTCACTAAAACCTGCTCAAAATCTACAGGCATAGGATTGGTACATCCTCTGACTGAACAGGGATCTTCCCACAACCTTATGACTTATAGGGTCCTACTACATACTATTGCCTACTAAAGTGCATAAGCAAATAAAACGCTGGTCATTCTCAGTCACATATAGGTAATAGACCAATAACTCTTTTCCTGTAAAATAATGGCTAATGTTGTTCTCAGTCACATAGAAAACTTGCATAGCTCCTGCTCTTTTTCAGGAAGATCTACAACCTACTGCAATGTTATTAGCCTTTGAGAAACAAATTACTCTAAATTCTTCGAAAGTAGTCAGCTGTAATCAGTTGATATAACAAGGTCATAGGATCCAGAAGTAAAGAAAACACAGGAGAAAAAAGTTTTGCTATTTTGAGTTAGAAAGACTCCTTCCGATTAACCCTTGCACCAAGTTCCAAAGGCTACATGAGAAGTAACATGTTGCATTAGATTTCAGTTGTTTCTCCCTGCCGGGTAAGCTCTACATGTAAATCCATTAAGTCTTCGCAGTCTGAAACCTGTAACTGAATGCTCAGCCAAAACAGGTGATAGAACAAAGTTCCTACTAATCAAGTCAAATTATCCAGGAAGTGAGGCTTTGCTAATGAATTATAGTAATTAACTCTAGGGATTGGTCAGTGCTGGCAGACTACTGCTTGTTCTCAGCAATAGGAGACATACAAAATATGCATGTTCGTATGCCTAACTCTCCATTCCTACAGGTTTTGGAGCAGTATCTCATCTCCCTGGAATCTGAAACTCTGAGGTAACATCAAGGGCTAGACAGGCCCCTGGCCCTGAAGTTCAACACTTGACCAATAATCTAACTAGGACAGCATGAGAAATGTACTCATCAATTTCCATCATCTACCTAAAAAAATAGTGAGTCAATGTAAACGTATCACTCAGCTGAAGAGGTCAGCATCATTCCTATATCCCCTGATATTTATTTGACTGTAGCTAATTGCTGGAAGTCCTGGGTTAACAAATGAGCATCGTCTCATCCTACTGCTGAGATCACCATCAATACTTGAAATTCAACGATCTAAAGAAATATTATGGTCCAAATACAGAGTTGGCAAATATACAGTGCCACCTCAGCCCCATATCACCTTTAATAATCCAAGTAGTATACAATTGTTTAATTTTCCTGGCCCAGCTTACATGAGGTAATAACGGAAACTGCCACCTAGCCAATTTAAATAAACAATAATAAAAATATCCGAGAACAAGTTAAAAAAAACCCAAAAACCAACAAACACACAAAATTCAGAAAATAGTAAAGCACTCCCCAGCCAATGAATGCTTGCCTCAGATTATGAGAAGTGCATGGTGCTTTTGTGTGACCAGGCCACCTTATAAATATACTATTTATTCTACAGTGACCCAAGGACTTGAGTCCTTTGTGAAAGAAGAGCGATGCCGGAAGTCCCAGCATCACTTACAGTTCTGTGCATACACACTAGAGAAGAAATACTGCTGGAGATCCCAATCAGAACTGAAGGTGAACAGCACACAGTGAAATCCATCCTCTTTCCATAGAGACAGAAAGTGATTCTTAACTCCGAAGCTCCTCTTCCCTTTGCCACCACTGTCAATGACTGAGGCAGCTCAAATCCTACTCAGGACCCAGCTCTACCAGCAGCTCCAGCTTTGGATTTGTGCACACACTTGAATATCCATTCCTTTCCATTCCCTTCTGGTGGCTCTCCAACTCTTAGCAAGTATACATACATACATAGCAAGTAGTTTTCTCACCGCTGTGAGCTGAAGGCACTGCTGTCACTGCAGATCTTATTTAAACTCTGTACCGTGCCTACAGACTTTTCCATAAGCTGCTGCCACTTTCTTCAGGCTAGCTGCTACAGGGTCATAAAGGTCACTAAAGCCAGATCAGTCACTAGGATCAATTTTCCCTTCACAAAGATACACACAGGAAGAGGTGGTGAGAAACACAGGGCAGGTGTGCAGTCCCCATAGTTTTTGCACCAGCAGCACCTATGGGGTCATAGGAGTCAATTCCCACGCAGGTGGGGAACCCTGTATTTGGCTAAGATGCTATGCCTTTAAAACAGACAGAACACTGTAAATGAAAAATTTCTGTTCTAGTATTTTGCTGTTCCTAGTAGGGGGAACACTTCAGTCTTTTTGCAACTGCTATGAAGCTTAAACAGAGGAAATCCTACTTGGATTTCTTTTAAATCAGAATAACCTACCAAAATATTCACGGGAAAGAGTTCATGATAGTGTTGTATTCTTTTCTGAAAGCTTAATTTAGACAACTACCAGCAGATCCCTTCATGAACACAGCAAAATCTTAAACTCTTTATTTGACTGTGCTTGCCTAAGGCATTAAGTTCAATCTACCATGTCGCACCTCAGTAACTCAACGGAGACTTGGAAATTCATACAGTCAGCTTCCCTGAGGGATTTGTTAAGTTTCACATACATTTAGTTGTGCAGTTGGCCTGTTCAAATTGATAAACTTGTTGCTCAGTGCTTGCAGATTTTGTCACTAGGAAAAATAAGTATTGGAGTGGTGGAAGAGAGGCTACTACATCTCAGTAATACTTTTTTTTTTAATAATTACACATGCATTACTGCTTCTATCTTTTCTTGAGAGACATTTATTTTGCAGAAGAGACAGGCAGATACTCTGGTGATGGGCACATTAAAAATGCCACAGATAGACAAGATGAATGTCATTAACATGTGAAAAATGAATAGAGCAGATAGATACAAAAATACTATTCAATCCTATCAAATATAAAGGAATAATTCACCACATGAATATCCTGTGTATCTGAACAATACCCATATATAATATGCAGGCTACTGATAAAGACTTCAGTCTGGAAAAGCACTTAAATACTTTTACTTTTTAGTAGGTGAGCAGTGCATTGGAATCAATGAAATTATTCACTGGATTAGAGTTAAAGCATGTATATTTTTTTTTTTGGTTGAAGGCTAATATGACCCACAAGTAACTATTAGACTACTTTTATAATGTTATATCATAAACATCAGTATGACATGTTATTACAAAGTAAAAGTAACTTCCCCCCACCCAAATGATGCTTATGGATATAAGAATTACTATAAGAATTACTAATCTATAGTACATAGCACAAAACAAACCAGTTCAACCCAGTATCTGCAATGGCTTTTGTCAACATTGGCAAAGGGAGCAGAAAAGCAGCAGGAAAGGCTGGCTGAAGAAATAGGAAGCAAGAGCATCCTCCTTTCCAGAAGGGTAACTTAACAGACATACAGCAAGCAGAAAGCCTACAGTGCTGGCAAAGAAAACCAAGCATGGTCACAGCATCAAACCAAAGGAAGATATGATGTGTCTTTTCATCAGTCTTCAGAACACACAAATTAAAACTTTCTCTGTATCCTGCAGAGCTCCTCAATTACTTGTCATTACTATTGTGTGAGATAGAAAGCACTTAGTCCTCGGAGTGTAGCACAGATAGCACACCAGACTTCTCTTTCAGCTATGGTGTCATGTATTTTGATGACAACCCAAAAAGAAGCAATTACTTTCTCCATCTTTCCTCAGATGCCTTTGTTATAAAATACAAAAAGTCTTATTATCAGTCCTTGCACCTAAACTGTACAAGGATTTCAAATGATGAGATGAATTTACAAGGATGATGCATTGAAATACCAATGATAGAACCACTGAACAGAACATCTTAGCTTCGTAGTTCTGCAGGGATCAGTGGTCTGCAGTTTGTGTGATACTCTTAAAAGTTATAGGTTTACAAACACCATGTGGCTGTGCTTGTGACCTGTCAGAAAGCTGAAGATTTACAGTCTCAGAGGTGGGAATCACTGTCTGTTTTAAAGGAATCCAAAGTGTCATGATAGCCTTTTTTTTTAAAAATATAATATGTTAAAAAGATCAACCTTATTTTGCAGTATGTAAACTGAGGTTTTTTAACAGATAAAATAATGCCAACAGAAATACACATATTTTCAAAAAGAGGATAAAGATCATTTAAGTTATAAAGACTTAATATAGCTAAGAGAAAATAAAGACATATATATCAAAGGCCATTCAGAACACAAATCCTATAAGGTCAAGTGTTTAAAAAAGAAATATCTACAAAATATGTATATATATTTTCATGACAAGTTCTGAGGGAGAGATTACTTAAGGACCAGGACATGCAAATTGGTATTTAGGTGCAGCAGGATATGACCTAATCTTATTTTCAGAGGCAGTTAGAATACCTGAGCCAATAGACAAAATCACATACACACAGGTTAGAATCTGGATTATCCCAGAAAACATTAATAAACCCCCAAACAGCAACAATTAAAAACCCCAAACAAATGAGGAAAAAAAAAACACAACAAAATCCCAACACCAAAACACACAAAAAAACACCAAAATCCAACCCCCAAAATAATTCACTGCCAGTTTTGGGCCCATGTTCTCATCTTTTTCTAACTCACAAATAAGGCATCTTAGAAAGCAGAACAGGTTACAGAAGCTTTCATTCTTATTACCAGCACTGCACCTGACCCGTGAAGAAATAGGACATCATCTTCAGCTGACTCAGTGATTAGAACTTCACAAGCAATGAATAGCTTAAGTTAGGGCAGCTACACTTTCTTCACACTTGAACATAACGATTGTCAGCTTGTGCAAGAGAATCTATACCAAAGGGAAATCTCCCCTTGCTCAAGTTCAAAAGAGCCAAACAACAGCCCATCTGCAGTAACCTGTCTGTCTTTTGTAACTACACTACTGTATGCTCTGCAACAAAGGTTTTATACCTACTCAATGACATATTTATTTTTCATTTGGGAAAAATAATAAAAAGCTCACCTTTTTTTTTTTCCACTCCCACTTGCTATATTTCAAGATGCAAAGCTGTTTTACAGTTATAAATAACTGACAAAAGGAACAAACTTCTAAACATCTTGTTGTAATTACTTTCTTGTCCTAATTTAACATTAGAGGATTGCTGTTATTCTGCCTAAAAGAATGAATGTATTGGCAATAGCTTTGCAATCTAATATGGAACTTTCTTCAAAAACAAGTATAAAATGTTATTTGCATAGAATTTGTTTTATCTTTTCTTTCTACGGACACAATGTTCAGCTTGTCTTTCAAATACTGAGACTGGCATATCAACTAATCCGAATGACAATGATAGCTTAGTTAAACGTACAGTACACCTGGGAGGTAAAGGGGATCTTCCGCAAAAAACAGTTATTTATGCAGTCTATTTCATAAAGAACTCCCTTAAGGTGGATATGAGCCACCTTTTTCAGACAGAACGGGCTCTTCCACCAATATGCATGCAACGATTGAACAACCATATGAAATGTACTTTGCACACTTGGAAGAAAAACTATGGGAGTTCTCATTTAGAGAATAATACAGTACCTAGTTAATCTACTCAATCAAGCTACCTATAATTCTCTTTCGAAGCCAGCTGTAGTTTGCTGCTAAACTGCCAGTTTCTGTACTGCCTTTAAAAGAATTAGTTGATTCTCCTGTTTGAGAATGTTATAGTTCTCAGACAACATGTGTTTACTATCTTTAGTCATGGTCAGTTCTTCAGCGATTCTTCAACTCTTTCAGAATGAGACAAATATAAACCAGAAAAATATCACCTACACTACTTATAAAGATTTATGATCAAGTACAAGCCTTAATAAACAGGTTTTTGAGTCAAGGTAAATTTTATCATAGTGAAATCCTCAATCATTGGTGGCCAATGAAAAACGTCTTCATTAGTCACTATAGGAATGAAATAATTCCTACTGTATATAACTCAACTCTAGTCCTACTCTAGTCCTATAACCCTACAGTCCTACTATTCTTATAACTAGTCATAGCACTTTGATGAAGCCTTTGTTTACAAGTAATTAGACTTCTCACACTGTAATTACAGACTGCATCTTGGAGTATTTGTTTGCAGAACTGGGCCTTTAAACTGCAAAATTCCTCCTATTAAGAAACATAATTTTTATCAAGTGTCACAAACTGCTTAACTCTCAAATAGGTGTTATTGGATTTTTTAATAGTATCCAACTTCTGAAGGCAGAAATACACTTTTCTCAATCACCAGGAGACATACTAGACAATGAATTCTCACCCTTCCTAATTTATTCAACACACTTTACTCCCCACACCTTAGCTCTAAAGTCAAATTAAAAATTTCTGCATGTGCCATACTCTGTAGCAAAGGAATTCTAAGGAAGAAATCACAGTGTAGAAAGACAGACCATCACTGTATTTTATGACAATTCAGATGGTCAAAGCAAAGCACTACACAATTAATATTTGCAGCCTCAGTGTTAAGCAATAAGGGAAAATTCCACCAAGGAGGAAGCAGAGAGAAATAAAGCAAAGTGACCTACCTACAGTCATTTGGAACAAGTCCTGGCAGACTGCAGAGTGGAAGCGAGGAACACCAAACATCCAAATCCTGCATGCATTTTTTTAGATCAACCATCTCTCTAGAAACATCCCCTAATAGCTCACAGTCAGCTCTGGAAGCCAGCAGTTTGAAGCCAAACCTACTGGTAGAATCCATTTGCTTTACAACAGGTGTTCCCTATCCAATGTCCCTAATAATGACCTAGTTGGGTAATCTTGCTTTGACTAGTTGTAAACTGATCCTATTGCACCACATATCCAACCTAGAGCTTGTTGCTGTTGTCTTCTCTACTGCTTGGTGCACAAGAAAAATAAGGCCAGGCTTAGCAACTTCCTTTGCCACACTGATATATGATGTACTTTCTGACCCCTGCAGCTGTTTCAAATCTGACTAAAATTAGACCAGACAGCAAATTCTTCAGTGAACTACAGGGTTACTGAACAAGTAGAGATGCAAGAGAGCAAAAGGAAACTAAAGCCATTTTTATGCACTAGCTCCATCCTCTAGACAATTGAGCTATAACCCATAAATTATGTTTACAGTTAAGTCATGAATTGATGCTCACCTTTTTCTGTGCTTTGTTTTTGTTCACTTGTAAAATGGGAATAACAGTAGTGGACTATCTCCATGAGGACAATAAAAAAGGTGTTTATTACCATTTTAGCACCACACTAATGTTCAGGTAGCACAGCACATATAAGAACACATGTACACATAGAAACCTACATAGCATAAAGGGGTTTTAAATCTCCAGATCTCCCTCCTAAATATTTTAAGATGAACTAAGAAAATATAGAAATAAAATAACAGAATAAAAGCAGGTCTCATGCAGAAATTACCAGTTTTTCTTTTTTTTTTTTCATTGTGCAGAGCAGGTGCAGTATCATTTCCCTCCTGCTGCTTGGCCCACCTGCTGTCTGCCTGATGGTTCTACCCTCACAACCTTAGTATTTATTTTCAATATGCAAACTTAAAGCTAATAATCTAATTCTTTTCATCTTTTTGTTTTACCTCAGGTATATTCTAGGTATCTCCCCAAATAACTCTGTGTATCAAACGCAACTTCATTATTCATTCAGATTATGGTGAAAAGAAAACATGCAGCAAAACTTCTTCATCTGAAATATTCTGTTGTACAGATGTGACTTGCTGCATAGAGTCCAGACAGAGGACACTATGGCCCTTTCTCTGTTTTGCTTCTCATGCTGTCAGAGGCAAAAACGGGTGGTGTCTCACTTGGTGTGAGACATTGCATGGATTCATTGAATAGGTGTCCAGTGTAGAAGGGCTGACAACTACAGCAATAAAAGCCTCATGATGTGTAATAAAAATAATAAAATACTGATAATAACAATAAATTTCAAGGTATAAGTCTCCTTGGTTTTGAGCCTATAAGGTTTTCAGAGTCTCGTTAAAGATTTTGACTAAAAGAAAAAAACACAAGCACAGGACGGCAGGGGATTTCAAGTAAAACATTGAGTCTCATTAACTCATAATTAGATGAGAGTTAGTAATATTGTAGCAAATCTTATCATGCAATTCTCTCTCCTCCTCCTTTTTCTTCCACAAGCTTTGTAAAAACACACTCTTTCACACAAATGTTTACTCTACAGAACTATGCAAACCTATATGGAAACTTGCATATCTGAGAAAAATCTGTAATTTCCTGGTTCCCCTTCAGTGCTGCAGCTTGGCTGTTAGGTTGTTGGACCCCTTGGTTCAGCTCTCCCCCGGCTCACCTGGGCTCCTACTCCGAGGGTGCTGTGTAAGAAAGGTCCAGAGTAGGCAGCATAATCCCAGGAAGGGGTGGAAGTGCCTCCCCACAGCCTACTGCTACAACAGCCATGTTTGCTCTCCTTTGAGTTAATGCTGCCACTTCAGGGATGTGTTCTCAATTTTCTGCTTAGATCACAGACTCTTATGTTGTTTTAATTTATTAAATAGAAATCTACATTTATGGGACTCATAATCAACACCAAAATCTAGATGACACCTGCAGTATATGGCCCATACCCACATAGCACAGCTGCACTGCAAAAAAGTCTCACTCACAGCTCTCCCAGCTTCCAGTCTTCCATGCCTCCAGTGAAGGATATGGCTGACATCTGCATTTGTGAAATTCCTTCCACCACACACTCTCAAGGCCAGGGTTTGGACCACTATTCTGCCCTACAAATCCATGTATGTTTTCACAGCAATGCACCAATGTTTTGATATGAAAGCATTTATATCTGATCATGTGAACTTAAGTTTTCCTTCTCACCTGTGAACTGAAATGAATCTTAAGCCTCCTTTTCTCTGCAATAAGAGATCTATTGATCTGCAAAGAGAAATTATTCATTAACACTACAAGCAGTAATAAAATTTAAAGTTTCATAATTCTGGACAATGAGGTCCCTATATTTATAACTGATATAATTCTTAATTCAAAACAGTTACTAATGTCACTACTGTTTATTATACTTTTTTGTTTAGAAGATATTTCCTTAAGCTTCGCCTTTTTCTTTTGCTATTTTTAACACTTTTCAAATTCGTTCTTTGACTATCCCAATGAAAATTATACTATGCCAAAGAATATTGTAAAGGCTACTGTCCAAGCAATAACGTATTTGTTATTGCTCAAGAAAAATAAACACTTTTATAAATGCATAAATTATGAGAATAATTATTTTTGTTATCAATACTATATGAAAACTAAATTGAGGTCAGAAAAAATAAAAAGTAACAACTGACAATGAAAAAAACCTGAGGCTTTTTGCACAAAGCAAATATATTTGCCACAGCTTTCTCCTATCTATAGTAATGTCCTGACTTTTCTATACGTATGTAGTTTTTATATTCTGATTCCAAATGTCTCAGTCTTTAACTGTGGCTACATGCATTCCAGCACACAACAATACAACAGCTTTCTTTATTTTACCATTCTGTTACTCAGACCATAATTTTATTCTTTTAAAGAAAACATTTCTATAAAATCCAATAAATCAATATTTCTTAAAGATAAAAGTTTTCAGAAACATGATTTGCTCTGTTTTCTCCCTTCACTGGCTTTCCGTTTAGCATGAATTTTAAATGTAATGTTATTTCAGTCAACCAATACTTTTAAGCATGCTGAATAGTGTGGAACATTCCTTTATTCTGATGTCATGCAGAAAGCATTTTTCTCAGAAGACATCTTTTGTAGTTGTAACCAAAAGGCAAAAGAAACTGGAGATCTCAAAGGGTGGGGGGGCTGGGGGGTGGGGGGTGGAGGAGGGGAAGGCTTAAACTCTCAATCCTGTCACTTCCAAAATGGTATTAAAACCACACATATTTTTGGCAGTGACCTCTTAAAATAGTCCCTTAAAAGCTAGTACTTCTTTGCCACATTCAAGGTATTATACATATTTTTACAGGTTTTGACTAAAAATTCCTCGCATTATTGTACTGTATCACAGGGAAGTTCGCTATAGTTTCATGAAAGACGTTTTCATTTCTGACTGGCATCTTCTCAATAGCAGGGGGCCCAGGCGTACCGCTCTCTTCCAGGCAAACCTTTCTGCTCTTAAACAGTACAGCATTCATAACTTGCTTTCAGCACCGCAGGGCAGCTACACAGAAAAGTTTCTGCAACTAAATAGGTTACATCACAGAGAATTCCACTATTTGGCCAAGGTGTAAAACATAAATACACCCCTCACTCACTTCTGCACCTTACAAAAATGAAATAATATCTGGCTCAAAGACATGCATTTCCACACCACAGCCTGGTAGGTTGTATTTTTTAATGTGTTTATTATGTATCATCACTCCAATTAAACACATGAAATGGATAAATCAACTACAGAAGAAAGGAAGCATGAAAAGGTCTCAACAGAATAAATACAAGTACTGGCAATAACTTTTGTTTCTGCAAATACTCTGAATTCTTACTGTATGAAACTGTACTTTATGCTGAATGTGACTCTCTCTTTACTACCTCAACTATCTTAGAGGTCTAGACATAAAGGAAAGGCATAATAAGGTAAAATTGCTTAAAAGCATCATCAACATGATTCAGGAACAGGAAATCTTACAAGAAGCAAAGCTTGGTAATTCTAAGATAACTGATGAAATTATAATTAATAAAAATTTTGTATCATTATGTGCTAGTCTACTGGAGCATTCCACCAAGCTATAATTAGAGAAGGAAAAGAAAGCATTTTGCAAGTACTTTTAAAAATGCTCTTTTTTTTTAAAGATCTTTATATACTCAGAATCATAGAATCAAAGAATCATAGAATATCCTGAGTTGGAAGGGACCCACAAGGACCATCAAAGTCCAACTTCTGGTCTTGCACTAGACCACCCCAAGGATCACACGATGTCCCCAAGAGTGTTGTCTAAATGCTTCTTAACTCTGGCAGACTCAGTGCTGTGACCACTTCCCTGGGGAGTCTGTTCCAACATCCAACCACTTTCTGGATGAAGAACCCTTTCCTAATATCTAATTAGATAAGTCCTAATATCAAATGAGATAACTCCTAGTATCTAAGTAGATATCTAATATCAGCCTCAACAAAGACATCATTGCACCAGGGAAAGTGTCAGATGTTATCAATATAGAAGTACATACTACATACGCACATATATATGTACACAGCCTGTTTGAACTGTGAAGTTCCAACTGTTGTTGCCATCTCAAGTAATAACACACAAGTAATGTAAACTTCTGTGTTCTGCAAATATAGAAATAGAGACACATTAGGTTGTGTGTGTTATGGGATGTTATTATTGGACTGAGCTGTTGGTCATTTACATATATATGTATAATAAATAATATGCAGAAGATAAAAATGTTACCTTACCATTCATAATAAACACACCCCCCTTTTTTTCCTGCATACCTACCGATAATACACTGGCTGCAACATATTCTGCCAAAAACATACCATATTTCAAGTAGACAAATGCCACATAGTTGTCAAAAAACTGCAATGTTAATGCAGGAAAAGCCTGGTTTCTATTATCTTTTCTGTAGAAATATCTCAAGAACACATTCTGCCAGGGACAACCTTGTCTTTTCATGTGTAATTTGGAACTGAGATCCAAGTCTTTTTCTGTGGAAAGAAGGGAAACCTACTCCCAACAGATCTTTACTAGCATATCAAGCTACATCATAGAATTGTTAGAGTTGGAAAGGACCTCTGGAGATCAACCAGTCCAACCCCCCTGCCAAGGCAGGGTCACCTAGAGCAGGTTACACAGGAACATGTCCAGGTGCCCCCCTGGGCAGCCTGTTCAGTGCTCTGCCACCCTCAATATAAAGAAGTTCTTCTTCATGTTGAGATGGAACTTCTTATGTTTTAGTTTATGGCCACTGCTCCTTGTCCTGTCACCGGACACCACTGAAAAGAGTCTGCTACCATCATCTTGACACCTGCCTTTGAGATATTTATATGCATTAGTGAGATCCCCTCTCAGTCTTCTCTTCTCTAGAGTGAACAGGCCCAGCTCCCGCAGTCTCCCCTCAAAAGAGAGATGCTCCACACCCCTAACCATCTTTGTGGTCCTCTGCTGGACCCTCTCCAGTAGCTCCTTATCTTTCTTGTACTGAGGAGCCCAGAACTGGACATACTACTCCAGATGTGGACTCCCAATGGCTGAATACAGGGGGAGGATCACCTCTGTCGACCTGCAGGCCACACTCTTTCCAATGCACCACAGGATAACAATATCTATTACTTTAATACACTTTTCCAATGTACTAATGATGGGAACAAATGTGACAGCACCACTTAAAAGGAAAAATATTAAAAAATTTTTTTAAACATGGTATGATCTTATTACAGTTGCTGGGAATAATCATAAATCCTCTAATAGGAAAAAATGTTTTTCTACTTTTAATTTTTCTTTTACAGAGTCTGCACAGCTACAGGAGAGTACACTGGCTTCTCTTCTGGCTCATGCATCAGCAGAATTGGTAGCTAAGTGCCAACTGTAGCATCCTCATTGTTGGTGATCCATGAACCAGAAAGAATATAGGTAGACTCAAATTCCAGGTTGAACTTGTGGCACTGGCAGCCAAGAAAAGCTCCTTTTCACTTAGTCCTTCTCCTCTTTGATTCTAAAAAATAAATTAAATTATCCCAGGAAAGACAATCAGCTGCTTTGTGATAACAGATTTTTTAAGATAAGACTTTGCTTTAAAAATCAACAACAGCATGCACTGAATGCACACTGTTAGACTGTTGTCCATCACAAGTAATGTGCCATGTGCTTATTGAAGAGCATTAAAGTATAAAAGGAAAAAAAAAGCAGAACTGCTTCTGAAGGAAATCATGTTAAAAAACTTCAGAGGAGCAGTCCAATCAAGGGTTTTAAATGTGAAAATAATGTAAGATTCTCAGCTGCAGGCAGGATTGTTGAACAGATGAAGGCTAAACAGGGTAGTGTTTCTGCATGCTTTGAGTTGCTGTGGAGGAAAAAAAAAGCAAACAAAGTAGCATAAACAGAAAAATAGACTCTTTTGTCGTTTAGTCATTCAGCTTTCTTAAAATTATTTAAGATTTAAAATTTAAATGCAGTGTGTAATACAGACATTTGATACTAGAAGGGAGTACACAGTACCATGAAAGTTAAGCAATAATATTGTGTACATATATGTTTTGGGAAGATATACTATATACAATTTTAAGTGTTGCAACTCACTGGAATGAACTAGAACTATATGCAAAAGATAGCAAGTGTGTAAAGAAAAGAAAGACTACTAGACAAACACAGACATGTAACCATGAAAAATACTGCAGAACAGCTTTCATCCCCACTAGAAAGACAATGCTGAAAAGGACATTTACTGCCCACACCCTTTAAAACAAAAAAGGAGAATGTTAAATTACTGTGTATTTTTGTTTCATGAGGTATCTGGCATAAGCTCAATAATAACAGTTGTCCCCAGCCTCAGTGCTATGTAGCCACTTAAATGACAGCACTAACACTTAGCAGTGCAAGTTCTTCTTTATTTTCTTCTACCACTACTCACCCCTAAAGTTTATCATTCTTCATATTTATTATATATCCACCAGGAGCAGAAATTCAATGTGTTCATAATATTTTGAAAGAGATGCAGCTTCACAAATCATAGGAACCTTGGGGCATTTCAAATTGAATGCATTTTTAAAATCACTTTAAATTTCAAGTATTGACTGTAGCTAGACCTGGTCGCCTAAAGGTAATGCTCTGTATTACCACGCCATCTGGATTACATTTCCAGCCTCTCTATAGCTTCCCAAACTGGCACAACCTGGGGTGAGACTAGTACCTCTTGTTATCATGCAAACACCACTTCAGCAGATTAAGGAGCAGCACTGTTCAGCTTTGAAGAGAATCTCATCCTCCTCACCAAGAAGGCTGTGTCTTTGAGCACAGAGAAAGGTTAAAAACAGGGTTGAAATGGAGTATATCCTCAGGGCTCCACCAGGGACATGAAAGACAACCCCAGAAAGTATGTTATATGACAACAAAGACATCAAATAATTTTAGCAGAATAGCTGCCTTCTACCTCTACAAGTTTCCTGGGCACTTCCATATGCATACCATACCTTTTTCCCCTTCCATCACAAGATTTTTGCGAATAGCTCCTATGTGCTATGAAACAGCTGCTACATTTCAATCTAGATAGCTAAATTACAATGGTGGATTAAGTCATTCACACATAATGGATCAATTACCAGGACCTTCTGTACTCAGTGAAAAACAGAAACTACTCATAAGAGGGCATGTGTAGAAAGCAAGCAGCTGGGTTCAAGTGTTGCTACTTAGTTCTGAAACTTCACATGATCTTGTGCACTCAGTCCTGGTAGGATGTTCAAAATTTAATTTACATTTAAAAATGAAGGAGTTTGTTTCACTACTCCCAGATAGTAGCTAAATATTCAAATTATTCTTGTTAAAATGATAAATAATGTCTATGGGTAAATGTGCGCTATTTATAAGGAGATTCAAAGACAGTCCACACACACAAAACATTCCATATAGCTCTTGCCTACTTTCTGAAGAGAAAGAAAGAAATCCTAAATTTGAACTGCTTGTTGTAAAGCATACAGGAATCCTTTAGAAAGGTATAATCACACTAGATGCTATTGTAAAGGCAATGTTGTTACACTTAGGCTCATGGTACAAGCTTTGTATCTGATGATTTTAAAGCTTCATAGTGTGACTACTTGGCTTGAAATCTGATTTTCTCCATTAATGCAGTTATATACAAAAGAAAAATGACTTTCAGATTAAGGTAAGCAGCTGCATAGTGATAATGGGAGTAAAACCAGCATCTGTGGTTTTGTGAAAATCAGTATTAGTTCAAGAGTGGATGTTGATAAATAAATGGCTGAAAGGCTACATACTTCCTGGAATATAGAAAAAGCCAAAAAGGACAGTGCAAAAGCACCTAAAAATTTGAAAGATATATACTGCTGAAAATTAAATTGAAATACATTTTCTAAATACCTTCCATAACGTAAGTGGCCTGTATCTTCTTTCAAGACAGAGTATCAGTTTATTTCAAATTTAGAGATATTGGCCTTGATTCAAATTCATGGCAGTTATAGAAACCAATGTTCCATGGCTTGATTCAGGTGGCAAGCATTAAATCTTTTTCCTGCTGTCATGCAACAACAACTTTAATACAAATTAGCACTGCCAAACTCAGTTTCTTGAGCTCAGAAGTCCTTGATGCTACTCCCTGAATTTTATTCATACTTTCACACGAATTTTGCTTTGCTGAAATTGTTATAGCAGACAAGAAACAAAAAAATACAATTTAATGACACTGGATTCAGTATTATTATTCATGACATCGTTTAAAATTTAACATGCAGCTCTTTATTATTTTTTTTAACTGAGGTAAAGCTCAATCAAATCCATACACTGTCGGATTTTTTTTAACATGTAAATTTGGTTTCTGTGAATCATATCTTCCCTTCAGACCAATTGTTTATGCTGAACCCGATCTCATCAGTCAACAATAACTCACATTTTTCAAGCTACCGATTCAACTTTTACAATGGCCTTCTTGGAGTTCAAGACAAAACCATCCAAGCTTCAGAAAACACGAAGCAACAAACCAAAATAAAGAGTTCGTTTCAGTTTTTCTACTCACCAGGAATATACAATTAACTAAACCTGACACTCCAGACAACTCAGAATGAGATCCAGAGGGTAGATCTGAGTCAGAGAAAGCATATTTCCACTTAAAAAAGAACTCTCTGTTTCTCAAATCAGCCACTCCAGATTGATGGGCCCTTAATTGCAGAGTTCCACAAAAAGTGGTGGGAAATGCCAAGGAGTACCTAAGCCTTCTCAGTTTCCATGGGCATGCTCAAAAACCCCTGGCAAAAATTTGCATTTCAAGGAACGCCCAGTTCCAATGCCTTGTGACTCCCATAGAAGTTAACCAAAATCCAAAACCACTTCCTAGCAAAATTTCTGCCAAACCAGTCAACTCCCTGTAACTTTAAAATGAACAACTCATTCTATCTGAATTTAGACCTCAATTTACAGCCAGTCATTCATGAGTTTGTTTTCCTTTTTTATCCTTATTTTACAAATAGTTTACAATCCGGGAGTACCCAAAGATAATCAAGCTCTAGGCTTTACTGTTCTGCCAATAAAAAGGCATATAATGGTCAGTCCTGGTCAGGGGCTTACAATGTGTGAAGACAAAGGAAGCAAAACAAACTAAAATAACATCCCTTTTCCTTCCCAAAATCCTGCAATGATGAGGATAACCTTGTTAGTTCTATGACTGAAAGAATTTTCACTTAAGGTCTAAATTTAACCTTTGTTATTTTTTAATAACTGCAGCCTTGCTATTTTCTTAGTGATTCTCTATTACAATTTTTTTTAACTTCTTCATATAAAAGGAAACAATCAATCAGTTTCTCAGTTACCTCTGTCTGCCTACCTGAAACTACCCTTGGCCAACTACGTTGCAAGTGTGCTTAAAGAAACACTGAAGTCAGCATAGGATGACATTACTCAGACTCTGAAGGCATGGCATACATGTGTTCTGGCTGGCCCTTCCTGCTCCTTCTAGGGCATGCTGGTGTTTATCCTAAGAAAAGGGGAAACTATATTCATGATTCTCCTTATAAATAGGCTTAAATGATTCTCCAATATAAATAGGACTAGAGTCTTTCTGTCCTAAAGAGATCAAAAATAGTGATGAATATGTTCCAGTTAATATGAGCAAAATGCACCTTATGAAAACACTTGAATTCTTGAATTAAAAGTGTCTGTGCATGGGAGGGGTGGGGGATTTAGTCTTTTGGAACTACCAAATTCTATACCACTATCAAATTATAACATTTTTAATAACTCATGTTAACAATGAAATATGCTTACCCAGGATTTGTAGCTGTTTCACTAAGAGTGCTAAAGTCAAGAGAATTTTGTGAAAACTGTGCTCCTACCTAAAGACCACACAGGTAGAAAACAGACTTTTCAAAGAGCACAATAGATGTTTACAAAAAATAAAAAAGAAAAGTAAGGAAAGCAATGGATAAAAGTTTAAAGCATACTATGCATTGATACAATTCTCTATATATCTTACTACATATCAAGCATTTATCAGTTGTCAGGAATAGCAATAACATGTTTTTTAAGGCTCACATATGTGAATGTATATAACAGACTTCCACTATCTACTTACAATTTGGAATTACAGAAATGGCAGTGTTACCTAGTTTTCACTGAAACCAAAGAAGACCCTTATTGATTTCATCTGCGATAGGCTCCAAATGATGAAAAAAAAAAATCAAATGTTCTAAATATAAGTGGCCAGCTTGTAAGAGAACCAGAGCATCTTCCTGGCACTGACTTATTTTGGTGACAAATAGCAAGACATTATATAAAATTTTGCTCTAGTACCAAAACTAAGTGAATGTTTTTGCATCTGAGGCATAAAAACATGTATACAAATGGAGAGAAAATAACAGGAAAAGCAGAAGAGGAAATCTGGAATGAATTCTGATGGGATTTCCGAGCTGCACTGCACATACTCAGCTGGATACTCAGCTTGTGTAAATTGACAACATAGCTCTGGAGCCAATGGAGCCACGGTACTTAACACTAGCTAATAATCGGGCTCTATATACTGATGTCAAGATGAAAATAAGCACAAGCTTTCCCACCAAAGAGATTAAAATATAAAAGTGACCCTAACGAATACAATGGTGTTCAGGGAATTTCTGTATCTTTTGCACAAATCAAAAGAAATTATGAAGGGACAGAGAGGGTAATAGCGGAGCAATAATGCCTCACATAACCTCATGTAACCTCACTGCTAAGAGATTCATAATGAAAATCTTCTCTAGCTGTGTGCATAGTGCCCATGGCAATGTGCCTTTGCATTCCACAGAAATAGGGAAAAACTTACTGACAGGGGACTGTGAGCCCAGGATACAGCACTGAAAGAGGTATTTAAACCTGTGAAATAAACTGGACACCCTTTGAGAAATTCACAAAAATTAATGGGGATATTATGGGATGGGCCAAGCATCAATAACTAGAGATCAGCCGGATACTTAAGGATTAGAACAGACTTTCTCTCTTTCAGCTTTCTCTCTTTATGAAAAATAAAAACTTTTTCTTTTTTAAATAAAACTCTTTAGTGAATATGAGTTAATAACTTTTCAAAATTTTTTCAAAATCTATCCAGAGTCATATGACTACTAAAGACAATGTCAACATACAACCTGGAAAGATTATGTTTTGGAAATTCCTACAAAAAATACTTCCTAGCCTATCTGATAGTACAATTTTTTACAGTTTTTCTTATGCTTATGATGTGAAAAGTATCTTGCTGTCCTAACCTTCAGAAATTACTCTTGATTTCTGTGAAGTCATGACTCATCTCACAGACAAGCAAGTCACAGTAAGCACAGCGACTACTCTCGTAGTCTGACTTGTATCAGACAAAATCAAAGTAAAATGTCTTGATTTTATTATTCTTTAAGCCTAGTTAATAATATTAGACACACTAAAACTACCACTAAAAAGAGTTTTAAAGGAAGTTAAGACTAAGAGTGATTCAAAATCAGTTGAGATCACTGAGGGTCTTTCCATTGATTGACTTTCTTGAGCTTTGAAACAGGGCTGAATTAGTCAGCAATGATGTTCCAAAGCACATTACAATGTAAAATTCAATTAGGAATGTAGAAATATGCAATTATTTTACCCCTATCATGATCAAAGAAAAGCCACCACTTCTGTAATCTTTGGTATAGCTTCACAAAGGTATACCTACTCACTACTACACTGTTTGTCAGGGGTTCTTTCTCCCTTTTTTGGGGGAGGACAATAGGGGAATGTCCTCTGTGACAAATGCCAGGTGCTCTCGCCAGCAGAGCAATTCCCCGACCCTAGGAGCTGGCAGAACAGAATGTCTCAATTGGCTCAGAGGATGTCCAGCTTTCTGAGGAGGCATTTAGTAACTCTTCTAGCACAAGCAGAAATAAACTTGTGCCATCTACTTAAAGTAACAGAAAGAAAAGACTAGATGGTGACATAAAAAATCTTAAAAAAAGCCTTCTCCCTGTTTGCTTCTGAATGGTGGGGATAGAACAGATCACCATTACAAGACAAACAGAGGTATACAAATACCCTAAATTAAGAAAAATATTTAAACACAAAGTTATATCCTCGAGCTGGTTTTTCCTACATTTTGTAGCACTGCATTCATTTCATATTTTGTCTAGTTTTGCTTATTTAAATCAATCTCAAAGGGATGCTCTGTTCTTTGGATAACTTGATGTTACTACTGTTAAACATATAAGTGATCCTGAAAATCTTTAACTGAGTAGGATCCCTGTACTTAAGTATTAATTCTAAAGTAGAAATGTAAGGATTTAAAAGGCTGGGCCAAACATTCTATAACACAAAGAGGATGTCTATGACCATTCTTGCATCATCAGCATGCACTTAGAAGAGCACCAATGCATTTTGAATGTCACATTGTCTAAAAACACATGATAATACAGAATTGGTTTTAAAATTCAACCTGAAGTATCTGCATATGATATATACTGTTATTAGGCTTTAAATGTTCACATGTGAAATCCTGACATCCTTCACTATTGACTGCTAGGGATCGGGTTTTCACGTCTTCAAAGAATTTACCCATTTCTTTTAAAAGTATCCCTTTCTGGCAGAAATAAAAAACCCAATCCAGCTTCTACTGAAAACTGCATGAGTTTCTGTGTTACCAACATTTTCTTCTAGGGAAAAAACCAACCCAAATCACATTTTATTGCTAGTTGGCAAAAATTAATAAAACAGTGATTGGGAAACCAACGTCCCATTTTTCAAAACAGGCCCTGAAGCACCAACACATCTTCGTGCTTTTCAATGAGATTAAAGTTTCTGTAGATAAAACATATCTGGAAATGAAATTTAAGGTTTCAACTAGTTTGATTGTTTTGAAAATATTACCCTGCAACTTCAAAGAATTGTCCAATAGAGACCATTGTTTATTTTTTTGCTCTAAAGTAAAATTTCTCTACAGTTAGCAATTTTAATATTATTGACTAGGACTTACTGAAGATTTTCACTTAAACAAATCAGCAAACCCACGTTTCAATTTCTTGAGCAACTTCAGCATCTGCTCTGTTTATACTAGCAAGTGAAATTGAAAGTAATATATTATCCAGCCTTAAGGGCTTGCTTCTCTTTCTCCTTTCAATTAATCTTGTCTCCAAGGAGTCCTGCATTAAAATAAAATAAAATATCAATACAATTCTTTTTTAATTTCTATGTGTTTAATTATAAGCAGCAATTAATCAATTTTTTTCAATTTCACTTCTTCTTGGGGGCATCTCACTGATAAAGTGAAAATCAACACCAGTGTATTAATCAAATAATCACAAAACTTTGAGGCAAAAAAGTCTTCACCCCATCAAGACTGTAACCTAAAGCAAAGCAAATCCCATCTTTTACTTGAATTATTAGTAGAACTCATTTATTTCTCCTCAAAAACATTTTCAGAGTATATATTAAAGTTCAATAGAAGAGGACTGATTTCTGTTTTCAATTACACTCTGCAACTTCATTAACACCAGTGGAATTGTTTGGATATAACTAATGGCAGAAAATTACTCACAGTTTACACCTTTTTTTTCTGAGTACTTTCTATCAGAGAAAAGACAGCTCATGACTAATCCACATTGATACTCCCAGTACGATCCTAAAGCCTGGAAAATGCAAATTTCAATCATTTTGACATTACTATTGAATCCACTTAAATGGAAGAACACTAGATACTGCTGCTCTCTTCAACATTTTAGTATCAGTGGATCAAGTCAAATCACTCTGGATAGGCTTGGATTTTGATCTATGTGCAATATTAGTTAAGAGTCACCCAGATTTTCATTCAAACCCCTTGGTTTCTAAGAATTCTCAGTATGTCTGACAAGTTGGCCTTACCACTCCAATTTTTGTGAATATATATAAACTCCTCCTCTAACAATATGAGTATTTGACCTCATTTACATTAGAATTGTCATTAGATTTTTTCTTAGGTACTGTTACAGATAAGAAATTCAAGTATTCCAGGAGTTAATTTCAATTTCTAGCATAAGTCATTTAATATTAACCTCTTCTTTTGTTTAATCTATTTAATTATTTCCACTATTTTAATCAGTTCAGATAAATTAACTGACTTAACTGCAGCAATTTCTTCATTTCTGCACAGGCAAAATGCTCTCCGTCAACAGAAAGCCTGAAGTTTCTTCTTCTAATCCGTAAATTAGTATTTTCCACTGAAAGATCTAAAAAGCTTTAGTATATTTCTGCCACACAGCTAAGTTCTCAAAAAACATATATGGCTGATTTATATTCATTTACCTAAATAAAGCACATCTGCCAAATTATTTTACATCGTACAGTAGTAAATTCATCACCAGAGCAGTAATGAACACCCTTCCAATAAGAAAAGTGTAAACACTGACAACTTCATTACAGCACATTCTGCCACACACCACTTCCCCATTCACAGTCACACCCACTAAGAGAAGCTTTGTGCTTCCTGGGAAGGGAATTATTTGTGATGGACTTACTACTACTACTACTTTTCTTTGCCGTTGTTAATAGTTGGATCTCTTACACACGTACTGTCTTTATTTATTTTGCATGTATATTTTGCATGTATAACATATATATTTATTTATGCACCTTAACTTATTTAGTCTTAACCAGAAAACCTGAATATGTGAAAACATGTGTCTAAGTGGCAAGTTACTTGAGAAATTAAAAACTTCACAGTAAACACAGTAAACACAGTAAACAATTGACAAGATTTGTTTATATATATTATAGCCATATTTTTGAAAATGTAGGACTTGTCTGCTTCATAAATTTCACCACCTTTAGTTTGTAAAAATTCAGCCAGTGAATTATTTTTAATAAATTCTCTTTGATCAAGAGCGGTAGTTATATCTCTTTATCATTACATTTTTAGCTCAGTTCTCCACAAATGGTATTACTTTATGAAAAGTTAACTCTATATTAATTTGATTAATTGTTTTGCTCTCTCTATGGACAAATAATGATCCACAGCTCAATAAGAACTCAAATAAGTAAAATCAATTAACACCTTACTGTGTCAGTAAAACAGGTGATCACACTGTCTTAAAAAACCTGATGTGGAAAAATGTAGAGCGACAATTACTTTTTTTACTGAATCACACCACAGAGGTAAAAAATCAGTTGCAAGCATTTACAATTTGGGGGAATTTTAAAGCTGTTGGCCCATGGAAAAATGAGATTTAAATATTCAAATTTCACATCTTGGAATCCATTACTTTATACTAACAAGGAGTTTGCTAGAAAAAGTTTTTAAGTGCTCTCCAGGGACAATAAATTTCAAGTTTGACAAAATTTTAAACACGGTTAAAAACGGGTCTGTCAAAATTTGATCTTAAAACAATCTTGTTTAGAGAAGTATCTCTCAGAAATTATTAGAAGGACACAATTAAATATCTTATTAGCGCTTTATTAAGCAGTTTGTGTCATGTTATTTTAATGATGAATCTGTTGTTTCTTGCAGAAAGTTTTCAGCTTCCACATATTTTAAATACTGTAAAGCAGTTTCACAGTTGTCTAAATCCATACCAAGTTTTTTTAAAGCAGCTACTCTGTTGGGTCTCAGTTTAACAAGCCATCACTAGTACTCCACTAAGATCAATTAAAAATACCTGTTCAGAGCAGTTATCTACAGAGGTGAAACTGCATGATCATTTTAGTTCACTCTGTTGTAAAATAATTCTATGAATGAAAACTGGTTGTATGTTGCCTGCCCCCTGCACAGTGCACATCTGTTTACAAACAGGGAGCTGGGACTGCAACATCCACCTTAAGAGAGTTCAGGCTTCTCCCTCCAATTTAAGTGTCATGGAAAGCATGAAAAGCATGAAATCATAAAAAGCAAGAAAGCATACCAATTTTCTTTTCTTTTTAAAGGTGCTTATTACAGATTTTGATTATAGTATATTTTACCTTCCAAAGTGAAAAGTATGATCCTTAAAGCACCAGCTGCTGGACACCAATGCGTGTTCAAGGCCTGATCTCCTGTTTGCGCTCTGTCCCACTATACTCCCTCAAGTAATGCCTGGTTAGCCACCCCCACCATCTTCTATCTGACTGATTTGACAGAGAAACAGGCAGCACTTTACAAATCCCGATTTCTGTTTTTCTATAAATGAATATAAGGTAGCTCTTCACTTAAGAGATTCCGTTTGGGATCCTCTGCTCCAGAAATGAAGAAGCCTTAGTAGACATTGTCTCTTCTTCATAAAGACATTTTCTTATTTACCAAGGTCAGCTTTTCCTGAGAATTTCTTCCTTTCTTTTCAGTCCTCTGCCCTCCCACACAGACACACACAGTGTTTCTACTGTAAGGATGGAAACAAGTACCAGATATGCATACTTTTTAACATGTTTTAAGCTAAACAGTGAAATAATGTGACTGCAGAGTAAAACAGTACCTAATTATATGAGTAGTGGTCTTTCATGTTCTGCAGCCTGTGTAATCCTTTATGATCCACTTGAAGAACAAAATGCTCCCCTTATAAATAATGTTTGAGACTGTGTGCTGCCCCTTTGAGCAGTAAGCATTTCTCCACTGGCTTGCTGCTCCCACAGAACAAGGATTTCTTTTCCTGTAATAATTCTGTTTCCAGGTCAATAATAAGCATCAACATGACATGTAAAACTAGTTGAAAAATCAGGCTTTGAAGTACTGAATGTTCACAGGAGCTCTTTTTTAATGTCCAGAGCAGTTGTGAAAAATTATTTATCCACTCCGCTTTATTTTGTGCATTTCTATACAGACAACTTCATACAAAACATTCCTGCACCATGAAGAGAACTTTTCTTATTTAATTCTGGTTTTTTCCATTCTTGAAATATCCCATATCTCTTAGAGACACATCAGACATAGCTAACCAAATGTCACTAGCTGCAACTTTTGTGAGTTTTTATAAGTTATTTGCAATTTTCTCATGCACTCATTTCTTATGGAAGACCAACTTTTCTTCCTACTGTTAACTGTCCATTTCCAGTGGACTTCTTTTTCAAGATCCAGTGGACCTGTGAGAAAATCTCACTCAAATTATGTATCACCTGCAATATAGAACTGACTTCCTTGGTTTCTTCCAGAATACTTAGTGGTATACATGTAGTAACAATAAAAAAATCGCAAGTGGCAGGAGGCCTGTTGATGCCCAAGTCACAGCTTGTGAATAATTAAAAGGAAGAAAAATATGTAGCCACTTAATTCAGCCTGAACTGTTGATGATAAAGAATGTCTGTAGTGTGCTTCCATTTCTGATTAAAACTGTCCACAATGTTAGGTAGTAGAGGAACAAACAGAATTCCATTTTGGATTTACAGAAAGATTCATGATTAGTAACTTTCTGTGATTTTGTCCTCTAGAAAATAATTGATGTTCATTACCTATGGACTGTGGTACCACCATAATTTTAGTATCTATTATGATCCCCAAAATTTTAAAAGACTCTGACTCAATCTTTCTATCCTAGGTATTGACTCCCACTGTTTCACTGCAGGTGACTTTCTGTTGCTTAAACTCAATATACTCAATAACACAATATTTAGTATCACATATAAAAAACTTGATCACAGTTAAGATTGACCATCTGCTATGGTGTATCTTTTTTGAGTGGTTTATTCAGCCACTCAAAATCACTGCTGTTGCTGATCCATCCTTAACATTTTTGTCACAAAGTTCTCATTGAAATTCACTATCCTACACTAACATGCATAAAATCAGAGCTTTCCTATTGGAAAACTCTACAGTTTTAGAGCTGGTCTACTCTACAAGAAACCTCAGATCTCAGGCCTGTGCTGGACCTTATCAGTGTGCAGCCTTGCATCAAAGAAGGCCAACAGCATACTGATCTGTATTAACTAGAATGTATGCAGTACATTCTCTTTCCAACACTTGCGAGATTGCATCAGGAGTACCGAGTCCAGTTTTGAGCTCTCCAGAACAAGAAATACAGGGACATATTGGAACAAGCCACTGCAGAAAGCCACCTAGACACACAAAGGGCTGCACTATGTAATGCACTACGAGAGGCTGAGAGAATTGTGCTTTTTCCATAAGCATAGGAGGTGAAAGAGAGTTCTCTACAGCTATATAGTGGAATGTTACACAGAGGATGAGGCCATACCCTTTGCAGAAGTGTACAGTTGTAGAGCAAGAGATGAAGACACAAGCTAGAATACAGGTGATTCTAATTAAATATTACAAAAATCTCTTTTGTCATGAGGTGGTCAAACACTACAGGTTGGCCAAGGACATTGCGGAATCTTCATCCTTGGAGATATTAAAAACTTGGACAACCTGATCCAGCTGACTCTGCTCCAGCAGTGGGGATTGAACCAGGTGATCTCCAAAGGACCCTGAAAACCTCAGCTATTCTTTGATTTGAAGGAAGTCATAGTCTAAGCCTCTCATGACACATATAATGAAACCAGGTCTTGTTCAAGACTGTGATACACATTCTAACCTGAAAATAAATCATAGTTTCCTCCTCTCCCAAATTTGCTGTGGAAGAAATCAAGCTTCCTCTAAGCTTCTCAGCTGCATTTAGCTTATGCAAAGGTATTAGTACAATGACTTTCTAGAATACAATATCCATTTTCCCTCTGAAGGTGACAGGAAGTGTGGTCACCCGAGTTTCAGTTCTCCCTCCTGGAACTCTCCAAATCTCTCCTCCTGATTCAAGACCCAATTATCAGATCACCACTCTACAATTAGGTATGGATACCAATCTTGTGATGAACAGCATTCCATAATTTCTCTTTCACCTCCCTTTCCTTAAGTAAATCAACACAAGAGGAATTATTTCAAGCTAGAGGAACTTAGGAAAATGAAATTGTATACCTGCAGCTACCTCAATACATCTGTAGTCTTTCTAATAGTGCCAAGTCTACATTGATACAACTGCAAAATGTGACTTCAAATACTGAGTACATAATTAATTAAATTTACATACATGATAACCTATGTCTGCAAGTAGAAAAACTTAGATATTTATGAAAACAGTTATTACAAATCAGATTTTTCTCAAAAAATTACATACAGAAATTATATGGGGACTGGTATTAAAAATCTTTTACAGAAGTTATCAATGCATATTAAATGTGCCATTTAATGTCCACATCACTACCAGTTGTGTTTACTTTTATCATATAAAACATAATCTGCATCCTGGTTTAAAAGTATAATACACATTGAAGTTCACACATGTTCACTGCAATGTTCAAGTCATCACCACAATTAATGTTATGCCATTGGGGTTTCAACAAGCAAAAATAATATTGAAGCATTTAATTTTGCTGAATTCAATCTGTTTAATATGCACTTTGCTTGATAGTAAAAAAAAAAATCTTCAAATATGAGTGTAAAATTAACTATGTTACAGAAAAACCTTTCCAAGAAATGAAGAATAAACAGCAATTAAAATTATGAACTCCTCAAAGCAGGCACACTTCTTTCTCTTTCTTTTTTCAAGGCATCATATGGTATAGTTCCTTGTCCATACAGTACAAATAAGATCTTCCTTAATCATATCAACACAAGACAAAAATACCTTACAGAGCAGAGTAATTAAGTTGTGGTTCATCTCATATCCGTTCATGAAATGCACTGAAAGTAATAGTAGCCAAAGCTACTTAACCGAGGCCAACAGTTTTCTAAGAGAGAAAAACACTAAAGAGACTTGCTACAGCTTCCAGAAACATCCTACACAACAGCACAAGAACAGGAGTACTGGGTCAGACCAGTGTTTCCTTTATCCCATCTCTAACCATCCCCAAAAGTAGCTGCAAGGAACAACATAACAAGAATGACAGTATATATGATATGCACCCACAGTCTCCAAACATTTTCAGTGCAGGAATTTCCTCAGATAGATATGCATTTAGTAACAGAGTGGATTTCTCTGTCATTAATTTGTCCTATCTCCTCTGAATTTCATAAAAGCTTTTCACACCTCAACACACTTAAAAGACATCACTTAGCCTCACAGGAACTCAGCATCCCAGATCAACCAAATACACAGACAAAATACTCAGATTAGCAGCAGTAACTGTAGTACTAACACATCCACTATATAACCAAGAGCCAAAGAACAAAACTCCTGTCCGCAGCCCCCAAAATCTTAGAGAGCAAGTATCAGACAAGAGATAAGAAATTATTAGAAGCAGTAAGACAACAGCAGCTAGCATCACAAGAAGCAATATCTTGTTAGAAGTAGCTTGATGGTGTCATGCTCTTGTAGGCATTTCAGGTAAGAACATCTTGGGAAGAGAGAGAAATCCAAAAGGTGATGTAACAAAGGAGTCCAAGTCCAACCATAAGGTATCAAACAAATATGTGTTTGCAAATAGGTAAATGGGCAACAGGGCTGGTGTTATAACTTGAAGGAAAAGCTTGACAAAGAGAAACAGTGTGATACAGATCAGTGAAGAAGGACTTGAAACGAAGAGCAAGTTACTAATATTTCATACACCAGAGAAGGGAGGCCAGGAGGGATATAAAAACATACAGTCAGTGTGACAGTCTGTCATTCTGAAAATAATCTCTGTAAGAGGATTCTGGACAGGTAGAACTAGAGCAAGAATAATTCTCAAAGATAGTGAGGATGAGCATTTAACTGAAGAGTAGGAAGGAAAACAAATACAGCAGGGATGTTAGGCAGAAAAGACTGCGAGATTTAGATATAGTCTAAAAGCAAAGAACTTCAGAACAGAACAAAACTGTTACACTAGGTCAGTAAAAAAAGTATAGCAGAGAAAGAGCATCCCTTTCCATGATATCCCATGTCAGCAACCAGAGTCAGCTGTGTAAAAACTTCCTGAAGTTGAGTTGCATCATTACCATCACACATAATAGCTTCTCAGAGACATAATAGAGCAATGCCTGATGCATTCTTGAGCCTGTTCATATTTTTTACCTCTAAAACACCCTTTGACAAGGAATTCCACTATTTAATTGCATGTTACCTGGGGGGAAGGAGGAAGAATACAAAAAAGCTGTAAAAACAACAAAACAAAAAAGAAACAAAACCAAAACCAAACAAGCAAAATCACTTCTGTAAAATGTTTTAAAACCGCTTCCTGAGACAATTACACAAGGTGTTTCTTTTTCCTCATATTATTAGAGTTAATAGTTGTTTCCCGATTGCCTTCTTGAAGCCTTGCTTGCTCAGTCATCTCTTTTCCAAGATGAAGTTTTACTTTATTTAACTTTTTCTCTGACAAAACTCCTTCTATATATCTCATCAGCCTTCATGTCCTTACCTCAAACTAGTTACTTTTTGAAATTATGACAATAAAAGTACACAAAATACATAGATTGCACACACTGTGGATCTATGGACTGCCATCATTGTATCAGTGTTCATGTTTTCTGTTTGTTTTTCTATTTCTTTCCTACTAATACCAATTTCTTACTAATACCAAATAATCTATTTGCCTTTTTAATTGCTATGCTACGAGGGAGAGGTCTGTATCAGTGAGACTGTCAAATTACAGACCTGTCCTAACTGGAAATATGGCAGCGTTAACTTGAAAAGTAGATAGAGGGCTTGGAAAGAACTCTAGGAGATCTGTTTTGACTAAGGGAGTCTAAGCTAAGCAATAAAGGAAGAGATGACAGAGAAGTAAGACTGAATTTTCATTGAGATGGAAATACTGTGAGCTTATGAATCATCTGCAAAAAGGTGACACTTAAACTGTGTTTCCACATAAGATTATGCAAAGATGAAGAGAAGAATAAGGGAAAAAAAGGGGGCGGTTGAGAGACAACATGTTGCAGAGCTCCCACACAAAGCTGGGTAATGAATGAGAAAGATTCTCCAAAGGATGGACTAAAGAAGCAATCACAGTATCCAAAGGCAGTAGAAAGACAACATTTGCCAAGAAGTCAGAGGGCAAAAAGAAGAGGGATATGGTCAGCTGTTTTCACATCTGACTGGTAGGTTGGGAGGATCAAAACTTAAGATTTAAAGTGCAATTCACAATGATTCTAATGATTTAGAAGTCTATATCTTGCTTGGAGAGACAGTGTCAGAAACAATCCAACGGAATCACCGCACTTCCTTGTATATGCCTCTGCTCTGCCCTTTAACACGCCCACAGCACTACTGCCCATCCCTGCAATGCACTCTGCACTTGGGCCTGCCTCAGCCTCAGTGGCACAGGGCTATAGAATGACACTTAGAAGCTGTTTAAATCATGTGATTGCAATACCCAGGACTTTTCATATAGCAACCAAATTTACTTTATTCAGCCTTCTAAGCAGAAGATAATATTGACTTGAACTAGTATGAATTCCAACTGGAACCAGGTATTACACAACTGCACGAGCCATAGACCCCGACCCTACCAGGAACTGGGCAACAAGTGGAAGGGTGGCTCCACTGCTATGGATCTGCATCACCTTTTGTTACCTAATCCCAGATCAGTTAACCAGGTTAGCCATCTTCTGCTAAGCTTTCTCTCACCACAGAAGGAAAATACTGAAGACTTTAATTAATACAGTTTCCCACCCTGAACTAGTCCATGAAGTGGGACAATCTAGATCAAAATTACTGCTTAAAAAAATGTTTGGATCCTCCCATTCCTCTCTAATTTGCATTCACATCTCCAATGAAAACTGTTCTGTAGATGGACTAAGTGATTTCACAACAGCTAAAATGACTAAGAAACTCTATAAACTGATTTGTTTTCCAACAACTACACATGCACATACACATACTCATGCTTCCTTCTAAATATCAATGGCTTCTGAAAATACAAATGGAAATAATGGAATAATGGAAATCATGCAAACACTCTTTCATTGGATGCAGCAAACAGAGAGGGGAAAAAAAAGAAAAAAAACCCAAAACACCACCGTTTTTAACTGATATACTTTAGTTACTAATATTTTTTGTGCCTTAGAAAATAGATAAATTAATTATAATTAGCTCCCATTTGAACAAATTTTTTTATAGCATTCATATCAGTGATGTGTTAAAAAAAAGAGCCAAAATCAACACATACATTTTCTTAAATAAAAGGCTCGCATAAAACAAAGTCAGGCACTCAGTTCCACTTTCATTCCATATGATACACAGCTGTGTCAATCCCATCAGGAAACAGGCAACAGGAAATTCTTAACATTCTGAAGTGAAATCTAAAGATGTGTCTCATCACCCTTCCTCCTAAAAGTGCTTTTTGATTGTCTAAAAGATGTTTATACTAGTTCTAAAATTATTAATTACTTTACTTAGGTTTTAAGCAGCTATAGGTCTCATTAAGTAACTAACAAGGAGGCAAAAAACACTTTTTTTTTTCGTAAGTTGCCTTCACTTTTTCATTTCCTCCATCCCAAAATATAAATTAATAAGGAAACCTTGACACCTATGGACAAAATCAAAGCCAAGTACATAGCTATTGGAAAATGTTCCTTCATAAAGTGCTGCTCCTGTGTTATTTGTGTTTCTAACTATAGCTCTTGCATATATAATTCCATTATACTTTTATAAACCACCATTTTGAAAAATGCTTTTGAACCATTAATATATTTTCCTGGTTAAAATTCTTTGAGATGTTCTTAACAAGAGTCAGATAATGAATTTGGGCAAACTCTGGAACAGTCTTTACAGTATTATCATTCTCATTAATTTTCAGAACTACCCACTGTGTTGAGATGATTGTCATGGGCCTAAGACTTCAATTTGGCTAAATATTTTTGCATATATTTCAACATATAAGTAACTAACAGATGTTTAAAATGTTACATTCACATTCTAGAAATGGTTAAATGTTTACTGTAATATCATAATTTGTTTTGCACTCATATTTATTTTTCTGCTTCTATCTTTAAACACTCTTTTAGAGTTCTGCTTGGCTGTAGATAAAATGCTTTAAAACAACTTCACATGAAAACAAAACATATTCGACTTAGTGAATACAGCTGTGTTTTCAAAGAAAGAAAAAAAAAAAACCACTGAAAGGTACCACAAATTAAAAACAGAGAAAATAAAAGAAAACATTTAATGCTATAAATGTTACTTTTACCTAGGTTCCAGGCTTAATGTAAAACCTTTTAAATTGTTTGTATAATAAAAGGTTTAAAATTCATATTTTATATTTGCTTTAGAAATCTCATACATTCTACTGTCACACCATTCCTAGAAGACTGTGTTAGATGAAAACAAAATTACTTTTAAAATGTTAATACACAGCATAAACAGCATCTTACTTTAGTCCAGATTATTCTTTTCTTTGCCTTTTTTTTTTTTGTTATCTTTGAAGGCTGCTTCTATTTCCATTGTTTCATCCTTAACCATTCACATATCAGAGCAATAAGTATTTCATTACTGGTTTATCTGTCCAGAGGCTTGAGAAGCAGTAACAATTAACCCTCCCTTCACAGTGATTGATACAGGCTTTGCTTTCAATTTGTTCCACTACACAGATCATGAAATTCTGAATGCGATCATCCTTATTGACCTACACTTTCAAACACACGGCTACAATGAGATGAAAGTAATTATTAAAAGGAACATAGGACTACTCAATGCTGAAACAAAGTCTTGAAAAATCTTTTAGATGACCTTCTCATAAAACTAGCATCATTTGATGTGAAATAAAAGGATGGATTTTCTTCATAATCTGAAGAATTAAATTTAAATCTGACCAAAGTACGATATCATTATATCATATAAGCCCAGCTCTAATGTCACATCAGTGCATATCTGACCCAATAAACAGTAACTTCGACTAGAGTGATCATGGTAGGATCAGCCCATATATACTTTAAAAGTTCCTCTGGCAGCTTTATTTTACTCCAGCTCTGTTTGAAATGTTGTGTTAAGAATGACAAGACAGTAATTACTTTCTATTGTAGTCTGTTTCGAAAAAGAAAGGGTGTTTATTTTTAAGATTCTGGACTTCTTGAGGTACCTAATGTAAAAGAAGTACACAGGAAATTCAGACTGCTAAGGAAAAATGAGAAACTCAAGTCAGATTTCCATCACCAGCTGAGATGAAGTAAGACCTATAAACACCACTGCTGGAGACTTACTGTAGTGGAAAAAAAATGTTTCTCATAAACCCTTGAAAAATAACCCCACAATATATTAATTTCTTGTAATTGATACATTTTTGAAAAATGAAATAGGATTGGTAGGTGAACAGTAATAATAGAACTATTTATTTATTGCAGTCAAAGAAAATCAGGATAGAAAACTGTGCAGAAGGATGTTCTTACAGGCCTGAGGCTCTAATCACAAAAGAGAGTGATGGAGATGAACCAATACTGCATGGATTAGCAATGAATTATTTTGAACTATAATCATGTGCCAGCACAAAGGGGAGCTAAAAACTAGCCATTACTCACAAGCTGATCTGCAGATAAGAAGGAAAAAAAGGAAAAAGGGAAAAAATTTATATGCTAAACTGAGTCAGGAGAATAATGAAAATCTAAAATGTTGTTACACTTCAAGTAACATTCTATTTAATGTCTTTCGTGTACTGTATAATATCGAGTATTTACACAATACAATCTGTAAGACACTAAGGGCTAAAGTAGGGTTAAATCAGATAACTCTTTTGTAAATTAGTACTGCGTAATAATATGTGCTGAAAAATATCTTAATAGATGAGATAGTTTCAAAATAACACACATGGGCACTAACTTCTCCCACCATAAAACTGCAGAAAATACAGATACATATATATATACACACATGCATAGGTAGAGACAGGTACAGGTATATGCAAATGTGTATATGTACATGCACACTTGTGTATACATACAGATACATAATGAGGGATTTAATTTCCATTAGTCCATCTGAACGCAAAGCACCACCATCTTAAGATTCAATCTTAGTTTTCCCATTCGAGAAAAGAAAATGTTAGAACTAATTTTATGAGAAAAGAAAAATCAAAACTGCTATCCACAAAGATTCCTGAGATTCTTATGAACAGACTGTTTAAATGAAGAGCACTTTAATCAGTAGAGGAATCCTCACGTTTCTAATGTCTTGCTGTGCATTCTGCAGGTTATAGTAGCAGCTGGTAGAGGTCATATATCTTTTGTGAGCATCCCAAAAAGGCTCACTGCCAGACTGTTAAATTATGAATAAGCAATGAACAAAAGAATGCAGATACGGTGGTGACAAGATAATCCAAGCAAATTTATCTATGACAAATTTCACAGGATTAACAAATTACATTTACACAGAACAATAAAAACGTGCAAAAAAAAAAAAGAGATGAGCCTACTTTTCCGTCACAGCATTAGAGGGAAAAAAAAATCTCCATTCCAGTACACGTATTTACATTTAACTTTATCTAAAGTAAGACATTTATAGCTTGCTGAAGATGAGCAACTAGCATTACTTCCTTTCAAGCAAATACATATACTGTGACTAACATAAAATGTATAGCTGCACTTTGCAGTATGCGTGCATACAACTCAGTGAAAAATCCTTTAAAGTTTTCCTCATAATTAGTAATAAGCAGAACAAATATTGAAGAATTATAATTTTGCTTTTCAGGTGGAATACTTTGTCATTCTCTGTCATTTGAAACACACTGTTCCCCTTAATCAGTTTGGGTTTTGTTCCTGTTTGAATTGAACAAATATTGTAGTATATGATAATTGCCATAAGAAACAAGTACGTCATGAATAGGACTTAAATACCTCCTTTTGCACTAGTACCATAACAAACAATTTTAAAAAACATCCCTCTTAAATGAATTCTAAATCCATAATCTAAGTGCTGGCTCTTCCTAAAGATGCACATTCAGTATGTGAAATTATTTTTGGGGAAAGAAAAGGGGATTTGCAATATTCACTACATCCTGTGGTCTCCTGTTCTGTTTTTTGGAAGGGATACAACAACAACATTTGAAATACTACCCTCAAAAAGCATGGAATAACAGTTTTGAAATCACAATTCTGTAGAGAAGCATTTTTCTTCCTGTCAAGAAAGGAATAAAAGGAAAGAAAGCATCTCTTAGTTTGGAAATTTGAGTGTAAGTAGAGTGATGGATAAAAGTAACAGCATATATGTTTGAAAGATCTGGAATCTGATGTATCTTTTCTATCACGCTTCTCACATGAAGCCTATTTTCTGTCACTTCCACTTATTTCTTTTTGTTTAACACAAAACAGTTGTTCAGTAAAAATAGATCTTGAATAAAAATGGGCCTTCTGAAATCATATATATCATTTATGTATCAAATATATGTTCTTGTTACAGAGCACTGCCTACAAACAGGAAACCTCACTATTAAAGTGAACATCCAATTAATTAAGATACTTTAGTAAACTACTTGGATCCTGAAAACACTGCTACTTGAGTACCATTTATCTAGCTCATTCAGCCAATGACAAAAATTACTGTACTTTTGATTTTTCACAAGAAATGCAAGTTTTGCTGTAAAACTGAACAGCAGCTCAGAAAGAATAAATGAATTAGGCCAAAGCATTTGTTTCTCTTTTTATGTTCATCTTCCTTTTGGTACTTACCAAGAGAAAGCAGTTTTGTTTTTTAAATTGCAGTTCTTTTCGAAAACCTCCTGTATATACTGTTAGTAATTTATGCAAACGTGAAGCAAACGTGCCAATCCTACATCTAACTATAGTCAGACAAATAAAATCAGCTACCTTTTTTTTCAGCCGTAAAGGTTGAAGGATAAGCACCTCTTCTCTTTTTTTAATATTTTTTTCCTTTTTTAATCCTGCTGCCAGCACTGTACAGATTCAGTCACTCAGTTCTTTCTATTGACCTCAACCTTGATCTGTGAAGACTGCCCACTTATATTTTTTTCCCACAAAGTAACAAATTCTGCCTCACACCATCTCTAAGAAAAAACAGCTTTTTAACAAACATTCTCCTAAAACTTGGTGTCTTATGTTTTTGCTAAATCAATTACAGCTTTGGCACCTAACTCATATAAGCCTAGGCTCTGAGTAAACTGATTGTAAATGTGAATTTGCATATGATTTTCCAACATGATATGTAAGCAAGAGGAAAAAAATCTCCACCCTGCCCCCCAAACACAATATATAAATTTATCTGCTCTGTGCCTAAATTTGAGCAAAACTATAACGCTTTAGGATTTCATCTAAAATGACTGTTAAAAGACTATTCATTACACAATAAAATTCAGTTTAAAACAATGCAATGTGTAATGAATGTAATGAATGTAATGAAGCCTGTTCTAAATTCCTGTTGGAGACAAAATTCCCAGGCAAGTATTTTAAAGGGGGCTTATAGGATTTAGGTGCCCATATTTCACTGAAATGCAGTATGTGTTGAATGCCTAAATCCAATAGGCTCTTCAGAAAATCCAAGCCCCTGGGACATTATTGTAGATAACGTATATACATATTATTCAGACTATATCCCCTATGTTCACTATATACATATGTAAACCTAACATGCCTGCAGGTAATGGAACAGTACTTTTCCACTTAAATTATTTAACGTAAGTGTTGAACTTCTATTATATATCAAGCTAACAGCTAATTTTAAATTGCAATCAAGCTATTCTCTGAAAGCACTTTATTTCAGTGGAGGTTTTGCCTGTAAAAGAAATGTAAATCCCTCTAATGAAGGCAGTGTAATCTTTGAATACACAGTCAAAATAGGGGCTGGAATTTTATTCCTAGTGCTAACATTGACATCTTTTGCCACTTCTGCTAGTTCTCAAGAATCTTTTGTGTGTAACTATCTCATCAGTAAATGTGTAGAACAGTGTTTTCAGACTTTTCAAAGCATGCTAAGCTATATAAAGAAACATATCTACAGAAATACTCATTATTAATATTAAAGTCTTCAGACACTGGAGGACATTAGCAAGAAGTTCTCTAGAACAGACAAATGACAAGACAAAACTGAAGAGTGAAAGTCCAAAATGCAACATATAAGAAAGGCTGGGAAAATATCCTGTAACAAATCTTAAAACTCTGCTTTCAATAATCTGTTTCAAATTCTTGCTTACATATCACTTGTTCTCTAACATGCCTGGCTCTCGCCTGCATGCAGAGTCCCGGGTGAGGGCTGGCATAACTCTCAGTATCTAGCTGCAGCAGGCTGAGATCAGGATCTCCTTGAAAACCACTCCATTTCTATTTGAGAATCCCAAGACTTTCGCGTTTTATAATAACGCACAGATGCAAAGTTCACTCCTCCCGCTATGTACATTTATCATTGTGATCTCTTTGAGAACAAATTCACATCTATTAAATTATATGTTTAAAATACTTTTACCCTTGCTTGTGATTGTCTGTGGTACACTTTAATTGTCTACATAATTTCATTTGGGACTTTTCTAAAGATTAAGGTACAACTTGAACTCAATATTGCCCCAAAGACAGAGTTCAGTTCTGGCAAGATACAAACAGAAATACTATCCTATCCTTACCATACCTTCTTTGTCCTATGTAATATGCTTCTGTAGCATACAAAATTAATGAATATTTGTACTACTCAAAGTCCTGTTCAAATGAATGGCACAACGGTCCTATTCATTTGCTTAGGACTTTGTGTACTGCAAAATCACTGCTCCAGCTACTCACAGAACAATGCTCTAGTCATATAAGATGTGGCAGCAATCATTATATTCTTACTATGGCACATTTTCTTATGCAGCAAAATACAATATTATTACAAATTATCCTTATTATGCAAAGTCCTATTAAACAAAGTCACACACCTCATTTGCACTAATGGGACTTTGTATGTTAAAGATAACATACAGTAGCCTTATAAATATTACATAGAAAGAAATTTCCTCTGCTGAAAAAACTGCAGTTCTTTTGAAATTAATTTTCAAAACATTTCCTCTCATGGCCGTAAATCTTTGGCAGCTTCTTTAAAAATAAACAAACAAACCCAAACATTAAGCATAAGCGAACAAAACAACCAAAGAAACAAACGACTAGGGTGAAAATTCAGTCTTGTCTATGTACTTTAAAAGTATCTTATGTTTAAAATATATAGACAAATTTCCAGTGTGACATCCTGCACAACAACTTTGCTTGATTCATTTTGAAACAACGTGACTATGCTGAAATCTCATCTCAGAAGATGAGGTGCTTTTATACCTGCATGAGCTACTAGTGACAATAATATAAAATTAATCTGATGCACTGACTGAATGTAAGGTTTATTCACATGAGATGAGATTATAACAGTAAATTCTAAAAAAACAGTTCCTTAGTTGCTGTCAAATGAAATTCTGCCATGTTGGTAAAATGGCTTCATTCTACTGACCTCAGTGGGAGAAGAATCATTCCCAAAATGTTAATAAAATGGTAACAGTTAGTTTTCACGATCAGTACCAGTTATTATCCCAGAACACATTTTCCAATAAGGAGGTTATTGTTATAAAGATCACTTCATGAAACAAACATTTTTTTAACACTTTACATTTTAGGAAGGATGCTGATGACACTAATGCCTAGAATGTCAATTTTCAACAACTGTTTTACATCACCCTTGCAGTAAAATTCCCGCCTAGGCTGGCAACTTCTGTGCCAAGTTTCAAAAAAATGTGATTTGAAATTGCCAGTATATTAGACTCTGAAATTCAAGTGAGATGCTAATAAAAAGAGCCGGATGCTGATAATATATGCTGATATTCTCTTAAAAATAGCTATGGCTCTGGATGTTGTATTAATCTGTTAACAAAATTCTCTAAATATTTATAACTTATTTATAATACAGCTTTAGAATATAATGCCATTAAATTGGTAGAAACAAGCTAGCTGGGTATAACTTGTAAGAAAAAACCAGTTGTGCTGTAAAGAATGTAGAAACAGTGCGGCAGACAAAACCTTGTTATTCAGAATCCCATTAGTTTCTGAAAATACGTAATATAACTTTTGTTGATCAATACTCTCATGTAAGCTCTAAATAATATATGATTCCAGTGGAGAAAAATGCAGCAAATCAAATATGGTGGGAGAATGTTTCAAATTATGAAGAGTAGTATGACTGCTAATCCATAAATCAGAAATCAGACCGATTGTTGTAATGTGGGAGGGCTCTATTTAATAAAGGTCATTATAACTCCTGGCTCTAGAGCTATAAGATCTAATATCCTCTCTGGTAGCTCTATGATATGCCCATGCATTACTGTTCTTGTTGACAGTCTGTTGCCTTGGAAATATTTCATTATTTCAGTTTTTCCATTTGTAGACCCTTGGCCTTGTGATATGAAGGCCACCCTATTTCATATTTTCGATTATCATTTAAGCAATCTTCTGGAGCTATTTATATAAAAGCAAGTGTTAGACAATGCATATCATCATTTATCACTGCTATGTTTAAGCTCATGCTCTAGAAAAAAATGCCAAAATAAAGATTTTTTTTCTCTTTCACTTTAAACACATAGCACTCTAATATTAAGATATGCTTTACAAATCAATGCTGGCATATCATATGCATGACACTTCTGTCTATTTAATTTTCTTGAGTGTATATCCACACAACTTCTTTTAAGCTTAGAGTTTAAAAGAAAATCAAACAAGTGTGTGTAAGTTTTCATATATTCTTTTAAAAACCTAAACAGGTGAAAAGAGATTTAAAACAATTTGTGTGCCTGGTTACATCAGAGACTACTACTTTTTACATGTGTTTTGTAATCACTAACCTCTTGCTTGAAAAAATGTAACACAATCTACTTAAATACTGTGGTAGTGAAGACTGAAAAAGAATGTACACAAAGTTCTCATACAGGATTCTTAATTTTGAGAACTAGTTTACTGAAGTAGTAGCTAAGAAGAGACTGCAAAACCCCTTCAGTAACTGACATGCTCCTGTATTTCGAATAGCTTGGCTTACACAGCTGAAAGGATGTGTACAAAGACAGCTAAAATAGTTACACGCAAGACTTCAGGAGCACATTACATAACTTTTGAAAAATGTACATGGGTACCTGTTTTTGAAGCATTGATCCATCTTCTCCAAAAGTTTTTTAAGGAACAAATAGATTGCCATTATTTCTGCTACAAAAAATGTCATCAATTTCTACATGCAATACTTATCACTAAACTGTCCAGAGCACTGTAAAGATCACAAAGTGAACCCTAAGGGCAAAAAACAACTTCTTGGACACTAGCCCAAGTTTATGGCTATTAGTGTTCTAGGAATTTAGACTACTTTTTTCCCCGGAAATGATTACACCTCCCACTCCCTACAGGGAAAAACTACTCCAATCCAACCTTTAAAATGACAGCATCAGAGCTGAACAAGAAGATGCTATTAAAGGGCATTAAATTAAATACAGTATATCCTCCTACAACTTCAATCAGAATTTCAGACCAAGTGTTATTTAGTTCAGCTCTCAAGTGGAGCAGAATAACAAATCGCGCACTTTGATTTACCTTCTCCGAATGCCAAATGGAGACAGGTGATAAAGAAAGCACTCATGCACAGGCTATGAAGTTTCCCCTAGAAATTAATTCTATCTTCAAGATTCCTATCTCAGAGAAATTCCCAAAATGGCACACAAATATGCTTCTGCTGGAGAGATTACTGAAGCTATCCTGGCAAATACACTTAGCACTAATATAGTACCATTCTCAGAAAGAAGACAGCAGAATTGTGTGTCGGAAGGAGGGGGCAGAGGGACTGGACTTATTTATATGAATTGTTTTTCCAACAAAGAACTCTGCAGGAGAAAAACATGCTGCTTTAAGTGTTATTAACACACTAGAAACACCTTTGCAGCCACTGGCATGAAGATTTTAACAAAATAAATTTATAGTTGACGATGACAATCTGTAATTGTCATTGAATTCTGAGGATGCACTGTTTTCCCACTACATCTATCTCCGAATTTTGCTACATATCAATGTAGCCTTGTCAAAGTGCAACAGTTAATACTAATGCATCTAACATGACCACACTAACACTTCCGTGGTAAATATGAAAGGTATGGGTTTTTTATACTGGGCAGACTGCTTTCTTAGGAGACATGACACAGCTATTTAGACAAAATCTGTGTGATTTGGAAACTGTACTAGAAATGCTGATCATCCTAAAAAATGTAAGTATGAAATTAAGGCCAAAGTATTTTTCTTTAAATATTTTTCAGACTTACTTGTGCTGTGAAATATAAAGCGTCTAACACATGATCCAACTACTTTTAAAGGCTGTCTAAATGTTAATTTCCATTTTTACAACTAGCCAGGAACCTTCCTCACCCCTCACCCTCAAGTTCACTTGTAACGCTGAAGGGGGCGGGAGGGAAAGAGCCCACCCCAAAACCTCTGGCTGTTCTCCTTCTGGGCATACATCTCGTCGCAGTGTCGCAATGGAGCTTTGAACACTTTTGTAAGAATCACAAAGTAACATCACATGAACTTGTACTCTTGTCTCCTACCAGTCACTTCTAGAAAGATTCACTTTACTAGAACAAATCCGCTACGGGCAATTCGTGTCACCAGCAGAGCAGATTAATCGCAAGCACTCTCCACCAACAAAAGTACATGGGGCAGGCGGCGGACCGGGAACCAAAAGAGGGGTAGCGCGATCCCCCCGCCTCCCTCCTCGGACCCCGCGCACCGCCTCCCCCCGTCCCGCCCGCCCGCGCACCGGCTCCGCTCTGCCCACCCCGGGGGGCGCCAGCATCCGCGGCCCTCCCGGCGGCGGCGGGGCGGGGGGGCCCGGCCGGGCAGCTCCGCGGGCGCAGCTGGCGGCGCGCCCCCCCTGCTCCGGCCTAGCCGCGCTGGAACCGCACCGGCGGGGCCGGCCCCTCCGCCCGGAACGCCGGGCCTGGCGCGGCGCCCCGGGGCCGCAGAGCGGCGGGGGCCGCCCGGGGGGGCCTCCCGCCCCTGCATACACACACACACACACAGAGACACACACACAGACACGTCCGCTTCACAACGCGCCCCGCCAAGCACCGGCTCCGGCAGCCGCGGCGGTGCGGCCACCGGAGCGGGGCCGCTGCTGCGCGGCTTGTTCTGAGAGTGTGTGTGTGTGTGTGTGTGTGTGTGTGTGTGTGTGTGCCTGTGTGTGTGCGTGCGGCTGGCGGTGCGCACTAGGAGGAACTCACGGTGCCCGGCTGTGCGAGCAGCGGGTGCCGGCGGCAGGTCCCCCCACCCCGGCATGGCAGCCAGCCCCGGCCCCCGGCGGCGGCGGCTCGGCCCGGCCCGGCGCTGCTGCGGCTGCTGCTGCTGCTGCTGCTGCTGCAGGTTCAATAAAGAGAAAGTGTTACCGTTCTCGCCTGGAAGGATCCTGCTGAAAGCTTGGCTTGGTGGGCGCCATCTTCCTGGGATTTTTTTTTTTTTTTCTCCTCTCTCCCTTACTTTTCCCCCTCCTGATGTTGGTGTGTGTTGTGTGTCTAGCAGCAGCAGCGGCGGCAGCAATGGCCCCGGTTAGCCAGACAGGCTAAGGAAAAGTACTGAGGCCAAAGCATCGCGGGCTCCCACTCCTCCGCGCAGTCCTGGTGCAGGTTGCTTGCTCGCTTGCTTGCTAGCGCTGCTGCTGCCGCTGCCGCCGTCCATAAGCCGCGGAGCGGAGGGAGCCGGGGCCCCGCCGGCCCCAGAGACATGCCCAGCGCAGGCAGCGGCGGCGGCCGGCGGCGGCGGCGGGAAGCGCGAGCCGCGGCGTAGCCCCGGCGGGCAGCCCGGCCGCTGGCATCGCCCGGCAGGTGCGGCACGCACAGACACACGCGCACACACAGACACACACAGACACACACACACACACACACACAAACACGCACGCACTCGCACACGCACTCCCGCACACACACACGCCCGCGCCCGCGGGCCGGGCTACGCGGGGTGCCAGGCCATGGGGCTAGCGGGGCGGGGGCGGGGGAGAGAAGGAGGGGTGTCAGGGATCTCCAGGCTTGACCACTGTGAAAGTATTTCTGGGCATTTTCCAGCTGCTTTCCCAGCTCCGCTCCCGCTCTGCGTGCAGGGGACACAGCCTCCGCTGCCGGCGCAACAACGCCACTCAGTTGCAGTTTCGCACACTTTCTTCCTCTGGAGTCTGGGCTCCAGCAGGGAAGAGGAGCAGAGGGAGGCAGGGACTCTCTGAAACTCAGCGGGCGCAGAAGGGCGGCGGGTACACAGTGGGCGCAGGCAGCGTGTCCCCCGTGGGCTTCCCACGGCGGAGGACAGGATGGGATGGGAGCCGCGGGCCGGGGGGTGCGCGCTCCCTGCGACCCCCAGGGCCGTACCAGAGGTGCCCGGCGCCAGCCCGGACCGGCCGGGCCCGGGGAAACCCCACGCACCCCCCAGGCACCTCCGAGAATGTGCCCGCACGTCCAAAAAGTGGGCATCGGGTAGTGGCGGGCTAAAAAGGCGTAATGCTGGAACCGTGAACTGAGAGTGATGACTCGCTTTGTTGGTAAAGGGTGTAGCACTTCACGCTGTTTTATTGAGGATTATGAAATTAATTATTAAATAAAGGAGCGGGGAAAAGAAACCGCTACCTTAATTGTTCCTTGCAGGACACCGAGAGAAACCGAGCTCTTATAGCTCTTACAGGAGAAATCACTCTTTCACTAAAAGCTTTCCATCTCCAAGGTAACTTTGTGGCTGCTCTGCTGCTGCCTTGGAAGTACAGCTGCCCGGGCCTGATCCTGCTCCCTGGGAAAATCCGGAGGGCTTCCTTGAGGAAAGGAGCAAGCCCCGAATGTCGAGAGCATTTATTCAGGAGAAACGTTTCCGCGACAACTCCAAAAGTTTTTGTAGGGGAGGGGGAAGAGGGGAGGAGGGGGAAGAGAGGGGGAGGGGGGGGGGCGGATGTCTAAGAGCGCGCACGAACCGCAGGGCAGAGCCAGGGAGAATAAGTTAGCAAAAGACCTGGAAGTTTGGCTGCGGGGCGCCGCGCGCGCACCGGGGGCCGGGGGGTTCCTTCCCGCGGGAGGCACCCGGGCCGGCGGGACTTGGCGCGCGGCGGCGCGGGCCGCCCTCGAGCCCGGGCAGGGGCACGCGGACGCCGTTCGGGGGCACCGCCGCGCGCTCGCGCCGCTACGCACGTGCGCAGGCGGCGGCGGGACGGCGGCCGCCGGGGATCGGGAGCCGCGACCCCGCGGCGGCGGCGGCGGGACCTCGGGGCGGGCAGGGCAGGACAGAGCCGCCGGGGCGGCGGGAGACAGCGGGGGTACAAGGTGGATGCGAAGGACTGCGGACAGGGGGTGTCTGCAAAGCAGCAGATGCCGTTCGCGGCCGACAATCCTGCCTCCTCGCCTCCGAAAGGGGAAAAAGAAGTTAACAGGTGTCTCCTCGGCTGTGGCAATAGACTAAAGAGGTGCCGGTGTCTGCTGTATTTTTAGCGTTTTCAGAAAGCACGGAAGAAAATCGTTCGACGTAAACCACGCTGTTTTGTCGATAGTATATAGTCAAAATTTGGGAAAAGCGCGTAATTGTTTCTCCTTATTAGCTTAGTGTGCGAGACATCCAGACTCGTCTGGATTCCTAGTGGTCAAAGTACTTGAATATCTGCTAAGCACTATTTGGATTAGAGGTGTTAGTAGTTTGTCAGAGAAGTATTGCTTTTATAACTTCTTCCTGATTACAGGCTAGCATAACCAAACTAAAAAGTACTAAAAAATTGCTGCCTTGTCTATATAATTCTGTTTAAGTCTCCAGATGTCTCTTTCATTTGTCTAAAAGCCAATCTGACATTTCTGACCCTTGACTTCCCCACTTCACAGACTAAACTATTGTGATTGCTGCCTGTACTTCCTCGTTAAAGTGTTCGTCAGTTTCCATTGTAAGTTAAATATTTTATAAGTGACAAAAATCATACAGAAACCATGAAAAGAAATAAACTTTAATCTGTTCTTTGTATCTCTCACATTCAATTTTTTTTTTTTTTTTTTTTTTTTTTTTAGTATATGAAAGCTTGCTGTGTTTGCTTGAGCAAAACAAGACTCCTACTTAGTTTCAAATGTTTCTCAGCTAAGAACATGCTTAGGCATCATAAGGGATTATTTCAGGAGCATCAGCTCCCTATTACTTTTCATTTAATAAAACCTACTAAAGTTACTACCAAACGTTTTCTATCATAGGCTTCGAAACTATAGGAAGCAATACAAAGTTGCTAAACAACAAAACAGGCAATGGTCGATTGCCTAAATCTGGTTCCTAGACTAATTAAATTTGAAGTATTATGCTGAAATTTCCTATTTTTTTCTTTTACATCATAGAGATACTTTGTTTGGACACTTGGGATTACACAGCATTTTTCTCGGTATTTAATTTAATGTAATAGTGGAAAGTAAGATACTCAAGACAGTGCCATTTTTATTGCATTTAGAGAAATGTAAATGTTTTGTTCCGATTTCAGTAGATCTGTTGTCATCTACTTTGTTTGAAAATTCAGCTTCCGTTATAAGCTTATGATAGAGCAAACTAACAGATTCAGACTTCAGATTTTGGCTCACAGAAACACAAAGAAGTGCCAGGTAATTAATTAAGCTTCATGTTAGTATCAGCACATATAGATGAATTGTTAGGGGGGAATGGGGAAGGTCTTTAAACTTCATTATGACTTACTGCCAACTTTCTACGCTTTGCTTCCTAAAGGCGCTCTCTGTGAATTTCCTGCATTTGCATTAGAATGCATTTAAGATGAAAAAATAGCAGTGCTGAGTATACTTAGGGTTTCTTGTTATATTTCCCTGTAGTAACAGGTGACATGATAATACTGTTAAAACTACAATGTGGAATTGCAAGTGTGTAACCCCAAGTGAAAATTGTTCTCTTTCTTGGTTGAAAGAAAATTATCAATCAGCATACCATGATCAATTATCCCCCTGGCTGCCACACACTGGGATTTGCACAAGGCATTGACATTGAGAAATTCCTCTTTAGAAAGGATGAGCGGACGGGATCCCAAACTTTGGAGCAGCCAAGCTAAGATGCCGGGGTCTCACTTTTTTTTTTCTTTTTTTTTTTTTCTATTGTTGCTTTCCAGCTCATCCAAGACAAAACTAGGAGATTGTGTTTACTTCTCAGTGCATTTTAAAAGATGCTGTATTTTTAAAAAGAAGAAAAAAGAAAAAAAAAAAGAGAAAAAAGAAAAAACCAAACAAACAACCCTCCCCTCCAACCAAGCTCCCCCCAACAAACAGAAAGGAGAGATAAAAAAAAAAAAAAAGGAAAACAAAGAAACACAAAAGCACAAAGAAAAGCAAGTGAGGGAGCCTCAAGAAGAGCCACACAGCCCTCTCCCCCTCGATGCTCACCGTTGTTGGTAGGAGGTGATGCCCTGGACGTTTTGCGGGTTGCCGTTGGCCGCGGCGCCGGCTCGCCCCATGCCCGGTGCCGCCGGCACCCCCCCGGCCGCCCCGCCGGCCGCCGCCGCCGCCGTCACCTGCACGCTGAAATCCGGGAAGATCCTGATCATCCCCGCGGTTCAGCACCCGGCGAGTGTCGGCGAAGAGGTGCAGCAGCAGCGACTCTCCCTCCGGCGGCTGCAGCAGCAGAGCCAGGCACACTGCAATCCCATTAGTGAGTGGCGGCCACTGTGAGTGAGGACGGGCGCTTTGATGTGAGCGCCTGGGCTGAGACTGAGGAGTTTGGGGGGGCTGGGGGTAAAGAGGAGGGGGGGGGGATTTACCGAATTGCAAACATGCAACGCGTGAAGATTTTGTGGGGGGTGGGAGGAAGTGGAATATCAGAGCTACAAAAAAAAAAAAAAAAAAAAAAAAAAGAGAGAAAAAAAAAAGGTATGTCTTATACTGCTGGAGCTGTAGATATAGGAGAAAAATCCAAGCCGAGGAGGGACGGGGAGGAGAGAGGGGGGCGCAATTACTTTAGCGGTGCAGTGAAAATGATGAGCAGCAAATGTTGCCTTTTTTCCCTCCTCCTTCTCGTCCCTCCACCCCCCACCCTCCACCCAAAATGCAAGTCTTAGAGGATTTCTCTGTCTCAATGAAGTAATAATAAAGGCGGCTGACCACAGTCTGGGCTAGCGCCAACTGTGCGGGGGGGGAGGGGGAGGAATATCCCTGCTCCCAGAGGCCTGAGGAGAAGAGGAAGAGTGGAGGATTGTTGCAGCACAAGTTCTTGCTCTTGGTAACTTGCTTTTGCTCCCCACCCCCCTTCCCTTTTCTTTCTCTCTATGAAGGGACGGTTTTCACAAGCGAGGAAATGAGCCGCTTTTGTGCAAAGGCAGAGTTCGTTCCTTATTCTAGGGAGCTGACTCTCCTCCCCTCCTAGTGTGCAGCAATGTTATTGCGAGTCAAACTTGTAAGGTGTGTGCTGTCTGTGGACGCACTGATCCCTACTGCTGCTTCAACATATCAATTATACCGCCGGTGCGCAGAGCCCCCTCGCAGAGCTCCCCTCCGGGCGCGGCACGCACCGCACCGGCAGCGGCGCGGAGGGGCTCGGCCTCCGCCGCCCCCGCGGGACGCGCGGCCGCGGCGTCTTTGCGCCTTTGTGCCACCCGGGGCTGCGCGGAGCCCCCTCTGCCCCCCGCTCGGGCGGGTTTGCCCTCCTCCACCTCTGCCAAATGCTTATCCCGGGCCGCGGCGCTGCGCGGCTCCGCCAGCCCGCCGGGACCGTGCTACTGCCCCTGCTTTTGCCCCGGCCGGGCCGCCCGCCGCCGAGCCCGCCTGGCCGCGGCGCTGCGCGGGGCTGGGCGCTGGGAAGAAAGCGAAGAAAGTTGGGCGGGAGCGCGGGTCGGCGGCGGACACCCCCGCTGTCTCGTCCTTCCCCCGGTGTCTCCCCTTCCTTGCTTCAGCTTTGAGAGCCGCAACCGCGGTGGGAGTGGGCACGGAGACGCGAGGCTTCCTCGCCATGGTGCTCGGAGGGAGCTGCCGGGGCTGCACTCCGCGCTCCCTCCTCTCGGAGCCGCAGGGGGAGTCGAGGGGCGAGGAGCCCGTCCCAGAGGGAGCATAGCGGCTGTGCCGCGTCAGGGTCAGCAGAGGAACGGGAGAAAAGGGGACTCCCTCCCGCAGTAGGGTCTCACTAGACCTCCCGGCTTCTGGGGTGACTGGAAAACCACGGCCCTGGAAGCCAAGTTGCTGATTGCCGGAGCTAAGAAGTGTAGTGCGTGTGGAGAAGAACTGAACCGTTCACCAGACTAGTGAGTGGACAGCTAGAAAAGAAAGTAACACATTATGTTAGTGCACCTTGCACAAATAGCAGCCGTGATGCTACGCCGTTTCTGAGGAAACCGAGGCTCATACCAAGAGGAGTTGCATGGGACAGAACACAGGTAGCAACACTCCAGAGTATGCTTAGTGTTGGAAAGGCTATGACAGCATCTTAGAAGGGGGCAGATGTCCCAGGCACTGTAACCTTTGGTTCCATGAATCAAAGCTGTCACCTGGGCTAGTCTCCCCTTTTCCCATGCAACTGTGTGCCTTTTGGAATCATAGCTTGGCTCCTAATCTAACAGTATTCTCTTATCTTGACTTTTCTGTCCATTGCTGTTCCAAAGCAAATTAAGACACACCAACTTTATGTTAAAACAGAGACTGCATTCAAATCCTTTGTATTAAATAACATCTGTGTTTGCATTCTGTTTTAATACAAAATGCTTTGTATTGCAGCTAATACCAGGAGATATGAAACTGGTTAGTCCCCACATGTTGCACATAAAAAGAATTCATAATGAGCATCTGTGGGATGTGGAATGGATCCCATGAGTTAGCTGAAGACCTCATAACGTAAGAGCTGAGAAGCCTAAGTGAATTATGACTCTCTTTCCTCGCAAGTAGGATTAATTTTCTATCCCACTTATATTCATTATCTATCCTGTTTATACTATAGGGACATCAATTGTTTGAGTGTTAAATACGAAGACTTTACAGAAACGTGTAGGTTAGATAGCTTGCAGAGAAGAGGGGGGGATGTTATTGCTAGGAAAAATGTTATTCAAACTCCATGTTTAAAGACAAATATTAGATAAAGCTGCTCACTTTTTTAAGGACTGACAATTCTGCGCCTTTCTCTTACAACATATTTAAAATGTAAGGTTTACAAAGTAACCCTCCATCTGCCTGTGGCCCTCCCAGTGATGTCAATAGGAATTTTGCATGCAGATGAAGGCCCGTATATGGCCTTTAGAGAGCAGGTCAATAAATGGCTGGAGGAATAATTAAAGACTTCTGAGCTGCTCCTTTCCTTTTTCTTACATTATAGTACAAGACTGGCATGAATATAGGCTGGGCTACCACCCTAATTGGCTATGGAATAACACTGAAAGGAATTTAAATGTGGGCAGTAGCCATTTTCCAAATGATCACTCCATTACAGTAGTTTTGTCTGTCAATGTATGGCCAGGCAGTAGAGTGGATGTAATCATGTCGAAGTCCCCATCCATTGATTGTCACTCTTTACAGTGGCAACTCTGAGCAGATTTTCATGTTTCAAAGAGACAGCCAGGACAGAGAGCCTGCCTTTAGCCAACCTTGCTTCAGCTTAGTCTCGAGAGTCACTGCTTTTCATCTGTGTAGGCAGAACCAGGATCTCTGATATTTAATAAGATCTTTTATGACTATTGATTAATATCTTAAGTGTTAATGTGAACAGAAAGTCAGTCTGGATAACTTTGCTTGCACAAGTAAACCCACTGAGTCACTGGAACCACTTGCAAATAGTTTTGTATGTTAGAAGATGAGCAGGATTCAAAGGTAGGTTTGCGAATGTCTATAGAATGCAGAAGCATTTTCTTTGTCATAACTCTTAAAGATATCAAATAAAAAACATTGTCTCATATTTGAAGAAAAGTCCATTTTGATTGCTTGTATCTTTTTTCCGCCCAAAATTAATCACAATGGTAAAATCCAGTAGGAATTTCTGAGACTTGTTTTATGCACTGATGAAAATATCCATCATCAAGCTTATACTCTGTGCCATATTAAATAGTGTGGACCCAATTTGCTACATATTTCACCAGTGATAAAACATACCATGATGGATTTAAATTAATTTGATGCAGCATGCTAGAAGAAATGAGATGAGAATAAACCCCAATATTTTTAATTTAGTTTATTTCTTACTTTGATAAAAGTATTGACAGCTTCTGGTGTCTGAGCGACATAGTTTTTGTCTCAATACCATATACTATTGCAAGATGTGCTGCAAGTTGCTTTAGTATTGATTAAGAAAAGAATTATCCTAATAAAGTGCTGCTGTTTCTAACTATGTCCTGTAGACTTTCCTTTCTTAGGCAAAACCACAGTAAAGATAAAAATTAAAAACACATGACAGTGTGTAATACAATAACATTCAATATTTATGCTTTTCATATACTACTCTATCACAATTATATGTTATATCTTTATTCGCATTGTCAGTGTACTACTGTTCCTTTCTTTCACAGGTGAAAAAATATCTCTTCGATGGAAATTCATTTCCATTTACTTGAAGTTAAACGGTTTGACTTTGAATTTTCATTATCTGCTGTTGGAAGGAGCCTGTGACAGGTATGAGGGAGAATGCTACAAAGCTTCATTGTATCATCTAATTTTTGCTTCACTTTAGTCAGATATCATTTAGGTAGAGAGTAAAATAGTATACGTGGAACAGGATAAGATAGAACAAAACAGAACAGAAATAAAATGAAAATAGGATATATAATGAATTACAATAGAAAAATGCCTTTATCTTGAAGTGATTTTTTTTTTAGTTATACTGATTCCTCACTAGTGAGAAAATTGAACTAATTTTATATAAAAGGAATATGTCATAACAGGATATGGCATTTATCTTCCTGAGATAGGGGTGACCTCATCATTCACAAGTGGTGTAGCTATGAATGAGTAATCAGCCTCCCCACCCATTAAGTGTAGATAAAGTCCACATCTTCTGTCTAAGTATTAAATATTTGATTTATTATTTTACAACTCACCATCTCTACAAGTGTTCACTGACTGTTGCTTTGGTTGCTGCTACCAATATGTATCATCATTTGGAAGCAGAAGCAGCTCCTCAAAAGGTGCCCTGAATAATAGTGAATGTAAGATGAGAAGGAAACGGAAAATAACAGATGAGAAGAAAACAAAAGATGAACCTACAGGAAAAAAATTATGAGCAGAACAGGGATACGGAAAGTCTTTAACTGGCCTATATTTTTATTACCTGTAATATTCCAAGAGCTTTATAACATACATGCAGTGAAAATATTTTTCATATTAATACCTCACATATATCAGCTACCTCCTATCTCAAGTTATATTGCTCAAGTTATTCCCAGGGGAATTTATATATGTATAATGTGAGAGAAATATTTAGTTAGGAAAGAATTCCTTTTTACTATTTATCAGCACTACATATTAGGGAAGAGCCACAGTTAAAAAAATACAGTTTATTTCTAGAACTATATATGATAACAAAATTTGCTCTTTCAAATGATGTCACGTGCTGTATTTTGTTTTCATTTCTTTGTGAACCCAATGTGCGCAGTTTAAAGAAAATATTTGGAGTTTAATTTTAAATACAAAAACACTGTCTGTTCTTCTGTTTAGAAGAAAAAACTCTAAACAGAACATGAAGTCAGGAAGAAGACCATCACAACTTAAACGGAAAGACTGAAATATTTTCCATCTTCACCATTCCTTGACATGTACTCAGGGTTGGAAGAGTAGATGAGGGAAATGTCTTTTCTGAAAGGTTGCTCTAGGAATGAAGGGCAAGTTTAAGGTAGCCCCTTCCCCCCTGCATTCAAAAAAAAAAAAACAAGCATAGAGTAAGATAGAAGAAAAGTGCCTGGGGAAAGTAGCATCACTATCGAGATCATAAAAGATGTATAAGGACATCAGTGGAAGAACTAGAAAAACTATTAGAAGAATACCCTACAGGGCTATCCCAATGGGTCAGCGATTAGCACACTGTGCTGCCATTGGGAAAATGCAGTGAAGGTTTGAGGCTAATCTTAGGATCTCATTCATTGGTACCGGCAGCTGAAAGCCTTTCAAGCATGGGGAGTCCACAGTGGAGAAAGACTGATACATTGCTTACACACCCAGATATGTACGTAGGCATGTTCTGACCAATGAAGCTTTCTCAGAAAGGAGTATCATGTCTTCCCTATTATCAGATTGCGTAATTTGCTCTCTATGTGAAAGCAAAAGAGCACCTCTGGCCCACCATGTAATGACAGAGGACAACTCATTTTCCAAGGCTGGAACATCAGTATTAAAGTCAATTTCTCCGGTATTGTATACTTTGTTCTGGCCACAAATTTTAGTGAATGAGTTATTTCTTAGCACTAGACGTTTCCTGCAGTGTTGATCCCCCACAAATTCTCTAGCACCTCCAGCAGACTGAGAGATAGCCAGCTCATTTTTTTCAGACTCTACTTGCTTCTCCAGAGTGTCTAACCTGTGATGTTCCTCCAGGCAGTTTTAGCACCTGTGTATCCATTTCCGTTGTCTTCAAGATCAGTCTTATGCCTCCAAAGTAGAGTAATCTGTTTGACATCAAATTGACATCAAATGAGGGTCATGGAAACCACAACTAAATTGCGCTGCTTCCACCTTCTCAAAAACCTGATTCATACCACACAGCTTAATTCTAGAAAGTGGAAAAACAAATCAGTTAAGGTTTTTTTATCTCCAGGGCTTCTAAGAGATGCCAGCATATTATCCTTTGTTCTCACTACATTCAGATTTTTGGTTCTACTCATCTGTAATATAAGTGAAACTTTAAAAGAACACAGGGATAGTCAACATACTTTTCCCTTTTATTTATTTATTTACATTTATTTTTAGCCTCTGTCAGGGCTCCCAAACCACAATAATTTGAAGAAGCAGCTGTTGGTGTGTCCTGAAAAGACAGGATCAGTAGGTAGCTCAAGGTTTTTGATTCCTCTTAGAGGATGATTCTTACCCTTTCCTTTACTAAGTAATCATTCTCTTCTAATTCAGAAGAAACAGAGAAAGATAAACAGAAGAAACATGCTCTCTTTTTCCTAATAATTTTTTGATGAACAAATCCAAGTTAATTATGCATACAGCAAAAAAAAGCATTGAGCTTTCACTCAGAGTTCTTTCAGACAAGCCTAGTACAGTCCACTGTAGCCTTTCTTCTTTGGTAGCAACCATCAGTGCTCTGCTGAGTCATGCAGCAATGAACATTGAACAAGAATATTCACAAGACTACCCATGCCTGCATCTCCTCCCTTACTGTCCAAGTTGCATCCAGTACAGTTTAAAGCTATGCTAAGTCCTTAAAGCCATACTTCTCCATAGTCAGTGGGGTGTTTTTCTTCCACTCACTGAAGACAGCGCATTATGTTCCTGTGTAGCATGGTCCCAGGTGGGCAGCCATGTAGATCTGTGGCTCTGCTAACAGCTTCTGAAACTTCAAGCATACATATAAATCAGAAATAAATACTCTTATCTTTGGTCTTAGTGTTTTTCCAAAAATAATCAAAACTTATAAGGATATATATGTGCCAAAGACTTGAATACAGGCTAGCCTGTCTGAAAATGCATCCTTGTTCAAGCATTGGAATTTCTAACAAAGTACCATTTTTATTTATGACTATTTATTATTCTGCAGTTTGAGTTCTTCCTGGGAAGAAGATGATTGTCCGAAGTTTTTCTTCTTTTTTTTTTCTTTTAAAATCAAAAAATTCAAGTATTGAGCATACTCACAGGTGATCTTCAAAGTTCAAACAGATCTCAAATTTTACTCTTTCAATTTCAAACTTTCTTGCGTTAAAATACAAACCTTTCTAGTATTTTTACATGTCTATCAGACAGCTTAAAGAGGTAGCTTTATTCACTTGACAGACCTCCATCCATTTTACTTGCATTTCTCTCTGTTGGTTTTTTTGTTCTTCGGTTGTAAGTATTCTTGCCACTTCAAAGTGTATTTTCATTATCAGAAAGTACTGGACTGTAGTTTTTGTCTAAATAAAGTTGATTAGTTCATTCGCTGGATCTTAGGAAGGCTGCGTAGCGTTCTTCGCTTTACACAGTGTATCACGTTATCTGATTTTTATCCTCATGACTGGATAACATAGAAGACATCTCTGTGACTTTTGAGTCTCAAATCTATTAGGTGTTGGCAACATATTGGATGGACTCTCTGGACTCTCTGAAGAAAACACATAATGTGATTTCCTGGTCATCAATATATGTTTTAAGTATTACAGAATTAAGCCATTGTTCTCTTCATTGCACATTTGAGGCAACATATATTTGGCTTTAGAGTATGTATAGTTCAGGTAGATATGGATGTCTACTGGAAGAAAATTATAATTTGTCTTAGTTCAAAATTAATTAAAGAAGTTTTATTGTACCTTTTTTATTTTTGCCACAAAATGGATACTCATTTGCTTTTAATAACTTGACAGCCAGTAATGACTGCATTTCTGCTCCTTCAGTAGGACTGCTTGGTGAAAGTTATTAATTGCTAAGGGCATCACCTATTTCTTCTCTGTACATAACAGGGAAGAAAAAGCAAGGGAACTCCTGCTATCATTTGTTTTGAAATATGTCCTTTATTCTGGAAAAAAACCCCTACAGATCTTCAAGCATATTTTATTTGATATAGATTTGGCCTTTTTAGTCTGGAACAAGAAGAAATATCGAGAATCCATGCAAGTAGATATTACAACAGCAGCAACAACATCTGCACAATGTCAGATTTTATTTATAGTTGCAACTTCTAATAATCACTATCATCTCCTCAGCTTCTCAATTTCTGCAACAATTTTTTGAAGAAATGTTTTTGTCTGACTATAGCATCATGAGAAGTTTCATTATGAAAAAAAAGAAAAAATCACTTCCTTTAACTGAACTAAATCTGTATTTCATCCTAAAATAATAAAACCACATGTAGATAAAAACTATCAAACAGGTACAAGTAAAATTTTAATGTTTTTTGGGATATCCAGATCATATAGCAGTAATTCTTTCAATATTCAAAGGCAACCACTGAATTAATTTAAAAGTTATAATTTTATCTTGAAGAATGTTATTAATGGCCTACACTATTTTCTGTGCCATCAATTCCATAACAACTTACCTGTGTATCCAGTCCTTCACTATATGCCAACCAAGCACAGTGATTAGTTTTATCTAGAACATACTATACTTTATTACTCTTCCTAAAGCTGAACTTTTGATTCTTATCAATGTTAGTCAACTGCTTTTAGGTTATGGAGAAGTACAAGGGGTGAAAATCTTCATAATAAAGAAGACATTATATACAAAAAAATCTCAAATTAATAAAATTACTAAAGCTGATATATCAAATACCTGAAGTAGAAAAAAACCCAAGATTAAGATTTTTCTTGAACTCATTGTACACCTTACTTTTTATGGTATGCACTAATAATACTTCAAAGATAGGAAGAAGAAATATTTAGTTTAAATATCAATAATATTCTCAGCTTTCAGAATATTCTTATTATGAATCCTTGGTACTACCAGTAATGTTACCCTTTTACATTTGCTTTTTAGGTGAAGAAGAGTCTATGGGTGGGAATAATGGAAAATATTTTGACTTTTGAGAGACTCTAAACTCTTCAAACCTATTGTTATAACAGATGATGCTTGACATTGCAAATCATTCTGTCTTCCTTTTACTTGTAAGTCCTGTAATCTGTAATAAACTGTGTACATGCATTCATATGGTGCTGTTTGGTTTGTGGATCACACACAGCTGGAGTTAAATTATATAATGTATAGAGTTTAAAATATATGTTGTCTTCATTGTTAGGAAGATCTTTAAATATCTCTTAATGTAGTTTTCAAGGAAAATAAGCATTGAGGAAAGAAAAAAAAGGTGAAAAAACAAATATACTATATACATGTGATATACATGCTAACTTGAATGTACCTTTGAAATTATCAAACAATATTTTTTTAGGTATGAACTCCATTTTGATATTCTGCGTTTTATCATACACGCATTCACAGAATCACAGAACCAGAATATCCCAAGTTGGAAGGGACCCATCAGGATCATCAAGTCCAACTCTTGGCCCTGCGCAGGACCATCCTCTGTTCCAGTGCCCAACCACCCTCTGGGTGAAGAACTTCTTTCTAATATCCAACCTAAACCTCCCCTGACACAACTTCAGGCCATTCCCTTGGGTCCTGTCACTGGTCACCACAGAAAAGAGCTCAGTGTCTGCCCCTCCTCTTCCCCTCATGAGGAAGTTGTAGACTGCAATGAGGTCTCACCTCAGTCTCCTCCAGGCTGAACAGACCAAGTGACCTCAGCCGCTCCTCACATGGCTTCCCCTCAAGGCCCTTCACCATCTTCATTGCCCTTCTCTGGACACATCTAATAGCTTTATAACCTTCTTATAGTGCAGTGCCCAAAACTGCACACAATATTCAAGGTGAGGCCACACCAGTGCAGAGCAGAGCAGGAAAATCCCCTCCCTCCCAATGTGGTTGGTGATTGCCCAGTCCTGTAATTTATCGAGGTCTCTCTGCAGGGCCTCCCTGACTTCGAGGGAGTCAACATCTCCTCCCAGTTTTGTGTCAGCTGCAAATGTGCTTAGTATCCCTTCCAGTCCTGCATCCAAGTCACTTACGAAGATGTTGAAGAGCACAGGGCCCAAGATGGAGCCCTGTGGAACCCCACTGGTGACAGGTCACCAGTCTGATGTCACCTCATTCAGTATTACCCTCTGTGCTTGACCCCTGACTCAATTGCTCACCCACCACATGATGTGTTTATCCATCTGTGTGCTGGACATTTTGTCCAGAAGAATCCTGTAAGAGAGTATCAAAAGCTTTACTGAAATCCAAAAAGATTACATCAACTGTCTTGATCAACTAGGTGGATTAACTTGTCATAAGAGGAAATCAGGTTTGATAAGCAGGACTTTCCTCTTATGAAGCCGTGATGGTTGTGACCAATGACTGCATTTGTGTTTCAATACTTCCCAGAATAATCTTCTCCATAACTTCCATACCAGGCACTGAAGTGAGACTGACAGGCCTGTAATTTCCATGGTCCTCCTTGCCCTTCTTGAAAATCAGGACAACGTTCACCAGCTTCCAGTCAGCTGGGACCTCTCCAGATTCCCAAGCCTGCTCAAAAACATTATTCCATGATTAAAAAAATAACATAGTTTTGCAAGCAGATGCCCAGTGATTTGTTAATAGGTTCAGTTATGATGCTGCAGGATGATAAATTTACGACTAACATTTAAAGAGTTCCAAGGTTGAATCCTCACTATCATATAAACAAACTAGAATTTGACTCTCCTGGTAACTTTGAATGCTAGGCCACTGGTTTTTATACAAAATATTCAGAAATCTAGTCAACCCAAAACAGAGACCACTCTCTGAGACACAGTCCTTGTTTGGAAAGTAAATTGAGGATTCTCAAGGGTTCATGGTGTAAGATAAGGAACTGGGGAGCCAAAGATAAGTCAATGTCTTTTACCACCACTGAGTACTGAAGTTAATGTGTGTGTGTCTTCATTTCTTTGTTCAGAATTACTGTAAACATTACCTTGTGGAGACATTGCTCAATCTAAAAATAATTGTGGTTACACCGTCATTCAGGTGAATTAGTGGAGGGAAACAAAGAAGGCTCACCACATTGCTAATAAACACAAGCCTTATGTGTTGACTGACTCTGAATACTGGCTGTTCTGGTGTCCTAGGCTGGATACCAGCAACAGAGTCTGCTTGGACAGCAGAAGTGTATGACCTGCTAACAGCTAATTATTTCTTCAGAGTGACAGTATGATGTTGATTAAAAATATATACTAATATATATGGTATTTTAGACCTATAAATATATCTTGCTTGATTTATTTGGTCTGAGCTCATCTATAAATTGTCTGGCTTCTGAAGGAAAATGGCAAAATTGTCTTGCATGTAGAGGGATTTCTTTCAAGTTAAATCAGTGGTTACAACAAAAAAATCCTAATGAATGACAAACTCTGAAGAGCTCAAACAAAGCAAATTTTAATACATAAATATCAGAGGGCATATGTATGTCTTGAGCAGAGAACAAACCTGAGATCTGGATTGGTGGGTGAAAAAAAGTTCAGTTTATATTTTCCCTCTGAAAAACCAAGAAGAATAAGAAGAACATTCTAGTACAGCATAGTAGTTTAGAACTGCAACACACCTTATTCAGTCGTGAATTTGAGTAATAGTTGAGATGTAGTCTGTTTCAAGCAAGATGGCAAAAGCAAGCATGCTCATCATTCCTCCAATTATCTCCATCATCAGTTTAATTTAGTGGAAGAATTCTACAGCGTCCTAAAAAAATAAACCAAACAGAAACAAACAAAAAAACAAAGCAAAAAAACCAAACAAAAATGCAAACCGAAACCAAACCAAAAACAACTCCACACAAAACAAAGCATCACCAAAATAAAAAAAAAGCATATTCAAAATACATATTTGTATCATATTGGACCTTTCATATGACTTTCATGAAGGACAAACAAATGTTGATCCATTTGTTTTTAATACATCAGCCTGGATTTTTCATCTTCTCTGTACACCTAAAAAAAATTTTAAAAGGATACTAACAAAAAAGTCTGCAAGATGCTTCTTTCTTTCATGTGAGGTAATATTCAATACTGCTCATCAGGAAGTCAACGAACTACAACCAGAAGAAACAAGGCGTTTGAACATTCAGTCTTGAAAGTATGATGGTGGAATCAGTGGTCTGATGCAGTTAAGAATGACTATTAAAGTGAATTGAGAATAATTTTTAATAGTGTTTCATTGAAGTCAATGGGCCAGTGTTATCAGAAGTGAGTCTCATTGTTGTGAGAGATTCGTTTTTTTATTTCAAGCCATTGAAGTCAAAGGGAACAGGCTACAGAAAGTTAACCCCACACAGTGCAATTATATTCAATGCAGCCTCATCTTGTGGAAAAAAAAAGACTTTATTCAAGGTTCATGCAGCATCACTTTCACACAATATTTTTAAAAACCCACCAAAGTAGTGTCACAGAGGATGGTGAAGTAAGTAGTGCAGCTAGGCTTTTAGGATAATTGCACAATATCACTTAACAGCACAGATCATATAATACTACAGTATGTCTTCAAGAGAGAAATGTTAGGCAAGGTATCCCACATCCTATATTCTTTGAACAGTGCCTCAAGCTCTTGCTTTTGCTAAATAGCCATGAGAATCAGGCTGAAGGAGTCTGATGTCTCACGCAGAGGGTGGCAAAAGTAAAAAATACCCTCACTATCACTCTCTCCTAAAACTAAATTAATGGCTTCTGCCATGAAAGCAATACCTTCACTGTAGTGAACATTTACAGTGTTTGCAACATTTGATTAGCGAAGGATAAATTTAGCTACTTATCATCAGGAAAATTAATCTTCAACATTTTTTTCAACCTAAATTTAATCACTGTTAACTTCTAAATGTTCAGAGGAACTTATGTAAAACCAACAGATGCAGGACTAGATCCTGTTAGGTTTTGCGTGAGTCCGAAGTGAGAGACTTCCTTTGTTTTACCACTTCATGGATTTTGTCATCCCCCAAACACTTACCACTGCTTAATCACATTACAGTAGAAACCCGTGTCAACAGGCAAATATTATAAAAAAACATGAATGTGGAGGTATGTAAATAGTTCAAAGTGATTACATAGTGTATAATTAATGTGCAGTTTAGGTTTTGTGCTTTTTTTCTCCACAACACAATGTTCTCTATGCTCTAGATCCCATTGATTAAAAATTATAACATAAACTCTTTTAGTATAAGTACAGCAGTTCCAAGTTTCATTGAATGCTTAATTTTTTTATATTCATGAGTGCATTTGCAGCTTGGAATAATTCTGCAATTGTGGAATCCCTGGAATGAAAATATTATTTAATGTTCCATCAACAATGTGACAAAGGACATAAGCCAATTTAGACAGTGTATATAGGGTAACAAAAGATAAACAAAGTATGTGCAACCCAGTCAATAAAGGACTTAAAAAGTTTAAATCAGCTGATGTGGATTAAGTAGTCTCAAATCTATCTTCCAAAATTCCAGGTAGGCAACGATGAGAATGAAGCAGCAAAATGCCAAGTGTTCTGTCTCCTTCAATAATAGATGTAATAGATGATTTTGTTCCTTCTGCCTTAGCTGCAGGAAGCAAATCAGGTATCTCAGTACTGAAGACATCTTTGTAACTTGAAAGTCACACCAGCGTATAACATGCTTTTCAGGTCTGCTTGGAAGTGTTGGCTCCTGACCAACTACACTGGTAACAAGACTCTATTACATTGCTCACACTGATATTCAGTCTCTTAATGCCAACTCTCTGAAAGGTTGTGGTGAATTTTTATCTACCCTCGCGTGGCCTTGTGATGCAGCTTCGTAGAGACACATAGTTTCAAGGAAATATCATTCTCTTGACTTTTTTATCTTACAAATTCACTTAGATTCTTGTTATCATAAAATTGGTCATTCAAAACTTTATCAAAGTCTTAAAAAATAGAAAAAACCAACCTATATTCTGCATCTGGAGATATTTTTTGAAAATTCTCTTCATGGAGTGACATGGAGTTACTGAAAAATATGGTAATCGAAAAGGATTTTAAGAAAGCATCGTAATCAATCCTCAGCAGGTCACTGAAAACTGCCCTACTGGTTTTGCCTGAGACAAATTCCATGTGTTAGCAGCTGTGCTTGCTTCTTCCTTGGAGAGCATAGATGGAGGACAAGTTACAGTCCCAGTAGGACTGAAAGACTAATCTCTACTGAAAAAAGAAGTGAAAATTATGTTTTGACAGTTTCATATTTTCTAAAAAAAATAATAGAGGTAAGTAAGTTAGATGCTGGGATTAGTCAAATCAATGTGACTTGAAAAGATAGAGATGATAAACCCTAAAAAAATTTTTTTATGGTAACTTCATCACACTATTCATCATAGAAAGGCATATATATAATTATGTATGCATGGTAGAACCCCTGTAAAGCAATAACTTTTAATGAACTAACCCTGTTAAAATAATACCTTTCTGGGCACCAAACCAAATATGTACAGGAATACAGTGCAAACCTTCTGAATGATAAAGAAGAAACTAAATAGAAAATAAAGAAAACTAACAAAAAGAACATTCAATAGGAAAATGGACTGATAAGCCTGCTTATATTAATAGTTGTACATGTTTTCATGAAACCAAGATAAATTTGATAAAAGAGAGCCTTTTAAAATTGGTATTTGCTGTAGAAATATTATTTATTAAAAATAAACTTCTTTTTCCCTAAGAAGGTTGATTCTAATTTCATCTCTTTTCCTGATTTCAGATAAATTATACCAGGAATGCATTTTTTCCTTTAAAGTATTTGTTTCATGGCAGTTGTATGTTTTGCTTTATTAGGGCAGCATTGGATTTCTGTTTGATAGAAATCCAGTCTCTGATCAGCAAACCTTATTCTACTTAAAAAGCTTGACCCCATGCAGAGCTTAGATCTACGTTCTAAAATAGTTGTAAGTACTCAACTCTTTTTGAAAATAAAAAGTGATACTACCTAAGATCCATATCTCTGGAGATACTTGGTTTTCTGGACTCCAGTGAGTGCTGAGGTCATTAAGCCTCAGGAGGCAGCCAGCATATTGATGCTTCAGACTGTGCTGTCATTCTCACATGACATTCAACTTTTTCCCCTGAATTTGGGAGCCAAAGCTGGTGATGATAACAGTCTGAGAATGATGGGATCAGAGCACATGAATGTTTGCTTGGTTTTGCATAACTGATTGATTCATCAAGGAGGAACTGGACTTTGAAAGACCACATCAAACATTCATTTTTGCTTCCCTGAGCAACAGGTTACCAACGTGCAAGATCCTTAGGAACGTTGGTAGCTTAATAAGACTTTCATTAAGATCATATCTTCCAGGTCTCCCACTCTAACATCAGATCAATTTGTTGCTGAAATTCATTCTAATTTTAAGAGGCATGGAGATAAGGCCTCCAGGTGTGGGGGCAGTGACTCACTTAGTGAGCAACCTTCTTCTAAGTGGCAAAAAAGCCTTAAAACTCAAAATTGCTCAAAAATAAAAAGGCAGGAACACAGTTAAGTTTGGAGAATGGATGTCAAGGTGTAAGCAATAAGGAACAGTCTCTAATACTACAAAAGACATCTAAATTATATTTTGAAGGTTAAATATTTCTTCCCTTGATAAGACTCTAGTACTGGTTTCAGTTTCATTTTTTTGCCTCTTATATTCATTTCACTTTTCACATACTTTTGTATTTCAGAAAATATATTTTACTTAGAAATTGTTGAAAACATTTCTGAAAAGTTCTAATAGATAATACAAGAAGAGTAAAAATTAGTGTTACAAATGTAGTGATGTTCCATATAAAGTTAATTAGTTTATTTTACATCTCTTTATGCTTCAATCCAAACTCAGGACTACCTTTGTCTCCCCGTGCTGACTGTGATACAACCTTCTGCCATGATGACTTGTTCTGAAGTCCCTTGAATTAAAAGGCCGTGCTTTGGATCTACATTTCTATGGATGAAATACAGCAGATTAAGTGATTCTGAGCTGCTAACCTCAGCCTCCATCCTTCTGTCTGTTTTAGAGCTCTTGTGATTCATTGCCATTCTCCTGAAGTCACAGAGAAAGGACAGACGGTTTTAATTACGACCACAAAAAAAAAAGTCAATCAGGCATATGGAGATAACAGCCCAGAATTTTTATGAGACCTTGGAGAAGTTAGCTTGCCAGAATGTGAAACCCTGGAAGTTGACTTATTTCAGCTTGGGAGAAAATTTCCTGAGTCTCTGATTTTTTTTCAGGAGAATCTGATAATAAAATTACTAATATATGACCTTTGCTTAGAAACAAATGAGAGAGGAAAAGTACAGATAACAATAGCTGAAAAATAGTACATATTTATAAGAAGTAAGTACAAATTGTCTTGAACTTTATTTTAAAACCTTTTGTCATGAGACTTGTTTGAAGTTCTGTTGTGTTAGGTTGAAATCAGTGAAATTTTACTGTACCAGGAAGGATTGGTCCTTGATAACAGCACTGTAATTGTTGTAAAGGGTTTGCAGAATAATACATAATTAAATATCTTGAATATTTTTTTAAAAATTAATATTGGGGTAAGGTGTGGAGGTGAGAGGTCAAATGTTTCCTCCTATCCTGTTGAGTGATCAAAACTTTTTTAATAAATAAATTTCATAACAATATTTGGATTTATTTCCTAATGAAAATGCTAATAGTCCAAACATCACTATTTCCAAAAGAAGGATAGGATTATTCATATTCTGCTGCTGAATGGTGTGATCTCTGATTTTCACTAGAAACAGCACCTGCTGACAAGATTTTATAAATATGCTTAATCTGAAAAACCTTAAAATAAGTCAGTTTCTGGCTAAATTTAACTCCATTAGAATAACCTGTATTAAGAACACCAAATAGGCAAAAACACTAACACATCAATCTGAATTGAAACCTTCATAATATTGACTTCTATTTTATCTATAGGAGCTACTTTAATGGTACTTGAACAATATATTTTAGCTATTTATAATTCTGAAAACATAGTAGAGGCAGAAGAAGTCTGTAATGAAGAGATACCAGAAGCAAAGGGTTCAGTTCATAAAACTTCTTTCATTCATTAATTTTCATCTAGAGTAAATGTGGTGGCTGGTTCACAAAAGGCACCACACTGAATAAAGTATATCAGTGAAACAGTTTAAAGTCGTTACTCTCTCAGGCACCATGCGTCGTCATCTCCTTGCCTGTTGCCTTTTGTGAATGAATGCTGCAGCTCGTGGGAGTGTTCTGGGTCTCCACTTGGCTTCAGGGAGAGCAGAGTTGACTCTTAACATAACCACATTCCTACCAGCATCTTGAGTGAACTATTTTTTTAAGGACAAGAGGTTGTGTTTTTTTCTCTGCAGAGACAATTAACCTGGCAGCAGTGAATTATGAACAATCATTGACCATTCAGAGTAATAACCAGTTCATTATGGCAGCTATTTACAAAGGTACTGCAATTACAGCTAACTTCTGAGTATACACAGACTGATTTCTTAGTACCTCCAAATTCTTTTCTCTTCCAACCTGTATTTCTTTTACAGACTTACAGGATAAATCCTGAGCAAACATAACAGCATGGGGCTTTTACCTATGTCCATTTTCCATCATTGAAAGACATTCAAGAAGGAAAAGGGAGAGAAATGACCAAAGGTTGAAAATAGCTACACTAATCCTGTTTCTTGGATAAAAATCTAGGAAAAACAGATTTAAGAACACTGCCAAATTTAGAAGTTATTACTCAGGGCCAAACTCTTACATTTACAATAACTTGTATCTTAGAATATTGGCTCAGCAAGTGCTTTTTGGAAACAGGGAGTGCTGTCCACCTTCTCCCACACAGCTATGTGTAAGTAGCACTATGAAGATGTAGAGGCAAACTGCAGGTGGAGCAGATGATTGCATAGCTCTTTTAACATCCATGTAGGGCTTGGGCAATCAGTGAGTCAACTGAGTTTACAATTTAATTTTGTGTCCCAGATGGAAAGCTGCCATTGTGTTCATAATACTGTATTCAGCTTATAAAATTCTAACTTTGTAAATTCACTTGTCATTGCATTTTCCTCGTAAAAGGAATCATTTAAGTATTTTCTCACAACTTAAATTAATCCTTTCTAAATGGTCAAAATTCCACATGGTAGTGAACACCAGCAGTGATGGCTGAAATCAAACCATAGTAAATAGCGCTCAGCTCTAACAAATTAAACTTATCCTCCCAGGACAAAACTGGCATTACTTTGAAATCCACAGTAGTTCCGTGTTCTCTCCTAGAGGCATAGAAGTAGGAGTAAAGTACCTCTCAGTGCAAATTCTTACATCCATCATCCATACTATATTTCTAAGCAAGCAGGAGTATAGTGTCTTCTGAGGACAAGAGACCAGCAACCAAATTGCTCTCGAATCAGTTGAACTATAAGTACAATGAAGCCTAGAGCTGTAGCCATTTGGCAAAGAGCCCTATGATCTGTTGTGCTATGGCATGGGTTTCCTGGGGAGATTTGGCTTCATCATGAATGCCGGTGGCCATTGCCATCACTGTGATTGAGGTGAGGATGGAGTAACAATATGGGAGTGGCATTGGGAAATTCAGATTTTTTTTCTCTCTTTTTTTTCCAACTTATTTTTCCACTTCCATGTGTTTTTATTCTGATTTTGAGGACAGAAATAATCACACACTTACCCTGTAATAATGTAGTAATCTGTCATATAAATACCCTGCCATTATATGATAATTATGGTTTCATTAAATGATCAACAGCTACCATGTTAGCCAAGAATAATTACACATTTGTGCCCTGTATCTTAAAGTGTTCTCAGCTCCCTTTTTTTTTTTTTATATTGAAAAGGGGAAAAAAATGTTGCCTTGTGAATAAGACCACAATTTGGCCTAATCTATGCATTTATTCAGTATGACTTGGAATGCCACAATCTCCTATTTTGATTTTTATTCCACAGCATACCAAGGTCTCATTTAAAGGAACTTCACCACAGCTATTATGGCTGCACATTTTCAAAGTTTCTTGAATAAGGGGCCATTCCACATTACTGTTTTTTTTCCTTTACACTTTCAGTGCCAGTTAATTACTTCCCAGAAATTTTATAATGCAGTAGTGTGTGGATTACAGCTCTCTGTCTGTAAAACCTGGTTTAATATTTGACACTGACCCAAACAATCTGGTAACTTGAAAATTCCTGTTATTGTCCTCAGCTCTAAGTATCTTCTTATGGTTAGTAAAGAGATATTTGCAAATTTTTTCTTTAAGTTAAAATTTGAGATATTGGACATAAGTACCATGTATAATATTCATTGAAGCAGCACTAAATTATACTGAATAGACCAGTGTATGCCAATCTGCTAAATTTTACTATGTAGCATGATAAAAAAATTTGTTGTTTCAGCTGTACGTTTTCCTACTGTTGACCTTTTAGCACAGATGCATGATTATTCATTACATACAGCTTTTGACCATTCATTGAAACTATGGCTGTCAATAGCTCTAATATTCTGGATAAATACATGATGAGTGAATTTAGGGTGCAGTTTGGATGCCTTATCCCGGCCTTGTAGGCCCCTCAGTCATCCTGGGGTACCTAAGCCAGTGACATGGAGCTGGGAGGTCCTGAAGGAGACCAATGGGCTCCTGGAGTGGTAACTACAGTCCAGGTGGGATATCCCTGAATAGCGAAAGTGTCACTGTCCCACCTATGTTCGGGCACTGAGTTGTTCCTCCTGATCAGGAAAGTGGTGGGCTGGAGTTAAGAAGCTTTAACTGGATCAAGTTTATGTTTTTAAAGACATATTCATAAACACTGGATGGGGAAGAGGGGAATAAAGACAGAAAGTGGAGGACAAGAGGGGGAAAGGAAGTACAGCTTCACAGCTTCTTCTGTCCTTCCCAAAATATGCATAGCTTTGGTCCATTAATTCCTGCATTTCTCTCCTGCCACCATTTTTGTTCTGCCAAATGCTTACTTTTGCAGGCATTTTACACTTTTTGTATACACTCTTCCTCATCAATTTTCCTTTTTCCTGCTCTTACTGAAGCTCTTACAACTGCTCTGTTGTAGTTGTTTTGACCTATTTGTCAGCATTTTTCCTTTCATTTTCCTATGTAATTGAAACTGTCAGTTCCAGAATTTCAGGAAACCTGTTTCCAACATGTTCATAGGCTCTGATTCATCATGATAACTTGAGCCCATGCATAACTTGACACATTCATTAAAATTACACATAAACTGAAATAATTGAACATGTGCTTTACAGAACATTTTCCAAAGCATTCCACCTCACTAAAAAATAAAAAGGGCAAGGTTATTACAACACATAGTCAGTACTATTTCCTTGTGTTTGGAATAGCTCTAGAAGAGCTTATTTGCCTTGTAGATAAAAATATATGAAGTTTACATTGAGTTAAATGCAAGCAAAATTTCAAACTCAATACAAACACAGTGCTTGAAGGCTGTCATCCTGAAATGTAGACTTTCACCCAACAGAAAAATCTTTCCTTCTACCATATCCTTATGTTAAATATTTATTTATTTATTTTAGAATGTCAAAAAGTCTCACTTTCTGTGATTCAAGTAATTTATCCCAAATTAATAGGATAGATTGGATTTTTTAAAGTTCAAGACATAATCTGGATGGGATTGAGCAGTGAAGTCCAATCATAACATGCTTTATCCATTGTCAGTGCTTGTCCTTTGAATATAAGCCCAACAATACAATGTGTTCTTAGAGCATAACACAGACTACTGTATACCTTTTTTATTGACTTGTATTTGTACCATGTCACCATTTCAAGTGAGATACAATAAACTCAGCAAGAAACAAGTACCCTAACATGATCTTTCTGGCCATAGGAGTCCAACATTGAGGTAGGTCCTTCTTGAAATTAATGAGTAGAAATACAAAAAAAGAAAAAAAGAGGTACAACACAAGAAAACGGAGAGTATGCAGATATAATCCTTAATGTTTGTACATCATCATGGGTGCCATAGGTTATAACTCACAATGAAGTCTTGTACATATTGCTGAATAAATAAGGAAGATCAGAAAACACTGAGAATTTCTAGATCCCACAGAGTTATTTGTCTTCTGCACTTATATTCCACTCAATCATAAGCCTTATCTTTAGATACTTTCAGGGTATCTAAAAAGTATTTTCCAAGTAGAATTTATTCTCAATCTCTGTTGCTACTGTACATGTGTAAAGGAAAGAAAAACTTCTGCAACAAGCACGAAAATGCAATCAAGAAATTCAAAGCAAGATTTGTACTCCCCCTTCCCAGTTACCACTCAAGAGAGAAAACCTGACTGTTGAGAGGGGAAAAGCAGCTCTATCATGTTTTATTTATATATTTATTTATTTTTAAAAAGCTTTACTAAGAAAGGGAATAATTTAATACGAGGAAACATACAAAAGAAAGATGACCACTGATACTATATACAAGTAGAGCAAACTCAGGTAAATTGACCTATATTTTAAAAAATATATATATTTTCTGTCATTGACTGGCAGCACAAAGGCTCTGGTCTTGCAACTGGAGATTTCTCATTGAAGCCCCAGGCCCATGTGAAACTCTCCCAGCAACAGGGTCTGCAGATGTGCTCTGGGGTGGGAGGTAAAGTCTCTAACAGAGCAATAATATATCTATGGATGAGTTAATTGAACTTTCTGGATCTGGATACATCGACTGTTTAAAAATAGCTGAATATAGCAGCTGCAAAAAGCTTGCATTTTTCATCTTTATGTATCAGCCTTTTTTTCTTTTTTTCATTTATGGCTTGCACATTTTAAAAGCGAGCAAGTATTAAGGATTATATTGATGCAAGTGAAACATCTAGTGATATAATGGAAGTGAGGGTAAAACACAAGAATGAGGTGAAAAATGATACAAGCTTTGAACTTGAAAACATTTTGTGTTGTAGCTGAATGCCTTGGCAACAAGCCATGTGATATGTGTACAACCCACATGGACAGTTCAAAATCCAAATGATAAGGACACAAGGACACTTTCAAACACATTTAATCTGCCATGTAATTTGTTGTGAAAGTATATATTACAGGAAAAAATTACACTTAAGCAATACTAAAGTGAAAAATCGTGTAAGATAATACAACTGTTCAATAGACCTGAAAATAAAGCTCTTTGTATTTAACATCGCCTTTTAGAGCTGTGCCAAACTGGTTTTGTTTTTACCTGCATTTACTTTTTTCATTTTTGCAGTGTTTTTCAGAGTTTCTGTAATCTTTTGAAAGAGCCCTCCTTTCCAAAGTGGGAAATCCTGTTAGTTAAGAATATCTCAAAAGAAAAAGAATTTGAAGTGTACATGAAAGACACTTGTAAAGTATGACTACTTTACAGGCTCACAGACCATGTCAGGTGAAACCGGGCAGTGTTTAACAAGATAAGCATCCAGACCCCTGTGGGTGGCCCTCCAGCTGGCTCCTGCCAGCTCAGAAAACTGGAGTCTTCTTTACAAATCTCTGGCTTTCAGGTTGTCTAGTTGCTGTGGTTTTTCTTTTGAGTTTCCTCAGGTGACTGTTTATTAGAAACAATGGTCATTGTCATTCTGATTTCCACCTCAGACAAATATCTTATTTTTTCTTCTTTTCCTCTGGCGAGACACATTCAAAGAGAACTCATGTTAGAATATTAATGACATATTAGGGTACCCTCTTTTATGTATACTACTACAATTACTTTCTTGGGACACTCAGACAGACAAGCATTTGATGTATTAACTCTGCAGTATTCCTTACCAGACAATAGAAGAAACATCAGCCCATTAACAGTCTGAGTAATGGCATCTCACATACAAGACTTTCTTAGTACACTAAGTCTGAAAAACAGTCAACAAGATAGTGTAGGAACTGATTTCAGTGTACAAAGCATTAATATGCATTTTTCTACTGAAGAGTGAACTACTAGTAGTGATACTGCTACTACTACCACCTTTATAATTAAAGAATAAGACTTGCTGTTCTGGGACAGTTGGATACCCATTCAGTTGGGTAGTCAGAAATGGATCCTGAGGAAAGAGTATCAGAAATATCATGTAAAGTAATACTTATCCTGGTATACAATCCCAGCAGTAAATGTTTTTTTCTAAATTCTGCTGCCTTACCAAAGTTGGTTATCCTGACTCTCAGGACTTGTTTTCTGGAAGATACTGAAGATCCCCATTCTACATATAGGTTGGTTTGGATTTAATGCAGCATAACTATGTCCTATTCAGTAGCTGGAACCAACAAAATTTTCATAATTTTCTAGATACCATTGTCCATGAACAGAATTAGTAAAATATCTGTTAAGTCTGAAAACCTGGAGTTAAGCTCCAATTTGAAAACATCTGTTCCTTGCCCTGCATGATGGCTCCTATGAAGCCTTTTTTCCCTGAAAACATAGGAAATATGGGAAATAAAACCTGCAACCAACCAAAAAAACCCAACCAAAAAACCAAACAAAACCAACAAAAACCAAACCAAGAAAGCTTAGCATCCCTTGCTAACATCTCTAACACCCTGGAGGTAGCAAAGAAACCAAATCCAGTTCTGGTGTTTGTGACCCTGGTAAGATATGCTATAAAATACTTGGTGTACTATTAGACTTGCTGGTGAGTTCTTCCTGATGACACATTTGATTAGGAACTCTATCATAGTGGAGATATTGCTGGATTAGATCACAAATTCTGGACTTCTTTTCATGGGAGCATAACATCTAAGCAAAGCCATTATTTTACCTTTAACAAGTAACCAAAAGGTTTTTTAGTTGCAACTCAGTCTTTCTTTGTCTTGCTATAGAGCAGGTTTTTTGAAGGTCACTGGGGATTTAGGCTTTTGAGTCTTGTTTCCCAAAGAGACTTAAGCTTTTAAAAGCCACTGAAGAAATATCAGAAGAAGAAACATCATTTCTGAGTGTGAGACCAACACCTCTATTATTCATAAACATTGTAGTGGATTTAATGTTAAAACCTTGCTTTTACCTATAGGAGTCCAGATAAAACTGCCAGCTGCTTTCTTTTATCTTCCATTTCTTTGAATGTTAATGTCTAGATTTTAGATGCTGTAGGACGGTGCTTAAAATCAAGAGCTCTCAAATCACATTCGTTCTGCAGAACTCTCTAGTAATCATGAAGAAGCTATTTGCTCCAACTTTCTTGACTGTAGATATTTGCCCTTCTTGTAAAGGGACTAATGATATTAAATTTTACCTTCTTATAGCAATGGATCTGTATGAAGCAGTCATATAGTGTGGGGAGTCATACTACAGAAAAGTCTATAAATATATTTTACTTGAGTTGCATCCCGGACTGCAAGTGTAGACTTCCCTGTCTTGTGCGCTGGTTGTTGTCCTTGCCATAAATGGAAGAAATTGAGCAACAATTCATCTCATGAAGGACTTAGAAACAGGTAGTTGGATCCCTAGCTGTCCTGAATAGTAAACAGAAAATGGCCTAATGCGATGCAACAAATTAAATTAATTCCTTTCATGTGCATTGTCTGCATCTAGCCTTTCTTTTCTCATCCCAAAAGACAATAGGTCTAATACCCCCAATGTAAAACAAAATCATATATCATAGTTAATTAAGTAATTGCTCTAAGTTGCTGTAACTAACAGATGCATGCCTAGGTATGTTCACATTGTGAATCCACAGAAAAGGGTATAAGAAATTAAGAAGGTTCAAATGGAAGATAGATCACTAGATAAATTACTTTACCCTAAATATTGTAATTAGGCTCTCTTACAAGAATGGATACTTTAAAATTCCAGAGATGATAAATGAAGAACTTCATTAATTTAGGTCTTCACCCTTGAAGGAAATGTCCCTTTATATATACATACAATTTTTTTCCCTTCCTCCCCTCCCTTCTGCTCTCTTCTTTTTGGCTGTAGACGCACAAAGCAGTATCGTTGTGATCCAGGATTTATTTGAAAAGATTTCATCTGGAATGGAGTCAAGCAGAGCAGTGGCAGGGGAGCTTTTACAGATTATGACCTGTAATCTTGTTAATACTCAGAAACACAAAGATCCAAATGTTGAGTAATTTTGGACAAGACTATAGCCTATGTGGCTACATGCTCTTCTGACAAGACATCCTGGAGGCCAAGATGAAGCCAGCTTCTCAGAAGTCCAACATGAGATAAAATGCTGTTTATACAACTACTGACACTTAAATGTAATATTTTCAACAAGAGCAACATAAACTTTAAATCACAAGACCATCTCCTTATTCTCTGTCACTTTGTACAATGTTTCCCCTGGCAATAAAGGGCTGCCCAAGACTTAGTGCAATATAATTTCATCCAGTACTGCTAAAGACAGTAGGGCAGTTCCCATAAACCCAAAGCTTTTAATCTCACTTTTGGAGTTCATGAGAAAGCAAACTGGTTCATAGAACCTCACTCAGGTCCTCAGCTCTTCTGTAATTTTCACTGTCATGAGAAGCTAATTATGGGGACAAAAAGGTACATTTAGCATCTTGAGCTTGAAGAGCCAGAGCAATGTCTGAAAAAAAGCCCTGTGACTAAATTGGAAGTTTCTCTTTATTGTCAAGTGAAATACCAGCAAGATTGTTATGGTTTGTGAGTAGCTCCTGCATATGCAGACCATGCTGAAGAAAGCTTTCCTATGATGGGTGTGTATTTTTAAATGGTGCTGAGGATCACTTTGAAAGGAGTTCTGCCATGACTGCTTGAGAACAGGTGGCAGAGCAGCAGTAGCTGTAAGGTGATCTATCATTACGTGAATTCTTTGGTCCTCTCCTGAATCATAGTGTCATTGAATATGCTGAGTTGGAAGCAATCCATGAGGATCATTGAGTCCAACTCTTGGCCAACACCTCCTTAATCAGCTTGAGGGATCCCCTAGTGCTGTGCTCCAATGCTTTTTCCCCTCTGAGAAAGGCACATTGTGTCAGATGTCAGTAGACCAGGTGTTGAGTAGATCATCCCATCCAAATTTTTTCGATTACACCAGTCTTGAAGCCACACATTGATCTGATGGACTTGCCTATTCCTATCAGTATTTTTGCTTGTTACTGGAAGTATATCAACGAAATCACTGCCTGTGCTCCTGATCCTTCAACTAATCACATCAAGGTCCCGAAAGCTCTTTTGACTGGCCTTGGACTTCTCTTTGTTATTTCATTGTTGCTAACTTGCGCAACCAATAACATGGAGAGATGTATCATGGAGAGACATATAAAGGCTATGGAGTTCTTCAGCAAATACACTTGAGTGGTTTGATTTTTCTTTTTTTTTTTAATATCTTTTTTCTGCAGCATAAGGGTAAACAATGCCATAAATTTTTTTCTTCCTGACTCATTATTTACATTAAGTATTGAGGGAGCAATTTTATTTATTTTTTCCACTCGTTATCTGCACTTTAAACAATTCCCTGTTTTAATTTTTCTTTAATCTATAAGGAGGACTTAAATAACAAAATTTTATTTCATTCAGTGCTTTTCATAAAAAAATTACAAGGTCAGAAGGAGCTATTCTGCCTAACTGGACTAATTCCTGTGTAACAGAGACCATAAAATTTTAATCGAGTTAGCAAATATATTTTAGAAAGACACCTCATCTTGAATCTAGGCTGAATACATCTACTTTTAAAGGATAGTGATCACACATAAAATAGACATCCCAAAGTCTTAGGTAGCTGAAGTTGTGAGATGAAGGCTACCTTAAGCAAGCAGTTGACCACAGAACCATATGAGTTGGAATCTTTACTTGCTTCATTCTTGTAATAATAAGAAAAAGTTCAAGGATTCCATCTTCATTTTGACAAAAATAGAGTACTCCATGATGTGTAAGTGTCTTACTGTCAAAAAATGCATCTTATTTCCAGTTTGCATTTTCTAGTTGTAATTTTCCATCACTGGTTCCATTTTATGCCTTGTCTGCTTGACTAAATAGATCCTTATGATTAGCAACAAACATCCTATATAGGTACTCAGATTTGAGCATTTTGACAAGTTAAATTATATATATAAAGAGTAAGAAACAGTTGCTTAGAATTCTGAGTCCTTTCAAATATTTCCAACACTTTTTTTTTTCAGTTTTGGGAAATAAGCAGGGATTATGTCAGTAAAAGCCTGTCTAGAGTTAATGATACTCTTTTCTCCTCATCCATTTTCCTATGTATATTAATCCTCTTTGCCATAACTTTGCTCTCCCAAACAAGTTCTCAAAACAGACTAAACTCAAAATTTTTAAACCAACATGTTTTTCACAAGTGTGACTATAAAAAAAAAGTGCTCTGCACTAATCTGTATTGAGTGTTTGCTAGTTTTTGATGTGCAATTTAAAATTACTTGTACCAGCTTCCCAAAACTATAAAACTTTGTTAAGTTCATTTGAAGCCAGTGAGAGCAGCCTGTGACAAAATTCCTACATAAAACTAGTTGCATGGTGTAGCAGGACAGGTGCCTGCAAACAATGGCCTGAATGCATCAAATTGTTCATATCTTTCTGTGAGTTTATTTGGTAAAAATATTTGGTTAGAAGTGTTACAGTGCTTACTTCTTTGAAGAACAGTTGTTCTGGTAATTCTCCTCCCTTTTCAGGATACACCATATGTATTATCAGCATGTATCACTGTAGGTAAATCTGTTTCCAAGCCTATAGTGTGTCCATCTGTGCTTCTGCACAGCTGCATAACAACTTCCCTCTCTGCTAGTGGCCTAAACATGGCCACAGCATCAAGATTCAGCAACAGGATACAAGAAACTCCCCCTGAAGGAAACAGAGGTGAGAAGAGAATGTCAAGCTCCAAGTGCTGGTTCCATGATTTAGTTCTAGTACCTAGATGCTGGCCAGACCTGTGGAAAGCACAGATTATGGTGAAATTTTGTCTTTCCCCCCTTGCCTATTTCAGTATCTATTTCTATAAGCAGCTATGTAGCACACTGCCTAGGTGTTGAGTAATTATGTCTTCCAGCAAATTGTAGATTCCTAATCATAGAACTCTTCCTTGCTCCTGTCTCTCTTAACAGTTTAGTAGTTATAAAAGAAGAAACGGTAAATCAATCAAATGGATGAAAACTGGAAAAGGTAATCAGAGAAGTAAAGTATACAAGATATTTTTTCATAAGAACATTTTTATAAGGTATATGAGTGTGCTCTGGCAGCTAGGAGAGTCAACCATGTTCTGAGGGTCATCAGGCAAAGCATCGCCAGCTGGTCAAGGGAGGGGATTGTCCTGCTCTGCTCTGCACTGGTGTGGCCTCACCTTGAATATTGTGGGCAGTTTTGGGCACTGCAATACAAGGAAGATATTAAGCTGTTAGAGAGTGTCCAAAGGAAGGCAATGAGAATGATGAAGGGTCTAGAGGGGAAACCATATGAGGAGTGGCTGAGGTCACTTGGTCTGTTCAGCCTAGAGAAGAGGAGACTAAGGGGAAGACTACAATCCAGTCAGGTACCAATCTCTTCACCCTCGTTTCCAGTGACAGATCTCAAGGAAATGGCCTGAAACTGAGTCAGGGAAGGTTTAGGTTGGACATCAGGAAAAAGTTTTTCAGCCAGAGCGTGGCTGGGCACTGGAACAGGCTCCCCAGGGAGGTGGTCACAGCACTAAGCCTGACAGAGTTCAAGAAACATTTGGACAATACTCTCAGGCACATGGTGTGACTCTTGGGTATCCTGTGCAGGACCAAGAGCTGGAGTCAATGATCTTGATGGGTCGCTTCCAACTCAGCATATTGTACGATTCTATGTGAGGAAAACTTCTTAAAACCTGGAGGTTTTCTAATTGAAGGTAATTCATAACTTTCAAAGCATAGTATAGCTCTGCTGTGGAAGTTCAACAGGCAGACAGAAAGCCTTTTGAATTTGCTGAAAGTCAGTAGCCATGTATCTAAACCTAGAGTTTGTTGGAAAGCTAAACCTTTCTGGTGGCAACCCTGAGAAAATATTTTCTTCATTTCCATTTTTCTAACAGGTTCAGTTCATTATCTAATTCTTTCAAAACTGTAAAACTGATTACCAGTTTTAAAAAGCAGGAAAACTTTTTTCCTCTTCTATGAATAATAATTAGGGGGAAAGAATTGGATTATTTATAAAATCTTGGACATAGTAGGCAGAAAGAATCAGTCCTCCTACGTTCTGTCTTCAGTAAAATTGGATTTAAATTAAAACCATATTTATAAAAATATACTTAATTGTTGTCAATTAAATAGTAAAAAAAACCTTTAAATTTGAGCAATCTACAAAAATTATTTATCAACATGTTTTACTGCTTGTTTACTGGAAAGAATAAACTTTTCCTTAAGGAAAATAAAGTACAAATGCACAACAGGACAATATTCAATGGTAAAAATCCAAGCTTCCTGTGTGCTGATTTAAATCATTCCACCCTGAATTCAGTCTTTCCAGTCTCTGTGCTTGTGGTAGTAGAGTTTTCTGGCCTTCCTTCAGTTTCTCAGTGTCTTTGTGGTAATGGCTGTGCCTAAAAAGGGAATGAAATGTTCCAAGTGACTTCACACAGACATGCCTAGGGCCTGATCCAAGCCTATTGACGAGGCTGGAGTCCTTCCATTTGCTTTAGTGAGCTTTGAATCGGTTATTTTATAAGGACATTGCCTCCTGGCTTCCTGATGCGGTAGACATGCACAAAGAGGCCATATTTGCAATGTTCCTTTTTTTGTAGTCTATCCAACAGCATCTTCATATTTAGCTCACTCTTACCATAACTTACTGTCTTACTCAAAGACCTGGCTTAGGTCTTTCTCTTAGATATAGGGCATTTAGGAATATTGTACTAATTGTATTACCTTTTTTTTTTTTTTTTTTGTAATTGAATCTGATTTGATTACTTTCAATTCACAAATCTAATTTTTCTAGATTTCTTCTGGAATCACTCCTCTGTCCTCACAAGTAATGTCTGCTCCTCCCAATTAAACATAATTTATGAAAATTAGTAGCTCTGTTTACTGCCTTTCTGGGATTGTGAATGGAGTTAAACAAGGCCTAGTGTAATACAGATCTCTGTGGTAATCTAGGTTTCTCTTTCCCATTGACTGTGATGCTTTTTATCAATACCCTTTGTATACAGTCATCCATGTTTTCATATCAATTGATAACTATCTTCCAAATCAAATTAATCTGAATTTGTAAAACCTAGAAGTAAATATAGATTAATATTTTATCAGAATCCAAATGTGGTATAGTTAGTGCTATAAACTTCACTTCATGTTTATCCATACAGATTCTTATGGACTTAGCTTACCAAATAAAGGCATCAGTTGCTCTGTCAGAAAAAAAAAAAAGTAATCATGTTCAACAGTTAAGTTTTACTAGTTTTAAACTAACAGTGCATATTTTGTGCAACTATTTAGTAATCTGGATGTTTAGTGGCCCTGTTCCTCCACTCCATGTCATAGAAAGTAGTCACTACCAAAGTTCAAAACATTTTTGAAAGCTAATATCCTTTCCCCTTCCCTTCCCTTCCTTTCCTTTCTCCCAGTCCTAGATTTCTTGCTTTATCAGGAATTAAAAGACATGAATATTTAAGTAGTACGAGTTCACAGTTCAACTCTTTTGGTAGTGTTAGAGTGTCAGTCATCTTAAACAAGCAACTTGCAAGTGCTCACATATTTCAAGTATTCTCTTTTCAGTCTTTCCAATATAAATTTCACTGTGTCTGCCTGCCTTAATTTTTATGTCCTCTTCCTCTACTTGCTTTAAACAAATTATTTACTATACCTTACACTGTTTTAAGGCATCATTTTAATTTTTCTTGTCATTTATGACAGACACTTAGCTCAGCCTTTCTTCTTCTAAAGTAAATAAGAGTGTGAATGGTATACCTAGAAGCCTCAAGAATACTACCAATCTCACAAGTCTCACTATGTATGTAGGTCACCTCTAAAAGTGCCAAAGTGAGATCAAGCCAGGAATCAGCCCCCCATGCAACTTGGTTTCCATGTAAAGACAGATCAGGAAAGGAGTTGTAACACATCTGAAAATACTCTTGATGAGCACACAGGGTGAATACCTTGTCTGTTAAATTGACTTTGCCCTTCATACTACGGAGACAACTTTCTTGTGCTAATGATTTGTTATTATTGCATCACTCAGCTGAAATGCTTTCCACCTTCTCACCTTGACTGAGTTTTGGGTTGTTTTTTTCCTCTTGATGTTCTTTCCATTTTCAATTTCCACAGCAACATGTTGATTCTTGTTAAAGTCTTATTCCATCATTCATCATGAAACCACAAGGCTGCCTCTTGAACCTCATGCTCTGCTTTCTATTTTTTTCAGTAGAAAGTGAACTAGTATATTTTGATAAAAGTGACATTTTGGCATCATAGCCTTCTTCTCAACTTCAAGCTTTAAGTCTTTGTTTATGTTTTACTCATTAGATCCTTGGATCAGTGATTCCTCACCTTAAATGTTTGTAGGATTCAAAAAGGATTCTTCTCTGAATTAAGCCTGCAGTTTCAGGTATCTTTAGTGGCTTTCCATTGCAAATTTTTACCTGAGTGATGAAGAAGGCAGGACATCTCTCCACCATGTTTGCTTTATGTTGGAAAAAAATACCTGCTATCAGAGTTTGAGGGTTTTTTTCCTAAATAAAATAGTTTAATCTTCTCTTATTTTACACACAGATCTCCCACTAATATCATTAGGAAACACCTACACTTTAGGAGTAGATTCTTTATGCTTTAAAAAAATAAGGAAATCAGACATGATATATTAGCTGAAGGAATAACTGAAATAAACTCAAGAAACCTTAGTGAATAACTTTCAGTCAAAAAATCTTGAAGTGGCAAAGACTAATTGTGGATCTCCAAAACAAACAAACAAAACAAAAACAAAAGGAAAAACCACAGAAGATTGAAAGCAGTCTGTTTCTACTAGGCTTTTTGAGTATTAAAATCTCACTTAAAAGCATCACATAGGCAGCCTCAGGAGTGACTGAACTTGAGCTCTGGGATCATGGAGCACAAACCAGTGTCTAAACTTAACCCATGCTGGGAGCTACTCTTGCACCTTCTTTGTAAACGGTAGACTAGTACCCCTAGCATTGTTAGTTTATTTCTTTCTTTGAAGGTAGGAAACAAAAAATATATATGATGCATTAAAATAATAAGTCTTTGGGAAAGGAATATTAGTCAACAAATTATTGTAGAACACAGTTCCTCTAGATGTGAGTGTTTTTTACGAGTAATTTAACTTTCAGCCTGTGAGAAAAAATGTCAGATTTTCTGACAGTCAGTTTGGCTGACTCCCCTACCATCGGCAGATGCTCTTGCTCAGGACACAAGTCCTAGCTTTTTTTTTTTTTTTTCATGTTCACACAATACTGTGTGGAATAGCAGGATTCTGGTCTTGAGTTCTCATCCCTCTGGGCAGAGCTCCAACACTAATCTCACCTCATGAGTCTTATGTGTGTGGCTGCCAGGCAGGTAAAGACAACTGTCCTTTAGAAATTACAAAGCAGATTTAGCAGCCTGTGAATACCTTGTCACTGAGACTGATACAGCCTCCTAACTTTTGGCACTGCTCCTTTGAGGAAAAAAGTAATCATGAAACACACTAGGGATAATTACCAAATTGAAAAGAGAAAGCTTTCAGATGAGCAACAGGCGTATTTTGGGGGAGGGAGAGGAAAGTGTTTGCTATTTTTAATTATAGCTCATTAGACACAGAGAATCAGCTCTCAAATCTGTGGGGAGGCTGGCATTATTTCAGTAAAAGTCAAATCAACTACCAAAATATCATATACATCAGAAGTTTCTTTGCTCTGTTTTGAATTGTTTTCCTCTACAAATCTGCTTCTCTTGGCTGCACACTATCTTGTAAACACAGTCTAAGTCAGACCTGTAGAGGAAAACAACTGATGCTGAAGACCCAGCACCCATACCATGCATTTTCTAATGTATATCTCCCTGAAGCATGGGAAATGGATTCTTTCAAACTTGCTTTAGTCACATCAGAGCTGTGCTTTAGAGATCCTGTACATTAGAGCATTGGAGAATAAGTTTTAAAATGGTTTTACCTGAGAGCGGTGCACGTTGTGTGCTTTCACACCACCTGAAACATGAAACAAAGCCCAGAAAGTGGAAACCATTGTGATCTACTTTGAATACAAATGAAAATGCTAGTATAGGTATAAATGATCTTAAATATGAATGGTCTGCAGCAAAGCGAGGCTACAGATGTTGTAGGAGAACTTCTGTAAGAATATGCAGAGCAACTGAGAGAGATATGGTAGCTAATTTTTGACCAGGAAGTAAGTGGGAGCACAGAAAACTGTGGTATGAATCCCATATTTGTGTCCATAAACAACTCCTTAACTGATGCAACCATGAAATCACGTCCCTGAAATATTTCTCATTGTAATATAAGCACTACTAAATGCAGGTTTGGTGTCTTTTGATGTCAAGAAGGGTCTTTCATAGGGCAGTGATTATGGAAAATTATTTATGCTATTGCAGCCTCACATTTTATGTTCCCTATGTTAGCAATTTTTTTAGTTCATTCTTTTTTTTCCTTGTCATATATTTCTCCTTTTATTTGAAATGTGAAAGTTGATGGATTTGGTGTAAAATTGGTTTAATTGAGATTCCATTTAGATTCTGCTCTATAGTATGATGAAATGCCTACTAGTCTAGCATTGTAGTTAATTAGAAACCTGTTTAGGACATGAAATGGTATGTCTCAATTTCTAAATTGCCTATCAAGAATATTGTATGAAATGTTGATGTTTTCATGAGAAAGTAGTACTGATGACTGTAATAAAATGCCTGTGGGTCTGAGTTCAGGGAGTAATTCTGAGATGAAAGGAAATGAAGTCCAAAGGATGTGTAGAATGTAAAGTCCTGATATGTACATTAATTCTGACCAGTTGTAACCTTTGTGTGTCTTCTCCACACTTTCCCCCATGTCTCTTTCTTTCCTCACTTTCTCGTTTACGTGAAAGATGCTACTACGTGCAGAGGGCATGAAGATTTCTCTGAGCTGTGAGAGAAACAGGTAAAGAACAATCTTCATTTACATGATTTTTTTCAGGATTCCCCTGCAACCCTGTGTAGACCAAGACATTCCTCATAACTTGTTTGCTCAGATTTCAAAAAGTTGGGAAGTACCAGAAAGGCTGACATAAGGCTATATGTCTACACAGAGCACTGGTCCAGTAATTTTTTGGGGACATAATTGCCATAATATCCATCCATTAAGAATTTACTGCAGGAAAGAATATGCTGTACAGCTGCTGGTAATCTCTTGTTGCTAAGAGCATGATATTCTTTCAACAACTAAAAGGGAATCAACAAACATATATATTTTAAACCAGACTCAGTATTAGCTTTCTTAAGTTTCGTTTATTTTCCTCTCAAAACTCTTCAGCAAGGCTCTTTGCTAGGCTATGCAAAAATAGGCAGCTCATATGATTAGTCTAACTTCTTGTTCAAAGCCTTTGAAACTGACTAATTTAAATAATGTTAATGTGAGGAAATACTTTCGATAATTGTTGCTGGTGTTCACACCCCTTCTCTTGAAATTCCAAAAGAAATATAAAGTGCATAGCACAAGAAGAACAATATTTGCATGATGTAATTATTTTTCCACATGAAGGAAAAAATGCACTGTAGAACTAATGGTATTACAGAGTGAACAGACAACACAATGAAACTGAATAAAGCTTATGAGAGAATGATAGGTATTGATTGCATGTGTTGCAGCAAGATGATGCAAATTTCAAGTATTCTTTCCTGGGCCTCCCCTCAGAGAACAAAATAATAGTTTTTCTCCTCTGAAACCAGAGGGCCTCCAACTAAGATTTTTCGGGAAGCTTTGAAAGGAAGCAGGAATTTGTTTCAGGCACTTCTGGCAGAGGTAAAAAAACCTCTTAATGAAGGAGGGAATTACAGGGAAATTATTCTTCATCCTGTATACATAAAGGAATATTTTAATTTACTTTCATTTAATTTTTCTCTAGGAACCCTCTTTGATATAGTAAGATAAGCATTAGAGTTTGGTGTACATGCAATCACTAATTTAAGTTTTCTGTCAATTTTTCATTTGATAGTCATGTTTTGAGCATGCCTGTAGACTTATGCCACAGTATAGGGAAGCCAGTGTGCACTTTAAACATTCAAAACCTTCTAACTTCTGCAGCTTTCCCATTACCTATGCTTCTCAAAGCATGATATGAATCAAATCCTCTGTTCTCGTGCTAAAGTAGTATTTTTGAGAGGTAATTTAGAGGGTGAAATTCTCTATTGATCTACATAGCAGAATTAGTAATAATTGCCCAATTTTACCCGTTACTACTTATCTGATTCACTGACTGGATTGACTGTTTTCAGAGCAAAGCTGTTATTCAGGTTGGAGACCTTTGCAATGGTTGCTCTGTCTGTCCTATACTGGAATAAAATACACGCTACTAATTTTAAATTCCTCATGTATTTATGAAATAAAGATTATTGCTGGAGTTCAAATCTCTTCTTTACTATGGTATTAGTTCCATTTGCTGAGTCTATCTACATGAGGCTCCCAAATGCAGTAGCTGTTAACCTGGGTTATCAGATATTTTCTATCATGGCTTTAATTTTCTCAGTCTGGAAAAGGGCTTTGTTGATTGAGACTGCCAAGGAACACACCAGTATTTTTAGTTTGTTTCACTGACTTTTGTAAGACATCAGACAGGAAGTGGAGCTACACCTGTCATTTATAAATACACCAGATGTACAGAACCTGTGAAGATTCCCACTAAGAGAATTTAAAGTATTGTTAGCACACTTGTATCACAGCTGTTCTGTTGTGGGTTGTTCTCATTAATGATAAATTAATAGCATGATAAAAAATATCTGGGAAATAGTATCAGGATAGATCAGAAGCCATTGTCTGTATTGCACGACATAGGTTTAAAGGCAGAAAGAAGACCCTAAAGTCAGTGAACTTCAGACGTATGTAATAACACAAAGAGTTTATATTCATGTGGAAATGCCAAATAGGAGAAAACTATCTTGAGCAAATAATGTTAAATTCAGAAGAAATGCATCACCAATATTTTCTCTGAGGAAATAACTATGTGAGGGGTCAATCCTGTTCTCTACACAGACAAACCTCCCTTCAAGTCAGTGAGTTTTGCTGGTGTTAGAACTGCCTGATTGGTATCCAAATTTATTCAGATTTACAGTTTGAAGTGTCTCCTAATCTTTCCAGCAAAAATACAACACTTAGTGGTCCCAATCCAGTGAAGACATCCACATAGACAGATTATTATTTACAGACAGAGTGATTTACAGGGGCAGAGACTAAATCTGCCATTAAGATTGTTGACATAGCCTTCCTCAAAAGCAGGCCAAGAAACATTAATGTAAAACTCTCTTCTTATTACTGAGCGTTGTTTATAGCTGTTCTGTCGGTTGCTCACCTCATATAGATTCAGTACAGCTCCTCATGAATTCATTCCCCAATGCCAATTTTTGTGCTTTATTTCCCTTCCTGTTAAAGAGGCCTAACTGCAGCAAAGTAAATATTCTTCTGGTACTGGAAATATGGAATTTATATACAAATTCCATGAGAAGCTTTTATATATAGGCAGGCCATCTCTTAATCAGATTATAAACTCTGCTTGTTTCATTAAACTGCAAGAGCATTCTATTTGCAGTGGCTTTTTGGACATTGTGACAGCATACCATTGCACATGAACTTGTGCTATTAAAAGGATTTCAAAGGAATTTTAAAATCTTTTACAAAATCTTCTTGAATATTCCAGAAAGATAGATTCTATTCTCTTAGTGTTGTAAGAACAAGCAATTAATTAAAAAAAAACCAACACACCAAAACAATCAAACCAAACCAAAATCCCCACCACTGTACTAGCAAAATAAACTGTTACATGTTTTACTTTTCCACGAAAAAATAGTTTATCTCATCTGGATAAAATACACAGGTATTGACTTTGGTAAAGGTATGGTGAAAGAATAATCACAAGGACAGCTAATGCATTTAGAATTTTGAAGAAAAAGTTAGTAATATTTCCAGCTAGTAGCCTGGCCGCATAACTGAATGCATACCTTTCAAATAATGTCTTCCCAAAACGAGGGACGGTTTTACACATTATCATGCTAAACTGAAGATGCTTTATGACATGTTGGAAAATCATTTTTTCCCCTAAAGACTCAATGACCACTGTGATGACTGGTCTTAGAATCATAGAATCATAGAATCAGCCGGGTTGGAAGGGACCTCTGAGATCATCAAGTCCAACCCTTGATCCACTACCACCATGGCTACTTCAAAAGAAAAAAAAAATCCTATCTACAATATTGTTGTGATAAGAGCACTCCTCAAATATCAGAGAAAATTTAAATAATTCTGCTGCAGGAGACTTGAATCTTCATTTTCAACTGTTCAGCCAGTGCTACAGCCACAAGACTGCAAGGGATTTGGAAAGGAAATCCTTGTTATTCCTACCTGTTGAATTAATAAACATTCACAAGGACAAAGACTGTGAAAATAGCTCTGCACCAGCTAAGACACTTAATGGACTGTATGGGGATGTAGTACAAAAGACCTGGGTTTAAATCCTGTCCTTTGCACCTGGATTTTAAGGTTGAACTTTACCCTAGAGAATCTGAAACAAAAGCACCTTGAACATTCAATTTAACTCCAGGCATGTTTTAACTATAGCGTCAACATCACCCAATGTCAAGTGATGACAGAAATTTTGAATGTCACCTGTCCCAATGAAGACAATGCACATTTTTTCTGTTTTCTTAGTCCTTCCTGTAAATACAGGCCATATGTAAATGGTTATTATCAATGAGTTTGTTTATACATATTCAGGACATTTTGTGTGGTATCATATACTATTATTATATTTCAGAACAAGCTGACTTTATTAATTGCACTCCTGGTATCATATTATGCTCTTACTTTTGTAGAAGTACGTTATCACAGTAGATACCAATCAGATCATTGATTCTTTGCATGAAGTCTATATTAATTGGGCAACATATTCACTTCTATTCCCCTGCAGACCAGTCATTCCAACAGTAACCCTCCTGGGTGCAGAGTGGCCAGTTATATTGAATTTTGTGGAATGAATTACTTTCTATAAAGTAATGAATAACTAAGATAATGTAAGGTGTAATCTCTGTATTAAAAAGAACCTACTTGTTGCACTTAAAAACCCAGACCAGCTTGAGTATTTTTTTTCTCCAAAGCAAATAATTAAAAGTTAAATCAGAGAAGCGTGTTAAGTTATGCAATTAATTATTGGAAAAGCATCTGGATCTTAAAAGATTTAGCAAGTACGAGGAAATAATTGCAGTAGGATCTTCATTAAGTTAGATACATTTTGTGTAACTTTTTTTGCTATTAAATTAATCATTGCTATTCATCACTCAAATATTTCTGAAGTAATTAACCTAACACACATCCTGGCTCTGGTCCATAATATACATCCATAATGCTCAGGTCAAACTATGTGATATTCTTGTTTATTTCTGATATATATCAAGGCAAAAGCATATTTTTTGTATGTGTTCTCCACAGCTCTGCTGAGTTTATATAAAATGCTGAGCTCAATAATCCAGGTCATGCCTGCTCTTTAAAATGTGCTTTACAGAAGATTTAAGAGAAGAGGAACAAAGAAATTGTACCAAGTACAGTATTTTATACTCACTGCTGGAAATACAGTCCATATCACAACATCAGTTTGTATTATGGTAGTGTTGAGCTACGTGTTGAGTTTTGCTTAACGCTCCATTGCTACAATGAAGGTTGGTCTTTGATTTAAAAAGTGTAGAAAAAGAGAGTGAGAGAGAACAGGAGAGGCAGGGCCACAGGCCATATTATGTGTTAAAACTATATTTTACATTGGCCTTGATACTTAAAAGGTTTCTGACAGTTCTACAAAGTATTCGAATGATCATATTTAATGACTTTGGGCACCTAGATTAGGTATTTCAAGTTTAGGAGCCTAAATTAAAACTACATGGCCTAATTTGAAAGCTGTCATTTAAATAGGGGTGATCAGAATTTCTGGAAAACAGATCTCTTGATTAAAGACCCAGATATGGATTGAGATCCTCAGATTTTGAGACCTACATTCAGCTATTTTGCACTAGAACACAATGTTCTTTCTCGCTTTTAGGGCTGCGGTGGATGTGGAGAAAACCAACACTGTCTACAGCAGCACTGCAGAGGCATTTCTCTATTTAGATCTTGGCTTTGTAAGAATGAATTAGTTTTTGTTATTTCCCCTACGCACCCCCCGCTCCATTAAAGTGAAACAACAGAGTATTTTTAAGGGGATTTTAAGATATGGGGGGTGTACTGTGAAATTCTAAAACTTCTTAGAAAATACCTATCTAAGAAAAGGGAAAAAGAGACTCTTTCTTCAGCCTTGATATTGAATGTCATAACCACAGAACTTTTAGCATGAATTGTAAGCAGTGAGACAATTAGTTGTTGTTGACAGGAAGAAGTAGGGCACAATTGTTAGAGAGGGCAAGGATTAATAGAATCAAGGAGTTGTGGCACCTAGAGGACTGAGGATATTTAACAACCATTTAATATCTTTTATTAAACTAGACAGAAAGATGTTGTGTCTTCTTTATAAAATATTTTGTATATCAGAACTGTTATTGGTATCTTGTTGATAAGATTCTTGTTAATATAAAATAAAATAAGTCAGAGGAAAGTTTTTAACTATCAGAAAAACAATGTTTTGAATCAGCTCAGAGATTGGAAGAAAGTAGTGACAGGTTTGTCCCATCGAAGATGATGCTTTAGTCACTTAAGAACATTATCTAATGTGAAGATATTCAAGAACAAGATGAAATAATACCTTTAAAGATCTTCTCCATTCCTAAGTTTTCCTTGTAACTAAGTTGCCTGCTTGAGTTTTAGTTATTGAAAAGCTGCTCAGTGGGCTCACAGGGGTGACCAGCCCATCCCTCCCACATTTAGGCATTTTAAGGGCTCCTCCCAAACTCAAGAGGCAACTTGAACCTGTTTCCTTCATAAGGAAGGCAAAATTTTCCATCACTTAAATTTTGGCTTAAAACTCATTCTAACTGCAAAATTCTGTGCTAGCCATGGGAATAAGCATGAGGTATTAATCTGCTTAGGTTTCAATAATTTATCCTCTGAGACACTCCATGGATAGCAAGTTCAGCCATGTAGCTTGAGGGAATGTTTAAATAGAACCTTTTCCACTTGTTAAACAAACATTGATAACTGACAGCAAAGCATAAATTAAAGTAATAAGAAAAATAATCACAGAATCCATTCCTATGATAGAAAGCTTTGCAAAGGTACATGAAATCCCACTTGAAGCTAAACAATATAGCCCATTTCTGTCACAATTTCTTGTCTTTTCTTTGCCCTATATCCTACTTGACTTCCTGCATTAAAAAAAAAAAAAGTTTTGCACAGATTTGAAGTGTTTGGCCATAATCTGTTTTCTACTATGGGGATGTTTATGAAATGACATCTGGATCATTAACTATTTTGTCAAGATGGAAGTATTAAAAAATGTAATCAATAGCTATTTTTTTGTGGTAACTTAGGCAGTTTTATCCCATATTTCCAGTCAATTGCTTTGAAACATATTTTCTAGTTACCTTTGCTGAGAACTTCTCTTTCTCCCATCCTTGATCTTTAAAAGTTAGGTTAAACTTGATTTTTAGGTCACAGTGGAGAAGTAAAAAAACCAGTAAATACTACACACTGTGCCTCATGATAACCATTTTATTTATCCACCATCCCGATGTTTTATCAAAGAGTTGAAAAGTGGTGATTTTCATACACACTAATTATTAAAAAGGCATACAATTTTGAATGACAAATAACTCATCTTATCAATATATGATAAACTATATGAAGACTTCAGGGATAAGTCAAAAATCTATTTTTTATTTCAAGTTCAAAAATTTAACATTCTAACATTCTAGAACTAGAATAGCTTTTGGATACATTTTGCCTACTTTTAAGAGTAATAAAGGTAGTTTAAAATCGGATAAGATACTTCTATAAATTGCCATAGTATCCTTGCAATATCTTCAGAACTCTGAGTCTCTCTTCATGCAAGATTTCATATTTGTACCCTGGTGGAGTGGGGCCTGCCAACCAAGGGGTGGAATAAGCGTGGCTCTGCAACCAGCTTGTTCCTTGAAATGTTCTGACACCAGGAATGGAGTTGTTTATGGGAACCAGAAATTAAATCAGATCAGTTCCTTTCAAGCTATAGTAAATAAAAAACAGAGGGTAGCTGGAAATGCAAAACAGAAACAGCTTGTTCATTTCCAGGCCCATGGCTAGGGCTCCGAGGTGCTGCTGCCATACTGGTACTAAAGACCGAAATTGAGGAAGTTGTTAAAAATGCAAACAAGAACTCCAAACCATAGCCCATACACAGTTCCAGGTTCTAATGGCTTTAAAATATAAAATTGTAGGCTTTTGAAACAGTCCTTTTAATTTCTCTATTCCATTACTATGCTTTCACTGGCTCTTATGAAAGAGAAAGAAAGAAAGGCAGAACAGAGCCTGAACCATGGCTGGGAGACTAGCAGAGAAGAGATGAGGAAAGCACAGTCCGTTCTCTTTGTTGCACCTCTTTGCTATAGAAAACTCTCACTGCTTCTTTTGCAATCTTGAGAGAGGTCAGAAAAGAAGAACAAATGTGACCCCTAGAAAATAATCTCTTTCATCTCCCTTGCTCTGCTAAGGATACACTTCTTGTCTTGCAAATGGAGCCGTTTGACAATCATTGCTCTCAGTGTCTGGTTAAGCTTCATCTTTGGTGCTAACAACTAGTGCACTTTTGACCTCCCTGTGCTGCCGTAGACATACAGTGGCAAAAAAGGTCAAGGAACAACTTTTCCACAAAGATTCTAGTCTGGCGAACCTTTTCCTCTGGGCAGCCTCAGAACTTGGATATTGGCCTTATTGGACCTGATTTTAAGAAAATTCAATGTTGCTCCAGTGTAAGCAAAGACAGTCTTCTGCTATTGCTGTGGAGCCCCCAGACTAGTCCCCTTTTGAGACACAATTTTCTTTACACTTTCTTCAATATGTTTATGGTCAGTTTTCTGTATCTTTGAAAAGGGAGGGTTGTAAAAGTTTTTTGTTCTCTGCAAAAGTATGGGCTTGTCTACCTGTGGTGAGAACAAAGAGGCGAGTAATGGCTGGGACAGGAAAAGTAAGAGCATAGTTTTTGGAATCACTAAATTATTCAGCTTCCCTAAGTCATATACAAGCACTAGAAATTCACACAATACTAAGTATATAAAAATATTAAAGCTTCTGTTTTTACACTAATAAAAACTAAGCTTTTCAGAATTGTCTATGTAAATACTCTTAACTCATAGATTGTAAAACAAGTTAATAGTGCAATAACTATTCCATTTTTTGTCTTAAATAAAATATTAAAAGCTTAGTCTCACACGAGTGGCCAGGAATTTAAATCCAGGCACCAGTCTATCAGCTAATCTATGGGAATTATCCAAATGACCCATTTTAAGATCTTTTCCTGTAATTGTTCAGTTTTGTCATGTTTATATTCTAGGACACATGCTATGCTATGAATAAGCTGTGTCTCTTGTCATTAGCCAGTGCTAAAGGACAATTTGTCATGTGTTATGGCACTTTTCACCTTAACTGTGAAAAGGATCTAAGTTCCACAAAATCTAGCGTTTGCAGAAATAATCACAAATTGCAATACAATTTAAAAAATACAGCTATAGTATTATTTAACTGGTAGAATTTCTTTAGAACACAGGCATTTGTATTTCCTTTTACTTGTGTTGCTTGTTATAGAACTCCATACTCATATGCAGAACAACTAGTATTTGCACCATAGCTAATTTATCATATTTAAAAAGCCTTTTTTAAACATCTGGTATGTGAATGTTTTTAGGGATTTTGACTAAAAAAAGGTTAGTCATTTCAATCATTTGCCACATTTCAAAACGGTGCTAGCCCTCATTCTTTAGATAGATTCATCCCACTTTATTAGCACTTTAATTAGTTCATATTAGTTGCTTCTGGTTTCCATCTATGTAATGGAAAATTATCTTGCATAAAGACTGGCTATTTATGCGGCCACTGTGGCACTGATTTACATCATAACAGTACACCCTTTTAAAGCAACCATATCCTAGTATCATTCAGTTTCCCATACTTTTACCTTATATCCACTTATTTATTTGTATGCTGCTTTGCCCTAGTGCATAAAAGACCTCACTATCCAGCTTCCACTTTCCAACACTGCAGAGGAAGAAATACTCAGGAATCTTTTACCCCTTTCATTCTAATCATGTTCTCTGTGCTGAGAACAGAATTTCCTGATAAGCAAACCAGGCAATAAGAGTCTGTAGCCTGCTTTATGGTGTAGGCATTACTAGTAAATGAAACTGCAAGAGCTCATTTTTCAGAACCACTATTTATGGATCCTTGTATAGGAACAGCTTGACTTCTGTTCACTAACATTGTCACAATGACATTATGTTTAAGGACTTCAGACCTATTTTTAAATGTGAATGGGCATGAATGGAAGAACTGTAGTAGCTTAGTAGTTTTTCTTCTTTTTAAAATTTGGCTGATGAGAAGCATTTTATGTGTTTTATTTGAAAGTACGAGTACAGAGGAAGTGTTGGAGGTTTGCTGTTTGATTTCTCATTTTAATAACAAACAGATATTCTTCCAAAACCTACTCTACTGTTACCTTTAGTGCAAGGCAAAAATAACAATATAGTCACAAAAGAAAAGGGACTGGGGAAAATGACTCAGAAGAGATGCTCTTTTGAACATTTGGTGTGCTCTTCATTGGTAATGAAGTATAAGACAAAGGACGTTTTTATCCAAACTGATGTTTCAATGAATAATATTGTAAAGATTACATATTTACCATGTAGTTGTTAGATTCAAGTATATAACTCTAGACATTGCAATAATTCTGTTAATAGTCCACACCTACCTTGACAAATGTTTTTCTTGGTTTTGCAGAAGCCTCACCAAATCCACTCTTCTCCATGAGTATCAAATTCTACTTTCCAAGCACCTGATCTGTCATTTCATTCCTTCTTATTAAAGACTGTCAGTTGCCATTCACCAGAGTGTCTTGCAAGTTTATCTCACGTTCTTAAGCCTTTGTTTTCCAGCTCAACACATATTCAGTGCTGAAAGTCAAACTTTTCCCTGAACACCCATTTTTCCAAAGCACCAGATCTCTGTATGTTTGTTGCAGATACTAAATAACTCCAATTCTAATACCTCTAAAAATGTCATGTCAAATGTTCTTTATAGAAGAGCTGGATGAAATCTCAGCTCCTGTTCACAGATGCCAGGATTTAGCTGCAGATCTGTTTTGATGAAATCTCAGCCCATGTTCACAGATGGCAGTTGTAGAAGGTGAGATAGGGCAAACCAGAACATTTCTGGTTCTGGTATCAGCAAGAGTGACTGGAAGTATGTTCCTGAAATATCTTTCTTCTTTATCTTTCCACAAAGTTCATGAGTATATGATAAAAAATAATTATTAGAATGTAGATTTCCAACATTAACATAAACTTTTATCATATCATGTTTTTAATCTTACTAAGCTTAAGACATACATTGAGAGATATTTCATTAGTGTGTCTACTATCATGTAAGGATCAGAAAAGATAAGTGTTATTGATCACCATTAAAAAGCCACAAGGAAGTAATTTTAATGTATATCATATTCTAAAAGAACCACCTGAATCTTTGTATGAGGACATATAAGTTGGCCTGCAATTGAACTTCCATAGAGGTTTTTTTAAGAAAATGTTAAAATTAAGAATTCCAGTTGTATGCAAAATGTGTTTCCTCTCCTGTCTTGTTTTAAAGACTCATGAAGTAAAAGTCCTGGTCTAGAATTGTCTTGAATGGATAAAAAGAGTGCATAATATTGTATAAAACTTTCAAAGTACAATGGAAGTCTAGGACAAATATAATTATTATTGTCGGTTTATCACCTCAAACATGTTGTTGTAAATGTCATGATATCAGATGAGCTTGAAAACAGGTTTCCCATTTCGCACTTTGTTTGACAAGGTCATTCATTGTGTAGAGCAGTTTAAGATGTCAGTTCTCATGGAAAGAATTGAGTTGCACTGATGTGCTTATGAGCATTCCATAAAAGTATATGATTAAAGAAGGGTTAGTCTTCTGAGTATTGTTACCCAACTGGCTTGAAATATGAGCATTTTCTTTATTGAAATATAATTTATCACAGTTAACTCCTTCTAGTTAACCATGTGTATGTTACATATGGCATATGGAAAGCCAGTTATAGTTATCCACAAAATCATATGTGAGATGTTTTTTAATGCTGCAACACAATAGTTTGTAAAGTAATTGAAATAATCTTGTTCTGCACCACATCTTCATTCTCAACAGTTGAAAAAAGAGTAAAGAAAAGATATACAGACATTTTTTATGCTTTTTATGTGTCTTCTGTCTGTTGGTAGCTTGTTTTTTATTGCCTCAGAGAAAGGCAGAAATCTTCCATTTTGCTTTAGCCATTATTGCATTGAGTTTGGGAAATTTCTCTGTTCTTTCATCAGCCAACATATTTCATCACGGAGAATAAAGTTTGCTCTCCACTGTCATTCATTTGGACTAACCTCCTCCCTTAGCACAGCTGCCTATTCTATATTTAGGCTTCTTTACAATCCCAGTAAACTATTTGATTCAGTAATTTCTTGTAGAAATGAAATTCCACAGATTAATTGTATATCATGCGAAGGAGTACGGTATCTCCTTCCATTGTGTCTGAATTCACTACCAGTTCATTTCCATGAATGACTTGTTATTATTGTGCTGGGGAGAAGAAAGACAGATTTGTCTTAACAAAATCATTCATTTTTTTAATATTTTCATTATTTTTAATATTACCATGTCTAATAAATTACAAAATATAATCAAATAGTTATATATACTACAGGCACAACTCAACTTTCCGTCTCCTTTCCTTCTCCTCTCCTCCCCTCCCCTCCCCTCCCCTCTCTCATATATCTTGCTTCTGCACAGGTGACCTTTATATTTCTGGATGCTGCTCTACATGTGAAAATCCAATGTGCAGTACATAGCTGAGGGCTAAGGTGCTGATATAGTGGCTGCCTTTGTCTTCCCCTCTTACTGTGGCCATCAGAGTGGTGAGTGGCACAGAAATATGTACACACAGATTAAAATTTGACTTTTCTCACAACTGACAATAATTATTAGGAACACATCCCTCCCCTTCCAAAGTAATCACACATAGATACCCCTCCCCCTCCCAGGAACCTCCTCTTCAACACCCTGTGTTTAATGCAATCAAATGTTAATTAACTGATATCGGTACACCTGATTGATATGCTTGGCATAACTGAACAGCAGATTCAGAAAAATGAGTATTCATGAATAGCATCACTTTACAGTTTCCATTAACAAGTCTAGCAACAGAGATAAATGTTTCAATACAGTGTATGCTCCTATCATTCTACAAATATTTTAACCAAAGCTACTTCCCATCAACCATCCTTGAAGTTCCACCTCCTCCTCCACTTCTCTCTTCTTTTTCAGTTATCAGCCAGCATGACATTTGCAGATCTGAATCCTCCCTCCAGCCTAGCTGGTACAACTTCAGCATCACATATCTCCGGTAATATCTGTATTCTAGAATTACTGCTTTATACAATTTTAACTTAACTTTTAATTTAGCTTATTCTCCCACCCCCCAGAAATAAAGTAATACTACTTGCTATTGTAAAGGAAATTCCATTTTTAAAGCACTGAAGCACTTAGAATTCCTCCTTCCATCCATCTTCTCTTCACTCCAAGCCCCTACTGCTCTGCTGCCACTTACCCACCTTTCAAAGTGTTACCTGTAAATTGCTTGTTACAAACATAAGTTACAAACCCTTCATTTAGTTGCTGAGTTGTGCAAGAAGAATGAGTGAATCGTTCAGCTTCGAAGACCAGAGGATAAGATGCAGGAATATGTAAAATGAACAGCAACAGGTTTGAGAGACATTTATGTTCACATTTAAAGCAAGCTCCTTACAAAGACAGCTTTCTTTAGTAGTCACAATAATAGTGGAAAATTGAGCTCTACATGCATGAAAATTTTTTAAAGGCTTTGCCTCTACAAAATATGGCCAAAAGCATCACTGATTAGCTGAGCCAGCACAGATACTCATCATGCCAACAGAACTATGGGGTTGTGTTGTTTTTCTGATTCATGCAACCATTTTAACCATTGAAAAGACATTTCCATAGTCCTTTCAGCACTTTGAAAAGCCCTACTTTGAGGTAAGTAAAGTAAAAACTATAGAGAGGCATAGATTTGTCTAACATCACCATGTCAGGACCAATTAATAGAACTATAATAATCCTACATAGCTTGGAGTATTCTTGATTAGACTACTGGCAGAGGACTACTAGGATTTACAGAAAGATTGCTTTTTTGTTTTCTTTTCCATTTATAATTTTTTTTGTCTGTCATTGTATATCATTTAAAATCTGCTTGCCACAATTTCTTTTTCAAGCTTGTTAGAGGCAGATGTTTCTCAGATCAAGTTTGGTCCTCTTCCTTATGAAGAAACAACAGAACCCATGCCCGCTAAAGTGAATTCGGGGTTCAGACTTTTGATTCAAAAGCTATAGAGCAGAAATTCAGGTATATATGCACCACAGCCTGTATGAGAAATTGCCATACCACCTTGTCTAAGGGCTCGTTATTTCCAGTAGCGTATATCTCTTCCTGAAAAAAAGGAAAAGATTTGGAGTATATGTTTGATATTCATTATCAGTTCTTCCAGAGTCTGATTTTTTTTTAATTTTGTAAATGAAGTTCATCAAGAATGGTTTCTGGTTTTCCATGATTGCTTGAAATCTTGTCAAATATGTTTTCCTTTCCCTGTCACTCTCATAAGGCTTGGAAAATGCTACAACTGGATCATTGCTGCATTTAAAACATCCTCACACTAATTGCAAGAAAGAGAAAAATCTTTAAAATATTCCATGTGTTTTAAAGATTATTTTCCCTTCCACTCCCAGAATGTCCCATGAGAGATGGGCTCAACGTAAAGCAGAGGTAAAAGTATTTACTTGTCTAACTGTTCTTTTCATACTATTTATTTTAAGCATGATATAATTCTGTAATTCTTGTAAGTTTTAAGAATTAGTTTGACAATAACTACAGTATCACAGTAGTATTTGTACTTTAAAATTACTGATTTATACAATTTTAACTTCACTTTTAACTTAGCTTATTTCCCAACTCACCAAAAATAAAGTAATAATACTTGCTATTGCAAAGGAAATTCCATTTTTTAAGCACTGAAGCACTTAGAATTCTTCCAGTGCACAGACCTAAGTGATGACAAGTTCACTTATGGTATAGTCCTTAAGGACACTTCTAATACCAGGGATGAGCATGTATTTACAGAGCAAACAGTAGCCATATGAAAAATGTAAGTATTTCAGGTTGGTAGAAAAGGCACGAAAGACAGGGCGAGTTCGAAAAATCAGACACACAGCACTGAAGGCAATAGATCACATGTCATTTTTTGGCCAAAATCTCTCTCAAAGTGATACTATTATTAGGAATGAGTTTGTAGAAACTTGTCAGTGAAGGAGATTGACTTGGCTAAGAACTTGACAGTCCCCGTTAATCGTCTTGAGCCAAGTATTAGTTTGGTCTGGCCTAAACATTAATAACCCCTTTACTGTGCACTGCAGCACAGGAAAATTTACAACATTGTTCCCTATGTCTTCAAGGCAAAAAAAAAAACCCAAAAAAACCCTACAAAACCCCCCAAAAAACAAAACAAAACAAAAAAATCTTGTTTTCCTTAACACAAGGGAATTGGAATGAAACTAAAATATGTGACATAGAAGGCTATGTCATCTGTGTATCCTATAACCAAGGCAGGTCAAGATGCTATCTGACAGCGACTCTGCATCTGAGTTTATTGCAATCCAAAGAGAAACAATTTCATATATATATGAATTATATATATGATATATATTGTTATGAATATATTTTTATATATGATTATATTATATACCTCATGTATATTTGTATGTGTTTGTATGCTGATGTGTACACACGGATACAATGAACAGCACAAACTGTAAAGACATAGAGATATCATCTAACTTTCTTACCGTAACAATGGTGCAGAGGCACTGTTCCATAAAAAAAAATCTTTCACCTACCTTGGGAAAAAGGCAAATCATTAACTGAGAAAGTCCAGGGACATGGCTGTGCTTACAAAAAAACATTTTAAATGGTAGTCCCAGGCATGTCTTTTTGCACCGGTGTTAGTGTGCACTCCCTTTGCCTAGAGCTGGAGAGGTCTGGCTCTCTGAGGAAGGAATGTGAAGCAGGCAGGAAAAGGAGATCCATGTGTCAGGGCCATTGATGTCAAATGGCCTCCTCACACTGCAGATGTTCAAGCATGAGCCAGGGAGTGTATGGAATAAAAAGCAGTCTGTGGAACTTTAGGAGGGGATAAATTCCGCAGAAAGCTTGCAGCATTCTTCTACATCACAAGAGAATTTCACCATCAGGGAATGGGTTCTGTACAGGATTCTCCGTATGGGCTGATCTTAGACGTACTATTGGTATATCAACATTAATTTTACACTATACCAATACTTTCCTTGAGGAAGTTAGCTCTAGCACTTGCAAGAAGCTCTAGCACAATTTGGCCATGTGCACGATTTACATGAACCAACTCTGTAGAATATATATCAGAGTTTTCTCTTCCTTTAGAAATCAATTTTTATTGACAACAAAGTCAATTCTGAGAATAAAACTTTTAAAATGGGTAAATCTTCTAGTTGTGCCAAAAAGGGATTGTTGATAATGATGGGTCTTGAATCACAGTCATAAAAATGATGACTTTATCTCATGAGACCAAATAATATAGTTGTGGGATTATTAGTTAAATTAAAATGTTCCAATCCCTCAGAAAGGAACCACAGAAATTTGAGTTGCAACCATATAATATTCCAGATATTGTATGATGAATATGTGGGTTTTTTGATTTGAAAGGTGCTACTGTTTTCCCCCAGGAAAAAAGTGAATTTGTGGCAAATGACCTGATAGAATAGTAGAAGTAATTGATGGAGTTCTGTGCAGTTCTGCAGGTGAGGTGACAGATCTGAAAAGCCTCTGACTTATTAGTTTGCCTGTCATCACAGTTTAAGGTATGACTATAGACAAAGTAAGCTAAAAAAATACAGCATAACCCAGAAAATTCTAGGGAGAAAAGAAGAATAATTCTTAACCCAATTCCCCTGTCAAGATCATTTAAAAATTATCGTTAAGATAATTCATAAATGAACATAATTGTCACTGCTAATATTTTCCTAAAATTAGGGCTTAAATTCTGAATCACTTTATATATATCTTAAAAATATTTAAAATATATTAAAGTGATCTTTAGCTATATAGTTACACATTAGGTAATTATAGGTTAACCTGTTAGACTTGTACATGATACAAGATATACAAGTGCAGAAATCTCTGCAGATTCAAAAGGCTCCCATAATAAATATTTCTTCTTATTTACACTTTAAGATAAGAATTGTTACTGCTGCTGTACACACATCATAGGCTGCCTAGGGCTACAGAGTGGAAATTTAAATTGAGAGATAAATAATTTGCCTCTTGCAGTAATAGGAAGCTGTTAATAATTTGGAAAACATTAGGGTTTTTAAATACCTGTTCCTTCAGTGTTGTGTGAATTTATAAACCGGTCAATGTAGTTCATCTAAGCTTACAGCTAAGTTTGTCAAACTGATGCACATTTTTTAAAGGAATGTTGAAACTTTTTGTAAAAGCATTTATATACTTGGAAAAGGAATGATTAAAGACAGCATCAGAGGGCATTGTTTGTCTTTTATATTTCCTGACATTCCTTCCTAATAGTGTTTTTAGGAGATGAATGCTGGCTGGCTTTTTTTGGCCACACAATGTAGTTTTAGCACAAGATAAAAACACTTAAAAGGTACAGTCTAAGTCATGGAAACAGCCAATTGTTACAGTGGAGAGAGCTTATTCAATATAAATATATAAATGAATGAAATTTTATGAATTGGACAATAAACTGTTACTGATAAACAAAGAAAAGATCCACTATAAAATACTATATATATTACTAAATGTTTGTGTCTCCTTGTTAGGCCCCAAAGACCTGCAGAATCTTTAATGACAAAGCTCTTTACCTTTGAGCGAAGTAATACAAATCTTCACCAGTTATGGAGTTGCATATTTTTAGGAAATATTTGAAAAGAAAATCATGTTCTTCTTAATTTTGATAAAGCATTCTGTTCTTGGAACGCAGGTAAAACAGATCACCAGTTCTGCTTTTTTTTCCCCAATAAACTATGTTTATTATGCCAATTCTAATTACCATGCAATCTAATGGTTTTAAGGCTTATAATTTCCACATCACTGGACATCACAAACATGAAAGCATTTTATACTGTCATTATACACCAATGTTTGCAGTTGGTTATACATATATACAGAAATTATTCACACATCTTAACCTTGCTATTTCCTCCTTTCAAGTCAACCTAATTTTACCGTGAAAGCAGCTTTTTAATAAATGGTATAAGAAATACAGCAAGGCACACATTTTTTAAAAACTTTTTTTCTCAATACCACCTCAAGAAGCATAAAAACCCAAAATATTATACTTGATTCAGTAGAATGTCAACAGTTTCTAATATACAACACCATGTAGTTGTTTCTTGAAGTGTTGCATAGATTAAATTTTTAAATTAAATAAATAAAATGCCATTTATTTTAATTGCTTAATTCCTATTCAATCAGGAGGACTAATGACTTCTTTTTGCTGCAATCCAACAAAACTGTCACTTAAGAAGTAAAATAGTTTCAATAAACTTATGCATTATACAGATAAATATTAAATTTGATACATAAAATAGAAGAGCACTGACAGGTACAATTCTGAAAAGAGGAACCAGACTGATCATGAATTCTGCAGAACTTCAAAGAACAGAATCAGTGATAAGTAGTAGAGGAGCATCCAATTTAGGAAGGGGAGGTTATTAGAGGTAGCTTGGGAGAGGAATCCATATGAAAGCAAATGGCCTTGCTACAATGCAAAATGATCACTGACATTGGACTAGCATATGCAGCCTGATCACAAAGCCAACATGGACAAATCACATTTGGAAAGAAAATTTATCTTGGGAGTCAGTGTAATGAAAGGCAGTGATACAATGGAATTGAAGGTCATCCCAGGGTTTACAGGATGAACCCGCACCTGAATTGCAGCCCAGTTTCTAAAAGGAAACAAAAAAGTAATAGTAGGTTACAGAAAATGAAGTTTTATTTGCAAAACATAGGTCTTCCAGAACAATCATAGATAGTCATTAAATGGTCATATGCCAGAGCCTTTAATGCAGAAGCATACAGTAGGCAAACAATGACTTTTAACAGCCTGAGGTACAAGTTGGTGTAAAAAATGAACTGATGTAGAAAACTCATTGATTTTCATAAACACTTTGTTTCTAAAGAAATTAGAGTATTCATCACATTTGACTTTTTCCCTGGATCCTGTTCTCATCCTTACCTGTGAACTTACCTTCAGCACACTCAGAAGTGCACCAATCAATGAAAACACAGAAATTTTCAAAAGTTAAGCAACAAAAAGATCTACCCATCAATTATTTTAATATTTGTGCAAACATATATAATAAAATTTCAATGAAGAGGAAAGGATTGTCACATAAGTACTCATGAATAGAACTGCATTTTTAAATTGCAAATAACTATTTAGACACTTCTAGTACCAGTGATGAGCCAAATTTGCATACTATGGAATTATCCAGCTCAGAATATAGAGTTAAACTATTCAGCAAAGAGCACAGGCTTATGATGAGGATTATGAAGAAATAACTGTCAGAATACAGCTCAAAGATTAGTGCAAAGCACATCTCACAGGTATTTCCTAGGAGGCACTCCAGACATGCATTATGTGCCTTCCAAGTTAAGCAGGAATATCTGGATCTATCCAGTGACCTTCTTCTTTGATCTTCTTTGCTGCAACTGACCACCACCCTCCCCATTTAGATGAGAAATACACTTACTTGAAAATAGTAAAAGCTCAACAGTTTGTTTAGATATTAATGAAGAACTGATCTGAATAAAGAGGAAGATTGTATCAAAAGGTATCTACAACTCTGGCATGAGTTGCACATATCTAGACTAAGAAAAGTCTCACTGATGGATTATGACAAGTTTTTCAAAAATTCACAGACAATACAAGACTATCTGGTTTTTTAGATTTTTTTAAAGTCATCTACTGTAAGGAGCTAAAAAAGTCAGACTGATTTAAACTCTATAAAGAAACTTCATAGTATTTACTTCCCTATAAAAACTTCCAGGAAATAAAGGATAAGCAAAGATTTAGATTATTCTGGTAGTTCCAGTCTCTAAAAGTAAAATATTACATATTAACTATTGTGTAAACTTGCATATTATTTTTCTCCTGCAGTAAATAATTAACAGTCTTTTGCATTTATGTACCATCTTTTATCTGTGGATCTCAAAATATTTTTAAGTAAGTAAATCATGCTTCATAGGTCCCATGGATCATTATTCTTATTCTTTTTTTGCTAAAGAAACTCAGACAAGGAAGGAATAAGTCATAAAAAAAAATCTATTGCTGAGCAGGAAATAACAGTCAGGCTTTCTGGGCACCAGTCCTGGTAATGGTAAGTGGCAGGATATTCTAGCTAACATTGCAGCACTGTCAGATAAAATCAATTTAGGTTTCTTAGTCCAAGTAAATGATATTTTCCCTAAATTAAGTTAAAACTTAAATTACAGAAGGAAGGAAATAGCTTTTGGACTTACTTGTAGGAACTAACAGATTACATATAGAATTCTAAGGTGTCCTCTAGAAAAGACTTTGGACAGAACACATAAACCTCCTTAATGTATTGATATCTATGCATATTGAATATGTAACTAAAAATTCCCATCCCATTGGTGAGTCATAGGTCACAGTGACAGCAGAAGATCACCTGATTTCACGTACAGAAAGATAGTTTTTTCAAGGTGACCCCTCATTGAGAAATAAAATCAGCATAGCTTTATGAGCACCTCTGTTGAAGATCTCCGTGTTGGCTCATCTAAGAGACCAGTCAGTGCTGACAGAGATATTTTTGAGCCTGCCTATATAATTTTTATAATTTTCCCACAATGGTCTTTTTTTAATTTTTTTTCTTTTTTTTTTGGTAGCACACTACTAAATAACAGCATTGCAATATTTGGCAAAAATATTTATTCACTACTAGTTTTATTCTTCTGTACAGCCAAAGTAAATACTGAAACAGTACAAAATCAACCTACATTTGAAATCATGCCTTTTTCAACTTTGAATTCTCGGTATGCTTTTAAGGTACACATATACTATAGATTATTTTTCTCTAAGTATTGCAGCTACACATGGAATTACACATTTAAATGAGCTTACAGCACAGGTGCTACAGGGAAAATAATGGTGTTTGCCATTTATCTTTCAAATTAAATAATATGTTTTTAAATAGTAACTTTTTTCATAATACACTTATGGGAACAACATTTATCTGTCACATTTTAAAAGATGTATTAGTAATAAATGTAAATTACCTTTGGAAAATCAGTAATTAGCCTCATCAAAAAATAAACAATCTGCCACCAAAAAGATAATCTTTAGCATAGTTAAGTATAATAACTGTTATTTGAATAAGTTAACAAATTAGGATAGATTGCTTCTGTAATTCATTCCCCATAGCATGAGAGATGAAGTTAAAACATCAAGCTTGTGAATGGGGGAAGGGAGCTCAGACTTTAGTGAAACCAAACCTAGCAGCTCATATTTTCATTTTTTGTGTGCCTGAGATACACTATATGTATTCCAAACTTCACTATTGGGAATAATACAGTACAGAATTTCCATGGAAGCAATGCTATATGTACCAGTTGAGAAACCAGCGTATCTTCCTAAATATAAAAAGTGGGATGTAGCGTGAAGGGTTTGTTAGCTTCAAATTAATTTGTCAACTGCTGGGCAAAAATTGGAAACTATAACCTAACCATATTAAATTGTTGCATACAAATTCTGCATTACATTTTATTGCATTGTGGGGCATTTATTAATAACTCTATCCTCTGTGTCCTCACACCAACTGCATATTGTCATATCCCAGTCTTATGAAAAAAACAGCTGGCTACCATGCAAGTAACTATGAAGTTCTGAAACGTGAGGAAAGGTTTATACAGTATTTTGAGATCCTCAGAGGAAAAGTACTAATGAATTGAAAAGATGTTATTATCTTCATCAGTGAAAGAATGAGAACAAGAATAAAATCACACTCACTCTAGCAAGTATTCTTCCTCAAATCAATATTATAAAAATAAGTGAAAAAAAATAAGAAAACTAATAAACCAGTAATTTAGGAAAGCTTATGTTTACATAATTATCACTTATCAACCTCAGACTTTTGTCAGCATCTCAATTTCCAAATAGAAGCTTCTATATACATATAATCCATTTAATGTGATTCTAGAATACATTGTATCATTTATGAGTTTTGTAATTCCTAGTTGATTTCCAGTGCTTCTCCGGTTGTTTGGATGTGTCCAAGTATTAACCTAATTGACAATCAGCAGGTAATGGTAGCCTATTTCAAGGCCATTCCAGAAATATCCTCTTTGCTATGATGGTTCCAAGACAATGCATTAGTCAAATAGATATGTGTTGAGATAGTGGCAAGCTGTAGACTATTGCTGTCATAACCTAAAGGCTTTGCTAGATATATTTTTACATACGTGAATGTGCAAATACTGGGTAAACCACCAATATATGTAAATGAAAAGCCCAAAGCATAGTAATATACCATAGCAAAATCAGGAGATGTGGGAGTTAGATCCCTAAGAGCAGAAAAACAATCTGTATAAACAGGACGAAATACTCTGCTACAGCTATGTAGTTGCAATAGGAGAGCACTAGTGGTTTCAGTGGGCAGTGATGAATAACAGCCTTTTCTCCTAGCAACATTGAGGAATCATAGCATAACTTAGGTTGGAAGGAAACTTGAACGTCAGCTGGCCCAACCTCCTGCTCAAGGAAGGGCTATTTTCAAAGGTAGACAAGATTATTCAGGGCCATGTCCACTCGAATTTTGAAAATCTCCATGGATGGAGATTCCAGAATTTCCCAGGGAAACCTGGTCCCATGCTTAGCCTTTCTACAGCTTCTGGCAAGCAGCGGCATTTGGAATTGGATTGGCATTTGGAGTTGCCATGCTGGCTGTGGTCTACTAGAAGAGTGTTTCCAAAGACTAATGGCATTCCATGTAGCTATGCTGGCTTTTGCCACAGAACCACTAGTGAGATTCACAGCAGCTGTGCTACATGCTAGGAACTGATTCAAAAGTTGCTTTGTAGATCTTCTTCTGTTGTTAAATGTGCAGTAATAGTTGAGCATTTATGTGAGGTCAGAAACTCCAGATCTGAACCACTTTCAAATTTTGGAAGAGACTAGGTCCACCTTTTCATCTTAGGTTCCACCATCTTATTTATGTTTCAAAATGCTTACCACAAAATAGAACCAAAGCTTGCAGTAAGCTGTGTGGCTATGAGTTTCCATCTGCTTTGGTATTCAGGTCTTTATTCTACACTACCCCCACACTATACTCTTTAATGATGCTGCAAAGATTTCTTGTTATCATAACCTCAGCTTTTGGTCTAACATTGTGTTGTAATAATTGGGTTCTTAATAATGGCCTACTGAATTTAAATCATGGTAAACTGACATCCAGAGATGACTTATTATCTCTCTATTCTCCAGTATGCTTAGCCATTCTTCTTGTTTTGTCTGCAAATATTGTAGAACTCCAACTCACTAGGCACCCAAAATTCTTGTAGGACTGCAGGTTCAGCTTCATCAAGTGCTTCTGAACCCCTCCCAAGGCCGGCTTACTGTGTAGAAGAGCATCAATGAGTGGAGCTTGTTTCTGGTTCCACAGCTCAGTTGAGGAGGGAAGAAGATATTACTTTTGAAGAGTTCCCAAGTTCTGCAAGATAGCAGATTTGTTCCAGATGGGAGCAGCTCCCGTCAATGCAAAGCCAAAGGGCAAAAAGCCATTAGTATTTGCTGCATTTGTTGACTAGTGGCATGTAAATTAGGATTATAGTGCAATCAAAACAAATGATATAGCACTGTAATGAAATAGAAGCCCTGGCTGGCAATTCATCTCCTTTCATTGTACAAAAATGTAAAAAAATTCCCAAAACCTAAAAAAAGCTAAAAAAAAAAAAAAAAAGTGCAACTCGTAGAGTACATACCTGTTTCTAGAATAATGTACGTGCCTTGAGATGGTTACATTCTATCTGTGCATATTTATATGTCTTTCCTTATGAAGTTTCAGGAGATTTTCTTCACAAGTAAGAGTTTTTCTGTTCTGATGCAAAACGTCCTTTTTCTGCGAATGGCCAGGCTTTATCTGAAACTCTATAGCTGAAGCCTCTTCAGAAGCAGCAACACATCCTTTGTGCTCTTCAGTTCCAGATGATTTCCCTGTAATACTCTTTTTAGTGCTAAGCTCTGGAGAATTCTTTTCAAAACTTTCAGTCTGTCCATCTGAAATCAGCAAATCATCATCAGCATTTTTCAAATTGTTTGATGCATTATGTTTGTTAGGATTTGGGACATTGATATTATTGTCATTCCCACATAAAAAAGATAAATCCCTACCTTCAGGTGAACTTTTAACTTCTAATGACTCTGGAGTCACTTCACCTAGTGGCTCTGCAGATGTTTCAGAAATAGGGTTAGAAATAGGTTGCTGCTGCTCAACTTGTGCTTCAGGAGAACCAGTAGAAATGGATTGCTGCTGCTCAACCCATTCTTCCTCAGGACAGGCTTCAAAAAAGCATTCAATATTTTCTCTCTCATCTGTGAAGTCCAGTGGCACAGGAGTGCTGCTCTTTTCCTCTATGTATTTGAATACTTCTCCACAGTCACTATCATGAGAAGAAAGTGAAAGGTAAGAATAGAAGTCCCCTTTTCTTAGATGGATGGGTCTATGAGAGTGTTCTAACACTTTTTCCTTGATCTGTGCTAATGAAGCTGGAGCAGATGACTCACATTCAGGCTGTGACTTACTTTTCAAAGCTGTTGATGCCATGTCTATTATCTCCTTCACAAAATTGTGTACTGAGCCATCCTCCATGGGTTTTTTATCAAAATCAGCAGATTCACAGTTACAGCACAAATCAAGATCATTGGCTGAGGAAATGCATTCTGCTTTACTGGATTTCAAGGTAGCACAGCAATCAGCAAATTTTTCAGTAATGCTTGTTCTGTGTTGTTGACCATTAGGCAAGGATGCCTGTAAAGCTGTACCTTGCATGTCTACAGAACTAATTTCTGAGGAAGATTCAAGACAAGGCTTTTTAGCAGGAGAGGAAGCAACAGAGTTATGATCAGGTTGAAGATGACTTTGACATTCTTTTGGAGGGTTTCTGAATCCAGCTGAGGACTGAATAGTCTCTTTACTGTCCATACGTGAATCATCTGAACTGTCTGTAAATGCTTCACAGACACAACCTTCATTTTCAGCTTCTCTAACATCAAGTGATGCATGAGTTTTGGGTGTTGCTGCTATTTTAACAACACCTTCCTTTTGACTGCCAAGAGTATTTTCAACATTGCCATTCTCCATATCATCCACAAGCTGATCCTTCACAACCTGGGAGATGTCTTTCACTGGGTGACTCTTTGTCCCTTTTTCATGATCACATGGTATATTCTTACTATTGCCATTATTTTCTGACATTTTCTGTACTGAACAATTCAATAGTGTTTCAATGCTTAATGTATCTGTGGCTTTAGATGTCTCGTTACTAACTTCTTTACTGTGCTGAATTTCATCACAGAGGTTACTTTTTCTTTTCTCCCTTGTCAAAGAAAATTTTGGTCTAATCCAGGTTTGGAGTTCATTTTTTATATAATCAAGTCCTGAAATTAAATTGCATTCTTCATAAATATCCTCATCAGTTGCTATACTGGAGTCGTCATCTTCATCTTTGATACCTAGCTCTTCCTCAGTTAAGGTAAGAGTGGAACTTGAAAGCAAATCACTGTCATCTTCATCATCAGTACAAGCAGAAGTGCAGGAGACGTTAACAATCATGCTGACATTGACATCGCTCTCATCAGCTACAGACCTATTAAGATGTTTTCTAAATGATGCATTTGAATCTGGTATTTTATTTCTGTGCAGTACAATGTCTTCAGAGCAGAGAGAAAGATCCTCGCTGCTGCTGAGTTCGGTGAGAGAAGCTGCTGAATCTTCATTGATCGAAGATGCAACATCTAGAGACAGCTGTCCAGTAAAAGACATTTTTTGAGAGCTACTTTGGAGTGTTATATCAGAGATGCTGCGCTTTATCTTTTGATCTGAAGGACTCTGGATATTCTCTAAGCGATTCAAAAGATCTAATGTCCTTTTACTGAGCTCTCCAACGGAATCACTGCTTGCACTTATGTCTCCTGAGCCATGATGACTAAAAAGATCTTCATTGCTTTTGTAGGAAGTCAGCCAGCTCTCCAAAGAGGTACTTCGCTGAAGACCATCTCCACTTTTAAAAATACCTGAGCTGAATAAATCCCCTACTACAGACAGAGATTCTAATGAAGAACTACGAGATAAAGCTGAAACCAGTCTTGTATTCTCTGTAAGAGTAAATTTTCTTACAGTTTCTGCAGATTTGCAGCAATTGGGATCTGATTCTCCACAAATACTTGCCAGAGTATGGTCATGAATAAACTCATCTGGTTGTGACTCTACAGACTTATGTTCAGAGTTACCAGGCATTTTATCAAAACAAATGTCATTAAACAAACTACCCTCTGTATGTGTTTTTTCAATTTGTGATTGTTTCATTATCACTGGTAATTTGAATTTGGAGCCTTGAAGATATGAGTAATCATAAAATGTAAACACGTCATGTTTTCCTTGCAATTCTTCTAGAGAAACAGGGTTAGACATGGTAATGTTGTCCAAATCCTCACCATTTTCACTTCCACAACATGCAGAAGGTGCCAACTGGAAATCGTCTGAGAGACTAGCATGGTCTTCTTCATCTTGCTTTATTTTTTGATGTATTACATCATCCACTTGACTTTCCACATGCCCAATTTCAGGATTACTCTGAGTGCTTTCAATATCATTTAGCAAAAAAATTTCTGAATTATTTGTAGTTTCTGTATCACATTCACTCACTATCCCACTCTCACTCTCAGAATGCCTGCTTATGTTTCCACTCTGATACATATAGGTATAAGGTTTTGTCAGTGTGGTCCCCCCTATTAGATCTGGCAGGGATTTGGTAGATGAAAATGATGAGTCTTTACTAAGACTTTTGTTTAAAATGTTAGACTGTGTTACATTGGAGAGTCTGGATGTTTTTTTCAAAAAAGGTATGTGGTTTTTTTCTGATAATTCAATATTATGAAGACTATAGACCTGATAGACATGAGGATTTGGAGGGGAAGTAATGTTGGAACAATAAAGAGGACTTCCACGACTACTGATACTTTCGTCTTCATTCACATCATTATCACCACATTCTCCTGAAGCAGGTTTCTGGTTTAGGTCATCCTTCTTGAGCTCCTGATCAGGATCGCTTAAGTCTTCATGAATACTGATCAGCTTATTGCTTATGTCAGTTTCGTCCCATTCTAGTGCATCTTCACTTGGACCATTTAGATCCATCAGACTGGGATCAATAACATTCAGAGGCTCCTGTAAAAGAAAAAGTTAAAGATTAAAAGTATTTACAGCTGTACTTTAAATGCTTCCACTGAAATCACGCAAGTAAGTTAATAGGAGTAAAGTACATTTTTGGAACAATGATCAGTAATTTTTTTATGTTAATTTTGCTATGTTATCAGTTAATTTTGTTATGTTTGTGTGTGCCATTAAAACAATCAATTAAAATTAAACCTATTGCATTTTGCATGATTTCTTAGCGTTCTCACTTTTTTCCTATTTGCTGTCAAAATATAATACAGAAATTTGACTTTTCTTTAATAGACTTTAATTGTGCTTAGTCACTCTATATGTAATAAGTTTTAACCATTCTGCAGAATCACATAGGAGTGTGTTAGTAAAAAACATGCAATTATGTTGGATATACGAAAATGTCTCTTAACTACCTAAAGTTTAGAAGATATAAAGGATTTATTAAAGGATTTTTGAAATGTTTCTAACAAACTTTTGTGTTGTCATCCTTAAAACACGAGACTTGATGAGTTTTTGTTAAAGTTTCTATTTATTCATTACTTACTAAGAAAGGCAGTACTAGTGATCAGTAAGTAGGCCTAATGAATGTAAATGTCTTCAGCTGAAAATCAATCAGTCTAATCAAATACTACAAAAATTTCAAATATTGTGTCCTCATACCTTTCTCTGGTAAATAAATCGTTGAGCTAAACTTAATTTGCTTTTTTAAAGACTTTTGTAGCTTTCTAGTAATATTTGTTATTATTACTCAGAACACATAGTAACAAGAATTGTTCCTTCTAAAAACATGTGGGAGAGGAAGAACACCTTGACAGCTTTGCTCACTGAAATGTGATGTGTCAAGTGGCCAACAGCACCAAATCACCTTAAACTCTTCAAATAAGACTGAAGTGGGCCCTGAAAACAAATAAATTTCACTTTATTTTTCTATTTATTGGGAAGCCTCCATTTTAGAGAAGGCTATGCTTATACCTCGTCTTGTAATAGAACTGTTGACTAATGCAGAATTGTTTAGTTTAAACAATCTGAACAGCTGAAGAATGATCACTGTATCCAGAAACACAAGCACTTTTTCCAAAAAAAACCCTTTCAACTCTTATCTTTTTCTCTCCCTAGTTTTCTTTGAGCAAGTGTTGTTTTTCAAATACAGCATTGATATCCTGCCATACAGCAACAGCAAATAACAAAAAAAACATAAAGTAACTGAAATAAAAGCAGATAAAATGAGGCTTTAGTCCAACAAAGTGCAGTTGTGCACAACTTAGTTACTGACTTAGATTCATCAAGACTTGGACGAGATTAATTGTGCAGGGAAAGGCACGTATCTCTGACTTCGATTCTCAGCTGGAAACACTCTTTGAAGTAGGAACTAAAGCTGCTCAGCCCTTTTGTGAGAAATCATGGGATGTTCTCCAAAAGCTCAAAAGTTAGGACACTGATTTTGGTCATGGGACACTTTGTCAGCCTGAGCATAAGAGACATGAACCAGGTTATCATTCTCTCAGAAAAAACCTTACCTACATGCCGTTCTGAAACCTGCTTCTCCTGTGTCAATTTGCATAAAACAATTAAATATTAATTCAGTCATAGATGAGGAAAATTTTTTCCTGCAGTGCTGTGTTCAGCACATTTGAACAGCAAGAGGCACAGGTAGGTCCAAATGTCTGCTGAGTGACTAATTACAGGTATAGGTGGCATTATTTCTATGCAAGACACAAGGCTATACCATTCTGGTATGTCCAGTAAACCAAAGGCTAAAACAATCAAATGACATCAGGAAGAATTATTTTCTCCAAACTGGGCAGAGTAGCTATCCACCATTCAGCAGGGTGATACGATTATTAATTTATTTGATAAAGCAGGGCACTCTCCCTGTAAGATGAATCTGTGTCCTCATACTTCATTGGGCTTAGGTGTAATGTAGGTCTCTGAGTACTGCAGCTGTGTTAGGGTATAATAATGGGCAGAAATACAGGTGCCAAAGAATTTTTCCTCCTTAGCAGGTAGGGAGGCCTTTGGCATTTTGTGAATCTGTCATGTCTAATGTTGAAGGCTAGAGTCTCTTTGTGGATCTACCTATCCCAAAGGTTTTATAGAGTACGTTTGTTACAGTCCTTTTTTACCCCCGTGAGATACTGGCTAATGTTAAATTCCCAGGAAAACACCCATTTGCTGGAAAACTATGCCTATCAGAGCAGCTCTGTACATTGCGGAGTTCAGAAATTCTTATTTGGATTTGCATTTACTGTGTTTTCATAATGGCTCTTGGTTGGTTCTTAGTTTCCCACGTGCAGCTGACCCTTAACCAACCTGCAAGTAAAATGCAAGAGAATTACAATAATTAAGTTAATTTAAAAACTTGTTAGATTAAAATAAAATCAGATAAAATGACTAATTTTCTCTATGGCATGTTTTATGACTCTGTTGAACTCAACATTAGGAAGACATTGCTGTGGAAAGTTTCCTAAACTGCACAATTTTACTGTTTTAAGCTTCTGCCAGCTGCAAGAAGAAATTACTGAAGGCAGGAATTCAGCAGCAGGTTCCAAGGATTTTATGTTCCATAGAATCTGATTTTGTTTCTCAAAACAAAACATTTGGTCCTTATTGGTCAGGAAGATAACCTTCCCCCTGTAAATCAGCACTTGGCTGCCGTGTTTGTTCAGCAAGGCTGATGGACTAAAACAATAAAACATTTAGAGTCGTGACCTCAGCCCATTCATCTTCACTGAGTGCTCCCCACTTCAAAGCCTACTTTTTTGTTCTTCAAATGCACATGCTTTTCTGATGCCTGGTATACACTCAGTTTTGTGGGCAAAGCTATGATGGTAAGGGATTTTATTTTATTTATTTATTTTACTTTCCTTCCGATTATTAGTTATGCTTGAAAAGACTAACTAACTAAAATAGTCATTTTACCAACATAGCTTTCTCTCTCCAAGGAACTGACTGAATTGATATTAGTGAATTACTACTGTTGTTAAAAGCATCATATCCCTTGAAGTAAAACTTTAGTGCTTATCAGTTCCATTGGCAGCCCTTCCCAAGTTCTAACTGAAGCAAATCACCTGGCTTAAGTCACAGACATTATGTATTTGGCATTTTTAATAGGGGTATATATTTTTGCCTTCTTTTTTTACAAAATTTAGTGAACTGCTCAAATAAGAAAGAGGCTTTAGACTTTGAGGCAGTTGTTGGAGAGAGTACACCATTGTCTCTTGAATAAATCTCTGGAGTGAAAAATGGAAGGTGGTGTCACTCCAGCCTGTGTTTGCACTGACAGTAATAGCAACGTAAAAAGCAGGAATCTCTAAGGACTATTTTTATCGGATGTCTCTTTTCAGGATGGTCAGTGGAGAGGTAGGGTGCTGAATAATTAGAGTTATTATGATAGTAATAGATTATTAGGTCTTGCCAGTAGAGTGTTTAAAATTTTCCAAACTGATCCTTTACTTGGTGTTATACAGAGGAGGGCACAACATCATAAGTACTGAATGGTATCAGAGATGGATTCTGTTTACTCACTTTACTGGGAAAAAATGATGTTGTTTCTTCAGCTTTGTTTTTCATTTGAAAGAACTGTATAGTATTGCACAATGTATCTTTTACACAAAGCAAATAAATCCACTGTCATTTCCAATGGGGAAAACTTTACTTTTTAAAGAGCTGAATCACGTTTTTTATTCTGTTTCACTTAATTAAGAATGCGGCTTTCCTACAGAGTTTGCACTTGCACTCCAAGTGACGTTGCCTGGTTCAAGGTATTTGAGCAACTCGGCCTAGTGAAAGGTGTCCCTGTCCATGGCAGGGGAGTTGGAACAAGGTGATGGTTAAGATCCCTTTCAACCCAGGCCATTCTATCATTCTATTATCCTTTCTTGAATTGCAAATATCCAACAAGAAAGAGGTCTATCACAGACAGAAATGCTGATCTCCACATGTAAGACAGACTATATTTAAAGAGAATCTTTGAGTGTGCTACAGAGCTTCAGATTTCAATAGGGCGAGCCCCGTATGCTTACTCTTAAGTCCTGGCCTTGCTGAAGTCTGTGACGAAGTATGTTGCAAAGGTACCACACTGTCTGGCAAAAACTCATTGGATACCAGCCAGTGTAACTGATTGCACTAAATTTCCCAGAATTTAGAAACTTGTTTTTAATATGTGCAACAATGTGTGAGTATAAATGTATATACAATTTTTCTACAAAATGGGTAGTTTTAAAGTAGGTCAGAGTGGCTCTATCTTATAAAGTCGCTAAATACCACTACATCTAGAGAAGATCTTGATGGTCGCATGGTTCACAGTAAGAAAAGGCAAATAGTTTTAACCAAGAAAGCAAAAAAAAACCCAACCCAACAGTGTAATAAAAACCAAAAGATGCACAATATTAGGCAGATTCCTATTTTTTAAATATTACCACTAGATAAACATTAGGAAGCATTTACTGCAAATAATCAATTAAATTATAGACTCAGAAGAGTGAAAGGTTAAATTAATTTTAAGGTATTTGAAAATGCTGTGCTAAGGTGTTTAGCTATTCCTACTTTGAATCCTGAACTATTTTGCTCAGGACAGCATTCTCATTTCAGTGGGATAACTCATGTGAGCATAGCTAGGTGTGCACTTAAATGCTTGTAGAGTTGGTGTTTAACGGCTAAGCAGTTAATCTGCTGACAATGTTAATGGGAAGAAATAAAGTTATTAAGCCAAATAGAGACATTTCCTCAGCCCCAGTGCTCTTTCAGGAAAAGTGAAAAATGCACTTTTTCATTTGTTTCCTTTACTAAAATATGGATAGTTTTGCAATTTGTTTTTAAGCAAATTATATTAAACAATGATTTTCTGTTTCAGCTTCATTTGCATGTGCTACTCCAGTACAGATACTTTGTGTTGGTGAAACAGGCCTGTAATGTAACCCCTACGTACTATTATATTTTTTTAAAGGAATTAACATGAAAAAAAGACCTTTTATGGTAATAAATAAAAACTCTGTTCCTCCCTCCCTGCAACTTCTCCTTCAGTTGCTGTGGCCAAATTATCCAAACTCAACTGCACTTAGGGGCCAGGGGAAAAAGAAAAAGAAAGAAAGAAAACCATCCCCCACCTCCAGGAATGCATGCACATTCAAGGAAGACAAACATGATTTTGTCTTTTGAAAAATGCAAGCATGCCAAGTACTTCTTCTGAGGGAAATAGTCATGTGTACAGTACCACTTCACTTCTGCCTCACTTGAGCTCATTTTCTATATCATAGTCATCAAAAAAACTATCCCCATTTCCCAACATCAATGTTTTAATATGCATAAGCATGAGCGTACGCATAATATTCCCTGTGCATAATACTGAAGTGACCTATACATTACAATATAATCTCAGAATATATGGAAGCAGCATGATTTATCACAGATCATAATCTCTTACTGCATTTTACAAATATTATTGCCTCTCTCGATGAAATTATACCCTCAGTCCTGCACATGCAGAACTCCTCTTTCTCTGTTAGGGTTCACGTATGCTTATGGCTGGTGCCAGGGTCCTACACGGGTGGTCCTATGGACAGATTCCTGTACCATAGGAAGGACACTGACTTTGCCTCTGCTCTCTGCAGTCACAGATGTCACCTGCAAGGGTCTCAGTGCAAGCTGAGAACAACTCAGGTTCCACCATTGCTCAAGTCTTTATGATGATGTTTGAAGTTCTCTGATAATGCTCAGAAATAACAGTCTAGAGAATAGTATTTCAATATACAGGTTTTAAAACAGGTAATTTTCTTTATCATAAGAGCTGCTTTGTGGGTACATCTTCTAAGCAACAGATAAAATAACTGCAGTGACATGTTAAGAGGATGCCCAAGTGGTTTAAAAGTCAGAGAAACTGGCTGTTCTCTAAGCATTCTTTTGCTATTTAAATGTCACTTGATAATTCTAGGTAACACCCTGGGATCAGTCGTGCCTGCTCATGAGTCTTATGAGGGTTTTCTAACTTCCCTGTTAAGCTTCTTGCACTACCAGATGGACAAAAGAAAGAGTGCAAGGCTCCAGCTGCTCCATCACACTCTAGTCGGTGTGTACAAGCCAGGCTGAAACAGAAGGTGAGCCATGTCAGCAGAAGGCCTGTGGGAACTAACTTCTATCACAGATCAAGACAAAAGCAGGGACTCAACAAGTTCAGTCCCTTCACTGTGTCCAGAGTATCACTGCTAATGCTCCACCCATTATCTGTTTTCCATCCTCTATGGAAACAGTGGCCTCGTTTTTTACCACCATATCCTCATATGGCTTTCTAACATCTCTGGTTCTCATTTGCTGAAGAAGCCCCTTAAATGTTACTAGAAAGAAGAAGATCATCTATAACATTTTTATACTGAATAATATTGTCATCCAAATAGGTTTACAATCCCAGATCTATATTCCAAATTATGTATTTGGGCTTTTTTTTTTTCTTTTTTTGGGATGAGAAAGCCTGGCTACATGGCATATTTTACTGACTGTTGTTTTTACTGCTTTGTAGCTTTCTTTTCATCTGTCAAGAGGTTACATGACAGGATTTTTTGCCCTTGAATGTCATTTCGATCTCACCTTTACTTCAGAGAAATATATGATTTTCTTTGTTCAAGAATCCAGCACAAGCCCTTTGAGAAACTCTTAGAAAAACATTCCTAGCTTTATCTAAACCCAAAATGTTGCCATGCACACCTAGTTCAGAACAGAACAAATCCTTGCAATCTACCCCAGATACATGCCCATGCAAGTCGGTGGGAGTTCATCCATGCCAAGTTTCAGAATTTGACCAAATCAAAGATAATTCTTTATGGTTAAGACAAAATATCCATGAAAACCAGGAAATATGTGGAACACATGTATTGATGGCAAATCAACTGCAGTTAGATGCTCTTGAACAAAGTTGTATTAGCAAAGCTACAGTAGCACAATAAAATCACTATTCCCTTGTCCTTGTACTAGTTAAGAGGTCTGCATACTGATTAAGAATACTTTAAATATAGTATCATTTACATTGGAAGTGGTAGTGCTTTAACAGTGTACTCTCAGTTAAACCAGCACAACTCAGTGGACACTATGAATGGACTTAGTAGACACAGTAGTCATCTCCAACCTACAACAGGCACATCAGGACACCTGGAATCACAGCACTTTTAAGAGCTTTGTTTCAACAGAAATGAGTGTTTGTGAAAAACACTAAAGAGTGAGAGTCACTACAAAAACAGATAGATATAAGGTACAAAAGAGCAGGACATAAGTCCTTGGGAGCTCGACCTTAAAAGAAACCTAGAAAGAAAGTTTTCTCACTAAGGGCTGGAAGAAAGAGGCTTGAATTTCTAAATAAAAATTCTTCCTGTATACTGGAAAGGGAGACTTTATCTATTATTTATGAATAACAGGACTGCATGAAAAATATCTGTCTCTATCATCAGTTTCTTCTCCTCCTGAATCAGTTGAGAGACCACCAAATTTAGCCTAATTCATGTTATCAAAGAGAACAGACTCTTTTCCCCCTTATTTAAATTTTCAACGCAATTCCTTTGTAATCTCAGTGCAGGCACTTCCTGAAGTCATTGATTCACCATCTGTAAATTTGGGATATTGACTAGGGGGAAGTTAATAAGCGGGTATTGTTAAGTCAAAGGCTAGAAGAATACTGCATATTATAAGTACTTGCACAGTCTACCTAACTGTGGATTTCCAAGTGTTAAGTTAAACACCACAGTTGTCAATAAATGGCAGAGAGTTCTGGTGATGAATCAAAATTACAATGGTAAGCATCTTGAGACTACAACAGTGCAACTGCTCCTTGCCATTACAAGTCCATATCTAAGAAAAGCTGCTTTTCAAGCGTTGCAATATAGAAACACTGGCCTCATCTCCAAATATAAGAGATCTTTAGGCAGGGCAGAGCTCTCACTAAGATCATCTCATCCTTGAAGTACCAGATTTTTTTCTTGTCTCCATCTCTGGTAAGTCATTATGTTTATAGCTTTCTCTAGATGCTAACACAGCTCTGGAGCTGGCTGGAAAAAAAAAAGGAATGGAATTTTCAGTTTAAGCTAGTTAATTGAATAGGTCCTGTGCAATGTCTCAAGTACTGGTATTATGTGCACATTTTTGCTTGGTCACTTGGGAAATTATTTAATATAAGCATACTTTGTAGAAATTCACTTCAAAGAAGACAAAGTAACAACTATATCTTATTATATATTTGCCTGCCTTAGTTTGACTGAGTACAAAATTACAATGGGGAGTAGCTCGCTGTTATAAAATCACTATTTGCCATTATTAAACTTTCTTCTGTTACAGGAGAGTTTATTTTAAATGTTACACAGTTTAAACTTGGGCTCAAATTGAAACATAAACTGAAGATTTAAGTCTATCCACAACGACAATTTTTAGCGCTGGTGAGGCACAAAAGGCCCAATGAATTCAAAGAGTTTACAAACTGGTGCAAAAACTGAGGGGCACAGGCTATTAGTATTAACATTATTAGTAGAACTATTGTTAATAAGCAGTAAAGAGCTCAAAGTCTTTCATGCAGCAGCTCAGGTTTGTACTGAAACTGAATGTTTGACATGAACCTTTTGTGTAATGCTTAGAAATTTTGGAAGTTTATGGTACTTAGTTTCACATTGAAACAATAGTTCTCCCCTTTTAAAAATTAAAAAGGATGTTTAGAATAAAGAGTCTTTCTGAATTTTTCAGTAAACCTGTTGGATGAACTGTGACTCCATAAAGCTTAGGAACTCATTTATTATGTTTGTAGATCAGAGACTGCATTTATTCATAAAGTGAATCTCTAAAACCTAGCTTCCATTACAGCTGTGGGGAGGCCCAGTCTTTCTTCCTTCACTTGAGAAGGTGAAGCTCAAGAAGATAATTAACCATGAAACAATGAGGAGCCTTGGTGGGTAAGCACTAGTGTGAAAACAGTTACTCCTCACAAAAGAGGGGAAATTAGCTGGCTGGATAAAAAAGGAAGTGTCAGACTGGAAGACTGAAAGGACTGCCAGCATAAGTAGATAGCTCTACGCATCATTAATACCATTTTTTAACAGTTAAACGTCACTGCTTTCTAAATTTAAATGCACTTAGATGCTATGTGTTAGGGGAGATTAATATGCCATTTTAAAATAATTTCTCTTCAACTTTCTGTTTTCACGTTTCACCAGTTTTAGTTGCCCTTCCCACGTATGAAAAAATCACTGCCTCTTAGTATTGTATTCTTATTTACAAAGCCAATGAAAACAGTGTTCTAAAAAGATTCTGTTGGTCATTGTATTTTACAAACTCATTATTTTATATATATTTTTATGAAGAGAAAATTTCTTTTGATTTTACTGTTTCACAGAGTAGACTTATGATATATGTTTCCTTTCAAAACTTCCTTCTACTGAAGCAGCCACATTTTTGGCAGAAATTCAGTTATATGCTATGCCAAAAGAAACAGAATACACAAACACTGCTTAATGCAGCTGGCTAGGTCATTTACATATTACTGCACACACCAGACATGAAGAACTGGATATAGATTAGAGCTACAATGATGACACAAATGGCCTATATATACAGAGACATGAAATTAGGATCATCATTCCTCATGATTTAAATTTTATTATTTAATGTATATTATAACATTTCTGACATAAATGTATGTACATATTTAAATATTAAGTAGATATATGTATTACATTTTTTGTATATTTTACAGAAAAATATGCTAGAAATATCTTGGAAAACTGTTAAGTGGGCACATTTTTGAAAGATTTCTTCTGGTGAAGAAGAGCACATCCCAGCCTTTGCAAACAACAAAAAAATACAATGAAAACCCTCTCAGCATACTGTAAAACTTCTTTACCATACATATGATATAAGTAGACCTCCAAATCTGCAAGTTCATTTGCTTTCATACAGCATCTGTTATTTTGGGTGAGATAAACAGTCCACTCAGCTGAGCCCACCTCCTGCAGTGGCTAGCTGTGAAGGTTTATGGAAAAGTTAAAAACCTTCAAAAATATAGAAGGATATAGAAGCTGCCATCTCAAATTTAAGAAAGCCTGTGGGGACTCTCAGAGTTGGAATTTAATAAGTATTAATTGATGTCTCCCCCATTAATTTGTCTAATTACTTACTGAACTCATTTGTATTATTTCTATCCACCACATCCTGTAGGAACAAATTTCATTTTTATTATGTAATGCATGAAAATAGTATTCTCTTTTGATGGTTTTAAATCTCCTGCCTGATAATTTCTTTGGGTACCTTTTGTGTGTTAAGAAAAAAGAGTAAATAATTGTACCTCATTTATTTTCATGCAATTTTAAAATAATTTTTAATTGTGTTCCTTTCTGCTTAGAGCTGATGCAGCTCCTGGAATATCCTATAATAGTGAACAATAATATCCTGATTATGCATATACTTCCTGAAGATCCTGCAAATACATTTCCATAGCAGCATGAGGATTGTGGTGCTATCACCCAATATGGAAGGCCCTTGCAAGATGGAAATAACTGCTGTACAGCTTGTCAGAAAATAAGGTTTCTTACTCTTTTTCTAAAAACTATTTTGTTTGAGAACTCTTGAAACAACATACCTGAAAATTAGCTTCAATTACACTCACAATTCCTTGCAGAACTGGAGTCATTAGAGATGCAGAGCAACAAGTCATGAAATTAATTAAAAAATCACAAGTTTGTGACTTTCGTTATTTCCCTGAACTCTAATTTTTCAAGCAATACCAGCCCGAATCATGAGTTTATGATTAGTGGATATCAGGCATCTAAATAAAACACTGACTGTAATCAGAACACAATGCACTGCAATGTGAGTCAGTGTCTGCTGAGCACTTTTAATTATCTGACTCTATACTTAAGTGCCTAAATAAGAAGTGAGTTCTTTTGAAGACCTCTGTCCTTGAAAATAAAAACCTAAGCATTTTACCTTTTCTTTTTTAAATGAGGTATTTGTGCCACTTAAATGGTGTTTGACAGTTCTTTCAGCACCTACATGCATTGGAAACATCAGATTTCCAATTTCTGAATATTACTTATTTTTCTACTAAAACTGAATATTCATGAGAATTCAACTGAAGAATTTACTCATCTTATAGTTCAAATGTATGTTTCAGAAGCAGGGATGTCTCTTTATCAAAGATGTGTAAAAGTGCTTTACCCACTGGTAATCTGTGGCACAGAAGAACAAGTTTAATAGATTGACAGATGGTTGGTAGAAAATATGCCACCATGCTATAAAGGCCTAAACCTGTTACTGTGGTGTTCACATTTCCCAATATAAAGTTATAAATCTCAGATTTCTAGCTTTTATAGGACTGAATTCTCCCATCTCAAAATGTGAATTCTACTAATTACTTGTAGAATACTTATTTTAAACAATTGGGGCAAGATGATTTACTAATATTCTAGTTACCTACAAAAGCAAAGAAATTAAGAATATTGGATATGACACCATCAGGTCAAATGCAATTGCACAAGAGATATGACAGAGTTTCCATGATCATATGTTGAATTACAGAGCCATGTGATAAACTGGCACTTTGAAGACCTCACTGGCATTCGAAATCAATTGGGGGTTTGTAAATATCAACCATTAAAAAAAATCAGATCAGCAGAGATGTATTACCAACTTTTTACCTGCTATGAAATTCTCTCACCCAACTCTAAAATGGCACCAGTCTGAAATACAGAGTCATAGATAGCTGAGGACCAGAAGTATCTTTGGGCTGCATGGATAAATGCAGAAAGGTTGTATATTCCCAAAAGAAAATATTTCCAACTTCTTACTGCGTAACACAGCACCACCATCCAGCCTTGAAAGTTCACGAGATATAATAGTTTAAAGTGTTTAAGCAAATCCAAAAAACATCAATTTTCCCTCTCACTGAATTTATACATTTGAACAATTTAAAACTGAACTGACCAGAAAAAGAATACAGAAGAAATCCAAAGAATTAGTTCTTTTAAAACATAAATATATATGTAGATGTATATACAAAAATTTGTGGCATTGAGCCAGCAAGTTTATGTAATTTTTCCTCTAAAATAATACAGCATAACAGAGAAAAAGATTCAAAGTATCTGTGACTTTAAGACTTGTCAGTCACTGAAACTGACTGCCCACAGGATGCTACTAAAAAACATTAATGCAGTCACAGTATTTTATACCCAATTCAGACCCTATGCTTTGAGTTAATTCTAACACCAGTTACGCAGTTTTATAGCACTGTAATCGTGATATTTTCTGCCTTGAATAATTGAAGTCAGTTTTTCACTGTAGGATGAGTTGTGGAGAGTAGTTATGCATAATTAAGCAACCATATTTGGGTTAAAAATAATACTGGGAAATATATGCTTAATTTATGTTGCTTTCATTGTCTTTTTTTTTGTTTAATATAATTTATTTTCCTATGCTCATGCCAACAATAAGAAGTAAATTTCATTTCTCATCTTAAAATTTGCTGGGTATCCTGGAAAGGTCAAAGAAACTAAATGTGTCTGCAGATGAGCAAGGAGTTGCAGAATAGAAATATGTGTCTTAATGTATGTTGAATCCAGTTTTGGTGGATGGTGATTGAAACTTGCTACTATAGGACTGTGGTTGAACAAGCTACAAGAAAGGTTCTAGTAGGTTTCATTATCATACACACTAAAAATTCATATATAATAGACACCACCAACATCAGCAGGAAATATATCTGTAAGTTTCAGTGCAGAGTATAGGACTAAAAGAACAAGAATGCTGAGCTACTCTTTCTGCTTTAGGTGGTTCACTTTCTGGAGCAAAAATAAACTGCACTGAAAGAGGCTGCACAGCCTGTTCTATAATTATCCCTACTACACGTGAAGAATGTTAGTAGTAAGCACCTTTACTTTCCAACCTCCTCCAGAGGGAGAGCTCAGGCTTACTATGGTTTAACAGAGATTGTGAAATAGGGAGATAAGGCTGCCTTAGTTGGTGGAGTCAGTTTTGCAGACTCTGAGGATGGAGTAGAGCCCTCTGCTGAAAGACTTAAATGTATTTCTTTTTTTCTTTCTATACACTTTAAGAGCCTACCACTGCAGGTGACCACCCAGGTCATTCTCAAGAATATAACACAACATTTTTCTGAATTTTGACTAAACTTGACTGGGTTTGGAATTTTTTTACTAAGATCTGTTTTGTCATATTATCCAGACCGTGTGTACTGCCCTGATGGCTGCCATTGTAACTATGGCTGGTCCTCAAGAACATTATGAGGAATACAGAATGTGGGGCATATTACCCATCTTCAATTACAGTTCAAGAAAACTCTAGACCTGTGTTCACCATTTATGTGATTATTTTAGATCCTACAGATAATTGCTCCATGTCACAAATCAGAAATGCAGTGCAACCCAGAAGCTCAAAAACATAAACACCTTAAGTATGAGGATGGTGCATCACATTACAGACTCTAAAATCAAACATCCATTCACTTAAAAAACAAATATTTTAAGGAAACACCAAAGTGAGCAGTCTTCGGTGTTGCAATATGAATAAAACAAGATGACTGACAGAAACTAACGCAAGCCATAAAGACTGTAGTGTCATATGCTATATGAAAGAGGTCCAATATCAAAGCAAAAATTACTTGTGATAGATAACGAATAAAATCAATCTGTAAAGGTTCAGAAATATGTCACTAAATAATTTGTAAGGGATAGATTGTGTAATAAGTGTTCAGCACTTTACAATATGTAGTGTGCCCTCTTCAGCCAATTAAGCTAATCATCTCTCAGTACTTTGCTGTTCTAGACACTCCTGATGAAATTCTAAATTTTATGCAAGATTTTTATTTAGATCTCACCTTAGAAAATAATGGCTTCTGATAAAATAAGAAACTTTTAGAAACCGAGTTTTATTTAGTGAAGATATCTAACAAATAACTGAACAATGACAGATTCATTTTTTACCCCTGAGGGATGAGGGTTTGTGTGGTTTTTTAAGCTTAGAACAAGTGTCATTCCCTGGACTGAAAAAATATTGCACCAGTGAAGTGAATATAGAAAAGTGAAAGGCAGATACCATGCCTAGCATTATGAAAAAGTGTTTTCTTTTCCAGAAAGCATCACAGAAACAGATAAATAGAGAAAAAGGATAAAGATACAAGATCAGAAGCAATATAGTATTTTTTTAACAATGTACTTTTCCAAGTTCATTATAAAGAAGGAAACCAAGAGGATATTGGGAAAAAATCCTAAATAGCACTTTAAGCATGCTCTTTACCTCCTAAGAAACAAGCTTGTGGAAAAGAGAGAAGTGCCTTTCTTTTTCTTTCGTGTTTTTTTTTTTTTTCAAGTGAGCTGTCTCACCAATGCAGATTTTCCCAAGTCCTTACAACTCTAATTAAAATGTGGTAATTGGTTATGTTACCTCAATTACCATGATGCATGGACATTGATGCAAAGCGACACCAATTGAATCCCTTGGGTATTATACCCCAAGGCCATCCCATTTATTGTGGCCTTATTATTTTCAATTATGTGGCTGGATGTACAGCATACTTTCAAGCCAATACAGATGGGGGGTTTGCTGGACATACAGTATGGTATGATGACTTAGAAGAACAAGAGAAATAATTTGCTTTTTTTTCATGAAGAATAGTAGTGAACTTAGCGATCAGACAAATGAATATTTCAGACATATTCAGGACAATGTGAGAATTACAGCACCTTAACCCAAATTGCCTTACCTCAAAATCTCCATCTTAAAAGCTTGAATAATACTGTTCCTTTAATAATTAGCTCTCTCTGTTGAATAAGAAATTGTCTGTTCCATAAAACAGATAAGTTTCTCATTCAATGAATGAGCAGCCTGGAGAAAAAGCAGTTTCTCCACTCACCAAAAAGGCAGGAATATTGAATTGCAACTTAAGTAAAATCCATTAGAAACCACAGTTTTGTTTCTCTAACAGCCACAGCAGTACAATAGTTTTGTATACTCCAGTATTGGTAAAGCCATCCCAGAAAAGTGAATTTCCATGGTCATCTCATTGTAGCTTTCTATACAGAAACATATCTGACCTGCACAGAACATATACAAACTGTGAACATCTGTAGCAGCTGGAATAAACCACTGAGGCTAAACATATAATTTACATATACACAGGGCATACCACAGGCTGAGCAAAAGATAAAAAAATAAATGCAGAAAACAAATATTCCTACTTTGACGTAACAATTGTAAACTTATGGGCGTGACCATTACTGAGTCTGTCCCAAATCGTTTTTAACTGTTCAGTCTTTCAAGTACATTAGACCTTCTAAAGGAAAGTGCACAGTGAGTTAAAGCTTCTCCAGCTCTTGAGCAGGAATTTTAGATGGCAATTTTGAGTTTAGTTGACTAAAAGATTGTTGCTATTGTTATTGCAATCGCCAGACAGACTCTTTTTCCTTTGAAGTTGATTGCTAGCAGGGTCTTGTTAGGCAAGCTATACTACATCTGCGTAATTCCAGTTAAAATTTAGGTGATATGTAACATTATATCAGCAAAATATGGAATTATAAATCTGGATGAAAAGAATTTTTAACAAAAAAACAAACCAAAACAAAGAAACCCACGAAAACCAAACAAACAGATGGGGGAGATAAAAACCTCTTTTGCTGTAACATATTAGGACTGCTTCCAGTATTCTGTATTTTTGATTCTATGAATACTTCACTCCATATAGCTAGATTGACCTACTGAATCTAACCACCTTTCATCCTTCTGGAGTGATTCTTCTTCATAATTTCACATTTTAGACAGAACTTTTTGTTTATGAGAAAGACAACTTTTAGCAAATTTTAGGAGCTTGAAGTACATCTTAATATCTTGTTATTTGTAAAATTATCATGCCCACTATTGCAAAAGGTGTACCTTTTTTGGGGTACCTTATTTGCTGTCAGCAAGTCAGATGCCTTGAATGAGCCAGATGCCATCAGGGTATAAAATATCTCATTTGTTTTCATAAATTACACTATTTTGTGGGCAACCACAAATAAAGACTTGTTACCAAGAGATACATTTTGTGTGCCAAGACTGGCACACCATCAAATACAGAGAGATAGGGAAGGAGAAGAAATGGTTCTGATACCTACCCAAGAAATGACTGCAGAGGACCTGAGTGAAAAGGAGGGTTAGAACATGCCAAGTAGGGCCAGGGAAGTCGAAGAAACATGAATCCTACAGTGACTGGGTCACATTTAAATGTTGAGAATACAGAGAGTTTTATTAACAAAAGAAGCTTGTTTATACTGACATACTTCAAAAAATCATAGTGTTATAAAGCAGCCTAGGATGAGAGGTTCCGAAACAAAACAGCCCACAATGAAAATTAGATGAGCATCATGATATCTCTAAATGGCTGCTACTTCTCAGCAGAAAGAATGATACACACCCGGCCAGTGAAATTCCAAGCTCTAATTAGCTCATAACAGTTTATTTACAGTAACTGCAAGTACAACCAGTAAACTGCTTTCCACACAGCAGGTGCCCCCATGCAAAAGAGGATAATAAGATTTCACTACAGTAACTTAGATCTTTGTTCGGCACTTTCTAAGATATCTCACAAACGCAACTTCCTTCTGTTCCTAGTCAAATAGAAGATATATATTTACTACAACAAAATGATGTTTTGCAGATTAAAAAGGCAGTCCCTCATCTTTTGGTACTTTACACAGTTGGAACCTAGTCCGATCTCTCTTGGGCTCTTACAGACCCAACAGATTGCTTACCCAACAGATACTCAGACTCTAATAAATAAAATTCAGGATTCTGAGAGCTACTTTTTGTTTCTTTGTTGGTAATACTGCACACACTTATTTCTGAAGCTCCAAAATTCAATGAGTTTTTCAACTGCTGGTCAGATCATTAAACATTTTGTGTAACACTTTCCAAGTTTACTAGAGCTATTGCTGCAATACATTAGTAATATGACTAAAAATATACCAAAAATGGAACTACCACAAAAATATCACCAGTGTTTCTCAAGAGAATAAAAAATGTTTCCCACTATATTTTCTTTCTATCAATCTTTTCTATTCCTGTCTCATATTTATCTTCTAACCCATTCACTTGCCCAACCTATTTAATTAATGAGTTCTCTTACTTCTGTTCACATTGCTTGCTCTCTCAGACTCATTACCATCAAAACTCTGCAGTTTTTGAGATGGCATTTTTCTTCTTTCATTTCTTGACTTTCCTCTGATTTAAATGTAATATATTGTCTAAAACTCTTACCCACATTTTCTCTAAAGCTCTGGATCCTCACTAATTCTGTTTTTTCTTTTAATTCCACTGAAATTTTTCTAACATTTTCTCACAATCTTTGTTTTACCAGCTTTGTTTTACTTTTGACTCCACTTGAACAGACTCTCAACAAATTAATTCCTTTGATTTTTTTGCTCTCTAGATTATTTTTTATCTATCTTTATCCCTCTTCTCAGGGTTGCTCTCAACCCTCTCTGCCCAGCCTGTATCTGTGTTTCAGATTGCCCCAACCCACCTGCAGGACCTTGCATTTGACCTTTTTGGATTTCATGAGGTTCACAAAGACCCACCTATCAAGCCTGTCAAGGTCCCTCTGGATGACAGCCCTTCTCTATAGCATGTCAACTGCACCATACAGCTTAATGTCATTGGCAAACTTGCTGAGGGTGCTCTCAGTTCCCCTGTCCACATCACTGACAAAGATGTTTCCAGGAAGATCTGCTCCATGATCTTGCCAGGCAGAGATAACACTGACTAGCCTATATTTCCCCAGGTCTTCTTTTTTCCCTTTATAAAAATGGAGGTTCTGTTTCTCCTTTTTCTGTCAGGAGGAACTTCACTGGACTGCCACAATTTCTCAAATATGATGAATAGTGGCTTAGCCACTACATCTGCCAGTTCCCTGAAGACCCCCAGACGCATCTCAGCAGATCCCATGGACTTGTGTACTTTCAAGTGCCTTAGATGGCCTTGAATCTAATCTTCTTCTACAGCACGAGGTTCCCATTCTCCCAGTCTCTGCTTTTGACTTCTGCATCTAGATCAATGTGGCTGCAGCACTTGCCAATGTTGACTAAGTCAAAATAGTCGTTGAGTACCTCAGCCTTCTCCATGTCCCAAGTACTCAGGTCTACCATTTCCTTCTGGAGAGGGACTAAATTTTCCCCAGTCTTTCTTTTATCACAAATGTACCTATAGAAGCCACATAGGAGTATCACTGCTGTCAATGTAGCTGCAGTATACAGACTTCAGCAGTATGATAGTAGCACAAAACACACTGAGCCAATTCATCCATTACAGTCCATGGTGTTAGAGTAGGGATTATTTTGTTCCTCCTGCTTTGTAATATAGTTTTATGCTGTAGAAAACCAATCTAATTCATGCCACTTAATGGATGGTTTAAACAGAGTGCTATTTTGCCTCTTAGGAATCATTTCCCTGAGATAAAAGCAAATTATTGCATTTTACTTATATTCAAATAACACAGGATTGTATATTAATCACATACTCATGGTATTCTATGTGAAATACACATCTACTGCTGAGATGTTAATTAAAACCAGTCTTAGCTACACAGGAAATATTTTTTCTAAAATATATTTTCAATCAGTAAAATTTAACTGGGCCCAGTTCTGTTAGGTCCTGAGCAACATAGCACCAAGAGAAGATTGTTTTTATTGCTTGATGGGATCAGACATGATGAGATTAAATATCCAGCAAATAGATTATGTATATTGTGTATATAGTTTATATTACTAATCAATTTTGTCCATAGAATACAATGCTTTGTGAAAAACTGAAGATTCACTTGCTGGCAGTAAAGACTAGGAATGGCATCTTCAGTCAGAAGAAAATGCTTGGAAATGGATGTGTTTGTCTTGTGCTGAAAAAGTGCCTCTCACGAAGAATGAAACCCTGCACTTTTAAAGCAAGCATTACTCACCGAGTCTTTTTCTAATCGCTTCTGTAGCCTTGTTTGCCACTGGACAGCTTGCATGACAATAGCTTCCCACCTTCTCTCGAGGTTTACAATTATCAACTGCATGGACTGGTGATCTGCATTTAGGTTGCAGGTCTCCTGATCATCCAGGAGGTGCTGGCATAATCGCAGCACAGAGGCTACCCCACGACGTCTCTGTTTGATCTCAGAGCATAAAGACTGCAGGATAGACAAACAACAGATGTCAGTGTGGAATTCTTTGCAAATTGAAACATTAAGTATTATCTGATATTTAATGGTGCCCAATCTCTGTCTTACAATACTTTTTTCAGCTCTTCCATAAATTCCCATACTTTAGTGTCAAAGCTTAGTGTTTTATTTTCAGATAAATACAGTCTCAATAGCACAGCAGGCGTAACGTTATGTTCAGTCTTCTTCAAACAAATGTCATATATAACTAACTGTCTCAATAATGCTGAAGGTTTAATGGTGTAAACTGGTTTATTCCTAATTTCTTTTTCATTCAATTGGGACACATCTGAAATGAGTTACCTTGACAGTAATCAACTTCAGAAATTCTACAGAGTGAAAAAATCATAGTCATGTAATGTGAACATGTGTATTTTTAGAAAAAAAACCAATAGAAATTATGGGTCCTATACAGCCTGTCACAGGAGAAACATTAAGAAAGCAGAAAATTCAGTATAGAATTTTTTACAGATTTTTTTGTTATCATAACATATTTCCAGAGTAGTTTCATATTCGAGTAAATATAGGAATACTGTGATAACTGTATCGTCCTTGAAGATGAGTAATTCACTGTATTTATTTCATCATACTGATTCCAGTGCTACTGAGAATGCAGTTTGGCATAAGCTGGTTGATAGGAGACAATCGCTAAGTCCTAATATTGAAACGATGAGCCAGGATCTGTTGGTTCTACTCCAGAAACCCAAGAAACCTCACTGAGAATCTTATTGAACAGTAGTAAAAATTATGCATCCTACATGGCAGACAGAACTAGAGAGAGATGTACTACCCGAAAGCAGTTAATAGCATGGGGTACTTTCAAGCATGGTTTTATCCATGACTATACTCTAATGTCATTCAACATCAAATCACAATTTTATTCTCTCATAATGTATTTTAATAACAAAATCTATGAAGCTGGGGTATGGAAGGCACAAATGCATCCAAGGATTATGGCTTCAGCCCAGTTTCTGAGACCCTATACTTTTATAGCATTGCATGACTCCAGTATTCAACTATTATCAAAGGGTTGTGCTACTCCTGAATTTAACAGGACTGTGCTCTACACGTGGGAGCTTTCCAGATAATTTAAATTGTAACTTGACAACATCTGTTTCCCTCTGTGGGATGCCACAGATGAAAGTGCATGACCCCATGAGAAAATCTGAACTATCATCTTTTCTGAAGGCCTTTAAACTTCCAGTTAATGATAATAAGCAAACAAAAAAAGCCACTACATCTCTCAAAGCTGTTCACAAGCATTAACTGATAAAAAATCAGGATCTACCTTCCTGAATTTTATTAGCAAAACAACATTCTATAGAAAACGAATTCTAGGTCCAGATTTTCAGGTTACTGTTTCTTTAGAAAATGGAATTTATACTTAGAAATGTTGTAACTCAAAGGAGTATTTTGCTGCTGTGTTTGATCAATAATATTAAGCTGCAAGTCTGAAGCAAAACAGTGGTATGCACATCTAAAAACATATGCCTTTTCTTTGCCTACGGATAGTGTGCAAAAGACTTTTTTTTTTAAAGCCTTCAAGAGAAATGATGATTACGCCCACAAACATAGCTGAATTACTAGTCTATTTTCACTGGCACAACTGGGCCATCCTAACAGTTAACAGATTGCTTATTAATCAACAAGGGTAAACAAGGCAATGAAATCTCATTTAAAGCAGAAGTTTTAATTCCTAAAAGTATTTCTGCTCAAAGCATTATTCCCGATAAGCCTTCATTAGAAGACATCTTAAAATGATTAAGTACATTTGATTGTAAAGTAAACTGAGTAGTATATTAGCAGGTGGACATTTCATACAGATGTTCCACTTACTGATATAATGCATTCTATAGCTATTTAAATTACCCTAACTCTATAATAGCTAGAAGTCTATTACTTCTATAATAAGAGAACCCTGTATCTTTAATATTTCTGAATTTTAAATTATGTGAATGACAAATTCCCAAACCTCTATTTATGACAAAATATGACCAGGAATTTTATTATTCAATTTATACCAGAGCTGCATTTTCACTAACGTTTCCTGAACTTGCCCTTATTTATTTTCCTAGAGTTCATTGCTAGTTTCCTTCATAGTTCTTGATGTAACCACCATGTCTGGCACATTTCCTTTTTAATGCTGTTCATTAGCCTAATGTCACATCAGAAGAAATCCAAACAAAACCAAACCAAAAAAATCTACCTAAAGTCAGGGTTCTTATTTTACATTTTATAACAGCTAGGCAATTCAGTTTTTTGGAAGTGATGGTATGTTATTTAGGTCTGCATTAACTTCATAGAAGTCAATACAGCTCAGAATCTGGCCCTAAAACATTAACTTGCCTTGATCTAACTGATTAAGTCATCCCTTACAAATATTGTTCTTTTTTGATACAATGCCATTTAATATGATGAGGTAAGGAGAATTGCACTCATAATTGCACTTATACGGGAGTTTAAGTGAGGCCTTTACATAGTGTTATCTGAAAGCAGAGCTACAGTATCCAAGTAATTTCTAATTTATATCAATTTTACACCACTGTAATAACAGTAGCTTTACTGAAGCTATTTCTGATTTACATGGCTGTGACAGTACAATTAGGCCTATGGCACTTTTGTTTCAATTTTATTACATGATATTATGGTTAATATTAAACAGGAGAAGAACGAAGTGCTTGTATCTAACAGTGTGGTGAAAGAGTTGGTTATAGCAACAATACTTTAAAAGCTAGAGAACTTAATCATGTAAAGATATCTTTAAGCCCTATATAATAGCACCAGCAATAATGAATTTAAGCAGTATTAGGGTCTTGTGTTCAGTGTCCTAAAGCAACACAATAATTGCCTATATCCTATGACATGATATATCACAGTATATCATGGTATATCCATCCATGTTTTGCTGTTGTTAAAATGGCATGCTTGTATATAAACCTGTCAATATGGCAATTGCACATGCAAAGTATGCTTCCAGGACTTCCAGTTACTTTAATTATTTGCAAGGTACATTCTACATTGTCCACAGCTGCTGCTATAGTAAGCTACTGGGCACTTGAAGGTTCAGAAAATCTGGTAATGATCTAACAGTAAACTTAGGAGCATCTCTTAGGCTCACTCAGTTTCCTATGTGCGCAAAAGATTTGCTGAAAAATAGATTAAGAGATCAGACACTTTCAGTTGTGTTTCCTCATACTATCATGTGTCCACTGAGCTGTGGTAAATGTAAACACAATCCAAGTCTTTGCAAATGTGAGAGAAACATTCACTTAAACCATTTGCAGTGAGACTTAAATAAATGTATTTGGCTATTTTGCTGCAGGCTAAGAGTATACACAGTAACTGCAGATGCTGCGTATGAACTTGACTTTGTGTCTGAGTCATTTGCTTCACAACAGACACTCTGATAACATTGAGGTGTTAGTCATTATAATGTTATTATGGTCATGGCTTCCCATACAGAGGATTCCTGGCCACGCTGCTAGAATCTTGGAAGATTTTTCTTCCCTCTGCTTACTCCTATTTTCAGTGCTTTGAAGTTATCATCCACATAGCTAAAAAGGGCTAGCTGAAACTACTTTCGCAGCTTGTTAATACCATGCCTTAAATCATCTGGAAAAGCCCCTGCTGGGTCAAATGACATCAAACATGCTTTCAAAGCCTTAGGCTAATGGCACTATCTATGAGAATGGAAGTGGCCATGATCTGAACAGAAAGTGCTTGGCACAGCTGCGTGACTCCTAAGTGAATGGCACATGACAGAAACATGTCTGCAGCTTTAGGCAGTGCCAGAGCATACGAGAGGCAAAGGAAGGTGGGAAGTTGAGGAATATTAGATCGCCTCAAGCTCCAATCTGCCTCTATCCCTCAGCCTTCCTGCATCATATCAGTGCCTGAGTTGTGCTGCACTGCCTGCTCTGCACAGCTGAAGATTCATGGTAAGTCTGCTTTCTCACACAACATGGAAGATGAGTTGGCCACTGAAGCATCAAGGATCTTGAGCAGGTGTTTAACATTAACTATTTAAATGTACGAAGATTCTCACTATATTCAGTGAGACTATTTGTGCTTAAAAATAGTTTAAAAGTCAGTCTAAAATTAGTTCCCTTAAATCCACATGATCCACATCTTCACCACATAACATGTTGAGATGTGGGGTTTTGTAGCCTTATTTATTACATATTGTTTGGAGAACTCATTTTTATAGGATCTGAAGTTTCTTGCTTTCACTCTACAATTGGGAATAATAAACAGAATCACAGAATCACAGAATATGCTAAGTTGGAAGGGACCCACAAGGATCATTGAGTCCAACTCTTGGCCCCTCACTGTACCATCCCCAAGAGTCACACTATGTGCCTGACAGTATCATCCAAACGCTTCTTGAACTCTGTCAGGTTTGGTGCTCTGACCACTTTCCTGGGGAGCCCATTCCAGTGCCCAGCCACCCTCTGGGTGAAGAGCCTTTTTCTAATATCCAACCTAAACCTCCCCTGACACAACTTCAGGCCATTCTCTCGGGTTCTATCACCAGAGGTCACCAGAGAGGAGATCAGTGCCTGCCCCTCCTCTTCCTTTGAGGAGGAAGTTGTCTCCTCTTCTCCAGGCTGAACAGACCAAGGGACCTCAGCCACTCCTCACACGGCTTCCCCTCAAGGCCCTTCACCCTCTTCGTTGCCCACTTTGGACACTCTCTAATAGCTTAATATCTTTCTTATATTGCAGTGCCCAAAACTGCACAAAATATTCAAAGTGAGGCCGCACCAGTGCAGAACAGAACAGGACAATCACCTTCCTCAACTGGCTAATGATGCTTTGCCTGATGCACCCCATCCATGCACAGATACCCAGAGCTTTGAAAATAGTTGAATTATGACAAATGGTAACAACACAAATGGATTTCCTTTGTGCTTTCAGGTCCAGAAGAAATGCCAAAGTATACTGAGACATTTCTGGGCTTACCTTTTGTTTCTCTTTATGCATGGGCAGTACTGGCTGGTTTTAGGAAAACAAAAGAAGTTCAACTGCAAATAAATCTGTAATGACCAGATCCAAGAGGAAGCTTCTTCTAACCTTGGTCTAAAAGCTTACTCTTTCTCCTTGTTGCAGGATTTGGGTATGAGAGGAAGACAATGATACGCTTTGAACTGTACTTAGTTGTTCCTTGATGGAAGATGGAACTGATGTTATTTAGTACCACAACCTTACAGAGAAATTAAGGCAAAATCTGAGAATGGAAGCCACCCTTCTGAGTATCAATCAAACTACAACTCTTAAATTTTTTTGCCTTTTTTATGCCCGATTTCTGGCTAGGGCAGAGGTTCAGTTTTCAAAAGTGAGAATGTAAAACTTTTAAGTATCATGGCTACCAGAACTAATACATCATTAAAGGGAAAACTGGAAACAATACTCAAAAAGTTTGGGTAAAATGTAGTTTTCAATGTTTTCTGTGAAATGGCAATGCCTGTTAGAACTTCTCTTGTCAGGCTGATGCATCCCTGTATTTCAAATTCCATTCTTACAGGACATATGGTGAAAAGAAGAATTTCTGTTTCTGAATGAAAAAGAAAGCCAGTAATCCCTCAAAAAATATTAGTAAGAAAGTAATTCCTTAAAATAAAAAAGCTAAATGATATAGGAAATTAATGATTACTTGTCATCAGATAGAAAAATACTGCCAAACCTGTGTGCTTTTGCTGATTTCAAGGTTAAAAGAATATGTCACCCAATATGGGATCTCTACTCAGTTGCATAGTGTGGGACTTAATCTATATTGAAGCTAAATATTCTATAAGTATGCAGTGAAGTGCAAAAAACAGCAATTGAAAAATGACATGATTAAATGGCACAACATGCAATCATTTGCTCTCAATTATATCAATGTATCTTCTTCATTTCAAGGAGTCAGGCAGAAATATTGTTTTTTAAATGCCTCTATTAAATTGGGCACCAATAATAAAATAGATGAGAGTCCTAATAAGCTCATTTGCGTACCATACATCACACACCACAAAACTATTCTCTCAAAATGGGTTTGTTCATAGATCTATCTCCTGGTTGTCACCAGTCTTGGCTATATTAAAAGATTTTAAAGGCACAAAGCTTGCAGACTATTCAGCGAAAAACCTTTGTACTTAACCCTTGAGAGATCTTTAATGCTAATTATGGAAAAAGTATTGATATAATATCTTTCCTGTCATATTTTATTATGATGACGGTCACAACAGAATCTGGGACTGACATTTTAGAAATATCATCTAATTGCAAGTCAGAAATACAGAATGACAGTTTGAAGTAGAATATTACCTCTTTCAAAACAGTGAACTGGTTCTCTTAATTTAAAAACCCTACCTTTTATAGTATTACAACCACTAAATTGTTACGCTGATCATATCTCTCTGTAACTCACTACTTAGTGAAGTGTTACGATATTTCTCTTACAAGAGAACGGCACCTGTTTCTATATATTTTAAAAATAGCAATGAACTTACAGGAAAAAAGACATCATTTTTGCACTGGCTTCAAGAATGCAGTTTAGAGTTTACATTTTACATATAATAAAGTCCTTATATTAATTAATTCATTTCATTAGTTAAAGTTACATGGGGATTTGTGTTTATTGGAAATAAATAATGGAAATACATGTATTAATTAGGTAAATATGTTTCTTTTAAATAAAATATTTACTTTTAAATAGTATTCTAAAAGAACCTATATTCTTTCCCATTTTTCTCTAGAAGTAAAATATATGCATTAATACCAGTAAAAATTCAGACTAGATGCTTCTGGACTCATCCATAAAAGCTACTATTATATCTGTACAACATTCTTTAACATCTTTGTTCTATTCTTTATGCTCATTTAAGTACTTCAAAATATTTGTTTGTAAGAATACCATTCAATGGTCTGTTATTTAGCTCATACTCCCATGTAACTAGTAATATGTAATATGCTCCCCTCCTTAAATTAAAAACACTATTAAAATTCCAGACGTATAAAACAATATGAAGATTAAGTTACTATAAACGACACTATAATAGCTTACAGATTGCTTGTATCATTACAAAAGTGCTGGTATCTATTACAGTGTCTCCCTGGAATAAAGAATGCACTTTTGGCAATAATCTGCTAAAAAAGTACCCATTATTGTTAAGATGCACCTATCTTAACTCTAAACTAGTGTGCAATTACAGGAAGGTAACTTTTAAAAATAAAAGAAAAATGGTATTGAATGAAATGAATGAAAATGAATCTTCCCCACTAAAATACAACATAGCTTTTCCAAGCCTTATTTTTCTTGTGTTTCATACAGGGAATTAATTAGCTTCATTTTCACACTGAAATATTTTAGAGCTATTTACTACACACTTCAAAGTTGGGGTTAACTTGGTTCCAGGAGATAAGCCAAGTCATTCAGATAGAGGAGCCAGAGGGGATGGCAGGAGGATCCACTTTTCTAGTCTAGCACTATTTGTGTTTATAAAGGCCTTTGGTTCATGTCTTCTCATTTAATTCGAGAAATTCTCTTTCCCGCAAAAAAGATTCAAAGGACAAATATTACAGGAAGTGCCACAATTTGCTAGGGTTTCTTTTTTTTGCCCCCAGAAAATGCTAAGATAAAAGTAGAATAAGCATCAGACAGGTAGGATAAATATCAGTGCTATGTTTTGCTTTTGTAATGAATCCTGAACCACACTACTCAAACATTCTCTTTTCTGTACTGGAAATTACAAACTTAAAATTTTTGCAAGATCCTCACACTGGGTAGAGTTTCAAATAAAATGCATGGAAATTCAAGAGATTAAACTACTTCAGGTACAGGTGGAAACTTTTTTTAAAAATCAAGTAAGGAATAATTTAGGCTCAACTTCACTTACAGTCATTGGAATTCACTTAAAATTACAGCCTAAAAGAAATCAAGATGTTTCTCAGCATATTAGATGCCAAGAAACCCCCTCCAATCACCTAAAAACCTTAGGTATCAGAGTTTCAGCCATCTTTAATGAATAGTTCAAACTGTTAAAACTTTGTTTCCTATCTCAGAGTTATATAAGGCTTTAAAGGAAAAACTTCCTTACATGGGTGCACATCAACACCTGTAACTCTCAAGCTGAGGTTCAGATGTTAATATTGTACTTACTCCCTTTCTTAATCTACTTCCTTCACAGGTGGTAGACATGTATTTTGCTGTTTCTGTGCAATGAGCCTGGTATATTCCAAAATGTAGTGAGAATGTACTCTATTCTGAATAACAGAAAAAAATCCTGCAGTGCATTGGCATTACTTTACTTATGGGAAAGCAGAGAACATAAAATAAAATAGACTAATCTTTTGGAGACTTCAGGACAGGAAAAGGAAAATAAAAACATGCAATGAGTAAGGAAAAAGATATTTCCTTTGGCTATTTTCTTGTGTCAGCGAAGTAAACTTAGCCTGGACTCAAAAATGTGCAGCTTGAGCTGCGCTGGGGTAAACACAGGAAAATATACTGTGATGTTTTTATGTGTATCTGTATATGCACAATGACAACAAACAGGCTTTTGTAGAAATGGTGTTCTTCATCTTATTTCCAAAGAGCAATGCATCCTCAGAATGGATATATGCTAAAATATAAAAACATTTTGTTGATTCTTTTGCCATATCTTAAGCATAAATATACACAGAAACACACATTTTTTGGTTTCAGCTCAAGACAAAATTAAAAGTCCCCAACAAGAGAGGCTACTTGCAGCAGAATCAACCACGTCCTGGCAGCACTGTGATGAGGTAGGTTCACCCATACCAGATGTAGGGTAGCCTTCCTCAGTATCTAACTTGGTTAGTATGTTTTAGGCAAGTGATCACATTGACTAGGGAAGTGATTGTCCCTCTGTACTTGGCACTGATGAGGCCGCACCTCAATAGCATGTTTGATTCTAGTCCTCTCATTTCAAGAAAGACATTGAGGTGCTGGAGCATGTCCAGAGAAGGACAACAAATCTGGTGAAGGGTCTGGAGAGTAAGTCATATGAGAAGAAGTTGAGGGAGCTGGGATTGTTTAGCCTGGAGAAAAGGAGGTTCAGGGGAGACCTTATTGCTCTTTACAACTACCTGAAAGGCATTTAGTGCCTTAGGTTTAGTTGCCATAGTGGTGTTTGGTCAAAGGTTGGACTCAATGATCTTGGAGGTCTTTTCCAACCTTAATGATTCTGTGATTCTTTAAATATTTTAAATTTTAAATTAATATTAGCTTGCATCTTGTACAAATTAGATACTACTTTGACATCCACAGTTTAGTCCCAGGGCAGTGAGAAGGCTTGAATTAGAAGGGAGGACAGAAGTAGGTGATGTGGTCAAGATGAACTGTGAATGGCAATCAAAAAGCTAAGCGTTGTCAAAAGTCAAATATCTGGATGAGGTGACTGTCTATGATGGTCTTAGACACTCAGAGGTACTCACAGTATTGCACCTTCAACTGCTATTCTTCCACTGCCTGGACAACAGGATTGGGGTAAAAAGACAAGACAGGATGAAAGAGTCCAAAAAAGAGGCATTCTTTCCTTAATAATGCTTAGACTAGAGAACATTACTAAGTTGCTCTTACTGTGCCTAAAACGTGAAAATAAGCATCAGTGCAATAAAGGGAGAGATGGTTCACTAAGAAAGACATTGCTGTGCGAAATGCACAGCAAATCCATCAGATTAGAGGACAAGCTTCCAGCTTTACTTCGAGGTGAGGAAATACAGCACTTTCCTAAGAGACCAGTAAGGGAGTTATCCTTCAAAACACAGGAATCCACAAGGGTTTGGGTTTTTTTCCCCATTGGCTTTATGCAACAAGCATTATCTATGTTCTGCTGTCTCTAATAATATGGTGCTAGTCTAAAAATGGCGTTCCTGACTGACATGTCACACTTGTGATACATAATATACCTGATAAGGATTGCAATAAACACTTCAGAATGTGTACTGAAGACTTGTTCTTTTATGCTCATATTCTTTCTCATACTGAATTACACTTTACCCTGCAAATAATTCTACCAAAATCAATAGGTTTCCTGGCAGTATGATATTATTTTTATTGTAAGTAAAGGTACTAATACAATCTATAATAATACTCCCTATTGGGACTGTGATCTATTAACTTACATGCAAGGACAAAACTTGGGAAATCTATCCAGAATGAAACCAAAATTAGGCAACAGTCTGCTAGGTCAATGATCCACCAATTAAAGAAAAACCTCTTCAGTAGGATTTAATGGCTCCAGAGAACACTATTCAATCAATAATCCACTAATATCGGAGAGATTTGCACCTGAAAATGCAATGCTATGGCTCCAAAGGGGCAGTTATAGACAATCAAATAAATTGTCTAATCACATGCAGTAGCACAAAGTGAACCTTAATGGAGACAGTACAGTGAATTTCTGTTAACCCTCTTATATTTTCAGTCCACGCTGTAAAAGTTTTTCTACATGTTATCAGTAACAAAGGAAATAAAACTTTGAGGCCAACCAAAGTGCCAACCCTTACTGTAAATTAGTGCAAGTCAATCTTGACTATTTAGGGAAAATATTTTCTTCTCTTTTTCTTTTTCATCTTTTCCTTTCTTCTCATTTCCCTTTTCCACGTTGATAGAATGATTCTGGTTTTACGGTAACTAGGTCTTCAAGGCAATAGCAGAACAATAAATAGTCGCATTTTCAAGGAATCGTTTGGGTGGATCAAAAGAAGTAAACCAATTAGTCTTCAATGATAATGAAAATAAGTGATGGATCTGGGAATGCTGTCTCAAAAGAAGTCAAGTCAGCCATTTTTCACTTCTACAGATCTGAGTCTTCAAGAGGCCATGACTGAGAGGGGAAAGATAGCTCAGTCTGTAGATGTCATCAACATGAAAGTCTTGGGAAAGGAACTGTTAGCTGTTTGTCACTATGAAATTGCAAGTTTTACTTTGGGTGGCCAGTTTGGGACAGCTTTCTCTGTAAGCCATGGTGTCTTCTGTGTTACTCAACCTGAGGGAGACCTCAAGTCTTTCAAGCTTATCCATGACATGAGAATTAAACATAAACAATCCCACTACAGTAAGAAAGACAGGGACAAGGGCTCAATTGCCTCCCCACTAGCTCCAGTTAACAAGATGGCACTGGTTCAAATGAGCACTGTCCTGCACATTCAGGAGGGCTGAGAGAGAAATTTGGGCTTAACTTTTCTAGAAAAAAAAATAAACCTGTAATTAGTGTAGGAGAACGTGACAGATATTATCGGTAAATCATTCTGAGCTGGAATTGCAGTTGTCTCATTCTCAAGTCCCTCAAGTCTTAATGAATTCCTGATGATTCCTAGAGTGGGATTCATCTGAGCTAATGGAGAATTGAGCCTGAACTAATCATTTAGAAGCAGATATTCTGAGGTAAGGTATCTTTTCTCCATAACCTAAATTTTTAGTTTTGTTTTTAGATGCATAAAATAGGACAGATTATTAGCATCCCAAAAGTGCTTTTCTTTCCCCCAATTACTAGAGAAGAAACTCAGAGAAGATCTCTGCACTGTAGCTAGTCTGTTTTAGTGTGCCTCTACCTATGCTGTTTGTGGGACATTCATCTTTGTCTACCAGAAATAAGGGGACACTACATAAAATAGAGCCAGGAAGTAAGTAAAATATGAATTAGTGGCCTAAAAAGCCACTAGCTTATTCTCTTCTCCACCAAAGCTTTCAGTGAATTGCCGTATCTGAACTCTGCTAAACTCAGTTCTTTCTGTTACTGCAGTAACCTCCATCCCATATCCCAGTTTTAGTCCAGAGCTCTTCAGTGTTCCTTTATTTTCCCCAGCAAAGGGAGCAATCGTGGGGCAAAATTGGTTTTAGACAATCAGATAGTGTTTATGAATAATTTTGATGTTTTGATTAATCAAGAAGTAAGCAACAATGTAAAAAACTCCGAGAATACATGGTTTAGGATTTACAGCCCAAATGGGATGATGGACTGAAAGCTCCTATCTCAGATGGGATATTTCGTACTAAATGGGAACTGCAAGTCACATCACTGTTGCCTTAAATAGGGAGACCTTATTGAAACACAAACTGAACTTTTTTTCAGTAAGTAATGAGTATATTAAATCAAAATTTTAGATACATTTGAGCATATTAAGCATTCAAGTACTCTGTGTGTAGAAGTATGGTTATATATATAGTATTGTGCAATGATATTTTAGTACATTAAAATCAAATTAGAGCTATAAAACCATGTATTGTATTAGGGCCAAAAAAAATATATGTAGACCTGCTTAACTATAAAAAGGTGGCTTCTCATTTCAGTGGTCCACGGAAGTGCTACTTTTGGCTGGTGGGCCATGAAAATTCAGTCTGAATTTGCTTCAAACCTGTGTAAGAGGCATGAGTCTATGTTTGACTTTGGAATCCTACCTGGTTTTGTAAGATTTAATACTGTATGCCTTTCTGTTTGCTAAAATTTAATCCAAACAAAACTTGGGTAAATAATGCCAGGAACATCATTCCAAAAACTGTAAAGTATCCAAAATGCAGTAATGAAAGCAATTCCTGGCACCTATAGGAATAACCAGCACTTATGCCCAATTTCTGAGTCTCCAAACCTTTACTCAAACCTTTACTTTTATTTCATTTTGGCCATAATCTTACATGCTCCCAGACTCATTTGTGTTTTATTTGATAGAAATGTGTTTAATTGAATTTTTTGTAAGACATACAGTGCTGACTCTTCTGCAAACTTTTCAGTTCAAATAAAAAGCATCATAAGATGTATTGATTAGTTGATTTGCCATTAATTACCAATGCAATATTACTTAATCAGAAAGCTGAGTTGCTTTAGGCACTGGAGAAATAAGAGATGATGCCGAGAAATACTTTTTTGAAAAATAACACTTCATCGTCCGGTATGCTCAAGTCATAAATTTAGTGGAAGATGAAAACACATACTTCTGAATGGGTCTAGTAATTAGAAATAGTTACAAGCATCAGATAATTTACAGTTTACAAGGCAAGCAGAAATGTTTAAAAATACTACTAGCTATGGAATTCAACAGACTTTTCGAAATTTTAAATGAGAAAAAAATTTCAACATTTTTGGATGAACAAGCAGTCTGATCTCTTTAACAAATACATTGACTAAACTCAATGAAAACCACAAGTATTCAGTACTGCTGAGAATCACAAGTGTTGAGTACTGCTGAAAACCAGGAATCTCCTTGTTAAAGATCCAAATAAAGATTTAGGAGACAGGTATAACTAAATACAGCATGTTGCTTATTGCTTCAAATAAAATCAGAAGAGAAAATGACATGAAATGCAACATTATTTTTGCCAAACACCATTTAGCAGAAAATCTCTGCTAAAATCCTGTTCTGAACAGGAAAATCCTGTTCCCCCTCCAAGTCTGGAAGGGAAAGAAAACAGGATCCTTTATAAATCCTACTGCTGAAAGCACTAGAGGCTTTCCCAGTTGTACATGATTGAGAAGAGAGTCTGAGACAGACATACTGGCAAGTCTAAGCTTGTTCTTCAGTAGCTGGTGTGTGAGAGAAAGCCATAACAACTTTTTGAGACTGATGGGTCATTTATATAGAACACTTAAAGTCTTAAGTTTTATTGCAAGTGACAGAAATATATAACTAATCATTTAGGCTCCCTTGCTGTCTTTTGGAAGGCATTTTGCAGAGAAAAAAAGCATGCTGTTTGAAGTCCTGGACACATAAAAGCAAATGTGGCAGAACACTTCTACTGACAAGCCAAAAGGCACATAAATTTCTGGCCAGACTTTACTCAAATGAAATTTACTAAAACTTTCATGAAAGAAAGCGAACTCTTTTTATCTTCTCATTCTTTCCTGCTCCAAATCTCTCCTGACCCACAAAATTGCCATACATTGTTATGTTAGGAAATCAGTTGTGCCAATTATCAGTCTCATGATATCCAGTCTTTCAGCTGCTAGAACTATGTGTTTACCTGAGAATCTTGTATTTCATTTAAAAAGTAAAATTCTGGTTCTGGCTCTTATCATTTTCTGTGAAAAGCTAGAAAACATGAACTCGAGACTCAAAAGAGAAGAGAAATAAAAAAAAATTAATAAATAAAATAAATGTATATTTGTAGCTATGAAGTTCCCACGAATTTGAAGTCAATTTCTTTATTTTCTTAGTCCACATTCAAGGAGTTTTTGTGTCACAGGAGAAATAAAAACAGGAGTAAGATAACGAGGCCTCCCTCCTTACAGCTGGGCAACTTGTATTCACTCTTTCCCCTTTCTACTATAGCTACCCTCGGAAACTCACTTAATGTTGGTGCGGAATGGCCAGAAGTGTCACTAAGGACTACAGCAATGTTTGTGCCTGTCCTTCATAACTAAATATGAAAATGTTTGAGGCTGCAAGGAGCACTGAAAGCTGGTGGAATGAGTAACAAAATGACTCTGTAGCCCAGCTGCATGTTATGTTGCACAGAGAACACTGGGCTGACCAAAGTATATCACATAGATGCCACAAAACTAAGAAATAGAAGAACTTACATAAGCTGGGTAATGATCTTAACTAATAATATTATAGTAATTCTAGTATCTAAATATATAATAATGATGGGAAAAAAATCAGCCATACATCATCATCATGGCTAGGCTTCATGAACGAAGATTTGGGAAGGACTTTACCCACATTTGTTACAAGCACGCTGGTGGCTAAAAAGACCAATGCGAGATAGACATGTCTGATTGCAAAAGGCACAGCAGAAAGACTCCTTAGGTGGTGTATTCTACAAGACATGATTCTTTCTGCGTTGTCTTTTCTTCTCAAGAGTGATCCTGTGTGCGTTCTCAAAGGAAACAGCAGCATTATAGACAGTGTGTCTTCAGACCTCCCGGTTGGAGCCCAGAGTAGACCAGTTATGTTGATCAATATGGCCAAGGCTGAGATGTTGTTTCAGGGAGTCCTTGTATCTTTTCTTTGGGGCTCCTCTCTTGTGGCAGCCATTGGCAAGTTCACCATAAAGCAAGATCTTAGGGAGGCGGTGGTCCTTCATCCTTGAGATGTGCCCTGCCCAACACAGCGTGTTCTCAGCAACATGGCCTCAATACTTGTGGCTGCTGCTTGTTCTAGAACAGATGTATTGGTCCCATAATCTGACCAGTGGATGTTTAGGATTGTACGGAGGCAGCATTGATGGAAGCGTTCTGAGAGTTGCAGGTGGTGGTGGTAGATGACCCATGATTCAGATCCATATAAGAGAGTAGACAGCACAATGGCTCTGTAAACACTGATCTTGGTACTTTTCTTCAGGTGTTTATTTCACCAAACTCTTTTATGGAGTTTTCCGAAAGCACTATATGCCTTTGCTAACCTGTTGTCTATCTCTCCATCAATCTTACCATCCAAGGAGATGAGGCTACCTAGGTAATTAAACTGCTGGACTGATTTGAACTCTGAAGCCATACATACTCAGCAGGATTTAAACTTTGAATAAAAACAAGAAATAGCAAGGAATCAGTCTCCTTTCATTGCAGAAGAACATGGAATATACTGAGAAGTAACCTAAAGGAAGAAAGGAAGGGCTGCCCTGTGGTTGGTTCCAAAGAGTAGGGTCACTGTAGCTGGGTTCTCCCTGACACAGCCATTGACTTTCTGTGAAAACCTAGAAAAGTCATTAAATATCCATATATTTTATTTCCCTCATTTCTGAAAAGGTGATGATAATAATAACTACCCCAAAGGTTTAGTGGGGTTTACTTCAGTAATGTTTGTACAGCATGTACAGCTCTTGACTGGAGAGTACTATAGAAATGCTAAGTATTATTATTACATAGGAGTATTAGAAAAAAAAGTAATGCAGTAGGAAATTCTTTAATAGAAACACCCAAATTAATATGGGATGATTTTTTTACAACAGAAAATCAAGAGGTCAAAATAATTTCCTACTTCTGATTTTAACAATCACTCCTCCCCAAACATTGCTCTCATCTTGGGTCCCAACTGCATGTGAACTACATATTTAATTCATCCTCCAATTGTAAGATGAAAGAAAAGCACTTAAAAAATGGAATAACTCTTTTTCCTAAGGCATAAGTGTAATATAAAGTATAACATTATGGAATGAAAATCAACAGCGTTGCTGAGTTTATTTTATTAAAAATGATTCTCTGTGGACAGTGCCTCTGTGTATAATTGGGATGGTGCAGCACAGTAAATTTCCATTAAGAAACAATGATTCACTTAGTATGGTGAAGACAGTAATATGGTTAAACTCTTAAGTTAAGTGGAAAGTAAGTCAAACTAAACCCCAACAGGTTTTCTGCTAGGGGCATAGATAATGTTTTTGAAAATGTTCTAAATTTTCTTTCTCAAATATATGTATTATACATTGCAATATTCTTAATTATATCCATTTTCTCCTTTATACACTTCCCCAGGAGATTAGTGAAGAATGGAAAACTTACTTATAGTGGATTTCAGATTTAATGAGACAAAGATGGTTTAATATATATGACAAAGTGATATGCTCTCACCATATTTGATAGGTAATTATTTTTTATACTCTAATGGCTACCATTTTGAGAATAATTAATGTATTATTTGTGTAATTAATAGATAATCAACTGAGTATTAAAAGACTCTGGTTACATGGTGGTGGGTGGTACTACACTGTTTAACATCTCTAGAGCTCTTGGCATGCTGGCATGACATCACATCATATATGCATTAAAAGTTTTCCTTTGAGAGACTTGTGCACATTCAAAATACATAAGTAACATTGGTATGATATTTCTGTCTGTATATACATATATATATATATGTTTCTGTGTCATACATACATATATAAGAATGTATATTTTAAAAAAAGTTTTCTAGAACTTAGATTTTTAAATGCATAGTTCTGCACTTAAATAAATGCCATAACTTTCCACAGATATAAAAACATTCAGCATTTCCTATGGAAAACATGCATCTATTGCTGTGAAGTTCTGCAGATCTATCAACAGTCCTTCATAACCACTAGCTTTGAAGTTTGTTGACAGATAAAACAGAATCATCATGATTTTTTTTCCCCATTAGCAGAAGACAGCAACTCATTAAAAAAATGATATTGATGTCATAAGAAAATTTAAAATTACATTCAAATGGACAAGCTCAGGAACCTGAAAACCATCAACTTCATCTATATCAACATGACCTTCTCCCAAATCATCATGATTGGAAAATTAGGAGTGAAGGAATGACTAAATGGGAAGATAGTAATTTTTCTCGTGTTGTTTTCTTGAATGCTTGTATAAAAAAAGGTATGTTTAGAGGTGTTGGCAACATGCTCTTTGAGGTGCTGATTTAAGAAACTGTCCATCACCTTGAGAGTGCTGTTGCTCTACACACCCTGGTGTACTACTGGAAGAGAAAAACCCCTTACCTCCAAAGCTCAACAGTGATTTGTGATTTCTTTCTTATTCTTTGGTCAAAGATCACTTGCAGAGTAAAGTGACTCATAATGATGACCAAGGTGAGAGCTTATTTAGAAGCTATGAACAGAAGAAAATGACGTGGTTATACCAGATCTGTTTGCTAACTTAATAGCCCTCTTTCTTGAATGATGCCACTACTTTTGGGGAATGGATCAAAACGTGCAACCTCCACTAAGTCAGTTGCAAAGCTGAACATTGGCCTTCAGTTGAAAGAGCTTGTTCATCTGAATATAGCATTGCACATACCATTCTTTTCCCTCCTTTCCATAAGTTTTCAGGCTTAGGTTTAAGATGTGGCCGAGATTGATGCAAATCTCATGGTCTATGTTTTTTCCACACATCTACGACCTTGAAGGTTTTCTCATATATGCTAAATTTATCTCTCTGTAACTCTTACCTCAGATACACTATTCTTGACTCATATGTGCAAAGAAACTGATGATCACACACCTTAATTAATTGATGTAGGGAGTGAAATTCAGAGTGAAGCTTTTTGTGACAAAACTCAGGGGGTTTTTTCCCCCCTCCATGTCAGAGGGGTTGGAACTAGATAATCTTTAGGGTCTCTTCCAACCCAAACAATTCCATGATTCTGTGATTTATAGTGAAGTAGAAGGAAAGAAAATTATTGCTTTTCCACTCATGATGCAATTAGTGCCCTCTAAAATTCTCTTTTGCAAAATGTTTAAGAAATAAATATTATAGCAAAGATTCAATAAAACAAATATGAATGAACACACAGTACATAAATGAAGGTGAAAATATATTATTAAATATGTACATGCATTGTAATATGTTATGTATAAAATAAATATTTTATCCTATCATAAAGAAGAGTTTCTCTACAAAGGGATGATCATTTTTTTATTACCTTAAAATACTGCAGTTGTTTCTCAGCATTCATTGTTCCTTCATTTTCTTGTCTCAGACAGGAATTGAAGATGAAAAGCTCTGTATCTCTCAGCCACCCTTTCAGCTCTTTGATCCTGACCTCCAGCTGCCTTACCAGGCTGCCACTTTCAGGCGAGAGCAGGTCACGTGGACCCAACCCACTGTGCCCTACCATTATGTCTTGGATCTTCTCTCCTAGGGTTTTCTAATGCATCAGATAAGGAAAACATAGATTAGTCATATGTACCAAAACATATACAGGTTAATGTGCAACAAGAAGCATCTGTTAGAAGGCCAGAGATGTGGTTTTTTTTAATAATTATTACTAATACCAATAAATTTCATTCTTAGTTTCCTTGTTTCATTCTATTTCATTTTTTTTTGTACCCTTGTTTCTCACTTATGCTGTTCTCTCTGGGTCACTGACTGTGCTAGAAGGATTATAAATCAATGTTTATTAAGAGCAATTAAGGACAGAGGAGACAAAATGCTACATAACTTTGCAAACTAGTTACTCTACAGAATTTGTCTGTGGCTTTAGATGATTATGACTGTGAGAGTTACTGGTTTCCAGGCAGCAAGAGAAACATGACAAGCACTGAGTTCACCAGACTCCTGTCCAAGGTACTGTCTACATTTTTGGAGTAACAATGAAATATTTTTTGAATTATGTTTTATGAACTGCCAGGTCATAATTTCCAAACATGTAGCCTTGGGGCTATATGGAGGAGCAGTTAAGTCACAAAAGAGTTGGTTTGTTTTTAAAAGTGGATGAACTCATTCAAATGTCAATAAGCTAGAAATTGCAAATCTTCACTGTTCCTGAACATCAGTCCAATTATTTAGGCCACCAAATTTGAATTTCAGTTCTCTGTGTTAAGCATCCACTTTAAAAATAATGGACCAGAATAAACATTCACCTCTGATTGCTAATGAAACTAATTTACTACATCTTTTCAAAGTAGTATTTCTAATAAAAGAATCACTGAATAACATTTTGATAGTGGACGCTGTGAGCATAATGAATATTCTGAAGAGGCCAGGGATAAAAAGTTACCTTTCTTTTCAGTATCTTGAAAGGCAATTCTTTAACATCACAAGGGAGATATGCTGTTGCCTGCTTCTTCTATGCTAAGACATATTTTATCTGACCTATAAGAGGCTGTCAGGCAGACACTTATTATGAGCACTAGATCTATGGTACTGATTGTTGAATATTGAATATACACTGACACTCACATCCAATAACCTTTTAAACTGATAATTATTGGTGGTTAATTGTTGTAACATGAAGATACAGTTTTAGGTGACCCAATATGGCCGTCTGTTGAAAATATAGGCTTTAGAAAGTTACCGGAATACCATTTATAACAATGAAGTTAGCTTCCAAAAATAAGCTTTGAAACACAAATAAAATTAGAGCAACTGATACTAATCTACTATGTGGCATTCTGTAAATAACGTCTGTTGGAGATCATAACTGAAAAACGTGCTTTCTTGGCAACACCCTTCTATTTTCATGGTGCAAATATTGATAATTTGAAGGCCCTCAGTGGAATCCAGCACTAGCTATTGTTTTTATGCTGTAACAAAAGTAGCAGCAGGAGGTGAAATCAATGCCCTTGGAGGGTAGGGTCACAAAAAAGAATTTATTGCCACTTTTTTGTTCTGGAACAGTTTGCAATCATAAATTCTTCATAAACAGAATACTTCAGAGAATGGTCCGTCTTCATAAATATACGACAGAGGACATCAATTTCATTTAATTCACAATTTGTGTCAGCACAGCAGATGCCAATGCCTGCCTTGATAGGGTTGTTTAATATGCAATTGAGACAGAGTAATATTCAGCACAGGGGACAAAATTTCACAGATTAAACTGTACGCACCACTGACATTTCATTCTAATGTATTTCCATTCCACAGTGTTCACCTTAGATGAAAGTAATATTAAAAACCATATCCCTCTATTTTGCCATTGTTAGAAGTTAAAATCCTTGTCTTTAATTTTTTTCATGCCAATTAAAATGTAATCATGCCAATTAAAACAGTATGTCTAGTGTTGTTAGTTTCTGCAAAGGTTTTTATTAAATTAAACAAAACTCTATCAAACTCTGCTTATTATTCATGAAATTGCATTTAACAGGAAAACCATAATAGTTATATTTTATTTTTCTGTAAATGCTGAAATTAATGGCAAAAGTTAATCTCGAGGTATATACTGAGAAGCAAAGGGCTTCAAATTAGGGCTTCAATTTTTTTTTTAAGACAGAATTTTTTTAGATTTTTAGAATTATCATCAGTTACTTATAGTTTTATATCCTACCAACTCTAATCACTGCCACTGAATTAAACCGATTAAATACATTGAAATTCATAAATGTAAGGCTTACATCTGAAATCATTTTAAAAATACAAGTTGTCATGATCAGATGTAAAAGATTAGGTTACTAAGTCCTATTTTTATCAATAACTTTATTAAAGATCAAATAGATTCAAAATGCTTATGGTGATGTTGCAGATTAAAAAGTAATAAGATTACTGATCATAAGGCAACTTTTAACATTTTCTGACAATTTGCACATTTAGAGAATTAAGCAATTAGAAGCAACTGTGCTGAATCAAAAAAGCCCCGCCCTCTGAAACAGCTATTGCATTGCTACTTAAGCTGAAGTGATACAAGTCAGTACTTAAAATGCTGTTGGCAGGTTGCATATATAGTTTACTCTTAATATAATAGAAATATTTTTAAACTAGGATAATAGCATGCAAAATTATGCAATGTAACTATATTGCTAATATCATACATCTATAATTAATCATTTAAAGTAATTTATAAATTTATCTTACCCTTGATTTGAAGTGAAGGCAATTAAGGAGAGAAGTGGATGGAAAAATATATAGTTTGACCTCTCTCTCTCTCTCTCTCTCTCTCTCAGCTGTTTTACAACAATAGGACAATAGTGTCTCCTGCACAGTGCCATCATCGGTCTCTGGGTAACAGAATCCCTATATTGCTTTTTTTGCCAGATTCTTGTATCTCACTCTTTGGCTGAAACCCAGCCCATCATAGCGTGAAATGAATTACATGAAACTTTTTTGGTTTTTGTCAAAAGTGAGCTGAATACAGCAGCATGAAACATATCCTGGCTGTATTCTCAGTTCCAGGTATGCAGATTTGTACTGAATCTGTATATTTGTTTTTGAGCCACCAGTGTGACCTGAAGTATGCAGTGACAGCCCCACTTTTCATCTTAAAGGTATAGTAAATAGTTAAACAGTAGATGTCTCTAACATGTACCTTCAGAATAAATTCTATTAACATTCACTCAAGCATGACAGTCAGTGTATATCAGATATACTGCATTATAGTTGACTTGGTGCATACCCTTAATACATGGCATATTTTACGTACATTTTTTATGTATTAAAGAACTAAAATTATTAAAGTCAGACAGGAGACAAGCATGGAATAAAAAAAAATCAACAGAAGAGGAAAATACTATGGAGTTTTTATAATAGAATGAGTAGTTTGTTTGAAATGTTCGTGGTGGATTGAAAGAGAGAGATATTTGTGCTTCAAATTAGAAATCAGACAGACAGTGTACTTCAACACACAAAAATGTACACATAACCCACAAACAGTAATAAAAATGCAAATACCCCAAGCAGTTCCCATTTTTCATTAATTGAATCCACTTTTTCAAGGAGATCGTTTGGTAGTAAAACACCACTTTTCTTCAGAGCTTCAACCTTACTAAGCAGTTCCATCTTTTTCGGGTGCCTGATTGACATTTCTACATTGTATCTCTAAAAGGAAAAGAAATATATAGTATTAGCTGCTGTAAAGAGTTTTCATTATAAAAAAATAAATTTTTATTGTATGTGCCCAGTTATGGTCATGCTTACTCTGACATTTTTTAATTTTATTTTTTTTATATACACAACCTTCTCATGACATATCATAAGAGATTTAGGTACCAAGCACATAGACTTCTGCATGACGTGTATATGCAGGCAGTTAGCAATTTATTACATATAGTAATATTCAGTCTCTCACAATATTCACTTGTACAGTAATATTCACTAACACTCTCCCATCTGAATCTTGATCTACCTTTCTCTCATTCAGGTTAGTGGGACCTTATTTTTCAAATATACTACTTCAACAAGTAACAATGAGGCTCTCGATTCAAAACCAAACCAAACAAAATCCAAGGAAATAATTTCATAATTATATTTCCTCTACAGCTTATTTCTTCTCTCTTTCATTGTGGAGTCTGCCTCATAGATGGGCCTGAAATACTAATACATATGAAAATGTGAGAGTTTCACCTTAGAAAAACAATTAGACATAGCTCCCTTAAAATACAATAACAGTAATTTGATTTTTATAGCATCAACCAACAGGATGCTATGAAATGAAATGGCCCACAAAAGAGAACAGCCACAATGTTAAAACAGTCAAATAGTTTCTTCAAGCTAAAACTACCTTTTATTTCCTGCACTGCTATTTACTGATTAAAAAAAGAAAAAAAGGACAGAGAAAACAGATATAGGAGAAAGAAGAAAAAGAAAAACATGAAGCTTCTTTCATAATTACTTTCACAGGACTTTCTAAATCTTTTAGCTGTATATTGCTTATATAGTGTATACAAATGTATTCTAATCTACAGACACATTGGCAAATAAATATTTTTAAAAACTGTATTCCCCGGAAACCTGAATTAACTATTAAATATAATATTTACTATAGTGGTTATAAATGTTTTCATAGTTGACAAAGTAAAAACAAAAACCAAAACATTAATACGCAGGCATCCATTTATATACTTACCCTCCACATAGTTAACTTAATTAAGTATAAAAACATTGATTGAAATAGAACTTCTGATATGGCCAAAAATATGCCTCTTACTGAGAGAGAAAAGTTCAGCACATATTCTTACAAAGGTGTTTACAAGACATACATAAATTATGCATAGCTATTAGCAAATTGCTTCCTAAACATTAAGCTTTCTTTGCTTTAAATTCAGCCAAGAAAACTGCTATGGCAACTCATACTGAAAATGTTAATAACTGGGCTAAGTATAAAAAATTAAATGAGAATAAGGAATGTTTAAAACATGGATGCCTTCGCTAGATCCAAGAACATGCTCTGTAGGAAAACAAAGCGAAAAGACAATTGGAGACAGCCTAAAGAAAATAATAAAGGTGTGAAATCACTGTTTCAGCTAACAGGTTCTCAGTATTTCCATGCATATGTTTGCATATTGTTAGTTTCATATTTTAATCTCTCATTTACACAACACATGCACATCATTTGTATTATGTAAACTTCAGCAAATATTAGTCATTTGTGGATCATAGAGCAAATGTTTTAAATGAGGTGATTTAAACCATTTCTCATTATTAATGAACACTGATCAGGTGTCTGTGTATCCAAAATTGCATGAATATGCATGGTAAAAAAACCAAGGAATTGTTTACAAAGAGCTTGCCTTTTGACACTTGGTGTACTGCTGCTCAGGTTTGAGACATGTACAACAGTAGGCAATACCTACCAGGATGGGTGCTAGGGGTCTGGACCCACCAAGAGGCACCACTATTTTATTCAACTAATATGTTCAACAACCATGCTTCTTGGTCCTGTCTTATTGCCTTTTCGGCTTGAATGGTTACTGGAGGAGATTACAATCTTCTTTATGTAATCTGATTTCTATTTAAAGATGATATAGCTGAAAAGGATTTGCATAATTATTTCCATAAGTACATGTAATATCAAGGGGAATCCAGAGTCCGATTTGCTAGGCACTGAAATCCAGTTCATGTGACTCCCTTTCTTTTGTCAAGTGAATTAATAGACTGAGGGAGTCCTCTAGCTGTGTGTCACTGGTGCAGGCACAGCTAGTTACTGCTCTAGGCTGGCACTTGTCTGGGCTGGGTATGGGGATGTTTCTAGGCATCCCAGGACTGATGAAGAAATAAAATACATTCCATGTTTCATAACTACAATGCTCTTGTTAACATAGAAACAGAAGACATTTCATTTAATTTTGGACTAGATAAAATAATTCAGTGCTGCGTAATCCAAATAGTGTGACAGATGTTATAAAGGTTATTACGTTAAAAACTAAATAAACTAGATTTTATGTATGTGCTGTTTTTGTCACTGTGTAACCTACTGTATAAACAAGCATGATTGAAAGTTCTGATTGATAGAAAATGCATTATACAGTAACAGTAAAAGATTAAATAATTCAGTTGATTATCAGATGTATTGGTATGTGACTGAGAGTCAGTATTGTTTCACTCACGGATATTTAAAATGCAGTGTGTATTTTAAGGGAAGAGCTTAATGTACAGGAGGTACAGTTTGAGATAACACAAGATGTTATTGCTAATGCTATTTTTTAATCCATTAAACACCTAGACTCTGAGCAGTTGCATGGAAAAATTAGCCACCAGCTCTATCAGTGCTGCACAACCCTAGTCTGGTAGGACTACTTAATCCTTTGGTGAGAAGATAATTTTATCTTCAGATTCATTCTTTCCTCAGCTTTAAGGGAAAAAAGGCTGTTCCATTGTGACATTCTGTGGGTATTGTGATATAGAATACTGTTTAATAGCCAAAAATGAGATTAAGGAAGTTAAGGTTGCAGGCTTCTCTCAATAGCCAAAATAATAAATAAATGAGTAACATTTAATTTCCCAAAATACTGTCATATCATAAAACTGGGAAAAAACACGAACAACAACATACTGGAAAAACTGCAAAATATTTACATCATGATTAGCTGTGGGCACACATGTCTGGTTTTGTGTTCCTGAAGCCACTCAAAAGAAATCCAAAACATTGTTACGTAAGTTAAAGAATTTGGCTTTTTATTCCTTCTCACTCAATACAACAAATATTTCTCAAAGGACAAATAGTGGAATTTAAAAAATGGCAGTAGTGTTTATCTGGGAATAAGTTTGGCAGAAATATTTAAGCCACAAGAAGTTGAATTCCAAAACAAATATAGTTAAAACCTTACTTTCCCTGATAAAAACATTCTAAGAAATAATTCAGGCAGGCTTGATTGAGACACATTTTTTGACACTTTAATCTAAACTGGGTATTTTTTTTATTTTTTCTTTAAAAAATTATCTAAAACATTTTTTTTGTGTGAAAAATTACACCCGAAAATTCTGCCCAAATGCAGACTGGAACAATGCCTTGTAACAGTGTTAATTGTCACCATGGAAACCAGAAGAATAAGCCATTTTGAAACTGGTATAGAAGGCACACATTGAGCAACTCAAGCATTTTTCAGCCTCCCTCAGTGTTAAGGAACAAGATGCCTAGTCACTGAGAGGTCAGAGAAAGAAATCATCATGAAAGGGTCGTAGATGTGCACTGTCTGGTAAACAATAAAAAAATCTGTACACAGTTAACAACTCTATAAGACTGCACACTGCATCTTTTAGAAGGAGAAACACCACAAAAAGGTGATCAGGACTGGGGTGCAGATTCCACCCCTCAAGCAAAACTTTAGGGCAATAATACGCGAACCTTGCCCCTAAAGCTCCCTGGGAATTCTGTTGTTGTAATAAAACTTCAGAAGAGGAAAGGAAAAAAAAAGCCTGCATGATGGAATTCAAAATAATGCTCTAAAAGCACACAGAGAGATTAAGACATCCATTGTAAGACTTTTGTATGGTGCTTCTGTTGGTTATAGTGAAAAGAGACCAGACATACTGAACACACAGTGGAGCTATGGCTACGAAGTACAGAAGAATTAAGCCAGTAAACTTTCTCCATTACTGGAATAAGGACATGCTATTCGTAGATGTTCTGCATTCCATCATTCACTACTAACAAAGTATCTTCAGTCAAATGGCACTGTAGGATATACAACTGAGATCAAGACTGAGTGACCTGTAATTTTAGTTTTACCTGCATTCAATCTTTAAACTTTAAAAATTTGCCTTTTGGGATGTTTTGACTGCTGCAGACACCAATAAATACAGATACATATCCTCAGTGTCTGCGTGTGCATGCACAGTCAGCATTGGCATACATTTGCAAAATATACTGCACGCATAAAATTCAGTAAAGAATACTCTGCAAGCAAATTCACCAAATATCTAATAAAAATATATACAAACATATATATCTATGCACATATAGCAATATTTGTCCATCATCTCTTCACACACATTTTCTTTGCTTTCTGGATAATGTTTGCACTCTTCATGCTAGGCTTCATGGTGGCCCCTTAGGAAGCCCATGCCTAATGCCATTCAGTGACGAACAAAGAGTCTTTTTATTCCAAAGTCCAGGGTCCAAAGCTCAGCTGTATACAGGCAAAGTGAAGGAATCTGCTAGAGGCCAGCCTACCCTTCACAATAGCCCTTAATGCTTCTACCTTTTTGGTACTGTCAATGTGAAACATTTTAGAAACTGTCCAGAAGCTTGGTTATATTTCTTATGCCATCAATAGCACTAGAACCTCTGGACAACATTCAAGATCTGGGCTGAGCGATCTGTCTAGATGAATAGCAGTTGCTGTTTCTTGCAAACTTCATGTATTTCACAATTAGCAATTTATGGCAAATAATTGCACAGAGAAATTATAAAGACTCCTACAATTGTCCTTGTAAATTAATAATAGGCTTTCTTGATTGGGATAAATTTGCTGCTGAGCCTTTGGAAAAATTAAAAAGTGCAATGTCATTTAAAATTGCCAGAACTCACAGAGCAAATTACATCTGAGGTTAAGAATCAGTTTTTCCTCTTCTAGTTTATTCCATTTGCATGATCTGGAAATCATATTACATTGGCTATGTATTGTTAATTGGACATAGATTGCATTATCTTTGATATAAATCAAACTACAAATATTAAAATGAATTGCAAATTCTGTAATAGAAGATCATAAAACAATCCTTTTTAAGTATCTCCCATTAATAATTTAATTCCAATTATATCACTTGGAAAACTCAAGAAGGAGAGTGCTAACTTATTTCCATCTGCCTTTTTCCCCTACAAATAAGCACAATAGCACAATATGAATTTGTGTGAGAGTACATGTGCATATGGGTGCATGCCTGTAAAACAAAGCAAGTCTTTGCACTTTTCTCTTAAACCCCTACAGACACCTTGCTTTTTTTTTCTGTTTCAGAAAGTAGCAAATGCAGATTACACTTCTGCTATGCATTCCCTTCTGTAGCAGCTAGAGAAATAAACATATTGAAAGAAATATTAAGCAACTTCATGAACTAAATTTTGCCTACATTAAAATTTATGCAGTTGGTATCCATTGTTCTTCATTTTTTTAAAGAAAGGTAATCCCAACCCTTTAAATTTTACTATAAATGTAATATCTTTTTGAAGACTTTGTGTGCTCTTTAATGAATTTATATTAAATATTTAATACTGTTTAGGGCATATCCACTACTACCAAAAACAGTTATATTCCCAGCAGTCCCACTGTTTCAGGCAGAGGGCTTGATTGATCCTCCTAGCCTGAATTGAGTAGAATGAAAAGAAGCAGTTGGAAAATAGCTGCAATCATTTAATGCAGATGACCTCTGACAGGCTCACAGCTCTTCTATCTGAACAGAAATTTGCATGGGGTCTCTGTGCAGAGGAACAATGTAACCTAAATGGTAGACAATCTTTATTCTAATGAAGTGGGTGTCAAGGTCAATGTAAAACTGCAATGATAAATGGTGCACCACTAGGCAAGAGAAGTTGCATAGGCATTGTAGTGCTTTCACATTAATTGAAGGCTGAAATGCACTGAGTGAAAGCACAAGACTCTCTTTTCACCATAATGTGTTAATGCACAAATGTTTAAATGTTTTATTCAAGCCCCTAGCCTGTTGGCACAAATCTTATTGCAAACAAAAATACAATAGTTGGCCAATAACCAGAAAAATAGAACTTTTTATTAGCTTGCCTTATTTCTTGAATTCCTAACAAATTCCACTATCTACTCAGAGTACCAAAAGAATAACAAGTCTCTGGACACCTAATGTAATTCCCATGATCCTTTTTCTATTTAGGATATCTGTCTTTAATTAGTTCCAAACAAGCAAGCCTTTAGACAGCTCTTCATTAGATACCATTCCCAATGAACTAACTACAAGAAGAAAAGTCATGCTTCAATATTATTATTTTCTAGATTCCAAGTTTTCTTTTAGTATATAGTTAACATCTCCAGGTGCTTTTTGTTCTCAGGAAGAATTAGACCAGTAAAACTGGGCTTTGTAATGCAAAGAGTTGTGTGCCTAGAGTGGGGACTAAACTACAATCTATTATTGTGGCTTTGTCAAAACTGCAATACAACTATAATTATGGTACTTCATCAGTCGATCAAGCAATTTGTGGAAGGCAGTACATTTTGTCTTATAAAAATGAGGAGGACAGTAAGCTGCTTTTTAAAATCCTGAGCTGCTTAAGCTTGTTAAGGGTATATTGTTTGCTAATACACTCATTAGCAGCCAAGCATTTTAACTTCATCAATTAAACAGGAAATGGTATTGCACCATTAGTTTCACAAAATGCTAAAAAACAGATAGGAGTCTACAGCTCAGAATTTTAGAAAACGTATTTTCACCTGTGACCTGCATTATACACTTCAAACCAGTTTTTATGCAGCTACATATACTTGGGGGGCAGAGGGTGTGTCTGTCTGTGAATGAATGTAGGTGGTGAAAGCCCTGCAGATAGTTGTGAAGCTAATTATATATAATATATATGTATACACACACATACACCCACTTAAAATTTTGCAAGTCCCCTGAAGATTGCTGCTAGAGCGCAACATCATTTCTTGACACCGATGAACATTTACTCATCTGAGTAATCCCAAGGATGACAGAAGTTTATTCCTGTGAACGACTAACAGCTTTCCTGTATAACTAACAGGTTTGCAATATGGATGATAAATTTTGAGTATTTATCAGACTTTATAGTTTTAGGCTCTTCAGTGCAAATAGGTACTAACAATACAATTAGAGTTATTAGACAAGGAGCTATAGCTTATTATTAGCCAAGAGGATCTGCAGATTTTTCAGTTTCTGGGGGTCTGTGAGTGGCACATACTATACAACGACATTTCTATTTTACAACTCGCCTAAGCAAGGAAATTTTCCATACAGAAATCAGTCTTCAGGATATGGCAATTCAGAGAGTAAACTCCAGTGGGGAGGGTCAGGGGGAGGGTGTGGGGAAGTGTAGTGTAAAGGAAAAAAACCACCAAATCCCAAAAAAGCCCCACGTTAGTGATGAAACTGTTTAAAAAACTGTACAGCTTCATCTGTGTGTGATTTGTCAGGTCTGAAGCTTTGACGTGCCCAAGGGGCAGACCCCAGCGGGGCGCAGGCTGCAGAGCTAAATAGCTGTGAAAGAAGTCTTAATGTAGGATGGAATTCAAACTAACCTTGACATGACCTCAGGAAAAATATGCAAAAAGTAAAATGAATGCACTCTGCAAGATACATCCTAATTTTGTGGCCGAGCTAGTTAGTTTCACAAACATAACTGGGATTTTAAAACCAAAATAAAATGTGAGAAAAAAGGGGAAACTTCGGAATTCAGAGTAAAAACTCAAACAGGCATGGGATGTTGCTGTGGATGCATATGAATCATTTGGAAACAATCCAAATAAAAACCAACACTGAACAATATTGTTGTCAGCCTGTCTATTCAGGAAAATTGTTTTTTTAGGTTGAATATAAATGACACAAAGCCAAGATTACATCACTGCATTACAAAGTCTGTTGTGGCTTTTAGCCGAACAAGCTCCATGGTTCTACTGGCTGATGGTAGTAATTCAGTAAAAAGTTTTAAAGGCTTCTTTTTTTTCTTTCTTTTTTTTTTTTAAGCTTTGTTACTATAAATATAGTGGAATTTTGCTTAAATATTGATTATTTAAAAATTTTAAATCCACATTCCAGAGTTTGTTCTGCAAGCTTACGACTTCATACAAACAATAAAAATTTGAGTGTGCATATTGAGCCTCGATTTGGCTTTATAATACATTTTGCCTGTCTTGCTCAGTGCTCAGTTAAGCAGGAAGACATCCACCTTAATATAGCAACCAAGAACTGCCTAATTCAGTAGATATATGGAAATTGTAATTGAGTGTCAACTAGCATTGAAATTCAATCCCATTACCTTCAGAATGCAATTTTGTAGCAATACCAGTTATTTACTATACTATTAACAAGATTTTAAATATAATTAAATTGCAGAGAACACATGGCCAAAATACAGCTGTTAGAATTCATATGGTGAGGGTAATCCCATATCAGGTGCATGAGAGCCCACCAGATCCGAAATGGCCACCCATGGTGCAACAGAACAGGTCATAGTGCAGTTCAGGTGAGGTCACAGGAATGGTACAATTCATGTTTAACAACCTGTTATCTCACAAACTATGTGTTTTACTGCGTTCTTTGGCTGCTATATGAAGAAAATTCTGATATTCATCTTGCATTGCTTGTTAGAGTTTTGAGGTTGGTTCCACACCTTGCACCAGAGGTGTGACTTTTGGTACAGATGCAACCAACAGACATGCTTAACATATCAGATGTTGATTTAGCTAAATTTACATTTATTTGTAAATTTTCCTGGAGATTAATTAATATTAAATAAATAAAAAACAGTGCTCTTTAGGAATTAATAACTACTATACTGTTGGGTTTATGCTCAGGTATATTTTTTTGAGGAATAAACTAGAGTAAGGGAGATTCCAAACACTTGTATATTACTACAGTTAGACCATTATTGAGTAGAAAATTTATTTGATAGGAGAGAAAATGTTTGGCCTGGAAACACAAAGGTGTAGTTGCAGCTCCATCCTTGGCTGGATATTCTCGAAATCTCATACAGATACTCTTTCATATTTACATTTTTACAAAATAAAATACAACAATGTAAGATTATGGAGATTTTTTGAAGAAGATATTCAAAGAAAATCATTTATAACCTGTTATCCTCTCTGTTAGGCTGTGCCTGCTTTTGCAGTATGCATGAAACATAAAATTGGAACTCCTCTATACAAAGATTTAATTCCAAATGCACCCAGTATTGTCAGGCTGTGTGTTACAGGCATCATTCTGTTTTGAAATGGATGTTCCTTTGCATTTATCTTTCATAGACTAGCTCTTCTGAAGTCCTTATTCCATTGTTACTCAGCCAGAATGCTAACAGTGATCAGTAATAGTCTTCCATGAGAGAAATTTGACTGAAAATCTACAAATAAATTACCCTCTCTTCTAGCAGCACCTACTGGGATATGTTTCGGGTAGAATATCTCTGGATCCCCATATTTTCAGCTGTTTGCCATAGGAGAAGAGGTTCCCTGCTGCAAAAATACCCAAGTGGAAATTGAAGCTCCTCAGATCAACAGAGGCAGAACTCAGTCACCACCAAAGGACAGGTAAATCCAAAAAGATCAGTATACCCAGCACTTAAGACACAGGGACTTTAGTAACACAAATTACTAGACCTTGTCAACTGTGAGAAAAGAAAATCATCCCTGGGCTGTGGCAATAGCCCTACAGTCTCTGCAGGCTGGTGCATGACCTCAAGTCAAGGTCAGACAGACACTGCATCAAGCTTGCTCAGTTTCTAACCTCAAATCTGAGATCTGAATTCTCACTATCTGTAGTATCCAGGGTAACAAAATGATTTTTAAAGTAATTGAACTTTTTTTCTATATGACAGAACTTACATCTGTTTGATGGCCCATCTAAGTGCTGATTGGAAAGGGTGTTGACAGCAGTTTCTCAATATGCCTAACATTTATAATGAAAAATGTAATTTTTATTTTAAATGTACACCCTGTACTGTACTAAGTAAAGGAAAAGCTAATAGTTTTTACAAAGTGCTATTTGATTTGTTCCTTATAATTTTCCTTGTGTTATGTCAAAGTTGGTACTTTGACATGCAGCAGGTCCAATAGGAGTGCTAAACAACTCCACTGACTATCTAAAATCCTGGCATTCACCACAATTCCTGTTACTGCAATACCATTACAATGATATCAAAACTATTGGTTTAGTTTTGTTTTAACTATTGTTAAAACATGTTAAAAAGTAAGTCTTATAGTTAACTACTTATTGTCATCTGTACAGAGACATATCCTGAACCTTTCAAGAAACACAGCAGAAAATACCTATTAATTTTTCCAGTATACATTAACATTATTAAGACAAGAGGAGAAAGTTGGCATCCCTATGCCATTATCAGCATTAACAGTGGACTAATCTCATTTTATACTGAATTTTGTAAGTTGTTATGAACTCAGTATTTCATTTTTAATATTATTCTAGGGAAAAAATAGTACTTTTATACAGAAGAAAAAATACTCTCAATTTGAAAAGTTATTTTTATGATCAACTACTAACTGTTCTCAAGAGCAAATTTATAACAGAACTGCTGATGCAGCCTAAACTGTGGCTGTGTGAATGCTGCAGAAACAGCTCTTTCAGAAAACATTTTTTAGCAATAGGAGAAATCCAACTTTGTGTAAACCTAAACTTTTTTTTAACAATATCAAGTAATGTTAACAGCATGCTGAAAATGTTAAGGCTAAGTGTACAGTGTCAAAATAGATTGAATCTCTCTGAAAACTGGAAATTCAGGTTTTTAAACATAATCCAGATGTTTGGCTTTTAATCACATTTCAAGAAATAGGAAACTTATGCAATACAAAATTCATACATGCATATTTCATTAGTGCCTTTCCTATCACTGAATTAAAAATTTCTAACACATGTTTTCCTTGAACAGATAATGTTTTAAATTACAAGAGTTGGCAAGAAGTTGTACACCTCTCAAATGTCATTTAAGTATTTTAAATTAGAAGAAAATATTTCATTTTTTATGTTATTAACAGCTTTGATAGCAAATGCTACAGCAATGATCATTTTTGGCCTTATCAACAGGAAGTTCAATTGTCCCTGAAACAAACTAAGCATATAAAGATGACTGAATGGCAGGAACTAAGAACTAATCTTCTAAATATCTGAACTGATAACATTCTGACAGACCTGAGTATTTAACACAGATGCTTCATATCTTTCTTACCAGTAATCAAAACAGGACAATGTTATGCTTCTTCAGCAAGAGCCAGACAACCCTGAAGGTGAAAAAACTCCTTCTGAGATGTATTTCAATTCTAGAAGACTGACAACACCACTATATTTGCTGAATAATATTTAAAGGACTATATCAGAGTGGCCATTGTTTCTAAAAGCTAATATATGTGATAAATTATACAAATTTTTTTTAACCTCCAGAGTCTTGGAAAATTAGCTTCTGAGTTAATTTGTAAAAATGGTCTTTCTGAATGTAATAATGTTTCAATATTTTAAATAATTTAGGACAGACAAAACCAAAGCAATAAAAATGAGAGGAACTATCACACTTATAATGGGAAAAGGGAAAAAGACAAAAAATCCTGCTTCTGGCTACCTGCATGTGGCATTGGGCTTGCTTTTTAAGACCCCTGTAACTTCCAAGGAGTATGTCAAATGTGCTCATGAACCACCAGGAACAGAAATATTCAGTCTGTTATACTGTGATGGAGTGAGATGTGACTGTGAACTTCAAGTCCATGTACAAATGTTGGAAACTAAACAAACACTAATAGTAACCTTTAAAAGAATATGAGAATGCAGTGATACTGAACTCATTTTGTGTACTAACAACTAGCAAGACAGAAAAAAAAACTTTTCCTCTGTTTCTATTTCCCTGATTTCAGGTGTCTGTTTTCAAGGATTTATGCTAGTGCTATATGTGAACTCTTTTATTTGCTGGCATGATGAAAGCTGAAAGCAAACTTCTTCTCAACTCTAATGGCATTCTGCCAATATATTCCTTGACAAAAATTGGGCTGATTTACAGATCTGAAGTTAAAGAAATTGTCATAATCTTACCTCACCATTTGTATAAAATGTGCCCTAATCTTACCTTCTCTGTCTATATTAAGCTCTCAGCTTTCTGGCTTGAAGAAAATAATTTGTTATTGCATCCATCCCTGATTTAAAGATGCAAATGATGGGAAATTTACAGGACTTCTTGGTAAAATGATAAACAACTAGCTTCCCTCACTATTAGAAAATGTATGGCTTGTTTAGTTTGAATTTGTTTATTTTTAACTTTCAGCTGTTTTATCTTCTTATACCTTTGCCAATAGCTTGAACATCTGTGAAAGTTACTACAAGAATCAAACATGAAACCAGATGACTTGCACTGACCTTGAGTAACTCTGTTTGGTGTTTCTGGGATTTCAATTTATGGAACCAAAACATAGAGAAGCTGAACTATTTTTGCAGAGGCTGGTGAACTCAACTACATGCATTTTGGACATTCTTAAGGTGCTTGTTTTTTCTCAGAGCTGTCAGAAAGCATATTTTTAATAACTTGGACCTGATATAAATAAGAAATATAGGGTTTGGATTTACTTTGTGCTTATGGACAATATTGCCTCTACTCACATTTTGGCTTTCGCTTATTAGATTATACTCGTTCGCTTAAAGATTGTTTGCTGCCGCTATATATGATGGAAAGCAGGGTAGGGAGTGGGAGAAAAAGAATGTAGTAGCAGATGAAGTCAATGGCCTCAATGAGAATTTCACCCACAAGGTGAGTATTTTCTAGTGCACACTATCAACTGCTCTAGACTCACTTCAGAAATTGTAAAGTTGAATGTGAAGTGATCGTGATGGACCAGGGAATCTGCCCCTTTGTGTTTAGCATTTTGTAATGAGCTTCTCTGAAATCAGCAAACAGCATAACCTGCATATTAAGAGAATCTGTCTTTCAGCAATTACAAAAAAGAGTAGTTCTGTAAAGATATGGCAATGAAACTGTAGAAATTGATTTCAGAAAAAAAAACCCACAAGCTCATGCTGACTTATGTTGCCTCACTGAAATGTTAATCTCTATGCTCTAAGCAAACTGATAAACTGGTGACTATAGCGTCGATACTCAAATCTATGTAATACTTGCAATGTCAGTGGATTTAGAGACTGGTAAGTTATTGCTATTGTCATGTCTGAATTCTACTTAAAGAAGATGAAAAAGGGCATGTCTTGAAAACAGGAAAAGATATGCATACATCTGAGGGAAAAAACGTTCTTCAAAGGACCGCAGCAGCAGGAAATACCAGGACAAAAAACCAGTAGTGAAGTAATATAATATGAATTCAGGATATCTTGAATGTACTTCAGCTACAGCCAACACTAGGGAAGATGTGAACTTTTGTCTTTCTGGCGTTCTCTCAAGAAGTTCTGGTCCTGCTTTGTGGAAAGCCTGTTCTGGTAACTATGCATGCCATGATAGCTGCCTGGCTGGTCAAATACAAATTGGAAAGATCTGTGGTCATTAAGACAAGATATACGCTTACAGTAATGTGTATTGATGTCTTCAACTGTAACTGCTGTCTGTTTAATAGATGTTTATTATGGGAATGTATGTAGGGAATTTAGTAATTACAAATGAAGATGGAAAAATGTAAGAAAATAAATGAGAAACGGATGATGGATAAAGAACAAGATTGCATTGCGTATTCTGTGTTTTTTAGAATCTTTAAGGAATATGTTCTATTGAGAATATCAGCAAAATATGTGACTGATTTTTACGGTGACACAACCTTTGTCAAATAGTATCTGCACTTCAGTGACATAAATAAAGTGATTTCACTTCTTAATTTGAGAGGTTGTACTTCCTACCTTAACATCCATTTTAAAATTAGTAACAATTCTAAAAATAAAAAGTATACCTTGTGGAATACTCCATGTTCTTAGCACTACTAGATTACCTTTTTTCAAATCTATATCTGAGTCAACTATTTTAGGTCATTTTGTTCGCTATTATGCTAGAGGTATAATATGTTGCTATAGAACTGAAGTCTAAAGAAATTAAAGTAATGAATACATATTTTAGAACAGGCCATAGAGCTTTTGTGCATTAAATTACTAAGGTAGCACTACATTAACCCTATTAAAGGTAATTTTTACAGCTCATTGGTGATTGGCATTTGCTACTGATGTTTGAAGAATTGCCATTGCATTGATTTTATTCTTTGCTTCTTTAATAAAGTGTGGAAGAAATGGCAGAGGCAGGAGTTAACTGTCCTTCAGTAAAGCTATTAAGCACTTAAGAAAAAGGTTCAGATATTTAAACCATGCAAAAATCTTTAGGGACATTATATATGTTTTTAATTTTCCAACCTTTCATAGGCCTGAAAATGTCCCACTAGTACTGATACATTTAGTTTGATTGGTAAAACAAAAGAAGACCAAGTTCAGATTATCAATGTCACACTTGCTCTCATGGAATAACGCCATCGAACAACAGAAGTCTTAAATATTATTGCAGACCCTTCTCAGGACACGAGTCAGTGCACACGCTAGCACAGTGTAGTAGGCCACCTGCTGGTCAAATCACCCAATAATCCATTCTAATCTAACAAATTAGAGGACCATACAGACATAAACAAGAAAGAAGTGCATAAACTCTATCAACTAAAGCCTTTTGGAACTAAAGTAAGTATATATAAAAGTGAGAGTTTCTTCATCTTATTTAAGGTTTTCTAAGAGTGGTCACTACTCGAGTCAGGATACCAAGATTAATGAAGTAACGTTGTCTTGTGTTATAAACAAACAGTAGCTAAATTCCTAGGCTTTTACATGCAACTTTATAAATTAAGGTTCCATAACAGGTCAGTCTGTCACACTACACAATTTGGCTCCCTAGGAATGACCAGAAGAGATTCTGGGTATAAAAATCCAAAACTGTTTTCCAGGAGCCTCCCTGGGAAGCCTGAACACAGGGTAAACAAAAATATGTTGCCCGGCATCACTTCTTAAAAGGATGTAGGAATTAAGACTAAACTGTGTCTATGGATCTGGATTCAAACACGTTATAGCCATATAAAGCCATGACAACAGGCAAGCTATTGTTGACGCTGTACATTCAGACTCACAAAAGGAGTGGACGTGAAATGTAAGGTTACTGCTGACTCCTGACAAGTTGAGGAAATGCCTGAACAGATGAGTTAAGGTCAGACTTCAGAAAGACCCTCAACTGTTGGATGACCTGAGAGCTAGGGATCAGAACACGGGAAAGTGCCTGTTTTTGACATTTACTCAGTCAGAATCTACTGGAGTTAAAATCTGCAGCACTAGGATAGCAAATTCTGGCCCTGGCAGATTAAGTCAGCAAGCTAAAAGATATAGCTAAAAAATAGAATTCAACAGCCTTTGAAGAACCTGGAAAATGGACCATATGCTCCAGAAGGGAAGAATTTAAAAAGAACAAGAGTGCATACAGAATGCATGTGACTGGAAAAGGTGTGTGTTCCATGCTACTTTTAGCCTTATAAAACCATAAATATAAATATAAGAGCCTTTTCTCATAGGATCTCTACATCAAATTCACAAAAAAATCATATACATGATCCAAACAGTCTCTTGATTTTAATGAAATCAAATGCCTGAACTGCTGGATCTCCCATGCCTCTGGGTCTCCCTGTTTGGAGGTTACCCAGACAGTGAAGAACTGTTCAGAACCCATATAGGGACCCATAAGCATAACAGCTTTTAAATTATGTTCAAGTTATTATAGTAATATATTTCTAGTGACTGGCTTGAAGGGAAGGAAAGAGGGGAAACTGGTGGAAGATTCATTTTGTGGTATGAATTCACTTGGGTTAAATGCAGGAAATATATTTCCTCACTATTTATCATGCAGGGGCAAACCAGATAGTTCTAGCTACCATTTGAGCATATCTCAGCACCAAGGTCAGGATTTCCTACCACAGCAATGAAGAGCATTGTCTGTGGAAATTGTTAGTCCACAAAGAGAGAATACCCTGCTCTTCAACCAAGATATAGCTTGTGGGACACATGGCTTTTAAAAGAGATGCAAAAAACTCCTCACATATATCCTCCACTACAAGCAATTCTGCTTGCTATTGCTTGTTGCAGTTGGCTAGCAATATTCTACCTCTTTTAGTCTGGCTTTTAACAGAAAGAGTTGAATTTAATTAATGTGAGCCAAACAGAAATGTTTTCCACGAAATGGACATTTTATTGCTCAACATTTTAATACTCTGACTAACTTTGAAATGTGCCAGGAATAGCAAAGCTCACTTGTTTAGCATTTGTGCTGTTATACAAAATACACATATATAGATATATATACATATATTCACAATTGAATGACATGAAAATATGTCTCTTCAAATACCTATATTCTCTTCTCTTAGCATCAATGCTCAATGCCTAACTGTGTTAATCTGCAATCACGGAGGACTCAGTACTATTCATTAATTTGTAGAGATACATTCAGTGCTTGAACTGAGATTAAAAAAACGTGTGATTGGTGTGGTGTGTTGTGGTGTGTCTGCAGCTGGAGGCAGCCAGTGGTGTCTTAAAGGTGATCTATTGCCTACCAGGTAACTCATGGCAAATTATTTCTGGAAGACAAGCACAATATGCATGCGAAGGGAGGAAGTTGTGATGTTGCTTCTAGGTAAGACAGAAATTCCTAGTTTCACTGATTTCAGAAACCAGAGCTCTCTGGGGGTCTCTGCTAGAAGGAACCTACTTTCATTCTAACTTACCCCTACATTCATTCACTAGTTTTGCCATGGTGCCAGGAAAAATGATAGAAGAACTGCTACAGGAGCTCTGTGTAATCAGGAGATTCTCCTAATGCTTAGTCCCTTCAAATAATTGTACAGTTTAAGGACTGATATCTTGCTGCCTTGCCTGCCCCCGTTCCTCTCTTCCCCCCTCCTCTCTGTACTTTTTTTTGGTCCTTTAACTTTTTTTCAGTCACTGTGTATTGACCATGGAAAAAATTGATAGGCTTTTGCCAAACGTGCAAAAAATTTGTAAAAATGTTTGTTTGTCTCTATGAAAGATAGAACTGTCCTTCTGTCAACTGTTCTAGCTGTCTCCTGAGGTGCTCCTAGTTTCTCATGGCAAGCAGCAAAGTCCTTCAAAAATCAACGTATGTCACCCACAGGTGATTCACATTCTTTCAAGTTTTCTGCATTTAGATTAATATTCCTGTCGAGGTTTCCATTTACGAGTTGGTTATGGATTGCCCCCTCCTTGATATTTCTGTTTCCTATGTTTAGATTGCCATTAGCTACTCACTAGAAGAAGAGTGCCAGGTTCATGTTACACTGGGATACCCCTAGAAGCTCAGATGGATGAGCATAAAAGCCTACAGATACCTGACAAAATATGCAGCAAAATGGCTATGTTGTTCATTCAGATCAATATGCCAAAACATGTTTCTGACATCATAGTGAACACTGTTGGCCCGAAAAAAATTTGTAACATGTCCCATGTTTTTGCATTTTGTTCAAGGATTCCAGAATCAGTTTACTCCAGGATTTTCTGACCATTAGGAGATTGTTTATCCACTGTGCATTACTTTCTGTGGGTGCATGGCCTTTGCTTTGCCACATTGCCTTTTCCAGCAGTTTTACTAAACTAACAGAATTCCATTTTGCTTCTCTCTAGGGTGATTTGTGGGATTTTTTGCTAACTTCAATTTTACATCTAAGTGCTCATCTTCTTCACATATGTTGTGTTCCTCTAGAATGCTAGGGAGAAATAACAGTGACTTTACTTTTTTTTTCAGGTACTGCTTTGATTATTGTCTTCCAGCTGAAAACAGAGCTTGGGTGTGTAGCATTCTTGTAAAACAACTATAGTAAACTTTGAGATAGTATCTCTTATTTCAGGCATTCCTTGTTGATTGACTGAATTTATCCACTGGTTTCATCCTGATTTCATTGCACATATGCAGTGCTTGGTTGCATCTTTCCAGTCTAATTTTGCTTCTTATCAGTGTTGCACTGCAGCTGACTCCATAATCCAGCTAGAATCAAATTAGTCATTGATCTAATAACATACTTGCAAAAATAGCAATTGAATGCCTGGCAGCCTTCTGCATTGCTAGAACACCACAAATCTTTAGATCTGCTTAAGTCACATTATGGATATCTACTTCTTCATTAAAACCTTAAATTCTCAGTGACTTCAGACACTATATTTTAATTTCAAAGGTAACTGTGATATTCAATCTGGTTGGCTGGGTCTTTTTCTCAAGAACATTTTTCTTCTTACTTTTCATATTGCCTGTTATCCTACATATGTTGCACTGAAATGCCAACATTTTCAGCCAGTCTGCATCTGCCCTGCTTTATGGGTTCTTTGACTTACAGCTTTGTGTGTGTTCCGCTGTTTCTGTTCTGGTGCTTCTCTGGATAGCTCGCCCTCTGTTTGGAGGCATATATTAGATTGGTTTTACTCTTATGTGTTCCCTGTAAATGGGAGCTGTGTATTTTACAAATGATCCTGGGGAAGAGATACAATTAAGAAATGTTTCATGTCTATAGTTACACATGGGTACTCTAGTTCCTGGCACCTTAGCATATCCCCCTTTTTGTTTCTGGTTTTGGTTAAGAAAACCTTTTCCTAGCTTTAAATGTACTTAGAGTCATCTGTATCACTCTGAACAATTCTTTTTAGAGACTAAAATATTGTTTCTATTACCTCAAAGCAAAGCCTTTTTCGTTTGGAGTTCCAGTTTTCCTGGTGCTCAATCACTTCTACCTAGGTCCTCCAATTTTAGGCAGTTTTCCCACAGGTAATCAGAGATATTTCATTCCTGTCTAATGTGACTGTTGTCTCAGATCTCATCTGCTGCATTTGGAAAAATAAGATGGAAGAATTTAATATTTCGAGTCTTAAACTGGCTCTTTATTCACTCCCTTGACTGATTCTTGAACTTTTTGGGCCCAGGCCAAGAGCAGTAGTCTTCAACTGCAATGAAACTTGCTCCCTCATTTCCAGTCTTCTGGGCACTGTGAGTTAGCTACCAACCTACCACGTGTATTCATGAGTTGACAAGGAACTCCTGTTCAGCCATATTTACAAAAAAGTCATCCCTTATGTTTGTTAAAACTGTATCAAGTATATATCTTCATAGCCATTCTAATTTTTAGTAGGCATTTTGTGAATTTTACTTGCTACTTAGCAAGAAAAATAACTGCTCAAAGAGACTATAAGGCTCATACAGCACAATGGCCATAGCATTAACCATTACTGTTAAAAAAGGAATGGAGAGAAAGGTCCCTAGCTGAGCACAGAGGCAAAGGTGTAAAAAGATTTTCATCATCTGATTTATTCTCTCTCTTTTTATCTGTTTATCTATCTATTTATTACATGTTTAGCCTCTGGTGTAAACATATATTCTAGTAGACAGCTAATAAAACCAAGACACGTAAAACCCACAACTAAAGCTGAAGCAACAAGGAAACTGAATATTTTCAGAAAGCTTTTCTATCTTTATTTTAGTTGGACCTTGATAAAAAAAAGGCAAAAATCTTCCATACTCACGCTATGAGGCATTTGACTATTGACTTGCTGGAGAAAAATGAACCCTTACTGAAAAACAAAAATAACAGCAATGAACCTTTTGAGGCAACAAAGTGGATCACATAACTAATCACTTCTAACCTCTCATGGTGTTTATTTGATCTCTCTACACATGATAACAAGCTAAGAGATCTTAGGAATTATTGTTCTTCCACCTGAACAGTAGAGACATAGTCCTCCATGATGAAAGTCAGCAAAAATAAGCATGTCAGTCTTGATACATTATTTAAAAAGGCTAATGTTCCTGTTTAGAAAGCTACCACCTGAAAAGCTCTTATGGCAATTCTGTATCCATCATAGCCGATTTCTAAGAAAAATCAAGGGGTAAAGCAGAGATGATCAAACTCCAGTGCAATGTCTGCCAGAATCTGAATGCATCACAACAGTTTCAATATGGAATATTGCATTGACATTACACAATGGTACCAAGTAAACCTCTTTTTGTGATATCAGTCAGGGAGAGGTAAGCTGAGTGAGGCTGACCTTCATAACCTCTTTGTACAATCAGTGGAGAGAGAGATAAGAGAGTAAAGGTTTCTCCTGAAACTATTGCAAACTGCTTAACAAGCTTCTGCTCTGAATTACCCCTTAAAGGAACATCCCCATGAGAGAAGCTGGTATACTTAGCTCCCATAGTAGTCTAAATCAGTCTTCACAGATTACTCCTTCTCCCACTGTATTACTGGGGAAACAATCACCTCTCCATAACCTTCCCTACAGCCTGTGACAAAGCTGGCACATGTCCTGCACATCTGTAACAGCACCTGTCATTCTGCAACAACAGGATTTGAAGGGTACAACCTCTGTTTCTCCCAAAAGCATCTCTCCATAGAGCCAACTTTAACATTTACAGTTTCATGAATTCACTGGAATTCTATAGCAACCATGTTTTCTGCAATGCTAAAACAACAGCACACACAGGAAGTTATGAAGGACCACAGATATTTCATGCTGGCCACACGAGTTGGCTGGAGCCTGCCCTAAGACCCCACTGGACCTGATGCAGCCACAACTGCAACAACTATGAATGAAATTAGAATGATTGCTTATTTTCCCTTGTTAGAAGGAGAAGTTAGCACAAAATGTTGTAGCTATTTTTAGTACAATGTATTAAAAGTGTATACACAAAGTAAAAACATCACCCAACCTTAAGTATGTATAAAGGTTACAAATATATACAAATAAATAATTTATATAGATATTTTACATATTTTCAATATATAAATATAGTCTGTAATATATATTTATAAAAATAAAAATACAATACATATACAAATAAAAATTCAGGAGATTATAAACTGGTACACTTCACTGAAACTTATTTTTTATAATTTAGACATGTATTCTTTGAGTGTATTGCCAGTGCAAGTTTATAGAGATTTAGTGAATTTGGGTTTCATATAGAAAACCTGCTAAAAAGGTTTTCCATGGTCATTTGTGGGGGTTTTATTTTTTATAAAATAAATACTACAGTATTGATTATTTATGAGGTATACTGATGAGAAATTTGGAAAGAAAATAGCAGTTTCTGCATTATATTTATGAAGCAAAACATCATGGATAAAGCATGCAATTCCTGTGAGGTTTTAAAAAAATATCTTCTGCTGGAGTATGAGGTGAAAAAATGGGGAAGTACATCAAAAATTGTCAACTAATTTGAGGAATAGGGCAATATACTATTGCCACCTATAATTTTCACTAGTGATTTTTTTATCTTCATTCCTTTAAAGCAGAGGGATACACCAAGCTGCTAAAAAAACAGGACCATGTCCACACACAACTTCAAAAATTATATTGTCATCACGTTATTAACATTCCTAACCTTTTCTTATTTCAGTACATTATCTGGAAAGACCAGTGGAAGGCAGCTCTAAGGTCTCACTGCATAGGACCTTATCCTTACCATTTTTTACCAGCAAGGGCACAAACACAGAGCATGTGGAGTTGACTAAGATGCTTGATGTGATGACTGTAAATTGTCCACGTTTTGCAGCTGTAGTAAGGAATGGTGATGACAGCTATGTGGTACACATTTACTTTTGTTTGAAGTTGAATGCCTCTTTCATTCTAGACACATTGCTTTAATCTCCCAAAAGCTGTGCTGGCTTTTGCTACAAGCTCAGTAAATACTGCATTGCTACAATGTGAAACTCATCTTCAGCGTCATGCTGGGAAGAAATGGGAGAAACTCACTCTTGGGAAATGCATGAAGACACTTCTTGCGGAAATACAGGGAGTCTGCTCCATAGAAATTACAACACTGCCTTTAAAAATGCATGTTTACAGTTGAAATACATTATGGAATCAACCAAGAAAATGTGAAAACATTTTTCACATTCTTTTTGTATCCATTCTCTAGATTTACTTTTTAATTCTGTAGATATGGCAATCAGTGTTTTCCTGCTGTAATTATATAAGACATTAAAACTTAACATTTCTCTGCTTTATATAAGAATTTTTGCCAACAATAATTTTCTTTTCTGCTTTTTAAAATATAAAATTTGCCAGAATTAGCAAGGAATTTAATCCTTATATAATTAAACATAAGAACCACTGAAAAATGAGCTGGTTGTTATAGGATGTGTCACAAAGGAGCTTTACCTTTGTTCTCCAGTGCAACTGAAGTGAAAATACTTGTGTAGAAAAATTTAACCAATTTCATCATCCCTTGTAATAAGGGACTAGGAAACTGCTGTGTCAGGTCCTGAACTCATTTAGTTCATGTTGTAATAGCAGTCAGACTTTTACTACAGCTTGAGATATCAGGCATTTTTGAGACCCCTCATATAAAACAGTTGATTTTCCTACCTAGTGGGGAAAGTCATAGAGGTTCTTAATCTGTTGGGGAAAAAAAATTCAGCGTAGCACATGAAAATTACTGAACTTCGTGAAGAATAGTAACTGAAGTCAGTTTTGTGCAAAGTCATTTTACTATACAAGACCATTAAAAACATACTACAATGTTAAAACTGAAGACTAGTTTCCATTAAGGCATGTATCAATCCATGTACATAGACATAAGTAAATGCATACTATTACATAAGTAATAGACATACTATTGCTAATGAGTATCTCTATGGATATTATTTAGCAGAACAATCTTTCTCTCCTTTTTTTTTTTTTTTTAATGGTATTGCAAAGCTTTCACTTTGGGACATAATTTGCTAATACCATTAAAGTAATACTTCATAAAGGCGTTGATTTTTGCAAGGCAGCCTAAAAGTTGATTAGCAAACTGTAATGACTATTCTGATTGCAATTAAAAAGCCCTTCCAAATGGGTCAACACACCTAAGTGCTATCTGCAGTCATTTAGATTTTAACATCATGGTTATTACTTATTATCAGGCTGCACAATGAGATATTGATTACTTTTAACCTTTAGATCTCAGAATTCAAGAAAAGTTGAGGTAGTGGCACAGTCTACCTTTCCTGTCTAGTAAACTTATGGCCTTTAGTGGAATTCTAATGATTTCTATTGGCAAGGCAAGACTGAAATTAGTTGATTCTTTTGGCTTATGTAGAAATGATGGCGTATCTAAAAATACTGCATATATAGCAGATTTGTAGTTACTCTCTACAAGGGGCTCAATCCTGTAGTGTGCTGAGAGCTTCCTCCAAAGTGACGGCCATCATCTTCTCCCACTGACTGTTTCAGTAGCTCTGTGCAAGCACTGACAGATTACCAGGCAGCCAGAAGGAATCCTGGACCATGCAGAATATGCAGAGTAGAAGCAAAAATCTTCACGTTTTCTAGCTTATAACCAGTTCCCTAAAACATAATGTCCAAATATATCACTCTACAGGCTGTTAATCTTTTAATAAGTTCTCTTTATATGGGAAATCTACTTGAAATAAAGACTGAACTACAATACAGCTTCAGTAGGCACCCAGAACTCATTTTAAATGGAACAAAGTAATCCAATTAAACTAATCTGTTTTACAAGTTAAAATGATATGAAGAACATTAATTGATCCTTATAGGCTGCTGCTATTTGAGCCCTCTCTCTGTTTGCACAGCATTTGGAACCGCTTTGCACATTTGTATCCTCTAATGGCAGAGAACTCAGGCCCCCAGTTCAGGAGAATTATGGGCAAGAGAAACATATAACTGTTATGTGTTAGATTAATTTGCAGAACACTTGGCATTTTATTGCCAAGTAGTCAAATTGTTCCAAGTTGTTCCGGAAGGTTGTTATTAATAGTATGTTTTCTGAGGAAAGTTCTGTCTACTTTTGGAACTGCATTTCTGTTGCCAAGGAAACTCCTTGAAGCACAGCATTCTAGGAGCACACTGCTGCTTTTGTTTGCCAGTATCCTATTCATATCATCTAAGTAAGCACTTCACATACTTTAGCCTCCAGTTTCAAATGTTGAAGTTTTTATGTATTTATATTACTGCGTTAAAAATAGTTTATACTTCTTTTTAAACTCAGAGTCTCCTGCAAGATTATTTTAACAGTTGCATTAAAGAGCAGTTTTTTGTGGTTTTTTTTTTCTTTTTCACAAGTTTGCAATGAATTAGTTTTAATTTGAATAATAGCTCCATAGGTTATAGCACTAGTCCTTAAGTGTTAATTATCTTTTCACTCTGAAATTAATGTAGTCATTTCCTACTGACTCCTCTACACCATTATTGAAGTGCTGAGGAAAACATGTCATTGAGTTCTGAGCCAGAACTGTTGTTGTGATTAATCCTGGTCACATGGCCAATCTCTGCCAAAAGGAGATCACTGAAAAAAGGTGACAAAGACAGTGATTTCCTGTCAGCAAAGAGTACGACAGGGCTGTCTAGAAGTGATGCAAATGAGGGAAACTTTCACCACGGTTTGTTTGATCCACTCCGGGCCCCAGCACACTGAGCCAGGGAGAAAGGCACAATGGAGCAGCAGCACACCCAGAGGAGGAAATTAACTGCACCTTCTGAGCAGGGATAGAGCTTCCAGCCGGGAAGCAAAAACTGCTGGGAGATATTTTCCCCTCAACTTTTTTTGAAATATATCCTTAGTTTTTGATGTGCATTTTTGTGTTATTTAATACATCGGACTGCTTCCCTTTGATGAAAGAGTTCAGCAACTAACCTGTTCAAAAGCTGTGCCAACTAAATGTTTTCAAAATTTTTGCACTTCTACATAAGGACCTTTTTCCATCTATCATGACTACTGTTGCTGAAGACTTACTAGTACAAAACTTTCAGCTTATACAGTTTGTGTTAAAACCACCATACCTTGCTTGTAATCTGACAGAAAAAAAATATTTCTTTTATTTGATATTTTCAAATGTTTAGTTAATTCTATTCTGAGCATACTAACAATTTTAACAATCATATTTTATTTATTTAAATGGGGTTTTAATCTAACACAATTAAGTTTTGCAATTAATCCTCTGAGGAAAATTGAAAGAATTATCATTAACTTTTCTGCCTAGTATACTCATTTCTAATCTCCACAGTTCCTGTAAATACTGATTTGCTTCATTTTTGAACATTCAAGTTACAGAATTACTCAAGTTCCCACTAAAGGGCTAATTAGCAGAGTTTAAATTCTTTGGGTTTGATCCTCCAGTAACAGCATATGAATACAGTTGAAGTCAATGCAAGTTCTGTGTACTTAGAGCTTATGAGATCAGGCTCACATGCAGTAGATTAAAATGAAATAAACATGATACATTTGGCATTAAACTGAGCTATTACAGAAGTACAAAGAAGCAAGAGTCGAAAAACATGGAAATGTTCCTTTTAGTTTCTTCTTAATTAATAGTTAAAGCATTAGAGAACAAATAAACTCTCATCAATTCATTCCGTGACTGCCATTTTTTCAAACACTAGCCGATTTTCAAAATCACTAGCTAGTTTAGAACTCTAAAGCAGAAATCATTTAGGACTATGCTGTCTTTTTTTAAAATTTTTGCACTGAAATCTAGGAAATCTAGAGAAATTAATACATATGTATTCAGCATTACAAAAAAATGTGGCTGTGCTCTTCCTATTGTATTTAGGGCAGAAGAAAACCTAGTTAAAGAGAGATAATAAGGATCCTAGTAAAAAAACTATGAAGTTCCTGGAATATTATAGAATAAAATTAAGCTGAGAGTTGACTTAAATGCATATGGAGTCTGAAAATAGAGTACTGTGAAAATACTCTAACCGTGAAAATACATTTCATTTTCCCATATACAATTTTAGCATTTATATATGGTGTTATGCTCCTTTAATGTATGCTTTTCCCTTCTGAATTACCTGTTTTATCATTGCTCCTTCCCATTCATAGGCTCCTTAGGGGCAATGATTACTGTTGGTAATAGTGATACCACAGCAGGTTCCCTGGCAGAGACAGCTTGCTGAGCTGGCTCTGAGCAGCAATTACTTTTCAGCTCAGGAAGTGAGAAGAGAGATCCGTGGGTTTAGGAGAATCCACCAAAATGCAGAGAGTGCAATTAGCAGGTTCACATTTGAAGTTGTAATTGATAAAGAAAAACTAAGCCAAGATCTATATTTTCATAACACCCCACTCCTCATTGAGGAATTCTGATAATAATAGCTGCCTGGATTTCTCTGTACTGTCTTCTCTCCCTACAGAGCAGAACGGCTGTGCTCTCTGGGAAGTGCAGGCAGTGCTCATGCCTCTGAGCTGTGAGCAATAGACCATCCACGACTCTGTAAAAAATCCTCGAAATAAAACGGGTGTCACCACTGATTAGAAGAGAGGTTTACTAGGCTAGTTTTATAAAACGATTACTACTGGTTTTGAGGGCATGATTCATTGTTACATGAATCTCTGAAATTAAAGATGATAAAGACCTAGTGATTTATCTGATCTTTCCTTTGGTAGAGCAGAATTGTTCCTTCAATTACATTTGCTAATGTTGTCTTTTGTCTACTTTTAAATGTCTGAAATTATGGGGCTTTCAACACTTCTTCAGGAGGTGGTTCAATCTGGGGGGGGGGGCCTAGGGGGTGTTGTTTTTTGGAAAGACTGATCATTCTTAATGCAATGCACTTAAGATTTTTATATTACCTGAAAATACTCCTTAGTGATCTCAGACAAACTCGACATTTCTACTTAAGTCTTCTACTCAATCCTTAACAATTTGCATGCTGTTTTTACTAGAAGGGTATATGCAGCGAATATTCACCACAGGAGGGCAAGGAGTCTGTTCCTACCCTTCTTCAAGTGGTTTTGCAGTGACGAAGTACCAGATAGGTAGTTTTGAGACAGGGGCTCAAATCTGGTACAGAGCCAGGTGATCTTATGATGGAAATTGCAGGACAAATAAGCTTCCTGTGCTTTGGAATCAGTGCTGGTTCGTCTGTGCTGCTCAGCCTGCAGACTCAGCTACTCTAGCTCACACAAAGTTTCTGCTTTTACAAGTGTCATACATATCATAATACAGATTTTCATAATATTAAGAAACTATTACTTCCTATTTTGCATACACAATACTCGCCCTTTTTGCCACCATACTGTACTGCATACATTATTAAATTATTTCTCTCTATTACTCTTCTCATTATTATTATTATTATTGTTGCCTTACCATCTATAATTCTTCCTAATGGTTACATTTGGATATAAGAAAGAGAAGTAGCACCTAAAATACTTGGGCTGGCTGCTTAAGCCTTGTTCCTTTCGGTATTGATGGATGAATTTTTGCCTTAATATTTTTGTTTACTGATTTATTTTTTTTTTTAGTATGGGACTAAAACTAGTTGTTAAACTAGGCATGGTACAAGCTGGCCTTATATAGACTGGCACTACTAAAAAACCTTATTTTAGGTTCACAAGGAACTTTTTACCCATTTCTGACATTTTTTATTTCTGAGCCCAGCCAAGGCCAGGACTGTTAATGCATGATTAGGCATGATGAAGCACTTAGAAAGTTAGGAAAAAGACATTAGCAAAAACAAGAAATAATTGCCAAAGCAAGAAATGGAGGCTAGTGAATTAAACTCACTCGCAGGCTAAAATAGTTGGGATCTGAACTATATTTACATTTATAAACATATTTTAACTCAGGTGACAATCCTTTCTCACTGGGTATTTTAAATAAAAGTGTCAAAATAAGAAAGAATAAAATTCAAGAAGACCATCAAGAAATTAAGATGCCAAAGCAAGAAAAAATATATTATATTTAAGAAATTATCAAATCATGCAATCATAGAAGAAAGAAAACAACTTCTATTTGACCTTGAATGTACCATTTATTTGATAAGAAATAAAAAAAAGCTAGAGGGTAGTTGTTTCTTGTCATTATAGTGTTGCTGATTCTGTGGTTAGTTATTAATTTTATTTTTTATGATTCACAATCTGCTCTTTGAAATATGCCATATGCTCAAAGCAATTCAAGGATGACAACTGTCAGAATTACTCCAATAAAAATTGCCTAAATGAGGAAGATTTACTGCAGCCTGATATTTCTGTCGAAAGCCCCTCCTTTCTTTCCCCCACCACCCCTCAGACCCGCAGACTACAGCTTCTCAGACACACAGTGAAGCCTGAATCAATTTTCGGATCAAATCACACATTTTGAGGAAGTTCTTAAAAGTACTGTCTGTCTAAAAGAAGTGATAAAGCTTCTGGGTTAAGGTTGCTATAGCAAATAAGAGAAACCATGTGTGTGTTGTGTTATCTGTATGTTAGAATTAGACCCTATAAGTTCACCCTCCAAGTTCATAATCATGTTCTTCAAATCACAACCAAGTGTGAAGAGTTAACATGACAATGTCTACTTTATGTATAACTAATAAAAATTAAATTGGAAGAGTCCTGTATCCTGGCAGCAGCAAACCAAAATCAAGGAAAATGTCTTTCTTTCCAGATGAGGTCTGAAAGGTGGATAAAAATCCAGCTGAAAGCTCCAATCAAAACACATTTTGTTAAATGTTCCCATTTCATTTTTTTCCTTCATTTTGTTTCACTCTATTTATTAATGCAGTTTCATTTATTTCTATTCATCTTGAAGACAAATCTTTGTCCTTCTATAGAATTACACCAAATAGAATGTGATAAAGGGAACTTTCTTGCAATTATGATGTCGGTGCAGCCTGTCAGCGCACAGGGGATGGAAATGAGGTTGGAGACAGGGAAGGGAATTCTAATAGACACCATGATACATACAATGAACGCAGCGATATCCTGTGAGAGAAAGACTTGTCAAGCTAATCAGATCTTCTATAGCTAGGTAAAGGCAGTTATGGTAGCGCTAACCTTGTAAAGATGCTGCTGCTGCTCCTCTGACATCATCAGGTCATGGCTGTCCATCACAATGGATTCCATGTCAATCAGCCAATCCCAGAGCTCCTGGTATTCTGAATCAAAGTCCAAAAGGCTGTAGATAAGGAACAAAATGTATTATGCATAAATACTGTGTAGTTGTTAAAATCTTGTATTAGAATAATATATTCTTGAAAACTCATGATGTTCCAAGTTATATTTCTAAAGAGACATTCTGTATTTATACAGAGTGGATGAAAATGAAAACTGAAATCCAATTTAAGCCAGTGCTATGACCTAAATTCAGTGGCTGATGCCAAATCCTGACAACTGTTGGCATACTGCATTTGCTTCAAGAATTTTGAAATACAAATCCCCCATAGATGCTGTTTAATGGTTTTTTATTGCAGATTTTATATTGAGCTAATTTTGCAACAATCATCTTGATATAATTCATATGAAAATATTATTTACATTAAAAAATTACTAAATTCATTCAGCCATCCCTCTGCTGTCTATCTGCCTATGTCTGTAAATATCCTACATTTATTTTCATGGATGAGTAGCTAGCATTTCAACTTAACACCTTAAGATAGGCTTGAGTGAATATGGTAAGCCAGTGAGAACTAAGGCCAGATACAGTATTAGACAGGTGTTCCCTACAGACATGTAAGAAACAAAGGTAAGGACGGGAAGTCAAAACAATGAATCCTTGAATAGCCAGCAATCATTAAAATTCAAAGGAGGATCACTACGGTTTTCAACAAAATAAATCATTAGAATAAGGAGCTTAAAAGGATTAATGTGATTCTCTATTGAAAGCCTAGTGAATAACTAAAGCATAGATTCTTCTAAAACACTGTGATACAAGACAGACGGTATATGGTGAAAAACTGCACATCCGTCAAAAAGATACCTCTTGAAAGGGGATCTTCAAACTTACAAAATTGGAAATAGCAAAAGCCTTGCCAGTAGTATCAAAAAACTCCTATATTGATTGAAGAATAGTGCATGTCCACTAAAGCTAATTTCTCCAATTATTAACAACTTTTTAGCAACTCCATTAAAAAAATTAGCAGTGTTTCAACAGAGAAACAATAACTATGTTTTTAATATTATTAGCTCTATCACAGTTTCAGTTATTAACTAGAGTACCATATGCATGGTAATTTTGAAAGTCTGTAGATAAAGTTGTGACAAGTAGAACTGTCTTTCTGCAAGAAAGCAGGCAAGAGAGAAGAAAGCATTTGACTTCTTTGGTATTATTTTCAATGAATTGACAACAAAGAAAGTATTGTATAATGCACAAGTGCTGATTCCTGCTTGTGAAGTAACTCTCTAGTTTAATCCACTGTACTTAGTGTACTTTTACTCAATAATTTATGAGATGCACCAACTTAAAGCTGCCTGCTGCCCTGAGAAGGTACACAATGTTACTATAAAGAAAGAAGAGCAAGCATCGAAGGGCAAGTTACCATTGTTGAAATATAATAGTTTCATTTGGAGTTCAGGGCTTTTCTCCTGTTTCAGGAAGTATTTGACTCAGATATCATTTTGAAACTAACATAAAACTAAAGTCCATCTTGAATGGCATATTTGGCAGTGATACTGAATCTTTATCCTTTCCCCAGAAAGCAGTATAACCATTCTGTGTCCTCAGTACCTACTGCTCCTTTTCTTCCCTTCCATCTTATCCAAATTATTCAAAGTCATAAAACTGACAGGCAGTTATTAAAACATATGTTTTATAATGTAAGATGCTAGATTTCATATCATATAAATCAGTACAGATTCAGTTGGACTTGGATGGTTTGGACCAATGAAATACCTAAATTAAGACATGAAGATGACGTGAAACAAAGCCTACATCCATCATTCATGATCTCTTGCCCAGAATGGGATGAGATGCCTTTGGAAACTGCATGAGGAAATGGACTTGGATTTTACTATAACAGGCAGAAGACGTGCTGGATCCAACCACCTGCTTTGTGTCTAAAGAACCACATCTTAGTTACAGTCCAAATTAGTCCATCTCTTAGTGTAATAGAATGAACCAATTCTTTAAAGAAACAGAAAAGCACTTTTCTTTGACCTATATAAAACCCAGATAAGCACTAGAAAACAGCTGAACATTTTGATTTCAAACTTATGTTCTAAACAGGAACTCAACCCAAAACAAACAGGATTCACTGGAAAAAAAACAGGAAAGGATACAAGATACAGTGGGGAATTTTTTTTTCCCCATAATTGCTTATTTTCTCCTTTTTTCTTTTTTAAATGACGTAAAATAAAGTAATCTGGGAGCATTTTTAAGCAAACCATCTATGGCAGTTATTTGCCTGAGTCTGAAGATAGTGTAGTCAGCCTACAAAGCATCATCAATATATTTTTTAATATGAATGCAATATTTTTAATGGCTTTTAAGTATCTCCAATATATATATTAAAAAAGCAGCTTTGTTGCTAAAATTAATGCCTTGCATCTAAAAGGATGAATTTAGTGATTGCTATTAAATTACTATTTGGAAGAGGATGTAAGTTACTAAGCTGTTAAAAAGATATTCAAAAAATCCAGAAATTGTAGGATCAGTGAGAGGTTAAGATTCAAATGTACCTGTCAGTATTTTTGTGATAGATTTTTATTCAGAATCTACTTTTTCTGAGATAGTAGATTTTTTTTTTTATTTTGCCACAGGCAGAACCAGGGAAAGCATAACTTCTGAAATACTGATGTGTGTTGCAGCTGCAAGAACCATAGCAAAGATCTAATTTTGGTTGATTATCCAAATCCACCAATTGCTAAAAAAGAAATAAATTAGGTCATCTGTTTATAGAAACAATAAATCCTCCATTAAAAGTACCCAAAGATTGCCAACAAAAAAGCTATAATATTAGTTAAATAGCAGGTAAATACAGCTTCCTTAATATAGGTTTTTTGGTTGATAAGATAAATCCATTAGCTATGTAATAACTAAAATGACACTAAGAAGTATATTTTGTCCTGGTAAACAGGGAATCAGATATGCAGAGTTGTATGTCTAATCCCTTGAACCCTAAACATATTTCTTAAAATGTGGACATCAATTTATTATTTTGAATGAAAATTCATGAGCACCTTTCTCATGAGAAAACCAGTTCGTCTGTGGCATTAATAAATAAAAAGGAATGTGAAGCTATTTCCATCAGCCTCTTTCTCTATGTTTAACATGCACTTGCAGTTTGTAGTATTTCTTTGATGGCATAACTCACATGGCATTTAGAAGTACTGTAAACACACTGCTATGCCTACCAAAAAAATTCAGCCAGACAAAAAGTTCCTTCAAGTTTCTGGGTCATAATTTTCTGGAACTCTTCTCACATGTTTTTATTAGGAAGATATAGAAGAAATTGGGGTTTTGACCTTAACAGTTTTAAAATTGCCTTATATTCTGAGCGTACTTGAAGCCCCCTATAATGCATTTCGCTCAAAGCCTCATCCATGAAGGCCCAATACTAGCTGATGACAGACTCAGGATCTGGCCTTCATGTTGTACAATGGTGCTGTAAATAATTGTATCCATATCTCCCAATAGTACCTGTACGAACTCCTCCCCAGTTTTGAGGGGATGCAATATTTCCAGCCAGATTTACTGTAACATTTGGCACCTGCTCTCAACTACTCTTGGCTGCCTCTTGCTGCCTGGCTTGCTGGTGTTCTCCTGCAGTGGATATTCATTTTCTTCTCTTCCATTGTCACTTTAGCCATTTTCATGCAGATACACATAAACCCTCTGTATCGCCGCTTTAACAAGACCACTGTTTTGCAGGAAATCTCCTGGTTTTATGCACCCACTAGCATCACCCTATTCTGCAAATACTACCCCACCTATTAGCTATTTCCTACACAAAGTCACCTCTCCCAAATCTCATACACACACATACCCATGTCATATAAAAAATTCTTAATCTACAGTTACTCTTGCTCTCCCAGTGGACACTCTTCTTTCTCCAAGGTCAATCTTCAACAACAGCTAATTTTCCCACTTATGCAAATGGCCCCTTCTCTGTAGAGATCACGGTCTCTAGCTACATCATTCTACTGTGGAGTTTCTGCCCACGGTTTTTATGCAGTAGGGAAATTTTATATCAACTCTATTTTCAAATAGCTGAAAGGCATTTCCATTGTGCTTGATACAGCACCTCAGACTTGTTCAACTGGAAGTTTTTCATCTGAATTCAATCTCCCCTAGTTTCTACAATGGCTGAATATGTGATACTGCAGTGGTCTGACTCCAGTCCTCTGGCCCTCTGGCCCCTGAAATCACTGTTGAGTCTCTAAGGGCTCGGATGGCCAGAAGGGCCCAGAAAGGTGGCCACAGCACAGAAAAGGTAGGGAACACTAGCAGATGACCATTCCCAGTCCTAAGCATGTAATTACAAGTGCAAACAAGTGCATTTAAGGGCCTATTTACTTATCACATATGGCACGTGGAGTTACAAACTGGATTTCTTCACGAAGCATAAAGCTCTATATCCCCTACTCTCAGGAAAATCAAAAGTCTGTTGATGTGTTACTGGCTGACATCCTCCGCAATATTCCAGCCTTAAGTCTTGTTCACATTCAATGGTGGCTGCAAAATTAGATGCTAGTTTTGAACATGTAGCCCTCAGAGCACATTTATATACATATACACACCAATTCTGAACAAATTATTTTTATGGTTGGCACTAGCTGCACCAGCATGTTTGAGAATCTGACAGATTTCTGCATATGTAATCAAGATCTCAGTAATCCTACATAATTAGCCCACATCAATTTTTCTAAAACAGTCATCTTTCTGTATAATAAGAGAGGATGTTTACAAGGCTCATTTATCTTTACAGTCAGTAATTTAATAAAACTGTGTTTCCAAGACCTGAACATTGAGTTAACAATCAGCAAATGAAGTTCTGGAGATAAGGAACTCATGAACACCTTGGTCAATGACTTTCCTTGCATAGGAAACTGCAAGCAAAAGTTCTACTGTATTTACTAGGAAACTTTTATCAGGATGAGGGTTTACCCAAACAATGAACACTAGTTGGCTCCTTTGAACTGCTTTTGGCCTACACTATTATGATCTCACAGGTACGTGTTTTATGTTCATTTTGGGGTGCTAGCAGTTGGGAGATACTGTTTTCAAAAGACCTTAAAGAAAAAGTCTTAATCCAGAACTACAAGTTTTCTTGATTGTGAAAAAGGGAGGGTAGCAAGAAGTCATTTTAGCATATTCCAGTGATTTATTCGTCCAACATTCTTTGTTCAAAATATTAAGAAAGAGTGCTTTTATATGTACACTTAAATATATAATATATGTGTGTTTACATTAATTAAAAAAAAACAGACTGAAATGGTCAAGTCAAGGGAAAACAGTTAAAATTAATGCTTTCTTGAAGTACAAAACTAGGATGTTTGAACTATAAGTGAATGGCTTCATATTCATATTTCCTAGTCACTAGAAGAAAAATTATTATAGAGGTCTTGCAGAGGTATGAATACACTATAAAGATTCTTCCTTGGAAGATGCTAAGAAATCAAATTGTATAAAGCCACTGGAGGAGAAAAGCCTAAAGAATAAAGGATACATTACATTTTTTTAAATCCAGATAACAGATTACTATTAAATAATGTTAGGTAGTCCTATGAACAAACCATAATTTGGATAAATTATCCAGAATCCATTATTTTTGCATTCATATATGATAAAAGCAAATATATAGAGAGAGAGTTTTTCCCTGCCTCTTGGCCTAGGAAAAAAAATCCTGGTTAACTAGAAGTAAGAAAAAGTATATCATGTAAAAAAAAACACAGATCAGTGAGAATAAAACAACAAAAAGAATAGTTCCCTACCCATTACTTCCCACTGTGTGAACTTTTGACATATCAGCAAACTCTTCCTTTCGCTTGCTACTACTGTTGTACTGCTCACTGTACAGTTTTAAGGACATCTGTTCAACAGCATCTCTTTGTGCTTCCAGGTAGCATAGCTGAACCTCAGCCTAGAAAAAGAAAACAAAGAGAGGAAAACACAAAACACAACATTTAAAAAAAAATTCAGAAAGAATACATTTAAAACAAATACTTTTGGACGGCAACAATTTTAACCAAATGATTCACATAATGATTCACATAATCATTTTCCTCCTTGCATGACAGTGAAAAAGGCTGAACCATTAAGTCAGAGAAAAAGTACACCATAATCCCAAATGCCAGAAATTAACTATTTAGGTTTCTATCAGAGAAACTGTTATATATTCCATGAGATGTATAGCCAATCAAATCCTGCTTAAAAATATCTGGACAAGAATAAAAAAGATATTAGGAACTAAGCACTAATAGAACAGGTAGATATATAAAATTACATTTCTTACAGGCCTCAAGACTGATATTGTTGACAATTTGCTTGTGCTTCCTAATTAATGAAAGCCATATTGCTACAGGTATTTTTCTTTCAAATAGTAAGTGTAAATAAACCCAAGCAAATTGGCATTATTCACATTCTGCTTTCTGGTGCACACTGATTACTCAGCAATTTTAATTGCAAGGAAAAAGCCAATAAGTGAGATATACTGTTTTCCATCAGACTCTGTGCCTGGCCAGAAGAATGTTGAATAATATTTGACATTATAACTGATTGAATAGACACTTTATTTATTGCAGCTGTGGTAATCAGTATGCTTCTGAGGCTCAGAGAACCAGATGATACAAGGATAAAATCTGCTGTTTGCCACACTTGCCCCTAGGAATAGTACAAAAAACAGAGGGTAGAGTAAGTTCAAAAGCATTGTGACCAGTATGCTATTGTTTTCTTTTAATATACTTCATTGAAAGAAAAAAGCATTACAAATTCTGATGATGCTTCAAAAACGGCTACTGCAGTGTAACTACATACTTTTATTTCCATTAGGAGTGGAATGCCTGCTTAACTATTTGGTGCTATGGCAAGAAAATGCAATGAGAATGGAGGAAATTTTATGTAAGGACTCCTGTATTTTCTGCTGTGGGAAGCCAGGAATTGAAAAGTTTGTTTGTCTGCTGACAGCTTGACAGTTGCCAATCAACAGCAGCCATAAAGAGAAAGTAGTGAAATGGTTAGAGAGAAGAAGGGTAATCTGCAAAATGTAGGAAAAGTGCAACCAAGTGAAGGGAAACAGGCACTGAAGAATGTCAGTAGGGAAAGTCTGAAGGAAAGCTGGAATGTCTTTATAAACTAGCAGTTTCCTATATTTGCTTATGCCTTGCCTTGGTGCAATTTTTGCTGAGTAATAATGGAGGCCATTTAGAAATTCAATTTCCTTTTAAAATTTCTCATTCAAACAGTGAGATTAGTTATGTTTTTCAGTAAACCCCAAAATGTTTTCGAGAAATTAAAAACCCAAACAAACAAAACAAAAAACCAGAAAATACAGAAATTATTAGTAATTTTCCAAGGAGGTAAAAGATAAAAATTCCAATTAATCCATGCAGGTCTTTAAGTGTGTAAATAAATGTAATTTTTTTTAAATTACATATTTAAAAGGCTTTCATACATACTTTAAAATAGTGGAAAATTAAAACACAAAAGGTTACCGATGAAGAAACATTACCTGAATAGAAGACTAACTAGCTGGATGTGTCCAGTTAGAGTACAATGGTAAGGTCTGAGAAAGCTATAAGACTTTTCTGCTTTCTCAGAAACTGTAATTAAAACTGCTGTTTATATAACCCAGAAATGACCAAAGGCAGCAAATAAACAAACATCATCACCTTCCTGTTTCCCTTACACCCCCAAGTCCATTTTCCTCTGAGTTGATAAACAGTCCATTTCTACAGTATACAGGGGGTCCTGAACAAATTTCTTTTTTTTTTTTTTGGAAGGATTCCTCATCAGTAAGAATAGTGTTCCAGTTCAGTATTTTGTATTGTCCACATAAGGCTATTAATTTGTTCTTTTGACGTATTCTTCCCAATGAGTTATCCACTCATTGTTTTTATTTTAGTTATAGTTGACATGATACATTCAGTCTAAAGCACTGTTGCCAGTGACCAGTAAATTTCTAAAACAATTAGATCTAGAAACTAAAATCTGTGACTGTTTTAAGCCTAGAGGGGAAATCTTGTGGAAAACTTGAAGTAAAATATTTTCCCAATTTTCAGGGTGGGTTTGTAAATCAAGATAAGTAATTCTTGCTTTTTCTACAGGTTTTGGGTGGGGTTTAGGTTGGGGGTTTGGTGGTTTTTTGGCTGTTGTTGAAATTATGTACACAACCTCCCAACCCGGTACTCTAAAGAGAGGGAATTCACATGTAGCCTAAACTCTGGAATATCACATATATGAATTAAAATTCAGCTCTGAATTATAAGAACACATGTTATTTCTCAAATAGCACAACTATCCCAATAATTGAGATTTTTTTTCTTGCATTTTCTTATTTGCCTCCCTATAATTTCCTCTATATTTTAAAATAAGAAATTGGAAAAATAAAGGCAGCAGCTTTTCACAGATCTCTCATTTTCTGTTCACTTGCAAAAATATTTGTAAATAGGCAAGTCAATAATGTATACAGAAAACAGGAGAAGAAAAAGAAAGATGAAATAGAATACTGGGGGAAAGGAAACACAGGATGGAAAGAGTAAGTAAATATAGGGAGAGGAATGAATAATAATCCACTATTTCTTCCTCACAAATATAGGACGCTCCTGTACTAAGGATTATAAACTCCATCAACATCATACTCTACGAACCCTGAATACAACCCAGTTCTTGTACATCAGAAATATGATCCCTCCATAAATCAACTATTTTTGTTTTTAAACCCAATTTCTGTCTTCAGTGTTTGTGAACAATTACAGCAACTCAAACTCAGACAGCATACAGTTTCAGATGGATCTCTCTGATTTCTTTTCTGTATGTATTCATCCATCTCACTGTTGTACTTAAGCATTTTTTGGTCCCTGTTATACTGATATCAACTGCAAATCCAAAGAGGCTTTGAAGACCTTGAGTAGGTATTGATCAGTTTAAGTCTCAAAAAAGTACATTCTGCAGAAGCTGACCTAACAGGTACAAGGCATACTATAGAAAATAGTACACTGCACAGATACATAATAAATCTACTGCAGTTTATTTTCAATTTAAAATCTTTACTGGTAATGAAGGACTAGTTTTGCAGTATTCTGGGAGAATAAAGTAGAAACTTTATCAATTGCTAATCAAATATAGAAAAGTTACTTGTTTTATCCTACATTAAATGTTCATTTTCAGATTGCTCTGCATATGCTTTCTTATTACTTAACTTTTAAGAACTTAATCTCTATCACAAACACACCTCTATGGACATGGATATCTAGAAAATCCTGAGAAAGTCTACTGGGATAGGCGTCATCCCAAATATAGGTAATGGGAATTGGGTGAGAGGCAATCATTAATTTACTCTTACTGCCCCATCCCAGAAGTGGAATTCAGTTCCTTCTTTTTTTTTTTTTTTTTTTCCAGAGGATGTAGCACATCAGAATATGTGAAAAATTGAACATGGGAAAAAAAAAAAAGCCAAGAAATGATACTCAGCAATTGTTTTTCACTTCATGGTCCTCTTCTAAGTGACCATTTTTGCAATAGAAAGGCAATAAAGATAGTGGTAATGATCCTCTTACACACTTGTATAGATTCTCTACCTACCAGGATGGAGTGAGTTTAAAATATTCTATTGTAAATTAAACTGAGATATTCCCAATAATCAAATGACAAAATGCTCTCATTTTCCTGAACTTGCAGGGTCCAATCTCTGAACAAGACTATGAAAAACCAGTAGTCTCTGCAGGAAAACAGTGAAAAAAATCTAGACTAGTGCCAAATATTCAGTTCTAGTAATTGATGGCAAATAATTTCAAAGCTATTGTTAGAAAGCCCATTTTCTAAAAAACAAGACCTTATAAATAAACTGAGGGAGCCTGGGGTGCAAAATCTGTTCCTTAAGACTGGCTTTGCATGACAACATAGAATGTCCTTTACTATACAGATCACTACATAACACAAAGGGGTAATCAGTGACAATACAAATCAATGAAAATACATTGCATTTCTTGTTAGACCTACATGTTGGAATGACCTTATGCTGAAGTGGAGAAAGACAAGACAAGGGATAATGGCTGTTACTGTGGGAGGAAGGAGATTGAAAGGTTATATTGTATACAGAGTGTGAAATGACTTAAAATTTACACCAATGTAAATTGGAGAAGGGAACTCAGAGCTAGTGTTGCTCTGCTGCAATTTTTTTTTTATATTGGAATGTACGAAAATAAATATCACTGAATTGGTTTTGAAAGGGAAGTATTTTCAGACACTCTTTCCCAGCGAGCAAAAGTCTTTTGTTACGAACTCTGTTTCTGTAAGCAAACTATCCTGTGTTTCAAATATAGAAATTATAATACATTCAGTTGAATTTGAATTATAAAAGTATCCTATCTTGCATTATCCTTTCTCTAAAGTTCTGTAAAAAAGCTATACTGCTGCCACACTACACTGTGAGAATTAGTGAGAAATACAGACATAGTTCAGTTCCTCTCCCATTATTTGAACTTCAGCTGTTTATGTATTATGTTTATTAAATTAAAGCACCAATTCCAGTTTCTGCCAAACAAGAGGTGGTGAGATGCTCCTATGCAGCATGTAGATTTAGAATACTAGCTATATGTATATTTTATAGAAGCGCATACTTAGCTGTCTCATTCTAAAAGGATGCACTTCTGAGCTTGTCACGGTATATCTTTGCAGTTGGTCAGTTTCTTGAGAAATAAAACTGAGAGCAATTCCTTGCCAGAAATAAGTTGATCAGAGTAGCATTTATGTGGTTAAATACTTAAGCCTTTTTTGTCGCTTTCTGTCACAATATTCTGGCTACTGCTCCACATTATAAAGTTCTGGAGAAGGCTTTATTACAGAATATGAAAAAGACCCTGGCTCTGTCAGAGTATAGCTACTGAATAAAATTATGGTGAGAAGTATATGCCTCAAAGTATCTTCCATGGAGATGTAGATTACAGAAAGAGTTCTTCAGCAGGCAAGAGTTTGACCAAAGGCATCACTCCATTCCTACACTGAGCCAACAGGTCTTCTGTTGATGAAAACGCTTAAGGTAGAAGCAGTGCTTCTAAGAAGTCACTGCAGCATTTCAAATGGCATTGTACAACAGAATCGTAGGGTCATTTAGGTTGGAAATGCCTTTAAGGTCATCAGTCCATAGCTTGGCAGCGTTAGGCTTCTTGGACTTCAAGTGACTGCTTCCACCCCTAAGTGTAGGCATTTCTCCCCCACACACATAATTAAAACAGGGACCTTGCTGCTGTTGACTACTTTCTTAGTCTGTTACCCTTCCTGCTTTTGGCTTCCTTGCCTCTTCCATCCTTGATCTTGCACACTCTCTCCAGGACCAAATCAGATTAAAAAATAGTCCTATATCATGAAATATGTTTACTGAGAGCTGAATATTTGAGAGTCCTATTACAAAGGACACACTGTGTTGTGATCATGCAGGAAATTAATTTTGTTAATCAGGGCATGCTTGTTACCAGTAAAAATCTTAGCAAAGTGTTTTTATCATTATAAATCTCAGAAATGCTTTTATATCAGGAATAACTTTATCACTTTGTTTTTCAGTATACTAAAACCATCACAATAACATCAAATCTCCACACAGAACGAGCAGAATTACAAGGCAACAACATCGTTGCATATCAAGGTACTTAAATTCATTGTAGAGTTTAAGTAGAAGCAGTAACAGCACAGTGAATTGTAGGTCCATCCACAGAAGCCATAAAATGAAATTTTAGACAGGCAGGGTTGTGTTATAGCAAGCAGAACTTCAGGCAGTTCTCAGAGCCAACAGAAATAATAAGAGAGGAAAAAAGGGGGGGGGGGGGAAAGCCTGTAAATAAGAGCAATACTTTTTTGCAGGGTTTCCTTTGGCTTTCAGAAATACATGACCTGTGACTTCAGGACTGTGGAGCACAAATGCAATCAGTAGCATGGCCTCAGCAGCATTGTCCGACCAAATCCATGGAGATGCCATGATCATGCTGTTAATTTAAAATCTAGACCTCTGGTGTCTTAATTCCTGACTGTTCACCTGGCCTTTCATTATGTTTGGTGTAACATTAAACACTACACAAGAGCATGGCATGCCCTGTGCATCAAACAGATCTCAGCTATGTACACAGAGAAGTTCCCTATATTACAAATACCGAAAAGCATTGAAGAAAAGTATGAAAGGATTAACCTCTTCAGGGACTTCCAAGACTGAATAATTTCTGACAATAGCCTCCAAAAATGTCCAGGTAAAAAAAAGTTTTTGTAACAATGGGAATTGAACAATTGCCAGGATCTTTTGCTACTTTTCTAGTCTTGTAGGTCTGTATCTCCAGCCTGCAGAAACGAGTGACAGGCAGGATGCAAAAGAAGAGATTTTAATAATTGGGAGGCCAGGTGGGGAGCAGGTTTGCTCTGAAAATGGAAAGGGCTGCGGTGATAGAAGAGCGCTCATCAAAACTATATAGAAGATACAAATTAACAAGGATGCAGATCCAGCCTAACCCATCAACATAACAGAGTGCATTTCTTCAAAACTGCCACATGCCTTCCAGCTCCTTCAGTGACGCCTCTTCACATACCACAATAACAGTAAGCCTAAACAGTCACATTCTTAAAAGCCCAGAATCTGTCCTATTAAATTAGAAGTTCATCAACATAACCATGGTTTCTTTCCTGTTAGTCAGAGAAAACAATTTATTTTAGGAGGCCAGAAGACAAACATGTTGTACATATAGAAGGCTGAAAAACTTTCTGTGCCAGCCTCAAGATTCTCAAGTCAAGAAGAGGATAAACTAGTCATGCACAGAAAGTCTTTCTTCAATGTGCTAAAATTATAAACTTACTTACTTAAAACCTCCACTATTTACACTGTTCTGATTGTTCCAAACATTTCCTGTGTTTGCACTTCTAGAGTAGTGAAGTGTTAAATAGAGATTGTTAAAGAGTCTGCCTATCATCCAATGCACTCATACTTCTAAAAATCATGCTCCCCTAAAAGGCTTGTGTACCAAACCATGTGGACAGGCAAATCACCTAGCTCAGTCTGTAGGCTGAGCATTCAAAGTGGCCATGCCCTTAAGGTTAGAGGTACCCATGCTCAGAATTCAGGACAGCACACTTGTGCAAGAGAAATTCCAGGGTGCTGGTGCACATTCCTCCTCCCCCAGCCCTGCAGCAGATTGACAGATATATGTCTATGTAAAAACAGTGAGAGAAGGTAGGTCTCGCAAAACCAATACTTCCCACGGAAAACTATCCAACACATCCCAGAAAGGCACGAATGAGCTAATAAAAATGTTATGGCCTTTTCCTTGGAAATTTTGCTCAGAGATCTACTTTGTGCATATTTTGGAGAAATCCCTTTTCTCCCCTTTGGGAGCTGTACTGCCTTACAGTGAAGCAAAACCTGATGAGTTATTTACAGAAAGTGGTTTCCAAGTTGTCTGAATTTAATATATTGAAAAATCTTACTTGGAAACAAATAGAAAATAATTGTTTACTTCTTTAAACTTTCATTCTGAAGTTACTTTAGTAATATGCATTGAGTTTTAATTAATTTTACCATACTATAATAGTATTTCTGGTTTGTTTTGCTATCTTTTCATGAACAGTGATTTTTTTGCATAATTCTGTTATTTATGCTGAAAGGAACTTACAGAAAATGTAGAAATTACTAATAAGAGAATGCCATATTACATAAAAATTGAAAATATTTTTTCTGTAATACTACATCATTTGTGAGCACTTTACATAGTAATTATTTTTAGTAGTACATAAACAGCTTGATTTTTTCCAAGTAGCTCCATTTTAAACTTCTATATGCTTGAGAAATGTTTCATATCTATTAACCTAATCATTACAAATACATATCTAAGTTTTCAAACAACTGGTTCCAAAATTTCCTAGACATATCAACTCACAAAACTGCAGAAGTTTTGATCTAAAATCTACTTCTGATTCAATATTTTGAGTCAAATATTTTGAGAGGTTTGATAGTGTCAAACATTTTCAAGTCAAAACTCCTACACTGACTGTACCTCAAAGACGCTCATTGAATGCTTATTTGACTTGTTCTGAAACTGAAGGTGATTCTTTCCATGCCTAGATAGTCTGTTTGATGTTATATTACCCCTAGAGATGCAAATGTTTTCTTATTCCTTCTTTCTCCTCCTACAGCAAGAAATTACAGGGGAGTTTTTAACAGCTTTTTAGATATTGAGCTATTTATAACATAAACTTGTGCAATATGAACACAAGACTGTCTCCACTGCAAGATTAAGTAAGAATATTCAGACTATGAAGTAGGATAAAAACTAAATGTCACTAATTTATTTAATAACAGCAGGGAAATGCAGGCTAAGTATTTTTCTCTGTAGATATTTTTTCCTATCCATATATATGTGATATATATATATATATATATATATATATATATGTTTCTTTGGGTTTTGAGGAAAATTAGAAGCAGAAAACAAAAAACAGAATTTTGAGGAAATTTTAAAAAATATTATTAGTAAAAATATTAGGAATTATTGTAGCAACAGCAAAACATATAGCTTAATATGTTGATTTGTACAACCACCGTGCCGTGTATAAAAAGCAGACACAAGCTGCTGCTCCTTTGAGTTTATTTATGATCCTCAGATGAGGAGCCTCTTGAAGAACCTGACACTTACTGAGGTAGAGGGAACTGTAAAAAGATAACTGTTTTAAACATAAAATATTTGTATTGCTAAGAGGTCAGCTTTGCCACTGCTGACTTCATTGCAATTTGCATACTATTAAAGCATTACCCGTAATGTTTGTAAAATTTAATTTTAAAGCTATGCTGTTAAAGATGTTTGCTGAATTGTAAGCACCTAGGACATTTGGGAAATTTGCTAAAACTACGATAGTTACAGTATTTCTGCCTTACTTTGCTTTTTATTTAATCCCCCCACAAACACACACTATTTTCTTCCATTTTATGACAATGAATCTCATTTTAATGTAAGCTGAGAAACTTGAAAAGAAGTATACTACAACAGTACAGTAATGGAGATAACTTTCTCTTTTATTCTCAATATATTTAATTTTGTTAAAAATGTCACTAACTTATTTATTTACTTTTGCTGGAGGCTGAGATCCAATTATACTCCTATAGACTAGAGGTGATGGTTATGATTTTCTACTTCACTCTAATTCAGGCTTTCTCATTAAATCTCACAGCTCGGTAATCATAGTCATCACATTTGTGTTTCAGTGCTGCATTCACACTCACACTCTCTTTCCCTGGATTTCCATCCTCCTTCCCTCACCCCATCCCCCAAGATCTTTATTTACTCCCTGGTAGAAACAGCAAAATTAAAGATGTATAATGTGCAGATACAATCTTTGCTTCCTTTTCTCTGCCAGACTAGCACTCTAAAATACACTTCTTTTGGGAAGTACTGACATTAACTCAGTTACTATAGTACATGAACTACCATTCCACTTTGAAGCACTACAGAAAAGTTGTCCTTAGACGATAATGGAAAGGATAGAGTAACACAGGAACAACAAGAATTACTTTACATACTAATAACAACAATTTAGTTATCAAAACAGTACAGAACAAGCATGCCTTTATAGTATTCTTTAAAAAATTTAGCTTCCTAGGGTTCTAATAGTTTTTTTCCTATGGTTCAGGAATGCACAGTAGCACTCAGCCCAGTGCCTGTATCCTTATTTCAAAGAGAATCATTCAAACCGACATCCACCCTGTCAAGAATCTTGACTTTGAGCTGCTAATGCAGAATAAAAATCAATATAAATTTTGATCATTTGATGAATATTTACTTCTTTCTTTCAAGCCTAGGGATTTAGAATGGAAAACTGCTGAATCAAGTCATTTTATTTTTTTTGTGTTTGTGCCAACACCAATTTACTACCCTCCTGAAAGTTCCTGAACAAGATGTCTCATGTGGCATACGTGTTGGTTTTTTCTGTCAATCATAACTGTGTGCCAGTAGGGAACCATAAACATTTTCCTTTCATACTCTTAGTTCTCCAAAAAGGAATATTTTGATTACTTCCTTGGAAAAGGTAAACTTGTCTTATTTAGACACACTGTAAAATGCCTATGTCTATTTTTCTAGGACAGCTGCTGTGCCTAAATTGATACTATCCATTAAATATTTTCTTTTCAGTATGAGTTGCCTCACGTAAAGAAGCAGTGTACAATCACTGCAAACAAAGCTTAGCAACACAAAACAAATAAAGATCTATATTGACATTATCACTTTCTCCATATATTTTCTGAAAAACTGCATGAAAATTCTGACCAGTATAATCCACACCAAATGTTTGTGAAAATGAAGATAGCAGGAGATAAATAGATCTCACAAGCGGGCAATTAAGATGTGACTCTAGTTTGCATTTCATCTTTAAAAGAAATTTACCTTCAATCTCAAAAAAAAAAGAGCTTATAAAAAAAGTTTATGCAAAGTTCCATAGTTTCCATAGTGACTGGTGTGGGGGTGAGGGAATAGAGAGAAAAGGAAAAATGATGCTTCTAAATTTGAAAAAGACCTAGATTAGTTTAACAAGAACTGTAAATGCAAGCAATTTTCATCTTGAAAAATTTTTTTATATATGAGTCAGTGGCAGACGGGCTTTATCTTAAGCAGCAATTTTGTTGGTCTCTTATAAATTAAATAAAAGTGGCAGCAGCTGTCTTTTGGGAGGCTGATATAGGCTTGTATAGTCATATGATATTACGTAAACAGATGTTTTAAATAAAATAAAATATTTAGATTGCTAGATACCTTGCTAGATACAAAGGCAATTATAGGATGTCTTTGTTAAATTAAATTTCTCATTCTTTTGAGGAAAAAAAAGGGAATTGTCCTGGAAACGGTACCAACAGGAAATGATTCTATATCTAAAACAGCTGGAGACTGTAACTAATATAAATTTACTTGAAAATAAAAATTCTCTATGCCTCTAGAGACATGCAGCACCATGCAGTAAAACCAGATGTGATAAAATTATTTTTAAAAAGTCAGTTTACAAATATATAAAAAATATTAATATATGATCCACTCTTGTAGTGAGACTGCTCAAGGCTAAGACAAAGTAAGAGAACAATTAAAGCCCTAAAATGTAAGAAAAGCGACATTTCTTTTCTAACAATAAAAAATGTCCTTTTTTCCATGAATGTTGCCTTTTCAGAAACATGTCAGACACCTTACTTTGACAACGATTCTAATGTGATAACACTTCATTGCATTACCAAGACAAAATTTAGTGGAAACCTTTTATCTCAGCACTTCAAGGTAGATTTTGATTCATATCTATGTTATATGTGTCAAAGTTCCAAAAATAACTTTAAAAATAAAGCCAATATCCAGTGCTCAAATTCCTTAGATACTTTAAGTAAGTATAAGCATATAAGGGAATTTTTCCAGAGCAAAGACTGCACAACTGGGTCTTATAGGAACACTTCAAAAAATATACCATACATTTTAGCCCATGACTGATGTGACTCAACCAACTTGCTCTTTCCATTCTTGTTGAAAACGTCACGGTATAACAGACTGTATTCTGTGTACTTGTAGTTTTACTCTTCTTCAAGGCCTCTGTTACTCCAGGCCCAAACCTGCACAGCTGATTTGGCTAAAGCACCTAAGGTCTTAACCTATAAAGAAAACACTCTAGGAGGAGAATGAATGCCAAAATATAAGAATAAGAATTTTACAGTTGTACCTTTCAAATCACCATTGACAAAAATCCACCCAAATTTGCATGGCCACCTTCTTCCTTCCTTGTTCCCTAATTGCTCATTCACAGTGCTTTTTAAGTAATATTATTTCATAATTTCAACAATGAATTAAATGTTTTTCCTTCTCTCACACTTAAGAAAAACAGCCCAGGTAAATAAAACCAAATGAAGCGTGCTCAAGATATTGGAAGTGCTATATTAGAGTCCCTATATAGCAAGAGCAGTAAATGGTATTAAAGATTCCTTTCAGAAAGCTTCAGGTAGGATTGCTTTCATTTTTTCCAGTAGCCTTAATTGGCTAAGTGCCTTTGGGCCAACTAATACCCAGAGAGACCTAATCTCAGTAATCTTGTAAATACAATGATTTCAACAGATTTGCATCAAAGACATGACCATTACATGAGATGCTGCCTGTTTGGTGCTGTATTATTTCTCATTTAGAATATAGTTAAAATTGCCATATTAATACAAGATTTATTATTACAGTGTTCTGTGCTACGAAGGGTCCAACAAACAGAAGATACTTGGCTATTTTTATTACAGTTTAGACAGGTGTTTAAATGGATATGAACAAACATTTTAAATTCAGAAGGAAAAGGAACCAGACTGAGAATAGCAAAATCACCCCTCTCAAGTTATAGATGTCAAAAGATTTCAAAGGTATGTAAAAAATGTTCATGTCACTACATAATCACAGAATTTAACCTTTTTTTCTTCAACATTAGGAAATATAACTCAGATCAAAATAACATATCACAGCATAATAGTCATACCTGCTGCATACCTGACCCATGAAAATGTGACTTTTCTGCAGCTAAAATATGATGCATATTGACTCAAGGAGCCTGAAGTACAACTACTACAAAAAATATGTCAAGGGAAAGCTTTAATTAAAAGATGCACATTTCCAGTAACCATAAATAAGACAATAATTACATTTTTACATTATACTGTTAAAGAAGTTGAGTATTACTACATGTGGATTTTGGACACAGATTACGATAGACCTTAATTTGTTTTTAGAGACAAAACAAGCATGAGTTCTAAACTATCTAATCACTGTACAACATAGTGTGGGACATAGGCTCCTTAGAAGTGAAAATAGCAACAAAAGCATTACACATTGATTAATCTAGACCCAAGAGAGGTCACAAAACGATAACTCAGAAGTCAGGGGTCATTAAAATAAGTATCTTCAATGCAGTTTGGTAAAAAAGTTTTATTCTAATCTCACAAATTTCTTAAACAGATTGACTGATACCGTGAGGATACTTTTGCTTTTGTCATAGCACTAATTAAAATGGAAGAATTAAGCCAGAGTGTTACAATAGAATATTAGAGGTTTTATTAACAGGCACAGGCAATATATAAAGAGTCAGCATCCATGTAGTGGGATGGTCCAAGGCCTAAGGGTATTTTTAGCAGGAAAATACATAGGTACGAGTGAGAGATCCTCATATATAGGCACACAGGTAATCTTGTGCTTCAGGTTCTCTTTGCTGAGCATGGTTGAAAACTGACTTTCCAGCAGTCTGTTTCCACAGAAGCCACATAGGAATAATGCTTAGAGATATTTTTGCATTACATATACAAAAAAAATTTTGTATTTGACTATAAATCCCTATATTTATTCTTCAGCTGTGTGTCCAAAGCAGCAAAAGTTAGTATGCTTTTTTCAGGGATCTTGGTTTCATTGTAACCAAACCATCAGTGTCTTATTGGAGTAGGCTCAGATTAAAAGTTCGAATCTTGGAGCTATCAGGAATAATTACCCTAGAAAGTTGTATGGTAGCAGGACATTATGGTCTTATTTATGGAGCTTAGGTAGAATTTCCAATCAGCATGATTGCATCTATTTCTAGTGCTTTGTTAATCGCTTCCTGAAGCTGCTCATTAAAGACTCCTATGTCAACACGTAATGCTGTGGCGGCTGAAACAGAGATTGGGAATACAATCACATCTCGTGGCTTGGCTGAGAAGTACACTGCAACATTGTGCACTTTATCACAAATGCTGTTTTCCCATTTGATAAAATGCCTTACCATGTCATGGAACAGTGGTCATTTATTTCAGAGGAACAAGCTGAATCTTCACCGTTAAATGCTGGATGTGAGCAAACATCATTCTATTTTTGTCTCCCTCAACAATGGAATTGCAGTGAGACCTAAGTACAGCAATTTAACATCTCTCTTACAACAGCCACAGAAGTGATGACAGCCCTAGACAATAATCACTTGCCAATACCATAGTACTTACCTACCAACTGTGAAAGCTCTCACAGCTGTAGTCAATAATTGAACCGACCAATTCCACTGTGCTGCATGTGATTGGTGATATTATCCCTTTAAGTGTGTTATTTAAGTTTGCAATGCAGTTAATTGAAACCCTACTAGATGCAAATCAAAAGTTTCAGTCTTAATTGAGATATTTTGAAAATTGAACCCATTGCTTCAGGCAGGTGCTACATGAGATTCCATTAATATAGGTAATTAACATTAGCCTCTGCTTTAATTAACATGCATACTTTAATTAGTAAAGCATTAACCAACATTAAAAAATCTGATCTTCATGCATCACAAAAACTGCAGAGTTATGACTGTGTTAGTTTTTCCAAGACTGTAAATCATACAACATATCAATACTTTTTTTTTAAATACATCAGATATTTTAAAAAGAGAAATAGACATATAAAATGTACATCCTTGTTTTAACTGAACACAAAACAGTGGAAAATATTTCTTAAGAATATCTGAAATATGAAAAAAGCTCACATAATACTTCAAAACTTTTGCCTGAAATTTATAAACATGTATATTATATTCATGTGTGTATCTAGTCAATTCATAAATTAAAATAATTCGGTTGTAATCAGATTCAGTGCTCACTATTAATTCTATGGTAGAATCCAAGACAGTGTTTTCCAGAGCTGGCATTTTAAAAACAAATGTCCTGTCAACAGTACTAGCTTTGCTTTCCCTCATACTTGTTTTAACATCATGATGTTTCCCAAAATAAGAAAGCCTATGACTGCAAACACGTTTGCAAACATGAACTGAATGTTTTCTTGAGTTTGCTAAGAGCCTTAAACATCTTCAAGAACTAGCCTGTTGCTCTGAAACTTTTTGTCCTACTGTGTCATAAAACCCACTGCTGAGTGCCATCACCTCTGGGATGTCAACCGGGGAGCTGAAGTGATACAACTGAGCTGGTTTAAGATCAGCCTGTCTGCACAGCAGGTCCCATTTACAGCTGTACAAGCTCTGTAATCAAGGGAACGTGCACAAGCAAGAGAACAAGTGCAGTTACACTCATGCTTTCAACCCAAATACAGGAATATTTCTTTGATACAAACAAGTTCTTTTTGACTCTGGACTTCTATTTTGCCTCTGAAGTTAAAAAGCATTTAGAAACGTAGTATATTCCCAGACATACATAACATAAGGAACTCCATTCAAGCCTGTGTAATTAAATGGCACAGAGCTCCAGTTTAAAAACCCTCTTTAAATAAAATTTAACATCAGTATCTTTCAGAATACTTTTCCAAACAGTGCAAAGATACCTTCATCTTCCTAATCCTTTCCTTCTGCTATGTATTTATCCATGTGATCCTGACAGCTTTGCTTTATGGTAAGTTCCACTTCTCCAACCTCATTATTACCTCAAAGAAGATTTCTGATCCACTCCACTCACTTTACTTCCTGTGTTTTCTTTCTCTATACCTTTCTCTATACAGGTGGGACATATATTAATTATTGTTATATAATGCTCATAAAAAGATACTGGATGTTTTGGCTTAAAAAATACAGTCAGTTTAACCATAGATCTGTTTCTACAATTTCTGCACGTTCTGAACCTCTACTGCATTTGGCAGTGAAAGGAACGGATGATGTTAAAGGACTACACACTCTATTCATATTGCATCCAAATATCTGCAGATCTCAAAGGCAGCATGTACATGTGCAGAGAAAAGACAATGTCCTTTCTGAAGCTCCTTACAAGTACAACATCAATGTCACATAAGGGCTGTGTTTGTTCCTTTTTGTTAAATGGGAAAGAACTTGAATGAAAGAAACATGAAGACAAAAAAATTCTTTAAAATTGGAAAGATTCACTTAATCAATTTTAAACACTTCTTCTCCATGGAGTAAATCCTGCATTGTGTTTCACATATTCATAGCATCTTAAATGTAAGGCTTTCCAAATTCTGAATCTACAATGCTTCCAGCTAAAAAAATCTAGATCTCTTTGGAGCAATTTGCCAGATTTTGTCAGATTCTGCAGGACATATTCTGGAATTTTGACAGTTCTCCCTGAAAGTAAAAGAGCATTACAGCTAAAAGAAACTTTGTTGAGTACTTTTCATGGCATGCTGTTGAATTCAATATATTTTATAACCTGCAAAACCACAGCTATACTGAAAGCAAAATTTATAGTTAAAAATCTGTCCTGACTTATATTTGAACAAATCACAGTGATCATGAAATTATTGTTTTCTGTAAAACAACGTGGTGATACTTTTAAAACAGTGATTTTCACAATACAGAGTCTATGCGTAGTCACGTTTACATGGAATGCTGAGTGAACCCAAAAATATTTTTTTTCTTATTTACTTGATTGAATTTAACTACATGTTTTTTCCATGGTAAGTAACAAAGAAATGAGAATAAAATATGTAAAAACTATGCTTAAAAAAGTTCTAAGCAGTGCCTTGAAAGGTAGACAGACTCATCCTGAGATGAAGAACCCACAGTGTATCGACCAAGGAGCTACAGGGAACAATGTGCATTACATTCATGACATCTTGAAAGATTTCTCCTTTTTTTTTCCCCAGTGAGGTCTTTATAGTGCTAAGGGTCAAAATCTTCTAGCACTTCTATTAAACTAGGTAAACCTAGAAAATGAAGTATTGGTAGTATTCTGTCAAAGTCAATGGCAATTTTTTTATTATTATTTCAAGCAAGCAGGGCTTCTTACAAATCATGTGACAAAAATTAATAAATATATCTCAACTTGTAATTTTAAAGGCAGGGATTCCAGACACTAAAATTCAACATATCTTTAAGATACAGAAGACATACTGTAACATAACTATCATGATATGGGGTTGCAAACCAAAAAAAATTTGAAAGCAAGCTCAGACGAGTCAATGAATTTTACTGCTCTAAGAACAACAGAGCCCCCTTTTATCATGAGGAGAACAAGACCATATATGGTCCAGTTATTAACTTGGGATGAAACTTGAAATGTCAGCCTTGCTTCTCCAATATTGCTGCAGGAAGGAAGGGCCAGGCACACCAAATGTCTTTTGTTCCCTGTGGGAGGTATATTTTGCCCTCTTGTACCAGCTGCCACTCCTTCTACACCAAGTTAGTCATTTGTAGCTATAGGTTTCCCACGATATAGACACAGGCAGGTGCAAACAGCAGGGTCATGTCTCCCATAGACAACCACCTATCTTGGGTCTTGCTGAGATCCATCCTTGAAGCTTTTTGTTCTTTTTCTGGCTCTAGAAGATTATCTAATAAATGATATTAAACTTTGCCTCCCTTATCTGTAGTTCATACTTGTCCTTACACCCTAAAGTTATGAGCGGTATTGTACCCTATAGGGCTTGACATGGTCTGAAGTAGAACTTTAAACATACCTGAAACAGTTCTGTAATTACTAAAAATAGATGGTGTGTGACATACTGCACCCAATGCCTTTTTGTTTAGAACTGTTATTTTCCTTAGGCTATGAAAATACATAGTTAACATCCTCTTATGAAGTGATAACTGTGAAGGATAACTATTATTTTTGTTTCTTGGAGGTTTATGGCAAATTTGGCAAATGTGACTTCCACTTACAAAAGTGCCAATGAATAAGAGAATTCAACTTTGGAGTTAGCTTACTAAGCCAATTTGTAAATCCTACCTTTTATTTTCCTATGTTTAAAATACCATGATATAGACACTGGAACATCAGAAACAGTCACTATGATTGGCATTTTTTAAAAAAGAGAGTAGAGCAGTGTGATCTTACAGTTCCAATTAATACCCATCTGAATTAAGTATTACCTATTTTTAATTACATAAAATCAACCCTGAACTTAAAATCCTACCACAAAATAGAAAGAGTCCAATGAAATGTTGATTTTTCGTGCTTGCATGGTTCTCCCAGAATCCTGGAAAGAGTCTTTCTTTCCATGTTGATCTTGCTGCTTGCCAATACTGACATTCACTATTTGTGTCTGTGGCAGAATTTTGCTCCCCACTTGATTTGCTGTCCTATTGAAATATTACCAGGAGCATGGGAAGTTTGCTGCCATGTTAAGAGAGAACACTTCCTGTTTCCACTTTTCTTCTTACCCATCTAATGGGAATGTGAACCTTAAAAATTCTCTGTAACTAACTTACATATTTTTCTTCATTACATAATGTAAAAAATAGAGAAACTTAATATTTCCTGTCAATAAATATATACACTGGCTACATTTGTGTTCAGTTTGTTTCATTGCTAATAATTTCCTGACAATATTTAAACACAGAATGATAATTTCATTCCAGGGTAAGACCTTCTGCAGTAAGTCAAAATACCCCAGGATTCACTGGCATTTTGCATCTTTATAGATAAAAAAAAACGGAAAAGAGAGTCTAGAAACTTAGCAGAAACTAGGGAAAAATTAAAGATAGGTAAGTTTTGATCATGTATTTCTTCTTGCCAATTGACATACATAATAGAAAATGGTAGAGAATAGGTTAAACAGTCTAAAAGGATTTTAACCTTAAATTTGACAGAAGCTAAATGGCTGTGACATTGGGTTCTTCTACTTTATTCCAGCTAGTAATCCACCTTCAAAGTTCCTGTCAGGTAAATGACCTTGTATTTCATTAACTGATAATTAAATGGATTTATTCCACTAACGGTTTTAATTAAAATGCTAGAAATATTGATTACCCCTCTCATCCTTATTCCCCCAGATGAAAAAAAGGTTTTAGGAATGTTTATTTAGAGAAGACAGAGAATTAAATTAGATTGAATCTCTATGAGACCTGAAGACTGGTTCTTTCATTTCTGCTGCTCAAGCAGAAAAAGGTTTCAATTTTTTGATGTTTGATTAATTATTTTGAAATCCATTTATGCTTACCTTGGTGTTTAATTAAAAATGTCATTTTTAGCATAATTTAATTGGCTATCTGTGGAAGACTAACTTCAAACTTATATTTAAAAAATGTTGTGGGGTTTTTCTAATTTGAGGTAAAAGAAACTTTTTACTTATTTGCTTTTGCTGTAAAGGTATCATCTCATGAATGAAGAACTAAGAAGGGATGAAGAACTGGATTTACTACATTTGAATATGAAGATACATATGCTTATGAGTAATGCAGCTTTATTTGGCTGTACACTTGAATCTATTACCAGTCATTTAGAATCTCTAATCTAACAAATATGGAGTGTGTGCCTCCAAATATTTTGGATTTATTGTTACTAACTTTAACAAAACTCTCTGCAGTGTGTCCAGAAATGCTTTTAGTATTGGCTGGAATCCTTAAGCACATGATTTAATATATAGTATGTATTACTGAAAAAAAGAATTCAGTTCAATTTATATTCAGCAAACAAATATTAGAAAGAAACACTAATTTGTTTGATTTTTTTTTAATTTATCTACCATGTGTGAGTATTTCTCTGTTTTCTTACCCTATTGTCTTACTGATCTAAAATTTGCTTTCTACATGAAATACTATTCCACCGAAGAACCAACTTTTTTTCTTAAGTGAGAAAGAGATTAAGATCAAACTGGTTTGTATCATTTCAATACCAAATAAAGATATGTTGTGGTCTTATAAGACCATATTTTGTTACCACTTGCTAGCTCTAAAATATATGTTCTAGAATTTTCAATATGGAAAGTTATAATAAAAATATGAACCAAATAACTAAAGCCCTAATTCTGTAAAACACAAGCTTAACTTCAAACACTTAATCTGTCCCATTGAAGGGCAACAGAATTTTTCCCATGGTTACCACTACACGGTGTGGACTTGCGGAAAGGTTTTGGTGACTCAAGATCATCACACCTATTTATTTTTCCTTTTGTGTTATTTACTTGTGAATGGAATGCTACATAAATATGGGTCAAAAACCTAAAAAAAATTTCACTATTATGAAAGACTAATTGCAGTAGGTTCTTGCATTTCAAGTGTGAAAAAGAGGAAAGGTCTCCTCTGCAGATATGACACTGGACTCTCAGGCTTGTCAAAAACACATTAATGATCTATTTTACACAGTCAGTATAATTTATATTTCTCCCCTCTTTGTTCAACTGTTTAATGAAGAAAAATTTCATAGCCTGATTCAAAGCCCAATGAATCAATTAAAATATTCTTAATCAAAATATTTGTCTCCAGAACTCCATTTCTTTACAGTTATTTTAAGAAGTCATGCAAATCTGAAATATGGTTAGGTGACAGTGACTTGTGTACAGCCATGAGTCATTTAAGCATGGGGTAGCTAAAGATCTTTCCAATGATTTACTGTCTAAAAATCATTGTTGCCCTTTAATAAATAACTGCAAAAAGCAAGTGACAAAAACCCCAAACCAGCTTATGTCTTCGTGAGCTGCAGAAGACTTACATTGAGGAGTTGAAGAAGATAAATTGTGCAGCATGATGCTGCCTTTCTGAAGTCACTGGATGTTCCACTCCCCTGATGTGCTCATTGTTACATTTTCAAAGCGCCGCACGTGGTTTTACTCATGCAGCTTTCCATGACATCAGTGCAAGTCCAGTAGCCAGCACACCAAGTCAGACTCTTTCCCACAAATGTACTCATGCAGAAACTTTATTCATACAGCACTATTTCCAAATTCACAGCAGCTACTCCAGTAATTACTCATTTCCGCTCACATAGGTTTGCAAGATGAGGTTGTTACTGCTTTTTGCTCGAGCTATGAAAGGGAATGGTAAAGTTGGACCTACTAACTTTCACAGACTGTTCCAGTGAAGGCAGCAAGGCCTTTCAAATCTTTAGGTCAAGCTTCTTTGACATACAGAATGCCACAACACATTCCTGTCTGCTTTCAGAGGACTAAAAAACTTGGTCACAGCATTTTATCTCTGAGTTACTCTTTTATTGTCTCTTTAATTTTGATTACTGTGAGTATAGGGAAACAAAGTATTATGTTATTTTCATTTAATTTTCTGCTATTGATTTGTTCAATGCTTAACAGGATCATTTTGCCATATTTGGTTACATTTTCTATTTTATTGTGCAAATTTATTAAACTACAGAAGAACCCTTGACCATGTGGTGCCTATAAAATAAAATTCTGACAAGATGATCTATTGTTTGTTTTCCTTGTCTACTTTCAATAATGATTTCCAAGAAAAATGCAAATAAAAAAGAAGTCACTGAATACGAGTAACTCCATTGTCCATGGACCAAAGACGTTGAAGCTTTTCAACAAAGAGCAATCACTATTCAAAACTACAGAAATTACACAGGCAAATCCATATAAAAGTGCTACCTTTACTACTGCTACTATTGGCAGTGATTGGTTTGTTTTCAGAGACCTGTGAAAAAATTTTTAAAGATGCACATGGCATAGGTTTTACCGCTTTTTTTTTTCCTGAACTCTCAGAAAATAGCCAAGATGAATAACTTTGTTTTTAACACTGATATATGACACATTTTAACCTGTCTACATACAAAAGTAGTGCTGTTAACAACTGCAACTTTCTTCAAGTATGCTATGAATCACTGTATTCCTTTTTCCTTTTTTCATGCACCATTGCCACTATCTTACCTTCAGCGGTTTTGCTAGATTTCAATGAAGATGGAACCAGAGGGCACACATTAGAATTTTATATCAGTTCAAGAAGGGGAGAGAAGAAAGACATATGAAGCTAGAATGACATTCATTGAAGGTTCCCTAGGGAAGATAACACATGTTTTTGTCTTTCACCTGCTAGGCATGCTAAATCAGTGCAATGATAAGCTAATTTATGAAATATATTTCATTGAAACCTGGACATCTTTACTGTTGCTAGTTTGGATATTAGCTTTTCAGAAATAAAAGACAACTAATTTAAAAGATGTTAAAAGACTGGTTTTCTTAGGTAATGCATACCATACATGTTCGCTGGGGCTCTGGATTTCAGTGCATAAACATTTTGAAAGCAGTTAGGATCAGGTGAAAGTTAAAATTTACACTCACAGCTCCTTAAGAAAAGGAGTAGCTTGCTTTCAAAACCAAAAGAAGATTCTACCCAATTTTTTTTTAAATGTACTGAAACAAACCCACAGGAGCCGCAAGAAAGATGACAGTGTGTCTTACCAAAACAGTGTCTCAGACACCTTCCATAACAGATGTGCAGCAATCCAATACTGAGGAGTTCATTTATTATCAAGGCAGTATAGGCTGCCTTTTGTTCCTCACAGAGTCCAATGCACAAAAGGTGGCTCTTCAGAAGAGACCTTTAGGCTACCTCTGTTCAGGGATTGCATTAAGACCTTTTTATTCTAGTTGTGGGAAAATGTATTATATGGTTGTTGATGGAACATGATGTTAACGTAAAAGTTTACAGTTTACTTCACCATCAAAAAGAACACTGGAAGATGTGATATTTCTGGTTTTGTTGAGGGCTATTTTGTGAACAAGAGCACCTCAACATTTTACAGTCCTTGCTGAACACACTCACAGGGAATTTAGAGACAGTCCATAATGCAGATGTAGAGATGTACAATTCAAAAAGCATGAACTAATGAGGTTAAATTTTATAAAGTATCCTAGCTGTCTTACAGATAATTGTGTTTAATTTTAACAGTTTCGTGATCAGACACAGATGTGAGCGTAATATCAAAGAGGATTTAATGCTTACAACAGTTATAGCTCATCATTTATTCTATTTATAATTTTGGTGGTGCATTAACAATTATCTTTTTTTATTCTTAAATAATCCAAGCAAAAGTTTTAAAGAAAAAATGTATTTTGAAATACTGGGCACATTTTCTGAATGTACTACTGGGACTTGAATATTTCTTGTTCAGAAAAAAAAGAAGCTTGGAGATATTAGAACATCCAGGAGCTTAACCACCACTAGTGAATATAGCTATGTTCACTAACCCCAGAACTAAAGACTGCAGTTCCCAAAACCTTTATCTTTAATCAGCCCTTTGACTGCAGCATTTGTTGGCCCCAATAGAGAGAGGAACTTTGGACTCATGAGAAGCTTCAGCAAGGTCAATGAAGCAACATACATGCTTTAAGTTTTAGTGCATGTTTAAGCATTTCACTGAATTCGTGCCACGGTCTTTTTCTGAACATTTATGCAAGAGGTAGGGGAAAATGTGTCAGTTAAAGTTACCTGTTCATTTGGGGTGATGAATAAAACCAAATCTCTTTTGCAAGTTTCCCTGGATGTTTCCACGTCTTTACTGATGTGCTCTTTACACTGAAACATTTTCTTTTTACTGAGAATTCCTTTTCAAGCAGTCAAGACTTAGTTATGCCCACATTAACTTTTATAAAGTAAGAGAGAGCATAATTCTCCCCAAGTTTTATTTATTCTTCTTCCATATTGATGTAATACATTTTAAAATGGTTTAACTAAATCAGGCCAAATTTTTACCCCCTCGATTGAATTTCCTTTGTGAGAACTTCCCAGAGACTGAATGTCTCTAAATATTATCTTCAATTCCTGCAGTATGCTGCACATCGACAGAGCACTCCTTGTGGACCCCAGTGTAGAAAGCTCCACTGGGATCAGTAGTTATCTGCTCAGGCATAAGCAGTTGCGAGATGAAGATTTTAACAAACAAATATTGAGAGGCTCACAAGTATGCATGAATGTGTCCAAATTCCCAATATTTTCTGGGTGACAATAATGCCCAATTTGTAAAGGTCCTACTAGAAAAGCACCCTTGGGATGTCTGGGCACCAAAGTACCTGAGCAAATATCTCTCTAAGTGACTGCAATATTACAGTATTTTTTGAAGCCTGAAAAGAACATGTTCTTTGACTATCTGAATTCATCTTTTATGCTTGCTATTAACCACAACATACACCTATAAACCCTTCTTTTAAGAAAACTGCCACTTTTTTATTTCGTTACATTATATCTCATTGTTTCATGACAATTCATCTTTTCCAAAGATTAATGCTAAGTGCACAGGATTATTGTACTGCAGAATAATTTGGGAATCATGAGATAATAACCAAGAAGAAATATAATTTAAAAAAATATATATAAACAGAAGGGAAAAAATAATGATAGTTGGATACTGAGATCTCTTGCAGTCTTTTGTAGAAACTTGGCAAAACTAATTGCAAAATGAACTCATTCCAGAATGTAGGACTGTCTGAATTCAGACTAGGAGTTTGGCATTTGCACTGTTCCAAAGGGATAAACAAACACTATTCTTGATTGCTTTTGGTGATTTTAATGAAAGGTACTTTTTCAGCATTAGCATGACTGCGGATCTTGCTACAAATAAGCTTTAGCCACTACTGCTTTTTAAAATGTCCACAGATTTATGCATAGGAATTAATAACAGCTTTTTCTGCTCTATTTTTTTTTGGTACACAGTGTCAGATGGGAGTGACTCCTTTTGCCCTTTAGAAAGAAGGACAGTCTTTTAAGAAAGTAGATATTCTTCTTTTATAGGGGAACTGTGTAAACATAAGTAATGTGCCTGTGAACATTTATGAATTTGGCTTCAGCATTTGCCATGCAAAATAAATCTTTAACAGAGCTGATTGGTTTGTGACTTCTTCAGCTGAATACAGTGGTGCTTGTGCTAACCATCCCTTTAGTGCTGGCAGCCTTATGAGAACTCCCAGAAAACCTTTCCTGTCATTAGACATTCTCAGCTGGTCTCCAAGTGAAGGAGTATCCAGCCCCTTGTCAAAGAAAATGTCATCATAAGATTATGAGAAAGAGAGGAGTGAAGGTAAAATTAAGTAAATCAGGGGAAATGGAATTCTGAGGAGGATATGTAAAGTATATTAAAAAAATAGTGGAGATCAGCATCTTGCTTAGTATACATTTGAATATTCCTACAGGAAAAAAGAATATAAAATTGAACTACTGATCTCCTGAGGACTAGGCCATTGTAGGGAGGATATTCCCTTTTTCTAAATGGATAGATGGAGTGTAGCTGAAAATGGAAAGTAATTCCTATTTACTATCAGGAAAAGGTATGGATATGCCATGAACATTACCTTGGAAGCAGGCACTGTGGTTTATATGTACTGAATTTTTCAAATTGGAGAGGCAACAAGAGTAAAATTTAAAATTATCAGCTATAAATTAGGATATCGAAGGCTAGGTCCAGAGCACTTTCCTATCATAACCTCCTGGAGTACCTATAGGAAAATAGATAAACTTTTCTGATATACAGTGAAGTTTATCTATACATACAGTTATATACATATATATATATATACACATATATATATGTATACACACATACTTTGGATAACCATGGGTTATTCATACAATGGCTTGCAGAAAAAGCAACAGCTAATACTAGTTAAAAAGGTTGTAAACAATATGTACATACGTAGCTGATATATAGTTGTCCCTGCATATTTTTCGAATCCTTACGATTCATATTCTTTAACTTCTTTTCCTCTTGAATGAGGTAAAAGGAAACTTTGGACCAATAAATGGTGAAGAGATCTGGAGAATATCAGAGGCAAAATCTTTTTTCCAGGAGACAATCTGATATCAGACAATAAGACAAAACTAGTCATGCATACAATTATATAGCTAAACTATTACCTGGATGTTAGAATAAGTAGTCTGCTTGTCAGAACTGGTTCCTCACAGCCCTAGTTATTGCCAAAAAAAGCCTAAGATACTCAGGCATCAAAGCATTGATTTAAGTATGCAGGCTTAAACACTTGGGTTTGAATATTTTTACTTAAGTGACCTTCCCAAGGTCAGGAAAAATTTTATGCATAACTCTCTGTTGACTTACACCTACTCAATTCAGCACTTTAATACTAGGCTCCCTGCTGTTTAATCTATCTTTCTTTCAGTACAAAGTTGTACCTAAAATCCTGAATTTGCCATGACTTATACACATGTTGAATAGTATGTACCTAAAAGGTATGTAAAATTAGAGAGACATGTCAGACCCAGATCAAGACATACACATGGGAAGGAATTTCGAAATAGAGCTCACAGTGCAGGCAAGGTGGCCAACTTCTCTTTACAAGGCATGGAGGCAGCTGGGTAGAGAGAAGGGGATTTCTGACGTTCAGTGTACTGAGCAGAACATTAAATAAAGAATCGATAGGAAACTATGAAGAAAGGCCAAATTTCCCACTGTTGCCTATAAGCCTAAAATAGATGTCATGGAAATCTGGAATTCAGACCGTAAAATGCCTCCTGGACAAAATGCACATAAGATATCCCTATAGGTTGCTCTACAGAAAAAGTAGACCACCGTTTTCTTAAAAAAAAAATAAATCTAGGATTTGAGCTGCTACAATTAATCTGTTCCTTGATAGCTTGGTAATTACACCATTCTCTTGGGAAGCTGAAAATAGAGATTTTATTTCTTATAGTAACTGCTCAGACAGACTGCAGGAAAGCAGCTCTTCCTGCTGAAGCTGGGCAACAAGAAACAGAAATGTGAGATTCCTGATGCTGGAGAAGAAGCAAGATGCCCATTACCCAGTGAGAAGAACAACCTTCTGAGTAAAGGAAAAAAAAAAAAGGAAAGCAGAGTCTGTATTCCTGGCCCTAATCCTGGCCCTAACCAAGAGACTGATAGTAATTTTTCAGCAAAGAATTATTGGATAAAACTATATAAAAACATATTTTAAACAGAAAGAAAAGCTTAGATTTTCTATTTCTCAAGACTAAGAGGGTATTTGCTCTATTATTTCTCTTTCCTTTATATATTGCTATGCATATTTTATATACCTATACATACAATTATATACATATATATATATACACACATACATATACAAGCATTCTTTAACTTAATTGCCAATTTTTTTACATACACTAATCTTATGTCAGGCTGTGGTTATTTTAACAAAAAAAAAAAAAGATGAAATAATGAAGACTGCAAACATAATCTGAGTTTTTTGTTGTGTTGACCATTTTCCAGTGTATTGTACTACCATCATGCATTTACCCTGGGAGGTGTACACACAGATATACCCTATTAGAACATTCATAGCTTCATTTAAACAAATAACAGCATTTCTTCTAAAGTATAACAGCCTTACATAAGATAGTAAAGAAAAGAAATATTTCTTAATCAATATAAGAATATATTCCTATGTTAATACATTTACCTGAGCTTATTGAACCTTTTTTTTCCCAACAATTCACTTTTACATGTAGCCAGGACATAACTTTTCATGCAGCATAGCATAGCAGTAACTTCCACAATTTTATCCATGGGCATTTTCCAAATTTTCTGCTATTGGTGCCATCCATTCAAAAGGTAGATATCTAATTTCAAGGATTTTCTTTTTGCATTTTGTTACATAAAATCTACAAATAAAATCCATGAGAAAAATAGACAGTCGTAGAGAGGAAGTATCAGTGAAAAAAACCCACCTTCTTTTGACTGAAAGAGGAAGGCAAGAAATTACATTAAAATTTTAACCAGAAACACAATTTCTCCACCAATGTAGATAAAAATCTTCAGAGATAAAACAGTTTTGGCAAAACTGTGCTAATACAGTGCTCCTGATTGCAAGCCCATTATTGAACGCAAGTGGGGAATAAGTGTAAGACTCCAAAAGGGCAATGCTAAAGTTACAAAATGTAGACCTAACCACTGCAAATATAGACCTAACCACTGCAGTATAATTTTTCATATTAATTTTGTTCTCTTATCATCAATATATAGACAAGTATAACAAGAACAAAATAGTATTAAAGTTGGTTTGCAAACATGAAAAAAAAAACCCAAGTAAAATAATACTGATATCTAGTTAATTAGTTTAACAACCTTTTGTCTTATGGAACAGTTTCCATCAAACAAATACTCTATTAATGATCTCTTGTTTGTCTCTACAAATGATTGTACATTTCCAGAAATCTACTGTTCACCACTTCTTAATGATAGAGCTGGATTCTTCAATGGCCAAAAAGCTGGAAACACATTTTTCAGCATAAATACCTTAACACTCTTCTGTGCCTCTTCACATAAATAGATGTAATATCTAAGCTCAAGACAAAATTCCTTAGAATGTCACAGTAGGGTCTCTCCCTTCTTTCTCAAGATATGTGCATCTGTTCTCCAACTTTACTACATAGAATATGGAATCACTATGTTGTATTGCTTTGTTCTCTTGGGCTCACAATACAACAGCCACACATATACAGAATTATAGTTGCCAGCAAAATAAATAAGCAGTGATAAAACCTGCACTATTATTACTACAGTTCTTTCCAAAAATTCCTTAAATTCTTGGAAATTCTTGAACCATATTTTTAGCCCTTAAAATGTGACACATCTAACAGCTACTCAAACATGAAGAAATGAAATACAGATGTAACAGTTTCTCAAGCCTGTCTTATGATGTTCAAGCATCTTGCACTATTCTATGGCTTCTGCCCTACTGCTTTCCTAAATATCTAGGATCTATCCTGAGATCCACCAGTATGTTATATTTTTCTGTGGATTCTCCAGCAAAGGCTCCTTATAACTGTTCAGAGTTTTAATCTGCTTGGGACTAATAATTTCTAAAATAATTAGAATTTCTTCTTTCACTTTATTTTTTTATTATGTCTTGCTCTGGCAAACATCCTTTAAGTGATATATGTCTGTATGTCTAATATTTGCAACATGGGTGAATGGTATTGAATAGCTTGGCAATTCCATACATAACCCATTTGAATACAGTTCAGTGCATTTTTTAACCCCTTCATAAATAATAGAATATGCAAGACACTGAACAGACAAAAAGGTATAATACAAAGGCATTATAATTTTAATATCTCGTTTTAAGACAATGCAGAATTCTATGAACAAGTAACTTTCTCTGAGGATTGATTAGAGCAGATGCTTATGTTTGTACTCCCATAGTTGTTTATAGATGGTTAAAAATGAAAATAAATATATTAAGTTTCTTTTCAAACACAACAGGCTGGAGAAAAATGATGACAAGTATCTGGGGCAAGCCCTTTAGGTCTTAGAAGAAGGAGGGACTATTCTTTCCCCAGGCCCCATAATCATTTTAAATGATGAAGGTTTTTTTAATGATTTAATATAGTGAGTTGAACTACATTCCATTAGATATAATTAGACCTAGACAGGAAAGGTAGATCTGAAAAGCTAATGAAATATTATTCAGATTGAATCTAAGATTGTTGATTAGGATAAAGCTAACCCTGATTAGTATAAACAAGATAGGTGTTAGAGACCTTTTTTTTCTTTTAATTTAATTTTTATGTTAGTCTGAGGAGAGCCATTACTTAAAAAAGGTACATCTAGAAATATTATTTTCTTTATACTTCCTAATATTTTTTTCCTTTCATCCTGTTTTACTCTCAAAGTCTTCATCATCTGACTTCTTCTATACCTGCACTCTCATTTCAATATATATATATTCCATATGACTCCTAAGACTCATCACAATCCTCCTCAATATGGTAAGTGTTCATTTTGCAATGAGTTGGCACAAGATCAGTGCTCTGCATGAGTCCCACTTAAGCTCCATCATAATTTCTTCAAACAGTTCATAGCTATATAAACCCCTACGCTGAGGGATTAAGTAAGATCTAAGTGATGTATAGATTTTGTGCTGGCCTTTCTCATAGCAGTGAATTTTATCTTCTATCAAGTCCCACTCCCAGCTTTATACTTTCTTCATACTACTTCTTAACGCTTTCATCAGCCTCCAAATCCTATGTGTCAAGCAGTTGCTGAATCTTCATACAAATCTCCCTTTAAACCTATCTCTTTCTAAAAATTGCCCTTGCTTCCAATGTCTAAATACATGATACTTTTGGGACTTGAAAAGTGCTCAGTCTAAAAAAGCTTTCCATGGAAACCATGAAGAAGTGTTGCTAAACTTGGTATGTGTCTCAAAGTAAACTTCAGTGTTGGTGTTCAAATAGTGAATTAATGATGCAAGATGCTTTTTACTAGTTTCACTATGGTCTTTCCAAACAAGCTTTCTTCAAAAGCTTGCAAATGGAATTTGAGAAGTCCAAAACAAATTTAATTTCTGAAAGGTCTTTCAGAAACTTGACAAATGCAATCTGAATACTTTTATTAGTCACCTTTGTGTGTACAGAAACGTTGTTCCTTAATTTATAAGTATTTCTGGAATTAACAGTTTGAGACGTATATTATATTGCCTTAGATTTATTATATTCCAACAAAATGTTTATAAAATTATTATGTCATGCACTATTTCTCACATGGCAAATAATCTGGAAAATATCCTGCAGGTAATAACCTACAGTAGTAACTTTTAAGAGGGACACCTCATCTGCCTCTAGGCAGATCTGAAACCTGAAAAATATAGCCATTTTTAACAAATTACTTGGGATCAAATTTTCTGACCAGATGAGTAGTAGTAAATTGTCACAGTAATAAATTATATGATAACAACCCCTTAGATACTGATAAAAATTTATTAGAAATAGAAAATACATACATACATATAACATTAGCTTAATTTATTCCTTGGTAGAGATACACAAGCAGAGGGCATTAGGTGAGTAGAAGCCAATGATAGACTCAGTTAATTGATAAGTGGGCATTGTTTGTACTTTTGATTTTTCTTGCTAATGAATTTTTTGTAAATGGACAGCCTAGACCACAGCTACTTTCTGTAGTCTGTGTTCCTGCAGGAGCGCACAGTGGCATAATGGCATTCTATTTCCAGTCAAGTATAGAAGTTACCTTGGATTTATCGGACATAATTTCTATCAATGCTTTTCCAGATTACATTTTAATTCATTCCTCTAATCCATCTACAAAAGACTATTAGTCACAACTAATTTACTAATACAGCTCTATTATAGGAAGTGCTTTCTGAAGTAACTCTGATTTTAATTAATCTCTATTGTGCATTCAGTCCAGATTTTGGAGTGACAGATACATAAATAGAAAAAGACAATGAAATACACAAATACAAATCCTCTCTCTTTCATGCTTATATTTTAATATGCCAAAACAAAGAATTTTGTTTCTTACATACTAACACCTCTGTAATTCTTTTTCCTTCACGGTTACATAGCTTTGCAAGAGATATTTAATTTCTTCCTGCCTTAAATTAGTGTCTCACAGCAGAGATTTTTGGCAAGGGCTATGGAATTTAAGATATAGGTATAATATAAGGACCAAATTCAGCTTTGTGCTAAAGCTGTAATTGTGGTGCAGCTGGAAATCAAGGACATCATGGGCCTGTGTGCAAATCCAGTGTACTTAGTCATTAATTCCCTAGATGGCCCAGGAACATGTTACCTAGTCTCTGAACAGAGATAATGGGCTGATTGGAGACAACAAACCAACTTAAGAGGCAACTGCCCGCCTGCCTTGCCACCTTCACAAAAAAGTGCTTTACTAATTGTTTCAGGACCTCTCCAAGTGGGACTCAGTCCTGGAGATCCTGCAGGCAGCTCCTGCTGTGTCTAGATCAACTGACAAACGCTACTTGTATACTTCAAAGTGCTGATTAGCATCCTGGGTGGACAATCTGGCAGGACCTGAGACTGTCCAGCACTTACTGCTCCAAAGCTGACCAAATTGGACATAGATAATACACTTGTAAACAGTCAGTAGAAACTGTCTCTGCAGATGAAGAAATGTTTATGCAGGCAGACATTCCTTTGTACATAATTAAGACAATATAGAGATGTTTTGTAACTAATTGTGAATAATTGATAGCAATGGATCCTTCAAATATTGTGTATGTGCCAGCAAATTATAAGAATTCAGCAAAACAGCACATTGGGCAGGCTCATATTGTACAGCTGAAGCCACCATTGCAGAACCCTTGTCCATTGCCACTTGGAATAGAACTGATCATCTTGTTTGAATCATTTGATTCCTCATGAAAACCTGCTCTGTGTGTGTGCGTGTGTACATGCGCGCACGTGTCTGGTGAATTACCCGTGCTCAGAAAAGCTGTTAGTTATACAAAAAACAAGATACACAAATCAGTCCAAAACAGAAAAAACCTCTCCATTCATCCCATCTCATCGCTTTAAATTATTTGAGAGCACTTAAACTCTATAGTGTGTAATAGATTTTTTTCTTTTATTTTTTGGAAACCAGACCACCTAACACACGAAAGAAAAAGATTACATTCAAGTAGAAAAATTCAAAGTAAAATTCAAAGTGAATAATAATTTAAAGTTAGCTGCCCTTCCTGCTTTATCACAGTCTGAATATCGATACAAAGTATATAAATGGGAGCTTGCAAAACTAAGACTGCCGTTCAGCACTCATTCCCACAGGATCTGTAGAAACCAGCTTGACTTCCTTCTTCAAAAGTTTCTCTCAGCTCATAAGTTCATTGAAAAGATTCTTTTGATGAAATTTCAAGTGCAGAAACTTACTGCAAAAACCAGCCAAATCTGCTACTACTGTTAAGTATAAAACCGTCAATAGCAGTTATTACCAAACCCATTAAGATCAACTACTTACAATTAACAAAATGCAAATTTTTTCTGTGTTGTATAAAGCATGTTGATAATTTCCCAGAACTACCATTTTTTTAATGTGTTATTTAACAATATATTTTGAACAATATACAGAGAGTCAAATATACTACCTTCATCATTGAGATTAAATCCTAGAGGTGAAAAGGTTCATTTTTCCTTATGTCAAACTATGGTCACTGGCAGTAATTGATTTATTCCTTTGCAGAAAGCAATCAATTAGGACTGGAAAAAATCAGTTAGAACAAAAGTATACAGAAGACAAAACTGCAAAGCAACATGTCATACTATGTACTCATTTTCCTGACTGTTTTTTGTATTGTTTATAGTTTTGTATAAAGTACTTTACAACAACTTTTTATAACCATTTTCTAGTATAAATTATGACCTACAACATTTCAGTTTTCATCTTGAAAAAACCGTGCTCTATTTTTTTCAGTAAGAGTATTTCATAGAGAAAAAGATGGGAGGTTTTTCAGCTAGCAATAGTTGTGAGACATTAAGATCCCTCCAGACTCTTCTTTTTTTCTCTTTCATGATAACGAGAATATAAAAAACCAAAAACTTAATTAACTTAAGTTTTTAATTATAGGTATACTTTAATGAACTGACAACTCTGCATGCATGATGAATAAAGAATTATCTTTTCCCCTTTCAGACTTTATCTTGGTTTTGTTTCAGGGGTTTGTTCTGTTCATTTTTGGGGTTTTTTTCTGCATGGTCCACAATCTGAACAACAAAGCATACAAGGGGATAAATTAATATCTATTTAACAATATAAATAGTTTTTTAAAGTACAGTTCTGGATATCTCTTGGCCTGGGATGGGAGAAAACAAGCATATCTTTTCAGGCAGTTTTATCTGAGGGTTACTTTTATCAATTACACAATGATAGGTTAGGCAAGGGGGGGGAAAAAAAGCAGAGAATTTGCAAAGTTCCCTTTTTATAGCTAGACAGCTTCCTATTCAAACAGCTGCAGTCAAGATGAACATTTAAGAAAACAATTGCAGATAAATGAAGTCAGACCAGTAAATTCTGTCATCTTTTTGTTCTTGAAGTGCCTCCATTTAAATTAACGTCCATTTGCTTACTTTTCAACATTCAACTTCCAAACAGCTTTAGAGGAATTATTTCTATTTTGGGTAATAACAATACTACCTACCAGTATTCATTCTTTCTTTGCATACCAGTTTTCTGTTCTAAATACAGGTATGTCTTGTGTAGTATCTATTTAAAAGCATGTTTCAGAAATAAATAAAAATTATCTGGAAGGTAAATATTTTAATCAAATTCAACTGCAGTGCCAGGGAAAACCATCAAATTTCAGGGATATTTCCACATACTACTTTGTTTTTTATTTGCCTAACTTGGTAAATACAATTTTAATAGTTTTTATACTTATCCAAAATCATAGTGTTGTGCAGAAAATGTATACCTAGCCCTGTTTATTTTTTTTCCTCTTTTAAAGATGGTTGTGATTTACTGAATTGTACAGAGTTCTACTCTGACACCATTATTATGTCAACATGCATCATCTACTTGAGATGGAGCTTTTGAAGTTTAAATAAGCAAAGTAATAAAACTGCACATTTACAAATTATGTGTTTAAATACTGAAATTGAAATATTTAAGAATATGTTCCTTCAGAAAATGTCATATTAGGAGAGATGCAAAAAGAACTAACTCATTAGTTTTTTGGGAATCAACATCTCTGGAAGGTCTCTGTGCACTTGTTAGTATAGGGATAAGATTAATTAACTAATGCTTCAAAACTGATGTACATAAGTTAAAGTGCATTAACACCCATGTGTACATTCATTCAGAACTAAAGTGGCTTTAATTTGCTGTAGCTTAATCCTTCTCAAAAGAGTTAGAGCAAGCTACGGTGACTCCATATGGGAGTTTAAGGTTCTTTAACTTTTGCACAATAATTTCATTAATCTGGTAAGACTTCCTAAGTGCTCACCATGTAAACAAGCTTTTAGATGTCAAAGAAATAGTATCACTGCTGACCACTCCGTGGGGGATCTCTTCCACCACTCCTTGCCTTTGCTAATTGACGATATAATTGCACTACATTCTGCCATGTTTAAATAGTAAGCACTGGACCATAAACCAAAGCAAACCGGACTTGCAGAGTCTACATAGAGAGGAACTGAGAGTAAGCACATACATATCTGATTTTGCCTTGTTTCTGACCTGCTTTGAGAACTTCTTAAGGATGCCGCCATCTTTGCCTTTGATTCCCTAACTGTAAAACAGAAACACATCTTACTTCCTTTCCACTTGTTTCTGGTACACATACTACTAATACAGGTTTCCCACACCATAAATTTTCTCATAGCTTATGCATGTGCCCTGAATAGAGACTATAAAAGATGAAATCCAGGCACAGGTGCAAGTCTGCAGTGCAGCTGTGATTTTCTACATATGTCTGATCAAAACAATTTAAAACTTTGGTTTACAAATGTAACATGTGATGGTGAGATTTGTTCACAATCCCTACAAATCAAAGTCACAAATTGAAACCAGATACCATGTGACACTAAGCTATTTCAATTACAGTTAAAAATCAATACGTGTGGTCATTTGACTTTTCTGACAATATTGCTCACATAGCACATGTGAGCCTAACAGTGCAATTCATATAAGAGTTGTCAAAAGATGACTTGTGTTTATTCATATCGTCAAGGACCTTTAAAGGTGTTTTTTCCATTCCTTTGAGGATAATATTATTAGTGCTCTTATAAGGAAGGAACTAACTCTATTCCGTTTATCTTCCACAAAATTCCCAAATTAAACTGGACAGCATGAATATTTGCCTTATTTTATTTTGCATTGCACACTTCAAAGAGACTGCAATCCCAGAGAAACATGAAAGGCACCTTATGGCCTGGTACTAATACTCATGGGCATAATACTCATTCTAGACTGCTCATACAGCCCTTATCTCTACCACTCCCCTGTGAAAAGTTCCTGAGAACATCTTAGCTTTTCCAGGGGAGCTCTGATCTCAGCATCAGCTTGCACCAAGGAAATAAGTTTTAGGTCTGCCTAGCCTGATTTTGTGTGAAAACCCTGCTGTGTTTTCACAACTGTAACTTCTTCGTATATATCTTCAGTATCGTTCATAACTGCATCATTTGCTGGTGTCATGCATGTTACTCATTGTTTTACCACGTCTGAAAAAGAAGAATACCCATTCCATGACAGGTAATGCAGAGCAGCTCTAACCTCAGCAAGGTTAGATCCCTCTTGCTTGCTTAGATAGGTTGGTCACTAACTAGAAAAAGACAGCAACCTTATTTCTTGTCCCATTATTTTACTTTACATTGCTTCATTTCATTATCTTTTTAGCATTGCTTTTTCAATTTTTCATCAGATTCAGCCTGCTTCAGACACCTCCCTTCCCCACAACTTCTTTACTTCAGCCTACACACTTCCAAGAGGCAGATGAGAAAGGACTGTAACTATTCAAACAAACATGACTTTGATTCGTAATTTTTAGCTACCATGATTCATGCATGTTGTGCCTTCTCCTTCTGTTGTCATTTTCCTCCATTTCTCCAACTTCTATGACGACCAATTTTTTTTTTACCATTTAACATGGTATGTTTCTACAGACATCTCAATTCTGGCAGTCTTTGAGAACTTTCTTAACTCTGCTTATGTTAACCTTTGTCTTCAATAAGATCATAACATAGATAAATACATGTCCTAATACTTAAGCGATGAGTACTTTAAAGTATTTTTGCCTTTATCTGATCAGTTCTACACCTCCCCAGCTACTCATCTATTTGTTTTTTATTAAGGTCTTCTTAAAAGGAAAACTGAGGAACACCCCAAAGCTGTTAGAACTGCTAGTGACATTAGGCTTAGTCAAGACATAGTAAAAACCTAAGAACAATTGGCTTAGCCTATATTTTTTAAACATATTTTTCTAAACATGCATGTTTACTATAGAACATAAGGCTCAGGAAAAGGTACACACTGAGAAGAATTTAAAGTAGCAACAAAAGGAGTACAGGATAAAATGTACAGCTCCTTGAGTAAACAGTTGTTTACTAGCAAGTTAAGTGCGGGAGCTCATTCCTAGTACAATCCAGGAATATTTCTACATAGTTAACAAATGAAAAGAAACTTTGTCCTCATAAAGAGGTTGCCCAGAAAGTCTCGTCTACTGAAGAAGAAAATAGAAGTTTTTAAGAGTAAAGGATTAAATAAACCTAGACTCTAGAGACTTCTTTTGTTTGTTTGTGTTTACCATGGAAGTTATCTTGACTTTCGTTTATTATTAGTTTTACACCATGTTTATAGTTTGACAGGACAAGCCCATGCAATGTGAAATAGAAGAGCAAATTGATGTGATCTTCAAATACATTAAAGCTTGCTACACAGGACAAAGTAAAGATTCTCTGTGTCTGGGCATAGGACAAGAACAACTGTGCATAATGTAAATTTAGGGAAGAGAGTAGAAAAAAGCTTTCAAGTTTGCTGAGCAGAGGAATAAATTGTTTTGGATACTACAGAATACCCATTACTGGCTGATTTTCAGAAAACACACAGCAGAAACAGTTCAGATGATTTTTAACTTTTTGTGCATTGGCCTCATGGAAGGCTGATTAGTACTCTGTTCTATGATTTTTTGAAAATGTCATATACCTATGAAGAACTACAAAAACTTGCACATCACTTTTTAGAATCTATCTTCTCCCAGTTACAAGGGTAATACATTAGACCAGGCAGCCCCAGGAAAATGCTCTATAATACTGAAATAGTTCTTTGCATGGAAATATGCACACACCACTTCACAATTTTTCAAGAGGAGTCAGCAGCTCAGCAAATCACATTGTTATACTGTGTTATGATGAATGATACTTTCATAATGATGTGACATGTCTAAATGACACAAACCTGGCTTCCTACCAAAAATGTAAAGCAGTTTACCTTTTTTTTTTTTTTGAGGAAAAAAGCCATTATCAGTTCTTATAGCAAATTTCCCTGCAAGAAAATGGCAGCTGACCAATTTAATACAAAGTATTCTTCAAGTCCGTAATTATGAGTCCGAAAGATTTTAGGAGCAGAAGATGCTTTCATAGAATGGTGCATAACTCCACACAATGCAACTATGGAAATATATAACAAACAATAGAAATGAAAGTTGAACATTTTCCTGGAGGTTTTGGAAACACTCAGAACATTTCCAAAACACAGAACATATATTTTTGTAGTAAGATCAATTGGCACTAATAGTACAAGTAACTGAGTTTTACTCATTGCAAAAAAACCTTTCAGATAATAATGCAATAAATAAATACTGATTGATATCAATGTTTTTATTTGATGCATTAATACAAAAGCAGCAATTGATAGCATATTCTCCTTTGCTACAAATAGCTTACCCTGAGATTCTTTTTTCCCTGCAACTTTACAGGACTACTAGATCTCTTTTAATGTCACAGTTTTTCATAAACACAATATAGCTTTTGGCTTTCAAATTGTACCTTGAAAAGTTGCCATGACAGCATGGAGCATTCTGTTCAGCTTGCAATCCTCTGTACGCTATGCTGTTTCTTTCCTACCAAAGTCTCTTAGCACCTGCCCAGACATGCCCTTGGCGATGTGATTAACTCCTATCATATACTGGCCCTATTTTTTGCTCATCATTTCTCCGTGTGAATGAAACAGTGTTTAGCATTTTGTTCTGGCAGCATGTTGATTTTATTGCTGTTATTTTACATGTTACTGTGTCCTCAGGTTAGAAACACAAGGACAAAAAATTCTGTTGCAAGAAGACTAGAAGGTGGCATGACATGTGATGCTCCTCTGGTCCCCTAAGAGTTTATTCAACAGTCTCATATTTCCTCTAGTGCATCAGCACTAGACTTCCTCAGCAGCCTATTCCTGAAATGTCCTAGAGAAAATGACAACACAGAAAGTTGGAGCAGGAGAGCTACTCAGTATTAACAGTCCTTCCACCTAGTAGCTCATGTTTCAGGTTTCTGGGAGCCCTTCCAATACCCTAACTCTGATTCTGGTAGTGGCTGGAAGGACAACAGTAATACTGTCCCTACTTACTTTCAGCATGAGATTCTCTATATGACAAGTACTGAACTTAGTATGGAACTATAAATTCAGAATGAAATCAGGGCTGCTCCCTCTGTGTATCAGGCTTATAAGGTAGATCATTTTAGGCATCAGAGGATTTTTGCTTTAACTTAGCAAGTGTTTGAGATCACATGCAACTACATTTATGAAAAGAAGTTCTTTTTAACTCAGAAAATATACTCTCTAATATACTCTCTGCATTTGCTATGGGTCAAGCTGGGATTTTTTCCTGGATCAGCCATCCAATCCTAATTCTAATAGAATACCTCTGAATAGTTTTATACTAATAACTGCTCTGTAGAGACTCCTGAAATTATAATATATTAAAGACCCATCAGCCTATCAGAAGAACATGTAATTTTATGTTCATTACTTCTTGGTTCCTGACTATAGAATTTGGATGGTTGCACCTCAATTAAAAGTTGAATCAAAGTTAATATAATTTAAATAAAAACTTCAATAAAAAGTTAAAGTTTTGTTCTTAATAGCATTAATACCCTTTAATGACCGCTACGGTCATTACCACTAGATAACTGACCTTCTTGAACCTCTCTTCACATAGAAACCTTTCTCCCAACACAGTCAATTATTTAGCAGTAATGAGTGCTCTGTAAGAGATTATTGTTTAACCAAGTACCTTGACACACTGCTTTTTCCCTGTTATCTCTATTCTTCAACAAATGGTACATTTTCTTCTATCACAGGCTTTTCAGTTCTGAGGATAGAAGGCTGTGGTCTTATTCTTTCCAATGCAGAAGTTCACCATATAATTGGTAAAGCTTCAGATATAATTAAAATCTTGAAAATTAGGGTGCTATGAAACACTGCTTGTGAGTAACAACTGTGGCCTTGTAAGACAGAGTAGTTCTGAGGGCAAGTTTGAGATACCTAGGTATAATGAGGAACAAAAAGAGAAATATTGTTGGGGATGAAAAGGCACAGTTCTCTAACTGCATGTGAAAAAAGAAGGAAAAGAAAAATGAATTATAAAGAGACAGAAAGATTCAGGAGCATAATGGATGTCAAAGGAAAAAGTGAATGAAAGAACAAATAAAGAAGAGCAAGGGGGGAGACAAATTAAATTTGGGCAGACAGAATTAATTTTCATAAAAAAAGGAATCTTTTTGGCAGTCTTGGAAGCATTAAATGTTAAAGGATCTTTATTACTGTAGAACTGTGAGCATTACTGGTTCAGTGAGCTCAACACAAGTCTGGAAGACTTCTGAATTCTAATTCTAGCTGGCCTGATGATTCACCCCGTGCCTTTGGGGAAGGCTCTTCCCCCTCTCTGCCTCAGTTTCTTTCTCCGTAAAAATTACTTTTTTTCAAAAAGCATTATGAATCTTGCATATGCTGTATTTCAAAAATACCAATCAAAAATAGTTACTAATGCCATTAACTATGTCTTTTTTTCATCTCTCTCTTTAAGATGTCAGGAAGGTTATTTTGATTTCAAGTTTTTAATATAAGATTCTCGAAACACCTTCCAATTCAAATTCTCAGGTTAAAGTATCTCAAGCATTTTGCACAAATTCAGTTAGAAATAACTTATTCTTTTTTTTCCTAAAAGAAATCTTGCCTAATCAATTTAAGAGAGCAATATTCTAATCATTTTTGAATGTTCTGATAACTCTTGTACCTCTTCACATGAAGTGTGCTATGGTCAGATTGTGGAACAAAACCTGATGAATCTAGTAGAAATACCAGTGTGCTATACTTAGAAAAAAGATAAAAAATGTCAGATACTTAAAATCTGCATGGCACTGTTGTACGTTACTTCCTCTGTGACAGGGTATTTTGGCACAAAACACACCAAAAAGTCCATATAATGCCTTAATCCAATATATGGAAGAGAATGTCCTAAATGAGTCATTTGCTCATTTAAAAGCAGTAAATATCTTTTAATGTCCTGGATGAATTTCCATCTGCTCTCTTTCCTTAGAAAGAGGCTTTGAAAATTAAAAGGTGGAGGGAAGCAATACATTTTCCTATTGCCAACAATGCTGCTATTTAGAAGACAACACAGGAGAAATGTCTTCAAATAGTTTTTCTACATTAATACTCCATCTCCTAAAGCCTCAGCTTATTTCATAGTTTATCTGTTACATTGATTGAGGTTCCTCTGTAATGGAGCTACTTTTCTGAGTAAGCAGACAACAGAGAGCAACAGGGAGAGGGCTTTCAAAGCAAATTCCTTATGACTTACCTTCTATCTTAAATGAGTTAAGCTAGGTTTTTTTATTAATGAGAAGACTGTAGGAAAGTATAATAGTCTATTCAGTTCTGGAAAATACTATAGGTAGGACTGCTGTATATAGAAGCTTGTCAACTAGACAGTTTACTACATTGGAAGAAAATGCAGCAAGAAGGATTTTTTTTATTTGTATAAAATATATTGTTCTTCCAGGCTGTAGTGAAATAGTTTCTATTTAATTGCAGAGAAATCCTAAGAAGGTTACAGCAGTGAAACATTAAAATTCTAAGGGCAACTAATAACATTAAAACTTTATAGCCCCAGATAGAATAATTTAGACAAAAACAACATGAACATATGTTTTGTGTAATAATAACAAACATTTATAGCTGTCAAGAGAGAAAAACACAGGTTTATGCACACCTTAATGGCGTGCATGGGTGAGCATGAGTATATTTAAAACATAATATATTACAAAATTGACAGCAGGCATGACTCTTCTGGGTACTATGTTAAATCAATGAATAAATTACCAAAAGTGTGTTGTGGCTGTTTGGATGTGTAATTGAGCTTAACGTATGTAGTGTTATTTCAAAAGAAACTATTCAAGGAGTTTCTAGACCAATCCACTCTGCATCTTTACTAAGCTGTTTACAAATAACAATAAATGAAACTGTCTCACAGTAGGAAGGAAGTTTACTTATACGCATTACGTAAATGGGAGAAAAGTTAATTTTAATATGTTTTTCAGGAATTAAAACCAAACTTATTATAATATTGATAGAATTCACTGAATTGGAAATCAACATTTTTCATGTTCAATTCTAGATTTATTTTAATTAGCTGATATTTTGCAAACAAAAGTCTTTGCCTCAATACACATCAGGAAGAAGTCCTCTGCAATAAATATGGATGCTTGTGCAGTATCTCTACTGAAGAGTAAGAATCAATGCCCAAATAAATGAACTAGCAAAAAGATGAACTTAAATATATTCTGTTTATTTCCTTAATATATTTCTTGTCCAACGTTTAAAAACATTTTTTACAATAGAAAAGTGTGAAAGTAACTTTTAAACCTTATTGTTGTTGACTACTTAATAAGAAAAAAAACAGATTCGCAAACTAACCCATTAATTGTCATATTTGGAAAAAACTAGGCACATATGTCTATTCCTTAATTCAGGGCTATTTCATCTTACTACATGCAGAATTTGTAAAAGAGAAAATGATCCCATTTTCTTGCATCTATCTTTATGTTTTGCAGTTCTAGTAGTATTTGGTTATTCTACAGTGCTCTGAACTGCTTGGACTTCAAATCTAATATAGGAAGGGCAGCCTGTACAAGTTAATACATTTACTCAATACCCTTGCAGTCTCCAGGAAAATTTGCCAAACCAACAGTAATGACAGAAAGGACAAGCTGACCTGATCACAGCCACCTTCCTCTTGCCCCCTTCTTCCAAACTGAAATGACTGTCCTCAAATGCAAGCAGTCATAAATGCACTATTCTAAACTTCTGTTGCATGTCATAGCTTTAAGTCATAGTATTTCAGAATACATGGTGCTGAGCTCTTCAACAGATCTGAACTTTTTTCCTTTGCAATTTTCTATCTCTTTTCTCAGCATTTTTCTCCATTTCATAAGGGATGATGTGGATTGTCAGCATCGACCATACTTGTGATTTTCTTAGGGCTCATAAACCAAGGATTAAGGCATTCTGTGCTGAATGCCTGTCTCATTTCTATAACATGACTGTAAAGAGGAAAAATAGGAAAAAGAAATGAAGTGTACATGCCCAGATGAGCTATTCTTTCTCTCTGGTGTGGTGATGGTTCATAAAGCATGCTATGGGGTGATTATAAAAGAATATGGCATACCACCTGTCTCCTGGTCAGAAAACCCATTTTACATTTAAAGCCATCTTAGGTTAACTGTCATTAACATTTACAGCTGCCCATGGGATATGGCAAAGTACACTACTATCACACATATTTTTGTTGCAGTTACTTCCAAGTGTTTAAGGAACAAGTCTAAATTTCTAAATGTGATGCAGTCCCCATTGTATCTCCCATATCGGTTACACTATCTTGGGAAAATATAATTATCATGAAATGAGGAGCATCTGAGGTACTTTAAGAAAGGCTTAATTAAAAATGCAGATAAAATACTAAAAAAAAAAGGGGCAAAAAAAATATAACCCACAAGTAACTAGACGTGAAATACAAACATGTAAGATGGCAATAAGCATCTTGCAGTCTTTTAGTATTTTAGCCTATATTTCACCAAATGACCTAGTGAAAATATTGGGGTTTTTTTCATAATGTAGATACACATAAAGAAGTCAGGTCATACAACACTCAGCATTGTACGCTGTTGCCTTCTAGCAGATTGGCTTAAAAAAATAGCAAAATCTGTAACATCACTTTGAATTTAAAGTTTAAGTGTAGTCAAGTATACTGTGCCACAAGACATTTAAGAATAAGTCAGTTTTAAAATGCAGGTTGTCCAAGTAGATTTTTCCTTCAAACATTGTTTTATCTGATTTCCCTTTTGTGACCACCCTAGTGAAGAACAGCTGCTTTAAGTATACAGATGAGACTAGAACTAAATGATACTACAGGTTAAATCATTGCTAGAAGATGTTCCAAAAGACTAAAATAAGAAGTGAATTGAAAAAAAAAAACAAAAAAAGAAAATGCCACCAAATCATGCTGAATATAAAAGTAATTAAAAGAATTTAAAAAGAATAAAAACATGCAGAAGATAAAATTTACCTTTATCTTATAGTATCTTTGTTCACATCAATGTTTCTTTTGTTCTCTATTACACATTTAATCATTCTTAGACATCAACCATAACAGCAGAAACTCAAATACCTGACTGATAATTAAACACAGTAATATTTATAAGAAGTTAGTTTATTCTGCAGATAGGAACACTTAATTTACTGCATAAATACAATGAAAGTAAAATTTCTTTTTAAAGATCAGAGGAGTGCCATGCCAGTCACTCTTTAATGGAATAAAGCAGTAATTTTTGTTTTCAGACCAGTAATACAAGTTTAATAAAATGACAAAGTTAGAATGCTATTAACAGAAGCAACAATCTTTAGTAATGACAATTGGCAATAGCATCCATACTGAGCTGTCATTTTTAAAGTACAGGACTCTTAGAAGACTATAACAAAAAGGAAAAATTAGCTTTTCAAACATGATTTTTTTAAAAAAGCAAAACACAGTGGAGCAATTTGGCACCAAAAAAAAAAAAAAAAAAAAGGCATCTCAGTACAGCAGGCAAGCAGCATTTACTCCACTGAATCCTGCACTACCAGAAGTAAACAGGTGATATTGCATTGCTACTCCTAGAACTAGAAAAACCAAAATAGACTAGTGGTGAAAGTAGAAGATAATAACCTTGTAAGTCCAATGCCTCGCTCTTATACCACATCATCGGAAAAATCAAAAATATTTATCATTGGGATGACTGCTAAACAACACAGGGGTAGAAGGCACATTCGAAGTTTACCATTTGAACTGACCATTACCACTTTTGTCAGCAAGTCAGTTACAATGTCCATGGAGTGCCAGCTTTCAGTCCCCCTACACTGCTATCTGAGCCTGACTCAGCAGTAAGCCCTGTGAGAAGTGTCTCCCCACACACTCCTGTTCTATATTTCACTTGTGATCCTGGTGAAATCCTTAACTGTTTTGAAGAGCAACAGACGGCAGGGAGGGAGAGGGAGCAAGAATAAGACATGAGGAAGGAAAGTTAACCAAAAAGATCTGAATTTCAATCAATTTGCTTTGTTAGTGATCACTATCTATAAATCCAACCACGAACTTGGTACACCAAGACATTTTCAGTCAGCTAGGATTCCTTCTTTGCACTTGCTTATTTATTAATTTATTTTAGTATGTTCCATCAACTTCTGAACTCAAACTCAAAAAAAAAAAGAAGTTCTGTTTCTGCTGTGGCTCTAAAATCTTGAATGAGCACATAGGATTCTGAGCCCACATAGAAAAGGAGACAAGTAATAGCTCAGACAGGCTACCCTAGAAATTTCTCTGGAAATCAGAGAAACTTGTGAAACAATGGGTGAACATGAATAAGCAAAACTTTCCACCAACATTCACTGATGAAAATATGCTCTATTGAAAATAAAAGATCAAAAATTCAATGATTGTGCAGAGAGAGTAGAATGGACAGATACTGGCAAAATAGAAAATCAAGGCTTTGCGTGGTTAATATTTAGTTTATGTCACTTAAGATAAATATATGAATATATGCTCAAATACCCTTGAGGGGTTTTTTTCAAATATAGGCCAAATCTAAATGGGATTTTTGCCTAAATAAAACTTGTCAGAGTTGGACTACTTATGCATGTGAAGTTACAACAGCCTAACACACTTTCAGAGTTTCAGATAAAAATGTTCAAAGATTCAAATAGCATTATGATAAAATTTGCCCCTTGGGCATATGCCAGTTTAAATATCTGTTCTCATCAAGTTTTCAGTCTGCACTTGTTCTCAGTGGAGTGATTTAGATTTAAAACATCTTTCAAAGTGAACTCCTGAAGTAAAAAAATCATAATTTCTTTGCTAACTATGTAAGCATAACTGTTTCTACTAACAGTGATGGCTGTTAAAGAGCATATAGTTGCCAAAAGTAATCAATATACAGAATCTAGAATCATCAAGGTGTGAAAATGAGAAGATATTATAAGTACCACAGATACCTTGGAGTCCTTGATCACATCTTCAATTAGAATATGACTTTTGATATATTTGCAGTAAATTTTATAATATGCTGGTTAAAAATGCACCTATGTTTTATAACAGGACTGAATATTGTGCTTAATAGTACATACAATTTAGCTGCAAAAAATATGACTTTTAAAGCGTGACACTAAATTTTATGCTTGGTAGTGAGTTCAATAAATCACAGATAAGGTGATTATTTTGATATTCACTAGAAAAAATGAGGAGTTCTGCTACTGTTTTAGAAATTTGGCTTATAAAGATTATTAGAATTATTTTAGATACTATGAAAACAACACTGTAATACAGAATTTGCAGCAAATATGCAACGAGGTTGATGTATATATGAGAAAACAATCTCTGTGATCTAAAATGGGACACAGGTTTGCTTAAGGACTTCAGGGGCATCATATCTTGAAAAACTAGCAAAATATTTGGTTAACTTATGATATAGAGAAGTTTTACCAGGGGTCATGTAACCTGAAAGAAGATGTTTAGGATGGAGCTATTGTTCACTTGTTTTATTGTTCTCCAAACACTGGCTGCCTAGCTTCATTCCTTTTGCTGTGAAGGGAGATTCTGAATTAAACACAAAATCATTCCTCCTGCCCACTAAAAGGCATACGGTTCATAAACTCAGGAGAAACAGCTTCTAGTAAGCAGCAGTGTATCTACTGTGTAGAAGCTGACTATACGTCTAACATCCCTAAATTTTTTTGGGGCACCTTTGATGCTTTTGCTTTCCATCATCCTGGAAAAAACTACAACTATTTGAACAAAAGAAACATTTTCAAAATAGAGCTCTCCCAGATATGTAGCATCTAAAATCTTCAGTCAACTGCAAATTACTTCCAAAAGCAATGGTCAAGTATTACCAATCCATTTACAAGCACATCTGCATAATCCTGCACTTTAGCCAGTAGTTGCAACATTTACCCTCAAAACAATGGGTGGGTTAGGTTCATCCCAAGTGGCCACAGGAACACAGGCTGTGGATTTCCAGCCGGTGGAGAGGAAGGCAGTGGGGAAGAACCACACATCCCCTTTCCCTGTGAAGCAGCCAACCACCACCACGATTCACAACAGACTCACAGAGGCACGAGAGAAGGACATAATTTGATTTACAGCCTTTCCTGGAAGACCTCGGCTGGGTAAATCCTTACACACAGCCAGATGGAATGTAACATTCTTCCTCCGGAAAAGGAACAATAGTTCTGACACCACCCTCTTTCAGGGCGTGTTGGGGAGAAAGCCCTTGTAAAAGAGCTGACCAAGGCAAGGCTTTAAGGCTCAATTTGCTTATGCCTGTGTTTTGGAAAAGGCCTTGGTGTAATGATGCAAAAATTCAAATTTTATGAGCTTGGAAACTTAAAATCACCCCAAAATGACTCGCCTGGTTAAAGTATTTTAATTCCTTTACCAAAGGATAGATACAAAATATAAGACAGAAGAATCTTGGCAGTTTTATGAATATTATTCTGCAATGCAATGTATCAATTTAAGATTGCATAAAGTTAGAAACTTAAAGGAAACATTCTGTACATAAAATATTAGGTGATTACTTTGGGTTTGCCTGGGTTTTTGAAAGTTTCTGCTTAGCTGAAGAAAATTTTGGTTCAAAGTACGATAAAGAGAGGCACTTTCTTGTCAGGGTGCTGGTTTTGTCCATAAAAACCCCTGCATAAGAAAGGTACTGAAAAGTACTAAAAGTCTATGTTTTCTTTCTATCTATATTAAAATTATTACACAAAATTTTTCAACTAATTCTCAGAGTCTGGTACAGTACTGTCAACAAAGCTTTTCTGCTCAGTTGACACAATCACACCTTTTATACACTTCAGTACATCCCCTTTTTCTCTATTTCTTGTTTCTTTAAGTAAGATTCACTATAAGTCAGTCCATTCAATTTTTCATATTCAGGCTCTCCTTTTACCAGTGCTAGCTTCTGCTACTAAACTTATTCCAAATCATATTTCTGTTTCCTTTTATTCATTCACTCGAAAATGGTGTGTAAAATTATGGTTTCATCTTTCAAATCTTTCCTGAAGATACTTTTTTGTTTATGATGTTGGTTAAGTCTGTGCACATTCTAGATGATGTCTGTAACATTAAAATTACATAACTTATAAAGCAAGGTATTAAAAACTAGCAAACGGAGGAACTTGAAGTGTCTAGCTGCATTTACAGACACAAAATTTCCTTCCTCTTGCTTTTTTTTTAGGTTCTCTTCATGGTTTTATCAACTCAGCTTGTTTTGACTAGCTTGGAAATTCTCAAAGGATGTTTTTAATCCTATATTTGGATAACAATTAATATCAAAAGAATTCAGTCAGGTTTCACATCCTCCAGCAAAAGCACTAAAAGACAGGCTTATTCCTCACAAAACCAAAATTTCATCTACAGATTTACAGAAGGATTTTATAAAAAACACTATCTTTTTTATCCATTTGACCAACTCATACATGGTCCAAATCCCCACCATAGAAGCTGACAGATCAAGAATACTGAAATACCACATACTAAAATACCTAAAGCCAGGGAAAATAATAACTGTAATTAATTTTTTCCTAGTGTGGCAGAATTAACAGCATCATTTGTACTTAAGACTGGGATCACAGTATTTTTACTCTGGACTTCCAAAGTTCCCAAAGATTCAGGATTGAAATGTCACATGAATGATTTTGAACTGTTCAGCTGCTAGGCACAATAATAGTATTTATGTATGGATAGCATTTTAAATATTCAACAATTTAAGACTATGCCTCAATGGCAACGTGGCAGAACCTTCTGTTCTAATTGCAGGAAATCACTTCCCTATTACCATCCTTTGAAGTAGTGAATGGTGAACTACAGACCTCATAATACTTTTCATAATACTTTGTAATACTTTTCAGCAGAGAAATATGTTGTAAGGTATTGTAACGTATTTTATTTACCAGTGAAAGGTAGTAACTATTAAACTGCACCTGAGACTATCCAGTTGTTCTGAACAGAAGAAACTAATACATTCAGTTGAAACTGCAAAGAATTAAGGTGGCAGATGGTAATTACTAATACTGGAAGTAAGACTGGGTAAATGTGGTTAGATCTTCAGTTTAATGTCTCATCTATGAGGTGTTGCATTCATGACATAAAACTCTTCTGCGTTTGTATGGGAACGTGGCTCATTATGGACACATTAGAGGAAAAAATAACAACTTTTCTTGTACCTTTCTTTTCCAAGAAAAGACTTGATTGAGCCATGAGATAACAATAGACCAGAATGGCATGTGTATCACCAGATGAAAGGCCCTTTCCATATGCCTGTACAATGTCAGAGACAAAAGTCTGATTTCCATTTTATTATTTTTTCAGATTTTTACTGATGAAGTGATGGCTATTTACTTGACATTTTATTCCCCAGTATTAAGAACATGAGACACAAAGTTGAATACATGAGTCTCATCCTGAGTTTGTGAATGTGGAAAATAGAGAAAGAGGGACTGTAAGGTAAATAAATAAATTCAGTTTGAGATGTGAAGTTTTACAAGTCCCCTGCAACTTAAGAAACTCCAGCAACCCAAGCAAAATGACCCTTCTAGCATATGCTATTCCTGCCCTTTCATTAGAAACAACCAAGTGAAGGAGAATGAAGGCCAGTTACACGTGCTATTTGACAACTTCAAAGCACTAACCACTACAATAATATATACAATACTCCACTTGCATATATTGGACACCGAAAAACACAGTTTTCAAAGTGGTTATGTAAGTAAAACCACTAGATTCTGAAATCATGCTCTCTGTTATCTGTTATAATATTTAAAACTTTCCCGGTAGTAAACTTAGCCTGCTTTTAAATAATGAAAGGCATTGCAAAAAAAATACTGGAATGTTGCTTTTAATATTACTGCCCATGCATTATGCTCATGTCTGCAGATTAAAAATACAGAGTTGCTAAAAGACACTGAAAGAAAATTGTCTACTCACAAATATGATATTTCTCTGCACTAATCATAAAGATGCCAAAACATTTTATTTGTATATTCCTTTTATATAAAATTATTGATCTAAATGTTGTAGTCATAGCAGTATGATTGGATGGCCAGGACAAGTTACAAGTCTGAAGTAAAAAAGAAAGGATTGTTATCATTCTCTTTGCTCTGTCTTGTTGCCCATTTCACAAAGTCATTCTCATACTAGCAGGATGTAATTGTTCTGAACTGCAATATTTAGTCCACCCACCAAGTCTGAGACCAGTGTCACTATAAAACCATATTTAAAGGAGTGTTCCCAGAATCCCAAATTGTGGTAGATATTAAACAGCTTCACCAAGTTTTCACTTTTTAAATGAAAATCATTTTTCTGTGTACTGAAGACTGTTTGTTTAGAATGGTTATAAAAACTGTAAAATTATGTGCAACTGAGTGGGAAATGATCCCATAAGTGTGGGATGTTTAATTATCAATCAAGAGGAAATTACACTGGTTTTCTTTTTCCCTTTATGCAAAGGTTTGTTTAACCACTTCAAACCCTGAGCCATCTACTATTTCTGTAATTTTCAGGTTTACTTTATTAAATGTGTTTTTACCTCTTCCTCTAAAACTCTTCAAATCCTTACTGCTTCTATGATTTACCCCACTAGAGAGTTAACACATTCTTCCCAAGAGTGGTTTTTTTACCTGAGACAACTAAGTCAAATTTCAATGTTCTAAGCGTTAGGCCCAATGTCTTAGGTAGTTTCCTGCTTGTTTCTCTGAATCTGGAATGGAAAATTAGAGATGTTTTTCACTAATAAAGCAATTATTCTGGAAAGAAACTTGTCCAGAAGTACAGACTACATATATATTTGCAGAGTTCACCATTATTCTTCTAACCTACCAGTCTTTAGGTTCTGATGTTATAGTCTGAACTGTTACCAAAAAAAATCCCAAAACTTAATTAAAAAATTTACTTGCAGAACAAAAATATCCGGGTCCAAAAATTATAGTAATGAACTAACTTTACAAATGCATGTTGGGAGCAGAACTTACAACTGACCCTAAGAATACTATTCCATACCATGTTCAGTGAAGGAGAATGTCTACAATGGGTAATTGCTATTAAGATTTGTATGCTTTTAGAGGACATCACTTACAGAATTAACTTGCAAGCTCTTCAGAGAGCCATGAATTTTTCCACCAAATTATGATTTAAATAGATCAGACTAATATTGGGGAAGTTACACTCATAGCCACTAGATAAGAAAATACATCATGTTGTTTTTCAATACCACTCTTTACTGTTTATTGAAAGCAATACTGTTCCAGTAGGCCTTTTCTGACTCAATTAAAGAGATCAGTTACAAAACGAGTGGCCTCATAGACATTTTCAAAAGGTGAAAAAATGCAAGACATATGAAAACATTCCTCCTATTTCCAGATATTTTCAAATATTACTTACTATTTTCATCAAGAGAAAATACGTACCTTAGCTAAGTGTCTCAAGGTTCTGAAGGAAAGTCAAGTGTACAGTATGTTGTGTACTACTCGTGATGTTAGATCGGTACTCGTTGGAAAGTGTCATGGCAATTTTGACATTCATTTTTAAAGGTACTTTTCAATGCAGTAAGAAGACAAAACTTTATATCCTTCAATTTAAACTGAATACATTCATCATTTCTTTTTTTTATAAAAATGACGGAATAATAGTTGTATTAAATACTTAAAGAGATCTCACTGGTTTTTTAAGATCTTACAGAAACCATAGTACCTCAGAGGAGCTTAGGCACTAGAAATGTTTAAAATCAATCCTTAAAAGCAATTACTATAAACCGCTATGAAACTTACATACAATAAAAAGAAAAATTTCCTAAGCAAAATCTGAATTCATGAATACAAATGTTGACAATGTATTTCTGGAGTACAGAACATCCCTCTTCCCACTTTTCATTGCTCTTATAAAAAATGCCATAGTGTTATGAAAACATGTTTTAAATATTCTTAAGAGAAAAGTTTCCTAGGGTCTTCGAAATTTCTCCTTTCCCTATTTCTTTACAGATTTATAACACCAACACTGTTCCTGTCGTTTCTCAAAAAAGGTAAAAATAAAAATAACCTCTAGGTATAATCTTTAGATTTTCTATCATACTTCTCAAATTCCTTTTGGTTTTGTAACAAATGCAAACTGAAATCTACATTTATATTACTGACTGTATTTTAATTTCAGTTAATCTTGCAGCATGAAGAAGTAGATGGTGTTTGACCACACTATTGCCCATACTTAGAAGAATCATATAGGGATGTGATTTAATTAATTAAATAACTTGAAAATATTTTCAGTTTCATCAATTTTTGTCTATTTTTTTTAATCTAACTGTAGGCACCAAAAAAAAAAAAAAAAAGGCTTTGCTTCAGGTTCCTATCTCTATAATAAAAAGCATGAGGCAACGAGCTACCATCTCTCTATATGAAAAATTTACTGCAACTGCCCCATCTCCATTTCTCTCCTTTTAAGCAAATATTTGAATACAATTATTCCAAGCTAGGGATTCCATAATTTTCACAGAAAAATCAAGCTGGATTTTAGAATACTTTTTACATGATAATTTTGATCAAGCAGTTAAACTTTTGGCCATGGATGAGTCAAGCTGTTCGGAGATATGGAATCATATTACTGGCAGGGTAAAAAAATAATCTTTGAGCTAGTGTGTTTACTTTAACAGACCTAATTATGAAATCAAGTGTTACTCCACCACCTAATTCCTAAAGGAAGAGCTATATGGCCCAGGATCATTTTCCATCACACAAGCGATGAGGGATATCAGTTCAAATTATGTCTCCTGCAAATATGTGTTTTCCTGTAGTTTTATTTCATTGTTGTCCTTGGCTTTTCCTCCATCATCTTTAAGATCATTCTTGCTATGTAGAATTATAGTAAGGAAACACCAGAACTTTTCATGTAATCCTAGCCAAGAGTTACTCTACAAACTACACTCTGGGAAGCACTGAATACCCATGCTAAGAATTGTCCAGCATCAGAATCAGAAAATCTACTCAGCACAATCATCTCTGTTATTCCTAGAAACAAGAATTGTGAATTTTTCCTTGCATTTCAGCCTGATGTGTGTCAAGATTTTGAGGTTTTTGATTGCTCTGCTGCATATTCTTTGCTTAAGAAACACCTCTGCTTACTACTGGTGGTAGTGAAAGGTCATGGACGCTACGCCACAAGTTTCTGTTGTGTGTAGCATCCCTACACTGCTTGCACCAATTTGAAAAAGCATGGTCTGTATTTAAAATGCTCTTACAAATATTGTTTGGCAACTGGTAAGTACTATATCCTTCTTTAAGAATTAATATCCACAAAATTATGATAGGTGTCAATACCTTGTTCTTAAAGTACTTGTTGTATTCAACACAAGCACTGTTATGGACGTCTTCGAGCAAAAAGATTTGTGAAAAGGCATATGACCTTCTTCCCACTACAATGGCCATCTCCTAATTAAGCAATGCATCTGATAGTCATTAACAGGAATGAGATAATGAATCACTTTCTCTCTTCTTTGCTAATTTGCTGTAACCAAGCGGCTAATGGATGTCAGAGCTGAGTGATTGCACTGATTATAGTGATTTATAGTTGCAACAAAACAATTTAAAACCATTCTGATTATTCATGTTAAAGATGCTTTATGTTTTGTTTACTAAATGTTTTATGTTCCCCCTCATGCCCCTCTACACAGAATGAGACAGGTCTTCCTGGAAAACTTGAAAGTTCTAAGATTTTTTTTATTGTTTCAGAGTAAGGCATTTCATTTTGTTTATAAAAAAAAAGTTTACCCAGTAGAAATGAAAAGCCTTAGGGTGGAAAGAAAACTTCAGTGGTGCCTAGTTCAAAAGAAGAAGGAAATAAGAGGAAATAAGGCAAACTTCAAGCCACTTACCTTAGGGCTCCCAGTCCCTTCCTCATTCTCTGCAGACACATCAGTAGCCAGTATTTCTGCTTTGATGATATCCAGAGCCCTAAGAATCCAGCTGTGTTGCCGTTTGATTTGCTTCTGTAGTTCTTTCCACTGACTTGCAATCATCTGCAGCATGTCCTTCAGTCCTTCTCCACAATGAAGGGGTAAAAAGTAAAAGCTGTAAACTCAACAGCATCTTTAAATATTATCCTTTATTCAAATAATAAGCAAGATATTTAAAATAACAAATGCAACAAGAATTTTAGTGTGTTTTCTCAGCAATAAATCCAAGCATTACTGTTGTTCAGACTGCAAAACAGGGCTATAGGGTCAAGCATTTCTTTTAGCCATCATGGTAAATTTTGATAATGCTTCAGCTGACAGTTTCAAGAGAAAAATTCCACATAAACTGTCATTCCCCTGGCAGTAGGGAATACTGGTAATCTTCCCCTCTAATATCTAGTCTTTATCTTGAAACATTTCGTAATCTTCCAAACACATTTTTCTTGCCTCCAACTCCTTTAAATATTTTCTGTAGTTTACACATTACCTATTTTTATGTCTATGGTGACATGCACTACTCTTCTTTGCTATGGTTATCTTTTTAGAACTATACATACAAGTCAGTAATTTCTTATAGCTTCCCTTTACACAGATCTGTCTGATCTGTGAAACAAGATGCACGCATATAACATAATCAGAAAACAGTAGACCAAAGAATAACTTCAACCTGGATGAAGAGGATGCTATGTGGGCCAAAATTAAGATGGCATTCCATAGCAGTATATGCTGATTACCCTATTATCAGACAAGTCACGCAAACATCTAAAAATATAGGAGGTGGTAGGGATAAAGGGAAATCAGTACATCTGTCTCCCTCCTCTACATTTAAGGCCTCTGCAAAAAAAGACATACCTAACCAAAAGAAAAAGGTATTTTTAATTTTAATCTAGAGCTCATAAATATATTTAAATCAATGTAAGAATTAGTTTAAGTGGTAAAATAAAGCTTTACCAATGCAATTACCCATGCAGAGTATGTAAATACATACATATATATTTGAAATACTAATTCATTATCTTAATGTTATTTCCACAGCACCTATATCAAAGAATATGTCAGTGTGAAGTTTTCAGTGATGTGATTTCAATTGAAACTCAGCTGAACAGCAAGACCAAAATAAAATGAACAGACTATTTGCAGGCAGTATTTCATTTTATAAGTATCACTGCATTGTATGCAGTATATGAAACATTTATAAATCTTGAAGGTCAATCTGATAATGTAAATATTAATAATACATAAGGAAGTGAATATATGCAGTAATTTACAGCAATGCTTCTTCATTCTTTAATAGTCTGGAGACATAAAGACTTGCAATATTTCAGAAGGATTTACCTGATTTGTGAGATACAATAAGCTCAAGAAGTTGGCGTCCTTCTTCTACCACTGCTTCTTTTAAAGCAGAGTGGCTATCTACATTCAACTTAAAACTCTGGGGGAAAAAAAAAAAAGAAAAAAAAAGAGAGAAGAAACCTCAGCATCAGACATTATAGAGGCAGTTATTGTAAAACACATGTACAAAATTACTTGTTTTTTATCAAGAACCACATCCCTATTTACCCAATAGCCAAATTAATTTGTGATACTAAAAGCTACTGATATTTTGGATCTGGGCTCAAAATGTTTCCATCAGATCAGCAAAGTGCATCTGTGTTGAAACAGCTGACATATCTAGACATTCATTAGGTTTTATGAAAAGTCACAACCCGCAGGCTATATCTGGAGTAACTGTGTTCTATAAAATACACTAAATTTATGCTACCACATATGAACTCTGGGTTTTTTTTCAGATTTCTTTGAAATGTTGGTGATAGCACTATTTATGAAACCATAAAAAAATTACATCATTGAATATATTGGCCTTATGTGCACTCACACAAATCTATTAATACTGTGTTCCTGCGTTAACTCTCATATCCATTTTCAAAGAACAAATCAGTCTGCTTTAGATCTCAGCATTCTTAATTTGCAAAGAAAGTATTTTTCAAACATTTTTTCACTAATATTTTTATAAGTTTACAAAGGATCTGTAATTTAACAGTCAAAAATATTTTGTCTCTTTTTTAATTTTATTTTTAAAAATTGCTTTAAAATCTAGCAGCAGAGAGAGGAACTGGAAACACGATATGCCATTTAATACACCAGTGATAACTTGGATAAATTTTTTAATTATTTGCCAGAGCTTCTCATCATACTTGCCTGTAAGAAAGAGAAAGAAAACACAATAGAGAAAAGGGTACTTGCTGTATTTAATCATAAATTGTGTGCAACACTTTTTCTCTTTGAAATGTCTGTGGAATAAATGGAAATAATACATGACCACTTGGAAAAAAAGAGCTTTTCCGTCTCTTGGAAATGAGTTAACTGGCAGACATGAAAGGAGACTTTGCAAGTGGACATTCATAGCTTCTGTTTTTTATAAAACTTATTTATACTTCTCCAAATGCTAGTGACCATGCTAATACTGGAGTAGCAGACACCACAAAATACTCAAAAGCTGTCAATCCTTAGGGAAGCAACTGTTTCCTCTCTTTCCGAACTCCTGCAGTCAGGCTGATTGGCATAGCAGAAAATAATATTGCCAGAACTGTAATAAAATGAGGTACTTTTACTGTATTCATCATGGTTGAAAGAGGGATGCTGCTCAGATAGGCTCTTAACAGTCTTTCAGGCAGCATTGTACCTGACAGTGACAGAATGTTTTTGAGAATTCTCCATTCAAATAAAGAGCAAAAAACAGGAATTTTGCTACCTTCAGCATTTTGTCTAGTCCAATTTTCCTTGTACGGACATCTGAATATACTGTTTTGCACCAGCTGTTGAACAACTGGGCCAGCCAAGAAAAGTTAAAAAGGAGGAAGGATGCCTAGTTTATGTCTGTCCCCTTCTTAAATCTAGAGTTTTATGAAACCAAATCCAGAAGTCCTTTTTCCTTCATAAAACCATGTCTGAACAAGCACTGACAATATTTAATTTACTGTTTACTTAAAACAGGCTTGTACTGAATAGTTTGTAATCATGCACTTCACAGGAAATGCACTGTGCGTGTGTCTCACCCAGCAAAAGAGAAGCTAAAGGACCTGAGAGTAGGTTGTGTAATTTCATATAATTGAAGTCGAGTATAGATGCAGCTGGATTTGGCAGTGTCTCGAGATGATGTGGATGTGTTTGATAGGAAAATTGGAAAAGATGAGGTATTCTTTTTCATTAGGAAAAAAAAAGAGACTTGCTGCCCTAGAAAAGATTCATTTAACATAACACACCAGCTACTACAATACGGCTTGATTTTCAGGTGCACCTATTAACCAGTAATAATGTTAAACTGAAGAAGCAAAATATGATGAATAAAGATGGGGCCAAACTTTTGGGTTTTGACTAGCAATATTCTCCTCGTGCAAAATTCTTATTTTATGGATGAATTACACGTGGCACAAATACCATGAACATACATGAAATTTAGCAGAAATAAGCTTTTGTCAGCATAGAGGCATCATGTCATGGTTTAACCCCAGCTACCAACTAAGCACCATGCAGCCTCTTGCTTAGTCCTACCTCAGTGGAACGGAGGAGAGAATCGGAAGGGTAAAAGCTAGAAAATGGTGTGGGTTGATATAAAGACAGTAAGGAAAGCAAAACCACATGCACAAGCAAAGCAAAATGAGGAATTCATTCACCACTTCCCATGAGCAGGCAGGTGTTCAGCCAACGCCTGAAAAGTAGGGCTTCATTACACATAACAGTTACTTTGGAAGACAAATGCTGTAACTCTAAGAATCCCCCATCTTATTCCTTCTTCCCCCAACTTTCTGTACTGAGCATGATGTCATTTGGTATGGAATATCCCTTTGGTCAGCTGGGGTCAGCTTTCCTAGCTATGGCCCTTTCCAGCTTCTTGTCCACCCCCAGCCTACTTGCTGGTGGGGTGGTACGAAGAGCAGAAAAAGCCTTGATGCTGTCTAAGCACTGCTCAGCAGTAACTAAAACATCTCTGTATTATCAACACTCTTTTCAGCACAAATCCAAAACATAGCCCCATAGTAGCCACTACGAAGAAAACTAACTCTCTCCCAGCCAAAACCAGCACACAACAAAAGGAGAGAACCATTCATATAAGTATAAATACAAACAGAAGCAAACGAAACTGTCAGTTGATGTAGTGAAGTATGAGTTTTGAATTTAGAATTATATATGTGGTAATTTCCTAAGAAAAATGAGTAACTGGACAAGGAACACTGGAAGGAATAATCCTCAGCCAATGTTCAAGGTTTCTCATGCCTAAAGGGCTGAAAATGTGACACATGAAAAAGACGAGAGTTGAAGATGTAACAAGTATTACATGTCTATACAATGGAGATATGCAAATTTACACAGCTAAGGATAATATCAGACCAAATATTTGGAATTGAGGAAGACCTTCAAACACAGAGGTCCTCTCCCATCCTGGATATTTCCCTACTGTTTACTTATGGCATTTGGAAAATTGTAACTCTAACAGCGTGTGACCCAGGTACTCTGCTCCCCTCCTTCTCTGATCTTCCCTGATAATGAATGAAGCCTTTGTGTGTGAAGAGAGGAAAGGAGAAGAGGAGGGAAGTCAATTAATCAAAGCCTTTTTTCCAGACACATTTGCAGCTATAGAGAAGTCTAAATATCACACATGAGCACGTATACATTATAGAAAATGCATGTGCATTGGCCTGACAGCAGCTTTTTAAACAACACATTAATGTCATCCCTCACACTACAGTGTATTTAATGTAGTTTACAAGCTGCAACAAGCAAAATTTCCTTACGCAAGTTCTCTGCACTTTTCCCAATTACCATGTACCTATATATAACTATCAATTGTTCTTATTTAGCAAGAAAGGAAAAGTGAGGCAGGAATTATGCAGTTTTAAAAAAGCTTGCAGAACTGTAAACAGGAATAAAGACTCCAAGGGTGTAAATGCAAAGCCCCAAGAGTGCTATCTTCTGTTGACAGCATGGTAGCAAGGAGCCCAGCCTTCACAAAATGAAGCTGTCCTCTGACCTTCAGGAAACTTATGGACCTACCAGACAACAATAGTACAGAACCGCCATGAGGAAAAAAAAGCATCCCCTCCTTATCTGTGCTGGACTCTGAATACACTAAAAATATGAGAGTGCTTTCCTAGAATATAATAAACTCTCCTTCTCACCTTACTTGTCTTTACAACTGGAGATTAGAAAAAATTGTTGGAAAAAAAAATTTATTCGATGTTCCTCAAAGGATTTATTTTATGGTTGTAGCTACTTATATGTAGGAAACTTCTATTGAGTAGGTATCCTGCACTATGTACATGTTGAGATATCCAATCTTTTGCTATTTATTATATATTTGCTATTATATATAACCCTCTGTTCTTAGAAAAACCTTTGCAATTCGGTAATGCACAACCTGGGTCTTGACACAGACAATTAGCAATTTTTTTTTTGTTTCCAGAGGCACAGAGGCTTTGTAAAAGCATGATTTACTTTTTTTTTAAGTCATAAGGTATCCAACTAATTGTTTCCAGTGTACTGCCTCTGAAACAGAAATCAGCAACTAGATATCGTGTGAACCTACAATGTATACATAAATATAGTTTGGATGACACAGCAGTTTACACCTATCACCAGATTAAGAAGTGTATTAAAAGAAATATTTTATTTTTCTCAGTCAAGCATGTTATTAGCATGTGTGGTGTACTGGGATATACCTGAAAGACAGTTCTCTTGAGGTTCATTTTTGATGTTTTTAAATACCTTTGAGAAAAATAATACTATTTCTAGGGTGTTTATTTTTTTAGAGCAATGCTACAGACAATTAAAAATTACCTGATTACCCTAGATTCTATAAATTTAGAATTTGAAAAAGAAAGCTTAATGTAAATTTCCTAATAATATTTTGCATTTTTTGAGAAATCTACAATATTACTGAAATATGGACTTCTATATTTAGCTACAATTGAATGTATGTTTTGGCTAAGAATGTAGCACTTTTAATTATAACACTCACTGTGACAGATATAATTTAGAGTGAAAATTAGAGTGATGGGAACAGTTTCTGGCAGAAAAGTTATGGGAATCTTTTGACTGAGACAATCACAGAAGGATAACCAATCTCCCACAAATATTATCAGAAAAGTTATGTTTTGAGAGGGAGGCAGTTTAAACATGCAGTAAAGCTCTAAGAAAACGAAACAAGTGACTTATTTGTTAAATATATTCTATATACCAATAACTGCCAAGAAAAATATAATTATGAAAATTCAATTTTAATTTTTTTTAATCAACACATTTCATTTGTCTCAAAAGAAATATGACAAAACAGATATTGAAAATTTATTCTTACATGCTTAATACTCAGCTACTTTTGCAAGTCCACTGGTCCTGGCACAGTTACCTTCCAATAACTTGCTATGACAAAATACCAAGATATCTAGTACTGAACTTTTGGTTGTGGTCTATTTTCTTCTTTCTCCCCTTTTTTTTTTTTTTTTGAGGAGTTCTGACAACACAGAAAGCCTCTATTTGGTCAGTGCCTAGTATTTAAGTTAAGAATTTGAGGTAATAATTTAAGAATTTGAATTAATAACCTAATAAGCCATGTAATAACCTGGTGGCATTTTCAGAGTCCTGAACACTATCTACCAATGACATTCAGTAAATCAATAAAATAACTAATATGTAAGTTGTCCTTATATTAACATGGAACTGGTCATATGTTTAGCATTTAGGACTATAAAGCTTACTTATTAAATAAGTATTACTAGGATATGTAAAGGATATGTTTTCCTGGGAACAAAATATTCCATGTGAAATGGTTCCAGTCAATGTCTCTTTTGTTCACATCTTCCATAAAATCTAGGTGACTACAAAGAATTTTGTATTTTCTTTTTTTCTTTTAATTTGTATTTCTATCTGAGTGACACACCAGCTGATAAACAGAACACAAGCACTGTGGAAATGCTCTATGCAGCTCCATAGTCAAGGCTGAGCTTTACCTCAATAGCAGGGATTTTACCTTTGCTTTTTAAGGAGAACATGATGAATCCTCCTCTGAAGGAGCAGTATCAACTATGAGTCTTTTTCTTCTCTGCCCAAAACTGAAAACATACCCTCCCTACAGCAATGACAGCCAATGGGCCAGTTATCACCAAATGCTAAACAAATCTCTAATGCCTTACACAATATGATCATCATTTTCCTTAGATGAACCACACATTTCCTTCTGTAACCAATGGAAGCTAGTAGATATTTTCTAAGAGTGAATAGCTAGTGGAAAGAAGATTTGGTCTTCTACCCCCTGCAACAATGAGAAAACTTAAAAGACAATAACTTTGTGACTTTCTCTGGGGATAATTCATTTCATTGGTATCTGTAGGCAGATAAAAATGGGCAAAATAACAATATCACTGTCTATGTTGATTCACAATATCAGATGATAATCTAAAATGCCTTTAAAATTGAAATGAAACTGATCTGGGAACCTAACTACTGGTTCCCAGAAATCTCATAATCATCATCTCATGCTGGCATTATGACACTGTAGATGTAGATCAGATGTAAGATGGTTTAACTGCTCAGATCATTTTTTCTGTGTAAGTCTATCATTCATTTAAACATAATATTAACTGAACATCCTGAGATCAAAATGCTTAGTAATGAGCTAACTACAGCAATCCTGGGAATGATTTTACCTTCTGATCACTCACACACATTCTTCGCCTTTCACTTGATCTGAATGTACTTTTTTGTCTGGGAGGAATCAACCACATTTACGACGAGACAAAGTATTGGGAGCTTAGTGAAGAGCAAGTAAAATATGTTTAAAGGTGGAAATGGTGGAACCAATAAGAAATAAGCAAGACTAAGTATTAAGAGAAAGAGCCTCTATTATCTACTTATATTCTATGAATCTGAACACCATGCAGAAAGAAGACTTAGTACATTATCAGAGGTTATAGTAGATTAAACTAATGGAATTAAATTAAGAGAAAATTTAAGATAAATACCAGTGAAATTTCCACAGAAAGTCAAATCTATTAGATTGTATAATAACCTCCTAAGGGAAACAGTGAAAGGCCTGATCCCTTGAGACCATTAAATCTAGACTGGATAAAAACATGAGAGTGAGGACTGCAACGCACTGACACAGTAGTAACTTAGGTCTTTCGCATGCCACAAAACTAAATACGAGGGGGCATGCTCCACTTCAGTAGTCCTATAGTAATTGATACTTTTGTAAAATTACCCCACCCCTTTCTTCTCTGTCAAAGCTTCTGCCATTCCAGTATTAGACAATCAATGTTTTTTCCCTTTGTTACCTCTTAAACATGAATAGCACTATTTTCCTCATATGAAATACTTTACGTCCCTCAGTTTCTGTTTCTCATTCCTCATTGTGTTTGTCATGTCTTAGGTAATTTAGCCAAGTTTTGAATGCATAAATTTAGATATAGAGAAAAAGTATAGTTAGCCCCACTATCCAGAAAGCCTATTTTGCAGATTTAGAAGACATAGAGGGTATTTTTTCAGATATTTTTATTTCAAACTCATGTAAATTCTTCTGCTACCAACTCTATTTTCTGTGTTTCACTATGTAAATTTCTCTTTGATTTTGTCTGTCTGAACATTTTACATTGTCAAAAAAAATTCATATGAGGCTTCCTAAATTGAATCTGTTTGTTTACTATCAAGAGGGATAGAAGAACACATACAGGAAATGACACAGGCCAAATGGCTGTACAATTGCTAAGTTGCCATAATCATGGCGAATTGCACATGCAGTCCACTGTATACAACCACCCTTAATCATTTCTTGCCTTCTTGAGTTTCTTTGGAAAGAATCTGCAAAAAACATACTCTTCTGAGTCCTTGGCCTGTCTGATCTTACACATCCCTAGGTACACTTCTTCTACATGGAGACACACAATTCCCGAAAACTATCTAAACAAAATAGGTCCACATTGTATTGTCCTATCATATGCAGAAAAAAGATATATCAGAGATATACCAAGAAATAACAGCTTTCCAAAACAAAGATAAATTCATGGGGCATAGCAGCCTTGGCAAATATGAAGTTACCAAGTGAAACATAATACATACATAAATAGTATTTAAATATAAATTTACTAACAGACCAAAAAGCACTCTCTGGCAATAAATAACACTATGTAGTTTTAAAACAATCCTTGAAGGATTTTAGTTCTATTCAGATTCCAGGGGAATATAAAGGAGATGTAACTTGTTTTATGTATGTACAGATATAAGGTTTTATGCTATTTAAGGGTGAACTAAAAAGCCTTCTTAGCAAAATTTAGCTAATAAATTAAGATTCTAAATTCTTTACCCAATTCACCTACAGAATTAAGAAATGGAAGAAAAAATAAATATCATAGAAGATGCAAAGAAAAACATTTACCAATCAAAACCTCCATTCATTCCCGGATTTTCTATATTTCTGCTGAATGCTTTGGTATTGCAAACACCAAAACACAGAGAGGAATTGTATTACTTCTAGTACTTAAAATGTGAATCATATTATGCATCTGAGACACATAGCAGAGAACCCATGGGAGTGTACCATAGCTCTTGGCAGGTAAGTAAAAGCAAATATAGTTTAAATGTTACTGAAAGTGTGATTGTATTTCCTTTGAGATCCTGGCATTATAATCTTCCAATGATTTCCAATCTCAGAATTTTATAAAAATAAATTTCATTTCACTTTCAAAACCAAATTACTGACTACATCTTTATTGATAATACTGGCATACTAAAATTTCAGGCAATAGCATGCATTTGAATAGACATAAAAATTACAGTTAACAGAGTTCCTAGATAAGCTTTACGAAGTTTATTAATAAAATAAACATTACTTTCAAACAATTTTTAAAAGTGTTTCAAAAGTTGTTACAATGATAAATTTTTGTACAGAGCATGATCAAGTTGTCATATGTAAAGCTACAAAGCTTCTAAGTCAGAACTTATGTCAAATACTTTCAGTGAAAATTCATGATCAAGTTAGTTCAAAGCATGTTATAATGGCAGTTTGATTTCATCATATCACTATGGGCACTGAATCCCCTGTATGCAAATTATTTCTTCTGCAGGCCAGGCAACAATGGACTCAGTGGAATCCCTAACTTTCAGCACTCAGACAGTGTTGAGTAACAGATATATTAAATACAATGTCTGCATTTTGGGATACTTCGGCACCTGAGAGTTTTACAATTTTGGGTAGTGAGGCTTGAGAGGAGGCGAACATTTGTAACGCTGCCAATCAAGTTACCCGGCCTTGTTCAGCTTCACCAATAAGTGCAAATGAATTTAAACATTTTTCAAAGTCTGAATGATCTGCATTTTATTGTTCTCTGACAGTGTTTGGCCTTGTTTCCTAAGAACATTATAATGGGTATTTAATACATACTCAGAGGAACATACCACCTGCTATATTCTTGCACGTAAAACAACACCATGTTTTAAGGATCTCATCGCTTCCTCTTCCAAAGAAATAAACATTAGCTTAAAAGCATCCTGGATATTGGTGAAAATTTTAAATTTTTAAACCTCAAGCATAATGAATAAAAAGAAACAAAACAACAGAGCAATATAGTTGTTCTTGAAACATAGACCACACTCTATATTTTCATATACTTAAAATACAAGACATCAAAATCCTCACAAGTGATACAGTTCAGATTTTGGACATTACAATTTTCCCTTTTTCTTCAGTAGAAGAAGCAAAACTACTTTAGGATGACACCCTAATATGCTCTGCCTCTGTCCAGAGACAACTGTGGCTCTCAGAACTAGAAAAGCTGGGACAACTTCCCATGGAGCGAGTTAACAACTAATACATTACAGACAGGCCCAGCAGAGATACCTTTTATTATGGGGTCCTATCCCCTTCCTATGCACAACAATGCAAATCTAGGGCAGTAGCAAAAAATGTCCTGAGAAGGTTTGAACCAATCAAAAACCAAAATAAATACAATCAAGGTTAGGTATCCATAAACTTGAAAGACAGGTTTAGAAAAAAGTAGTACCCTTAAGATTATTCAGTCTCCAGGAAACTATTTCTTATGCTACAGGCTTGCACAAAATAAACCTCTGGAGTGGGACTGTGTGGTAATACCTGGTAGAAACAGTACAGGAGGATAGTAAATGAACAGTTCTTTTCTTCATTAAAAGCACATATAGTTACAATAGATGTCTATCACAATAGATCTCCTACTTCTTGCTGCCAGGACCATAAACATGGCCCACTCCTTCTCCTTACAAAGAAGGTTTGTGTCAGCTCTTCTTTACTGCATGAACTTATGGGAAACATCTTTAGATCAAGTGCAGTATTTTTGTATTGGTCAGGACAGCAGTGCTGTTATTAGCAGGATATATATCCATTCTCTCTTATATACCTGATTTTTCTCTTCCTTAGTCACAAAAAAAATTGCTGAAATTCAAAGAACAGTCCAAACAGTTTAGAAACCTCTATTTTTCCCACTGCCAGCAACTGTATGCTCTCTGGCTTCAGACTATAACACAGGTAGAGCCAAATGTATCATAATGACATCAACATTTCCTTTTAATGTTCTCAGGTCCTTTAACTCAAGAAACAGAAAAACTTAGAGGTTACTGGTTTTATGGATTTTAAAAGCTGAATAATATTCACAACTGACAATATACATGTATTCCCTTTGTTTAAGTTTGCTATCTTACTTCCTATTAAGTAATTTTATTTGCCTGTGAAATCTGCTGAGTTTAGTCTGTACCTCTGGTTAGTATGTTCTGCAGACTGCTTCCTATATGAAAGGATATGCATTCAGGAATCCATGTATACCCAAAATGCCTTTTAAGATAAAAAAACCCGTAAAATTCAAAAATTTAAACTGAAGTCCTTAGACAAACAAAAGATCAGTCCACTCATGGTGCTCAGACTTTTAAGCACCATCATCCAGCAGATAGTACACTGTATTTTGAGAAAAATATCTAAACTTGCTGCCATGGACATTGGAAATTCCCATATAACAAAGCACTATACATAACTTAGCCATTTCAGAGGCTTTAATACCTTTAATAAAATTACCACTACCATTGCTACATTAGCCCAAGGCATGTATATTTAACCTTATTTTCTCAATGAGAACAGATATTTAATACTTCTCTAAACTGACATTTTTCAGAAAATGAGTTTTTCCAGGGAGATGAGAATGATTTTTTTTTCCAGATATAGCAAACTTGTTACAAACAATCAGTTATCATAAAATATCGCAGAAGCATCATTACTTCACCAACACAATTTCTTAAATGTGAAAATGCAATCTATTTTCTGTATGAAAGCATTTGCTGTTTACAGCTAAGAAGGTGCTGAGCCATGATGTGGCGAGAAACATTTACAATGGACACAGAAAAATTCTTATTTCATTTCTCTTAAGATAATAAAATTCAAATCCCCCCATATCTTAAGAAGAATTTGGTTCTAGAATGGAAATGACATCTAAACTTTATATACAGAAGGGAAGTAAATGCTAGTGTGAATCTACTTGTCTAATTTGCTTTGAAATACTAGTGATGCTTGGTCAACGATATTTTAAGACTGCAACAAGTAAAGTAAATATGGTGACTGAGAACATTAATATAATGAAACAATTCTAGGCTAAAAAGGACTTGTATGTGGCACAAAGTCTGTGACTAAACTGGAGTAAAAATCCCTGACAGGGATCTAAAAAGAAAACCGAGAAAACGTGATTCATGGAAATTATCAGTTAGCATATCCAAACCACACTTTGCACTGTAATAACTACATGCCATCCTTGTACTTTATACAGAACAATATTTGCTATTCTAGTTTCAATAAAACATAACATATATTTTTGTCTAAAAAAAAACACGAGAAGTAAATAACCATTGTATGAACAATTTTTTTTTTTTCAAGGAGGCCATCCTCTTCCATTCTTTCCACGAGTGACAAGCAATTCCTGTTTGTGCTATCTGGAGAAATAGGAAACTGCCAGCTGCCATCTTTTCTTATACCAACAGTTACAATGAGAGTGAAGTGAAACACCGAGAAAAGCCCTGTGGAAGACTTGAGGGTATTGGTGGATAAGAAGGTGGACATGAGCCGGCAATGAGTGCTCACAGCCCTGAAAGCCAACAGCATCCTGAGGTTTCATTGAAAGCAGTGCAGCCAGCAGGTCCAGGGAGGTGATTCTGCCCCTCTGCTCTGCTCTGAGACCCCATCTGGAGTACTGCATCCAGCTCTGAGGTCCCCAGTACAAGAAAGACATGAACCTTTTGAAGCGGGTGCAGAAAAGGGCCATGAAAATGATCAGAGGGATGGGAGCACCACGCTAGGAGTAAAGGCTTGACAGAGTTGGAGTTGTTCAGCCTTTCAGTACCTCAAGGGGGCTTATAAGGAACATCACAGAATCCCAGAATAGTTAGGATTGGAAGGGACCTTTGGAGATCATTTAGTCCAACTCCCAAGATGGGAACATATTTTTAGCAGGGTCTCTTGTGATAGGACTAGGGGTAATGGTTTTAAACTAAGAGGGTGGATTTATACTACATATAAGGAAGAAATTTTTCACAATGAGGGTGATAAAACACTGGCACAGGGTTGTCCAGAGAAGTGGTGGATGCCCCTCCCTGGAAATATTAAAGGTCAGATTGGAAGGGACTCTGAGAAATCTAATGCAGTTGAAGATGTCCCTACTCACTGCAAGGGGGATAGACTAGATGAGCTTTAAAGGTCCCTTCCAACACAAACTATTATATGATTCTATGATTTACTCTTCTCCCCGTTACAAACTTAAATGTCGGCAGGTTACAGCAACAGTATTACTCAAAAGGAGAAAAGTGAACAGCCACTTTGAAATAAACTACTCTATCACATGGAAACTGACCATTCTTTATCCGGTTTTGAAGAAAAAATGCAAAATCTGTCATTACTCTCTCTCTTCTTTGTTCTTTGTACTCAGGATTTCAGAATTTTACCCAAATTCTTAAGAGTAAGACTGTTAGAACAAAAGTGCCTGACTACTAACTCCAAATTTCTAAGAAGACTTCTCCCTAATTAATTTTTTCTCTACTGAAAATTATTGTTTGCCAACATCTACTAATAATGCAAGAAGGATTTAAGAATTTCCAACAAATTATCTTTTTCACTTGCAGGTTCCCATTTAAAAGTCTTGTATTACACAGCTCTAAATATGATACTAGACACACAAATGGTTTAGGACAAAAAACCTAAGAGTTCACCACAGTATGTTGTAAACTAGAAGTTGTGTAGCAACAAGAAAATGAAGTACTGTGTTAACAACAAAGGAAAAAGTTGAGACTACAGAATTAAAAGTTTCAGTCCTCAGCAAATATATATAGTGCCTCTTGTCTAAACCTTTCCCTCAGCAGTTCTTCACATTTCCTCATTTGCTAGCTTACTTCTTTTACTGTGCTAAAACAACGCATCTTGTACGGCCAGGGATAAAGTTAAACGTCCGTTTTAGCAAACTAAAATGGTCAAGAGCAATATGGTGAATTCTTATCTCTCGAGCCGGTAAGAAAGTGTGCTTGGTTTCACAAGCACAGCAGTACCACCTAGATAGATGCTTTTAGCTCATAAGCTGCCTTCAGGATACTGTTTTTGATGAAAATTGATTTGCATACCACCAGTCTGTTAGTAGCTGATTTTGATCAGGTTGCCAATGGGAAAGAATCAGCATAACAGAAAAGGATACAAAAGATAAAATGAATCAGAAACCATTTTCAGAAGTTCCTTTTTTGGTAAGGTAAATGAGGTTATCTTTTCATTGGGAATGGATTTGAGCCTAAATGTTCACAAAATTCAAAACCTGCCTCACTTTTTTCTCTAGCAGGACTGACTGAGGCCTTTGTGAGAAAGTAGATTTCTCCTGAAAAACACCCCTGTTTTATGAAAACATATTAGTGTTTTCGACATCTGCTGGCTTGGGTGGCTGCCTGCAGAGTGCCAGATGTTCAAGTGGTGGCTGCTCCATGTCAGCCCTTCCATATGAATGGGAAGCACGCAGCTCCCAAATCAGTTTAACTGATGTTACTCAGTTGTGAAGACCTGTAAAATTGAAAGAATAATTTCAATCACTATTCCATGGATCTCTGATAGCATTTTCATTTATAGCTTTGTGCTTTGGTGTAATCTAAAATGAAGCATATAGCAACTTCTGTTCTGCAGAACATCAGGGAACTTGGTGTTAAAATTTGCAAGAAAAAGTTCTCCACACTGAAGATTGCCTATTGTGGCACACATTCAATATGTAGACTACCTTTCAATTTATAGGAAAAGATCATACTATTTAGCAAACTGTATGGTTACTCATCATGGAAAAATCTATGGAGTTTAAGTTTGTAACTGTGATTTAAGAATGAAATTCCAATTTGTCCTACAGTCAATAATTATAATTGTAGCATATTTGGGTATCAGGCCTGTGCCTTTGTGCACACAGTGCATTTAGTCATGTATTCCCTGGGTGACCCAGGAACTCTCCAGCTAGTCTCTGCACAGATTATATAATTGGGAAAAACGGATCAACTTGAGGAGAGGCTGCCTTCCACCTTCACAACAAAGTGCTTCACTATTTCAGGAGCTTCAGACAGTTACAGAAACGCCTGCAGGCAGCTCTTGCTGAGCCAAGAGCAATAGACAAACACTATTCGTCTGCTTCAAAGTGTTGATTAACATCCTAGGTGGACAATATTGCCAGATCATATAAAAGAATTAAGCAACGTTGTTTGGGGAATGCTACCAATTTAAGCTGAAGGATGTCATGCCATGATGCTTGTTAACAGAGACTTACATCGTCATCCTGTTCAAGAGATTTGACTCCTCATGTGAGCAAAGATTCAAATAAGTTTTGTTGTAGGTTTCTTGTGATGCCTTTTTTTTTAAACACAATCTCTTTAAGTGTCTGTGCCACACTATTTCTCAAAATGTCAAAGATAGTGAAAAGCAAGGCTGAGTGAAGAGAGACTTTAAAATTCAATCATTTATCAACAGTTTACACTGGAATCCTAAAATGACAGTCTAGAATTTTACAAAGTGAAAAACTTGGAGGATGCTCAGAACCCTGTCCTTGCTGCCTTAGCAGGACTTTCCCCAGCCAATAATGAGAAAGGGAACAAGTACATTTTTTCTGTTCTCCTCTTCTTAGATTTTGACAGAAGAGATTTCACTCATGAATGCAAAATATTCTCTCTTTATGGCACTAATTTTGTTATCGCAACAAACATATTTCCAAGAAAACAATTACCACAGGTAGTGAAATTGATAACTTGTGCCAAAGGCTAAGGCCATGTCTCTACTAATAAAAATACTTATCTACACCGATTTTTCACTTATTCTATGATGAGAAAATCTACATTAGTGAGGAATCATAGTTATGAGATTTGCTAGTGTAGATGCAGTACATAGAAAAGAACTAAGACATTTTCTTTGTTTTCCAAGTTAGTTTGTTATCAGTGTCTGTACTATAAACTCATAAGTCTGGAACCTAATCTTGTAAAGTTCTAAGTTCCAAGTCCTTTACTTCAACAGATCTTAGATGAGTCCGACAACATGTATAACCTGACTGGCAAAAGAAGAAAATGTGAAGTATAAGTCCCTCACAAAGACCTTGATCACCAGTCTTACAATGCTCAACTAAGGGAAATTTCAACATTGAGCTTAATGTGAATTGAAGTTCATATACTTCTGTTTAAACACAGATTAGGATGTCTGACAGATAAATGCCACTGAAAAGCTGACAATCTAATTAATAAAAATAACTATCTTCCCTGCTATAAAAATGTTCTCTTTTTTTCTGCTGTGTATAAACTGGTATGATAGTATATCTTTTCTGAAATCCAAAAAAGAAAACTCAGAGTTATGTTTTTTCAGGTTATACAGTGGGTTTTCACTGACTATAGATGCCATAAAAATAATTATAATATTTTCAAATTGAAATTGAACTGCTCTTTAGACATTTTATTTCTTCAGAGAAGTAAACGAAAAACCCAACTTGTTTCATAACATAGTCATCCTGAAGCATATAACGATTTTCTTGCCCCAAAGTTACGCAGATATAGAGAGTGCAGCTGGGAACCCAGGTGCTGGCAAGGGAAAGTGAGGTTGTACAGGTGCCCACATACTCATTTATTCAGAGTACCTCTAGCAGTGAAGCAATTGCCTCTAAGCTACTGTTCCACATTCCAGTCCGATATAGATGGGTTTGGCCTCACCTCTCAGAGAACCACATGGCAAAGTTGGAAGTCGTTTGCCTACAAATGAGCTACTGTGCTCCTCGCCATGGAAGAAAGGGAAAAAGAAATTAACTGTGAGAAGTACTCAGCCTGGTGATTGTCCTGTTCCTGTAAAATGTTTCTTTTTATCCAGTCAAGAGTGAAAATTGCAATTCTACTCATAAAAACTTATCTTGACAAAAGTTTCATGTTGCAGAGTACAAGGAAAACAAATTGACCAGTGCCTTTTCTGAGGTCTGATTTTACAACACGCTCTGTATCTTCAGAGCACCTGTAAACACAGTGGGAATCATGGGACCAAGTGTGTGCAGCACAAGGAAAAAAAACAACTCCACCCCAAACCCCAAAATCCACAAAGTAAGGAAAAAATGCAGTGTCTTCATACTGCATTTGATAGACTACCACAATTTACTGACTGCCCCTGGGTGCTACTACAACAGAAATTGTTTAAGAAGAAAAGGCACAAGAGCTTGCTTTATAGCTGAAATTCTGAAGACAGTTTTCAATTTGGTTCTAATTGTATATGTGGTTAATGTATACTTAATTAATTTAATAATGGTCACTCCAGTCTTACAGCAGAGATTAGGATGACATTTTTTCCTGCAATGCATCACATGACTTCCTGGGACTGTCAAATACTTTTCTACCATAAGATTATCAGAGACTGGAAATGAGACTGAGCTTTGGGGGTTGATGCTCTGTTGTGGGCTCAGTTAATGTACTGCTTTATCTAAGTGAGATGTCTAGGTCATTGGCTAAAGGTAGTGTTATCACTGTGTATCTTCCATTTCATACTGGCAAGAAGCTAAGATTTTGGCAGAATGAGAGAAAAATCTCTTTGCTTGATTTTCCATTCTTTTTTTGTTGCTTTTACTAGCTACAGTAGTTTACCTGTTAAGACACCTGCTCATTGAACAGCATACATTGAGCTCTATTCTCTACCTTCAGCATTAAATCTTACTTTTGAGGACTTAATGCCTGATTTAATGCAGCTCTTTGTTTCACCTCATAACAAGAAACAGCTCTTAGAAGAATTCAGTGAAAGTCCCATAAGGTTTATCAAATATTTCTCAATCTATAAATCTAGCCTGCAATATATTCAGAAGATTATTCATCCAAATGTTTTCTACTTCCACTCAATTTTTTAGCTTTTTGCACAAGAACAAGGTTAGTGACAGTTGTATTAATTACATGACAGAAATGTACATCAAGTAAAATTATTAACTATTTCAAATTTTTATTTAAATTACTCTGTGTGTTAAAAATATGGGAGAGAGAATAAGTTACACACTAGAAAGACTTTTGTTAATGTTACAGTGGAGTAAAAATCCTAGAATGATCAGCAGAAAAAACATTATCCTTTCTCCTTTTGCTATTGCCATTTTCTTTCAGTTTTGGAGATAAATTCTGAATTGTAATGTAATTCTGACTTTTAATTTATCTTTACAAAGCTATCAGTACATATTTCAAATACAGAAAATAATTTGTTGCTATTTTCATTAAAATAAACTGTAATGCTGCAAATCTTACACTAAAATATAGATGCACACTAGTAATTAAAAATAATAATCAAATAAAAAGCACAGCAGAACACTTCAATTACTGATAGTAATCATAGTGTAATCTTGTCCTACCAAGTGTGTCTCCAGGTACAGTTTAAGGCTGTCTGTCTCTGCTTTAGGAGGAGTCCAATTCTCTGTTGTTTCCATGGCTTCATTTAACCAGTGAATGAATTCATCCAGTTTGCTTACAAACCCCTTGCCATGTAAGAAAAGAGAAAGAACAAGAAAAGCACATTTGTTAGCAAAATGGCGATGTGAAAAATGTATGCTCAATTTTATTAATTTTTTTTAGCCAAGAGAGTACAATTTTGCCTTTTAAAAGCATGCAAAAAACCCAAACCAAAACAACAACAAAAAAACACACACACAAAAAAAATAAAGTGGTCTTCTAGTAAATGAGAAGCAGAACAGTGTTTCTGGAGATAATCTAATGTGATATTTTGGGACAAGACAATGTGAGATCCATATGACTGCAATGAAGTGGAGAAAAGAGCAAAGTTTTAGAAGATATGAAGGGGATATATAAAAAGCTTTATAGACATTACAATGAAAGTAAACTAAAGAACTTGCACTGGGCAGATAGGCTGTACTATGAGCACTGTAGGTTGACAAAAGGGCTGAACAAAGCTGCATTAACAAGGTATGCATAATGGACTGAGGGAAGAAATTACTTGTCAGAACTCGAGTGTTGTGACTCCTGTTTTGGTTCATAGGATGAGAGAAGAAATCAAACAGTAGATGAGGCAGAATATATAGCATTTAATATAAATATTGCTGATTGCATATGAGCCACACAGATGGTGTTCCATAGAAGACAGGAGCTCCTGCTTCTCAGGAACACCATTTATTTCAAGATTAGTACCAGTTATATTGTCTGATTAAAAATAGTGCCCCTGAATTTACATGATTGGATGATACTATGGGCACATACTGAGTACAGATAATTTTACCTAAGTCTTATTCACCATGAAGCAAGAGAGTAAATGGAATAAACTGACCGTGATGTTTATAAGCACCCTGAAAATTAACTCTGAAGAGGAATGTCCATCTATTGCAAGCATTGTAAGACTAGATTAAGTTAGTTTTAATACTGGTTATATTATTAGTCATTAACTATGAATTTCACAGAATGGTGAAAATTTTAGTTTCCAGTTGGATAACAACTCAACATACACAGTATCTCACTCTCACCATTTCAGTTATGGAATGATTTTGACTAATTATTAGTCCATTCAGATAGCTAAAAGCTAAGTATGGAACTTTTAAAGATTTCTGAGTAACTCAGGACCCCAAATCCCCTTCTCTGAAGTTATACATGAAACTGGAATTCTAAACAAGACAGAAGCAGCAGTCTGAGCAGTAGGTACACAGCCGCATTGTGCAGTGGTAATAACACAGGCCAAGTAGAGCCACACTTCCTTCAAAATTAACAGTAGTAGAGTCATTTTGGCCCAGCACTGTGCCAAGAAGTAGGGTCCAACATTCAACTCTTGGCTTCCAGGTGAAGTGGCAGTACCTCTGAACTGAAGTTAGCCTCTGGCAGGAAGCTGCAGTGCATACTGCAGGCATGACAGCAACACTGAGGCACTCTGAAGACTTTATTTATTATTTTTTTATGTGAGTACCTACAAGATCTCATGATGAGGTCACTATTGCTATCTCTATTCATGGAATCCACTGTATCAAGTCATTATAAGGAAGAGAACTGTTACTGTGCAGATTCCATTGTAGGCTGTTTATCTGGACATTCCAGAAAGGGGAAAGGAAGACAGAGAAAGCAACCGAGTGGTTATGGTGACTGAGACAACGTGCCTATACTCTGGGGCAAGTACATCTCCTCTCTCCCACAGCAAGCTACATTCCTCATGTCAAGCCATAGCACGGGGTGGGGGGGCAATACTGCTTGCTTTCTTCCAGCTCACAGTGGAGCATAGGGGATGCCAGACTGGCAGAGGAGTGGGAGACGTGAGCTGATGGGGAGAGGAGCAGGAGGGGTAAAGTCCTTCTTGTCCCTCCAATAAATCTCTGCCTGCATTTTAGCAATGTGCTGTCCTTGAGAGACAAGGTGATATGGTAAGCACACATTAAAAAAAAAAAGGAAAAAGAAAAAAATGAAGAAAGGCTCTCTCTTGTATATGCGTCATGTATTTTATGGAGACAGACACGTATAACATCTGCCTGCAGTACTCGATGTCTGTATGCCTTCAAAAGGGTGCTCGGAAACACTGAAGGCTTGCAGCAGTATAAAGAGCAACTATTAGCCACAGAGTTACTTCTGCCCTCTCACAAAACGTGCCTGTGTTGTAATGTCTGCTACTTCACGCTGGTGCTTAGAGACTCCCAGGCAGCCAACTCCAGCCTGGTGTGTCCCCTCGCCGCCCAGATCAGGTTGGCTGTGGGCCCCTGTGGGGAGCAGGGAATGCTTGGGGGTTCGTTTGGGGGGCTGAAAAAAAATATAGATACAGTCTCCTACAGAACCACGATGAGCCACTTTACTTGTGGGGTTAAAAAAAAAAAAAAAAAGGAAAGGCTGCAAGCTTCAGTTCCAGTGCCACCTGGCACGCTGGGATCGCGGTGGGGTACACGATGCCCGAGGGGAGCCCGCGGAACGGGGAGCACCGGTCGCGGCCAGCCCCGGCGGGCTCTCCTCCGCCAGGCTGCACAAATCACAATAATTCCACTATTTTTCAAATGACGGCAATAAAATTTTATTGAAACCATTCAAAAGAGCACATCTGTAGAAACCGAAAACAGCGGAGGGCCGGGGGAAAGAAGGGGAAGGAAAGGAAGGGCAGCCCGGGCCGCGCAAGGAAGGGGAGCCCGGGCCGCACAAGGAAAGGCAGCCCGGGCCGCGCAGGGAAGGGGAGCCCGGGCCGCGCACGGAAGGGGAGCCCGGGCCGCGCAGGGAAGGGGAGCCCGGGCCGCGCAAGGAAAGGCAGCCCGGGCCGCGCAGGGAAGGGGAGCCCGGGCCGCGCAGGGAAGGGGAGCCCGGGCCGCGCAGGGAAGGGGAGCCCGGGCCGCGCACGGAAGGGGAGCCCGGGCCGCGCAGGGAAGGGGAGCCCGGGCCGCGCAAGGAAGAGGAGCCCGGGCCGCGCAAGGAAGGGGAGCCCGGGCCGCGCAGGGAAGGGGAGCCCGGGCCGCGCAAGGAAAGGCAGCCCGGGCCGCGCAGGGAAGGGGAGCCCGGGCCGCGCAAGGAAAGGCAGCCCGGGCCGCGCAGGGAAGGGGAGCCCGGGCCGCGCAGGGAAGGGGAGCCCGGGCCGCGCAAGGAAAGGCAGCCCGGGCCGCGCAGGGAAGGGGAGCCCGGGCCGCGCAAGGAAAGGCAGCCCGGGCCGCGCAGGGAAGGGGAGCCCGGGCCGCGCAGGGAAGGGGAGCCCGGGCCGCGCGGGGCCGCCGGCGGAGGGAGCGCCGCCCGCCCGCGCGCGCGCCGTGCCTGGGCCCACAGCGCCACCTGCCGGCGCCACCCCGCGCGCGGGCCCGGGAACCGCGGGAGCGAAACCAAACATGGGACATCCCTGTGTGAACATCGGAGCAGAAATTGCAGGCGGTCCGTTTTAGGCTGTTAGAGAGCGTGCGAAATAGAAAATCTTTTTTTTTTAATAAAATTGTAAGTGAGATTAAATCTCAGCAATGCAGGTCCTACTTCATTCGCCGTGAATTAGCGATCAAAACAATGCCCCGGTGTTTTTCTTTTTTCATAGCAAAGCCCAGGATTCCATCCTATTTATTTAAATAGCCTGATGCCAGTGAGAAAGGAAGGAGCGGCCTTTATCACCCAGCCGCCAGTTTCGCGGCTCACCCCTGCCCTGCAGGGAGGCGGCTCGGGCTCGGAAATTGAAACCCCTGCGACCACTACTGACCGCAGCGGCTCGGGTTTGACGGACCGGGCTGCCTTTGCTCTGGGTCCTGAACTTCCCCTCCTCGCCTTTGACTTTCGGTCAAGGTGCAGCTACCTGCAGGCTCTGAGATTGGGGCCAGTACAAACGACCCTGCCTGGCCGGCCCGACTGGCCTGGGCAGCCAAGGCCAGGAATAAGGCCGCCTGCTAGCTCACACTGAGAGAAGGAGCATCTCCAGTATTGCTGGTCCATGTAGCCCTGTCACAAATATAAATCCGGCTCTTTAATCTCCTCCAGCCTGATAATAGAGGGGAAGTCCAAAACATAACTTATCCCTTGACTGAAGGGCCACTGCCCCTCCACAGATTGACCAACACAGAGCCATTTCTGTGTAATCAAGATGGCCTATTTAATTAGAATAAAATTAATCATGTACATGCAGTCAGGGACACAAACAGCATTAGAATAGTTCTTTTTCTTATAATCTCAAATATTTCCCAGAATATACATTTTAAATAAAAGGTTAAGACAAAATAAGTTCTAAAAAAAAAATGGGGAAAAAACATTGTCTTACAATACAGAAAATCTATTGTGAGACTCTGACAGAGCATGAAACTATGCTTTAAAAACAGTTTACAAGATAAATTATATTAAAAAAATAATGAGGCTTAACATATGATCCTAAATCCAAATCCAGGAGTACTCAGTGAATGAAATAAATTCACAGGATGACAAATTCTAACCAATACAGGATATTTTTCTTTTTTTCCTCTTCATTTAATAAGATATCAATGAAAACACTTTACATCCTCTTCTACATACTTACCTCTCTGATTTTTCTGACTGAGATTATGTTTTTCTTTCTCTAGATATTTTTCCTTCATCATTCTTAAGATGGGAAAGAGTTTAACAGGAATAGCTTCAATGAATCTATGCTGATTTATACTAGTTAAGAGTCTGATATCACAGTATCACACTCATAATGAAAATACTGTAAAATCTACCCAACTCGTACTTTGGTAGAAATTAACAGGAAATTAAACTATTGTATTTTCCATCAAAACTTCTTGGAAGTTGAAAGCTAATAGTTGGCTACGCTGAAGCTAAAAATTACTGTACAAGAATTCCTCAGAGAGAAAAGAGGGGAGCAAAAGACAAAAAAAGAAACACCAATGTAATCCAGTCTCTGCCTTTTGACCAGCTCATTCAGTTTTGCAAATGTAATAGTTCTGCACTGTGCTAGCAAGCTAGATCTTAATAAAACTAGGGCTCCTACAGCATAAAGCTATTCTTATTCTATGCTACTTAGTACTGAAACAATTGTTTCTGGATTGTTATTGGATGATTTGCAGCAATTTCTGTGATAAAGTTTGCAAATAATGATAAAGCTCTTCCCATACCACACACAGGAAATTTCAAAACATTAACCTTTAAAACTTTCAGCTTTCCATTTTGTTTCATGACAATTTTACAGATTTTCCTAGGGGGAAAAAGAAAGTCCCGATCACACATCTCTGAAAAAAATATGGAGAAAAAATGGCTTCATTTGAAATTTGGCACATACAAACTTTTTTTTTGTGATCTAATTCTATTTTCTCTGGATGGATAAGAATGAAAAAGACAGACAATTCTAAGTATTGGGGAGGGGAAACCATAACTCATAGAATGAAAATACACTTAATTCAATTGTTCTATACAATTAAGGAATTAATTAATTAAATGAAGTATTAAAAATAAATTTGATGGGATTTAACTAAATATCCTGAGACTTCCTCATTAATGACCAGAGCACTTAAATTTTTTTGAATCACAAGAATGAGAATTCACTTGCTGAGTCACGCAAAAAGGGCAGGGATGGATCAGCTCATAGGCCAAAGGGCCTATGAGAAAGTATGGGCTGAGAAAGTGTGTACCTGGAAATGTGCCTCCTACCATTGTTCTATTAAATGTAAGGGCATACAAAAGATACAGATCCTCCACCTGCTGCACAGGGCTGCAGGGCTCCCTACACCCAGTATAGGTGTGCAAAGGACCTTGGGTTAGGCAGGCTGGTTGCATCTGGCATGTGGGATAACAGAGCAGAAGAGCAGCTGCAGTGGTTTGCCACCAGTATAAGGAACCCTGGAGCATGGGGGCAAGGCCTATGGAGGTGGGCAGATGAACAAGTCTCACATGCAATTTGCTACATTTAATAGGACTGTGTGTGTGTGTTCTGTTTATCACAAGTGTGTGTCACAAAAATTAGTTTAAATAAACACAGAAATAGGCAGTCTTTGGCAACCCAAGTAGTTTGTGCCTTTTTCCTGTTTTCCTGGATTCTGTTTAGATATTCCTCCCTACTCATGATGACTACAGCAAACCTCACTGCTCACTACTTGCTGCCCACTAATGCCTTTTGGCGTGGCCCAGGAATTCCTCACTCCCCTTCCACTCTCCAGCTTCCACAGTCCCCTCCTATACTTTCCCATTGAACTTCAGAAGCTCACCCCATCTCTGGCCAAAGACCATAATTCTTTAGAAATATATATGCATTAACTTTCAACTTCCTAGTTTGCAGCAGCAGTTTGGTGCTTACTGCCATCAACCAAGTCAATCAAATAAGTTTTAGTATCCACTGACCCCTAGCTACATGCTCCCAGAGTTGGTGGCATAGGCAATGCTCATGGTTTAAAAAGACCAAGTAGAGCCCAGGAGAAATATTATAGGCTGTCAGCAAAACAACAAGCAGTTGACCAACTAAAAAACTTCTGGTAACTACTACAAAACTAGTGATAACAACATAAGTGCTTATGATACTATAGAAAAGCTCTAGCCCCTGATGATAGCAGTGCGTATTCTCATAGCTTGTCAGTGGTATTGCTCAGATATATTCTCATTGGATTGCAATTTTATGAGAAGCACACAACTAAGAGCTCCCAGAAAAGCTTTTACTGTCACAGTCATAAAAAAGATGTTTTGACGATCAAGGGAGTCACTTAAAATTATGCACAAATGCCTCTCAACTAGGTTAACACCACTTCTTGCACTAGAACTTATAAAGTTTCCTAACTTCAGTTCAGTGGTTTAATTTTACTTTTACATTACAAGATCTCTCTTTTTCCTGGGTCAGATAGGAAAGTAAACAGTTCCGGTGTTCGATAATTTTAGCACTTCAAATGATCTCATTTAGACTTTGAAGTTCAGCTTTCATTAATTGAATGGAATGGGAAAAGAGGAAGTTTCCATCTCAGCTGCACCTATCACTTTACAAGTCCAGTTTTTATTAGACCACATTTAGAAAGTAAGCAAACTGAACCTCATTTCTATAGTTTTGAACTTTAGTCTGAAAGCACATTTAGGGTTACCAAAAAATTGAATGTGAAAACATGGAACTTATATTAAAAAATGCAACTTTATTTTTTGCTGCTACACTAAAAGCAGCAGAATCTTAGATGTCTTTAGTAGATTTTTGATGTGAGATTCCTTTAGATGAGGAATTTGGATATATGCACTTAAGGAAGTTCATATATTGACATTAACATTGCCAAAATTATACTGTAAAACAGAGGAGGCAACTACATTCTACCATTATGAAAAAATTTCTGGCACTCATCCTAGATCAAATTTGGGTTTGCTTTTTATGGAAAAAAACTCCCAGATTTACTGTGCCTATATGGCAGAGGTAACAAATTTATTTCAATATTTTTGGGCTTGTAATTTTTTGATGTGCAGTTTTACACCACTATTAGTCTAACATTTTCATTTAACATGTATGTGGGCTTATACTTAAGACACTTCTGGTCATTGCATTTGTAAAAGTACAAGGCCTTTCTAATGACTTGAAGTAAGAATAAAATCAGAATAAAAGCTATGTGCCAAACTATTAAATGCAAACACACTAAAATTATTTGCCATGATAGCTAAGAGTGATGGTGAAAAGTCTACTGTGTTCCACAAACCTCAGTGTGGAAGCACCAGACAAGACTGTTTGTTAAATCACTACCCCAGACCTTTTTCCTCTCCACCTTCCCTTTTATTACACAAAGGGAGTTCTCTTCTTAAAAGAATTGGTTATGAGGCTGTGTGCTTAAAAATGAATGTCCAATTTTGTTGCAAGCAGACAGTGTTGTAAAGTTTGTTCCCAATTTACAAAAAGACTGAGCTCACAGAGGGGTCTGTGTACAAGGATGGGCTGGCTCTAAGGGCACTTCTATCACAGAATGCATTAAGAAAACCCTTTGTCTAACCACAAAAGGACTTGCATATTAGTCTCAGGAGGAACACATTCCTGCCCATGGACTTTATTTTCAAAAGGATAAAAGTGCACTTTCTTCATGGGCAAAGGTAAGTCAAAGAAATCCAGGTACTCAAGAGGATGAGGCTGCAACAAACTGCCACAGTCAATTTAATTGGAGGTAGAGCCAGAGGCAACAGTAAAACCATTAGCAATACAGATGTTACGATCCCCAAGGAACCAAGATGCCACAATGGAAAATATCCTTTGTGTGAATATTGTCAAAATTCTGTGGCAGGCAGTGACCTCACAGAAACATACAACTGGCCAAACACATCAGTAGGATGGAAATACTTAACATGCCATCCAGGATATATTCATAAACAATTCAGAAATAGAACTTAGCAGCTTTCTGCTAAAAAAGTGCCACATTTATTCAATAAGCCCAGTCTATAAGAATATGTGACTTAAATGTTCCTTCCAAACTGGGAAAAGATAAAGATCAAATACTTTTCTTAGACGACATCCATGTGAAGACACAACTTCTTCTACTATATACTGTCTAGTTAAGTATTTTTAAGACTCTTAAATTACACAAATCTTTCATGAGTCCCCCCTCTAGGCTTTGTGCCCAACTACCACACACAGAATTAGAAATTGAATGCATTTTCCCTAATGGGCATCTATTGAATTGGCTATGATTTATATGGTTACAGAGCAGAAAGTTCCATAACCACAGGATGGGCCCTGGCTCATTACTTTTCCTAGGTTTAGAGTCCAAGCTATTTTTCCATACTGTATTCTGACTAAAGCAGGAATAGCCAAAAATATTTTTAATTTCTCAGTTTCCTAAAGCCTTCCAGGTAAAAGAGACAGAACCATAAAGGCAGGATAGGCTTTAAAAGCATGATACAGAGAAACAAGTGAAGTGTTACTTTTCAATCCATTATAAACAACCAGATTTGAAGACAGTGAACCCAACTCTGCAATAAAAAATTCACTGCCCAGGTAGGACTGTTGACATTTTTTCTGCTTCTAGACAAAGAGCAGGTTATGCTACCGTGCATATTAAGAATCATTCCTAAATGTAACTCTGTAGATACTCAAACCTTTCCACGTAGTTGTTTCTTTACCCTGTGCCTTGTCTTACTTTTGGCTCAAGATGAAGGTCTACTTTCTGTTTGATAAAATTACCACAAGGCCTCCTCCTGCTTGAAACTTGCCAGATCTAAAAAAGGATATACTAAGTACCAGCAGATCGACTGTGGGGCTAAGATAGATAACAGGAAAAGTAAGCCAAATGCTTTCTAAAACCTGTTCCTAAGACATATATACTTAGATTAGCAGACTAGCTTCCAACACCACTGGTAGCATTTCCCCCAGTCTTTTGGAGGATCATTGAATACCTAAAACCACAGCAGCAAAATCCATGGGCTGGAAGCACACTGCTGGAGAGATCCAAGTAGCCCTGAGGCCAAGAGAGCTGTGCATAGGAATGTCATAGCAGTTTAGGAAAAGCCAGTGTCATTGTGACTTTGCAAGGGTTCAAGAGTAGGGAGGACTGACAGAGAGATAGTATGAGAAAGGCAAGAACATCTGATTCATTTGTCATTTAAAAAATCCACTGGTATGAACTGAACAGCAGTATGGGCTGGTTGTAAACCTCCAGAAACGCCAACTACTCCAATGGCAATGCCGTCAGGCATACAGAGTGTACAGAGTGGCTGCTGGCCTCTCCTCATGCTGACATGGCCATGCTTCCCACCTGAGAAGTAATGTTAACTGGCACATGGCCAGACAAAGTTTTAGGCCTCCTGCATTTATTCAGGTGAGGACAGAGTTCAGGCTGAGAAAATCTGGGAGGCCAGCACTGTACCTCGGAAGCGGTGTGAGGTTCAAAGCACTCCCAGGGATTGAGTTAGTAAGTAAATGAGCATATCCTTCTTGGTATGGAAAAATCTTACATATGCATTCACATTCTGGATGACAGACAATAATTTTTCTTATCTGCCTCCCAGGTTATCATGCCTACTAGTTTGAATTCTAGTTATTTTCGAGGCTGGACAGCGGGTGCGAGCCCTCTGGTGGAGGTGGCTTGCGACACCTGCCAGCGCCGCTGAGCAAAAGCATCTTCTCCAGGGGGTGGGAGGGTCACTACCCAAAACCCACCCCTCATACACGGGTAAACTTCTCCACCGCGGGGTTATGCAGGCACACAGATATAGGTTAAAGAAGCAAATATTTTCCACTGTTCTAATCAGTACTGGCTTTTGTCAGAGAACCTCTGCAGTGTGAATCTGTGTTAAAATGTTTCTAGCACTCAACTCATTCAGTATCCCTAGTCTGGGTGAAATTTTTGAGGTTCACTGGAAAAAGGTTCCTGAGGAAACAATATTGAAACTATGGAGTGAACAGTATAAGCAGAAGAAAAGAGAAACCTGTGAGCTGAAGGATACCAAGAATGCTGAAAATGAGACAGAAATAGCAAGGAAGAACAGAATATAAGAAAATGGGGCATAAACTAGGAGGAAAGTGGAGGAGGAGGAAACACAAGAAAAGAACAAGTTAGCTATTTATATGTAGTCAAAAAAAAAAAAAGTGTGATGTTCTTTGGGCCTTTGGCAATAAAATAAGCCGGCAGAAGCTCTGAGAGTTAAAAGTAGAACAGTCAGCAACCATGATATTGAGTGAGGTAATATTCAAACTTCTGAATGTTCATACAAAGAGCAATGTTCATACAAATTCATAAAGAGCAATGCCTGTTATCAGTCATGTTTCACAGAAACTCTCCCTCTTCTTAAAAGAGTCTCCCTCTTCTTTTTCTGAGTCATTTCTTCTCTACATAAAATTCAGGAGGCCTAAGTAGCAGCTAAGAAATAAAGATGGATGCCCAAAACATCTTCTAATACGGGACAAGTTTTCTCTTATGCATCACAGTATCAAATATTCTAAACTGAAGCCTTTTTAGCTAATACTTTCACGTGACCCTTTCTAAGTCACAGATTTGCCATATGTAGAGATCAGCTAAGATATGTGAATGTTCTTAGGTCACATATTCTTGTTTTACTCATTAAAACAAGAAGCAAGAACATCTACAGAAATTTGTGGCCAATGATGTATCAAGAAAAGGACAAGAAGAGCAAATAAATCTGCTTGAGCCAAGAAAGATGATGCCAATATCTCCCACAAAGGGGAACTTTATTTCTGCAGCAGCAGTTGGAAGGAGTGTCTGGATCCTGGAGGGACCCTGAGCACAGCACAGGAGAGGGTCTTGTCTTTGGTAAAAATGCCAGGCACCAACAAGAATTGCTATATCCTGTATAAAGGATAGTGTCACAAAGCTGCAGTAAATTCACATTTACTTCACAGTCCCAAATTTCCTTTTTTTTTCTTCCCTTTTTTCTTCCTACATTTTTTTTCTTCCTACATTTTTCTTCCCTTTTTTTTTTTTTTGGTGCATTCTGAACAACTCTAAACTAGAATAGAAAATGTAGAAGTTAGTTCAGGACCTCGTGTTCATAAGTATCAATTTATTATTTATTCTACTGGTAAACCTGAAATCAAATCTCCTGATAAGCACTGTTTCCATTCAGTATGAAATATTTGGTATACACCAACCTTGATCCAAACTCTATGGATAATGTAAGCCTATAATTAGGACGTTAATTTTCAGTGAAGCTAGTTGTCTGATGCGCTTTGTCTAAACATGCTGCCAATATAACTATGGATGTTGAAGCAACCTACAGTGATGTAAGGGTACTTGGAAGTACTGCATTGCCTCTTCATTTAATTATTTTAAATGTTGTGTTGGCAACATACCTTATTTTCAGATTGTTTTACAGCTAATGTATGTATTGATTATGAGATGAACTGCATCCAAAAGACAAACTAATCTTCATTTGCAATTTTTTCCATATAATGATCTCTGTAATAGATTAATATAAAGCTTTATTCTGCTCTGAAAAATAGACTGTTATGGATGACCATCATTCCTTGGTTTGCATACCCTGAGTATTTGGGCTTCAGACAGTGGACTGGGGGTGGAACTCTCTTGTGTAGCTGCTATTTCTAGCTGATGGTCAGCTGCTATCTTGCACGTGCTCTGGGCACTGGAGGACACTCAATTTGAGCCATGCCAGTACCTCCCCTAACTGTCCCAAAATTTCTTTACTCTTTTATCTCATAGTTGCTAGAAACAAACCTCATTCCCCAAGCATTTAATGCCTTGAAAGGCACACATGATATGCACATACCATGGTTGCTCCTGCAGCCTGAAATCAGAGGCATTATGTCAATTAAACTACTCTCTGTGAAGTTCCAAAGATGTTATGTTTTACCAAAAAAAATACTAAATCACATTAAAAGAATGAAAACAGGCAAATTTTATACCTCTACTGCACAGCACGAAATTAATTCCATGGGTTTTTCAGTCTTTTAAATAAAAAATAAATTCATTATTTTTTACATAACACTTTCAGTCAGTCAGCCAGTAAGAGATAAATAAAGAAAGAAAGCTACTGTATTCTTGACCTGGTGGTCCCAAAGCAGAAATAAACACTTCTTGTTTAAATTATATAACTGTAGTTCACTAAATATCAATAAAAATGGCAGTTATATTTGCAGGGAGATAGCATCTCTAAATGTTTTGCAGAGGAAAGGATTTTTTTTAATATATTTTACAAATTCTTTAGAAGTGCACAAGCAGGTTTTATTTTTAAAAGTTCAATAACTGAAATACACATGCTACTTTTTTTTTATTATTTATTTCAGCATTAAATTTGTTGGGATAAAATACACAGTAAAAAATTGTTGGAGACTAAACTAAAGTAAAATGATATTGATAAGGAGGAAATTTTCTAGGTTTTGATTTATTTATTGTCTGAATTTCTAACAACAACATTTATGAAGTTGTGTGGGGCTTGCTCATTTGAGAAGGAAATAAAACCATCAGTAAAATAAGTGCAGGGACAAGTTATGGCCTCAAGAGGGCAATATATCACCACGTCTAAGAGTTTTCGAAAAAAGGAAAAAAACACTTTTTACTAAAATAGAACACATGCTGTTTGCTTGTGGGTAAGTGCTAAATATATTGACCTCTGCTGTATCACTGACATGACTTAAGATATAATGACCACGATTCCCCCTCAAAGACAGAACAGTTAATTCAGTATTTCTTATTTTTCAAGGTTAATTGGTTAGAAGAGGTCAAGTCTGTCACCTCTCAAGAGATATTATAATTCTTTGACCCATGAACTTGTTTTGCAGTTAAGATTTCTGAACTTTAAAACAGAAAAATGATGATTGCCACTATTCACTAAATATGACAAGAGTGGTAAGAGATTAGGATTCACCACCCCTTCTCTTTACTCCATTATTATTCCTCTAGTTTCCTCATTTAGCCTCCTGTTATGCACTTGGTTCCTGTTCACCTGCAGTCTTCGAAGAAATGCTGTCACTATTAGTTCCTCCATAAATTGCTTTTCTTTTGCTTCCTAATTTATCTACCTTCCGGTTTAGATACTTTTTTTAGTGGTCTCTAGGAGGCTTTCCTTTACACCCTCTTTAGATCCTAATTCTAACTTACTTTTTTATCCACAAATATGGATAGGTTTACAGAATAAAATAAAACCAATCTCTGGACTTGTTTTCATTCCTCTTTTTAATTTTTTTTTTTTTTAACTGCAGAAGCTTTGCTGTGTCTAACACATTTACTACTTGTTTTTCCTGGTTTTCTGTGCTTCAACAAAGCTGTAAGAGATTTGTACTGCAACGCATAGATAAAGCTGACTCTAGTTTGGGCTTACCTGAGATAATTTTAGGCAGCTAATACTGCAGCAGTTGAATTTTAAATTAACTTGTGTGTCTTTAGTCTTATATAGCACAGCAAGGAAACATTCACATAGTCACCTGCTGGCACCAGCAGGGGAAAAGCACTTAGTAATGTTAAGTTACTGTGACTTGAACATCTACACTGTCTACTACCAAAAATCTGCTTGCTTGTTGTCTCCCAGTGTTAGCCAGGAGAGATTCCAAACACTGGCCAAAGGAAACCAGAGGCAAATCTAGGTCTCATTTGGGAGATCTCACTTGGCCTGAATGTGAATCAGCGTTCAAAGTAAGTCTTTACTAATGCTTTAGGAAAATTCCAGTTTGATATGCTAAGGACAGCTTAGCTGTTTGTGAGGATTATCATTTTTGCTCCAACACCTAAAGTAAGGACAAGAAAACAATTTTTTGCCTTTCTAGTTACTTTCAAAATAAATACAGAACACCTACATAAACATAAAGCCTCTGAGAAACAGTTTCCCGACCATAATTACTACAAATTATATTCACTCTGATGCCTATTGATGACAACAATTATTTAGGAGTCAGCATGATTTAATGGTTCATTCCTGATCATAACATACTAGAATGGATAGAGGAATGAAAACTAGTTGCTGTCATAATATATAAAGATATACAAGAAGAAAAAGATAGGAACAGATTTTGAGAAGTTATGCAATAATCTTATATAAGTGGACTTGATCTTTCCTCTCAGGTTAATCCTCTCTAGGCCTTTGAACATTTCTCTTGCTCTGACTCATCTCTACCATGTACACATTTTTAAGGCAATGATGTGTTAACAGTAGATAGACTGGAATTTGATTTAGGTGGAAATTAGTAGCAATGTATTATTTAAAAAATTAAATATTTAGAATAGAGTATGGTGATTTTGGTATACTGTATCTTTCTGGAATATCCTGTACTTCCTCACAGAAGGTACATAAAACATGAGTCTTCCAGAGACTAAGTGTATTATGTAACAGAACAGCTAGACCTTAAAACATTGTGAAAAGCATATCCCTATGAAAATATAAAGCAATAAGCATTCTCTATATATTTACCATATTTAAGGTAATATTAGAAACCATAATTTTAAATTTAATAGTTTTCTGTTTAATAATGGCAGCACTTCAAGAAGCCATAAAATCAATGCACCAAGTAATTAACAGGGTAGATATGAAGTTACTTCCAAACTCTTCACAAACAAACAACCCTCACCCCAGTATCAGCATCTGTAGGACAGCAGTTATAGATGATCCAGTCCTGAATAGCACAAGAAGATTCTTCTTAAACCATCACACACACCCCAAAGAAAATTCCCAATAGTAATTTGGCTGTCTGTGTTTTGTAACCTTCCAAACCTACTTCAGTACTTTCTGAGGGTCTTTCTCTACCTTCATGAGAAAACTGAAAGCTCTGAAGCATCATAGACGATAGAGTGTCTCTGCACTGATAGAAAGAAGTGTATCATAAGATCTTCTTGAAGTCACAAGTGATTAGTTGTCCAAGTTACAGCTGTTTCCCTGTTGAATCTGGAGCCTCTGTGGGCTATCCAGGTGAGTCGCCTGGCACTCACTGCTCACCTTCATGCCTGTCCTTTGCTACAGTGAGAGCTAGATGTCCACCTCTTTCAGTCTTACCATTCCCTCTCTCGTCTTCAAGCCTTTTGCACTCTTTAGCCTATTAGCAGAGATCCAGAGATCCTTGACCAACATCAAGAAAGTTTCCAGTTCACAAATAAATATCATGGGTGGCTCCAGTACAGGCCTGTGGCTAGGCTGTGGTACAGATGATTAAGACATGACTCTGGGTCGTAAAGCCAATGATCATTTAAAATTGATCTGAGTGACTGCATTAGAATAGAAGCTGAGGGCTCACAGAAACATTTATGCAAAAGCAGCTGTTCCTCAGTTCATCCAAGTTGTTAGTAGACATCCCTGAGCTGAAATGTGGTATCCAACTATGTACACAAAGAGAGAGAATTGTGAGGCTTTTTGGCCAAAGGTCTCACATCAGATGTGAGCCAAATATTAGATGTAGGCATATCCCCTACAACCAGTCCTAAATACTCGTAAGGACATACCCTAAAATCAGTGCTACTAAAATAATTTGGGAGCAGAGTTTTTTTCTATCTCTTTCTCTCTCTCTCTTTCCCCCTCTCTTCCCTCCCCCAAACCCCAAATCATTTGGAATGACTTGCCAAATGCTGAATGTAAAAAATCCCTGATCTAAAACCGCTCACTGCCAAATCTTTCTGAGGTCTTTACATTGGAAATTCAAACCATTCTGAGCAAGTATATGCTTCACAATAGATGTGTTTCATTAAGGAAGCTTAATTCCTGCAGTCAATTATAGATGTAAAGTTACAAATTCAGAATTTGCACATCTTAGATAGAAGTTCGTGATTTTTGCAAAGATTGCTAGTAACAAACTCACTCAGACTATTTGTGGTAAAGCAAATGCCAAAGAAAAGTGAGTGTACTTGGAGCAGCTGTTTAAAATTCAAGTAAACTGTTATGAACTAAGTCTTTTGGAGGAACAGAGGGCTCACTGTAATTCAATACCATCTTCTAGTAAAACTGTATTTGTCTGCATTAAAGTGGAAGTTCCATATGCATACTACATTACTCCTTAATAATTGTTTAACCAGCTTGAAAACTGAGGGATGGGCTTTTGAAGCAGAGGAGTATTATCAGACTCAAACCAACAAAGCACAAACTTGACTCTCAGTACAAAATGTGAAGTGACATTTTCAATTATGCTGCACAAAGAAGCAAGACTGCTGAGAAAACTGCAGAGCTGCCAAGTAATTTCTGGATCTGATACCTCTCTCACTTACTGTTTTTTATAAACTGGTCATCAACCAAAAGCAGTATTTCAATCTAAATTGTATGAAGCAGTATAAGTAAGATTCAGAGATGAACAGATTTTGGCAAGCTCACTATCTGTTAGGGTAAGTATGCAATCCATTTATTTTAACAGGGTCAATGTCAGAAGCGCTGCTACTAAGCTATTGAAAGTAAGACAGCTGAAAGGAGCACTACAGCACTTTAAAAATCCTTTATCTGGCAATCTAAAATAAGCCAGTCCTGTGCCCTGTTGATTTTCTTTCCTTTTTCCACTTGTTCTGCCATTACTGATTTCAGTTCCATGTTTTCCTTTGTTACCAAGCTCCATCAGCATTATCAGTTCCTATCAGTTTTTCACTACTTTAGCCCCACAGCTCGAACCGCATTTGTCTTTTACGCAAGCTTTTCCCCCTAATGATGAAAATCACCTCCAAACACAAGAAAACTTTTCTTCCCCTAAAGAAATCCAGCTTCTACCTAAACTGTACTGGTGTGTTTTCTGGCAATTCTCTGTCCAGAAGCAACTCTGTCCCCTTCCAATCTAAACAAATTATTTCCACTTTGTATCAGTCCTCCAACTATTTTTAACAAACTGTCTCTCCAGTACCCAAATAGACTCCCAGCCATATCTCCAACATAAATTTGTACCTCGTTCATTAAGCCTATGCAGAAGCCTACCACTTAGTTACTTTTTGTGACTACCCCCTGAAAATGCAAATCCTTCCCACCCCAACATACAAGCTGTTTGTCACACTAGCGAGTTTAGCTGATATTGCACTCTCCTTTGTATACTGCACTGACCCTTACTTCCTCCTAGACAGGAAATTTCTCATTACTCCAGTGTCAAAGAAGGGTCTTAGATCTCTGCTCCACTGAGACATCCTGGGTTCAGTGGGGATAAATGGTCACACGAGGCTGAGGGTTTTCCTGCCTGGGTCCTGGAAGGCAGTAAAATCTGTATCCTTCTCTTTGCTGTAGGTTCCCTGGGGCATGCTCTAACTGACAGCTGAAAAACATGTAGAGCAGCATTATTTTATCCTCTTATCACATCAAGGAGGTGGGTAACCAAGACTGACTGGGCTCCCCGGACAAAATATACAGCAAATGGACTTGAGGGCAAATTTATGAAATGTGATGAACTAAAAAGATGGGATCAACAGATACAAAATTCTTCTTGTAGAAGAAATTCAGCTGCCTCTTACAGAAAAGGAGCCTATGATAAATCTATATAACAGTAAAAAAATCAGCAATTTGCTCCACACAATTAACCTTGAGGCCTGCAAAGCAAACACATTTGCACTTAAATGGAGTGTCTTGCAAATGGTTATATTTCTACTCTTTGTAATAGTGCCTTCAACAATCAAGCAGACAGGATTATCAGTGACCACAGATTACAGCATAAGGTGTCATTATAGTCCATTTAGTATCACTTTCTAGAGAAGGAGATAAAACTGCCTGAGGCTATTTTATTGTTATTATATTTTATTCACATGATTGCAAATGTATTGTCATTAGTTCAGCCCAAGATCGGTTTTTATTTCCAATTTTTCAGGTTGCACCTGAAATGGGACACACACACACAAACCCAGTTATAAATACGATTCTAAGGACAACTTAGCTTGCTTTCAGAAAGAAAACCTTTAAGCATTCTGAAACCGATACTCCAAAGTCCTAGTGTTACATATCAGAAGTGGTAATTGGCCAACTTCTTATAGCAAAGAACTCTGTTGGTGTTATTTTGTGATAATGATGCTGTTATATCTTTTCCCCTTTCAGTTAGTGCAATAGAAACTACAGAGCTTAATCTGAATCCTAAAAGCTGAACTGTAGCGATAAGAGGAACATTCAGAATTTGGTATCATTCAGTTTCACATTTCACTCCAAAAAGTAACTTCTGAAACATAAGAGAAACTGCCACAGAAATTGTTTTGTACCCCAGAATGAAGGTGCCCAGTACTAAGGGCACATGAAGCATGTGTCAAAGAGTTACCTGCAGTGCAAGACAAAATATGGCAAGAATATGCAGTATTTATTGCAAAGCAAGAAACTGTCAAATGGGCCAGTCAAGAAGAATTCTGTTTGTAGACAGACAGCTAGATTAAGAGTATGATAATGGCCATGTAAGGACATCTGCATAATTCGAAAATATCAAAAACTACAGTTTATGTTTCTGCCCATGACTATCCTTTCTATAACTAATAAGGCTTAAAAGAAATTATTTAGCATATATTCAACAAATGGTTTTCTATCAAGGTATTATCACATTTATACTAATTCAAAATTATTCCCATCATAATAAAATGCTGAAACTTCCTTTTTTGTTCTATTACCTAGCTAAAATATGATTTGCAATGACTTTGAGATTGCCAGTTTTTTCTAAGATGTTGTTATCCCAAAATGAAAGACTGAGAAATTTTAGTTTTGTTTTACTATTTAATAGATAAAATACATTAAGCTAGACATTTGCAGCAGTGCAACTGGATTATTAATGAGAATAAGCATGCTTCTTCTGTCCTTAATTAAGTTTACATTTCCAATCTGACTTCTTCTGCATGAAACTACTGCTAACAAAAGCAGTATTGAATTATTGCTGAGACAGGTATTCATGCAACTAGGAATCTCCTTCTTGAGTTGGATACATCTTCTTAAATAACAGAATTAATGCAAATGCCAAATGACAAAAATTGAAAAAGCAATGTCACATTTTTGATACTTGGCTTAGGGAATGATGAAACAGGAGATCTAGCAAAAGAAAGGACTCAGTTGTGACACACGTATGGTAGTTTTAGTTAGATTTTTTTTTTGTGCACAATACTTCATAGCATCTCATAAGGGAGGAATTTTCTATTTTCTTATTACTTTGTCAAATTCAAGTACCTCAGCATGGGACCATATTGTTACTGAGGCAGGATTTACCTTGGTAAAACACTTGTATTGAAAAATTGGGTTTTAACCAGTCTTACAAGGAGACAATTTAATAACTAGCATCAATGGAAAAACTCAGGTAAATAAGTAGCATAGGAAAAACTTACATTTCTTTAAAATAGTATAATTGCTTTGCAAAATATTTCAAATTTTCTCATTTGAATATTTTTATGCACTATTCAAGAAGCACATTTAGTGTATCTAGCATACATCTTTCTGCATGAAATAAATATGAAACTTTCTTCTGTTCTGCTTTTAAGTGCATGGAACATTGAGCTATCTCTCTTCCTAGCAGTGCTCTTTGCATCTGCTCTTCTTTTTGTCTGAAGACCTCCTTTTACTATGAATCCCTTCTCCCAACATACTTCATAAGATTATTTTCAAACTCCATGATCAATGTTTTCCAAATATTTATAACAACCAGAAACACTGAGAAATTGTAGAAAAGGTAGTCAGGAGTAGCAAAGTTCCTCAAGGACACGAGCAGCAGCTGCAATCACTAGCTAGAAGGATTTACTCCGGCCAGAGAACAGCTAACTACCTTTAATTGCTATGACAAGCTCAATCCACTCTCCAGAGGAGCTGAGGAGAGGATGGGTATTGAGAGGAAGTGGGTGTTTACAGCTGCAGCCAGTTGCTACAGCTGATCCTTACTCCTGCATCCTAGCAGGACTGAACTGCAGCTGCAGGGAATCATTCAAAGACAGATGACCCCTCAAAAGAGAATTACCTTTTCAAAAAGTTTGATAAAATAACATGATTATTTGAGAGGATAATACAAAATGTTTCTCTGCCACCTGTTTCTTGCCAAAAGGATGCTAGTCAGCATCTGTTGGAGGGAGCTGGTCCCTAGACACTCAACAATTCCATTCTTAAACAGGCTCTTGTAGTGTCATTTGAAAGACAGCATCTTATGTATTCACAAGCAGCTCTGATGGGCTTTGTTGCTTTGACAGAATGAAGGGCTCTGTATCTGTCAGCTTCAGCTGGACTAATTTTCAACATTACACAAACTTAAGCACAGAAACAGCTTGTACTTATGAAGATGGTTCTTTCATCAGATCCTGGAAGATGAACCCCAGCCATGAAGATGGAGGGAACAACTTGAATCATTAAGCACTGCCCTTTAGAGCTGACAGCTGCTGCAATCTCCTTTGTTTAAGAAGAATTTATTTTTGTGTTTTCTACCTTGACTTTAACATCTCTACCTCAACTATTTTCCTACTAGTCATAATACTTCCAGTGTCTGCAAAAGTTACAGAAATCATGTATCATAAGAAACACTTACTGGCATTATAAAACTAGTCCTTTTTTTTTCTTAGCTAGTAGAGAACTTGATAACACAATAGCTAATGCAGACACCAGATTTAGCATTTAGATGCCAACATCACCCTTTAATGCATGTGTTATGAATTCTAAAGGATTTTGAAATCTAACAGAGATGGAGCTTTCTTTCCTGAAAATTTAAAGTCCACTGAGGATGGGAATGAAATGTTCTGAGTTGAAGAGATATCTACAATGGCCAGGAAGACAAACGCATCAGAAAAAAAAATGGAAACAAAAATCACTGCAAGGGAAGAGAACTAATTAAAAAGAAATGTTGTTATTATACATGATATGACAAGAATCGAGATTTCTATTCTTGGAATAAAGCAAATCTTTTAAATTAGGAAAATAGGAATATGATATTTAGTATCATATCAACAAAGACCCCTGATTTTCTAATGTTTATCTTACCCTTCATACAAAAATAACTTATGTATCCAATCTTGGCAAAGAGCAGCTTTGTTGACAAAATAATGTTTTACCAAGTTTAAAGGCATTGGTATAAGTAAAATAATGTAGGCAAATTCTGTATAATTAGTTAAAGTTAACTGCAGACTATTGTAATCATAATAATCACTGCTCTTCTCTACTTCTAGAAGTCACTAGGTGAGACTATTTTCAACATTGAAAGAAAACAGGAGAGCAACCGCATCCCTACCCGCAGCTCCTTCTCCATATACAGGCTTGCCAAGAACACAGCAAAATAACACAGGATATTGCCTTACCTCAATTTTTTCCCATATGGTTTCATAATTCTCTTGATGTTGTATATCTTGCATCAGTTGATGAATTAAAGCTGATTTATTTGAAGCAGAAGTCTCATTCCCAGTGGGCTGAGTGAGAGCAGTCCTTTCTGACTTTTCTTCAATGTATTTTTTAATGCAAGATACAGGCATACAAAGATCTTCATCAGAGAGAATATCACTGAGAGGCCCAGATTCAATACTGTCACCTAAGGAGGATACTATATCACTTGAAGAGCTTGGTGAAATTCTACCCCTTTTTTTGTGCTTTTTTGTCTGGTATGTTGGATACATTTCTGAATCTGAGTTCATTTCTGAGAGCTCCCAGTCATCAATGTTTTGAATGGTTTCTCTTCTGGGCTTTTGAGGCAGCAACTTGGTCAAATTTTCTAGTTTTAAAGCTAGTACTTCAGTCTGTTTGAGATGTGAAGGAAGTGCTAAATATTCATCAGATCCATACCACACCTCACTGTCTTTCCCAGTTTTTTGAGTATAGTGTGTTGTAGAGGATAAGCTTTTATTTTTCTTTCTCGTCAATAGAAGAGGGGATGAGTTGGAAAGCTCAGAACCAGCTGAAGAAGCAGTCTTTTGGCTATGTGTTGGTGAACTAAAGGACTCAGTTTTACCTTGTGATTGCCCATTTGGATCTTTCTGGTTACAAGAATCTGATGATGCAGAAGAATCTGTTTCCGTCTCCTCCAGAGCCTGAGAGTTATGAGGAGTGATTCCATTCTGTAGAGAATATCCTCCTTTTTTGTCTTCTGTTGATGGAGCTGTTTTACAAATATTTCCAGATGTTCTGCCAGCTTTCACTTTCTCTGGAGCATCATGACACTTCTTGTGCTTTGATTTTTCTTTAGAGGTGTAGAAAGTAGACTTTCCTAGAATTATGGGACTGTCTTTAAAGTGATTATTTATTGTGTAATCAAGATTTTTATCACTTATTGTATTTAAGCAATCATATGACTGACTAACTGCAAATGGACTGTTAGTATAGGGTGACTGTAAAGCTAGGCAAAGCTTGGACCTGTCTGGTGGATCTAACAATGAGGGTGTACTTCTACTCATTTCATTTTTGACTATTTGAGAGATTTGCCTTTTTAAATCATTAGCTTCCATACAATCTTTAAACACATCATCTTTCAGAAACAGACCTCTTTTTGGCAGTGTAGGCTGCGTAGGAGAGTCTTCATTATAGTTAAAGCAGTCTCTTATGGACCTCTTGGGAGTTGAGGTTTCACAGTGAGAGTGTTTGATTTTTTCACCAGTGTGCTGTGGAAGACTGCATTCTGGATTCTTTGATGTGGAAACTGGTTTGCTCTCAGTAGGTAAAATAACATTTTCAGAGCAAGGTCCTTTAGAAAGAGAGGAATTTGCAGAAGGAGATGCTAGTGAGAGATCATGTGGTGCTTTCTTGTCTTTGCTTTCTTCTCCATCTTCGGCTGAAAGAGGTACATGGGTTTCTTTATCCTTTAATGCTTCATTACACTGGGAAGCAATGGAATCAGTAGCTACTGCAAGTAAACCCACACTTTTGATAAGTCCTGGAAATTCCTTATCCATCTCACTATAGTTCCAGGATTCAAATGATTTTGCTTTCCCTTGGCTGGAGGTCATATCATCCAGAGCACCAAGCAAATCCTCACTAGGACTGTAGTCAGATAGTTCAAATGCAGTAATACCACAATCCAGGGACAAGTAATTTTGAGAACATTTGATGGTTAACTGCCCAGAATCATCAACTTCAGTTAAAGAGTCAAGACGATCCTGAAATATATAAAGAAATGATACTTTTTTAGTAAATTAATTTTCATACATAGCACACACAGAGTAACAAACTATCGGCTTCTGTGTTTTTCTGCCTAACATTTAGAGAAGCATTTATCACTGACCTGTCTGTTTTTGCAGCATCCTGTAGATGAGCCAACTATTATGAAGTATTTGGGAATTAAAAATGGCAGTAAACCGAAAAATGCTTCATTTCAGTCTGGTGCAGCAAGTTACCTAAAAACAGCCTAAACCACTTTAGTATTGGTGTTTTCTTCATTAAATTCTGCTTTCAGTTCTACTTACTGTGTAGGGGGGACTCAGAAATTCCATACAGCACACTCATAGTATTTCTTGTGATAACTACCTCAAACAGAGGGAGGGTATCCTGGGGACTGCTGAGTACACCAGTCTCCTTGTTAATCCTGTGTTCTCAAAAATCCATGCTGCTCTTGATTGCCAGAATGTTTTTTCCAAGCATCATGTAGCAATGACAGACATTTCTTTCCACATTTATGAGATAGATGTTGTTAATTACATTTCACTTTTTTGTAGTATTATCACCTGAAAATTTATTTGCCAAATATTTAAAGCACAAATGAAGAACATCTCAAGGAAAGAAAACTATATCCAGGAATGCTAAACCTCTAACCTGCCATGTCCCCTTGTCAATATCTTCTCAATGGAAGTACTTCAGTCTCAGAAACATGGACATAGCCAGAGGAGACCATCTCAGATGGCAAATGAGATTTTAAGATCAAAGTCAAATTAATGTTTATGGTCTTACTTGAAGGACACTAAAAAATTCTGATGAGATTAAGATCCAAATACTGCATGATACATAACAATCACAGGAAAATTGTGTTTAGTCTACAGTTTGTAAGCATATTTTTAGTAGATGTTCTAACACCTACACAGGCCTTCTGCTTACAGAGACTACTTAAAAAAAATCAAAGAGGGGAGAAATTCATGTTCATATATTCTAAATGTAATGCCTAAATCAGTATACTGTTTTTTTCTTTCCAGGTTTGGTTTTCATAACAATTTTTTTAAGCAAACTCTTGAGTATCCACAATCAGTTCATGTCAGAATTATTCTCTGTACCACTATACACTCGTCTCACTATTCTGCCTAAATCCATAGTTTGAGGACCTTAAACATGCCTCAAGAAGGTGCAATAACCACATAATCTCTTCATCTCACAATAAACCTCTTGGATTTGGTCTGAACGGGAATCATCTCAAAAAAGAAGGCTATTGTTTGCCAACTTCTACAAACATCTAATGTTTGAGCCTTGTACTCTATCCACCCCCCTTCCATTACTCAAAGTAAAAACAGAAAAAATCCTCCAGGTAAAAATATTATTTATATAATAGATTGATTAGAAAGTTATTTATCAACCATAAGCTTAGACTTTGAAAATATCTTTTATTTAGCACATTCCACCCAGATGTATAACCTATGTCACAAATTGGACATTGTCAACAGTTCATAATTAAAAGGGGAATTTTCTATGAATCTGTCAAATTTATATTTTGAAGTTGTATTTATTAAGGAAAATTATGACTAAACAATGTTCAGTATTACAGGTGCATTTTCCCTCTAATCTCAGGAAAAAATTACAAACTGTAAAATCATATATAAATCAAAACCCTTTCTAAGGCCCTAAAGGCCTTTATTTCTCCTGAATAATGAGATCCATTCCTTTGTCTCTTAAAAATGTGTCTATTAACATTAATAAAATTTACAATCATAGCTTGCTTGGTTATTTTCCAAGCAGCGTCTGAAATGTGTGCTTCAGAGGAGCATTATTTAATGCCAGTATTACCAAATTTTTATTGTTTTTATTTCAGAAAAATGTTAAATTTAATTATTTCTATGGCTACCAATAGGAACGACTTAGTTAAATTCTTTTTTTCCCTTTTCACATAGTAATGCTTCCTGCAAAGGTCTACAGGCTTTTTCCAATACCTTCTTATATTTATATTTAAAGCAGTAAAAGTCTGCCTTTTTTTTACTCTTTCAAATGAGCATATTTAAGGTGTAAGGCACTTCTTTTGTGATTTTACCAACTGCTGGAGAATCAGGATTTACTGTATTTTAACATAGCCTTTTACTGATCTTTTCCCTATTTCCTGGCTTTATCAATTCTAAAATAAAACTCACAGGTTAGGTTTAGCTGGACAGAATTCAGGCTGCACAGAACTAATTTTTCTTTCTTTCTTAACATCTCTGGGTAATTCCTGAAGGAAAAGTGGTCCTTCAAAATCCCTACTCTCCAAAGCTTTTTATTAAAACAATTATTTTCTTAATTTTGCACCTCCATCATGGCAGACAGCTTGCCTTACTGTTTCCTCTTATTTCCTCCAAGACAAAAAGCTTTGTGTGCCCTTTCCTTCTGGCATCCTAATCAGTGTGGCACTGCTGGGATAGCCTAAAGCACAATTATTGCCTGCCCAGTTAATGAGTTGGGTATCTAACCAAGCCAGTACAGCCCGTGTTGTACACTTTTGTGTTTTGGTAGCTAGTCTACCAGTGTTATCCCTGTTCATTATGTTGAGGACAGCTTGTGCATACTTATGGGTGTTATAGCCACAGTGTAAATACAGCCCAGATGGGACTGTTGCACCGTGACTACTGTGCAGTCTGGGAACTTAGAGTGAATATTAACGTGATGAGACTGAACACAAAAGAAACCTTGGCAGTTCACTTCTTCTAGGGAACTCCTCAGTTAACACTGGCAGCCAAAGCTGTTCTTCAGCATCACACAGAAGTCAATGGACTTAAGGAGTGATCCAAACATTTTGTGAAATTACAGGTTCGTGAACTTTAGAAAAGCATAGCATTTGAAATTTGTTCAGATCAAATTTCCATCTGGCTCAGCATCCTGTCTCTGCATCAGTTCAAAACATTCTCTGCTAGCTGAGCTATGAGATGTGGGTCTACATACATGGCCCTTCTCCACACATTTCTACCTGCACTCCCAGCTTCTACCAATGAGCAGCATAGGAACTTCCTTATCTGGAGGTTTAACTTTTGTATCATCCTCGTATCTTTGCTTAGTTTTCACATTTATTTTTTTATCTTTTCTGCACTTCTAAGTGTTCTACTCTAGTGAACTCCAAAATAGAAGTCTTTGTTGTGTGTGAAAGTTTCCTTCTGTAAATTTAAATCAGATGATTTCTCAGTCTTAGGAGGAAAAATAAACTGCCATTCCTGGTTCATAATCCCAAAGGCGTACTGAAAATTAGTGAAATGACTCTCCAAGGAATCCATATGGGCAAAGTTTTCTAGGTTTGCTCAGAGTCCTGATTCACCTATGCATGAAAATCCTTAACAGAAAATATTTGTATCATGAGGCACTCACTAGTTCCACAATGTAGTCCTGCCTGGGAAGGGATGGGGGGGGAAGAAACATCAAAGAAAAGGTGAATAAGAGTAGATACAATTGTTTCTACATTATTTATTTATGTTCATCAGTTAGCTGCTATCACTATACCTGATAAAAAGCTTAAATACCTGAAAGTTAGAACCTGCAGAGCAATTTCTGTGAACTTATTTAAGTAATAGGGCAGAAATTCTATATCAACTTTGTATCCCTGCTATTGATAGCCACGAATTTTATCAAATATTCTTTATGTTTTAATTGGGGTGGGTAAAAGGAATGATGTCAAGATATTTTATCTTTTATATTACCATGTAAGCCTATCTGGAAACCATATATTTACCCACTGAAAAATAATCTTTCCTTCTCCAGTCAGTCCTCTACTCCATTGGAGGGATGTTTTCTATAGCAGTCATAATCAGATCCAGACGGAACATTTCCTGTTTCTTGGTATCTGAATCTGCACCTTCTTTATGTCTTGAAATTACCATGTGCATGCAATAAAATAATGACTTCACACTAATTCACCAGTCTGGATATTAAGACAAGTGTAGATTTCCTTCAGACTTGCCAGAGGTTTACCAGCAACAGCAAAGCAGAAACTGAATCTGAAGCACCAGGTATGTATACACCAAGAAGAGGAGATGTGAAAGGTGGGCCTGGGCATCTCTGAGCATTGATTTCTGGCACCCACCCTGTTGTTCCAAAGACAAATATAAAACCCAACAGGAAGCAGACAAATATGCACATTCTCTTTGAACTTGAGTGATAATGAAATTCAGGACATCTTTAGGGGACTTCTGACTTCCTCTGTAACACAGGTTGTTACAGAATTCACTGCACTGATCTAGAGGTCTCTTTCTGTAAATGCATCTAATCCTGAAAAAAGCATTTGATCTTAATCTTAGGACTTTCATCAAATGAAAAATCTTCTACATACTATCAATCATTAATTGCCTAAATAAAAATTAAAACTGTGCATCTTCTTTAAGTTTAAAAAATTAGGCCAGTAGTGTCCTTCTAAGTAAGTTGATTTAGTAATGATCAATTCAAAGGAAAAGACTTTTTAGTTACATGAACCCAGATTTACAAACCATTTACGTTTGTGAATTTGACATACTGTTGAGTAAACAATGTATGATTTGTGCATTGTTGTTTCTCAGACAAAATGTGTGACTGTTTAAAGGCACACTGCAGAATTGCCACTCAAATTAAAGCCCATCCTCCTGCTATAAAGCAATGCAGACCTAGTCTGGAAATTGGCTATAAACCTCAAATACATGAGTGACCAAACCAACAGCTTTGGAACAGATGAACATCTGTAAGTGTTTCAAATCCTTTCTGAAAAATATTTCCATCAGGAGAAAACACTGCTAGCCTCTAGCATGACATTTCTGAAAGCTGACATTAATTTGCACTAATTTGGTTCAACAAGAACAGATATCAGCCAAAGACATTTAAAACAAACTTAGCAAAATATCTAGAAGACAAGTAAGCCATCCTTAAAATTGTCATCCTAGCAATTTTAAATGTGCAACATTCTCAAAATTGGATTTAGTTATTATACCTCCTTAGTCTCTTCAGAAAATGCTTGCAGAATATCAGTCTGCCTGGTGTAGTTTCCATTGGCGTCTTGTAGTCCCTGGAGAATACGCTCTCTCAGAACCAGAACAGAAACTCGTAGCTGGTGCCAGAGTAGTTGTACTGTATGGATATCGACTATCACATTGACAGAGTAAGACAGAAGCTTCAGGGAAAACTCAGTCTCTAGTAGAGCGTGAATTTGTTCAACATGATCGGATATATCTTCACAAATATCCTGTAATGGAAAAATAAAGTAGACATTTAGCTACAGGCATGGTCCTTTCATGGATCAGCTCTGCTTTTCATGTACTTTTAATTAAATGCTGAATAGATTATTTCATAGAGGAAAGATACTGTAATTAATACATTAATTAAATTCTCTTTTATTTTTATTTTTTTTAATTCATAGCAATGCTACAGCAACTGAACCAGCAGCTGTCTGTTCTCAATACTGCTCAGTAAGTGCAAAGACAGCATACAGTAAAGAAGGATGGCACAACAAGATCACATGATTCAGAAGCAGAAAACTAACACCATAAGGTGACATTCTAGAAGACAGCAATAAAAATGAAAGTGATAATGTTGCCATGGGCTGTCTCTGTCCCTGCTCCACACACATGCACACCAGTTGAAATGCAAAGAATCTGGTCTGTGCCATCAATAAAATTCATTTAATCTAGCCTCCATAACCAAGTAGCGCAAAAGTCATTGTGAAAAAGCTATTTCTGTGACCCATTGCTGACTGCAGGAGCGAGAGGGCTTTAAGGGCTTTAAGGTTTGCATAGTCTTGTCCTGGGCTTAAAACTGAACTGAAGAAGATTGATGGAAAAGGAGAAAGAGAGAAAACAGAGATGTGAACAATTGTGTTAAGAAAGGAGAAAAGTTACCAGGTTATAAAACTAAGGTTTTGATGGGATGGTATTCTCCAAATTTAACAATTAATGTTACTGATTGCTAAACTGTGCTGAATACAGAGTAAAATCATTTCAAACTACTCTTAATTTTCTTTGTGAAAGGATAAATCACAATACTAAAGAATATTTAGGCATATGCTATTGAGCAAACACTGCTTTGTAACAACTCTGTTTGAAAACTATGTGTAAAAAGCCTGTTATAAACAAGTAAGGAAATTTTGATTAAAACACTGAAAAAAACTAACACTGGATCCTAAGGCCTTTTTTCCTAGATATCTGGCATATATTTAAAGGTGACTTAATAGCATATTTAAATACAACACCTATTTCTTAAAAATATATAAATTTAATTCAAACCTTCAGAAATATCCTTTTTATTTACATCAATAAAAATGAGAAAATGATTACCATGAAGACTTACTACAACGAATAATGAAACTTTATTACAATGAAGCAGTCTCTGATGATACTCTTGTGGTTTTGTACAGCGATAGCATAACAGGAAAATCAGTAAATCTCATTATTTATAAAATAATAATACTGTACACTGCTTTCTATCAGTTCAGATTTGGCATCTTCAGTCTGAAAGTAAAGACAAATTATTGCTTATGTAATTGTACATATGTAACAAATTAAACCAAAATCAAATATCTAGATAATATTAAATAATTCTGTACAACAGATAGCACAATATTAGCTACTATCATTGAGTGCAATTGGTACTTACTCATTTTAATAAAGCACTGACAATTACATCAAGTTCCCTGCAGGAGCAGTTCTCAGAAATGCCAGATGAGCACAAAAGTTTGGAGTTTCAATGAGCAGAGTGTTGGGACTGCCATGAGAGAAAGGCAGTATCTCCTCAGTTCCCTTGCTGTAACAGCCAGAATCTATATTTGCAAGTACAATACACACACCTTCGTCTGCCAACATCTAGCACTGCAAGTGCTCAGGGATTCAAATATCCACACACTTTCAGGTGAGCAAATAGATGCTCTACTTACTAGATTAGTATGCTCATCTAATTCTACAGATACACAGAGAAAGCTAAAACTCTTAGCAAAATATTTTCCAGGCTTTGGAAAAAGTTATTATTATCCATTTAGTTATTATTGTCCATTCATCCAACTACAACTGATACTTGACTGAAAAACACAGCTGTAATTCTATGTTGTTTCAAATGTTTTAAAGAATATTTCTAGTGAATTAGTTTGACTGAATTTGCATCCAGTTCTTCAAGATTGTCAGTCTCTTTTTCCTCTTGGCCATAATGCAGTTTAATTTTCATTCCAGGGATAAAAAAAATAAATTGTTGCCCAGTAACTGTAGTTTTTTTAATTAGGCACAATCTATAGAAAAATACTTAATATCTCTTCATTTAGGCTATTTATGTGAATGAGCTTAAGGATGTGCCAAACTGCAAAAACAATTTTTCAGTATTTTCCAGGTTCACATACACAGGTACATGCTGAATTCAACTGCCATAAGAATTCTCAGAGTGGTAGAAAACACAAAGCCGTAAGAGGAAAGAATTAACAATCAGCAAGTGTCTCCTGACAGCTGTTAGATAATGTACTGAAAATATTGGCTAATGAATCTAGATAACACTCTAAATCAAGAATTCAGACTCACACTTCAAAAAAGTTTTCTCTTGATCTCCCATTATGCCAAAGCATCTCAAATTTCTGAAACTTTCCACAACAAAACAGACAATTTTTTACTGAAATGCAAATCCCAGTACCACTAGAGGTTTGAAAGAAGTAGATATTCAAGGACATATGCTGTTAATTTTTACATCCTTGCTATAAGTTGCTCATTTTCCTCAAAAAGCAAAGTCTACTTACTCACAGACTACTGCAGGTACAGCAGAGCCAAGTGCTTTACGTACTAACAAGATAATTAACAGTTCCTGAGATTCAGTAACATGGAAAGAACATAAGGCCAACCTTGATCACATCCAAATAAAGGTCACACACTCTGACCTTAACATATAAGACTACCATCTCAGTAAAAGACAAAGTACCAGCTCATAAAGGATTTAGGTTATGAACAGAATGGGTGGCCAAAGAGAAGAAGTGAGTATATTTTCCAAGTGGTTGAATGATCCAGGAAGGAAATCAAGTCCCTACATACCTTTTCATAACATATAAAATCTGAGCTCCATTTTCTGACTGTATCATCAGCTCTCTCTTCCTTCTGGCCTGGAATCAGTACAACTTTGAATGGTCACTATAGTCTAGTCTTACTTATATGTGAGAATTGAAAGGATTTTTTCCCTTTCTGATAAGTATGTTGACAGGATGTAACCTTTAGGGTTATTGGTTTGGGATTTTTTTCATTCTTTTCTTATGAGATGAAAATCTGATTGAAACACTCAGGATGTCTGATTATGTCCAGTTCAATATTTCATATATGCTGTGCAGTCCATCTGCATATGCACTCTTAAGTCTGAAGACAGATAAAAGTAGGCTGGATTCATTGTGTGCTTAGAGAGCAGCAGTGTCAATGCAACTCTCTTACTGAACAGGCACCAGCTGCTGATGTGATATCCAGTAGCTGAGCAGCAGTTCCTGATATTTCAGACTCCACATGCATGACACACTGTCGTATATCAGTCTGTTGGGTATTTCTTAAAAAAAATGTGAGGAGTCATAGGCTGACATTCCCGCATCACATAGCAATCTTTTGGTGGGTGACTTCTATTTCAGCTGAGCTTATAGCCTTTGTCAAAAGAACTGGATTTCATTTCACCACAGATCAGGTTCCTGGATAAAATGAGTTAGACTTTGGTTTGTGGGAAGTCTATCTTATATAAAGTTGGTAAAAAAAAAATTAGGTCCCTATTATTATCCTCTTTGTTTTTTAATTGTCATATGATGATGTGAAGGTGAAGGCTGTGCAAAGGACAGAAAAATAGCTGTGTAAAGGCTAACACTAGCCTTCAAGAGAACAAAATTATGAAGAAATTATAACTTTTGCCAAATAACTTCATGCTGATTAGTCTTCAGCAGAAAGACATTAATAAAGCTGCATCCTATTTACTTGCATCTCTTCTCTACATTTGCCTAAAGCAAACCAGCATATTGAGAGGAAACAATATAATGTCAAATCCAGTTGGCATTGTGTAGCACAACTTTTCTTACTACAGTACTTGATGTCCAGATTTACATATAATTCAGAAAAAATAAATAATTATATCTGGCACAGCTGTAAATTTAATAATTTTCTGTAATAATTAATGTAGTTCAAATACTGCATAAAAATGTCATGTTATGTAAGTTCATAATTTTACTGAGGCTCAATATCAAGATCTGGTACAACACGGCCTCATTCTCCTCATTCTTCCTAACTCCTTGTTGGTGACTTAGCATTAGATACAGCAAAACCAGCAGAACATTGTCATGTGCCCTTTTTACACTTTGAATTTATAAATAAAGAATAGCAGTATCACAAGATAGTACCTAAATGCTGTCATGAGTGCCAGTTGCTCTTACCAGAAGTGGCAGGTAGATAAAATAAACCATGTACTTTTAAGTAATAAGAAAACAGCATTTATCTATTGACATCTACTTGTAAATATATGTCAGGTCAAAGGCAATTTTATTTTTTTGCCAAAAAAAAAAAAAATATTATAACTTGATTTTTAGAAAGCACCACTTCCCAAACCATTTCTTATAGTCATTAATCTCACACATCTACTAGGGCATTTTTATTTTTACACAGTTTCATAGTGGTGTTAAACATTTTGTCATCCTCTCACGGGCTTTCCTGTAGCACTGACTGTGGAATTTCTTAGGCTACAAGGGTTGTACCCATTTGGCTGCCAACTGCCCACTTCACTCAGTCTTCCAGACAGCTGATCCTGTAATTTGCAGCTGCTGAATCCATCAGCCTCCTCATAGCCCTCCACGTCAACTAAAATATCCTGAACTGCAAACACTGCAGTAGATGAAGAAAAAGTGCATAAACAAACCCTCAAGAGTCAATGAAAACAGCTTTGATGTCAACTTTTAAGAATATTTTCTCTCTGGTCTTCAAGAAATTGTGTTAATATGTACATGAAAATACTGAAAGATAAAAGGTTGCAATATGTTTCTTTAGAATTAGTATCAGTGACAGAGAAGCTATTCTGGAGATTTCTATTATTTGATCTTGCAGTAAAACCTCAGCAGGAAAAACAGATTGCCATTGAGTCTGTACATGCAAACATAATCTATGATTTAAGATATTTGGTCTTTCCTTTTAAGTACATTTTAATTCCTCAGAAGACAAATATTCCAATCAAAATATACAAATTCTTCTCTTTAGAAAAAAATTAGAATACATGACAAAGAATTTTCAGATTCATTATTTTAAATGTACTTGAAAGTTGTAAATTAAACTCACTCTCTAGGCTGCCCTTTAATGCTTATGCATTTATAAAAGACAAAGAGAGGTTTTTATTGCTGAGCAAAGATTTGCACCTTTCAGAAAGGTATTTTTCCTTTAAAATGCACTCTGACTTCTCAAAGAGAAATAGTTTCTCGTTTTTTTCATCCTTATCTGCTGGACATCCAAACAATGTTATAATAAGGATAAAATTGTTCTCTTCTATTTTGAATTATTGGTGAAACCTTAAGAACAAACGTTACACACACCTTTTTTTGCAGTTATTTTTAAGTAAACAATTAAGTCACAAAATAACTGTACATGAAAAAATCCAGAATTTGACTAGGCAAAATCGACTGTCATGGAAAGGCCTGGACTGACTGCGAGTTACAAGTTTATCAGAAAGTAATTGAAGTACTAAAGTACTGCAGCTGGTGTGGCTGTGCCATTCAGTGACATGGGGAAATGAATATATTTTACTGGGTGAAGAATGCAAAGTGCAGCCGAAAACAGCTACCAGGAGGGTCCTGAGGTCACTGACCCTGCCTGCTGCTGACACTGACAGCTTGGAATCACATTGTTCCTTGAAGTAAGCTTCTCTACTCTTCCCTTTTGATAATACACATACTACTGACAGTAACTTTTCCTGGTGGACCACAATTTTCTGCACATTATTCTCTTTCCCAGCTTGGCTTTTATTTTGATTAATTTGCTCTTATTATTTTAAGGGAGCAACATTTTAATCATTGCAAAGTTCCTGTAAGTGCATCTAAGATGATCCACTTTCTATTGTACAAATTGCAAAATTCTCAAAAAAGTTTTGAAATTAACTATTGCGTCTGGTGAACTCTAGGTAGGTATGTTTCTACTGTGTTTTGTTATGTCAGGAATCAATGAGTCACATTCTTATATCCCTGTACTTAAAAATAATGTGAAATAGACGTCAAATCATCAGTTCTTTGATAGAGCTGCTAAAATAGTAATGGTTTGTCTGGGTTTGTAGCAGACACGGAGCTGCTTCATAATAATTTATTAGCTGTTTATGTGATGTTTTATTCGGAAGGTTTTTGTGTAAGTATATTGGTTGACTATCAATCTACAAGGAAAATGAGCAAGAAGAAAGGAAGAAGATATGATGTCACATGCTAAGAACTTCAGGCTGAGGGAAAATGCCTGAAATGTTAATGGTGAAACTCTTGTCTCAGGATTCCAGCAATTTGCATTTGTTTTGCCATATGGGCCATTGCTGGGGCCAAAGGATCAAACATACTGGGAACATGCAAAAGGATCCTTTTGTTCAGGAAGGGCAGTTGCTGCAGGGAGTTATTCCAGCACACTGCCAGGACCAGCTGTAGTGCCCTACAATTCTAAAGCCAGCTTGTACCTTTTCTGCAGGAGGGAATGGATGCAGAGAAGACAGCCTGCTTTCAAATGTTTATTTCTCCTATTAAACAGTCTTTTAATGTAAAAAGACTTTCTGACCACAACATTTACCACAGGCCAGATCCTTAAATAGAAGGAAGAATGTAGTTCACCCAGGAAGCTTCAGATACCTGATGCACAAAGCCACTCTAAGGCCTGGGATGGAACTGGAGAGCCACAGAAAATATGGCATTAAAATGAGGCACCGCAGAACTGTATTGAAAGAGTATTGTGTAAACAAATCTGGACTAGCCAGTTCTGGGATATTCCTGACATCAGTAAAATCGATGCATGAATTACATTTGTGTAAGAAACTGCATGTGCAAAAGAAGTATGGCAACTAAGTTGCTGTGGGAAGTGATGTGACATCTGCAACTAAATGTTGTTTTCATAGTCCTGAACTTCTACTGGTTCTACTGTGCAATGTGCCTAAAGCTACAACTTAAAAACCCTTTGAAACCTTCAGAATAAGAAATGTATTCTCATATGCCCCAAGCCCACAAAGTCAGAGACTTTGCCTATTAAAGTTATCACTGTACAATATTCCTTCCATGCATAACTGTAAAAATTTTCATTTATCTGACTTTAAGCATATTAAGGCAAACTGATTTTTATCAAGGCCTAACTTTGCTAATTTTAAACAAATTAAAATTTGATAGAAAATGTCATATTTGTGCTGACTGAAGCCTGGTTTTTTACTACACTCTGGAAGACAACATTGCACAGGTACTCTAGAGCAGTTCTTCATGAAGGAAGACAGATAGTACTGAACTGTGTAATAGAGTAGCAGGTTTTGGTTCTAGCTGCTTCAGACAAAAAAAGGAAAAATACCAAAACCCAAACTCGTATGAAAACCTAGCAAAACAACTGGCAGTAGAGGTAAGTTTTGGGGGGGGAAAAAAAGTATTTTTCAAATGCCTGTTCATTGGATAATGGTAATTATATATAAAAAAATTATATATTTCTATCTTGCACTGATTATTTAAGATCAGAAAGAAATGAGAAAACTTGTTAAAACATCCTTCAAATATCTTATAGTTCTCTTCACACAGTTCTATACTCTTTTTGCAATAACAGAAGAACATAGGACATATTTTGCAACTGTCTAGATAATTACCTTTGCTTCTTAATTTTTTTATTCTCTTTACTCAGCACTTTCTTATTTTCTATAAGCCATATACACTAAGTGAAATTTAAAGGCATCTCTAACTATTTCAAATTACCACATGCAAATGAAAACTGAGGATGCAAATGGAAGTACATTTTACTCACAGTGAATTTACAAAGTCTGCTGTAGCTAAGCCAACCAGGTCTTGGTAGCCTGGTCAGGACTAGGCAGTTTTTTATCTCAGTGTAGAGAATAATTAACTGGCTAAAAGGAAATCCTTACTATAATTGCAAGACTTACAAAAATTTAATGTGATAAACAGTCATGTTAGCTATATGAAGAATCAGAAGGACCACTCCTACTATTTGATCAGAACTTTCACAATTTGATCTACAATATGAAATAACTAGCCAAATTCAACACTATTGCACTAATAGTTGAGTAATTTTCCAGCAAAAATGTTTATCCACAAATGCTTGAAGCGACTTTTGAAACGTCTGTGCAGACAAACTATTACTCTGATGTTTCAGCTTTGAATATGTTCCAGTTGTCATTTTTAGTTTGAAGACTTGGAATTACTCTTAATATAGAATAAGAAAATTTCAAGAATTCTTTAAGCCTTCTGCAGGGCCATAGGATCTTCATTGTCTGAGCTCTATTTTCTGGTAAGCCAATCTCTTTGTTTGTTTCTACAAGAAAATACGTTCATCTATTTTAAAAGATTTTTCCATTTATAGACTTTGTCAGAAAGACCCTCGCTTTTATTAAATCCAATAGACTTAGTTAGGGTCTTTGATATAGAACAGCTGGTCTTAAAGAGAAGAGTTTAGGTGAAAGAGAAAAAAATTTTGGAGAAAAAGACTCATTCTTGAAATAATGAAATTTCAAATAACAAACAAAATGTATCCCTACATAAATAGTACTAAGAATTTTGGGCAGCGATGAGCTACTGAAATGTAAGATGTCAAAATAAATAAATAAATACCAGGAACTTCAAGTTCAAAGAGGAGAAAAATTCAGGCCTTCTGCATAGACATGCAGAACACAACAGAAAAATTTTAATCAAAATATTTTTACTTGCTCAAGCCAAAGAACGTTAACCTCATTCACTCTCTGACAGAAGCTTAGTGACTATAACAGAATTTATTAAAGGATGGTGAGACTCTACTCTCATCTCAAATGAGATATGAAGGGTCAGAAGTGAAGAACTACCATCTGTGCCAGGTCTTGTATGACAAAAATTGATAGCATGATAAGAAGTTTTCAAGATAAGTGGCTGTTTATATCAGTGCAGCTAAGCCTCCAAGAGTTCTGTGACATGTTTTTGAAGTTATTTTCCATCAGTCATTGTTTAGGACAGCAAAAAGGACACAAACTCTCCTATTCTTTATTACCAAACTTCGTTTTATTAGCACTGTTGTTCCCTTTTACGTTGGTCAATGAATCATAGAATCATAGAATCATTTAGGTTGGAAAAGACTGAAAGTTAATATTTAATCAATGAAACCTTATGGGGATCACTGAGATTTTTTTGCTTGGATTAGAAACATGAAAAAGCAACCTTATAGTCTACCTTGAATGCTGCTTGCTGTTTGTAACTTTCCTGCACTTTCTCCCAAATGACAAATGTTCAAGTCATCTGGAAAGCCCTTGTAGGTCCTCCAAAGAGTTAGTAACAATTAAAAAGCACTTAGAGCATGTAGAGGCATTTCCTGTAGTCTGAAAAAGCTACCACCTACCCAGTGTGCCAGGAGGCTTGTTCCATTCCGGATATCACTTACTGTGTTGTAAGAGTCAGGGTAAGACTATACACAATAATGCTAGTAAAAAATTAAAAAGTTAAAAAACAAACAAACAAAAACAAAACAAAAAGCAACTAAGTTTTCTATATCAAGGAAGAACAATTTGAAAGACTGTCAGAAAGTTATTTTACATAGTTAGAGTCTTAAGTGAATAAAAAAATAAAAGAATAAATTTTAGGTAGAAAATAAAAATTTAGCAGATTGACTCTTAAAGACGTCTAAAACGTACAAGATTTTTATCCTAATTTTACTTCTGAAAGTGCACATGAAATTTCTTGATTTACTTATGGAAAGAGTTCAAGCAGACAAATAAAATCCCTTATTACAGAATCACAGAATGGTTTGGGTTGGAAGGCACCTTAGAGATCACATAGTTCCAACCCCCCTGCCATGGGGAGGGACACCTTCCACTAGACCAGATTACTCAGAGCCCCATTCACCCTGGCCTTGAACACTTACAGGGATGGGGCATTCACAACATCTCCGGGCAGCCTGTTCCAGTGCCTCACCACCCTCACAGTAAAGAATTTATTCCTAACATCTAATCTAAAGCTACCCTCATTCAGTTTGAAGCCATTCTTGTCCTACCACTACAGTTCCGAATGATTATGATTGTTATGATTCCTAATTAGGCAACATGTTAAAAATTGTTCCTCATTAGTGTCTGATATGTACTCTCTGTATAAGTCACAGAGAGTGTTCCTGTGATTTTTGACCTCAAATGCAATAAAGACAAAACTAAACAAAAACAACCCTAATTTACATCCACTAAAGGAAGAATACAGTAGGCTTTTTGCAGGCTTTTTTTGAGAAGGAAAATAATAGACATTAAATCGAAAACCTGGAATTCTGGGACTGGCATGAGCTTCAAAGCTATCCGAAGCATTCAAACTACCTGAGATTTCACATACAAAAGCAATTCATGTATTGTACCTAGTAGTTTGTACTATCTGATTATTTCCAAATCTCACTATCATCCCACAGGCATATAATGTTGATACAGATGTATATTCATAGGTTTGTGTAAAGTGTCTTCTTTTCAAACAAAATCATGTCCATAATATTCCTTGAATTTTTGATTTAGATGTAAATGGATGCTGAATAAACAGAAAATTATCAAAAACTCAGATTTTGCACCATATTTGCAGTACATTGATCAGAAATACTTCTAACATAAGCTACCAAAAATTGCCATATCTAGTGGACACAATAAAGCACTTCTTTATAATCAAATTGTCTCTAAGGAACCTGAAATTCACTGTCACTAAAATTCACAAGCATTAATAATAGATGCTTGTTCTGGCTGCTTATAAGATTGAGCACACCAGACATTAGCATTTTAATACTATATTTGGATCTAAATATTTAATTTTAAAATTAGACATAATATTGTAGTTATAACTACTCAAACACAGTGCATTTGTAATTTAGAAACATGTTACAACACTGCAGAGTATATTCCAACAACATATTCATACAAGGCATATTCCAGTGTGACAGTTCTGAAAAGACAGCTTGTGATCTACTAGGATAATTTTAATTGTGCCAATTTTTAGCTTTACAAGAGAACTTTCCAGTGTAAAGCACTGATACACTTAATGGCTGTTAAGATGTTGATGCTGCTTGAGAAAGTACTTGTGTATTACAGTAGAACTGAAGTGCCTTGAAAGAAGGAGAAAATGAGCAGTGTTTATCTAAATATTTATTCAATTTTATATACACATACATATATATAGGCAAATATATTTATCGCATGTTGCTAACCTGAATAAGATCCTTGATTTATAAAGCACTTCATAGTCAGTGTTGTTTATGTCTTTAAGAAAGCAAGACAGCATGACCTGCGAGATAAATTGTTTCTTATGCTGACAGGGAACAGTTGTACCTCTGAACAGACTGGTGTTTCTTTATATGCCATTTTATTTTCTAGCTAAACAGAGATAAGTTATAAATTATCCTTGTCTGGACTGTAGCTTTTCAGTGATGAGTGTAACTTACTGCTGTGCAGGCTCAATGAGAAAGAGAAAGGTTGTTGCTGTGTCTGGGCTTGTAAAGTAACCCTTTGAAATTCAATAGCCAAATTTGTCTGTACAGAAGTTAATGAAACTAAGTGCTTCAAGCTTCAAATGCATATTTGTGCATTTTATTCACTTGTAAATATTTATATTTCCTGCAAAATTAATCATCATCAATTTAGCCTCGAATTGAATCCTAAATTTACCCAAAGTCAAAACTTTTATCTTCCTCAGATAATAAGATTCACAAAAAATGGCATTGGATCCTTGGATTGTGGCATTCTGAAGTGTAGACAGGAAAGAAGGAAAGGTAAGTAGCACATAAATTGCAAGTGTTCATATTTCCATATTCTTCTTGGAATATTTGAGCTGGGTCTGCAGAGACCTAACTTGTTCACAAGCTTTCCTCTGTGATAAAGCAGCCATATTGCTGCTGGACTGGATGTGAGCCTGGAAATACAGTAACTCCACTCTCGTGGTATCACATTTGAGCAGACAGCCCTGCCAAAGCCTGACTCACCCTGCCTAACAGAGGCAGCTGGACTAAGTCTCCACCTCCTGCACAGGTAATATAAAATGCCCATGGACAATGAGGGACTGTCTAACTCTGGTAGGTTAAAGACAGTGTTACTGTACAACAATCTTGAAAAGAAAAACACTTGCAGCAGCCCTGGCCATAAAAATGTGATGTCTAGTCTGGAACTTCTAACAAGAAACATGCCTCCCCCCAAACATCCCAAAAGCCTACATTCTCAGGGGCTTCTGTACCTTTTGTATTTTCAACACATTTCCAAAGTACAATATATTTCTATGCAGGTCATCTTCTACCAAAACACATAATTCACTAAGCTGTAGGAAAAGCAAAAACTGTCTTCGCTTTCTTGACAAACCACAGTCAGATATCAGCCAATCTCGGCAAGTTTGAGTAAAATGGAATGAGTATTGGTGTTTTTAAATAATCTTTATATTTCTCCTACAACTCTAAAATACTAAGGTCTTTTCACAGAGACTTTTTCAGCACTTCATCAAGAATTTTGTAAGAAACTGTGTCACACTGAGCCAATGAGAAGTTTGGTCAGCTGAGAAATTCTTGAAATAGGACAGATAATGGCAAATCTGTCAAACCTAATATATTTATATATCCCCTCTAAATCCATTTTCTTAAAATTCTACCGCTGCCTATAATTCAATATCCTGCCCTCCAAAAATACATTAATCAAGCACTAATATGTTACCTAGAACATTATGACTCCTCTCAGCCATTACTATAAATTAACTTGCAGCAAGACATATTAAAACCCATACCAACTGTTTAGCTCTCTTAATAAGGGCTGGGAGAGGCCATAGTTCACAATAAATAGAGAAGTATCACACTCTGAGATTGAAGCATGAACACAAAGGATGACAGAATTGCTTGATGTAATGACCCTTTCCCAAAACATCAGCCATACCTTGCTTTGAATCTCACAGTGTGAAGAATTTCTAAAATTTACCGTTAGTCTTTATACTTCATTATGTCTTTTACAATTTCAAATGGGATCAGAAGCATCAAAATAATTCAAAAATTTCTCCTGAAGACATTCCCAAGTTATGAAAACTCTGTTTTGCAAACTTAAAATGAAACTCAGATAACAATCAGAACTGAACTTGACTCTACACTTCCTGATTTTGTAAGCATACTGCAAAAACAAAGTAAAGCAGAAAAAATATTAACTCCTGAGAAACTTTCTTTGCTTATCAGCACAGACAATAAGCATGGCAAAGGCAATTACTTTATCAGCTGTGTATCTTTACCTCATTCAAGGCAATCACATAAACACAAAACATATTTGCACAAGAAGCTATCAAGTCAAATGAAAGACGAATGAAAATATCACTATAGGTGTGACAACAAATGAAACATAAGTAGAGACCAAGGGATTGAGAAAGCAAATTTTAAAAAGAAACCTCTAGACAGCAAAGACTGTGAGCAATTTCAAGCAGTTTGCACACAGAGGTACTGCTCTCCAGCATGAACCCAGAGTGCTAAATAGCAGGTTAACTTCAAAATCACACTCCCAAACCAAACTAAAATGGTAATATAGCATACCAACAGAAGAGCAAAAACATCTCTCTAGTTCTTATATGGAACAGATAGTTCAGATTCCTACTTTACTGATACATTTCAACATCTGAAGCAGCACTCAGAAAAGGATATGAAATGGAGAAATAATAGGCACCAACTGCACTTAGTCTAGTACTGAGCATATATAGCTGTAGGAGAATTTTCCACTTCTTGTTTCTGAGCTTTAAATTAATCTTTCACGAAAAGCACTTTCAATAATACAGCAACAACTGCCATTATGGAGATGAAGGTTTTAACTTGTTTAGCCAGCAAAGTCTAAATAAGAGCAATTGGCCACTGATGCACGGGCAGCTGAAGTTCAAAAGTAAAAAGCTTTTAAAAGTAAATGAACAATTCCTATCCAAACAGCAGAGGTAGCTGCTGCTATAATCTATGGCTGATTTCCCATTCTTCTGGCACATTATAGAGACTACACATCAGTCAACAATTCTCTATCCAGTGTCAACTTTTGCTGCAAGGAAGTCAAAAGACTCTATCATCTTAATCCAATGCAAATCTTTGAAGAAAATAGTCTTGGCTAACCAAAAAATTCCTGAACTTTTCCTGTAGATACAATTTCAAAAGAATGAATAATTTTGCAGAGAGAACAAATGCTTTTGAGCAGTCCGAGGATATTCCTCAGGATATGGCATACACACAATCTTGTGAGCTGAGAAGAAAATGAAAACAAAGGTGCTTTGGAAAGCACAAAAATATCAGAATATTTTTAAATGGTCTGCTAAACTAATGCAACTGTGATAAGCATCAAATTGTTCGTGACACTCAGTCTCCTTATGAAAAGCTACAGAATTTATTAAGGTTCTGTTAAAAATAGTAAAATCTACATACATTGATGAAGTTTCCTGTTTTCTATTACTTATATGATTTTCTGTCTGTTGGTTTCCTAAGCCTTTACTAAACACATCTCTTCACAATATAGGTCAAAGTTGTAGCCAAAGCAATGCAATTATAAACTTACAGTGTCTATTTCTAATTATACTGTGACCTATAAAAAGTTAGCTGAGTAATGTTTCAGAGAATGGAGACGATTGAGCATTAAGTTTCACCTCGACACACACAAAAAAGCTATAATCTTCACATCAAAAAGGGACCAAGAGCTTTGCACATGACAAACATCTTTTTTACCTTCAGAAGTGAAAGGTTATAAATGTTTAAGCCTAAGATTGTGATTGCAGAAACTTTACAGTACGTAGAACAGTGAGTGAAAGAGAGCAAAGAATCTTCTCTCAATATTCAGAAGTTGACATCCACAGAGAAAAAAATCTGTCAATTTTGCAAGTTAGATTTACAGTGCACAGGAAATGTACTATTTCAAACTAAACATGTTAAGATTATGCAATACTTGTAAAGAACTTGAAAACCAGCTGATTTTAAAAAAATGCTTTTGTTGATAAAAAAAAATTGCAAACTGATAATTTATTGCTTTAGACTTTTTTAGCATTTTGTAAAATATTTCAGTTTAATGGTATCTTACCTCATTTATACCACAAGGAGAGTTTTCAGGAATCAGCTTTGCAAAAAAAAAGACTGTCCCATTTCCTTTCCTCAGCTGAAGGAGTTACATGCAACCAGCAATTCAAAAAATAAGTGTCTGTTTTCAAGACAGACAAGTAAGCCACAGATGATCTGTAAGCAAATCCATCTTCAGTGAAGAGTCAACAGCTTTTGTTTTACACGAAATACAGTGAGTAGTCTGCTGCCTCTACCTGTGTTATTGTGCAGATCAAGTTTAGGCCTGTCTGCTCTTCCCCTGCACGTTCCAAGCTACAGTAGTGATTTCTCAACATTCAATCTGCTGTATGGCAGCTCACTGAAATTTCAGCCGACACTTGTAGACTTGCAATTAGCAAGGTTATTTTAAGCACTGACCTAAGTTCCAGCAGAATGTTTATGGCATTATGACAGGAAGGAATCTAGTATCATATCAGTCACTTGGTAACCCTGTAAAGCTGATCTTGGAGACAAGACCCTCTAATTCACAGCATAAAAGTAAATATCTGACCTCCAATTTACTTTAATTTCTGTTTTTATGGCTTGAATAGAATGGAAATATCTACTTGGTTAATATCAGGAAGCTTAGAACTTATTTTAGGACCTGGCAGATCATATGCTTGGAACAAATGTATTAATAGGAAGTTATGACTTCCCTAATAGAGAGATTCATGGCTTACAAAACAGAGACTGTTAGTTTTGTAATGTTCACATTTGTAATAATTAACTATTACATTCTGAATGGGAAGAGAAAATCACATAGTTTTTGAACTTACTATAGCTGGACTCTATAACAATACCTTTTGTTTCTCCTTGGTTATCTTGAAAAGGGCTCCCTCTTCAGTACAGGCCTTTGATAACCTTCGTTTGTCCTGGATTTCTTTGGAATTCTCTGGCTGTCTAACTATTTCTAAGTCATGTCAAATGGCTCGGTCATACCTCCACACCCTCATTTGCTGTTCATTCACATTACCCCCCTCCCCCTTCTTTTTTCTTTTTTATTCATGGATCATCTTTCTTGTTCCCACCCATTCTCATACTTCCAATAGTGGCAGATTTAATCTCACATATGGAACCATGACAAACAGCTTCTCTGACTGCCCCAGGTTAGAACTATAATGGTCAGCCAGCTCATGTGTGTGCACACACCCAAGAGAAGCTTTTCTGAAAGCACCACAATCAGAAATACTGTTATATGAGAGATATTTTTTTTAAAGGAAATAAACGAAGGGGGAAAAAAACAAACCATAAAACCAACCAAAAAAACAAAATCCAAGAAAAGTTGTTGCCTTTGCAAATTATTTAGTAATTTCTACACATCACAAATCACAATGAAACTGCTCCATTGATATTGTAGCAAAATTCACTGGAGGCAAAATGTGCTTTTGAGAATTAAGAGTATTGAGAAAACAATAGTAAAAACAACATAAACTCCTGTTGTCCTCATTTTAAAATATTAAATGTTTCCTGAGTTACATACAAATTCAGATAGCATTCAAAACAATTAGCAACAAGCTGAGTGTTAGAGGTATCCTAAAAAGCAAAATTTAAATTACAATACAGGCAGCAGGAAAAGTCTTCAACTATATCACAAGATCAAGAGCTGGAGTTTTTGAGTGAACTGGCCATTCATACACTTTTGGAATTGTCACCACTCAGAAGGATATTGTAATCACCACAAATAGTACAGTACCTGAACGCATACACACAGCTGAATTCTGGACATAAGGACAGAAACATTACCATCATGGATACATAATTACTTATTTCAGAAGAATATTTTTATAACAGAATATTTCTTATGAAATACCATGATCTAACTATTTCAAGACATCATGAAAGCATTGGCTTGCTAATGTAGCATAGCCTCAGCCATCAAAAACTCTAAGGAGTTTAAGGAAAAAGATTTTTTCTTGCTCAGACATTCTCTTTTTTTCAAATCTGGGAATCACAAAATCTGCATTTAAATAAACACCTTTTCCATTTTAGATCCTTTCCTGAACCTGTATAAATAGGTTGATCTCTGTAGGAGCAAGCAGAAATCTCAAAAAAGGATAATAGTATTTGATTGAAAAATGGCAGGAAAAACACCAGTAAGGCAAATGTTTTGTTTCGGTGCTTAGTAAAAAAGTAGGTTAGGACTACTGAGTTCAGAGTAGAGGGGAGAAAAATTTGACCGTAACAAGATTTCCAGGTTTGGCCATGGTTGCTTGCTCTGTGCTCAAATATTATATTCACTGCATTACTTGGTGTTACTGAAGTCATCTCACACAGTGTTATACGAAGCCCTCTGGATAAATTTTTAAAAATTTGTTGCTCAAAATTATTTCAAATTATTTCAGTTACATATTTTTTTCAGTTCCAGTTTCAAATAATTCTGTTTCTAGAAATATTATATCTTTCCTAGGAACAATACCAGTTTTCATCAACTGCTAGTACTTAAACAGGTAGCTACATAGGCTACAGTAGATTTATATCCTTTTTGCAATATGAAATAGATTTTCTAAGTTTAATTAAAACTTTATTTTATTTATATGAAACACAGGCATGATGCATTGAGACGTTATGATTTTACAAGGCTTTCCTCTGTTTTGGGGCTTAACTTGTAAAATGCTGAGAAAGTATAACTAAGGATCAGTGGCTCAGTTCTCTCTTTGAAACTTGATTCATACCTGCCTAATAGCAGGAAATCCATTTCCTGTTGAATATCAGGTAACTCCAAGAAACACATCTCAGAATGTTGTTTGCATTACTAGCTAGTGCTTTACTTGCTGATTTCACTCCCTGTTCCAGGAAGGAGCTGTAGATGAGTCAAGTTGGATGAGAAAGGCATGTAGTCTACTGATGAGTTGGAAATAGACTACCATCTTAATTAGGAAAACTATAAAGATCTTAAATAAAACTGCAGTGAAAGAAATATAAGCAGAATAATACACATGAGCTAACTTTAGTAATCAAACACTGCACAGTAGGAGGACAATTCAGCAGAGCTGGAAGGTTTCATCATAAGTGTTTTGAAAGATCTTTATTGCTAGCTCTGTACAAAGGGGCACATTTTCAGCAAATTATTCTGGCGATGTGAAAGACAGAAACCCCTAAGGAAAACAACGCAGGCTAGAATTAATGAATGAGTCATATGTTTTCCCTGAAACACGAATATTTCTGGAAGGCTTAGGTAAAATGCAAACTTTCAATGAAGTGACACCCGTGATCAATTTTATCACTTATGTTGACTTATATGCTCTAAACAGAATTACTGAGCGGGGTTTTTATTACTATTTATTTGTTAATAATGAGGGAGTTGGCAGGTTTTTTTAGGGAAAAAATGACAGAAATAAGACATGAAAGACTTCTAATTTCAAACTTGTAACATCACTGTAGCTTTTTTTCAATTACATACTTCCATTTGAGGTTTAATTCCTATGCCTTTTCCCTTGAGCTAACCTTTACCAATCAGATAGCCTATGTAATTTGTATTACAAACTCAACATTTTTTATATTACTGACTAAAAATTCAGCCCTTATTTGCAATCAATCTGATCTTTTATGAGTATGGCAAACAGCCCTGGGTAAGATGAGTTAAGCTAGTTTCAGTTAAAGAAATCTTCTCTAGAAAAAATATTTATTAGTTAAAATCAAAATTTTACAAAGAAATTTTGATGTAAAAGTTTCTTAAAATCAGAATAGGCTTTCTTTCCATGATATCCAGTTTATATAACTGATTCAAACATGCATGATTTAAAAAAAAGGTGGTTTACAGCCTATTATGTTTTTGTGATTCTCAAGTGCGATGCCAGGGACCAAAATTGAGATCTCTTTTTTACTTGGTATTTACTAATTCACAAATGTGGAGCTATGCATGGAGTACATCAAGAACTTAGACACAATAATTCAAAGCGGGTATCAAGACAAGTACTAGATACATGATATATTGTTTTTCTGAAATTTTCTAAGATTAAATGCAATTTGTGGATTTGAAAAATTTTAGAATAGGATGGTTTTGTTCTCTTGCAGGTGATATAATCAAGTTTAAATACAGGAGTGGGAATGTTCAAACTTATCGAAGGTTGAATTCACTGATAGTTTCATTATTTCCCCTAAAATTTTCCCTAAGCACTCCACCAAGTCATTATAAACAAAAAAGGAAAACATTTCAGTCAACAAATAGATTGACAGCAAAGCAGATGAATTTTAACACATCAGTTTTTGCAGTCTGTATATCTCTATAATTTAATTAAAAAATAAAGTTTAAAAACAATTCCGTCCCAAGTGTTGGTCTAACTGCCTGTATTTGCATTTATTTAGTATCTTCAGAAAAACTACATGAAGAAGTGCACTTCTGTGAGGCAAAGAGAAGTAGTAGGCATTAACCTCTCCTTTTTCATGAAGGAAACATCAGTAAATACTGCCTTTGGTATTTTCTTTATTGTCATTTAAACTGAGTATCATTGAGAATCACTTTTTTCACTCCTATTATGTACCCCTATGTCACAACCTATCTTCCATTTGCACACAGCTGAGATTGAAGGTTTAGTCTGTTCCTTTCTGCATTTTCAAAGTCTTTCTTTCAGAAAATAAGGAATTAAACAGAGCTGCTTGGAGTGCACGCATGTTGGCTCCCTAGTGATTCTAGCAAACAACTGCACTGAAAACAGATGAACCTGCAGATTTCACTCACACTGTTCAAACTTAGTATTCTATTAAAAAAACCCTCAATGCATTATCATTGTAAAGTATGAGTTGACATATTTAGAGATATATATTGTAATTCTAAGACTCTAAGTGGTGTCAGACTTCTCTATTATAACATTTCATTATCCCCAAAAAAACCAAAATCTGAGTAAGGTTACTGCAGAGGAAAACTTTTTCTAAATGGTATTTCCAGAATTTCATAGAGAATAAATATGACAGTTTTACTTTTGCTCTGAAGGATTTAATCATTAAAAACTCTAAACATGGTCTTTCCTAGGAAATGAAAGGCTGGTTAAAACCACTTTTCCTTCTCTTATTCCAAGTGACTGATTGTCACATTCTAGACATTTCTAGGCAATGAAATTATGTAATTCAATTTTTTTAAAAAATGAAAACAGCTGTTACATCCAATATTCATGACCTATAAGTTTTCCATATATAGTTATTCAGCTGTTCTTTCAGTCCATCTGAGTTGCAGCAAAATGAAACTGTGCAAAAGACCTAAAAGTTTTATTCCATAGTTAAATGAATGCACATACTGTTCCAAAGCAACAGAAAGAAAGCAAAGCTTACAAAAATCTTGGTCTTATCACTGCTTCAATGGATTGCAAGTCCCTTATTCATCCCACGCACAAAATCAGTACAGTATTTTATTGCATATTTCGCATTGCTTCTTATTAGCATTTGATGTGCACAGCTGTATGTACTAGTGTGAATAATTCTTATAGAACTTCATAGAAGGAAAGAAAAGAAGGGAAAGCACACACAGAGATTTTTAAGATAGAGCACGGATACTTTTGAAGATACTTGCTCTCATTATCAGCTGCTTCAAATTCAGCCTATCTTACATCTCTTTCAATGGCTTTACTTTGGGGTTTTGTGTTTTGTTTTTTCCAGTGAAGGATGAGGTTGGTTCATTTGTATAAAAGGGGTTTATCATGTTCCTATTTAGATGGTCATAAACTTATCAAAGTAAGTTAAATAAGATCCATTAGTCTACTTAATGCATAAGGGCATTTCTCATGATAAAATTTAACATGCTGGATACGTTACATTTCCAGGATGCTGTTACACTAATGTCTGCACATCTTCCAGAAAACGTTTTTTGTAATAATACTTATTGCAAAATATAAGAGCTCTTTGTGATTTAAATAAATTGTGAAGTGTAAGCAAAACAGTAAAAGAACCATGCTATTACAAAGAGAGAGTTTGCCTTAGGAACTGCCTGAGAGGGTGTGGGGGTAATAACAGCAGTAGTCTCACAGATTGCCTGAACTGCAAAAACTTGCTCTTACTGCTGATTTTGCTACCAGTTTATTTTGGACATCGGTACAGGCCATGTTGTGTCTGTATGGTCTGCATTATGGCAAGTATACAGTGGGTGCATTCACACTAACTGGCATTGTGTAAACAACTTTAAAACCATATCCAAAACCAACTAAAATACTAATTTATCCAGTGATCCATGCAAACCTGAATTAATTAATTTTGTATCCAAACAGAAATTTTGTTTTTGAATCCAAACAGGGGTTATAGGTATGGCCATATTCAAGAACACCCTTAAGTTAAATCATCATGGCTAGGCTTCGCGAACGAAGATTTAGGAAGGCTCTATCCACGTTTGTTAAGTTAAATACTGCCTCCTGTAAGAAGTATTGTCAAACTCATATTTTTCTCATAGAGAGCACTGTAGAAAATGAGTGCTTCCGGGGAGTAAGAGTATAAATATTTATAAATATAGGTATGTTCATAAATGCAGACACATTTCTCTGAGGGCTCTATATCAGCTTCACTATTACAAGATCAAGCTTTTTATTTTGTAAATCTTATTACGCTAAATTTGACACATTAGTAGCTTTTTTCTTTTTAGGATAAATAATAAAAAAACCTTGCAATTACTGCTACTATTGATGCTTTATAGTTCTGTGCATGTGACAATAAACTATTTCACTCCCCCTCCCCCTGGCAGCAAGGGCGGCAGCAAGGGCAGCATGTGGGCAGCTCCTCCAGCTCCTGGAGCACTAGGTGGTGCTGCAGCACAGCCGCAACAGAACCTGCTGGCTCTGAAATGTCTCATTGCTCTTCTTAACACTGAAGTTTCTAAACCTTCTTACTGAAGATTATTGTGCAAGAGACTCTGAGTTTCCACGGGTTTTTGTCGGGGATTTTTCCTTTTGTTTTAACATAAATTCTAGATTTCTAGGACACCGTAATTTCTGTGGTTTTCTCATAAATGCTGTAAGAATAGAAACAAGGAACAAAAAGAAAATTTATATGCATAATAAATGCAGTTAATTACAAACAAAGCCAATTTTTTGAAGGTTATCACTGTGCTGGTTTAAAGGTAAACCATCAGGGGAAATGAACCCAACTCAAAAGAGAGATGATAAGTCAGAATAACAATTTAATAAAATAATACAATAAGTACGATTATACAGATAAACAATTGGTTTTAACCCACAAAACCCAAATGTATAACCCAGCACCCTGGGGATGAACAGAGTGGTGTTCTTTGGGCTCCCTGAGTCCAAAGTAAAAGGAGAGGGGAAAACCTGTTGGTGAGAGTGCTGTTGCAGTCCGGTCAAGAGTGGTGGTTGCAGTCTGGTTGAAAGGTGGTGGTTGCAGTCTGGTTGAGAGTGGTGGTCTGCAGTCTTCCTCTAGATCCCACGAGTGGTTAAAAAAGTCCCAAGACTCCAAGATTATATATCCTCCCATTCAGGCAGGAATGCCCAGTACCTCCCTCAGGGTGGGGAGTTCTTCAATAGGTGTGAGGACAGGAGCATCCTCCTATCTCACAGGCCTCTTAAAACCCAGTTTATGGCCTGAGGAGTCAGGCTGCTCTGGGCAGGTGGTGTAAATGGTCTATTGATAACAGTTTCTGGGAAATGGCATGGAAGGCTATAGAATACACAGTTTTGGGTTACACCCATACAGCGATGAACTGGTCCCAGCTGTTCTAACTAGGACAATCACATACCTCTTTTATCTTGTTATACAGTGAACCAAGAAGATAAATAACAAAGATTTTCCTACAATACTATGATCCAAACTTGTACTTTTTGAAAGTAATTTCTCTAATAGAAATACAACTCACTAAATATAAAAATAAGTTTAAAAGGTACAGCATTATAAATATGTTATTTACACGCTAAAAAGAAACTCAAATGTGTTATTAAACTCCATGTTTCAGTAGTTCCATACAGTTCAAGGGCTTCCCAGGGGCCTAAAGTTGCCATTGTGCACATTTGCAAACTATATCCTATGTGTACATTAGTTCTCTGGCTTTCTTTATATTACTAAATACAGAAGTTTTGACTTTGGCTGTTTGGGGGTGGTGGTGGTTTTCTTTTTTTTGTCATTTGGTTGGTTCGGGCTTTTGGGGGTTTTTTTGCCCTGGTAAGTAGACTTCCAGACTTCCATGCACTGGGTAATTTCCCAATTGCAACTGGTTCTGCAAGAGAGAAAAGTCTACTTGTCTGAAACAGCTGGATGAAGTGAGGTCTTCAAAGGAGCCATGAAACATTTAATAATTGCAATTTAATGGAGGATTCTTGTAAATTATTGTAGATGTCTAATTTATAGCTCCTTCTCAGTTGCAATATTTCACTACCAAAATTAAAATCACCTCCCTTCTATAAATGCTAACAGCTGTATTTCTCATTCAAAGTCAAATTATTCAAACATCAAGGCAACAAAATCATTATCCATTCAATTATAACAACCGAATCTTCATCTTTGGTAAGGGAACAAACAAAACTAAGAATAAAACCTCCAATAAAATCAGCAAGATCAGATTCTTGTAATGCAGGACTGCTAGTCAGCTGACTGCTGACTAGCTCATTTGCTGCAGGAACATACCACAACCATACTCAAAACTCTTCGAAGCAGAAGCAAGTCTGCCCATTCGTTGATTTGAGCATACTAGAAAAGCTATTAAAGATTTTAAACTGAATCTTCTCTTTACTCTTCTGTAGTCACAGAAATTATACAAAGCCAGACTTCAGAAAAAATGCACTAGAACGAAGTAAGGCCCATGTGGAGAGAGTAGCACCATCTTCTACTTCACTCCTGCATTTTTAATGCAGTAAGTATTCTTAAAAATGTGCTCTGGCAGGCTTCTGCTCTCTCCACAGAACATGGCGTTGGTCCAGGTTAAGAAAGAAAGCAAAGCTTTTTAAAGTAGCAATTCAATATGGCAGCAGATGACACAGCAATGTGCTTCAGTGAAAAGAAAGGAAGAAGAAAATTAAAAAGGACAGGAATCAGACGGCAGTTTTGAAAGACAAAAATTGGGAGAGAGAGAACCAGAAAATAGCTGAAAGGAAAATAAGACAGAGGAGAGAGGCTAGAAAATAAAGCTAGCAACCAAAAGCTAGAAGCTGATTTGCAACCTAACAAATAAGACTCCTGAGCTGACACGAATACATGTGTATTCTTTCAAATAGAGGAAAATGTCTTTTTCAGCAGTTTGTAAGATACCTATATAACATGAGTTTTTCCTTAGTAATTTTTCAAGCAACGTCTATAATAATTTACAGGTGTGGCCCTGCCATTCTGACTTGCTGTCTCCTATATAACACAGTAGCAAACAAAGTCCATCTAGTTATTTAGAAGTAGTCACGATTCAAAAATCATTCCCAAGTACTGTAACTACAAAACTGAGCATGGTAGTTTAAATTGCAGTGGAGATTACCGTGAAGTCTTTGCCACTCAAATGTTTGATTTGATGATTCAGTTGCTCATTAGCTTTAATTTAAAAAAAAAAAAGACGGATGATAAAACAGGGTTAGACATTGAGAGATACTATAATTCATAATTAGGATCAAAAAAGAATCTTGAACAGATTTGAGATAGGGAAGTTATTCTTGCAGATCTTAGCTGAAAATCAAAAGCATATAATTTACATTGTAATATGGTAAAAAGCATGTTTTCAGTATTCCTTATTTTACCTGAACTTTGAAAGAAATACAGCATTGTCAGTATTTTGTGGATACTTGACGTACTCTCTGAAGAGATAGTTATATTTGTGAGAATTCGTAAGAAGTCACACACATTTGCAGGTGTCAATTTGCTATTTTAACCCAATAAATCAAAATTATCTATTTCAAGTTAAGATCCAAGCCCCACATGAAAAGTAGGTATAGAAGAGATCCTGTACCTGATAAGGGACAAACAAATGTGTAGCAAACTGTCTTGTTTTCACAGTTAAACCAGGCATCCAAACTTTCAGGAAACCCCTGTTAATACTGTATGAAAGAAGTCCAGGAGACCTTAGCAAAGAAAACAGAATAGCTTAAGTGGTACCATGTCTGTATAAATCCTACTGTACTTGGAAATATCTGTCTTCCCTCTATTTTATCATATGTTTCACAATACTTGATAAGATTCTTAACTGTCCAGATTGTGAGATTCATTTACTGCCTCAAAATCCTGGATTTGATTTAAAGGTTTCTAGCCCTGTTTGCTTCTCAGTAATATAGACTTAAAATAACTGTGGAAAAGCAAGTACAAATATTCAGTTTGGTACTCAGCTCCATGATTTTAGAGCATAGTTGGCTAATGATTTTGCAGACTTCCAGTTGATGATTTTGTCTGCTAGCAGCTGAACAGTGCTGGGATGCAGAAACAGATGTCAGTCATACCTTTCATACAAGCTGACTGTCTGGTGTATAAACCACTTTGCTCATCCCACAGAGCACTTCAAATTTCAATTGTATTTCTTAATTCTGTGGGGTCATTTGGATACTTTACTGTATCCAAGAGTACAGATAGTTTGCACCATTTAAAATATAACATTGCTCCTTGACTATAATTTCTTATTCCTAAAGGATAGTAACAGTACTCTGTCATGTCGGAAATTTTTATTCTGTCAGTGTACTAAGTAGACTCAAAGACATAGAGTAGCCCCTCAATAACTATGAAGCATGAGGTGAACTGCAAACATCCACACACACACATATATTAATGGTGCACTAGAGTGAATTGTAGTATAGTTGCTCTAATATTTTAGGGCAGGTAATTCAGAAGAATCTTTGAGAAAAAAACAGAAATGCATCAGGAATAAGTACATATGCAAATGTTGATGTAGTAGTGCCAGTGTATTTCTTTTATGGTACTACAAACATGATACATACACATAGAAATATATTTATGCAAATATATGTCTATATATGTATGTCAGTTATTAAAAATAATGTATTTCATAATGTCAGATCACAATCACACTGGAAGTGCACATATAAAATCACCTGTTCTCTATACATTAGCAGATAAACTATGATTAAATCTACAGAACCTATTCTGCAGAAACGCTACTTGCTTTCTCACCTATGGGACATCTGCATTTTTTATTATCAGAAGCAAATGCATTCATCTCAACACAAAGAGATAAATGGCCACACCAAAAGATAAGACTATATTGAAACTTGCTTCCAATCCCTTTTAAAGTATGGAACCACAGCTAAGAGCAGGTATGGCTCCAGGGCTCACTGAGGACAGTAAAAACAATATAGTTCAGATATTTATAAGATGCATTTCCTCAGCTAATACAGATTATGAAAAGTAAGTACACTGTTCAATGGGAAAGGGAAATTGCAATGTGCAACTACATTCAGTGGGATTTATATTTTGTGAAAACTTAACAATGGTCTGTCAGAATTTTGGAGTGCTACAATTACCGTACTAGTAGTGCTGTAATGTAGAGTTGCTTTATGCCTTTTAAATTACATGTGTTTTCCAAAGAGAAATGGAAACATTTCCAAAAAAAGAAGTGCTCCATCTTTTGAAATGCAAAGCATAGAATCATAACTGACTACACAAAAAGTACTGTCTTTCTCCAGAGAATTGTTTACAGGGAGAAATACAAGAGAGCATTTATAAAGCTTTAACAGATCAAACTGGCATGTATTAGTTCTCCTTTTCCTCCCTGTTTCTGCACAGTCCACTGTAAATGGTTCAGCTTCAAAGAGAAAATTTATTCATCTGTCTCTAGTTCCGCACAATTTCACTAGAGACATGGAACACATTAAAATCTTCAAGTCAAATTTTTGGATATATGTGCATAATGCTGCTAATGCCTCTAATGCCTCTTTACACATGACTCAAAAAAGCCTAAGACAACCCATGAAATAAAGAATCTCGTGTGTATTTATAACCTTTTCTGAAGAAGATGACATCACTACACCTACAATGTCAGTCAGACACTAGCCCAGTGCTTCTGCCACCCAGCTGTATTTGTTAGATTCAAACAATGAGGCCAAGCTTCAGAGAAACCCTTAAGAAAAGGTCAGGGTCAAGTATGGCTCCCAGGCTGTCCTAAGAAGACAGAACAAGCTCAGGTAAGGCCACATGAACTTCATCTCAATCCTCCAGAAGGCATCTTATACATCTCATTGCAGTCACAGGGTGGCTGCAATGCACAGAGCAACAATTCAAAGTATAAACTCAGCTCCCCAGACATGTTGCCTTCTCCACAGGAAAATGCACAGCACCCTTTTGCTTTGTTGACGTATGAAGGAATCACATCAATTCATAGCAGACTTTTTAATGGTGAACTACAGAGAAAGGGATTTTATGGAATAATTGATATGATTCAAAATCCAAGGACATTTAAAAACCACAAACTCGTGGAACCTGTTCTTACTGAAATGCAAGTTTGTTATGTTATTTAAATATTTATGTTGTGTTTTTGGCATTCAGACAGCAACCATCCTATAACTTGAAATTTCTTCTCCAATAATAAAAGACTCTCCCATAATAAAAGACTATAAGGGAATTTTAAACATAATGTAACAAACTAAAAAGTTCCTTACATTTTGTTCAATTTTCTGTGCCTGCTGTTACTGCTCACTTATGCATACTACAGTTTTTGGATATCTTTAAGTGACAAGTAATTATAAATTGAAAAGTAACAAACCCAGCCAGTATAGTGACTGGTGAGAAATATGTCTACAAAGGCTACTGAAATATGCAAAGCAAGAAAACATCTATAAACATAATAGTTCACAATGCAGCTCAAAACTAGATGACTGCTATAAAACATAATAATAACCTTCTAAACAAATAGACTCAAACAAATCCTCAAGAAAAAAGTAACCAGAAGGACTTATGTGGCACTGCTTTTTTGTGTATTTGTTTGTTTACACACAGATATATACTTACACAGACATATATATATATATAAAATTAATTCAATGAAGTCACAGCTACTATAATAAAAAGTCCCATTGGCATCCTTATTTTTGAATAAAAATAATGATATAATATCAACAACCTCTAATTTTAAAAGTTGACAATATTTAATCTTACTTATACCATTGAAATAGTGTTAATTTAGGGTTTTCCAGAAAATCTGGACATCAGCATATGTTATTATCATCACATATATGCATACTAAACAACAAAATACAATCTCTCAGCAAATGTTTTCATTAAATAATTTGCAGGATGACTTAACATACAACATTTTTTTCATCATAATGAAAAGTATTTATATCACTACATTATTATATCCAGTAAACATTTGAGTCAGATTAGGATATAGTCTAGAAGAGACTGTAATAGGTAACATCTGCACTGTAATCTGATAGTTACTTTAATATTTCTCCAGAGACCACTAGTAGAGTAAATTAGCTCATTCTCTAAAGACTGTATTAACATATTTTAATGTAGGAGCAATATGGAGTGAGAAGGGGAAGAAATAATAGTTATATTTGGTCAAAGTGCACTTACATGCATTCCTGTACTGCTGAGGTCTGAAACAGAAATTCTGGAATAAGTATATATTTCAAAAGTGTAAATATCCAAAGAAGAGTGAGATTTTCCAGAGTTTTTATTTTTAGAACTAGAAGAAATTATGAATGATAAAAGACCCTCTTTTTTTCTCATCTTGAAGCTCCAATTTCCTTTTCACAGGCAAATGTTCACCTTTCTTCTCCTGAGTCTCCTGACTGCTGAACAATCCAAATGTCTATTTTAGGACAACCTTAAGACCTCCATAGAATTACAGATGCTACTCTGCTCTTATACGTACAGCCTCCTTGAATTACACCATCCTTCTATATCCAAATACATTGCTCAGAACTAATGACTGCATCTCTGCCTTCGGAAGACGGGCATTCCTTTGGAGGAAATGTTGCAGGTTGCAGAATTTTTGCTCAGTCTGTCCTTACTGGTTTACTTTGAAGAAGCTCAACCTGATGTCAGGAGTTGTTCAGATTGTCTCCCTGCATTAAGAGGAGGGCTTAGATACATTGTTCAAAATTTCCTTCCCAAGGCTGTGTATATGGACCCCAAAGGAGTTTATCAGGTAAAATATGCCTTTTTTTTTTCCTTCTTTTTCTTTTTTTTTACAATCTGTTTTGCCCAAGCCCAGAAGGAATATTATCCAGTGCTGCTGTCTTCTACCACTCCAATGAATATTCAAGTCTTTTTGTCACAAGAGCAGTAATTCCAATAATTTTTATTGGTATTCTTTCCTGGCACTTCTAGAAAGGATGTCCAAGCTTAAAAGGGTCCAGCACACTGTCTGCAACATTTATTATTTATTCATTTATCCTGATTTATTATGCAAGACAGATCCTCCATTATCACTGGGGTTACCAGTTAAGTCTTCAGCTTTTAGCTACTTTCATTCCCTTGATACATAGATAACAGCAGACTAACCAAGTAGTTCTCACTTCTCTACTCAGAAACAGATAGGAATTTCTTTATCTTCTATCTTAATTTGATCCCTCAAATAACGATCAGCTTTCTTTAGAAGGCAATTGAATCTACAGTAAAATTTGTATGCTCTTTCTCTTTTCATACTGTCTCCCATGGCACCCAAGCAGACAATTAGTAGAAAGTTTGCATAAATATGGACTATATAAATAGACTTGCTTACCTAATTCTAACAGAAGAAAGAAAATCAATCTAACTCCATTGCATCTGCACAGACTGAATAATAGCCAACATGAGACATGGAAATTTTTTTCTATTAGTCTGAATGGCAGAGTTTAAACCCAACTAATTTTTAAGAATCATTGTATTAACCTGCTATTATTTTCTTTTTAAAAAAATTTTAATTATCAACACATTAGCTAAACACTAAAGGTACAAAATTTAATTTTGAAATTACAGTATTACCTACAACTACACTAGATCATAATTTAAAATTAGATTAAAAATGTCAGGGTTTAATGTTTTTTCTAAGGTTACTGCTGAAAAACAGGTTACCTGAATTTTTTTAAACCAATACAGTCACTAGCAATACTTAGGTACTTGAAGTTAAAAATGTGTAAGAGCCTACAAAGGCTCAACAAATACATGTTTAGTATAAAATATTTGCAACATTAAAAATAGTTTCAGCACTAACAACAATATATAACTAGCACTCAACCAATGCATTCATGTGTTTTTTGAGAAATGTTATAAGCAAACAGAACAGGATTCTTTTTTCCATTAGGAACTTAAAATTGGGCCTTCAGGAATGTGTTCTTAACAGACTTCAATGACCAGAGCAGAATACATATTAGGACAGAAGGTAGGCAACAGCACAGTCCTGTATCATCTTGATCAGTTGCCATTTAGCTTGTAGAGGGCACTTCTTTATTTGCTTGTAGTAAAAACATGTCTTTTTTTTAATCTCCTTTACAATATTTGCAATTGGCAAAAGCTACACTGAATGTGTTGGAGAGATCTAAAAGTATCTTAGCACAGCTTGAGTTAAGAGTGATGCCAGATAAATGACTAATATAGGGCATTCTGGAATCCAGAAAGTTATAATTCATGCAACCATCCTCCTGAAGCACTCATGTGAATCTGAGCTTTCCAGGAAATTTCCCAAGAGACAACATAAAAGAAGCCTCCCACTCATGCTGTGGGGCTAGTTCTGAGAAAGGGCATTGCAAAAGTGAGAGAAACAAGTATTTTCAAAGGATCAGTGGTCATTAGTAAAGACCTAAGTCATGTAGAATGAAAAGAGATTGACAGAAAACATCAAAATCCCCAGGGAACAAGCCACAAAAAAGAAACAATGCTCTTGATTACAGGAAGAGCAGAAGCACAGACAGATCTGCAACAGGGATACACAGAAAATTTTCACAAGTGAAAGAGATGATCTGTGTGCTAAGCAATTTTTCCAAGGAATAACACAAAAAGTCTTGCTATGGCCTGGATCCTCAAGCCAATCTTATCACCACAAGCCAAGTGACAGCCAGAGAAAGGAAATCAACTTTAAGTATCCAAAACAAATAGAAAGCTGTGTGAAAATGGAATCAGATCTCTCCTGGCTGAGGAAAACAAATTATGAGAAAATGAAAAATTATTGCCTTAGTGCTATGTTTGCATTTTGAAAATTATATTCAGAAACTACTATGTTATAGGTCTTCATCCTGAGACTGTATCATTCATTTTTCTCATTTGATTGACAAAGGAGTAGAGAGAAGGCTTCTTAAATTTGCACATGACAACAATGTGTATATTTGGAGGAGATACTTGATAAATGGGATAAAAGAAAGAAAAAGTTTAATAATGGACAAAAGTAAAATCCTATGTGTAAAATTTCACAGATAAAATGGACAAGAGAGAGGTGGAAAAAAACATATTGCGGGAAAGGAATTTGGGAATTACAGTGAATTACAAGCATGAATCAACCATCTCCTGCTCTTGTGGTAAAAAGAAAATACTAAACTGGTATGTATTGTTCGAAAGACACATGAAACACTTTTTCCAGTCTACTCAGCAATGGTGATACTTCACATTGAGCCCAGTGTCAAGCCTGGGCACAACAGCTCCAGAAAGACACAGATCATTTGGAAGTAGCCCCTCCAGAAAAATTATCAGAGCACAGAAGAAATAAACAAGTAATATCTATATGAGATTATGGTTGGGGTTTTGTTTGTTTGTTTTTTTTTTTTTGTTTAGTTGATTTTCTTAAAGTTATATAGCGAATAAACAGTTCAAAATATATCTCACATCTGCATAAAATAATTTCACAGCACTTGTTTTTACAATGATATTTCTTTTTGTCTCTATACAAATTTAAAGATAAGCAGGTTTCAGAAGTTCTGTATTACTAATGTGTTTGCTACAACCTTGCTGGTTTTTAAGTCCTACTTCAGATCTTTTTGAAAGCTTTTTGTTTTTATAGTATTTTGTGAAAAAAATTCAAAATATATCAACAATTTTAAAAATATCTTCAAATACAAGTCATTATCATGCATGTATAAACACAGAGGAAAAAAACACTTTCCTGAGTGTCTAGTCTCAATGACAGACCCCCCAAAAGTGAGGGGCCAGGGAACTGCAGATAATTTAGATTCCTTCATCCTTTTTTATAGTTGCATTGATCAGATTTCTTCCTAGTCCCAAACAATCCCAATTGCTACAGCATTTGCTTATATAGATTAAATCATTAGGAAAGTATTTTATAAACTACAATTGACTCTTGCAACTTCACAAATAAACTCTAAAAAGAAGAAAAAGCGTGAGGGATGTTATTCATTCACTGAATAAAATGTTTTAGTGGATATATGAGGGTGAGTTGTATGTACAGAATATTCTCATTTCATAAGCAGGCACAAATCAGTTCTGCCTGTGCTCTGAGCCAGCCCAAAACTGTGTGTGAACACCACCCACAAGCTCCACAGACCTTTAGTTTCAGCTCAGCACTGCGCTAATACAGCCAAAAGCAATTCCAGATCAGAACTGGCACCAAGTCCAGCAAGATTTCTCAAGTCTGCCTGCAGAAACACCTTTTCAGAGCATCTGATAAAAATTGTAGATATGGTGCTCTTTCTCATCAAAAGCTGGCAATATCTACCCCAATTTTTTTAGAAAAATGGTGGGACCATAAAAAAAAAAATCAAGATCAGCTCTCTGTTTGGGACTGACTATGGTGCAATTGCTCTGGTTATTGCTAGTATACAGAGTTGTATTTTAAGACAGCTTACAGCTCCAGTCCTAAAATAAACACAAACAAAATACCATTGCACTGAGTAGGAAGGAAGACTATGTTCGCATGAAGAGACCTCAGAATGCAACTCTGAAGAGACCTCAGCCTGAAGAGATAACATTTGTGCTATTTTTGGAGATCATTAGCTGCCTTCAAAAGCATGTTTCATCTCCTGCAGCAAACCAAGCCATGCAAATGAACATACGCTTACAGTCCCAGACTATTTATTTGAATTTTGCCTTGAATTTCCTCAATAACTTTAAAGATTTAGCAACAAAAATTAAATCTGGGACCAAGACAGAGGTAATTGTTTAAAGATACTTGGGTTCAGTTGTCAGGTTGGAAGGAGATTGTTGCTCTTATAGCTTACACAAAACACGTATTTTTGGGAGGCAAATTCCAGTCTTGGTAATGCATTATCTTGTTGGAAAAAGAATGCAAAAATGTTGATTTACTGGTTGTAACTGTTCAAATCTTACCACTTCATAATTCTTACCAAGTCTCAGATCTGAAAAAAAAATTCTAAGTTTTTACAAATTTGCATGAAATTCCACCTGAGTTCCATCTTCAATGAATCTTTACATGAATGAAAGGCCAGACATTAGACCACCTGGGTACGCCACTACCTCTGAAACTTGTATAGTTTTCAAATGAGCGGCCCTGCTTATTGGAATTTTAAGAATTTTATTGGAATTTTATTTGGGAGTTTTATGTACAGTAAACATTAAAATCAATGAGAATATTTCTGGGCACTTGTAAGATGTCCAATCACGTCACTGCTAATCTTGTATCACCTGCTCTTGGATGAGTATGGTTATGACCACTGAATTAAGTGATGAGCAAATAATGTTGAAAAATATCTGATAATTAAATGGTTTCTATTATTTCCCTGAAAAGGATTTATTCACTTTTTAACACATGCTGTTAGACGTGCTTCAGCAGTCATGAGAACCCTTTTGTTTACTTTATTAATAGCAGAGTTGAAAGAACCACCTTCACTGAGAAGTCTACAATATAAAATCCATCCTACCTTCAGCTGTACTAGATGCACATCCACATGCTTGCTATCTGAGTCCTGCTGGACAGAGTAGGTCAGATCCCTGACTCTTTCAGATGTCATCCGAAGCCAGGTCTCAATTTCTGGCAAGTGGAGAACAATCTTCCAATCAGCCCCAGTGTGTAGAGGAGGAGGCTTTTCATACTGCTGGCCAGAATCAAGATCCTTTATGGCATCCTCTTCCCCATCTTGTTCCATTGTAGGAGTCATGTTTATAAGCATAGGAGATGCATCAGACGGCATCGAATCCAATTCTTGAGTTCTCATGGGAGCAACTGCTACATCCATGGCTAACATGGGAAAGTCTAAACCATATTTATTTCAAAAACAGCTGTAAAGATAAAAAAAAAAAGCAAGACTGCTGTTACAAGATCAAATTTAGCAACAAAAATATTTACAGGACAAAGAGTGAATGATAATGTCTGAGGTATTGTACTTCTACATAAATTCTTCACCCTACAAATCTACACTAGAAGTTCAAGACTAAGTAGATTTTTCAAATTAACTTTGTTGATTTGAACAAACAAGATCTTTCTATGAGAATAATAACAAATACTACATTTCTCTCATTGTAGATAATCACCTTGCAAAGTACAATTTTCATTGATGACAAACATGTTCTCCACAGGTTAATACAGGACTGGTATTTGTAAACTAGTACATATGAGAACATATTCCTTCACCTGAAATTTATGACAAAACACAGAATATCTCGAGTTTTATTCAAATTTCCCAAGTCTCCCCCCACATACAACTAAAACTTTGAAGGCAAAGTTGAAGCAACTGTTGGGAACACTTGTTTAATTTATTGCTTTTCATTTTGAAGTTTAAATTCTTGTACTTTTGTTAGATTAAGGACTGTTGCAATGAGCAACAACTCTCACAAAACGTAGAGATAAGAATTCCAAATGTCAAAATATGTACCAAAAATTAAAACATCATTTTACAAAGTGGCTTTATAAAAGCCCAAAAGCTGTGTCATCAATATACATTTACATGGTCCACTGGAAAAATTAAATAAGTAAAACATTTTACTTTACACATGCTAGCTATATGTAATACAGAAGGCTGCCATAAACCCTATGCATGAGAAGAAAAAAAAAAGAAACAAAAAGACAAACCAAAAATACCAAAAACTTTACTTGTTTAACATAAAAGCTATAAGATTGCAGAAAAACAGTGCCTTTCACTATTAAATCAACTACCCTGTGACTACTGAGTTACATTCCTAAATATTTCAAGTGGAGTTGCAGCATCCAGAGACTACTCCTGCAGGCAATGACCACACCAAAGAAGTATCCAAACACAATTCCACTTATCATAGCCAGGAAGGACAAAAAATTTACATTTAATTTGATTTATTTCCTACCCTGCCACTACTTAGTAAACTATCTTTTGCATATTTGTTCCCCTCACAAAACAATATTTAAAACTGATATTAAACTGATATTAAATATTAATTTGGCACTTCAGAACAAAATTTTCTATCATGCAAACAAGAAAAAGGGATGAAAGATTTCAAACATTCTCAGTGCCTGCTGTACATTTTCTATCCCTTTAAGCCCAAATTTGGAAAAATTCAGAATTAAATGGTGTTAAATAAAAAGTTCTGCAGGAAGACTGGATGAAATTAACATTTCAGGATGCTGAGTATTTTTCAAGTTCGTCTCTTTTCACTGCCTGTTTTTCAACTTAAACTCTGTTGCTGTAAATACTCAAAATATATTTTTAGACAAATCACTTAGTTTAAAAATATTTTTGTCTTGGACACTGCTGATTGTAGCCCCAGTTTTAAAGCATAGGAATCAACTTTTCTAAAAGCCCAAACTCTCCAAGTATTTTAAGTATACTCCTTACATTATGTCCTCCTAAAAATGAAATTTTGTTGAAGCACGTGTGGTCCTTATTTCTGGATATTTATTGTTAAACATGTCTATCAGCAAAACAATCATTCACTAAATGATACACAAACACAGGAATGGCAGCAATTGCTTCATAGTTTTTTCACAAAAAAACCTTGGCACTCTTACAGGCTTTTTCAGTATGACTCAGCTCTAGTAAGGGCATTAAAGCAATTAGCAAATAGAAATTAAAACATGCTCCTGCAGAAGCAAACAAAAGCTAGTCCATGCTGCATGCAGAGCATAGTTCTAGTTTTGATACACTGAGTTTGCAATTAGCAGTCATTAGGAACCTGCTGACCTGTTTTTTGTTACGATGTGCTTGACTCTCTAATAGTGGCTCTCCAGCATTACAGCTAATGCTTCCTTAATCCTAGTTGCTCTTAAAGTCAAGTCCTTTAAATCCTTTCCCTTCTGCCAGATCACAAGAAGTTACAACACCTCAATTAATAATATGTGGAGAAATTTTAAAATAGAGCATTCTTTTCACATTCTTCAGAAAAATAAAGATAAAAAATCCTACAGAGGTCGTAAAACACACTGTGGATACTAATTAGCAAGGTCTGGGAAAGCTTTAAAAAGCTCACAAATGCTTGAAAGGAGAAACTTGAAGCAAGAAATTACTGAATCCAAACACTAGGACACAGATTCTTTAAATTGCTTCTTGGCAGAATAAAAAGGCATCATCATCCAACCATGCTGCGAGAAAATATAACTAAAAGGTTCTCCTGCGCACTCCAAAAAAACTGGCCCCGAAGCAGCGCGGTTACTGAAGAGCTCCTAAAATCACCGCAGAAACCGAAAGCTCCACCTCACTATCCCTCCCCCACCGCCTTCGCAATTGGAGCAAAGCGACACCATTCCCCGGGCACGCCTGCGCCGGGAAGGCGCTGGGGGTGCAGCTTTCAGGCACCCTCCTGCGTCGGATATGGAAGGAAAATAGGCGAATCCGCGATGCAGAGGTGTTTTTACAAAATTCTAATGTTGAAGTACTGAACAGCAAACATCAAGGCCCAGCAGCAACTGCAAACCTCATAGACATATCTATTTTATGCAATTTAGGAGTTGTAAAACTTGGCAAAAATACTTTTGATCAGAAGTAGGTTCTGCTTTTCAGATTACTGACCACTTGCAAGCCTTGCAGAGGTTTGCATTCACAAAATTTGTTAAGGAACAAGCTACTGAATATGACCCAGTTTTCTGTTCTCCACCTATTCTCATATGGGCATTTGCATCTATTGTCCTCTAGCTACACCCAATATTTAGGGTAGTAATTGCATACTGAAACATGAAAGATGGAAACAGCAAGGTAGAACATGGAAATCCTCATCAGTTCTAGTATTTGCATAATGTACCATTAAGTGACATATGATACATTTTCGCTAACCCATTTTCAGTTTCAAATTCGAAAAGTGTCATCTGGTGGATTAAAACATTTGCTAAAAAATATGTAGGAATGGATGATCAAGTTAAACAATACTTTGAGGTCATATATTGATACTGAAAGCGATTGATTTAAATGCTGGCCTTAGATTTGGCTGTATTTCTGGAATATTTTGTTTTTCCAGATTTTGTGAGATCTACAAATAGTGAATTGTAGACCACTGAGTATTAGAACATATTAAAACTAAATAAATTTAGATGTGCTTTTTATACTTTGCAAAAATAATTTTTGAAAAGAGATAAGAAGTGATTCATTTCCTTCCATGCAGGGCCTCCTCCACTGCTAAAGTTCTTAATAAAACTTAAAAGCTCTGCTCTACATCACAAAATCTTGGTAAAATCAATGACAGTTTTAAGTGAGCAAGCTATATTACATCAGACTCCAGCTTTCTTCTAAACCAAATCTTTTCTGTACTCAGAATAGCTGTACAGACTAGATGATTTTAAGCTTGCAGGTAGACAGATGAAAATACAAGGTCAAATGTCTTTATCAATGAAAAGTTAATCTCTCAATATTTTCAGGGCATAATGTTATTTTTATAGTCACAATCAGAGTGAGAATTATGATAACATTATTTTAAAAAAAATACACCTCAAATCATTTTTTTCTGTCACTTCAAAAGCCATTGTTTCAGTCTGCTGAAAAGACTATTTGTGAACTATGCAACATAGCTACCAGCTTGTACTATTTCTGGTGTGAGGAAGAAATAGATGAATTGAGTATATTTTTTTGCCTTTTTTGCCTTTTAATTCTTTATATACAGTCCTATATTGTAGTGGATACTTATATGAAAGGTGAGAGACCCTGTGTAAGCACATGCACACATATGCTTTCTATCTTCATCTTTAGTAAGTATACTATGCCTAACAGATGGCTGATTACCTTCCCCTAATCACACAGACAATCTCACTTACCCCTGCTTTTCCGCTCAATCAGATGTTAGCACTTTTATGCAAAACATAGCATGTGTGTGTCAACCATAATATAGTTTATCAATCACCACAAGCCTTGAAAGACTTCTCTCACTCATTCTGCTCCCCAGTTGTTCACATTTTCCTTGATTATAAAGTGCAGGCCACATTCACTCTGCCAGCTATCAGATCATCCACATTTTCCTCCAATAGCAGTTAATTCCTCCAAACAAAGAATCATTAAGCATTTTAAGCCATAGAGTAGTCCAGTCATTGATCAGTGGTGCAGACACTGGGTTGAATGATAATGAGCTCTAATTTCCCTTACTGTCACATATTGTTAAAATCAGCCATTAGCACTATAAAGCCACCTGTCTGTCAAGTAAACAATTCATTTCATTCTCAAAAATGCCACACAAAAAAAGAAAAACTGCATCACTAAATAATTATGTCTGCTTGCTGACTTTGAAATCTAATGATGCAAATTTTAACATCAGATTTAATGAGCTCATTGATGTTGAATTTTCTTTAATAGATACAGTGAAAATGAATGTCCCACACAGCCAGGTAATATTAAAATGTCTTTTCCATTTCAGTCGTCTCGGGAATTCTCTGCCCAGTTATTAAGCTCATTATAGCTTTCCTTGAAAATATAATCTACTATATCAATTGCAAAGATAAACTGTCAGTATAATAAAAAACTGAAATGTACCATGTAAGTAACTACATATAGAGCAACTTGAATTTAATATCACAGTAACACTGCCCGTGATACACTGATCCTGTTGCTGATTTCCTACATGATTTAAAAAACAAAATAATTTTGAAAAGCTTTCAAAGAACTGAATTCTAATAGAGCAAATTTAGGTTTTTCTCTTCATATGTAAACATATTTCAAAAATACCTCCTTTACAATTATCCTATCTAGAATTCTGAACAAATCGGACAAATTTCCATTTAGGACTGCTGGCCCTCTTATTTCACATGTGAGACTCTCAGAAGGTATATCTGATAGGGAATATGATGATGGCTCAATTCCTGCAGGATATGGACCAAAGAGCCTTGCATAGTAATGCCAACATTAAGCCTGAACAGTAATGTGAATCATGATTAAAATTTTTAATGTGACTGATTTAAAGTCCATTAAAAAGTCTACCCCCAAGGCTTTAATGGCAGCAAAACCAGACTACCAATGATTAACTGTGGAAATCCCACCATGGACGTTTGAGTTCCTTATTATGTCTGTAAATCAGAGTTTAGGACACTGCAATCCCCCAACATGATCTTTGCTATCTGCTGTTTCTCTTTCTAATACAAGGTGAAGGAAAACATGAAACTTAAAAGGACAAGTGTTTACCTAGAAACTGGAAATTATTGTGGCAAATAAGGGCAAGTGGAAATTCTACTGCAGGATTTAGCAAAGGATCTGTCAGAAATCAATGACGAGACTATGAAACAAACCAATAGACCACAAGGTCTAGGTATTATGTACCCAGGCAATCTGTGAGAAGCTAAGGGTGAAAAAGACAACTTGCTGATTGTGGTATGCCTGATCTTCCATTTGAAACTTCTTTGGTTCTTAGGATACTAGTTTGTAAAGAAAGGTTCTGGGAATCCTTTCAATCAATTTGTCAGGAAAACTAGTAGAAACTGTAGCATAATGAAGCAACACAATTTTTTAGAGGAATAGCCTCCTCTGCTTCTGAAAAACCACATTACTGTTTTCCAAACAGATCACAAAATGCTTTTGAGAAGACCCAATGCCAAAAGCTAAAGGAATCTAAATAACCATGATACAAGAAGGAAGGTCCTTGAATGGACAAATAATCAAGTAAAATACTGGAAAGAGTAAACAGTGAAATGGAGAACAAATGAAGATCACAAGCAGAGTTTCACAGAAACCTCTGCTGCACTTTGCTTCTCAGTAAATTCATCAGTGACCTGAAAAATGGGTGAAAAATCAGGTGGAAAACATCTGCAGAATTTATTGAAATACTTGGGACAAATTTAAACCCTGAGTAAATGCAAGTACAAGGCAAAATAAAATTGAACAACAAAATATCATATTAAGCTTAATATAGACAAATATTAAGTTACATGTAGGGAAAAAAACCCCAGCCCTAATTGCTTGTATAGAATAGGCTCCAACATGAATGTTACACCTCAAGAGCAATGTTTCAGAAGGAAAACTACAAAGTTCCATAAAAACCGTTAACTTAATTCTCAATAGCAGAAAAAAGAAAATTAAATTGTATAAACATTTAGCAAAGGAATAGTAAATAATGCAGAAAAAAATCATTACATCATTATGTAAATCCATGGCACAGATTCAGCATGTTATGTGCAATTGTGGCCCCCTCATCACAAAGGGAATACAGTGGAGCTGGATAAGGATTCAAAAAAGGCAATTTGAAGGACAAACAGGAATATCTAAGCACTTCTGTTCAAATGAAAACTGAGCAGGCCGAGACTCAGCACTGGGAGAGAAAAAAAAAAAAAAAGGTGACTTTAAGATCATGCTATCCAGAAATTTTAAATATTGCTGTTTTTCACAACCTGGACCTCTTCATTCTTCAAGAGAACCCCAACCTCTTATCAATGACAGCAGCCATTATATTTCCTGTATAGTCTTTACAGTGGTAGATCACAATTCCTTGCAGGATCTCAGTTGTTTGCGTAAACACCTTATATACTGAAGAGGGAGCTTCAGCCATCCTACTTGTCATGGTTTTTGCAGGCAATTCTCCAAAAGAGGTCCTGGAAGATCCAAGCAGTACCCTTTTCAGATATTCCTTTCAGGAACAACTCAGAAAACAACCTTGCACTGTAAACAGCTTCCTTTCAAAGAAAGCGTAAATGAACATTGCAAACAGTGCTGAACTCACCTCTCTCAAGTCCTGAGTTTATTTATGGTCTTCAGCTGCTTCATAAACTCCAAATCCCTGATCTAAATTAATTTCAGTATATGTATAAATCCATAAGTATGATAATCTATATGAATAAAAGCTTTGGGCATAAATCCAATATACTCATAATATCAACAATTTGCACCTGAACTGTAAAGTCCAGGAATTTCATAAACTGTGGAAACTATACAGTATTACAGTCCTGCAATTAGCCAGTGGATTAACACTGGAAGTAAAGCAGAGTTCTGTTTCAGAGAGAGTTCACGGCTCAAGAGGTACCAACCATGCATCTTTACACAAGCACCAAGTTTATCTAAAAATATACTAAATAGTTCTAGTCCAGCATTAACTGCAATTATCCTTAAAAAAAGAACAGCTTGGAAAAAAAGCCCACAAGAACAACAAAATGAAGTCTTGCCTGAAACAGTGCATAAAATTTATATGCTCCCATCTCATATAATTTTATGTTCTCACTTATAAAAAGGCAGGGAGACTAGTTGGAAATGATCCATTAGACAACTGCTACATCAGAAAAAAATTCTACACTACAGCATGTACAGACCTTGAAAACAATTGTGTTTTGCTAGACTCATACAGACAGAGGAATGTATTCAGAGTCAAATATATTGTGATGAGTAATTGTGTTTCCTGATCACTTCTGACTCAGTGCAGTGAGAAACGGTATCTGGGAGGTGATGTGATACAAAGAGATTAGCATTAAAATGGACAAAGACAAATTAGCTCCTTCATATTAGTTCATCATTATTTCAGCATCCTTTATTAACTAACTACCCTACACCACCTTGGGCTTTTGTTTGTCCTAATTTTCACTCCAGAATGCCAGCAGTACATAGAAGACACACATAGTGGCAACTTTCACATGCTGATTCTTCAGCATACATGAGTGATTGTTTGTTGGGGGTTTTGATTTATATTTTGGCGTAGGTTGTTTTAACCTCCCTAGATAAAGCCATTTTTGACATTCTAGTGGCCAACAGTCAGCAAAACCTTTGCAATCATAAAATATTTTTTCCCTTCACGAGCTACAAAAGTCAGATGGTGAAGGATGCAAAATAATTATTCTAGCAAGAAGGTGGTGGCTTGTTCCAAAATTTTTCTCCAGAGAGATAGTGTGAAACATCTTTTATATTGGAAGATAGCAAGATTAGGCTTCCCTGAATACTAATCTGCATTTTAAATGGTCTTTCGTTATAGACAGAAATGGTGAGATGTAAGAGAGAACATTCTGAGCTGATACAGGTCCTTGACTGTCTGGCAAATCTGACCAGGCAGGAGAGCAGAAAGATCCACAATTATTTGCTTGCATTTGAATGGACAAAATCTTGAACACTTTAGTCACTGAAAAGTTCTTTTGGAAAGTCATCCACCACCAAAATACGAAACAGATTATTTCCACTCCCTAAAACAAAACAATAGGCAAACGTGACATGTCATTTCATACCTGTGTGTGTCACTTTCTCAAAGTGCTCATCCACTAATGGGCACCAGGGCTCCACCAACCACGTGGTGCAGGACATCAGTAATAACCTTTTCCTACTCCAAGCGAGATTACTCTTAATTCTCTCTAAACAGAGCTAGCTTTGTAGCCCTCTAGGAGCTGCTGCTGCTGCTGCAAAACATGAAAATCCACCTGTTTTGCAACACTAAATTTTATTCCAGTAGTGCATTTAAGGGAATGTCCTCATTTCAACTTTGTGATAAAACTCAACAACTATTAATATAAAAAAACCATACTTCAATTTCAGTTACCTGAAAATATCAAATCCTTCACAGAACCCTTGTTCAGGTTTGCTTCTTTAATTGTATATTTACCTAGTGGCTGGGAACAGGATGTTTTTAACTGAAGGTTAATTGATTCTGCAAGACTTATCTGCAGTTGTAAATTTGAGATAGAAAAATTCTCATATCAAAAATTTCCCATAAATAACCTCTTGAAATTCTTAGATCAATTAAATGGCTTTTGAATTTTTTCATAGGAAAAAAAAAGAGGGTGAAATTTTCCTTGGTTGTCAGTTGTAATTTTAGTTTGCTTTTTTCTGAACATTTTTTTAAAATTTTTTTACTCAGAGTTTTTTTGGTTTCACCATCACCCATCTTTTAAATACAATCCAAAAAAAATTACATTTTCATTTCATTGTACCTCACAAATTTTGGAAGAAAACTGTATGATAAACAGTATCAAAGGCATCTCTAAACAGGATTTAAGCATGTTTCTAACTTCATTTTGCATCTGAACTCTGGACAAGTTAAAAAATATTGACGTTGCAAAACTTTATTATTAAATTCAAAATTGGTTTCAAGAACACTGATAGTGGACAAGAACATTTTTAGTACCCAATGCTCTCAAATTTTCATCTCCTACACTTTTATGAGTACACAAGTACACAATATTTACTAGCCCGCAGCACTGTTACAGACTGCTACAGACTGCATCTCCTGAGATAAGTAACACTGATCCTTATCTCTATTTGGTTATTGTTTCATCAAGATCAATTTCATAGAAGTAAATAAAATTAAACACATAAGAAAGCAGTCTTTCAAGGGCTCTTCAGCTGAACATGTAAAATAAAAGCACAAATGTTTTTATCCTTTTAAGTCATTCTCAGTTACATAACTGCTTTCTTTTGCCATAAACTCCATGGTTCTGATACTTCAGGGTATAGAATTATTTCTTTAAAACTTTAACTAGCTGTAAGATGTTAACACAGTATTTTTAATATTACTAGTTTGGAATTAACACTGATGCTTTGAGTACAAGTGTTAGATATTATACATTATTTTCATTAGATATTATACATTAGATATTAAGAATTATTTTCCAGGAGAGAAACTATAGTTCTGACATGCATTGTTCAAAGCGCAATCCCTGAAGAAAAAAAAAAAAAGGAAGCACCAGTGTTCACCTTGGACAATATTTTATAATGGAGGGATACAACTAGTTTAACAAAAGCACCACCAACAAAAATATAACAAAAGAGAAAAGAGAAAAAGAAAAAAGAAAGGAAGGAAGGGAAGGAAGGGAGGGAGGGAGGAAGGAAGGAAAGAAGGGACAAAGAAACAAAGAAAGAAAGAAAAGAAAGAAACAAAGAAAGAAATAAAGAAAGAAAAGATAGAAGGGAAAGATAAAAAGAAAAAAGAAATAAAAGAAAGAAAAGGAAGAAAGAAAGAAACAAAGAAGAAAGAATACTATTCAGCATAATCTATAAAATTACAAGCTTTGTTTCCATTGTTTATATATGTCATTGTCTTATCACAGGAGGCACCTGCCTCTATTCTAATGCTACATAAGGTGAACTAGATGATGTTATGACTGAAGTTAAGAAATGGCACAAGAATTCTGGAAAATATGGCTTGAAGCATCCATTCTGTCTGCATGGAAGTTGGACTCTGGTTCAGCAAGGAAAGTATAGAGATTTAAAGCTTGGAGTTTCACTATAAGGAGCAAGGACTCTAAGGAGAAATCTTGCTCTGGATACCTTTTTTTCGTTCTTCCTGCCTTCCCCAATGATTTTGACTCTTATTCTATGATAATGGGCCAAAGAGTTACCCAAACACAGTAATTTTGCAGTCAGACCAAATAGATAAGACGGTGCAGAGATCACCTTACAATACTCCGAAAAGACCATCTCAAATCTGACCTGGCACAATGGGTCCTGACCAACCTGCACTATAAGAACAGATATCACAGAACTCGACCACCTGCACAGTAGGTTGCAACTTGATTTTTATAGTTATCTGTGGGCTGGAAAAGAAGAGAAAGATGTTGGTCTCCAACTACAGAAGAAGCTTGTATGTGAGAATAAACAGGTTTGGATATTTCTGATTCAGATCCTTGAATCCCTATCACTCATAAAGCATTGTATTTGTTGTCTGTCCCAGTATGACTGGGGTACACTCCTTGTGTACAATGAAATGTTCAGACAGTTATGGTTGTTCATTTTGGTTTATTATTTTTTCTCCTGATATAAAAAGTACATGTAGTATCACGTTCTGAGACTTCTCTGAATGCTTTCAAGCACAGAGGATTCTCCTAGAAATGTGACTAGGAGTTTATATTTTAATTTTCCAGGGCCAGAAATAATTATACTAGGCAAATAGGATCTTAAGATGTAACTTTCTTCATAAGAGTAGCTTGAGAATGACAGATCTTACCCTGCCTGCTGCCCCCAGCAGGCGATGTTTGCACCAGCACATTTTATGAATCAACAAGTTGCAAAATCCTTATTCTCCACACATACCTGGTGAACACTTTCTCTTAATCTGTCCTACTCACATAATTTTCTTATTATTTTCAGAATTGTACAGAAAAAATTTATAATATGAATCAATAAACAGAGATGCCATAAAACAGTCTGCGGAAGGCCCATTAATTTGCTATGCAAATTACATATTAAATCAAGCACCTACAAAGCCAGTAGAATCTAAATACTTTCTGAAAGTTGAAATAATGATATGAAGTAGCATTTTCTTTGGTTAAATTTCAAGTCAGTATATATAATTGCAGGTATTTCCAGTTCAGACTTTTTCATCCTGCTACCAACTATGTGCATAGTACATGAAAGAGTATAAATGGGCAGAATGGAGAAATAGTCACTTATCCAGAAGTAAGACCAATGTTTTCCAGTGTTATTCTTTAGTTTTATGCTATATTATTCTATTTGATCTTCAAATTTTGTATTAAAAAAATTGTTTATTATGATGAAGTAGCACCTACTCCAAAAATACACATATTGCTAAAAGTCATTGGTATGTCTTCAGTTTATGTCTTTTTTTAGTAATAATAATTTTTACTCAGCAAAAGTGTGTTACGTAGATAGGCAGAATTTGTTCAGGCAGCTGTGTAAACCTACAGTTGTGAACTATATGCATGCAGGAATGTGTCTGATATTGTATTGTTCCAGAAAAATATTATTATGGAAAACCACAAAAAAGTAGAAAAATAGTGCATAGTCATTTGAAAACTATGTGCACTGTACATGCAGATAAATGATAAAGATTGCAATCTCAGATGCACTTTTAATAATAATTTTTTTAAGGTTGCAATGATTAAATTTATAAAAAGTCATGAGGCTCTATATGTGCTTTCCTAGCCTTAAATAGCAATTTTTTTATTGAAAAGATTATGCATCTCTTTATGCTCTATGTAGCTTTTAGTCTGGAAATTGGGATTGAAGTTCCGTGAGCCTTCCTTTCACAAGATGTCACCACTTTCTAGGTTTGAAATGTTCACAAAATAGAATTTCTTCCATGACACTTACTTATTCCAGAACTAAACCAAGAATCTTAGAGGAACATAAAAGACTTAAAAACCCACTAAAAAGCTCAAAATATGTTAAACTGTTTTCTCAAGGCCATATAAAAAATTCAATAAACAAAAGTCTCTAATTCCTCCACTCCTAATACATAATTAAAAAAAAAAGAGTAATTTTAAATATTTAATTTTATATTATTATTTAGGGCTTCTTTCTGAGAAGTTCTGATCATTTGTCAGTTCCTTTAAGGCCTACCAAAGTTGTTAAGAATTGGCCCCTTAATTTTGTCATTACTTAACATATTGTTTACATGTATTGATTATTTTACAGTCCTATTTTGAAATACTTCTTAGAGAGTTTCAGTTTAGTTACTTGCTGCTGCCAACCTGCTGTGGTACACTAAACCATGCAACAGTGATTATTACGTTAATAGAGTATTTCAGAATACCACTTTTCAGCATAATTTAGAATGCTAACTTTTTGCCTCAAATCTCAAGTTTTTGTTCGGAGAGATTGAAAAAACCTACAGTTACCTGAACTTGTAAGATAATTACTTGGGAAGGCTCAGACCTTAATTCCAGTAACTGCATTAAATGAAGTTCACAAAAAGTAGAATTAAACTGGAGCACATCAGCAAGCCCTGCTCAAAGCACCTCGTAAAGTTCTGTTTAAGGTGCTTTCTTTCTCAGTGGATGGCAGTTCCTAAAAGTAACAGGAGTTAGAGCTCTTCCTTTATTCAAGATTTCTGTGACCATTTGAGAATGGAGGAAAAACTACCACCGCAATTTTTTCTTACCAAATACAAGGAAGTGGTTTTCCTCCAGGCACGAGTCTTCAGATTTAGCACATATGATTTATTTGTGCATAGCAAGTAGTCAAGTATTCAATAAATTGTTTAGTTGCACAGAAAATACAGGAAAAACAATATTCTGCATGCTTGTTCTTCATACAAAACATTAGACTGGAGGAAAAGCATCAAAGAATTCTGAATTGCACAACATGTATAACTAATCTGATTAGGATGAGATATAAAACTCTTTCCTGACCTTAGAATCCTTCATTGGCTTACGTTGCGCTACACTGAGGTCGTGGCAAATTACAGTCAACGAATCTCTTGCCTCACATACTGAAGGGAAAGTTATGCTCCTAACTCTGATGGCAAATCTCTTCCACCAAAAGGAAGATGCTACAAGCACTCAGCATGGTAAACTCCAGTCAGGGATAGATTCTCAGGAACCTGATTTAGCAGCTAAAATATTGCAATATATGTCCAAATTTTAAACAATTTAATTTTGAAAGAATGCGTTAAAAATATTTAATGACAGACTGTCAGCTCTGTTTAGTCAGCTGTTGAATTCCAATTTACATGTGTTATTCTACCTTCCTGATATACACACGTGACTACTGACTTGAAATTTGTTCTGACCAGCAGGGGTGTATATGAAATGACATAAAGTAGTTTCTCAGAATTAAAGGCCTTATCTTTTGTCCTGCTGAAATATCCACATCAAAATTAACAGTACAGAAGCGCACTTGCACTCATTAAAAGACATGTATTTTATAAATCATACCAGTACCTATTTCTATACCTCTTTCATGCCAAGGGGTCACTTCAGTGCAATGCAGGTGTAGTAAAAGTCTGTAGAAACAGACTTAAATGAAACCAAAGCAGTATAAAAAGCAATGCTATTAAATACTATTGGATTTGCACATTTCAGTCATCCCATCATTTAACCAATGTATTGAGAGTGAAATTTCTTTGGATCTACTTTTTTCTTTCTTTGCTTATGGACATTTACAGTTCTGAGAAATAGAGACAAGAATTCGAAGAAATAGTAATATGATTCAAAAATACACTATAACTACAGTTCAACAAGTTAGGGCAAGGTCCCACCTAAATATGAAGGATATAATATATATATGTAGGTATGTATTGACACTAAAATATGACAATGTAATGGTCAAAATCAGTGACTAAAATACAGCTAAAATTTAACACTGATTGGAACGTATCTTTTTGCATTAAAACATCTCTCCTAGGTTATACAAAAGTAGTCTGACAGTTTTTACAAGGAAAGGGACAACCCATGAAAACATATGTGCCTGTTCTGCCTCTCTACTCTGCTCTCATGAGACCCCCACCTGTAGTACTGCATCCAGCTCGGAATTCCCTAGCAGAGGAAGGACATTGACCTGTTGGAGTGAGTCCAGAGGAGGACCACCAAGATGATTAGAGGGATGGAGCACCTCTCCTATGAAGACAGGCTAAGAGAATTGGGATTGTTCAGCCTGGAGAAGAGAAGGATTTGGGATGACCTAACTGGGGCCTTCCAGCACCTGAGCAGAGCCTACGAGATCGAGAGGGACTTTGTACAAGGTCATGTAGCGATAGAACAAGAGGGAATGGTTTTAAACTGAAAGAGAATAGGTTAAATTAGATATTATGAAGAAATTCTTTAGTGTGAGGGTGGTGAGGCACTGGAACATGTTGCCCAGAGAAGTTGTGGATGCCCCATCCCCGGAAGTGTTCAAGGCCAGGGTGGACAGGGCTCTAAGCAACCTGGTCTAGTGGAAAGTGTCCTTGCCGATGGCAGGAGGGTTGGAACTACATGATCGCTAAGGTCCCTTCTAACCCAAGCCATTCTAGGATTCTTTTTAAGTCTGTTTTGATAAAAACAGCTTTGGGTCACTAATGTCAGTTTTATGACTATGTCTCCCTCAAACAGAAACAACCAAGTCATTAAACATTTGTTAGCTGCTTGAGCAAAGAACAGGTAAGGAAACAATCTGCAGTAAATAAGTTATCTCTGGAGAATTACCAGATGTGTTTTATTCAACAGTTGTGGGCTCCTTAAGCTACATTCTGGTTATAGGGTTTTTCTTTTTTCATTACCCATGAAAATTCATTTTGTTTTTTGGGAAATAAGTGAACAGGATCTGAAAAAAATAATTTACTTACTCAGCAGTAAGGAGGAGTGGAAGCTCAAACAAGCAGCAGAAACAAATTTGAGGGCAGCCACTTCACAAGGCCCTGAGATTTACCTATGTAAGGTCAGATACCAGGGCTCCAAGAGAGAAAAAAAAAAAAAAAAGAAATGAAGAAGAAGAAAGATAAGTGGTCTAGGTCATAAACTCAGAAAAGACTGTGATCCGTGATGAGCTTCAGTTATTCTAGAGCCTAGAAAATGACAGACAGCAATATTCCAGCTGTCGGAAAGCTACCAGTAGAAACAGTGGAAAATGCTGGAAACGTCTGTGTTCCCAGCAACTGTAGAATTAAATGCTATTTACAGAGCCTGCCACAAATGATAACATTTTTTCCAGAAAAATCTTGAAATCTGTGAAAAGATGAGAGGGAGGAAGGGAGAGATGAACAATCTACTGGGAAGGTTTCCTCTGCAGTTGCCAAAATCTGACACAGTTAAGATGTCATGGATATTTCCTGTATCACTGTTCTAATTGGTAACTACACCCCTTGAACATTTTAAACAGAAACAGATGTTTGTCTTAAATAAATGTATTTTGCAAAGCAAAAGGAAAACAGCATAATGGATCTTTGTCTTTTATGTTGAGAAAAATTGATTTTGCATGTATTATAGATAACTCTTTGTGGAATGAAAACTATGACAGTTTAAAACTCCTCTGAGCTTAGAATAATAATTTATAATGGACAGTGTAATAAGATGATTGTCCTTCCCAAGCACAAACCATGTCAGACACCTTCACTCCCGTACTGACTCTGCATTTGTTGAATCAGCAGATCACCTTCCTGTGCCTCTGTTTCCACTCTTTTATGAGCAAGTTCCTTGGGCCAATAACTCTTTTCAATACACACCCGAGGTAAAAAAATGGAGCCAAAAGGTATCTGTGAATTTTAAGCATTAAAAGTTATAAACAATAACTTGTCCCTCCAGGCAACATGAGTTCATTCTCTGGTAACAATGAGGTATAGTGGAACACTTTAAGTGGAAAATTAGGGACGCCTTATTTATGAAGAGCAACCCAGTTTTATTCTCAGGTGAGCAGCATTAAACTCATATTGGGTGTTTTTGAGAATCTCCTCACATTTTCTGTTGTCACAGGCACACCCACAAAGATCCAGTACCCACAAATTAAAAAGGATAATCGGTAGGATTTATTGTACAAATCTTTCAGTGTTTGTGCTTGACATTCTAGCCAATTTATGAAGACAATCCTGCTCACTTATTATGGAACTGATTGGGGAAGGGGCTGAACTAAATAAGCATAGTATACATGGCTTTATGCAAAGACTAATAAAAATCCATGGCAGTAAAACTCACAGAGGCCTTTTTCAAGTTTGCTACAAGGAAATTTAGATGTTTCCTTTTTTGTAGTCACAAGAAAGTACCAGAACTGCAAAATTATTTTTAGATTTGCTTGATACTGTAATTTACTCATGTTCACTGCTCTGTCATTTTCAGCTGTTCCATGATTCTACATTTTTATCTTTCTTTGTTCCTTTGAAGAGCACATAAGGTAATAGTGTTATGATCCTTGAGAGAGGATCATACTTGATACTATAATGCAGGTAAATAATGATATCGCTTGCCAGTTTGTTTAATATCCCTATTTTTTCCAGAACTTTTGAAAATAGACAATGAAAGTATCATCTTCAGGACAGTCTTTAAATAAGTGTTTCCTGAAGTAGAACTGAAGTAACATGACTGATAAAGCAGCATGCCTATTCTGGGTGGCTTTCTTTAGTTTGTATTACTCAATACATCATGCTGGTTTGATTCAGTCTACCGGTAATAGAAGTTTCTGACACAGACCATACGTATGTACATAATTAAAAAATAATAATAGTCTGCTACTCAGTAACTCTGTAATGAGAAATTATTCTAAACAGTTGCTTGCTAGGTAAAGGGAAGGTCTGTGTGGTGGGCTGACCTTGGCTGAATGCCAGGTATTCACCAAAGCTGCTCTCTCAGTCCCCTCTGCAACTGGACAGAGGAGAGAAAATATAACGTAGGGGTCATGAGATAAGGACCAGGAGAGATCACTCACCGATTATCATCACAGGCAAAGCAGACTCAAAGTGGGGATATTAATTAAATTTATTACTAACAAAATCAGGCACAGGCTGCTACAATGTGGGTCCCCCAGAGGGCACAAGTCCTACCAGGAAAACCTGCTCCAGCATGGGCTCCTCTCTCCATGGGTCAGCAGGTCCCTGCCAGGACCCTGCTCCAGCATGGGCCTCCCACCAGGTCACAGCCTTCTTCAGGCATCACCCTGCTCCGGCATGGGTCTCCTCCATGGGGAGATCCACCTCCTGCAGGTGGATCTCTGCACCCACATAGTCCTCCACAGGCTGCAGGGGCACAGCTGCTTCACCATGGTCTGCACCACAGGCTGCAGGGAAACCTCAGCTCCAGCGCCTGGAGCACTCCGCCCCCTCCTTCTCCACTGGCCTTGGTGTCTGCAGAGTTGTTCACAGGTTCTCACTCCACTCTTCCCTGATGCAATTTTCATCTCCACAATTAACTTTTTTTTTCCTTCTTAAATATGTTACCACAGAGGCATTACCACCATTCCTGATGGGCTCAGCCTCGGGCAGTGGCAAGTCCATCCTGGAGCCAGCTGGCATTGGCTCTGCAGAACATGGGGGAAGCTTCTGCCAGCTTCTCACAGAAGCCACCCCTGTAGCCCCCCTGCTACCAAAACCTGGACATGCAAACCCAATATGATCTGTAAGAGTAAGATAGTAAGTAACTGAAAAAAAGTTAAGTCATGGGAGCATGGAAAAAAAAAAAGTAAAAACATGAGTGAGTTTCAGAAGCAGGCCTAAAAGTCACTTCACAAAGAGTTTTTTCTTTGATTGGAAATCAGCTAATTTTCATAGCAAGAAACTATTTACCATATGTAGAAAGCATACTAGATGTGTAAAGTTTTGATCCATATATGTAGTTTAAAATTATTTTGTTCGTAATTATTTTAAAAATTCTCCTTGTGATTTCATGAAAGCTTAGGCAATACTGACATCAACAATTTGTTTAAACTGTAGTCTCGTTAAACATCTATGACCAAACAACTTTCTACTCCTTCTCTTGTGATACTCCTTTCTAATTGAATTAACTTCTCACTCTAAAAATTAATTTATCACAGATTATTCTTAAACTCATCTGCAAAACAACCTCATACCCCGTAATTCTTAAGTTGCAACCATTTTCTCTACCACTATCAACCCCTTAGATATGGGAGAACTCAACTCATTTTTTCAAACACCATCATCTAGGACCACACCCTTTCAATATCTAGGATATTTACATGGGACTGGTAGCTATGACATAAGAGCTATGGGAAAACTGTGATCCATAGGCTCCACCAGACCTTCACAGTCTGCACTAAAAATATATTTCCCTTCTCACACTAACTATGAGTTGCACATATGCCAGCATCAAGCCTTGCACAACTCACCAGAAGCAGTGGTACATGCTGGTAGTTCATTAATTAAATAACAACATAAACTGAATGCAGCTGAATAGTTACCCTACAAAAACGCCCTGTTTCAACTTAGTACTTCATCAGTAAGAACCTGTCATATGATGCTATGGAGTGTCATCCCATATATCAAAAAGATGCCAAGACATTCAATGGGTTTTTAAGTGAATATTCTCACAGAATATTCTGAAATCTTGAAAAATTCACTCAGTTTATACAGCACTATGTAACAGAAACACATAGAAGAAATAGAAAGACATCATGAACTAGTAAGATGTTTTTAGTTTGTAAGAGTACATACATGAACAGTGCAATATGAACTTCACCTAATCTTCATTCTTTAAATGTAAATAGATATTAACAATTAGGACAACATAACAGTGCCAAAAGAAGAGGTGAACTTTGGCATTTGCAATTGCTCCTTGCAGGAGTTTTAATGCATATCTTGTTTCAAAAGTCTTTGTTCATGAAAACATCCTTTTGTATTAACATAGCATCATAGTAATTGGCATTTTTTCTGTAACACTAATGACCCTGTTTTATCTTTTTACTAAATAGTTTTAGTCAGAATAGAAACCGACTTCTTGCCTACCAGAGAACAGAGATAGAGGACAGTACTGCACATTAATTTAAAGTTAACTGAAAGAGTAACTCCTTAGAGTAATATGCAATAACAGTCTTTGCCATCCCTCTTCTGCCCTGAATTTCCTTCTGGTTGAACAAATCTACTCATCTTAAAAAGACACAACTGAAACAGGCTTGAAGATAGGAGATGCATTTCTCCAGTGAGGAAAGAAGAAACAAGCTGAAATTAATGGAAGTTTTCCCATAACAATGTATCCACTTTCTGAGCCGATTACTTCTATTCGGGCACATAGGCAGGGTTTCCTGTGGCAAGAGCGAGGGCTGGTTAACCCCAAAGTCGTGCTTACAGTGAGGAGAGATAAGCACTGATGAAACATAGAGTGTTTTCTCAATAGAAATAAAACATATACCAAAAGGAATTAAGAAGTGGCTGGCTAGCTGAGGGATCGTGGGAAGAAGCATTTGGTAGGGAATCAAACAAGGCTGTTCCAAGTGAGAATCCACAGAGATTAGCAAGGCTCAGTGCTATTTGACTGTTACATCAGTAATCTAGAGGGAAATATAAAAAGTTTTCATAAAGCTCCAAGGTAGACTGGTGGAAAGCTAAAGAATTATAAGTCCAGGTCTGTTACAGCAAGAAGCTCTCCCTGCTTTCCAGAGGAGCTCCACTGGTGGCTAAGGTCATGCCTTTTGAAAAGGAGAACAATACATAAAATGCATTTTAATCTAAGCAAATGTAGAGTCAAACAACGACGATCAAGGAATGCGATCAGTAAGTAACATATGAGACAATTCTGGGAACAGTAGGATAAAAACTAACACTGCCTCTGAATATAAGCAGTAGTGAGAATGGAATGCTGTGTGGAGTTGTGGGATACATATTCAAAAAAAAAGAAAGTTGAAAAACTGGAATTTGTGTGGCGAAAGTTATCTAAAGAACAAGAAAGAACACATGCTTAAAATTGGAAGGCATAAAAAGCTTGAACTGTTTGATGTATCAAGAGGAAAACCGAGAGACATTTTCCACAGACATTTTCCACATACATGAACTTCCAAAGAGAAATATGTTTTTTATTAAAAAACAGAGAAAAACTCATGTGTAAAAGTTGAAACCAGACAAGTTCAAATTATGAAAAAAGTCTCCAGCAATAAGAGCAATTAATCAGGATAATCAAATTACTGAGGGGAAAAAAAGGTGGATTCTCTGCCTGTTGCTCATCAAGAAAGGAAGATAACAGTTAACCAAATGAGGTAATTTGGCCCAAACATATGCAAAAATCTAACAATTTTAAAACCTAGAGACTATTAAGGAAATTAAAACATCAGAAAGATTTCTGGAACATAAATGAGGATTTCTGCAGTCAGAATTCAGACCCTTAGGCCGTACTACATTTCACAATACTATAGTAAAGAATGCTGAACTACCAGGAAAACAAGGATCTGACTCCTTCTGTTCATGCTCTAGAGAACTCTTGGTTTATTGTCATTATTGCTCTGAATATATAACACTATTTCACTGTTAAAACCCCTAACCACCCACCAAATGAAGAGATTCATTAGTAAACACATGCTGTTTTGTAAATAATGAATTTTACCATCTGCTAGCATTTCTGATAAATTTTCTATTGTGGCAAAAAGAAAATTTCATTTCAAAGGATTTTGAAGAAAAAACAGACTGAAATTAAAGTAGTTTTATGTTAAACACATAATTCTTAGTATTTTAGGGGGGTTATTTTTTTCTTTCCCTTATCTTTCTATATTTCTACAGTTAGAAAATTAAAAAAAAAATTTTTGATTAAGAATTTTCCTTGAATCCATTATATAAACTAGTCCAATAAACTTCCAAACACTAATTTTTTCCAGAATTTTTGAAAATAGACAATGAAAGTATCATCTTCAGGACAGTCTTTAAATAAGTGTTTCCTGAAGTAGAACTGAAGTAACATGACTGATAAAGCAGCATGCCTATTCTGGGTGGCTTTCTTTAGTTTGTATTACTCAACACATCATGCTGGTTTGATTCAGTCTACCGGTAATAGAAGTTTCTGACACTGAAAATAAATTTCAAAAAGAGGTGTTTGTTATAAATGGCAGAGAATAGCTCTGCTTCCAAAAGTGCATAGTCAGGAATAGTTAATTTGTATATTACAACCCGTGCAAACACAGCCTCATAGGAGGAGGAAAATAGACCTCTTCTTTCACTTCTTTTTACCTATTTCATGGAATGATTCTGTTTAATTCATAACAGACCCAAGCAGAATCTGAACATTCTGTACTTACATTCATAACTTTTTCAAAGACATTGCAATATATTCTGTGATGACAACAATCTTGTATATAGTTACAGTCTGTATTACTCAAGTTTTCATTCTGCTAGGTGTTTTTTTCATTTGACATGTAAGCAATTGAAAATTCACTGACTCACAGAACTGCTCCATCTTTGAAGAGCTGCAGAATTGTTTATATAAATATGGTTCTAGGAACAACAAGTCTGCCTGCAATTCCTGTAAAACTGTTATGACACACCATGTGATTGTTGTCAAACCACAACCATCCCATATATTATAGACTCAGTCTAAGCCTTTTCAGAATGAGGGATTTATAACCTTGCTTCTGCACTCTGTGAACTGCACATAGGATCTTTTCTGCTAAGCTTCAGAGTAATAGAATAGCAAAGCATGACTCATAGCCTTGAAAAAAACATGATCGTGTCTTGGGGAAAAAGTACACACAATATCTAGAAGATCCCAGCTGACGCCAAGCAAGAGAACTAAAGCATGACTAAACAGTAAGAATTTATATCAGCTGCCATTACTGCAGCTTTTGTTTGTATAATATGAGATACAAAGCTGTCAATGGCTAAATGTTCACAGCAGGTATAAGTAGTCCTGTTGTATTCTGCATTCCAAGCTCATAAGTTTTTCATCTTATATTGTCAGTAGTTGTTCATAGCAGAGCTGCTCACCCTCCAGAGGGAAGTGAGCCACACTCTCCTCCAGGCACTCCTGTCACATACCTGGCTGTGCATACATGTGTCCTGTCATTTGCCAGTGACACAGATGGCTGCATACCTACTTCACAATCTTGAGAACTGATCTTTCGTGCCTTAGGGGATCTTGACAACCATGCCAATACTTGCTTGTATAAGTGACAAAATCTGTGTCCCCATGTCAAAGGTCCTTGTAAGAGGGTAGGTGAGCACAGGTGGTGGAGCCAGTGAACAGCTGGCTGCTCACCTGCTGGAAAGCCTGCTCCAGCATTTCCTCTAGGACACAGAAGTAATAAGGGGGGAATTTTGTATTGTTACACTGCATTTCACAAAACTCTTATCCAGTCCAAATTATGCCATCTATGCTCTACAGTAAAATGCTCAGGATCAACCTGCCACTGCGTATTTAAATGCTCATTCATGAATGCATTGGGTGTAAAGTGCAGAAGCAAAAACAAAATACAGAGGCATCAGTAAGTTAGAGAAGTTATTACATTCAAAGCTCTTATACTGCAGTACTAGATGGAATATCAACACAATCCTACTTTAATACTGATAGCATGTTATAAATACTATGTCCTTACAACAGTTTGCATCCCCAGGCAATAAAAAGCAGCGGTTAGCTATCACCTACATAGACAGAAAACGATACATCAATGGGTCAATAAAATGAGATTATCATACCTGCTACTGGCTATAATAGCATTTTGATGAGTAGCTTGTAGATTGCCTGAGACTGCAAAATTATAGGAAGGCTACTCAATCATTAACATCATCCAAAACTATTTCAAATCCCTTGGAAGTTCATGAGATTCAGAGCAAAGTATTTTGCATACATGAGTTCAGAGGTGGATGTTTATTTAGAGGTCAAATTCTGACACTTAGCTGCTAATTTGCACCATCAGAACTAACCCAGCCCTAGAGGAGTCTGAAATTCTTAGCATCCAGTAACATCTCTGAGGCAGCTACAGTCCTGTTCTGGAGCATGTATACAGCCACCTAAACCTGTACAATACTCACTGGTCATCTCATACTAAGACCTCAATCGAATGCATAAATTCCCAAATGTCCTCCATAAGCATCTGCTCCAGTGGATGTGGTCAAAATATGACACTTTCAGAGACTGAGCTGAGGGCTATTTTAATTGAAGCTTGAGTTGGAGAACTTGATTACTAGTTGCTTTCTTGGGAAGTGAGACAGACTTAAATGCCCATAGAGAAGGTGGCATTTGAAGCCAGATCTCCAACTTCCCAAGAGATAGTTTATCCTCTAAGTCTGTAGGCTTGCAATCTGAACACTTGTTTCATCTGGCTGCAAAAAATGCACAGTGAGCTATGCAATGCATAAGAACTGCTCCCCAGCTAAAGGTTTGAACAACTCATATAGAAGACTGAAGATCTGTATCTCATTCCCAAGGTAAAATTGATATCTTAAACAGGAAGGACTAGACTGCATCATGAAATTTTTTAGTCCACTTCAAGTTTAGGACATTTTCCTGTAAGATGACTCCAACTATTTCTCCACTCCGACTTTACATGGTGTAAAGTCTTATTCTGAGGCTGAAAAAATTATTGGCTAAATGCAAAGCCATGAGTCTCTGAGGAGAGAGGTACCAGAGCTAGGGAAAGGAATGTGAGGTCATCTTTAAGTTAAAGCTTTATGTTATGCTGTTTTTGTTTTGGAGGGTTGGGATTTTTAGTTTATAAATGTCCTTGTTCTATATGCTGGACTACATAAAATACATTTTATTCCTCCATATACCTGGAATTTAATTTGACATTATTAATTCTACAGGGTAGGAAGTCCTTCAAAGTTACATATTGAACTTGAGCAATACTGTCCTGCTCCTTTCCTTGCTCCTGATAATGCTGTAAAATGCTGCATGGTTTTGCTACTAACCTTTTCAAAAAGCAGATACACTTTGTCTTTTCCAAAACACACCTGATCTTATGCTCAACCATGCTAATGTCTGCCACAACTCTACATGCCTTGAGCAGCAATTACCAAGCCTTGCACAAAATGGGAAACTTTGAGGGTGAAAAATGCATATTTAAACACCTTTTTTTAAGGCCAGAGTCAGCCATTATTATTTAATCAAATACTCCAAAGCTAGAATCTGATGCTAAGAAACTTCATAGTTTATACTTTCAGGTTGTAAGTGTGGACTAAAGCAATAATTTATTTTTCTACAATATTTACCATGCTTTGTATGGGGAGAAAAAACCCAAAAGCTTAGGATTTCCTGTGAAACTGGTAAAATGAAGGAATACATTTTAAACAGAGACAGACAAGGACACAAGTGAGAAGCATCTTTTAATAACTCATGACAGGTGTGAATATGACTGAGGAACTTCATATGATCAGATGACAACCCTAATTATGAGCGTGCTGCTAAGGCAACAATTGCACATTTCACAAGATCTTAAGGAAAGAACATTTATTGGTCCACAGCAAGGAAAAATAAAAGTCCTGACACAACACCTTTTCCAAAGCTGCAGCTGTAGCCTCTATCTCCAGATATATGACTTCCAAAGAACGTCTTACTCTTTTAAAAAATTTCACTGACACTTGTCAGCTTGTTTCCAAGCAGTTAGGCCTAGATTTTTTTCCCAGTTGTTCACAGAAAAAAATCCATAGTACAACAGGTCTGGCAAGAAACTGTTTGGTGTTTGTGATCTTTTACTTCTGCTCTTCGTATTTAACATGCACCTACATCTACAAAAGTTACTTGTGCAAGATTTATGCAAGTGTGGGGGGAAGGATGGTTACTTTTTTAAAAGATCAAAAAGTAATAGAAGTACCATGTGAGGTAAGCTAACACTCCAAGGATGCCACTTTAGGTACATCTGAACAAATGCAATAATAGCATCCAGAACTGGTTTCTGTTTGCCTTCATGTAGCTGTATGGTACAGTGAAGCAATCTGCTATCTGTCCTCAAGATAAACACAAGAATTCATAGCTCAGAAGGGCCAAAAACTAAAAAGTGACTTTAGGTATCTTGGCATTTTTCCAGGTCCTTACAGTGGAAGGCATCTTCATTGCCCAGAACGGGTAACCTAGACAGTATCTGGGGACCTGTACAAGTCACAGCAACCTTCTGGAACTGAGGTACTGCCCTCTTTGGGCTGTTCTCTGATGCCCTGAAAGGTTCTGTTTTGTAATCTTTACTCAGCTAGGGTTTCTTGCTTAACTACTTGTTAATCCTGCAGAACTACTGTAACTATGTGTATCTGACTGGGAAATGGTTTGTTTTAAAATCGCTGGCTTTTTGTGTACAAGAGGAATATCCATGAGTACAGACTTTCTGCTAATATTTTCTCTGATTTGTTTTTTATGTATGCTCCTTCTTTTTTCATAGACACCGCTAACAATACAATAGCTAAAAGGCTAAACAGAAACAAGCAGTGTACCATATAAGATGTTTTTCAGTAGAAGAAAAATATCTTTCTTTCTGAATAGAATTATAGTGGCCCCATAAATAGAAACATGGAAAAAAAGAAAAAAACCACCCGATTTTAAAAGCTTGGAGTAGTTAGTCACAGCCACTGAAGTATCTAGGAGGCTCAAGACAAAATAATATAGCTCCTTTACATCTAAAAATAAGAGAATGCAACAACAGCCTGGCTTGCTACATCTCTGGATTTCCCTGTATCTTCACCTGTAACCTACCTGTAACCATCAGGTAACACCCTGGTGTAAAGTAAACTGCTGTCCTTTGATAGTAAGTATATTCGAGCTACTTTCACGGGCTAGAGCACAGTGGAAGCAAAGATGATACTTCTTGTAGAAAATCTGTAAAGGAAATAGTAATAGCAGGCAGCCTGGACACAGGGCCAGGCATGGTGCAGAAAACTCCTCTACAGTAAGGATAAAAGCCAGCTGTCAGTGATCTTGAGCTGCAGATCACTGTTTGGGAGAGATCAGGATTTCTCAGGGAGAAAGAAGAGAGATCCCAAACACACAGAAGACTACTTTAACTGCTCTACCATGACCCTCACTAACTCAGGCACAACCTGCCTGCAAGCAGAGGTTTGGAGGGATCTGTGCAGAAACAGCTGCAACTTGTTTCCTTCAAGTACAAGTCTCAGAAGTAATAACATGTGGTGTTGGTCCTCAGTCTTGTGACCCAGCTGTGAAGACCAGTTACAAATTTTTGTGTTTCTCATATTTCTGCATTTAGGAATGCTCTCTTAAAAATATATATATATACATATATTTACACATATATATATTATATTTCCTTTTTTTTTTCCAAATGAATGAAAGAAACAGATACAGGCTGAGCATGAGATCACAGTGCATCAGAATGGAGGACTCTGCAGAGATTCTTGCTGTTGTGTGACAAAATTATAGAAGTGATAAGAGAGATGGGGTGCATCACAAAGAAAGGAAGAGACATCTATGCAAATATTTTGCTTATTTAACTTAATGTTTTTTTCATATAAAACACATTAAAAGATGCCAAATTGTTTCTTTCCAAGTAAATGCACAAATCTGTTTGTTTAGATTAACAGCAGACTAACACAGTTTTGACTAAACTTTTGACAAGTGAATTCAAATGCACAGAAAGCCAGCACCACACTGATCTATGTTTACAATAAATCTTTAGGAGAAAACATACAAGACTTTGCATAGCTGGTAATTTTTGGGCACCTCACGCTCTCAAATACACATGAGCTCTCAAGACTCAGTTGTCTTCCTTTGAACTGGACTCCTATCAAATGAGAGAGGATGATATGCCATAAATAACACATGGTAAACCTACCAAAGAAAAAAAACAACCCCCCAAATGGGCAATGTTTGGCTTCACTCAGGCATGAATAAATCATGCTTTGATGCAATTCCATCTTATTTTTATAACTGATGTTTAAGTAGCTTGCAGCAATCAAAGTCAAATGAAGCCACAGACTAAAAGAAATACTAAGGATGACTCCTTCTATAAGCATCATTAAAAGCAGTAACCAAACAATCACGACTGACAAATGTACTTATCTGGGGTCTTTGGTGAAACATTTCTGTAAGGCATACTGGAACTACAACACCACATTGTAATGTTAATTAGGTACATAACAGTTGGTAGGCAAAGGAGTTCTCTGATACACTTCAGTAGTTCAAGGAAGGGAACAGGTTCCAATGCCTTCTCTTAGGCACAGCATAATTGGAAAAAATCCGACCAATACTGTAAGTATGATTAACAAAATTAACTACCATCTTTTTTGCATGAGATCATGGGCAAGGAAACTAAAGTGCTCATGCTACACAGAATATCTGCAGATGTCATGCTTAACTAATATTTTATGGGTCTGAATTTTGGAAATTTGTTGGAGGTGGAGAATGAAATACAGCATGTAAAACTAATTTGGGCTGTATTTTCTATTTAAGGTGCATGAAAGCACCTTCAATGAAGCAATCTAGTCCTAAAATGGGTTTTACTCTACAATTAGCAAATAATGTTGAACCTATTAAATACTTGAAAAATAAAAAGACATTTTTTGAGAATAGAACGTTCTGTCACAAAATATGCAGTCTGAAGCTAGAACACTATTTTGTGATATGGGAAATCTTGTATTTTTTGTGAACATGTCAATCCCTTTTACCTCTTCAGTGGTTGCAAAACTGCAAAGAAATCATCAATAAACTGGAGGAAAACTATGTTTCTGCTCTAATTTTTATGCTGAATACAAGAATTACCCTTAGAAATTTCAACATGCAACGCATGGCAAATTGCAAACAACTTTAAATTTCACTCACATTAAGTGTATTTTTTCAGGACAATATTGCCTGACTGACTGTTGAAGCAAAAAAAACATGCAAGACATGAGGATAAGCCTCCTGCCGATAGTAAGTTCTTCTTTTACAGTATGCTTTTAAAGATACCAAAGCACCTTAAAGAAATTCTCATGGTTTGTTTGCTTATTTTCTGTTATTATTACTAGCAAATCTATATTTTCTCTCATACTTTCAAAAGTGCTGTCTCACTCTCCCAAAAGAAATCCAAAGAAAACACAGCCTGAGGCATTTACCCATCTGCAAAACTTCATGTCAAATGTTAAATATTTATCAAGGTCTTACACACCACTCTATACTCATATATATATTTTAAAAAAATTCACCTGCATAGAAATATAAATGCATTTATATATTTATGTGACCATCCAGGCACAAGAAAATAGGTCTCATACAGGACACTATCTTAACTTTTCTAGTAGGTAGATTGTATTTTTGCTTAAATGAGCACAGTTTACGTAGCTCTGATAGTTTCTACATCCTAAGTATTTTGCTGTGACCTGCTTATTCCTACTCTTCACGGTCACAAAATAGCCACTGGATGAAGGAAAGTTAAATAGCCATTGTACCAAATTCTGCAAACCTACCAGGTAAATACTGGGGCGGGCGGGGAGGGGAGTGGGAGAAGGAAGACTTGGGAGAAAAGGAAGAATCCCAAAGCAAAGCGCATAAGCCCCTTGAGGTTGATATCAGACCCAGTTAGGTTAATAGAGTTATACTGCTTCGCTCCAATTGCAAAGCTGCTTCAAGTCTGTGTGTTCAGAGATGCAAGAGAAATATATTGTACCTTGTTCCTAGCTGAGCCTTGGTTCTAATTGTACCTTATTCCTAGCTAAATATATAGTGAAGAACATGCATCACATTCCTGTCACCAGAATGCTTCTGGATACTTCTCCCAGTATAGTGGTGAATTACACTAATGTCTTAATGGTGATAACCTTTTAAGCCTTCCAATCCTATCATGATATTCACATATACTTGCTTCTCAACTCTATCTCACAGGTCTCGCTGCAAATCAAAGTCAGCACACACTTCACCTTCAGTAGTTTCTCAGCACTTGGCTCTTTTGATGAGTCAGAGATTATTGCTCTGGGTGGCATCCAGCCTACAGTTTGAACATTATGGAATTACAGCATATTTTAAGCACAGAAAAAGCATCCTGGATTGCCATCATGGTACATGTAGCTATAAAACAGCACTAGAAATATTTGTATGCTGTCAGCATTTTCACCACTTTGGTTCCTAGACTAGTGCAAGTTGTACATAAGTATCTCAGAGATTAACGTGCTAATGGCTGGTCTACACCACTGTTCCTATAAAAGCAGTGAAATAGTAAGAGTGAAATAAATAAAGATTGAGATAAAGAACATGTCTAGTACCCATAAAATAAATTATCACTCCAAGTGAATTATGATTTTCACAAGTCTCCTCCCTAACTTATCTGCTAGCCAACAAAAACTCTCAGATCCCAGCCCTAGGAAACTTTAACCAACACAAGTCTAAAAGAGAGATTTGACCTCAGTCTGCTTCAGTACAGGTTAATGATTCAGCTCTGAGGATGTAAGCTTAGGAGTTGACAACCCTCTGGTGTACTCGTTGAGGCTTCTCTCCAGCTCAGCTACATTGTCCTGATTCCTCTATCTACCATCCTTTATTAGAAATAGCTTACACTGGCTTGATTTTTACAGCCTGGGCTATTCAGACATATTTGTACATACAGAATGCAAAAGGAAAACTATGGCTTATAAATTCAAAGGAATAAAACTAGGATTTACTAAGAGGAGTTTGACCCTTATCCTTTCTCACTGTCTGCATGTAGATGAGAAAGATGAGGTAGTGAAGAAATAGCAGCTCCAAGAACAAGTGAAGGCAATGATGTGGGGTTGGTGCCCACATCCACTCTGCTGACAGATTTATGGCTCAGAATTTTTTAAGAATACAGGAACAGAGAGAAAAATCAGAAGGCATTGATTACACTAGCAAAGGTAGAAGTTAAATTATAATGTAAAGCATATCTTGCTTCTGTTATAATCTTATTTTGCTGTTGAAACCCTGAAGAATGGTTTTCCACTCTTGCCTCTCAGATATTCAAGAGAGACTGAGAGAAAAAGTAAGCATGGAAACAGCAGACGATTCTGTTTGGCAGCACCATGTGCAACAACTAAAACAAGCAGAGCAGAATGTACAAATCAGGCATACATGTCTAGATATGCTTTCGCTATGTGCAATTGCTGACATCAGCAAGAACACAGGAAATATAAGAAAAAGCCAATGTATTAAGGCCACTATCATCTATGCCACGATTCAAAACAAGAATTTTCAAATCTTCTCGGGATTGCAGACCTGAAAAACTACTGAATGTTTACAGGACATGACAGAAAGAATCACCTGCAGTTCCTTTATGTTTTTGTTACTCACAAGACTTCTTAGAGCTTAAACTCTGTGTAAGTCACCAGAAAATACAGAATACTTCAAAAGAAATGCCTGAAAAACCTCTTTCCTCTTTTAGTCTGGACCTTGCAGAATGGGATATTTTAGCCACATTATAGTGCAATTGATGCTAAGATCCTTTACAGCTACCTCAAAGTCCTCGCCCTGCCCCTGGATTAATTGTTCCTAATTTCTGTTTATCACTTCTTATCTTATTCTGTGGTTAAACTACTTAGAGCAGTTTCAGAGCAGAGACTTGATTCCTCAAATAAATAAAGAGCTAGCATTTCCTCTTTGAGCTCAGTAATATCAAGAGGAAAAATTCTCTTCTGCCTACAGACAGAATAACAAAGTATTGTTACACTGCTTTTCACAAAACTGCCCCAGTCCAAACAAGGCATGTCCACAGGAGTGAGCATGTGTCAGCAAAGGCAACAAGAAGCCTTTAAGAAATGAGATGAGGTTAGAGGCAAGCTGCTGCAGGAGCTACAAAGAGAACAGCCAACAAGTCAAACCAGCTTCTAGACCAGCACAACAGCCAAGGCCGGTCTGCAGCTGAGCGGGTGCTGCAGGAGGTTGCAGTAGACTACACTGCCCATTATCCCAGTAAGGAGAGGGAGAGGAAGGGCAGTGCTGATAACAGCTGAGGAGACAGCAATCCAGGGAAACACTGAAGCAGCTGTTGGACAGCAAACAGGCAAGCAGCAGAAAGTACCCATCATAATGAAATAGAAATGCATGTACACAGTTCTCTATTGTGTTCTATTTCTAATTCACTTTCTACCTTAATTAGAACTAATTTTTAAGGTCCTAAGAGAAATCCACCTTCCACACGGCTGCTCTGGCGGTAATAAGGATTAAATCAATCCTTTCTTCCTTCAGCTCCCCACTGGGAACAAACATATGGCTTCTGAGAGGGTTTGACCCATTTCCCATCTGCCAGTGACCAAACTCAAGGTAGTGAAGCAGCATCACTCTTCTATGAGAAGATGGAAAGACTTGAAATTAGGATGAAATGATTCATCATGCAAAGTTTTTGAAATAACGGAAAGCTTTTTAGTATACCAGAGCTCGTTAACACGTACATGCATACCTACGTATGAGTACATAGGGTTTCATATAAATCAGCTATCAGTGATGCTATGATAATGTAAATTCTTCCATAGTGAATATTCACCTGAAGCTACTAGTCAGTTTTCAAGATTTCTTTCATCGTTATTTTAGTTGCTTGTGCACACTACATGAGGCTAATAGTGAAGTGAACACTGTTGATCATGCCTACCACACAGCGGGATGCAGTGAGGGGCTTTTCAAGCTTGTGAATTAGATTACTCCAAAAGTATCCATATTCCATTAGTAATAAGTCCAGTTGATAAATATATTTATTGTCTCAAGTAGGGTAATCCACTAACGTGGCCATTCTATATTAGTGCCCTGAGTTCTCTGCATCAATGCACTATATGATGCAAAGCTATCAAGGCCAATTATTGTTGTCTCGGGGTTTTTATAGCTCACTTTTCATTATAAAACTGTGAGCAGCAGATTGTCCTGGGACTCTTGTCCCATGATAAAAGAGATTTAATATATTCATTACAGTTTTTTGGAACTGTGGAGCGTTATTGTAACTTGTTCATACCCTGATAGTCACTCATGCATCTTTTAAAAATATGCTAAAACACACAGCATATTTTTAGACCAATATTGGTCTTTCAAGCTACAATAAGTCAAAGCTTAAATATGGGCCTGTTCAGAGTTGCCATCATATTGGTTTGGAAGGAATCCAGCTAGGCATTTCTACAATTTAGAAACAAACTCTTAAAGGTCCCCTCCTGCTGATCCAGCGCTCCAAATTCCCTAAAGTATTTCACCCTTTATAAAACCTACATAAAAAGCAATGCTCCTAAGCTTGTAACAGTCCCACTAACAGTAGTGAAAGTTATCCAGCACTAGATGACTCATAGATTTAGGCTGCTAATTCAATTATTCAATGCATTTCTTTCCAGACATTTCATTCTATTTTGTTCCTGTCTTCATTCATTCATTCATTGAGCAGCACCCATCACTTCCTAACTCATGGAATTTAACCAAGAGCACTGTTGGATGAAAGGTAAGAGTTGGGAAAATAAAAATAAAGCATATAGCTCCAAGTTAACATCAGTCATTCAGAAGTTATGTCTGTTACTTGGATTTTAGCAGACTTGAAGTTCAGTGAACACCAGTGTCTCATTTAAGCCTCAAGAATGCATAAATATAGAAACACTTTCTCATGCTTGGTAACCAGCACAATGTTTCCTAAGGTAATTCCTAAAGTAAGCTTCATTGGTTTAAGAAAGTTATGATGGTAGTGAATCTTACAGAGGCAATAGACAGCAGATACCAAAAGTGTAACAGTGTTTTCTAGTATTTGATTTTTCATTTGGTCAGGTCAGAAATGCCACAAGACTGTGTTCTCAGAGTACTTCAGAATTTCAAAATGCAGAGCAAAGTAGGACAAAACTTCCCAAGAATTCACATTACAAATTGTTCTGAGGCTCAAACAAGCACTTAGGCTAATTCTCATGTTAGCCACAGGAATGTTTCTTTTTCCTTCTGAGAAGTCTGAATAGCTTGAGAAGACCAAATAACTCAAAAAGACCAATATTTTTTCCCATATGTTAAAGCTGCTGTCGTCAAACCTATCTATTTTTAGCTGCATTTCAATTTCTCACTTAGCTTTAAATTTTGTTATTACATATAGTACGTTTTTCTTTATGAAACTGTCAATGAAAGAGACTGGAATGGGTATCAGCTTTATTACCTTTATTTTTACTATTACAATTTCATTTATTTTTATATCTGAAAGTGTTTTATCTGAAAACTTTATAATTCTAGAACCACAGACAAATCTAAATTAATGTGATTAGGGAAATTTTTTTCTGTGAAAGATTAGAAAACACGGGAAAGGGGTTGTAAATACATGGCCAGTGTTACAATTTTTTGATGCTTTTAGGTTGTTAATATATCTTAATCCATTAATTTCTGACTTGTCTCAATTTTTTAGAAATTTCATCACTGATAAGAAATTTCTCCCATCAACATCAGAATTCATCCCTTGAATTGTAAATTCTTCTCCCTTATTCTTTAAAATTTACTTGTAAATTTTTATCTGCAAGTCAGCATAGTGGGGAACAAGGCTGTTCAAAAAACAGCACCAAAATGTCATATTAGCTTTCTACCTACATTTCTTAAAGTAGATTAAGTTTTAGAATAATTCCAAATACATTTTAGAAAGTTTCTAAAAGGTTCCCAAATTTTGAAACAAGGAAAAGCTCTACAATAAGATAAATTATTCTTTTTTTCATTTTCCTATTACTTTAATCAATAATTTTATGTTGTTTTACAATACAATCGTTTGTACATATCTCCCATATATATATATGTGTGTCTGTGTGTGAGAGTGAGAATGTAAATATTTTTAAAAATATAAAAAATAAATTCATCAAGGCAAGAAAATGTAATGGAAATATCTGTTTTCATCAATTTCAAGAAAAACAAAGAAGGATTCATGAATCACTCCCATCTCTTACTACCAAAAAAGAAAAAAATGAAATTCTGTATAATGCACTGAGATAATTTAATTATGGCACATATCTCTTAATGAACAAGCTGCAAAAATCTCATCATAGAAAAATCTAAATAAGGGGATCCAAAGTGGCTTTTTCAGTTGGAATTTTTTTAACCTTTGGAGACATAAGGAACGTTAAATTCTGGCCCATTGTAATTGTATTGAAAAAAATTATCCTGGGTCTCACTCCAGTCTATGGATAGTTCTGCTTGTGACTTATGGTGCCAGGTCAATACATGTCCTCTTAGATACTTTTAAAACCATGAGCAGTCTTCAAACCCTTGAAGAAAATTATTTCCAAGAGAAAGGAAAATCACTTGCCTATTTATCTTGCCTATAAAATTTGTCGAAAAATGTATGCCTAACTTATGTGCTTCTGTCATAAAAAAATGTGAAATTGTGGCTCTCATTTAGTTTCATGCAGAGAAAATATAATTTATACCAGAATTTTAATTTAAGTCCTCCAGTGCTATTTTAAAGATATAGACTTTGACTCTGCTTGGATTTATTAAACAGATCATAATTCCATATTGTGATCTAATAGTCCAGGGAAACAAAGAATAAAGGATGCAGTCAGCATGGATTAAATTGAGCTCCATGGTAGAAGGATATTTTCAGAAAGTAACACAACTATTTGTATTTTTTGTTGTTTTGCAGAGGCAAGCAACCTATTCTTTGCAATATTAAATGTAAAGTCAGCCTTCTTTACACACACAGAATTCTTTATTTTAAATCACAGCACATATCTTAAGGAAGATATTTCTATGTGGACTGATATTGAAGCAAATACAGGACAGATCTATTGTTTAATGACATAGATACACTGATACAACTAATTAATAAAAAAAATAAATGTTCTACAGGAACATGGATTTTAATTGTAATCTCTGTTTATTTAAATTATGTTTTATTCATCTATAAAAAAGCATTGACATAGAGACAAAATTACTGGCAGGGAAAACAGATGCACTAAGGCTTCATTAGTTAATTGACTGAGCACCTCCACAATGGTTAGTGGAAGATCCGTCATTGTCAAAAGCTTCATGTAACATTTCTGACTGCAAAACACCTGTCTAAACAAAAAGGACAACTACAAGTGAATTACGAATATAGGACTATCACCAAACACAGCCAAGTTTTCAACACTCTTTGATCTTGTGCACCCAATCATTTTAACCATTTCACAGCTACATTTATATTATATTATAATATAAATCTGGATAAAACTGAGCATAAGTATAAATGGAGAGAGGAGTGGCTGGAGAGCAGCCCTGCAGAAGGGGCCCTGGGGGTGCTGGTCAGCAGTAGGCTCAGTGTGAGGCAGCAGCGTGTGCCACACCAGCCTCGAGGGCAAACTGCATCCTGGGCTGCATCAAACATCACTAGCCAGCCAAAGGAGCTGATTACCTGGCTGTATTCAGTGTTATTAAAGCTTCACGCAAGTGCTGCCTGCAGCTGTGTGTGCCACAGGGTAGGAAGGATGTGAAGGTCTTCGAATGCATCCAGAGAAGAGCACCAAAGTTGGGAAAGGACTGTTCTGTGAAGAGCAGCTGAGGACTTTGAGTTTGTCTAGTTTGGAGAAAATGAGGCTGAGACATGAGACCTCAGTTCTCTCTGGAGCTTCCGGAGGAGGGGAAGCAGAGAGGGAGGTACTGACCTCTTCTCCCTGGTATCCAGTGACAGGATGCAGGGAAATGGTTCAAAGTTGTGCTGGGGAGGTTCAGACTGAACATTAAGAAGCATTTAGTTACCAAGAGGGTGATCAAACACTGGAACAGCCTTCTTGGCTGTTGGTGGTTGATGGCTCAAGCCTGTCAGTGTTTAAGAGACATTTGGACAGTGCCCTTAACAATATGCTTTAACTTCTGTTCAGCCCTGAAGCACTCAGGCAATTGGACAAGATGATCATTGTAGGTCCCTTCCAACTGAACTATTCTATTCTATATTATTAAATATCAACAAGAAGAAAGGTTGATAAATTATTTTTTGTTATTTTTGATACTTCAGACAAGAGAAAGATAACTTTTTTGAATCTCTGCAAATCAATAATGTCTTCTTTTTAAACAAAAACTGTTCATCTTTAAAAGACTACAGCTGTTATTTCAGAAAGTTCATTGCTTATTTAGCCACTTATTACATCACAACATTTCCTTCTTTTCACCCAGAAGATAGGTTTAGTTTATGTTTTCAGTGTGGTTTTCTGCTAACTCCCAAAACACACAGGGAGACAATATCTTTCTGGGCGGCAATGATACACAAATTAAGTTATTCCTAATTACAGATGACTCCATCAATTTATTTTGTCAATGACTGGCTTCAGAGGTTCCCAATATCATCAAAAACTGTGATGGAACTATTATTGCCTCTTTTGACATATAACTATGTATTAAGAACTTATTCATTAACTGCGAGCTTGTTGCCAAGAGGGTAATGATATAGGCCTAAAAAGCTTTGCAATGGGATATGCAGCATTTCACTGTTAAGCCATTCACCCACATCTGGTCTAGCTTAGCAGTGACCTAAAATCATTACCGTATGAAGGCTCCTTCCTAAGTTATGCAAAAGGAACCTATTTAGTCCAGTTTTTAAACTGAGGAAGTATCCATATCACAAAAGACCCATTAAAACATCCGGCAGAGTCTCCAAGGATTTAAAAAATGAGCTTGCTTAGCCGAAGTTAAATTTATTATTATGTTATTAAATTGCTGATGATTCATTTTCTGCATGCTGTAACCATACAGAATAAAGCCAGTAGATATATTTTTTTGCATATTATACTTTAAACTTTTTAACCTTATTCCAAATATGACTAGAAATAGTCATACCCATTAGATGGCCACAGAGGAGTTCACAATGTTATTTTGACAGGAGCTGAATAGGAGAAGGGGCCCGGGGGGTCTTTAAGTGGCAGTTCTGGCCTGCTTGTATCAGCTGTTACCTTATTCTCCCTCAGCTTCTTATAACCCAGAGCAAACCCACTCAGCCTGTGGCAACCCAATTTTTCCCCTCTTCTGCTTGGGGTAGCTCTGACCAAAACTCTTTCTTCCTTCTCTGTGCCCCTTCTCTAAGTATTTATCCAGATCTGACTCCCACTAGTCGGGCTGTTCCAGGCTGCCTCTCTGCACCTCCTTGTGCAGCAGGAAGCCCTGATACCACAAACACACCCTGGGCACATTCTTTTCTTCCTCACAAATCCCTCCGCTCTCTGCCTGAGCATCCTAAAGGGATACTGTTGACTCTCTTGTTTAGCACTCCCCACATTATTTCTAGCAACAAGAATCACTTCTTAAAAAACAAGCAAAATAAAACTGATCCTGCCAATAAACAATGCAAGGAGTACCTAATAGGGCTGTTACAGTTTTGTTATAGGTCATGTAGGAGGTTATGTCACAAATCTTTAACACTCTCTCACATACCTGCCACATTCCTGGTACGTACATTTGCAGGCCTGCTCTCAGATATATAGTAGCACAGTAGGCATTTCGGGGTGGGGAGGAGATACTTGAGGTCTTTTTTTTTCGCATCTGCGTGTGATTTCACACTCTCTTTCTGACAATGTTAATATAAATAACCATAGTAGTATAACACTAATACCAAAACACATCATAGTACTGTGCTTGGCTTATTTGTTTCTAGGATCTACAAAATCAACTGGCATCTACTGTAACTACTGTTGATTTCTTCAAAATTAAGGTGAATTACATCAGCAGATGGAGTTGTGGATCTTGACCTTAATGTCCTTACTGCCTGTCTACTTTATCACTTTTATTTATGTTTCCCATTAAATAGGACTTCATTCCCTAAGACTATCATTAATAATACCTGTAAATTCATAGTTTAAGTTTGTCACCACGCTTTAGTTAAAAAAAATCACTGTGTGAGACTTCGTTTCCTGTACAACAAGGACGTTTTATTCTCAGATTCAGTATTGGGATTTTTTTAATATTTCAAATAAGAGCAAGACAAAAACAACAAAATGCTAAGACATTATTAACCAGTCTACCCCACTCCACATAAAAATCAATGATTTTTTTCAATCATACTTTCAAGCCATGGATACCTTACTTGGTGTTTTAGAAAATAAAGCAACACATCTTTAAAACTCTTGATGCATTCCTGAAGATTTTTGCTTCTTTACCCTTTTAAAGCTGCATTTCAAAAATTGAAGTCAGGATAAAATGTGGTAAGATTTTTTTTATCATCTCTCAAGAAGGCCAAATATTTATGTTAGCTTCTTGAAAAATCAATTTAAAACCCACCTGCATGATATTACTGGTACTCAGATCTTAATCAGCTTTCCAAAGCACAAAAAAATAATTTAGCACTTCACAATACTATAATAGCAACCAGAATTTCACAGACAAAACCAATAACATTTTCATTTTTTGGCAGGAAATTGAGGACCAAGATTAATTCCAAATCTTTACAGTCATACAGCCCTTTTTCAAACCTTTCAATCTCAAATGAGGCAGATACATTTCAAATAGTTTTTCTTCTTCCAAGAATTCTGCTTTGCATCATTCAATTTCATGACACTTTCCTTGGGGAAATCACAGAACCAGGAAAACAAAACAAAACAAAAAACAAACAACAACAACGACAACAACAAACCACCGCACCATATGAGAAGATACTGGGCCTGAAGCTTGTTAATGACTCCAGTAAGCTTTGAATAAGACCTACAGATATATTTCCATTAGAAGTGAAACATGAGAAGTCAGCAGGGGCAGAATTAGACCTGCACCAAGAACTAAGCACCCCCTGAGGCAAGATTCAGTGGCACGCCTGCAGAGAAAGGATGGTGAGAGGGAATAAATGCTAAGGTAGCTTCAAGAATAACCTCATGCTGACATTTTGGAGCAGGTCCAAAATATAATTTGTCAGCATGCAATATCATCCCAGGTATTAAGTAGACCATCCACTCACTGCAGCTGTGCTGCAGACCCTGCTGCTCTCAGCCTCTGCACTGCTCTCAAGGGAACTCTGACAGTCTTCCTCCTCATCACTGCTGCAGGAATTATCTTACTGGGAGCCATTAAAGTACCATTATGCCTTTTTAGCTCCCTAATTCTCATTTAAAAATAAAAAAACCTCACTCTCAGAAGCTTAGATTTTGTTGGGGGGGGGAGTTGATTTTTAATCAGATTTTCTCTGCTGTGTTTCAGTATGTTCTAGATTTGTTACTTGAAGTCAATGTCCCTGGTGAACACACTTGATGAGTCAAGTGAATGCTTAGATATCAGTCTCCATTCCCACCTTATGCATCTACTCCTATAATCTCTTTAATTTTAAATAACAATGTTTTCCCTCACGTTAAAAAAAGATATTATTTGCATTGCATTACCACCCAAAAAGTGTAATACTGTGTGATTGGTAACATTTCTGGACTTTTTCAGCTCTCAGTACAACAGAGTTGCCAATTGATTCATAATTTTTTTATCAAATGATTGGTAATCTGCCCTATATTTACATATTTATCATCCTTCTAACAGGTCACTGCACAGAATTCTGGGTTTTGTCGTGTTGTCTGTTTCATTCCATTTGAATCTAACTTTGATTCTGCGATATCTTAGAAGGCATCTTAGAAGAATAAGAATGCTAACTTCTGCTTATGGCCCAGCTAGCAGCTATGAACCATTGATAAGATGAGGAGGACTTAAACAGTCTTACGGCACCGATCGCATTTTCCTCACTTTCAGTAAAATGCTTTGAAAGGCTGGAATAAAGCAGTATGCATCCTGGCCCAGGATATAACCACCTCTAACTATTCAGTGCATCCATCGTTTTTCCTCACAAAGATTTAATCTACCAAAACAATTCTTTTTCTCAGTTGCCTGCAGGGAGAAGAAAAATGTTGGACTTTCTTCCAGTGGGCTGTCAAGATGTGTTATTTTGCTGATCAAGGATCTTCAAGTACCCGACACTAATCAGCCCAAGACAGGCTAATTATAATCCCCGAGGCTGCCTCCAGTCTAGGAAAATATTGCTATAAAAAAAAAAAAATTATGAGCCTTGCCAAACTGGCATTTTTCCTAGCTCCAAATTGTATCAAATTTCACTTTAAGATCATATAATTTTCAGGTCAGATGTAGCTGAGGGAAATATCATTTCACAGGCTGAAGGTTTGCTGAGGTTCTCTATAACGCCTTCCCTGTGGTTCTCCCATACCAGTGAAAGCACCTGACAAGTAAAAGAATGTTTCTCAGAACCTTATTTTATCTTCATATATTTGCTTAAGTAATGGCTGTCCATTGTCTGAATTTATTAAGGATTAGTTAAAACCATGAGGTACTACTCAGATTAAAAGAATCCATCAACAATTAAAAGCCAGTAAGAACACCAAGAAACACAAAATTCAATTTCTAAGCCATTCAATAAAGTTCAAAAAAATATGCTTTTGGAATACAAATACATCTAACACTCATTTTAGGTGCTGAGTTTAGCAGACTAGCTTGTTTTATTTACATATTAAATACATGCCCAGATTTAATTTTAACAATTCAAAGGATGAATATAGGAATCAAAGCTACATGCCAGTATATATGTCTAAGGAAGACTAAACTGAAGTGGATTCTAAATTATATTAGAAGTCAGAAAACAATAAAGGGTAATTTGGGGCTACTTTTACTTTTCATAACCCATAAACTGCCCTTCTTGCCATGCTCCTCTTCCCTGAGCTATTGGCACATTAATTGGAAATATACATCCTTAGCTCACTTTGACACAGCTATTCTCATTCCTGAAAATAAATATTTATTAGACTGGAAAGAGCAATATCTCCACGACCCAGGGGACTGCCTAATTCAGAACAGATGTTAGTCCTGTGTATCTTACATCTCATTTTAATGCATGTCCATCAGTCATTATCTGTTTGGGGTTGTTTGCTCTCTGAACAAAATCCAGGCAAAAAAGTTTCATGAAGATCAACAATCGGTGGTTTTATGAGTCGGCAAAAACTGAGAAGACAGCATCTTGTAGAATAATTCTTATCAATCTCTAATTTTGAAAAGGAGCCCTTGAAGATCATGCAAAAACACAGCAGGTCCCCCTTCTTTCATAAAAATTAGTAACATCTCTTTAAGCAGAATGGCATGCACATAATGCCTCAAGCTTTACAGACCAGGTGTTGCTGCCTCTCTGTCTACATGGAAATCACACTCAGACAGTAGAGATATTTGACTGGTCTTTTCAAACCTAATTGTAGAATTAAGCTGATATTTTCGATTAGCAGGCTCAAAAGTTCAGCATACACTACTTATAGATGTAATTTTGTGCTGCCGAAACCACTGAGCTTTTCATACATTTGGTAAGTGTTCTACTGTGCAATCCTTTATCTGAGGACAGAAATCCCCAAAGCTTGTTTCATTCCTTTAGATCTTAACATTGTATTTTCCAGCACCATTCTCTCTGGCATCTGCTACTGTCTTGCCTGTATATATATGTGCGTGGGTAAAGTTAAATTGGTGTCACCTAGCACATACACAGAGTACTTTACAAAGGGGATCAATATCATTATGTCCATTCCACAGGTGATGAACAAGGGGCACAGGTACAGAGACAATGTGCAAGGGGCATATTTACAGAGCCAGAAAGAGTTTCCAGGTCTCCTTGATTCAAGTATCACAGGCTGCTGTTCAAGGCTACCTTTCTCGTAACTTAAACTTTTCTGACCAGTTCTTACTCTATCATCTTAGACTAAAATTTAAACCCAGGAAGTCCTCATACTAGTTTCAGTACATTTTCATGACAAGCACAGGAGGGACAACACCTAAGATCTTTACTCAAACAAATATTGATTTAGTACTAGTGTTCTACATAACTCACCATTCAGGATCTCAAGATGCTGACAAACATTTGTCTGTACTGCCTAATGAGAAGAGGGAACAACAGAGATCTGAGGGGGATTGACTATCTCTCTTGACTAAAGTGACTTTATAAGTTATAATAAAGGGATTACATAGGTGGGACCTGCAAATGATACTGAACTTCCAGTCTAATTCAAAATGGCATAACAAAGCTGAACCAAAAGAATAATTAAGACTTTTTAGAGTAATTCACAAAAATACAAAATCAAGTTTCTCCATTTATTTAAAGGTTTATTTTTAAAATCTAGTGCATTGCAAACAGGTGCCAAGCAGTTGGAGGGTTAACATGTTTTTTTTCTGAAAGAGTAATCACCATTATTGCTGATACACTCTCTGTTCCTACAACATGTCCAGAGTATATTTGGACTTCACCTTCTACAGATACAAGAAAACCCAAAATCCCCTAATTATTTTCAAAGGTTATCTGTGCCTAATGACATCAAAAAACTAAACAAGGGTGCTACTGCTAGTGACCTAGTAAAATACTAGGATGAAATTTTGAGAAGAAACAACATTAGAAGGCAAATTAAGGATCTATAGAATATACCCTGCGTATTTTAATAGCTGACCCTTAAAATGGCAACTTACAATCTGCTGTGTCATTGCCTTAGCAACAGACTAGATGTGCTGAAATCTGACAGCAGCCTTTTCTAGCTGAAGCTATGGGTTTTGAGTGGAGGTTTTTTTAGCGATCAAAATCTGATTTATTATTCTAAGAAAATATGGTATGTTTTAGGAGACTAGCAGTGCAGCTTGAAGTACAAGATGGATACATACTAGCTAGTACAAAAGTGCCTTGGCCAGGGAATTAGCCTCTTCAGCAGGAAAAGCTGTTTCTAAACATGATCTAACACACTTGAAAATTGTAAGTAGCCTGGAGTAGCTACATGCAACAGCTTTGAAAGATGTCCTTATTTGAAAACATTCTCAATAGACCATAGTTATTCCATCAATAACTCTCAGCTCTAAAGTGCACTTTTTCATGACAAAAACTTAGTGTTGAGAAAAAGTCTTTCATTAGTTATGTCATTGCTAACTACTGTTTTATTTGAGTTTCTTTAAGACTTGTCTCCAATATCAGCTTAAAAACAATCTCACACAGCCCTCAGACTTGACAATATCAGGCTCTTTTTGATTTGTATTCATTGTACAAGTTCTATCAGTCTCTCTCAAATAAACACCTGTCAAAATCTTATTTTTTAATTCTTTTTTATTTTATTGTAAGGGAAAAAATTCAATACGTGTCAACTGTTCAACAATATTTCTCAGTGGGCTCAGCTGCAAGCATCGAAGGTTGTACTTCATAGTGTAAAGCAGACGTCTGTCCCTGCTTTCTAATTTCCTACCTAATGAGCGTAATATTTCAGTATTCAGGTATATTGTTCTCTTAATTTTTTATCTATTTTGCAAATGTGTTTTGCTAGATTGACTGTCTTGGCAGAGAATATTCTGTCATAGCAATCTGTCAAACAAAGTAGAAGCACTTATCCAGTCAATAAAGGAAATGTTGCTTTAAAACAAATGTGGCTTTTTTGTTGTGCAGGGGGCGTTTTTTAAACTAAGAAGTGCACAGAACATTTTCCTTTCTAGTGCCAACAAAGCATATAAAGGTGTAGCTTCTTATTTCATTTAATCAATACAGTCAAGGTTTATCTAAAACACTTTTATGAGCAGATATTCCTCATTTGAAAAACGAGAATGTTCCCCCATTTCTCATGTTAATTTGCAGCCTAATTTATAGCAGATAACAACCATTTTTTGCCTTAAATCTCTTGAAAGTTCATGGACTTCTGCTAAGGGCTCAGCTTTATCCAATAAAACCAACAACAACAAAAAACAACCAACCCAAGAAAACAAACCTGGAAGCACAAAGAGGAAAATACAAAGACAGACAGACAAAATATTATGTTTATTTTTTTTTATTAAGTTCTATACAAGCAATAGGAAAAATAGCTTTTTCTCCCAGGTCTGCGAGGGATTTTCCAAGAAACTTGAGTATGTTACTGATCCCTTATGAGGGAATATTTAGGAGAAGTGAGGAAAACAGTTTCTCACCTCATTATAAGCTGAAAATTACTGCAATCGAGTCAGGAAAGACTCAGGTATTCATACAACCCCTCGCACTGTAAGGGTTTGATCCAAGCTTTGGTAGAGATATCTGAAATGTTTTGTTATTTTAAAACTTAGTAATAACCCTGAAGTCCCACAAGTTTTCTATGTCTAACTTTTCATAACCTCATTTTAGAAACTGTCCAGAAGAAATGCAACATTTTTCCAAGGGAATTAGTTAAAAAAAGAATGACAACTTCGTAGAAGAGAGCAATTACAGGTATAACATTCAGGAACAGCAAGCTGGAAGGAGCAAGTAAGATACAGAGGAAGTCAACACAAAATAGGATTCAGAGGAGCTGAAAACAACAAATGCAAGTCTAACACAGCCTGCAAGGAGGCATTATGGAGGTTAGGAGGTGGGATGCATTTTAAGACTGAAGTAGAGACTTGCTGTGAGCTTTTAGAACAGAGAGAAAATGCTGTAAAAATTACACAGGGGGAAAAAAAAAAAAGAACACAAAACAAACACACTTTTGTATTCAGATACATGCCTCTTTTATTTTATCCACGCACCAAGCTAGTAAAAAATTTATATTAATCTTTGACAGCTCATGAAGCAACTTCATGTCTGCATCCTAATCCTGAAACTATGACATTGATCTTACAAGACAATCAGTACAGAGCAACTCTTGAAAAACAAAAAACATATACAAAAGTAATAGATATACAGTTGAACTAAAAGCAGAACTAATTATTTTAGTTGGGTGCTTCCTCAGTTAAACACCAGGAGTTGTTTTAGTACAACCTAATGCTAACAAAAGCTGTCTAAGTGTGTCAGCTCCCACAAGACACTGTAGCATGGAGGCTGAGAAAACTATTTTATAGATCTATTTCCTCATTGCAATCACTGACATTGAAAGATCTCTTTGCCAAAGAGAGAACACACATTTCAGCTAAATGCTTGGCACACTTGGGGTCTCTGAGAAAGTAACTGGATGTGGGGCACCAGTAGTACTGGGGGTCAGATATTTCTGTGCCTGCTCTCAGGATCACAGGAGCCTGACTGCTGCACTGAGGGTCAGATGGTTCCCCTTGCACACGCCCTTTCTGCTGCCTCACCCTGCAAAACAGTTTGTCCTCCACAGAGCTGACTACTTGCCCTGGGTGCTCTTAACAGTTCCAGAAAACACTGGGCTAACAAAGGTAAGGAAGTATCACTACAATTCATAGTGTTCATCCTCCACCCTTAATTTTGAGTCTGATACTCTCCTCAGGACACAAAAATTATCCCCCAGGTTGGAGGACACTCCACTTATGTTTACAACCCATCTCCACTTCCTTAGATGACATTCTTTCCACAGCTGAGAGAAAGTCCCTCCTTGCCTGGCACCAGGATTGAATACTGGACAAGAAGCAGGAGGCGACAGCCTTTTGGCCAAGTCTGCCAGGGCAAGCCTGTATCTGACACATGCCATGAGAATTGAGAGCTCCCACAGAGCGGAGAGCATTCCTGGCTTGAAATATCTTGTCTGAAAGTGCCAGACATTGGAAAGTACACCGAGCTGAATTTTTTGACCTTGGAGGGATGAAAAGCTGAGTCAGCCTTGCTGGGATTCAAAGTACTCAGGAGTCCAATATTTGAAACCTGCCTTTCATCCACCAAACAGGAAGAGAAGAGCTACCTGGATTGTTTTTTTCTTTATTACCTGACCCTTCTCCTCATGAACCAGAACTTTTCTGGAGGCTTTTTGAAAATAAGAAACCATTTGCTTCAGGAAAGCACATTTTGATACTATAAAGAGCGATTATTGTGATGAGCCTTCTAACATATATACACATATATATGACCATATCAAACTTACAAAGGCACTTACATTGCACATTTTTAGAGTTTTTTTGGTGGATGTGGAGATAGGGGCTTTTATTTTTAAATCAACAGAAAAGATTAGATACAAAACCAAATATAAGAAAGAAAACACTCCATAGCCCTTTGTACAAGAGAACCGATCAAACAGCATACATGTCTGCTCATCAAGCAAGGGCCAGGTAGCCTTGAAACACTGACAAAATAGAAAATGTCTGTAGCAACAGCTTGTTAGGGTTAGGAATGTAGATGAGGTCTGCCTTGCCCTATGCCAAAGCCTGCAGAAGCTGAGAAGCCTAGGATGGCAGCTGCCTTTTCAAGAAAGTTCTGGATCATGACAGTAACGTCAGATATGATTGCCCATCCATTTCCATATCCATCCACTGTATGTCCTGCTCCCTCACCAGTCTAGACTCCTCCTAGCTCTCCATTCAGCTCAGCTTTTCCATTTGCTCCTTCTTTTCCTGTGGCAGGAAAGACTTGGCCCAGCCTAGGTGACTCATGATAGGGATAACATAAAATTTTTCTTTTTCTCTGCGCCTAGAATCTGCTTTAATGAATGTCTATTTTCATCAAAAAGGCAAAGCAAAAGCCACCTTTTCCCTCCTCCAGTTCACAGAAGTTAGTATTCAGACATAAATTAGTTCCAAGGCAATTCCTTGAAATCATCTTTATATTCATGTATCATTAAATTTATCCCAGTAATATCAGTATAATGTCTCATTACAAAATTTACAGAAATGTCTGAGCACTTCTGATAAAGAGGACTCCTTTGATCTGACTTTCAAGGAATGAGTTCCTGAACACAGATTCATTCCAGATCTGCCATAGGTGGGAAGGACAGGACACCCATCCAACACTGTTCTACTGCAACATGATCCACAAAAGATAAAGTCTGGAGCATAGGGTTCCCTCAACTCCTCTTTAGAGAAGAAAGAAAACTTCCTTCCATTGAGGACACACTCTGATCCCCTCTAGGTAGGCTTTAAATTCATATGGTACCAAAAAATCCACAACTTATTAAAACTGCACAAACTTCCATTGCTGGAGTCAGGTTTCGTCATCAGCTCCTAAGCTGCTTTGGGAAGAATCAAGTTTCTGTTTCTATCTGCATTCAGTGCTAAGTTATGTAAAAACTACTTAATTGATAATATAATAAAACCCTTTAGAGTAAAGATTGAACAGTAACTTCCTTTCAGTTCACTAGTACACACTCGTCTCTAACTACACATCAGTATGATTCTGCATATACAGAAGAACTCTAACCTTCAGATTAAGTGTCCAAATTCAGCTACTTCAGGGAAGAATACATGTATTTACAAAATGGATTACCTTCAGTAATGGTGAATAAGACCAGCTGTGGAACAAAGCTGAAAGCAACCCAGTTTTCACACTGTCTAATGCTGCCTCACTTGTCCCAGTTGTGAATCTGCCTCAACAACAAGTAAAATTGTATTATATGTGGAGTGTTTCTACATTTGGTCATGCTCTGACTCAGGCAATTAGGATTGCTTTTCATAGTAAGATCCTCTTCATCACTCCATACTCTTCCATATCCTCATATAACAGATCTCAGTGCAACATTTGGGCTTGTACAAAGATGAATAGGAAGCATTCTACAATGAAGGCATTCAGCTGGAGTCAGAATTAGCCAAGATTACCAAGAAACAAGTCATGTCATCACAACTCCGTTTCTAGCAGGTGTTTCCCAGGGCAAACAATGAGAAGTGTGTGGAATAGACAGTAACAGGAACTTTTAAAACAGTGTCTAAAAAATAACATGATTTGCATTCTTGTTACTGGGGACAAAATAAAAATCTGCAATGGGAGCTTCATACCAAGTCATCTCTCCATTAGTACTATCAAACGTTGTTCTTTTTCCCCTAGTATGTTTCCCTAAGTTTTAACTTTATTCTGAGAAATTCCAGTTGTAATCAAGTCCCTTCCAAAGTCCAACAAAATACATTATTATTATTAATATTTCAGCCAAACATGTCTTATATCTATGTCTTATTAACTGTACTTTGATGGTCCCTAAAGCTGCAAGTTGAAGGCATTGCTCATCAGCTCTCTTCACATCTCTAATTCTGATGCCAGGCAGACATCAGCTGTCCTGCCCTCCCCCCCTCCTCCTGCTAACTCATACCTTCAGAGTTTGCTTGATGAGAGCATAGGAAGCGCAGAAGGCCAATACTTTTTATACTGTAAAACGCATCACAAATAAATAAAACAACATCATTCCAATGTTAATTTACAGTCATTTGCTTTGTGTTTTGCAGTAGGAAAACCCAACAGATGTATCCAGACCATGTTGAAAAAAAAACACATACAGTACGGACTGTCTAATTAAGATATGAGCCCTATTCCAGCTTGTGCCAGACAAGACCATCACATCCACCCTTATGAGGAGCAGTCGGATCTCATTACATTTATTATTCCATACTTTATCAAATATAAGGGACTAAACATGACAATAAATATAGACATCACTACAAAATTAGTGGTTGCTTTTTTTTTGCTGCACTTTTGAAATATAAAGCACACAGGAAGAACAGAGCCAGAGACCACTCCCTAATTCCTAGTGGACATATTGATCAATTAAAGTGACATATGTCTGGTCTTTTCTTCCCTTCTAATAGCTAGCAGCTGAAAGACTAAATCTTTTAAACATGCAAGATCAAACCATTAATGTTGTTATATACCATCTAGCAAGATTAACTTGAAGTTAAACAAAATTAACCTGGCCTCCAGAAGCAAGACCTTATTACAAAATAAACAACTATTCAACATTGTAAAGAATTTCTAAATATTGTAGTCATTATTTTAACCAGCTTTCTAAATATAAAAGATAGGTGTTTTTTCCCAAGATAAAGGTGGAAGCCTTTTTAATTATTCCTATTATTTTATTCATAGCAAATCCTCTCAGAATGCCTGAATCTTTGGCTACACCTTTTACTGCAGTTGCAGCAGAAAAAAAAATGCTTGTTTTCTTCCAGTGAAAGATAGATCTAAAATTCACTAAATTCATATTATTATTTAAAAAACAGATTCAAAGAAAGTAAAATAGTAGAAGAGCTAAAAGCTACTGTACTTTCAAAATATCTGGTAATTGTTTGATAATTATATCAATGTTTTGCTTTTTTAAGAATACAAGTAGAAATAGGACAGTACTGAGCCATGTTTAAAATCAATACTGTTCCAGTTGCTTGTCCAGCACCGGTTCGCAGAGTATTTTCTGTACTATCATGCTATGGAAGGCCAGTGAAAGTAAATAGGTGATATTCATGCTATTAAAATAAAATAGGTTAAATGAGGAGGTAAACATAATGGGAATGCTCAAATGAAGAGACAGGGAAAGGAACAAGCTATGTTTATGGCATTAGAATTGAAAACAGCTATTCTTTCCATTTAAGCAAATCAGACAGTAGCAACTTTAATTGGACTGTAAATTTAAATACATTCTCTTCAAATGTTCAGGCTATTATCACAAATGCAAAGACAAGTCTAAACATTCAGATTGAATGTGTTTTCTGTAGGCCTTTGTCTTTGCCAGTCTGCCTGAAAAATAATATTCAGGCATGCAGCATCTTTCTCCAAAATGATTTTCACAAGGCAAACCCCACACACTTACATTAGGAAAACCTTATAAAACAGGAAAAAATAACATTACAATTAATAACAGCACAATATTTTGCACTTACCATGTCCTGTTCAAATCATCCTCTTTTGATGTTTACGGCACATCTGTAAGATGCAATACTAGGAGGTGCCTTGTGTGACCTGCTGCATGATGCTGTGACATCAGTTCAGATGATGCAGCTCATTATGGGAAAGACTGTTGTTGCTATGGCAACTGAGATGTGATACGAATCCTTACTGCATTTCCAGGGGAGTCTGAGACAATACGGAAGCCCTTTAAAGAAACAGACAAAATGCAAACAGGCTTTTAAAGTACAGTGCCACAGATTTTAGAGCCCATGTTAGCATATGCCTTTTATTACAGAATATTTTAGACAAATTATTCCTACATGGTGATACAGAATTGAGATGTGTGGGCTATAAATTATTTCTATATTTAAAACTTAATATTGTGTGTTTCAATTTAAGAACAATTTTTATAAGTCAGATTTGGTTATCATGTCAGAGAACCTTTTAAAATAAACAGTCAGTAGCATGACTTTTAATACTAGGGCTGTAAAGATGGTAGTTATTGAACAGTATTTTAAGAAATATATATTTTCATGCTGCCCCACCCTGCTCCTACATCCAATCTGTCATTTACAAGAAAAATCTTGTTGCTAGGGAAAAACACTTGATACTTCAAAATGAGCAGATTTCACACTGTTGAATGAATGACAATGAGTTAAAAAAAAAAAAAAAAGGCAGAGGGTGGCTTTTTATTCATGAGAGGGTAAAGAAGTTTCCAGCCAACCAAGTAAAAATCTCCTTATCATTTTTCAACTGTAGGGCAAACTGCGCTACCATCTGCATGCTGAGTAGCCTGGCTTTCATCTGCCCATCAGACAGACAGATGAGTGAAGATTCCAAAAGCTGCAGACAAGCTTCTGCTAGTGCCCAGTGGGCCACACTGCTCCTCACCTCCAGGTAGAGCAGGAAGGCCAGCAAAGTAGAGAGCCCCTCCCCATAACCTAAGTGAAGGACTGGGGTTGGAGGCTGACCCTGTAGATGTTACCTTCTGCAGCAGGAACCTGCTCACATCCTCTTTTCACAGTAGTGATGAGAAAAGCAAAGACTATGTGAATGAGCTGCCTGGAAATTAAAATTCACAGCTAAAGAACCACCAGCACATTTTTGGCCACTTGCCAGTTTGATTTGGTGAGAAAAGTTTCTGGCAAAAACTGCTTTCCCTAGCCATGAAAATCCCTTTCTACATAGTAGGGAAAAAAGTACACAAAAGGCTGGACCCTCTGCTCTTGATAATGTGAAGCCCAGTGCAAAACAAAAGCCCAGCTTAAACCAAGAAGCCTTAATGTCCTGAAGATGTCCAGTCATGTCCAATGAGGGTGCCAATGTCTGAAGCCCTTCATTCTTTTAAACTTCATCCTGTGAGTAAAAATTTTGATATTTGATTTCAGAAAAAACCATACAAAATATTTACACACTCTTACCCACCACCCACCTTTGAAAAAAATAAAGAGGAGCCTTTGGTATCTTTTGATTAATGGATTAAATACAAAGCCTCTCCATAAATCTAGGAAATGCCATAACGTTTCTAATTAGTGCTGTCTTGACATGGTATGGTCTCATTCTTGACAGTTTCTCCCTTCTCCTATTAATCCTATGTCATTCTGAAAAACACAATAAAGCTTTCAAACTGACTCAGTATCAAAACCAATCTAGTGATCCATAATGAAGTGCTATGCACAAAAGAGCTGTAGTTCTAGAATTTTGAACATTTAAAACTTTCTTAGGTTTCCGAGGATGTAATTCCCAATATAGCAGGGGACAACATTATTGAAACATGATTTGGGTTGGAATGACATGAAAACTAAGGTATGTCATTGCAAGTTAGCGAAGTTTATAGTGTGCTGGATGCCGTTCTGTTCAAATGACATGAGTTTTTGAAGTTTTCCTTAAAGGAACTATTTTTGATTTGTTAACTAGTATTTGTAAGATTGCATGCCAGACAGCTACACCAGGAACATCCCAGGCAGAGTGTAAACTAAGGATTTGTTGTACAGGTCTTATGAATGGTGACTTTACATGGAGGACTACAACCACTACTTGCTAAAAATGTATGAATAAAAAAGGTAGCAGTCGCAAACTTTGTAACCTCCTAATTAAAGCTGCAGGTCTAGAGGAAGAGAGCTGGACGTAGTTGTTATGGATTTTTTGGGTTTGTTTAAGAAAAAAATTAAAATTAAGCTTCTGTTTCAAGACAGCTGCAGTTATTACCCCAACTCAGGACTGACATATCTTCTAAATTTAAGCCTTAAAATTGCTTTCTATTGGCATTCCTTCCAGTTCAGTGGAACAGGAGATGGAGAAAGAGAGCTAAAACTATTCTATCGCCACATGAATATCTTGATCATTCTGAAGTATAACCAGCATGTTTCCAAGCCAAAAGCACAGAGCTTTGACTATAAGTTTTTCCTATCAAAATAGAAATATTTTATCCTCTTTCAATCATGACAATGCAGGTCAATGATGGGCATAAATTACTAGCTTTAAATTCTTATTTTAGTCACATTCTGCCTCTCCAACAGAAGCTGTTGCATTTCTCCCTTTCCCCACATTGGCACCCCCATGGTTGTTTTGAAAGGAACAAATTTTATTGATATTCATTTGAAAGGGAAGAAGTGTTTAATCTACCTACTGCCAATGCTTTCGATTTTGATCAGCTTATGCGAATAACCAACATTTGCACAGTCCACAGAGGTTTTCAATAAGCAAGTCTTTGCCATCTTTGCCATATAAGTAGGCACAGCCTTAACTTTAAAAAACTTTATTTCCCTTCAGTGAGTAATAATCCAGAGATTAACCTTGACATGATTTATTTTCCATTTAACTATGTTCAAGCACATGAGCTAGGAGTAAACTCACAAACACAACTAAACAAAGTAAAATGCTATTGCAGACCTTTTCTTTGCATAATTGAGACATTTTCTTCTGTGGTGTTTCCCCCTCCAAACAAAGGAAAGCAATTGCTACCTGGTTGCCACCCTACTCACATAGCCAACAGAGAAAGGGGAAAGTACACTGAAGGACCAAAGCAAATGAGAATTACATATTCTAAATTACCTGTCAAATAAGCCAGAAGCAGGTTTTAAATTAAAAATAAACATAAACAGCACAATCATAATTTACTGAATGTTGATGCTCAACAGATCAAAGGAAACCTTGATTCTCATTCAAGATTTTGTAATGCACTTCAAGAACACATCTCCCAGATTTTGCGTGGAGTGCCTTAACCAAACAGCTATATTTATCAAGGTCTCTATTCTGATGTTGACTCTGTCAGAAGGAAAGGCTAGGTCATACACATTGATAACCCTATCCCTCTTCTCTAAATGGAAAGGGATATTAATCAAAGTGTTATTGAATCTATTGTATTGAATCTGTCAATTGAACATTGCATTGCAAAGGAGAGTTATACACAGTCTGCCTTGACTGAACTCATTAAACATCTATGTTTACCTACACTGTTACATAGGGAGTATTTTCCATTCTGTCATCAAGGTCATTTGAGCCTCTGTTCCTACAGTAAGGGAGAGCAGGCGTGGGAACTGCTGTTATGGTGCAAAATTGCACCCTTGTATGAAGTAGAAACAGCACAAGTGATCCCACAACTACACAACTCAAAGACACTAGTCAAAACCATACATCAGTTTCTTTTAAGTTTGGAGCCTCTCATATGTACTAAATCGTTATGTTGAGAAGACTTTGCCTACATGATTCACACTTGTTACTATAGCCTGAAGGGGATCTGCATCACTGATTTCCTATCTGCACATGGGTCACTGGTTTCTTATTTGCATCTGGTCCCAAGAGAGACCATGAGATTACAAGACTTCAACCACCCAAGAAGGATATTATTAACACAATAAGAAAATGCCCTAGGTCTTCAGCTTATTAAAATAATATTTATATAAAAAATAATAATAAAAAATTAAAATAAGCTTGAGATTTTTCTCCTTATGTTATTAAATACAACCTATCTGCAATATAAAGACCAGTCAAGTTTAATAGTAAAACTTAAGCTTTTCCAAATCAAGTTGTAAATCTTGCTTCCAAAACTTTTTGCCTACTCCATCGTTTACTATAATAGACAGCACCATAGGTCACAGTCTTGGTTTTGCCTCTGTTATAGCCATCTCTCTTGACTAATGTACCTCATCATGTGCACTTTTCCATATTTTCTGAACTTATTTCTCATGTTTCCTCTCCACTTATACCAATCTTAATCAAAGTTGGGACCTGATCACTTCATATCTTGAAAACTGCAAAATCGTTGTCTCCAAACACCAAAGATCAGTTTTACTCCTTTCCATTCAGGATATTACCAATAAGTTTGTCTTTCTGGCTCATCTTATATTAAGCTTTAAATCCTTAAGTATTAAACATAATTAATTTTATTTTTACACATTGGAAAACTCTGCATAGTTTCATCTTCCTGCTCCTACAAAATTGACTACATTTCACTCTGCCAGTAACTTTCAAGCCTATTCCTCCTACAAGCACTTCATTTTCCACTCCCTCCTGCCAACAAGAAAAATGCTCACTAAAAAAAAATAATCTTCATCTTTATTAAAATTCTACTAATATTGCTTTGCACAGTTATAATCTAATTTGTAAACAAATAGGAAAACAACAAGCTGACTGCCATCACTGATTGACTGCCATACTATACTTGGCCAATATGTTCTAAACATCCTATTTGCTTTCCCCACCTCAGCTTTCTCCAGTCAACCTGTGATACTCCTCCCCACTTGTTTCACGTGTTCACTATGTATTACCTTTTAGGAACAGGCTAGTGGCATAAACTTAGTACACACAAGAGACTGAAAAATCCATGGGAGAAGATGAATAATAATTCCAGCTCCAAGAGGCTGCATTTACAGCTATTTGCACTGGAACTGCTTAGTTTAAAGTTAGCTGAGCATTTTACTATTAGGCTTAAATTTAGTTTAGCTTAAAGCTAAGTCACCTCCTATGCTAAAACACAGTATGTAGGCTAAAACACAGCATGATTTGCTATACTAGCTAAAGCAGGGATCTATTTTTACAATCTGAAAGCAACAGTCATTTAACAGAAACAAACAAACAAACAATGTTGTTCTCTAAATAGGGCCAACGATTTTAAGAGCTTCTATTTATAATGAGGCTGCTTTAATTTTTCATATTTTCTTTTTAAAAACAAAGTTTGGCATTCAGTGGAGTCTAAGTTAGTATTTAAATGCAGTGGGATGGTAAAAAAGTCTGGCTACTACTGTAACAGAATATGGAAACTATGGGTAAAAAAAGAAAAACCACAACAGGAAGAACACAGCAAGAAATATCAGAAACTTCTGGTCCTCATGGGTTGCTGCAAGGCACTAAGCCCCACTATACAGAAGTAGCAATTAGCACTGGCAGAAAACAACTCGTATTTTTAAGAAGTAAATGTCACATGTCAGTTTGATAGCTCTGAAAAAAGACAACTTTAAAGAATGGAGTGCAGAGTACATCAGCACATTACAAGCCCTACTTGGCATATTACCACTTCAGGTTAACTAGTCTGTGTGGTAGACACTTTTATAAGGAGAATAAAAAATTTCACATTCCAGTCATTAACCTATTTGCTGAAATTACCCAGATTCTGGGACATAGTAAATTATGCGAGGAGGCAAAACGTTATTTTTAAAAAAAAAAAAAATTGTTTAAAAAGCTGTGGCTGCTCGTTTATTTCATCTTGGTTGTTGGTATCAAACAACAACTAATGTCGTTCACTATCAAGTAAAGAGTGCATGCTAAGACGTCTATGCCTGGGGAGGAGCTGTACATACCACTCTCAGGACACACAGCTGCAGTTTTTTGGGAGATCTGTGCAGGCCTTACTAGCAGTGTACATACTGCTAGTAAGTACACACTACAGAAGCAATCTCGCCAAACTTTACAAGTTTACTTACTCTGGGCTATAAATAACAACTGCTAACATTTACTACCCAAGGGCAACCACACTAGTTAAGACATTATTATGGCTAGAATATCTTGTTGGCAACTTGCTTATTCAGAACCACTACCATGTGGTCATGCATGTATATCTTTAAATACCTTATTTTGTATATTAAAAATATAGTCACTGTTTACTATTTCTGTTAATTTTAGATTAAATTTTGTATTACAAACATCCTCACATCAGAGTGGGCTTTAGCTGTCTCTTGGGTCTTGGACAAATATCCTTTGACCATCAGAGGTGAGGCAATATTTGTATCACTAATTGCCTCTCTATATCCAAGAGGTGGCTTTGATTACAGTTATGGTCCATACAAATGTTTTGGGCTGTAGCAACAATAAAAACAGTTGAGCAGATGTAACATTACCACCCAGACTGAAGCACCACGTACATTTAATGTCCCAGTACATATGGGCATGCTGCAGATCACTCCACTCTGAAAATGAGTTCTTTAGGTGGACATGGCCTCTCCTTCCCTTCAGTTCCCATACCCTTTGAGGCATGCCCCAGACCAACAGGTGCTAAATCTGGTCAACAAGACAGTACTAGTGGGAGCTTCTTGCAGCTCTTGCAAATTCATAAAGGCCCCAAAATATAAAGTTTGACTGTGGAGCATAGGTTGAGTAGACTTTCTGCTAGAGAGCAGCTGCAGGTGCTCACATAGGATGGGTTCAGTGACCCAATACTCTGGCTGGGCCGTACCTGGCTTTTACCAGAATTTCTTTCAAAGTGGTGAAGTTGTTGGGAGTTTGAGAAGAAAAGGCCAAAGCCATGCCAGGGCTGAAACAGCCCGTTGTTTTTTGAATGCATTTTCTTTAAACAGTTCCAGGAAGCTGGGCATGTTCACAGGACAATGTAAATCAACTTATGACAAACCACAGCAACAGAGCAGATTTATCCACTCCCTCAGATGGCAAATCAGCCAATGAATATGTGCGCAAAACAAAGTGAGGGATTGAAATCTGATAACCTGTGTGCAGCATGCCTACTGCCACTTGGGCAGATCCCTCTCCCCAGGGCCAGGTGTGCTGGCAGTGCTCAGCAGCAACACTTGATCCTAATGCAGCAAAGTGGTCCCCAATAGAACCAAAACACTGAGAAGCAGAACTGTCCTCAGGACACATTGAATGCAATGGTCCCACCAGACACGGGAGAAATGCCAAGGAAATTTCAAGCTGCCCAGGTGCTCTTCCAAAGGCAAACTAAATTCAGACTAGTTCATACTCCTGCATGAGCTTAAATTAGCTTTCTGGTTCAAAGCAGGAATGTGTTTTCAAAGCAATTCTCCCGATCATCCACATTTATTGCACTTGCATTCAAAGCGCTGAACAGTCTCCAAGGACATGAACGGCATTTCTTTCTCATGAAGCTAAACCAGAAGACATACTCAATGAGTGCACCCAATGCACTCCAACTGCTAAGAGGTATTTGATTCTGGGAACTAGACATGGTTTAGTCTGCAGCAAAACCTCCTGCAATGCTTCTAATGCATACATTTTGCCCCCAGCACCCACTGTTTTGCTCCACAGTTCTCTCACTGAGTGGCAGGGCTTGCCTGGGCAGGGGCACTGCCACTGAGGCAGGACAGTGACACCAGGCTGACACTGTGGGATGCCTGCTATGCACCTTCACTGTTAACAGCTCCAGGAACAGATGGCTCTAAACCAGCATTATTAGCTCTGTGCTACAGTAGCTTCACAATTTTGAAGCTGCATAGCTTCAAAATCTGACTTCTCCCCTAAGACAGTACAGCTGCATTCACACAACACAGCATCTGATCTAATAAGTCCTAGTAGACTTGAGCTGGCTCTGCATAATTGCAGACTTACAACAAAACTACAGTCTTTTCCCCACTCTCTTCCTCCTCCAGGCTCTCACTATGCTACAGCCCATCTCACCCCACCTCTTCTTTGCTTGCATCCTTCCCTAACAAATTACTTGTATCACTCAACCTCCATGTGCTCTTGGTCTTCAAAATCTCTAAGAAACACAAGTCACATATGTTGATAGAACTTTTCAGATGTTACTGACTACAACCTCCAAACACTGCATTCTCACTTGGTGTGCTTGTGCCTCCACAGTCCTTGGCACATGGGGACTGACACCGCCTCATGCCTCCATAGTCCCCATAACTGTCCAGTCAGGCCTTCACCTGCCACTGGGAAGGAACGGGCATCTGTGCTTTGGATGGTAGATAGAAAAGGGATCTTACTATTTTGAGGCTTGATTCCACAGTTTTCCATACAAAATTCATAAAATGCAGCTAAGATAATCCAGTTATTTACTTTCCATCAAAAAAGATAAAAAATATAAATCTTAATCCTTTCTTTTTAGTCCCCTAACTTTTCAGCAGTGCAGTTCCCCACCTTCCCTCACACTAATGAAACTTGTCAGGTAATTTCATCAGCCCATTTAACTCACTAGTTCAGCCAAAAATGATCCAGTTTTTGCTGGGTTTATATCCTGCTAAATTAGTAAAATAAATTGACTGACTGAGGCTAAACAGTTGAGTCTTTGCCACTCCCACTTTTGGGAAAAGTATGCTGATAGATGGTTTCGCCTCTCCCTCCAAACTACATATTTCTCTGACATATTTTTTCTGGGCTTGGTGGGGAAAGGTTCATACCTCAGAGAGCGCTTGATGATGAATCAGGGCTGGCGATGACAGGAGATGACCTGACATTTTCTTCAGCGCAGTTACATAGTGCTTGTATGTATTGGTCCTCTTACGGGCTTATTCTCCCCCATCACCTGAGCGGCTCATGCCTCCAACTGATCAAACATCATCAGAGCATATATTTCCCTGTCTTCTGTGTCCTTCTTTTCATTTTGTGCTTATACTGGATTTGTCTTTTTTGTGAGTTTTGTGAAACACTTGTCCATCCCCACTATGGTATACGAACAGAGATGTTTTTGTTCAAGAGACATCTCTGCTCTTTAGTTTCCTCTGCTTTCTGCCATGTGTAAATTGTTTGCTTCAATTTCAGTTTCTTTCCTAACTCATCACTACCACACCAAACCCTTCTCATTTCCTTTTTCAAAACCAGTTTAAGGCACAAAACTTCCTCACCCTTAAAACACCTCCAGAACAGATGGCTTACTAGCATTCATTTGTTTGGCAAAGCTCTTCATAAGTTCTGAAGAACTTTTTTCACAATTTCAAAGAAATCTATTCTTAAGACTCCCGTATTTTTTTCTAGTCATTGTGTGGGTCATCAGGCAGAAGTACCAAGGTACCAGCAGTTGCTCAAACTGATCAGGGCTAGAAGTGAATTTGGAGAAGGGCAACTTCAGAAAGATTATATATAGACAGCTTCTTAAAAAGAAGCTATATGAGGAATCTAAGAGTTAATCTTTGCAGGTAGGCTACAGACTGGCTACTGAAGGGTAAGAAGCCAATAAATAGCAGGGTAAGGACATTAGTGGCAGGAAGATATCTTTCAAACAGAAAAAGCCACATCCAAATGAGGAATGTAGAAAAGACTATAAACCATGGCAGTTCAAATGTGAAAATGGAATGTCAGCAACAACAAAAGAGGTTGAGGAGAAAAGCTTGAATAAGAAGAAAAACAAAGCAGGCTATAACTTCTTTCTTGAAAATAGCAGGAACAGAAACCTCATCAAGTTTATCAAGCTAGTAGGTAACCTAGATATGCAAGGGATACTAGTAAGCTAAGACCATAACAAAAAACTTAATCTAATTTTCATTTTTATGGTTACTATGGAAGATACTTACAAAATTCATACCTTTACAGAAAAGCCACCAGATGGATCTCAAGTATAAAGAGTATAAAGAAGCTGTTATGATACAAATAGGAAAAACAAACGAGCAGAATAATAGTCTTCAATTAGGAGTACAAAAGAAACTCAAACATGAAATAACTAAGATACTAACAATGATATGCTACCTCTCCTTTTCAAACTGCCTTGATAACTCAAGCGTGGTGTGTAAAATACCTGGCACTGAATTTCAAAAGGATTGCACAGCATATCTTGAAAAGAGGGAACGAGTTAATTCAGTGTCTATGCTGAAGAATAAATAGAATATAAGACACAAAGACCTCAATAGATCTCTGAGGTGCATACTCTTTTAGTAAAATGTGTGGCAACTCTTCCTCGCTGTATTGTTTGTCACAAATTCTTTCATAGAATCATAGAATCATAGAATCATAGAATAGATTGGGTTGGAAAAGACCTCCAAGATCATCAAGTCTTTGTGTAAGCAAGTAAATGACCAAAAACAGTCCAGGTGATACTATCCACATGGATTTCCAAAAGGTACTTGACAAGGTGTCTCACCATAGGCTCTCAAGACTATTAAGTAGCCTGGAAACAAAAAGGAATTCTTAGATGAAATATAGGAAAGGTAGGAGAAAATGATTCATATGGTAGAGAGAGGTCACCAGGGGATTTCTGACAATAGGTGATGTGGTGTGGTGTGCTAGTAATTCTGAGTTATTCAGTCTGGTAAGGATGAGGGCTGCCTCTGAAAAAGCACAGGAAGAAGTTACATGAATAAATGGCTATACATTAAAAGGGCATATAAATTTCAGTAGGCAAAGTAGTACCATCAAGTGACATACCTAAGAAACTTCATCCTAATTTTGCAAATACAGTGGTAGGTGGTGAGGTGTTCATTATGAGTCAGGAATGAGATCTTGGGGCCTTCATAAATAATTCGATGCAAACCTGAGCTCAGGGCTGTAGAAATAAAAAAAAAACAGGTAAGCAAAACCTAAACAAACAAAAACCCACCAACCCAACAAAATTAAATACTTTTAACTTATTTCCTGAGAGACTAGTACAAGCCAGCGCTCACCTTACTGTAATAAAGGTATTAAAGCCAAAATCAGTGTCTCCCCTACTGTAAGGGAACCCACAGCCCATCTGTCTCTCCTCCCTGACAGGGAAATTATGGCTGCTTTTCTCCTTTGCTCCAAAAGCAAGAAGAACACATATGATTCTTAAGTTCCTCATACAAGTCTAATCTTTGCCAATGGTTCTGCCTGAAAGTGCTCAAATACTCTACCAACCACCCTTTTTGTAATCTGCCAAGGGAATAACTTGGTTGACAGTGATCCTATGCTGACTCTCAGCAGCTGGAAATGGCTGTCATGTTCTTCACTGAAGTTAAGCCTTGAGTGTATTTTATAATGTCTGTTTAGACACTCTCCCTATTAGATACAAAATTATATCAATCTTATAAGTGTAATTTGGAATAAAAAAATGAAGTGCTTAAATGTCTGTCACCTACCTTTTCCTAAATACTAATTGCTTACTGGTATTAAAATTGCAAGAATCTTTGACTTCTCAGATATTTGATGAAACTTTTGTTCAAAGTCTGCTTTTTTCAAGGCACTATTTCAAACCTATAATAGAATCAGTAGCATAACACAGAACTACCCAAATGTTTGTCTCTTCGACTCTTGTAACTTCTGTATCCGAAAGATGTATACAGTCACAGGGAAAGTGGCAAAGAGAACAAACATTATGTATTTCCCTACCTGAAGGCAGCTATTTGTTTGATGCAGTAAGATTTAATTATGTTCAGTAATAATGCAAAGAGTTAACTTCAGCAACCATAAAGCAGCATAATTTAGTGACCAATACTTGAATAAGTTAGACTTTCCCATAAAACTAGGTTGCCCTGGAAGGGTTATATATTTGTTGAATAGTACATGAGAGTAAAATGAAAAGAGATAGAAGTCCACAGTTTTCATATCCTAGGGCAATACATGAAAATACTAAGCTTTCTACCTCTCAAAAATTTATTTTCCAGATGCATTTTTCTAAGATTTAAAAAAACCTGAACATTATCCACAGGGCATTTTGGAAACTCTGAGAGAGAAGAGAGAATTATTCCAGAAATCCTCCTGTAAATTTTATGTCAGAATTTTTAAGGAGATATTCCAGGAATGCCTTTGGGCACATTACTAATGTTATTTCCAGGCTAATTAAGGATATATGCTCTCTCCCAATGGGATGAGTGACATGATATGTTTAACCAGGTCTTGCCAGGAAAATTAAAATACATGCCCATTTCAGTACATCATCATCTCTTCTTGGAAATATGCTTAGTCACCATCCAAATTTGCACAAAAGGAACAGATAAGCAGAGGAGCACAAATGATTTGAACCTGCAGAACGTTCTGATGTAGTGTGGGTTTTCACTCCATCCATCTTTTCCATAGCTACTCATCTCTGAAAGTGTTAACACTAATAATCTTCTTTCTTTTTTACCCTACTTTGCCCTCTTTTACAAAGACACCAAAACGTTAAAAAAAAAAAAAAAAAAATCCATAAAAGCAGGTATGCTTGAGTAATCTTACTGCAAGGCAAGAACAGACATGCATGTTACTCCAGCAGCAGACACACAACCCCATTGCGAAAGATGAGAACAGAATCCTTCCTTTACACTGGGTCATAGCCCTCCAAGATTTTACAGCTCATGACTGCAGAGGAGGGATGAATCATAGAAATGTTAGCTGGAAAGAACCTCTCGAGCTGTTTGGTCCAACCCATGGCTTGAATAATATTGGACTATTGCCAGCACCAGGTCAGCCACAGATTTGTCTAGCCAAGTCTTGAAACCATCCACGGATGGAGCTTCCCCAGCCCCTCTGCATATTTTGTAGTTGTCATAGGCTGAGTACTTAGAAGGAGGAAGCATTTAACATCTTAAATCTTTGGCAGAATTCAAATGCAATAGGGAAATGTGTGTGTCTAAATTCATTATTGTTTCAATTATTTATTCACTGTTTATTTTCTGTTTTCTTTTCTAGATTTTGAAACCAGTCTGACAATCAAGTCTCCCTAGATACTGCTCCCTGAGCTGAGGAGACAGGCGTGTCAGCCTGAATCACGCTGCCTCCAGCCCTCTGAGCATTTCCTGGTTCAGAGAGAGCAAGCAGCTATGTTCTGACAGTTTCAATGGGAGGTGTCAGCCTGTTTCCAGAGCTTTCAAAAGACATTCCATCCTTTCATGAATCATCATTGTGTGGAATCTCTGAGATAATGAGGCTATGAACATCATCTCACAATGCTATTTGGCTCAAAGACATGGAAACATATGTGCATTCTCTTCTACACAGATTATGCAGGGGAAGTAGGGAAAATCCTGCTGTAAGACTTTTCTTAGCTTCATTCGCAAAAGGTTGGATGCTACTAGCAGAGGACAAGATGGAACTGGTCAACCACACATTGCACATCTCAACACAGCTTAGCTCTGCTTTACTCTTCTGCATAGAAGTGTGAAAGAGAATCACCATGGGATGTGAAACCTGCTAAAGCTTACTAAGGGCATTAGACTGAAATAGTTGCAAAAAAGCCAACTCATTTCAATTGAAAGATTATTTATTTCTCTTGTTGCCAAATTGAATGAGTCTGTGGAACCTCCTGAGTCTAGATTTGAGCTTACACAGATAGGATGACTCAGAGCTTATCATTACGCAACAGAACATGATAGTCATTGAGATGAAATTGATCTGCAACAAGAAAATTAAGTTCCCAAGGCCTACACTGCTGATTGACTTGACCATTTAGAATCCTAAATGGCACAGAAAATTCTTTATACTTGAGCTTTTATTTTGGAAAAGAAGTTAGAACCTAGCAGATATCCTGCCAAAATTGTCACCCAGAGTTTCAACTACCACTTTATCTGACTCTTCAGAATAGCATTCCTGAGTTGTACTATGAAACAACTTTTGTATTTTATACACACACAGACACATATATACACACACTTATCAAAAGGTTTTATTCAGTAGCTACTACATTTAGTTCAGTCACTGCCCTCCAGGCTCAATCACAGGCTCAATCTGGTATTTGACCTCTTTACATAAAGCCTACATAGGGAAAACAATAAAAAGCAAACCTGCAGTGCATTCCCTCAAAGAAGGATGTCTAGCCCTCTGAAAATTAATAAAAAGTGAAGGTGACAGAAGAGACTAAAACATTTTTCTACCTTGCCTAGATTGTTCTATAAAAGGTGTATATTAAAATTCTCAGAGTTTACATATTATATGTCATATAAAAGCAATAATTTAACTGAATCAAATGTGAATATTGAATTAATAGAATTCTTTATTTGTAGGTGTTTAAATGTAAAAATTTATTTTTCCCGTTTAAAGGCCACATGTTCTAATTGATTCACTAAATAAAAAGATAATAATGTGAAAACATTTTAGAATCCAGCATTTCTTTTCTGAGCAGGGATCTTACATAAAGTAGTTCAGATCCTATATGTGAAAATATCTGGAGGAATCATTCCCCTACTACTTGAATTGTTCATTCAGCAGGCAATTATTCTCAATGTATGCAAAATACAGGCTGTAGCCCACCTGGCTGCCTACACTAGCACAAAGCAAAGCCAGCTAATGTAACCTCCATGATACTGCATTGCAGCACTTTCCAAAAATTTAACTTCTCTAATCAAAATATTCTGCTCAGAGTTCTAGACGAGCTTGGCTCTCTCAGTGATCTGAACACATTCCAGTATAAATTTGGTGGAGTAAACAGAAAATAGAGAATAACCCACCTGTTGTGAATTTGCTAAGTTGTTTCTTAAGTATTAGGCCCAGTTCTACACAGTACTGAATTAAGGCTCAACTTTGTTGACTCAGATGTCTAGAGCACATTTTCTTCAGTGGTAGCCTGCATTTATTTACACACACAAGACAGAATTTCTCTCCTGGTGACCAAGGAAGAGGCTAATACCACTGTTGAGGCAGTTTTCCTTCTCTGTAAAATTATCTCAGCCTGAAGAACCTGGGCACTGAATTTTGACTATAGATTCAAGGAGTGAAAAACAGGTTACTTTTTTTTCTATCTTAAGCAAATATCATTGCCTACACAGAACTAACCTGAGTCTCAGCATTTTTATTTATACCTCAAGGGAAGGAAATATTTAAGAGATGGTAAAAGCTGTTATGGGCTAGAGAGCCATAACATATAGCCAGCCCTTCCAGGAGAGAGAGAATTCCCTTCTTCTCCAGCTTTTATATCTACTTTCTTCATACAGCCTCTGCTAAATCTCTTTGCAATTAAGCCTGCCAGGGCTCAGCTAACATGTAAAGAGCATCCAGATACTTACCTCAGAATTAATCCTCCACAGCGCAATGGAATAAGTAAGTATGGTAATTAACGGTCACAGCAATTAAGGCAATCTCATATTGTGATACTCGTTCTCAGCAGAAAGAAAAATCTAGTTGATTTCTGCTGACTGAGGGCCAAGATTGCCAATGCTACACTGAAAGATTTAACACAGCAACTTGCAACACAGCAAATCTGCCTCCTCTCTTCTATAAAAATGAGAATGAGATGACACACAGAGATCTTACTCCAATCTATATTGTTCTTTTCTGTGCTGTGCTTTGACCTATACTGAGGCAAAAATACCGTAAGATACAGCATGCTAACCAACTTTATTTCTATTCTCTGGTATGCTTATGTTTACAACTTGTATTTAACTACATGTTAAAATATAAGCACAAGCTAGCGACTGTGTTTTTTGCTTCATCTGGCAGTGAAATGTAAGAAGAAAGCCAAGTGAACTGAAAGAAGAACTGCTAAACTGAAAATGTGTTCCCCAAAAGCATTCCACAAAACGCTGGTCACTCGTTACAGACCCTGGAGGAAATACCAGTAGATTTCTGTCACCCAGAGCAATGAGGAGTCAAGGTATTGGCACAGTAGAACTGGGAAAGACATCTTTATAGAGACTGGGATTACAGAACTAATGAAATAGCTGGAGATATTCCTACCACCAACGTCTATGTTCCATCATTTGTTCTTATCAGGAAAAAAAAAAAGAAACTAATAAAAGAAAGATAAACTGACTCATGAGCTCTTTCTCTGCAAAACTAAAGAAGCAAAGAAAGACAAACCAGCAAAAGATAAATTCCTCTTGTCCCCTATGAAAAATGCAATGTTGTTCTTGAAGAATATAAATAAATATTAATAAAATCGTTCTAAAACATTAATAATGGATAATATAGATCTTTAAACATATAAATTCTATTAAATTTATATATTCTGTACTTTAATCCACAGAAGTGTTCATACAGAAGATTATGAATGTTTACAGAAGTTGATTGGAAGAAATATGAGTTTATTTTGGGGTTTTGATGCACACTATCTGCATGATCTTGGGAAGCTTCAGAGGCAGTCATACGTATTCTTGTGCAGATGATGAATCTTACTCATGCCAATAGCCCCTTCCTTTCACATCCTTTTTAAGTTTTCACAAACATATCTATCTGCAGAATCAATCATCCATTCCACATGATGCAAAACACTAAGTATAAAATGAGCTAATGACAATTTTCTCCTTAGGTATGTCTATTTCCCCACCCTTCGTCTTTATCAGATCAGAATATGTCTGGTGACCTTTGTTAGTATCATAGAATCATCATAGAATGGCTTGGGTCGGAAGAGACCTTAAAGATCATTTAGTTCCAACTCCCCCCACCATAGGTAGGGATGCCACTTGCTATATCAGGTTGCTCAGGGCCTCATCCAGCCTGGCCTTGAACACTAACAGGGATGGGACGTCCACAGCTTCTCTGGGAAACCTGTTCCAGTATCCCACTACTTTCTAAGTAGCATATACATCTAGAGTACCTAGCACAAATGGAACCCAAATTCAGTTGGTATACAGAATTCTAACAGTAGCCAAGTAACAGTAGGCTGATAAAAACCTTCTGTTTTAATAGTCCCTCTTTGTAAAACACTGAAAAATCAGAGAGGTTTTTTTTTCTAGTTTAAAGCATTCACAAAATCAATGATCGTGCAAAATAGAAGTGGGAGTGAACAAACTGAATCTTTTCTACTTCTTTGAAGTCCCAAAATACAGAAGAGGAGAAGCTGGATTCCCTATCCTTTACACAGCAGAGAAGGAAGGGAAGAAGCAAATTTGGTAGTCAGTCAAGAAGTCACACTTCTGACTGCCAAATGCCAGGAATCTTCAAAGAAGATTTTACCTCTTCATTCATTGAAGACCTGTAATGCATAGAGCTATAACTTTCTGAACATTTTATGTACAGTATATAGCAAAAAGGTTTTGCACATGAAATAGAGAGTTAAACAGAGTCAACTTCTGACATGTCTGAGTAAAACAAATCATGCTTCCAGGTGAAATTTTTCTTTGAATAACCTGACTACCTTTGGCAAAATGTTCCACATTTGGCAACAGCTTAATTTCAGCGTATGCATACAGGCTGTATGCTGGGGGCTCAGCCAGAAATTAGAAGATGGAAATAATTAACATCTGGTGCTCACTAATACCATAGCCAACAAAGAGAGGCTGGTGCATCTCTTAGGCTAATTACATGTGCTATGACTGAATTAGAAAATGGGCATGGTAATCCATGCTATAAAGTTGCAGGTCCAAGTGAGGACTATCCTATCAACCCTTGCTCAAAATGGGTGAGCCAGGGAGGCCAGAAGGACTGGTGTTGTGAAGATATGGATAGGCAACACAGAAAACAAAAACTAAGGAATTCATGTGGTAATAGTTTATTATAATTGCAAGTAGTCTAGGTTTGAGCAATCTGAGGTGATCTCAGCAATTTTTTTTAACAAATTTGAAACACTTCTGGAGAAAGCAATGATTTTTACTCTGCTACAGCATCTCCTGGATGAAAAATATGGATTTTAATATTAATGTCTTCTTTTCCATTTCATCTCAACAGTTTAGTGATTCTTCCCCACAAGGTGGCAGAAAGACCACACAGTTGACCAATAATGGTTATACCCAATCTCAGCCTTGTAAAAAAATTACCATTTTAAAAGTCCTGCCACCAAAGCAAAACAAATCCTTAAACAACTAATTCTATGTTGATTGGAACAGTGCAACATAGCCATATGACATAACAAAAGTTTAAGGCAGAAGATCACAAGCAGACGAGATTAAACTGCTTAGTCATCATGATCTACTCAAATATTATTATGCAAATGGAGGTTTTGTACAAATGCCAACCAGTGATGCCTTGGTTATCTGAATGGAAATGGATATGAAAGCAATTTGGATAAGAAAGAGGATCATATTTTAATACAAATGAACCCAGCCTGGAGGGCAATAACCTCATGTTGGATGAGCTTTCAAATAATAAAGATTCATTAAAAGAAACTCAATATCAGGTTTTTAAAACATAAGTTTCAAGGTGGATAATGAAGGCACATGCCGTGTAGGGAAGGGCATCCAACCTCAGATCACACAGGGCTGTGCACCTGGCCATGAAACAGGATAGCTCTCATGCCTCTGTCGGACAGGAGCACGGTGTGGCAGTGGGCTATCTCTTGGGCAGCAGGGCTGGCCTGAGCGGGGGACTCTGGGCGCAGCAGGAGCCAGGCAGGCAGAGCAAAGGCTGCCTGGCCAGCTGGCAGGGAGAGCCTTCTAGCTCTAGGACTCTAGACCCAGGATTCAGGGAATGGGCAGGAGCAAGACATGAACTCAGCAGGAAGCAGGAGATTTGCAATCATGGTAACAGACTGCAGCCTGGAGCAGTTTGGGAGCTCAGCCTCATGCCTGTTGGGGTGAGTTCCCTCCTGCAGCACAGAGGAGATGGATGAAGCTGGGGCTGAACCAGAAGCCCTGCAGCCCAGTCAGGGCCCTGCCGTGTGCCTTTTTCCTTACAAAAAAGGTGTAAGGCACTTCTCTAAACTAGTGATTACACCACTGTTCCTCTCCTGGATTTGCCTAAGCTGCATCACTGATCACAATGATGCAGAAAGGAAACAACTCTTGCTCAACACTCTAGTTTTCATCTTCGCTCAGAGTATCTCTCTTAGTGTCCACCTGACAGTGTTTTATTTTATAAGCAGACAAAAAGACATGCTGCATGTACATAAGAATTCCTCTCTACCTCTGTACCAGATACTCCCAGTTTTTCCTATGCCTCCAATCAATAAATTGCAATTTCTCCCTTGAGGATCAGCAGTAGGTAGGAATAATCCTTACAAGCTCCAGAAAGGCCTGCAGCCCTGGCATACCATATGTGTAACTGGCCTTCTAAGAGGCTTAAAAAATAAGAATTTATGAGATATCTTTCAGTGGAACTGACTGCTGTTGTTATTTCAGAATAAAATAAGAAGCAAAAGATAACTCGAAGTCAGGCAAAAGCCAGTTAAAGTGAACAGAAACAATAAAGCCACATACACAGCAGTGATGGCAGTAAACAGTCATGTGCCAAAAAGACCTGACACAACCATGTCTCAGTAACAAACATTCTCTTCAACTTGTGCAAATGCCCATAATTTTGTTGAAAAAAAATATTCCCAAGTCTGCTCAAGCCAGAAAATCAAATTAAGAAAGCATTTAAAAATCAGCTTAAAGTGATTAAAATTTTTGTGAAGTGGAAAAAAAAGGGATTTTTAAATCACTTTTGCTTGTCAGGAAGAAAGTACATCATCTGACTGAATATGTTGCCCACACGCAAACAGAACAGCTACAAGAAGCCAGGCTGTGCTATGCAACAGCTTCCATGTTCACCATAGTGCCACAGTGACTGCAGCCTCAGCAGTGTCATCCCTCCCTCCTGCTCTGGCCCTAAAGATCAGGAAAATAGGTTTGTGAGTATATTTAGTTTGTCATTTTGTGCCTCCCTCTCTTCTACAATCAGGTGAGCCAGACCTAAGTTAAAAAAAAATTAATCCACTGAAATACATTAATGTGTTTGGGATGCCACAAGAAAACCTTGGAGTATCCTTTATTGGGTTTTGGATTTTCAGTTTAAAGCAGCCTGAGTCTCCAAGGTAATTTAGTGGAGTTTAATAATAACTTCTTTTTATACCAGTGGGACTGTGCATCTACAGAGACATTGTCCTACATCTAAGAGAAGCCAGGGCATTTAACAATATTCTTCTCACAGAGAGAAGAAACACATTTCAATTGTTTCTATTTCATGTATGAAAAAGATGAATCTTATTCATGACCTAAACTGGAAAAAGGTGATTTTACAGCTGAAATTCAGGAGACAGGGAACTGCCACCACAATGGTTCACAGATCTCCACATAGGTGAGTCGCATCCCTACCCTCACCTGAGAAGTGATGGAGGCAGTGTGTCACATTTGTTTCATCTGTGTCATTTGGATCTATTTAAATTGTCTTCTTTCTAGGACAGAAGCAGATGCTGAGGGTTCTCTTTTTCTTAATGGAAGAGGACTAACATCAATAAAATGCCCTGCACTAAATTAAAATTCTTGCATTAAACTACTTATTGTACCATGGAGGAGAAAGAAAATGAAAGCATGGCAGGCTCTGCATCGACTGTTTGAGTGAGGGAGTTTCTGCTCTTCTGCTTTTGCCCTGATCCCTGGGAAGGTTTGGAACAGAGCCAAGAAGGAAGTGTATCAGAGTTGGCCAAATGTACTTTCTCCATGAAGGTGCTATCTCCAGATTATGCTGGATCTGTATTTTCAAGTCTAGCTAAGCAGGGTCAGATCAGATTTCCCTAGTCTATACTGTGAATTTTCCCCTTGATAAGCATCCCCATGCTATACCAGGTGCATGCTTATCCTGACTGGCAGCCTTTAGGCTTTCACATTCCAGAACATGGGACATGCAGAAGTTAAGGAAATGAAGCAGCACAGTGGCTTTTATGTCCTTTTGCTGAGATCCTGCAGTCTTTTAAAGCTGCCTAGTTTTGGTGCTAAGTACTTGAGTTACTCACTAAGAACAGCTTGCTCCTCCCTCAGAAGAATGAGCCAGAGGAAACCCTGCAAACGGTTTCCAGTTTGCAGCAAGAGGGGTTTTGCTATATGAGGGATAATCTACTTTGCAAAGCTACTTGTTATAGTTAATGGGTATCAGAGTGGTACATAGAAAATTATGACCAAACGGGCTTAGGTAAAATGAAGATATGTTATTGGAGCACTACAAAGAAAGAAGGCACTTTGTTGCCAAGCTAAAACACCACTGGGCTGATACAGCCATTACTGATCATGTTCACACAGCCACAACTGCCTTGCCCACTCCCTGCAAAACTGAGAAAAGCTTCATGCACTTTGTATCTCTTACCTAGCAGCTATGATTTAGCATCATACTAGATAAATCCTATGAAGTCCTAAAAGCAAAGCAGTCAAGAACCTCCCTTGCAGATGTTTGTTTTCAGGGCATGTTTACAGATGATTTATCCCTGATTAACCTGGTTAATTAACTAAATGTGGCAAAGACAGCATGGTTACATCTTTCTTATTACCAAAAACATTACCCAAAGTGCAATCAGGTTTGCAATTCTCTAAAAGAAAGCTAGAACCCTATCATAAAATGTAACAGATCTGACCAATCGTCTAAAAATATCAAAGCTTTTATAACACTGTATATTAAGTTTATATTCATTTACTGGGAACACTAAAAGAAAAAGGAAGAATTTAACACAACCAGGAACTTAGCAGATTCTATAAAAAATCACACAGGAAGCAACTTTGCTCAGTGTCAAATCCTTAGTCAGTTAAGCTCTAATTGCATTGTAGTTTAAGATGGAAATGACAGAGCTCATCAAATTTATGTCACTGCAAGGGCTGTCAGAGAAGATGTATCAGATAGTAAGCTGAGGATATATTTGTTCTTAATAAAAAGGCCAAGAAAAAATGTATCTTCTTCCTACATCCATCAGCTGAGGCGAGAACACATAACTGGTTTAGAAGATAAGCCAATAACTAATTCAGTCATGTGGAAAGAGCTGCCATGAAATCCCTCCCACCACCCACAACATTTTTCCACCCACATTGTTTGTGCTGCTGCTCAATCCCCACCTAAACTTTTAGAAACTGAAATTCATCTCTTGGCAATCCTAATGCTTTGTTATTTCAACCCACGATTCTTTGCTTCATTGGCAGCATAATATGTTAATGACAATGAAATCTCCACAAGCCCAATTCAAGACCTTCGGATGTCCACAGCAGCAGTCATTTGAAAGGGAATCTATCCTTATTAGAGGAGAGAGGATTTTCAATCAATAACTGTCAGCTGTACATTTTCTTAAACATGTTGTCAATGGGGTTTCTCTCTTTCCTTGCATCAGTCAAATGCTTTTCATACTCACAAATGTGAGAGCCATTTAGTTGCTCCTTGCATCTGTTTGGATTTTAGTTTCTCCAGTGAGAATGTCAACAAGGAGGCCAACATTGACTGTGATTTCCGTGTTATCTGTATATACATGGAGTAGAAACTGTGTTGAGACCATAAACTCATTTCACATTCTGTAGGTCACTGAACAGCTGCTGGTAATGATTTTTGCTCACTAATGACCTAGGTTATATTTGAATCAGTGCCCTAGAGGTGAAAATTCTGTATTCCATTACTGATCCCCTGAGTCATAAAAATCCCTTAATATTCTTTTTTCTAGATGGCTTTTGCAGTATTGTTATTTATTATCTTATAAAAATTGCAAGTTCATCAAGCTTCAGAAAAATGCATAATAAAAAGCAGGACATAAGAGATGGAAGTATTTGCATTAAATGACCCTCAAAATGTGGCAATACAATGGAATCAGCACTATATAACTGTCAAATGGGTTGGAAATAAGAGGTTTGCAACCCATTGAAAGGAAATACTATTTCAGAAGAATAGAATTGTATAACCAAATATATGAGCAATACGTTATTTTTGGCATAGTAAAAGAATTATAACATTGGCTTTTAACCCCATCCTTAGGTAATATGCCAACATATGTAATTTGCATATTTAAGTTAACATGGGCACTTCTACCAGGGAAGTATACTTCTTCTAATAAGATATTATACATATCATTTGCCACATTACGACCTCCCATGTGTTAGATACACAATTCTCCTGATCCCAGTGCACGATTAATGAAGAGAAACACCCGAGCTCCTGGGAGAAAAAATTTACTGTGAATTTTAAAAACCACAGATTTGTGTAGGAAATGTAGCAAGCCATTAAAAAGACAGAGATAAGTGCTTTGGTGTCTCGGTGTACCAGTGCTTTTCAAATATTAGACTCTTCCTACCTGCTGTGCTTAGCTTCAGAATTCAGTACTGCCACAGGAAAAAAAGATCTGTTTGGTTTTTCATCCCTGTACCACATGGCTTTCACTTTCATCAAAACACAGCAAAAGTGTCACAGGGGAATCATTGCCTTGGCTGCCTTAGCACTGCTGATCTTTGACCTCTGACGGAAATGGATTCCAGGCACACTTCTGCTTGACAAGTGAACCGTGTAAAATCTTGATGAGGTGTGTGTTTTGTTTGGTTTGGTTTCATTAACAAGCCCTAAAATTCAAGGGAAAGCTTTGTCTAACAAAAAAAGCCCACTTTTTTTATCCGTGCTTTCCCTTTGTAAATTTACTGACCTAGAATGGCAAACGCTGCCCTTCTACATAGGTAAAAAGCACATTAGTACATCAGAGTGGCATTTTAGAAAAACACAAAGGGCAACGGCTACGCATGTAGACCTTGTGGCAAAAGAGGAAAGCTTAGAGCCATGACGTCATAAATCTCAGCAACTCCTGCAATGCACTGAGCACGCACAGGCAGAATAATGATTCTGCTCCCTGGAGGAAAAAGCTTAGGAGCAGGAGGAAAGAAAAGATTATTTTTAGCTAAGGGAACCCTTTGTCTTACAGCATTAAAAATCCTTGAGTTGGCTTCTCACAATAGCAGCCTTGTGCTGTGCTCTACTGTTAACTCATGGAGTGCTGTAAAATGTAACAACTACAGAGCAAAAGTGCCACCTTCTGAACTTGCCTATTTGCTTTTACTTTATGCTGCTTTGGCTCCGATTACAATTTTGCATATATCAAAGCTTAAGATTTTAGCCATAAAATTCAAAGCTCTTGCTCTTATTCATTACCAAGTTACATGTTTTCATAAGGAATGCAGACCTAAACAATAGGAGCAATAAGCAACGTATTAGACTGGCGAGTTTAAAACGTAATATCTAAAATTAAACTGAAAGTCCATTACCATTTGAACATTTTATCTAGTGAGACACAGATCTCCCTTTTCCTCTAATGCCAAAGAAATTTGATTCTACATCCATTAATAATCCCAGATGTCAGCCATAGACAACATTTTCATCAATCATCGCATTAAAGCACTGACCAAAAGATATACCTATAAAAGAAGAAAACACACTTCCCACTACCTTAATGTGTTTTCAAGATTTTAAGCCATTTTGCTGAAGGCTACTTTTAGTAACATGAAGAGACAACTGCATATACATCTCAGCTGCAAAAAATCTGATTTTGTTTAGCAAAGCAAAAAGAAGTTTTACAACCTATTTTAGATGCATCTTAGATACTACATTTTGTAGTATACCTGGCTGTTTGCTAGGGCTGATTTGGACCAGCTTTCACCTGGCCTCTAGTACATGTGGAAGAGCCACGACTGCCTACTCTTTCTCCATGGGCAGGGGTGGCCTGGCATAGCTCTATTAAATGGTGTAACAGGGGTATTTCTACCTCACACAAATCAAACTTGAGATGAGCTACCCAAGCTGCCTCTGAAAACATTAATTCAAGTACCAGAAACAAGACAGACAGTGCAGTATTAGTCTGACTAATAAGCAGGGATAATTAGTCTATATAGCAGCTTGTACTAATGAATTTCAATGAAAATGGGATAAATCTAATTACCGAACATTTTTCTGGTTAAGAGCACATACACAAAGTGTTACTATGAATTTCCTGGTCCACAGTAACTGTCCACACATTTAACCTTTCAGTGGAATTCATACCAGTTTCATTCCACACCATACCCCTAGATTAGGCCTCCTGACCATCTATTTGAGAAGTTATGCTGAAGACCGAAGGAGGAAGGTGTGTAACTGACACAGGGGATCCCGTGCACTAGAACACAGCTGGTGAGCAGAAAAAAACCCACATGCTGCTACCATCACATCATAGTGGTTCTCCACCACTGACTTCTCCTTAGGGCAATTTTTAAGAATAGATGCACCAGATAATGGAGACGGCAATCAGAGTAACTGATGGGGAAGGAGGAGAGAAGCATCAACCACCCTTCCTCTATCAAAAATCCCCCAGTTTGCCATCCCACATCATTGGGCAGCTCTTGGAAATCAAATGTCTTCAGTGAATCAGCTAGAGGCACAGATCATGTTAGATTCATCATGTACCTGCCACACAAAAATGACGGCACTCCAGGACTTGCCTCTTTCCCAGTAGCAAGTCTACCAGATGAAAATTCAGCCTCTGAACCCTTTTCTATAGGTATTGTTGTTCCAGATAAATAAATCACACTGTTCCCAGCTGAAACCCTGGTGATGTTTTTTAAGACTGTTACCACCTTGCTTGCTCATTGCTTCAAATGTAGAAGAAATTGAAATAATGCATAGCATTCAAAGACTTTCAGATGTATAGCCTTTCAGAAAAGTGCTTCAGAAGGTGCAAAGTTGCCATTTTCATAAGGAAATTTGCTCATTGTTATTTCAGGAAACAAGCAGAGCCTTATACATAGTATGCCTATCCTCTCCATCAGTAAACAACACCACATATAAAGATTTCTAACCTTAATAATAATTGCTGGTTATCACAATAATTAGGAGTTTGGAATGCTAATAAATAGTTATCCTAATTTCCTAGCACATGCAGTAGATAATGTATATTGCTTATTGACATCTGATGCCACAGATGTGCTATTTTACTGGCACCAACAGAAACCATAAGAAAATAAATACATTACACAAAAAAATGTCCTAACTCAAACGTTACAGTCTCACCCTTCACAGGAAAAGCATCTGAAATCTGTTAATAACTTGAACTTTAGCCATATCTTAATGAGATACAGACTCGATTCTTTTAGTAAGTGAAGCAGCAAATTCAAATGTTTCTAAAGACAGATATTACAATCCATTGTGACCAAAAACTGTCTCAGCATTCAGTTTAAACAACAATACTAATGAAGCATGATAATCCTTGATGGTACAGGATGTTTAAACATTTAATTAATATTAGCCAGCAAAGACTAATCAAGGGTTGGAAAGAAAGTCCTATAAGCTGGTCTAAGAATGATGACTCACTAGCTTGAAAACAAATCCTACCCTGATTGCCAATAATTGGGCATTAATAGGTATTAATAATACGAGTGCATGTAGACAGGTTTTAGAGTGGAAGTAGTTACTGTGGGGGAAGTGACCTTTTTCCAAAAACCAAAATTTCCTCACAAAAGTTATGCTAAAATTTTAGACTTTTTGACAAGGAAACTGCAATGACAAATAATACAGGTCACTAGAAGGCTTAAGGATTATGGCATCTGGGACTTTTTAAAATATATATATCATTCCTAGGGGGAAATTTTCATTAAAACACTTACTTTGAAGAGTGGATGCTACATTAGAACCTAGAGAAACAGCCTTTGGCCCTGAGATTGGCACAGGTGAAGGGAAGACCCTTACCTTGGGAAAGGATCTCTAATTATGAAGAGTAATCAACTTACATAGATGGCATGTTCAGTGAAAAGACCATATTTAACTGGACTAAATAAATAAGTGTGGTCACTGTAAAATAAAGCATTGTTATATTAATGAAGAGATCCTGAGAAGTTAAAAGAAATTGACATATTACTGAGGATCACAAAATAGGATACTCTGTAAAGGAGAAACATAGTGGTGCAGTAACCCTGAATGTAACACAGCCATTGTAATATTCTCCAGGAGAGTAGGAAAAGATAAAGGTGTTTGACAGCACTCTTTATTAATGGCATATTAAAGTAAGAAAGATAGAAGAAAGAGAGGCTACAGAATAGGTCCAGAGGTGAACAGACAGCACTGAAATTCATTCACAGAAATAATTACCAGTGGTTGCCTCATAGCTGACAATATATTATTTAAAAACCCCCGTAATAACATTACTGAAGAACTGTTTATTTTTGAATGAGACAGTGGTTTTTGTAGACTTCATAAACAAATAGCCACTTTCTTTCAACAAGATCAAAGAAAAGAGGAATTGATCTCCTATTGAACGAATTTCATTTTATTCAATACACTGAATCTAAGTATAGAAATACATACTTATATTTTTATATATATAAGTATATAATTCAATAAATACTAATGGTTGAAATTTTCTGTTTCTGTAGGGCACACATGGGACATACTTTGTTAAATCTATTGGACAAGTAATTTTATGGACTTTATTTTAAAGGTGACACTTGGAATTTCTTTACATCAGATGTGCATGTTTCCCATAAATTGTGTATGAGTCAGGAAAAGAAAAATCTCACATGGGATTAACATACCAGACCCAGCTACATAAACAGCAACGATCACTAGGCTAGAAAGGAAAGAGAGGCCTGGGAAAAATGAGAGCCAAGTTGTCAGTCTCCAATATCTTGTCTGTATAGCTCAGAGAGAAAAATTGATGGGATCCTTGCCAGTAAGTAATGTGGAGCCAAACATTCTTTTTCAGGGAGTTTCAAATTGAAGGTTTTCTTGAAAAGTGCCTCCCAGAGAGATTTTTCATGCGCTGAATTTTCCTTCTTTGTCCTGCTCTCCTTCTGCTTTAGGTCCTGAATTCAGATTGTTATTTAGCCCCTCTGTCACATTCTCCCTCTCTATATATGTGTTTATAATAAGGCTTACCTTTCTATCATACAAGGTTTTTTTTGTGAAGACCTGTCAGCTAATTAAACAACACTTGTAATTCACTAAATATTATTACCAGCTAAATCATATACCCTTTCCTTCGGCTGAGACAACCGTGTTTCTCTGTAATTTTTTCTAGTTTAAGAGAAAAAAGGAGACTTTTGCTCAACTTTTCCTGATTTTCTCTTTCAGACAGCTGAGCGCTATCTAGCATACATGTGCTATGGACAGTCTGCTTTAAAGGACCTGGGAAGATGAAGTTCTGAGCAAAGAGGATGTCCTTTCAATATCTGAAGTGAATAATCCTATGTTCGAATTTTGGAGAATTCTGGTGTGACTATCTCATTCCATACTTGGTCTAGGAAAGCAGACAAATAAACAAGGACCAGTTAAATTCTGTTTACTGAAATGATCTTTCACAGTATTTGGCACTGAAAATGAAGGGTATCCACCTGGCACCCAATATGGATTTGCAATTATTGGAGTTGATTCTCAGATGACTTCCAGTACACGACAAATGATGACTTCCACATCTTCCCCAACTGCTGTGGGGAAGAAGGACAATCTCTTCTAACACTAGTGAAAATGCATTTCTTTATGGATTTCTGAGGATTTCACAAACATGCTTCAAGGCCACTGACAAACAGGTAAGGAGAGTGAATAATCTCTACAACACTAAATGACTTTCACCATGAAAAACCCTTTCCCTTATGACACACTATTTCCTCTCTAACTTCTCCCTACTCCAGCTACCTCTGACTAAATAAATGCTAAACTTGTCCAGCTGGAATTAATGAGCACTTTAACAGACCATGTAAAACTACTACAAATTTTGAAATATAAACTGATGTTGTGTACTATATTGAAAAGATTTTCAGTTATTGCAACCATTCGAACAAATTTAACACAGAAAAAAAATGAAAATAAAACCAGAAAGATGATGCTTTGATATGAAAAGAAATTTAAAGTAAGAGTACTGTATCTCTGAAAACCATGCAAAGGAGATAATGCAATCATACATGTACAGAAGGAAGTTAAAAGAATACTCTTTTTTTACCAGAGATGAGTAGTGGTATTCCCTTTACTTCTGCTCTTTTTTACAGTTAGTGATCTGAAGTAATATTCATACTAACAGGTGCTAGATAAGCTGCTAGATATTTCAGATGTCTGTGGAGATTTTGCGATACAACAAGTTGTAAAACACACTATGAGAACACAGGAAATATTAATCCTCATGTTTCAGGATAACCACTTCCAGGGCTCAAGAAGGTCAGGATGACATTTCCTGCATAGTACATAATTGCTCCCCAATTAGTACAAAGATTTTCACCTTAAAAAGCCAGAAAATAGACGAAGGAGAGACAAAACACTCTGTTGCAGTACTGAAACTTTAGTTTTTCCTTTTAGACTTCTCAGAAATTTAGTTTTAGGTTTTTTTTTTCCGATCAAGAGAAAAGGAAAATTTTTTTTATTATTTTTACTATTACTGATTGAAACAGCTCTTTCTGGTACAGAAAAAAATTAATCCAAATATTTTAAATATTTTCAATATATAAAGGTTAAAAAGGCAGGAAAATATCATTGCTGAGGCATGATTAAGTTGACAGAAATTTCATGTGTGAAAAATATTTCTACTAGAGAAGAAAAATGGAATGATAGCATTGCAGATAGTTTTGAAAGAATAGGAATTTACAAAATGTTGCCAAGTTTCAGCAAGGAAAAGGTGAAATTAAATTCTCACACTTTAAAAAAAAAGAACCAAGCAAACCATGGAGTCAAAAATATGTAACACTCCATATTATTATTATTATCATCATTATTATTGAGAAGAGAAAGGAGTAAGTGATTACCTGAGTACCTGCATGTTCAAGAGAGAAAAACTGGATATTTGAGTACTTTTTCTGTTTTCCTGAAATATTGTGTGTGTGTCCATCATTTAAACACCATGGGCCACTGTGAAACCTTTGTATAACAGTAACTATCAAACAAGGTGAGCCTCGGAGGCTCCAGCCATTAGCATTGCTTAACTGACTTGAGAGGTTCAGCTGCAACATCCTGTTCGGAAATGCAAAAATCTCAACTGCATTCTGATGTAATAAACAGACAAGGTATGGAGGGTGTTTAGAATAAAAATTCAGAGAAGGGTGAGACTGTTTTCAAGCTTTTTTTTTCTGGAGAACAAGGATTGATTAAAAGACTGCCAGACCATGCAAGGTATGAGAGCTTTCAAGAAGAAAAGTTCTTTTATGGATTGATCACAGCAGTTTCTTCTGGCAGCATCAGATGCAATGGCTCACGTACTTTGTTAGTGTGTTTTTCAGTGTTAAACTTTTTCAGATATTTCAATAGCAACGTCAGATGCAGTTGAATTCAATCACCATGAATCAGATTTATGGTCAGGAAAGTCAGTCATCTGTACTAGCTAGTCATTCTGCAGGTTTTTCAGTACCATCACAGTAGATCCTGTGAGCCACATTCTCCCAATGTTATTCTCACTGAGCAGCTTTTCTGCAAAAAATCTTATTGACTTCAATGCATAAGTGAATTTTATTCTCACTGGCAGGAGACCTGATTACAATTTTTATCATGGGCACAAGTTTTTCCCTTGCTTCTATCCCCTATCATTACCCATCAACTGAGGATCTTTTTCTGAAAGCACTTTCTATTGTTGGAAATACTAGTCAATGCTTACATTAGAAAGAGGTGCTTGGGAGCACCTGTGCTGTGCTGCAGAAGAGATCAGACAGGAAGGAATAAAAATGTGGTGGAAAATGAGCAGTTCCTCTAATAGTTATTTCCTTTTGGGAATAAATCTCTTCTCAGCCTTGTTCCAGATGTGCAATCAATCTTGCAAATAAAGCATCAGTAGGATGCAGGATTGATTGTTTTGAAGTAATTTTCTAAATCTGTTCCAGAAAAGAGAGAAATATTAGAACATTTAGTCTACTGCATGTCCTTTTTAAATATGGTGCCAAGCTTCCTCCCTAAATAAATAAATTAATTAATAAATAAATAAATAAATAAGGATTCACCAACTTCCTCTGAAACTCAATTCATCTTCCTGTATTGAATAATTTTTTATGTGACATTTCCAGACTTTCATTTCATGACTTTGCATTTCAATTGTAAATGAATGAAAAGATGTGTTACCAAGAAAGCAGGAGATTTGTCAGAATTTGTCAGAACAGAAATAAGTTTTATAGATGAAGAAAACATAGGGGAAAAAGGTGGTCAAGTTTTCAACTGAACTAAATGCTCCCACATCAGCCCACACACAAGCAGTGAAACAGATAACCTATCTCCAAGTCTACAGCTCAGTTACACGAAGGTTTCTTTTCCCTCTTGCTATAAAAGGCAAATGGAAGAAAAATCATAGTTAGATGGTACATTATGAAGGATAACATAAAAGTGAAGAAATAGCTCACAAGGAAGACTCTTTTCCTTCCAAACACTTGAGACATTAGAAACACATCATGATATTTCTTTCCCTAAATTCCAATTGTCTGCTGAAGCATTCACATACTGCAAATGAAAAAACAGCAGTAAGTGGTTCTGGCTTAAGATTCAATCTCTGACAAAGAAAAGTGTAAGTAAAATGCACAGTCTGATTTAAACAACCCACTCAGGAACCTAAGCCTGACTGCAGGCCATAATTTTGCAAATGAAAATCTTTTTCATGGGCAGGGATTTCTTGTTCATAGAACAAGGGTAAAAACTACACCTTCCTTTTTGGTTTTTGAGCTCACTCCTGTTACCATCTATAGTCCAACAAAATGGATCCACTGAGTGCCAAAGGCTTTACCCAGTTGGATGAGGAGAGTTCATGGGTGGCTAGTCTGCAGCAAAGGGGTTTGGCTGTGTAAGCCTTCCAAGATTTGAGTCTTTGTGAGCGGCTTGCTCTTCTACACCCTCTCCAGCCACACAACTGAAGGGAGGGGTAGAGAGAAAAGCAGAACTCCAGGAAGGAGCCTGAGAGAAGCTGCAATTAAAATAGGCCTGGCCAAATGCCAGCCCTGAATACCTCTAGATACAATGGGTCCTAAACCTAAATTAGGCCAACTGCCAGGCTTGCATGCACAACCATAATCTCCCAAGAACAGACAGAAACCAAAGTGCAATTAAGTAGTCTCAGTTCACCAGTCAGTCAGAGCAATCCTTAGGCATAGCAACACTTGCCAAATGTTTTTCACATACAGCAGGAATAACAAAAAGAAATAATTTATTTTTTTTAAATTCCTATCACTTTGGAGAAAGAGAGGGAGAAAATTTGAGATCTGGGAAGAGAAATATTAAAAAGCACATATGGACAGAGCTAGGACAGTAGATTTTAAAGCTATTTTCCAACAAGGCCACATGCCTACACATGAACGACACTGACTTACCTTTCAGTAACAATTGCAAAAATCTTGGCAAAAGGGAGACAAATTAAATAAGAAAGCCACATGGCAATATACTTTGGCTACAATTTATGTTTGTTACATTCTCAGCTTGTAAAGACAGACTTCCAGTAATCCCCTCTTTGACACTAGCACCATGATCCAACTTATTCTCTTCATTAGGCTTAGTTATTCACCATCTGTCTGTACAAAAAAAAAAATAGTCTGAATATCATTTCTTCTTCATAATGCGGAAGCAATAATTAAATGCATTACAGGAAAAGCAAGCTGGAATTACGATACCTATCAGTTCAAACAAGAAAGAGCTGGAACCCATAGTAAGGCTGCTGGAATCCCAGTCCTGCCACAGCCTATTACTGGGAGCCAACTGCAGGGACTGCTAGTGAGGAAGAAAGTATTAAATCACCACCAGAACTATCTAGGGGCAGGAGTCGGACAAAGAGAGAGTTTTAGTTATTAATAATGCCACTGTAAAGAAAACAAACCCTGCAAATGTGCACACATCCAACAACCCAAAGCAATCCGGATAAAAGGGGCCTGGAGGGTGAGGTCAGTCCTCACGACTGACCAGAGCACTGGGCTCTCACCTCCCTTCACGTTAAGCAGAGCTAAGACACTGCCTCAAGTTTTGAGTATCAGAATTTAGCATCCTCCACCCATCATCTCCCCCTTTCCACAGCAAAAAAAAAGGCTGGGATGTGTTGAGAGAGATGCCTGTGGCTTATCTGGAGCCTGCTGTCTGGGAATCGCCCTGCAAAGGGTGTGTAGCTGATGTCAGGGACACGCAGGGGCAAATGCTGGTGCAGGGAACAATCCTGCTGGGCACTTCCGAGATGGCTGCTGCAGCCCAAAAAGGGGAAAGAAGCATGGTAGGTTAGTGAGGCAGCAACACACTCAGTCTGGGCTTAAAGGACAAACAAATGAGCTGAAAACAGACACCTCTCTGCACCTGCCAGCTGCTCAGCCGTGGGCCAGCAGGGCTGGACAAGGGTGGCCAGGAGCAAGGATACATGTCGGACTGTAAGCCCTATCACCAGGAGTGTAGGATACTCTTTCCATAGGTAAAAAACTAGGGATAGTTTTAGTAAACTTCATTCCCCTACAAATTCTGAAGATAGGGATACAAATACTTGAAATGATCCACAGCTTCCAGTTGTTAAACTGAAAAATCTGGCCTAACTAGCCAAGATTTGCAACAATGAAATCAGCTTTGCCCTAGTACTTACCTTTGTCAGTCCAAATCATTAATTTTCTTTTTTTTTCTTTATTTATGTTATCATCATAAATAAACCTGAGGATACTGAATCTCACCACTTAATAGCTGAAAAATTAATCTTTATGCAAAATTTCTCAGTTACTTATCAATAACATTTCTAGGAAATCAAAGAAAGAAATACCCAAAGATTTCTGTGTATATTTTTGGGACAAAAGGTAATCACAAGGTATTCATTGTTCAGATTTTTTCTTTTATGATCGACAGAAGTGACAGAAGTGAAGAAAGTCTCCCAAAGGAGCATATAAATAATTTAAATAACACACACAGTGGCTGCCAGTGCCCAGCCAAATTCACCCTGGCTGTAATTCTGCTTGGCTCTGTAGTATTCCATCTCCAAAAGAGACAAATCAAATGAGTAACAGAGAATTAAGAAAGAATAAACAATACCAGTAAACCTCTCTAGTAACAGTTATAATCTGTCTTGATAGAGATTTAAAATCTAAGCTCTGTTCGAGAAAGGTTATAAGGAAATTATGTGCAGAACTGCTCTGGAATCTTTGGAAGGAAAACACTGCATATGTTCTACGTCATTTTTAACTACCACAATTTGCATACCACAACTTTGAACACAGCCAATCCAAAGTATATGTAAAAGGTGTTATACGAGTATTTTAAATCAGGGCATCAAACTAGAGAATATTAAAGTATATAAGCTGCCTTCCTCTCTCTAGATGTTTTAATACAACAAAGGCTTGAACTCCTGTTAGCCTTGTTACATGAGTTATGATATACTAACTGTACATTGAGCACAACCAGTTCATTGTAAACCTAAGTAAAATGGATACTACCCTCCAGAGAAAACTAAGTCTTGTTCTCTCTGCCATTTTTCTTTTCTTACAAAAAACATTTGAGGTAAATTTTCATTTCAACACTACCAAAAAAGTTAAATGACTTGGGTTTGTCTGCTAGTTTGGAAGACCACACGAAAATGGCTTCTTTCGTTTGCTTTTTATATCATTAGTTAAGGGAGGGGTGGGGTGTTGTAAATATTCTAGAGAACTACATATGTGTCCAAATTAATTTGGAAGCTGAAATAAATTTCATTACTTTAAGTAAAACAAAGTTTGCTAAATCAGCCCAAGGAATATCTATGATATTTATTTTTTTCCTTTGAACATCTCACCCACTACAATCTGAAATAAACCTGTGCTGAGGGAGAAGAGAATATATACAGTTTTGTCTATCAAAGTCAAAGCACAAACATCATTAAACTTTTCAAAACCTTTGTCAGAGGTAGAAATGTTCTCTCTGAGGGAAAAACTAAAACAGAAGATGAAAAATTACCCTTGTTTAAATTCCTGATATGGGATTTTACCTTTTAAGTCTTTTAAAGCTCCTTCATAATCCACAGTTATAGAGGCATTTCAAACAACAGAACTCAAGAACTAAATATTTTGTGGTTTATTCTACATATGGAATCATTTACTTAACAACCAAATTGCTTGTGATATTAAGAAAAAATTGTATGGTTTCCTAGAACTATCTTAGGTGTCAAGAAACATTCTTCTCCCATGGAAAAATACTGCAACCCATAATATCCTGCACTGCTGTGGGTCTTAGGAAGTCAGACCGATTTAAGCGTCTTTACCGAACTTGAATTAGCTGCACAACACCAATTAGCATGGCAGTCCATAGCCATGTCAGCTATGGAAGAAGCTGGCTGTCAGAAAATTCCAAAGAACACATCTGCTTCTGAACTAGCCACTGCTAATGGTGACATTTCCCAAGGCTATCTAGAGTGGGCAGCGTTCTTCCCAATCCGGTACATCCACATCACTCTGTGAACTTTCTTAGAAATAATCTTGCTGATTCTGCAGCTCAGCAAGATCTTACCTGGGTCTCAATTGCTGTATTATTATTTGTGTAATGTGTACTGCCTCAGCTGGTGTTCTGTCTGCTCTATCAATGCTTAAGCTCTTCATGTTTGTTTCTGTGTGTTGAAATTCAGAAAAGGATCACAAGTGATATTCACTTTCTAAAAGTGTGGGAAGACAGCTAAACGTGGACCTGATACATGCATATGCTATGTACAAAACACTGTAAAAAGTTAAATCTAGCACAGATAAAAATCACTAGGGACTTCAGTGTGAATTTTAACCCAGCAAACTCCTCAAATTTGCTCTTTTTGAAAAGCTTATAAAACAAACACTAGATGAAACAGAAGTGATTTTTATAGAATTCATAGAACCCCCTTTACAAGGATAAAGAATGTGTACTATTTATCTGCATGTGTAAGTAATTACAATTCAAAGCATTAACATGAATAGTAAGAATAACAAGAACTTTTATGAGTCCCTATGGAGCTTAGGCCAAGCTAGTTTATTTGGCTAAAATCTTTCCTAAATAAAACTGCAGTGGAATTGTGCACACAAGAACAATAAAGCAGAGTAACTGCCTGACAAAGAGCACCAAATAAAGGTGAATAAATAAAAAAAGGCATGAATAAACATAAATCCAGAGTAGCAAATAAAAAAGAGAATTAAAGACAACTGTACCAGCATATAGTGAGGAAGGTAGCTAAAGAAGCATTGCTGTTTCTCAACTACCTTTATCTCCTGCTTCATGCTTGTTTCATGTCACAAAATTGAGACAAAAGCAGTAAAAGTAACTTGTGAAAAACAAATGCATACCGCAACATCATACTGAAATGTCAGCATAGACAAAACACTTTCTCCAGATGACAACCAAATAGACAGTCGAAAAAGTTTCTCTGCAGTCCACCTCTCCTGATGCTGTAAACAGACCTGAGTTGACTTGTTAGACAAGCAGTTCGCATCAAAGCAAGCAGTTCTCCCCCAGAGGAGCATCTTTTAACAACCTCTTAAAGTCTTTCAAGTGCTGATTTTCCAAATATGCTCCAAGGATACTCCAAAAGAAGTCAGTCACTCCAATCTCTACTTTAAGTGAAGGATTTGATTAACCATCCAGAACATATTACCTTGGGACACATGACAAGCTTACATCTCTAACTCCATTGCAAGGATTTTCAAACCATTTGTGAAAAAGCTCCCAAAGGGCTATTTTACAGTACAGTTTTAAAGCACACAGAAATGAGTGATAGTTCTCTGTAAAATGTTACATTTTAACATGAAGCATAAGACCCTGAACCATAAACAACTTGGACATGGACAGAGTAGGGCAGGAAACTTGGAGAAGTTAGAGCTAAAGTTGTCCCAGCATAAGCCTTTCCTGCTTACTTTCAGAGGCCTGAGAATACCCTTTGTTAATCAGGCTAGATCCACAGTTGGCTTTCAGAGCGCCAGGTTTTCAGCATTCACAGTCCAGTACAACATGCTACTTTTAAGTGGGACTTAGAATTCCATTATGATGTGTAGAAAGATCTGATAACTTAAAAGTGGGTGTACAAAAAAAAAAACAGTCTTGGCAGCAAAAATACAGACCAAACTGAGGGGTCATGTCTGCGTGGGAATCATGGTCTTGAGCCTGCTCCTGAAATTCAGTGTCTTCAACAGCCATTGCTCATAAAACAAAAGCAGGAGACCAAGCAGTGGTTCTTCAGTTTCAACCAGTGGTTAAATGTCTGCATTCATTTGAGACAATTCAGAAGAATTGTATCCAGATCCATTCTCCACTTGAGACATTTAGATTTCTTTTGTCCTATGCTGGCTGCTTTAATATCCTTTTTAAAAACTGGGCTTTGAACCTTCAGTTAACATTTAGGTACATAACATTCAGTAGAGCATAAACAGAAAGCAAAAACAGCAGTATAAATGTTATTTTTTCTTGTTGCAAGTCAAAATATTTAAATCATTTCAACATATAGTAAATGTGCACATGTAGTCACAAAGCCGCAGTGTCAATGTCTGCACCAACAAAACAAAACCCAGTTATATTCATTTATCTATGGTGGATTGCACTGGTGAAACACTAGAAATCTTCTAAATGGAAATCACATGCTCAGATGCATCAGTTTATGATTCTCTCTATAAACAGCTTTTTTGCAATATTTAGTTTTGTCAGCAGCAGCTTGTCTACTCACACTTGTGAATTGCAGCAGGTTGCTGCAGTATAAGACTCTAAAGAATAATAAAACAAATGGCTTTCTGATTCAAGAGATTAGCCTGTAGCACACATAACCTTTATTCTAGCTAGAATACAATTCACATCTGGTTAAATGAGATGTAATGTGCAGAGAAGGTCTGTCCGTCATGAAGGTCTGATGCATTAAGTCTTAATTTTTCCTGTTCCTATATATCTGCTGAGCTCTAAGGTTCAACAGTGAATGTGAATGGAGGTCTCACAGACCTTTTCTTTTTTAGCTTAGAGGTCAAACCTACATAGAAAGAAAAAAAACAAACTTTTTCTAAAAGTAAATCACAGTGAAGATTATTATTCTTATGTATTATGAGGGATGCTCAGTTTTTACAGTAGAGTCATTATTCAACAGAGAAATTTTAGTGATTTGCCTCAATTGCATTGTGGACAAAATAAAGTAACAGTAGCAATGGCAAGTTGACATTTGTTTTCACAAAGATAATTATTTAAAGTGGCAGTAGTCTCTCACAGCGGTAGAGAAAGAAAAGCTGTTTTCTTAATAGTGCAGACTTGCAGAACTATAGGCACAGTAAGGACATTTCAAGGTAAAAGCCAACACAAAACCACATAAAAATACCATGAGTTCTTTTTTATGTCCTAACTACTGTATATGATTATTTTCTGACCATGAACAAGCAAAAACTTTTTTTAAATGACAAGCAGGAAATAATTTAGAAACCTAAAAATACTTATTTGCATATTGGTCAAATTTTTAGTCAATAACACATCTCATGAACTGAGAGACGAGATTCAGGAATGTTTCGGTATTGGCGGAATAAAGATTTTTAGCCAGGAAAAATGCAAGCTAATCCATCTGTGAGAAAAGTAACTGAAACGCAGCAATAAAACATGAGCAAACATTCAGTGGAGTGATGTGGCCATGGGAGAGCTGGGACAAAGCGAAGAAAGGAACAAAGGTGTTCGAACTCTGCAGGGGTCGGTTCTCCAGGAGCACACTTGCAGCTCTCGACCAGTTTGCTCACAGATGTTAACCTGGAGATCTGAGCAATGATCTAAAACCTCAGAGGGAAGGCATCCTGTCCTCCTTTCTACACAACATAGGAACTCAGGACTGTGTGCCCTCCTGGCCTTTAGCTGTCTATAATGTACTTGTCCACTGTCTTAATGCACAGCTCTCTGCTGGGGCATTGACTCAGGTGTATCCTGTCCCCTAGCAAACACTTTGGAGTTGGAGGCCTGCAGCTGATACAAGCCATCACCTCAACAGAGTGACAAGTAGTGGAGAGAGGAGGAACTCAGTGTTGCTTAACAATTTCTCTGTGCACAAGGTCTGCAAGGGCTCTGCTTGATTTGCTGTCCAAGTTGCTGATTAGCAGAACCACTTGGAAGGAGAGAAAGGAGGAAGCCATTCAGACTGAAAAGGTAACATGAGCATCATTCCTATATCTAATTCAGCCTGAGAAGACTGAAGCTGTTGTCAGTGAATGCTTTCAATGATGAACATCAAGCTGTGAAAACCTGAAAACCGGGCAAAGTATTTTAATCAAACAGGAAAGCATTTAAATTTTTCATAGATCAAGCAATTAGATATTTATTTTTAAATAAATTAACACTTTACATTTAACACATTATTACTGAAAGCACATGTAGTGAAATATTTCACAAATCCCACTGTGTTCCTGAAAGCATTATGGCATTTCATAGGGAACAAGAAACATTTTGAGGTTTGTTTTTTATCTCCCTAGTTATATGTTTTCTCTTCTCTTGCTTCATTATTAAAAAGAAACTCACTGAGCTCTGAAGCTCAGCTGAAGGCAGCTTAACTTGCAGTCCATTCACAGTATGGGATCTATGGCTGGAAACCCCAGTCCACATAGCATCTTATCCTGTCTTCACAGAACATCAACACATGCCAGCCAGAACATCTCACTGCTGAGGCCCAAGCACTGGGCTGTTGCTCAGGATAAAATAACCACTTGTGGGTCAAATGAGTAATACTAAATCAAGCTAGCTAGTAGTCAGATCCCCCAAAACACTGAAATGATGAAGGAAGCTTATCTAATTTACAGAAAGGCCTTTGCTACCCAAAAGAATTCACATGTCCCTGTTTACACTATAGTATTTTTGTGCCTATTCAAAGCAGCGCGATGCAAAACAGACTGAGTTCATTGGCGATATTCCCCTTTCACTCAGACACGCCATCTTCCATAACATGAGCAGTACTCCAGTAAACCCTCTCAGTTCCCAGACAAACCTTAATGAAGTTCCAGTTGGGGTATAATTGGGGTAGAATGCAAACAAGTTCATCTTGTGTTAGTATGTCAGCAATACAAAACAGGCTGGATTGCAAAAAATAAATCTCTATATATCCTTTATTGTACATGTACAAGTGCTTTCTGCAGTAGCTTTGCAATCAATTGGTCCTATGGTTATCCCACACTTTTGTCAATAAAGCTTTCACATTCAAGCCACAAATGCATTTCTAGAACAATATACAGTGCATTCTATACCATACCATGTGCACAGCTGAATGTAAATATATCATCAAGAATATGAAAGAAACATGCTTTCTAAAAGGATATTTTTCTTAAAGCAATCCTTTTATGTTACCTTCTACAGGTGTACAGTAAGTTGTTTGCTTTGTTATTTAAGAAACTGCTGCTTCGATATTTTGGAATGCACTGGCAACACTAAAGGCTGAAGGGAGTGATATTGATACCACACTCCAAAACCAGCAAAACTTGATTAATGGCCTCTATTACAATGAGGAGTCACGCTATGGTGCTATGGATTTACCTTCCTATGAATGTAAAGAAAGTGAGAAGAATGAGAAGAGGACAAGAAGAATGAGAGGAAGACAGCTGTGTGTTTAAAAGGTCAGATCACGGACTTTATTGCACAAATTAAAGTCTGTGGATTTTTTGTTGGGTTTTTTGTTACTTTTATCTAGCCCTGAAACTGATGAAGGGAGCCATAAACTTAATGGTCAACAAACCTTATGGAAACATGAACATTGAATCTTAAATTAGCATGTAATAAATGAGATATTTATTATGAAATCCAGTGCCAAATATATTTGCATTGTTTGTAAAACATCACACGTGTCTTTGCAGACAAAGCTAAAAACACCACAAGAAAATCTTAATTTCTTTCAATTTTAGAATAAGGATTATAAAATGTTGATTAGGTACTCTTGAGAAATGGGAAGTATTTTAACATTTTGGATATACTGGAGTAATTCAGAAGTGAAGACATCTAACTTGCATCACATAACAATATTTCTCTCTGGAATGTTAGAAGCATCCATGGAACAAAGTAATTTTTCTATTTCTTTAAAGCAAGGCAGCCATAATTGAGGAAAACAGCACATCTGCATTAAGTACATATGCTTTAAGATGAGACATCTATTCCTCACCACTCAATTCAGTAACCATTTTAAAAGGCCACCTTTGCTCTTACCCAGGCTCACTGTGTCTTTTGTGTTTTCTCTATCATCCTTCTCAATGGCAGCGTTAGATCACAGATGTAGCATGATTTAATAGCTAGTGTTTCAGGAGCAACTAATAATAAAACCACTGCCCTCTTGACTTCTTTGAAAGGTAGAATGTCTCATCCCACATATTCTCCCCGTCACTCACGTGCCTACTGAGGAGGCACCTGTAATACAATAGTTCCCACCATTTCAGTCTATCGAGCGGACAGAAACACCCACCCAACAGTGCAACAGAAGAACTTGGGTCTCGTGAGCTTCAGCTCAAGCCAGTCTCCCCAGCTGAATGGTACTATTTTAAAAGTACATACTGCTAAAAAAATTCAGGGCTTACAGCTTAGGGGCTAATCAGCCTTACAAGTTATTTACAAGACACAAGAAGTATTACATAGGAGAAATTTGTATTCATAGAGTGGTCAGGACTTGGTCCAGTTTGGACCACCAACATACTTCGAAGAAAGGCAACAAAAATATTACAAGCTTTTAAACAAAATGGAAAAAAATCTTAATGGAATGTGTTACTTGGACAAAGAAAAGAGAGTCATGGAAAGCACTTGAGAGAGAAATGGGACATAGCAATCTTCCAGCATCTAAAGATCACCATAAAGGTGACAGTGATAAATATCCACGACATCCACTTGTAATAGAACTAGAAGAATTCCTTTATCTTGCAGTAAAGAAGATTTAGCTTGGCTACCAGGAGAATCTTTCTTCCCATAAGGCTACTGAATCACTGAAATAAGATATGGAGAAAGCAGTGGAATTTATTTCACAGGTTTAGAAGAAAAGCATAGATGAATTTCCATCAGAAAAACAAGAATGATTAAGACCTACATTTGTATAATCAAAGATAATACTTACTTTTATAAAATATCTTGTGCATCAAGAATTGTTGTCTCAACACCTGTGTAAATTTTGAAATATAATGAGCATATATATTGATTAAACCAGCACAATAACTTAAATACATAGAAATAGTCAAACAAACCCACTTGCATAGCTTAAGCTAGAATCCTTACATTAACACACGCAGCCATTCCCCCACGCTTACTTTTGCATCTTCACCTTCATTAAAAACTAAGTTGTCCCTCCTCTGAAGCCCTTTGCCTTAACTCTAGTGCTTATCGATTTCCATATTTGGGTCCCTAATTTATGGCCTTTTTTTAAATTGTTCTCAATATTACATAACTCTGCCCTCCCTGCCCCCAGTCACACATCTCTTAAACAATCTGTGCAGTCTCTGCAACTGTTCGCAGAACAGTGCAGTCCCCGCAATTTTGTTGGAAGAAAACACTGTATGACCATAGAGATCTACCACCTAGCAAGGGAAAACAGAAAGAAGTAGGTTGTCACACAAGGAAAAAAAAGAAAGCAATTCCAGAGGATCGGGAAAAAAAAAAAAAAAGGAGGGGCAGTGAGGGAAGACAGAATCATTCTAAGGCTTCTCAATTCTAAATGCAGTTCCTATTATACACTTATACTTTCTAGAAAATATATACATTATTACCATCCTATTGGTATTGCATCCAATGAAACTTTGACAATATGATTCACAAAACTCAGCATAATCCCAACTATTGTACACTTCCTTTTTTATTATACAAGTGTGGTCCTTAGACACACCATCAAGAAGGTGCCAAATACCTTCAGTATTGGCAAATACTGAATGCCACAGTATGAAAAGTTGCTTGTTCCAAAAGCTTGTGATTTAAGTGTAAGGCAAGAAACTGGCTGTAATAAATGGGCAAGGCAACAGACAGCAAAAAGCGGGTGATGCAAGTCAGGCAAGGTCACTCTTGCTCTTTGCTACCTGTTTCATCTGAGGAAGTAGGGAGGGCCAGAGAATTTTTAGCAGTAAGCTTGCTAAAAAAGTCATTTGCAGTTCTTGCAACAAACCAAAGGGTGAGATCAGATCCCTAGATCTGAGATCACTATACTCATGCCCATGCATTTTTATACACATCTTTTAAAAAACTATTTTTCAGTCACAAGGGAAAAGGATTTCAATATCTCCTGCTCAGTGAGCATATGCACATAAGATCTCATGCATGTATTTGGACTTCTTTCTCCCATTTACACAATTCTTTATCTCCTACATCAATTAAAATCAGAAGGATTAGGGAAAGTTTGCAGTTCAGGAACAGATGTGTGTTCCTTTAAGCCTCTTGAGGAAAAGAGCAAAGACTCACATTGCTAATGTAAAACAAGAGGATAGATTTCTAAATTTTATTTTCAAAATCAGAGGAAGAGAACAGTAAACAGCCATTTACTACAGGTTTTCAAGGACACAACTGCATATGAAAGGCCAACCTTTGAGACTCTGTCCTGCCTAGAAACAAGACACAAAGGACCAGCTACCCTAAGAGCACTTGTAGGAAAAGCACAGATGGATCTCTTCCACACACACAAAACAGGGGCCAATTCCCAACACAGAAACCCCCAGATTTTTCTGAAATTCATAGATGTAAGATCAGTCACCTTTATTTTCTTCTCTGCTTCTATGAATACCAAGAATATGGATAAACCACGGATGCTATTCAGGAAGCAGACAGAAACTAAAAATTGATGCACTTACGGCAAATCTGAGTTCTAGTTTCCAACACAAGATGGAAAACTCAACATAGTGCTACACATAGCTGAATCTGAGACATTTGGGGACACAGAGGTACTTAACGAGCACTGTCGGAGAGCCATTTTCATAACCCTCCATGCATGCATGCACGTATGTGACACTTCCATGGATCAAGCAGAAGCTGTCTGCTGTGGACTTCACAAGTAAACAAAAACTTGAATTCCCTCCTCACTAAATGAATGTGCACCAAAGCAGACAGCACAACAGTTCCATCTCCAGTGAAATTCTACTTCACTTGTGAGGTAGAGAACAATATTTTACCAATAACACATGACTTAGTCTAACTTTATCAGATTGACTCCAACCAAAAACTGTTTTCTGACAACATTGACTAAACCTTTTAAATTGAGCTAATACTGCCATTGTGTTAATATGATTTTGGGCATGTGTAGACAACTTCTCTTTTAAAAAAAGAAACTAGGTACAGGTCAGAAATGAATGTAGGAACACAGGTCTGCTAAGTATTTTTGAGAAACGGGGTAGATAATATACATCTGGCATTTCTCAGCCAGACTATGGCCTAAGACTATAAAACATTCGTTCTTCTAGTCATTCTTGTAGTCAAATTTCCAGCAAGAAAAAAATTAAGACAGACTTTTATCTGCTTTACTTATGCTTCTCTCTGGAAAGCTACACATATAGAACTGGTTCTCTTTCCTTTGTACATGGGTGCTCCAGATATTGCAGTTGCACTAGAGCCAGTTGCAGTTGAAAACAAACTTCCACCAGTTCAGGCAAAAAAAGGTCACCCTAATTGTTCTTTAATAATAGAATGTCAGCTGTTTCCTTTTTATATTCTCAGGAAGAAATCTGGATCCCTTTTAATCACCATCTGAATAAAGAATAATCCAGGGCCTCCTATAAGCAGATACTTCACACATTTTTTTTAAACTACTGAATGCAACTGTAGTAGTTTTAAAATGGCGTTAATATCCCTGCAAATAAAATAGACTTATACAAAGCCATAAGAAAGAATCTAGTTGCTAGTCAGAAAATTGTGAGGCCACCTGAAAAACTAATAAAATATTATTCCCTTCAATGTGAATACTTCACTGGTATTTCCAGAGAGTTACTTAGCTAATTCTAATCCTTTCTTTGAGTAAATTCCAACATTCCTCCCCCATACACACACACATACACACAAAACAGTTGTTGCCAATTCAACAATAAAAATTCATATTAGCCTTTCTTTTCCCCCTTCCTTTTATTAAAAACGAGCCAACCAACCCACCCCAAAAAAACCTCCCATGGAATCTGTTGTGGGTTTGGCCAACTATTTATATTCCTGAGAACTTTTTCAGGGCAGGAAACTAACTCCCTTATCCTACATGAAACCAGAAAACACTTGTTCTAAGGGTCTTGGTTCTTACATTGAAAGGGAAAAGGCTGATGCAAACTGTCTTCATCACCTCCTTAGCAGTCTCCTCAGAAAGCATACAGCTAGATGTTTGTTAAGAGCACTGCAGTAGTGGGAATGGAATGTGTCCAAACATGTCCTCATATTTTAAAAACACAGACAGAAGGCACTGAAAACACTAGGAGGGACAAAACACCCACCATAAAGATTTCCTTTGTTTCAGATTAAAACTTCTCAGCTCTTAAAATTCCTGCTCTTTCTTGGCTTCCTTCTGATGAGCTAAACTAGTTGCACATCTTATTTGCTCATATTTAGCATGGTTTCTAGTAGTCCTTCACTTCAGCTGTACATGCAATATATCTGCAAGAAGGCAATTGCTTTTTTTTTGCTTGACAATTCTGAATATAGAGACATTTATCATCTAGATGAGTTCAGAACTTACTTTTTACTACCATTGAGTACAGGAATAGCTGTAGGCTTCCTTAACTAGTACATCAGAAGAAGAGAGGCTCAGAAGTTTTAAGCTATTCTTCTTTTACATTTCTGAAGAAATTTTGGCATTCTAGGGCTCTGGGCACCTATCCCATAAATTAATGCACAAAGATAACTAACTGCCTGCAGACATTTGCTTCAGCCCACTCATCCTCACTACCATTAAGGAGGGGAACAAATAGGCTTCGTAGCAATCCCAGAAGTTAACAAAGATAAATTCTTACAGTGCAAAGCAAAAGGTGAGATCTAAAGCAAAGTACTCCCAAATGAGAATGCCCTGCAGTAGAATCCCTCCTTCATATTGGCAGAACTCTAGCTGAGGAGCTGGGGGGGGGGGGGGGTGATGTACAACACACATGTCTGCAGTGTCTTTTAGGCTTCATACACTACTTCAATGCCTCCATTGAATGAGCTGGGCATTGTACCTCATGGTGTCACTATCATGCTACAAAACCACACCTCTGAGGTAACAGTTCAGCCCTCTCATTTTTTCTTAGAAACAATTCCTTGAAAAGAAGAGAGAAAACAAAATAACACTTAATAGCACCAGTACAAAAAGAAAATAAAGCTTGATTTCTACTTCCTCAGAAGCATTTCTGAGAGAAGCTTTGTATCCTGGTACATACATCTGGACAGTTTTGAGGACATGTAAAGATGACTTAGAACTGCAGATCATGGTGGCAATACCACTTAAAACCATTTTAAAATAAAAAACAAGTAAACTCTCAGGGCAGCAGGATTCAGGAATAGCAACAGTGAGGAACAATTTAAGGCTTGTATGTATGCTCCCACTGTTTAGGTGTACCATGTTTGGTTGAAGGCCACGTGACCCCTTCTGTGGAGCCAAAACTTCACATCGGACAGAGGACTTTATGCCCCAAACTGTGCAAGAACAACACTAGCCCTTGAGGTTAAAGACAAGTGTATAGGTAAAAGCTTTCCCATCTCCTCCTCCCTTTTATGCTATCAGTGGAAGGCTTAAAGTTACCACATACACAGAAGGTCAGTTGAGGTGAGCATCTTCACCTCATTGAGGTACTTAAAAGCTCATATTTATCCTGCACCATTTTTACATGCTCTCCTAGCTGCTCTTTCCAGCATTCTTCCATAAAAAGCAGGTTAGGACATGGAATGGGATCATCCCAGTATCTACCTGCTAGCAATGAGAAATCTCCAGACAGGACAAGTGCATCCCCAAAACAACAAGTGAGTGAGCACAGGCAAGTGCAGACAAAAGGGGACAAAAAAGTATTGTCAGACTTCCATAAACTTTATGTGAGACCTGGTATGTTCTACAGGAGAGAAGTAGTATGAGTGTGTTATAAATTTTAAGTTTTGACTTTAAGTCAAAAAAAAGTACTAAGAGAAGAAAGAGTAAAGAAAGCGGTCATTTGTGGAAAGAAATTTTCCAACTCTAACAGTACATCAGGGACACAAAATTAGGCTTATTTGTGTCATCACACAGGATAACAAAATTAAACTAATGTTAGAGCTAGACAACTCACCAACAGGATATCAAAATTAGATACAACTGTTTTCATTCATTTTTCAAAACTTAACATTTGAATAGTAAGCAATATTTATCTGTAGCAGGCAGACCCCCTTTAATACGTTAAAACCCCTATATCAACATCCACTTCTTTACTAGGTTAAAAAAGCATGTGTATATACATACATACTTCAATAAGGAACTGTGGACATTTCATTTTCCATATTTATTTTATTTGCTACATTCTATACTTAATAATTTCATGTAAGTGTTTTAAGAGACAGCTCTTCAAGAAACCTACCTCCAAAAAATTATGAACTTTGATCTTTCCTTCAGTCCCAACTTGTATGGGATCAATATGACCAGGTAAGGGCAGTCACTGCAGAAACTCAGGTCACACTCTCAAGTACCAAGGGTGGAGCCTTCAAGGGGAGACCACACCGTCTGCAATTTAATAGTGTAACTTGGGGTTTTTTCTACATGTTTCACCAATTGATTGCACGGTCAGTTAACTGATAACTTACCATTCTGCACATTTCCTACTTCAGTAAAATGCTGCAAAAACAATTTAGGAGCCCCTGACAATTCTCATCAGTGACAATGCTAAGAACTGCAGGAATTGACAAGAACAGCCACTTCACCCTCCCTTTGAGTCAGAAAGCAGAAAAAACTGCAAGATGGATTGTGATACTATAATTCTGGGGAAAATATAAGCTACAGCTACACTACAGAAATCAGTCAGACTTATAAACAGCCAAAGGTACTCTGCAAGCCAGTGCATCTAACCCTGAAGCAGGGTCGTAGCTAGAATTACCATCATGAGATTTTGTTCCCATCCTTTCTTAACTCTAAAAGCTTCTTAGCTTTTGTTATTATCACACTATAAGACTGAAAAAACCACAGTTACTGCACTGTAGACATTCAGTGAAATTATTTAATTTTCTGTATTTTCTAAACCACACTAAATTAAAATCAGTAATGGATGAATTATTATTAATGAAGTGTATTAAACTCTATTCTGTAACATAAAGCACTAGAATGTTGGCTGTGCATGAATGACACTCAATTCAGCAACAAAAATAACGTCTAAACACACATGCATTGTATTCAATAAGGAAGATGAGAAACATATAGGCAACAGTCTTAAGATGCACCAGCTACACACTTGGGAAAGAAATTCTCAGTAAGGAAAGGAAGTGTTTAGTTCCACTAGCTACAATGACAGACTAACTTCATCCCTTCAGATTCCATGGAAATTATGAATTAGTTAAAGGATTGAATTTCACACAAGTGAAAATTGATGTTACACTTTGGTTCTCTGGGGCAACTACTCATCAGAAACTTGAGCCTGAACATGGCATTATACTTCAGTCAGATTCAGAAGAGCTGTTATGAGATATAATAAAAGCTAAACAGTGCTCAGATTTGAAGGCTGTCAGGAAGTTTTTGCAGTTATTTCTGCATCAGCCATATGACTTAAGATGATCTGAAAAAAAAACAAACAAAGCACAGATGTTGCAAGCACAAGAACTAAAACGAGTACTATTATCAAATTTGGATTTGTCCCATATAGTTGGAAGAATTATGACCAATAATGTACAACTCTAAAAATTTAAAAGTGACCTTAAAGTCCACAGTTTTTACCTCAGGTTTAAAAATTCCATAGGAAAAAATAATTTTAGGAGACCCATGAGAGACACCCTCCCACCCGAGAAAGCCTTAAACACACAGCACTCAGTTTAGCAAGATTTACTGCTGAATTTAATTTCTGTGTCTATGAAAGATAAGAGTGCTTTTGCCTTTAAAAATTTAGCAGGCAACTAAACTGAACATTATACACAGTAAGTATCTTAGTATTTTATTCGTTGCATCTTTTATACAGAATAAGCTTCACTGATATTTAATTCTCTGCAGTATTCTGCTGATGTAGCAATAAAAGATTACATTATAAACAAAGAACAAAATTTTTGACTTGAAATTTTTTTAAATGTATGTAATTTTTGCAATTGACAAACAGCATTACAATTACTGAAAAAAAGTGAAAGAAGCACATAAGCTATGGCCCATTTTTTTAATCTCCAATTGATAGTTTTTCTATATTTATCATAAATATTGGAAGCTAAGCTCCAGCAACTAAAAACAAACATACCTATAAATTCCTAGCAACTAGGATTCAAATAAAGAAGAAAACATACAACAACAACAACGAAATTTCTTTTCACTTGAGTTGACATCTGCGATCTATTTACACTGTATAAGTTAAAATTCCACATGATCATGATGGGTAAAGAATTTTGAAATAACCTGTTAAGCACTACTTAAAATGGCACTGTTGTAACTCCGGTCTGGGATTTTAAAATTGCTAAAACAGTGAAAGACAATACACTGCAGTATGCCTATACCATTATAACATAAAAAAACCCTACTCCATAAAGTGTCACTGAGATGGCTCAATCAAAATAATATGCATTTGTATCTTTATCAAGATAGATATTACCGTAAAAATGCTCACATTAAAAAATATAGTTATTATAGTTTGGATTTTCATTAAAACTAGAAGGGACTACATGAGCCAAAGTATGAGGAATTTGTATATAATGACATGCTTCCTCATTTTATAGCACTAATAAAAATAACAGAGAAAGCTCTATTATAAATCTTTAATAACCACAGTATAATTTCCTATTAACTTTTAAAAACTTTACTATGTGGGTGTATGTGCATGCATGTCTGCATAAACACACGAACACACACACACAAAATCGAAGTGTATATATTACACATACACACGTATCCACATTCCTGCATACAATGCCTCCATAATGCAAACAATATGCAGGGACTCCTTCATGTGACAATCACATGCCACATGCCATGCTTTCTTATTTCTCTTTTTATGTTTATCCAGTAAATGTAATAACACTTTCATATTTGGCCAAATGAAGTGATTTAGCCGTAACACCACACACCAGAAATGACACTGCAAATACTGCTGATGAACAGTTGAACGTGAAAGCTCACCATGAAATGGAATGTAAATTATTCTAAAAATTAGTATTCAAAGTTTAGTTAAATATTGTGGCAAACAACTTGGAATTTATAGAAAGTTTAAAATGTAATTCACATTACAAAGACTGGAGATATCTTATAGATAGAACTTTTAAACATGGATATGACTGGCATTTATTTTTAGGCTTACTTCTATTAGAAATAGACTTGTTTCCTGTACAGGTGATGCTTTGTCTATGCCATATACAGTAGAAAAATAAATTCTTTAGCAACCTAGAAATAGTTTATAAAACTCTTGAAGTTTCATTTTCTTCGCTAAACATGCCAAGAATAGACTGAAAACTATAAATAAAAGCTATACAGACAACAGGTAAAGTAGAACAAGTTAAGAATACTACAATTTACAGGACAGACTTTATTGTACTATTAATTCCTGTGTGCTTTGTAATAGGAATAGGGTTGACTTTTCTATGTTTTCTTAAAAAAGATAATTACTTGCAAGAATATAACACAATATCAAGATAATTTATAATATACATGTACTTCAAACAGCAGCCGGGTTTATGGTATCATAGTAATCTAGAATGATAATCAAAGTCATAATTAGAAGTACAATACCTAGGACATAAGTGGGAAAGGCAATTTTTATTTTTGGAAAATGGAGCAAATCAAACTCTTAAAAGCCTTAATTCTCAAAATCATCTATTTACTATAATACATACAAGAAGATCTTAAATCTTGTTATAAGTGAAGATTACAACAGTGACCATCATAAAGCTTTTTTTTTAAACGACACAAAACATTCTAGCAGCTGAATGAGCCACGACTTCCTTCTTTGCAGACCTAAAAAGGTACATTTTGAGCATGAAAGAAAAAAAGCTGCTAAGAAAAGTCTCACAGGTAGTGTTTATCTATGGTCTCCCCTTTGCTACAATTTGTAACCTTCTAAATTTTTTATCACTATCAAAATATTTAACCAAAAGATTTTTAAATTAAGCAGCATTCTTTTACAGCAAAATTGGTACCAATATAAAAGTAAAATAAATGAAAAAAAAAAGATAATTTAAAAATACAGAGAAAAAAAAAATCAGTCATTTGAAATTTTAGTACAACATACCACAGGAAAAAAATATGAATACAAGTTTATGTGATCTTATATATATACACTCCAAAGAGGTTAATTGTCAGTACCCAAAGTATTTATTGCTATGTATTAGCAATGCATTTTTGTATATCTTTAGAGGGTCACATAAAAATAGATTTAAAGAATAGATTAATTGAAGTCCTAGATTAAAACATAGTTTGGTTTAGAGAATTTTACTACAACAAAAGTCATGTTTATGTATGAAAAGTTATATAACCTTATATGAAAATGTCATGAGCTATTTTCTAAACACTACATGTATTCCCAAGTGGGAAAAATTAAAATATCTAAAATATATTAGATTAAGTTTACAAGACCATCAATGATCTTTTAAACATGCAGCTGTTTACAGAATTAACAGTTTTACAAAATGTTTAGTTCAGTAATGGAACATAAAGAAATAAGTAGGCAACATCAAAATTTTTGTACAATATTTGAAACTCACTTTTACAACAAGCATGTCCTTGGTATTGTGCTGTAAGAAATAATAAGCAAGTTCACCCACCCTTAAACTGTCCACAGGTTTACTTATATGTAAAGATGGATGGTGAAGGATTGTAAAATTCTCAACAGTGCATTTCGCATTCTTCCATAAACCACCCTAAGCATACCATCACATAAGTAGCCAGGAGATTACAAAATAAACTATATCTGGGCTTTAGTTGTTTACACAGAATGCCTGAATGTGAAGAAAATTGCCAAAAATAGCATGTTAAATAACAAAAACCAGCCATAAAGCAGGCTGTAAGCATTGAATGTTTCATAAATGTAGTTTTTTTAAATCATTAAATTTCTATAGAAAAATTTTATTCACAATATCTTGTGACAAACTGTCACAGGAATGATATAGTGATTGCAATAAGGTATCATGCAGCAGCAGCTTTGTACTTTATAGCTATTTTTGCTTTTAAAAATTAAACCTCTCCAGTCATGCTTATCACATAGTTTTTATCTGCAGTGTGTACAAATGAGGAACACAGTACGGGATGTAACAAAAAGATGTCCAATCAGCTGGATGGGAATTATTTTCCATAAATATGAAGTACATTACTGTATCCTGAAACATGCATGTCTACAGCTTGTCCTTACTGTCCAGCGCCAGGCTGCTTGCAATCATCTTCTGTCTATATGATACCGAGAGGGTCTGCTGGTAACTGCGACTGTATCAGCTGAGGCTGCAGTGGTGGCGGCAGCTGAAGGGGCACCATGGGCTCCACCATCTGCACTGGGTTGGAAGGCGGTGGCTGACATGCCACTGGGTTTGGTGCTTCTACAATCTCCCCATTGTAAAAGAAAAACTGACATTGTTGAATGAAGGTCTCTATAACTGATTGGTGGATTTTGGTGGTAGAAAGAAACTCTCTGTTTTCAAAATCAGGTCTCATCAAAGTAGGCCAGAAACAAATCGATAAGTTATCAGCAGTCATAAAGTTGGTCTTATATTGTTGACTAACCCTGAAATGAGAACGACATGCACAGTGTAAATTAAAACCAGTATGCAATCAACTAGAAGTATTTTCATAGCTCTCTTAACTGTAGGCATTATTACCAAATCTCAAGACTTTTGTTGCTTTCCTCCAGCAATCCATTAAAACAATTGTCTTTGAATTTTTTAAGTGATTATGCAGAAGAAAATTTAGAAACCATGACACTTCCAGATTTGCACAGTTAACTAATATAAATCTGACTAAGCTTTTAATAAAAAAAAAAAAAAAAATTCAACATTCCACCAGCATTTTGAAGGATAATAAGAAACAAACTGAAACAGGTTCTTCACTTATGATCTAACTTCATTATTGCAATGCTATTACAAAAAAACCCAAAACACCTCCAAAGAACAACAAACCATCCTGTTACCAAATTTATCATCTACAAGTAAATGCCTCCTCAGAAAAAACAAAATGCTTTTCACAGTAATAGGCTAGAGAGAGCCAGGATATTTCGTTTTTTAAAAAACACTCTTCATTCTAAAGTGACATCACAATTTTATCTAGAAGAAATTACTGAGAGACACATGAAAAATCAGGTCTTAATAGATCTGACAAACACCTAAGATATGCACTCAGCTGGGAACATGCAATTCATATATTACAATAGACATCACAAAGGTAACCAAGCTACAGTTTTCCTGCAGAAATAGATAGAAAATAAAACTTCAGAAATTTGTCAGTTACAATTTTGAGGATTAACAAGAGCAGCCCACAAGAATTTCTGACAGCTGGCTGTAGTCCATAGATTCAAAAGCTGTGAAAACCATAGTAAACACTAGAATTAATGCTATAAGAAAATTTACATGCATTTACAATGCATGTATAATGGTAAACATAAAGGGTAGACTTCCATTTTAGCATGTGCATTACTGATTCCAAATAGTGTGAAGGTACACAAATACTGCCTCTCAATCTGTTTTGAATAAGTTTGATCCAAAGGATATTTCTGAGTGACAGTAATATTTATAATCTCTTTCCTTAAAAAAAATTATATTTTAACTTCATTTACAGATTGAAGAATAAACATAAGCTTACGCTTACAGAAACAGAAATACAAACTTACCTTTTGCTTAGTATTATTATTATTAACATGCTGTATCTACATAATCATTAGACCCAATAAATGAAGCAATGGGAACTTATGGCTAGAGAGAAACAAAGAAGGGCATTGCACCTCTTCCCCAATAACAGAATAACATAAGAACAATCGACTGCATTCTCTCCTGTGCTTCATTTTACCTTTGTACTTTCTAAAAGTAAACAAAAACCTACCAATCTGTATGCTGTCTCCTATGAAACTTTCTCAAACTACTTTAGAACCTTAGTGCTTAGCAAATGCCCGTTTACCTTCTTCTACGTTCACTCAAAATGAAAATGAAGAGTCTCTTTCTCTTGATCCTGCCCACTTCCTCCACTGCAAAGTCTCAGGACCTTCACACTGTAAACCTGCTCTATGATCCAACTTCAAAAGCTGTACACCTATGTTTTTCCTGACTTTAGAGACACATTATGCCATATTAGCCCTTATGTATAAAGGGACTCATTATCAAAGAATAATCTAAAACACAACCAATATCAAAAAAGGCAGTGTCAATCCAACACTATCCTGTTTCAACTCCAGTCTTAAAAGCTCAGTTCTGCTAAGTCAGTTAATCAATCACAATTGGAGAGCTGGAATGCTCTGAAAGGTGTCTATAACACTAATGAAAAATTCATCTCACTGTTGCCATTTATTAAATTCTCATGGTTATTGGTCTCATATTTATATGTTGTGAATAATACTTGTATTTTTTGTTTCAATAACCAGGTTCTATGCTTGTGGATACACCAAAATATCAATCACCAACCACTATTAACTATACAACAGTAGCACATTTTTACTCTAATGACATAGGATGCAAAAACAAAACATCTAAAACATTAGCCTGTGATGAGAACTCTTCCATCATGCAGAAGACTGCTTTATCTCATTTAACGAACAATTCATTTGACAAACACTTCCCTTTTAATTATACACCAGCAGTAATTTACCACAAATTAATTTCCTGAAAATAAATATTGACTGCCAAGAATTTAGCTACAAGTTCCCTTTAAAATCGAGCTGTATCTACCTCATTCTATATATGCAATTGCTTACGCTCAAGCAGTTTTGTTGCCGAATTGAATGCAACTACCTGATACTGCAAATGAGACAAGACAAACAAGAAAAGATTATTTTGTTACTAGCAACCTGCTAAAGTCAGTCATCATTAATAGAGAGTGGACCAGACTTGAAAGCCAAGGCCAGTGTGCATCACTTATGTTGTCCAGTAAGTTCCATGATGAATGTGCTTCATTTGTTTGTAGATATGCATGTATTAGAACCTATTCAGGAATTTTTAAAATTATGTTTAGATCTTTTACTTGCAGCAATCCAGGTACTTGACACTGTACATTTAGCTATGCTAGGCAAATAGGTGATCAGATGAAGACTTTGACAATTCAGAGAGTGCCATTCTTCCACAAAAATTTCTATCAGGTCAATTAAGAATCAACAAAACATTTCTAATAACTGTGTCAAGTCTGAGATGTTTAGTTTTACTTCAGATACATGCAAGCACATCTTACAATTCTGTAATATGGATATTTGTTCAATGATACAGTTTTATCTATTTTAGGGCTGAATTTGTATTTGACAAGATTAATGGAAAAATTGATCCATTTCCCTGCAAAGGAAAATGGACAACTTTTATTAAGCAAGTCGTATACGTGACGGAAAGAAGTGTAAAAGTAGGTACCTAAATTCTAAAATCTCTTATACGTTCAGTGAAAAGGGAAGACTCCTTCTGAATTGCAAAAGAGATTACCTACATTCTCCCTATTGACTACATAGGGAAGTTAAAAGTTCTTCTTTCTGCCCCCATATTACATGCTCAGTTAGATCATTACAAATACCTGCCAAGACACAAACACAAGGACAGTACTCCAGAACAATTAAATGTCATGAATATACATATATATATACATATATATATATATATACACACACAGAAAGTTGCCTGGCTGAAAAGTACCACTGCAAAGAAGTATCAGAAATTCCTAGTGGACCAATTGAGCATGAGTTGGCAAGGTGACTCTGTACCAAAGAAGGTCAACAGTATCCTAGGCTGCACTAGGAGTGCTGCCAGCAGGTCTAAGAAGGTGATCTTTCCCCTCTACTCAGCACTGCAAAGGCCACATCTGGGATTTAGCTCTGGGCTCTCCAGCACAACAGACAAATGGACATGCTGGAGCAAGCCCAATGAAGGGACACAAGAATCATTAAGAGAGCAAGGATCTCTCAAACGAGGGGAAAAAAAAAAAAAAAAAAAAGCTGAGAATGTGAAGATTTCTTAGCCTCGAAAAGCTCAGCGGAAATCTTATCATTGGTTTTAAACATTCGATAGGAAGGTGTAAAGAAGATGGATTGAGACTCTTCTGAATGGTGTCCAGTGACAGAACAAAAGGCAAGAGGCACAAATACACACAGGAAATTCTCTCTGAGCAAAAAAACCCACATCTTTACTGTGAGGGTGACTGAGCACTGCCACAGGTTGTCCAAAGAGATTGTGGAGTCTCACTCCTTGGAGACACAAGGCCTAAGTGTACACCATCCTGGACAACCTGTTCTAGTTGACTCTGTCAAAGCAATGGGGTGGAATTAATCAATCTTCAAAGATCCTTTATAACGTCAACAACTGGGAGCCTGTTTAAAAATGCAGAAAAAAATATCACAAGCTAATCTTTAAGTGATAGATTACTGGATAATGAAGTTTTATGTTAAAAAAAGTTACTTCAGTTTTTGCTTTTTCTTTTGGCAATTGATACAACTTAAAACAAAATAGAAAAATACTAAACCTGTTCAGATGTGTTATTATGTATCTGAAGACATCATAGTTCACTGGGTGGAATTTCTTCACAATTTCTTTCAACTCGTGTAGCCGTTCTGTCTTATCCATGATTTCTATAGAAATAAGTGACATTTTCTGACATATCTAGAAAGACATACTGAATAAAATATTGCTAAATCTTTTTCGTAGTATAATAGTATAGATAAGACATCCACAGAGAAATATCAAGTAAGAAGGTATTTTATAAAATTCCTATTTGCATAGAGTAACTTTTTCATTATAGATGTTAACTACCTAAGTACAAAAATATTTTTCTGAATTTAAGCAGAATTATTTATCTGTGTTCAACAGCAAGGAATCACTTGATTAGCTTACTGTTTACTTGTAGAATAACAATGTGACACGGTCATTTCTTGTTAAGAGTTTCCTCTTAAGCAGAAATATCTTCACATGAACTTAGAATATCTTAAGCTTCTCAGTTATTCAAATAATAAAAAAATTACACATAGGGCTGGTGCAGTTATTTTAAATATATGGTTTACAGAAGAACAGGGATTTTTCACAGGCCTAAGGGACATAATCCACACTTCAAAGAGGAAATAAACAATATGTAAAAAAGAAATACCTAATAAAATAACAATTTTATTTTAAAAAACCCCAAAAGTAATGCTGCTGATAAAATGCTTGTGAAAAGTACCCTAAAGGATTGTGGAACCAAACATTCTGCAGAACGTACTTCTAATCCATGATGATTCATACAATAAAAAGGAATACAAGTTTACCTCTATTACTTGACTGCATTGCTAAAAAGAACCTCCATCTATCCTACTTCCATAGAGAAAAATGCTAAATATAGTCCAGTATATAAATATAAATTTTAAGTGGTATTAATGGCATTTTAAAACAGTAAGTTCACTTCAATTCTAAGCTATTTAATGTTTTGACTGGAATTTAGCTTTTATACTTTTAAGAAAAAATAAAACCAGATTAATGACATTCCACAAGCAATATGCCTGAAAAGTAGAGCAGAAATACCACAAATAGGTACCTACACATATCATCAGAAAACACAATTTCTAACAGCCTATATATTAATCAAGTCTTAGGCTTACACCACTGTTTTCATGTCTTGAACAAAAAATACTTAGGAATAATGTACATCACAGTTGTACCCTGCAAAAAAGCATAGTGGTCTTTTTCTGAAACAGATTGCTGCCAAAACAAGAGAGACACTCGTAATTTAAAACTTATTTACTATGAAGTGCCTGGAAAACGTTTGTAAGGCAAACAAAACTAAATATCTTATAAGAGTTCAAAAAGAATATGAAAAAAATCTAAGAGAATTGAGAATTACCATAATATCCCATAGATGTGTGTGATTTCTAAAGCCTACTCTGAATGTAAGACTTTATGGATTCAAGGGGTTTTTTCCTATTAACAATGCAAATCCACTCCAAGAGATTTCATCCTTTTCACCACAAATAAAAAATGGAAAAAAGGAGATTTCTACCAATTAAATTTTCTAGGAAAAGGAGAAATATTACACTATAACTTATTTCAAAAAAATAATGTATTACATTTATTTCATCATATAGTTACTACTTTTAAAGAATATTTAAAAGTGTACATGTCTAAGCCATTTTAAAAATATTCAGTGCAGACAGTACTTTCAACTTATAATGAAGTAAAAATAGCAATAAGGGCAATGAAAATAACACTATTAAATCAAGAAAAGATTGTTTATTACTTACTTGATGTTTCTAACAACTCTTGATGCAAAGAGTAAGGAACTAATGGATCTGGTAGATCTGCAAAAAAAGCTTTAAGAGCCCCAGCCACTGCATTCACTGTTACTCCCATTGACTCTAGACTGATATTATGATCTGCAAAAAAAAATTAAACAGCAGTGTAAGTAAAACCTACCACTATCATTCCTTATAGTATTTTATAAAAACAAGAGTTTATTCAAAACACTAAAAACTAACATTTTGCCAAATGGTTGTTAAAAAATGCACAAAGATGAACCTATTGATAAGCTGCTATCGCACTGACCCACATGAAATCAAATATAAGAAAATCTGACAGTATAACAGAACAGCAGAAAATCAGAAAAATGAAGTCATCTGTTTCTCCATGAAGACTTAAATGTTTTTGTCTTTGTCATTGAGTGGTTTCTGATTAATCAAGTTTGCTCAGTAATGGGTTTTAAATTCTATTTCCGAAAATGTCATAAAACAGTAAAGTGAGGCATAAAAAATAGGATCTTTATTTTCCTTAATATCTACAAAGAATATTACTATTTTCATAGTCTCAACTTCACGATTAATATCCAAGAACTCTTAAGAAGTGTTTTCATTTTGAAATATAAACACATCAAACTGAATAGCCTAATTTATCAATCACATTTCATTATATTCTATAATGACAAAGGCTGTGTTAGAAATTATCAAGACTTAATTGTTAATTTATATTATTCAAGAAACCTTTCAATAAAATAAGTATCAAGAATTCGTATTTGTGGGGGATAAGAAAGATAAGCGAACATGAATGCCCTAATGCCCAGAACTGATGAACTGTTGACAGAAGGAACAGCTATGACTACATTTAAACTCTTTTAAACACTAAAATACCACCTAGAAAATACTTTAACAGCACTTAATCCAGCTGCAACAAGATTCCATCCCCATCTAGTGTTTAAACAGAGCTTCACTGGTAATAACCTGGAGTATACCAATACAACCTACCAGAGCATTAAGTACTCAGTGGTATGAAAGTTGGTTTGAAAGTGCAATGTTTTTATACTGCATTGTGATAACTCCATGGAGAATTCAAGTTCTGTTTTGGCTTTAAATAATAAAATCTGTGATTACCTTGATCAAACTGTTTTTGAATGTTGTCTTGATCCGTTTTATTCCCACTAACACGGTACAGGCCTTCAGTACATAAACCTTAAAAGAGGAGGAAAAATAAAGATTAAAAAGCAAGTTTATATACTATAGAGCAAAACAGAATCAGTTATAACCACTAATTCAGAAACTAAAAGTAGGAATACAAATCTTAAGTCCCTAAAAAGTAAACACATTCATGGTTATAGCGATATAGAACTACCAAAATACCAGTTCTCTATTGAGTCCACTATCCCATTTTTAAGAATCAGAGGAAATGACATTGTAGGATAACAAGAACTTGACTGCAGACATCTGTGGAATAATTTACCCCAAATTATTCTCTTACTGATCTCTATTAGACTGTTGTTATTTTCACTTTTTTTTTTAATAATCAAAATCCTAAATTCTGTGGTACCCACAACATTTATGTTTCTAAAAACTGTCTTCACATTTTAACAACTTACTACGGTGAGCAATAACACACTAAAAATACTCCACAGAAAATGTATCAAGTATTTGTAACTCATTCTGATCTTTTAATTTCACGGTGTAACACACTCCTGTATAGGACAAGAACTTCATCTTCCAACATGCTTTCCCTTTTACCATTTATATTTTATAAACTTTGAATCCATTTTTCTTCACTTCTTATCTTAGGTAAATTATCTCATCATTTACAAGTCTTTCTTTAGGGGTGGGGAAAGAGGGGAAAGGGAGAAGGGTGTTAGGAAGCAGAGGTTCTCCATGCTTCTCATTACTACTTTGTTTGACTATGCGTTACAGAGTCATCATAATTCCAGCAGCCATTCCAGGTAAACATCCAACAGTATACCTTTATTATGCACATGCACACATGCACAAACTTGCTCACTCCGCTCCACTGACTATGCTTCCTATCACATTGCTACCTTTTTTGCCCACAGCTACTCACTGAATGAAAGTGTCCATTCTGATAATCACACCATTACTCAAGATCTTTTTCTTTGTTAATTTAGAACCCATTAAGGAATATAAGCAGTTTACAGTTCCATAATTCTCGAAGTTACCGTCATGGGTGCAAAATTATCTATATGCTAGATCTTCATAACTGTATTTGATTTTATAAAAAAAATTCACAGGTTTCAGAGCTTTATGAAATCTCTTGGCTTTTTACCATCACAGGCCAATAACGGAACATATTTTAGATTATCAGATCAATACATAATTCCTCTGTCACACCACACACAGTCCACGAGTGTGCCTTTTAAGTTACCAAGAAACATTAAGAATCTTGTTACAATGTCCTTAACTGCTTCATACAGCTGGGAAATTTATAACAATTTCATACAAACTCTTCTAACTCATTTTATCCTTCTTAATGCCTTTACAATTCACATGTCTCTTTACCACCTGCATCAAGGCCATTTTAGTAAGTGTTTCTTCAATAAACTTTTATATCTATCATTTAGCTTTCCAAATCCATAGCCAAGAGTCTTCCTCTTGTAAATATACACCTAAACAGTCCTTTCAAAAAACCTGAGCCTTGTTCCCTGATATCCTCAAAAAGCACCAGAAGATATAATGTGGTGGCACAGGGCAAAAAGTAATTTCAGTGATTCAATAATTTCCACGTGTGAAAGGGGTTTCAAACCCATTTTTAAAAAAATGCCCCCAACGTGCTAGTGTGATCGCAGGCAGACACACTTTGCACTCCTTTTCCAGAAGCTGTAAATAAATACAAAAAAAATCACTGGTAGATAAGAACAATCTAGGATTAAGATTCTCTTTGTTAAGTATGGGAGAATTCTCAGTTGGAGACCCTACAGCTCCAGGGTATTCTGTGTTTTATCCAACTACTTTTCAGTTTCTTTCTGCACAAAAGGAACTGAATGTGCTGCATTAGCAGTTAGTGAGATGTCTGACACAGTCACTGTTTAGTCAGTGTATAAACCTTGAATACTTGAACTGGGCTGCTCTGGAGACAGATGCACTAGTGTAGTATCTGAGAAACACAGTACTTCAGAAAATTTTCAGATTAAACAAGGAGATGAATTTAGGCAACTTCCAAAAATAGCAACATCCTGCAATTCTGGACTCAGCTAACTAAATTTGTTCTTTGAATTCCTCAAGCAAAAATTTTTCTTGCTTGTGTATATTCTAGAAAGTAATGCTTCATGAAACAGTTGGTCAACTGTCACTACACTGTTTCCCTAAGGCACAAAAGGAGACAAGTTTAATCTGTTTGTGTGCATAAACACAGCTAAAAATCTTAAAGTATTATTTTTTAAGTAATGCTTCAATTCTCTGTTGCTTTCTATTATCCAACCAGGTCTCTCTAATGCTTGTTACACCAAGATCTTCATCATTTATCAGACATTTCAGTTCACTACTTTTAGCTTTTAAACTCCTGCATATCTATACTATATATCTATACTGAAAAACAGCACACAACATTTTTTTTTCTGACAGCTTTTAGAAGATTTGGTTCCTTCATCTGCAAGCAGGTTGATTTTTCAGAATTCTTATCTATGTTCTTATCCTGCTTCCATTCTGGTCCAGCTGTAATTTTCAACATTACCAAACACAATGGCTGCTGTAATATTATATAACAGAATCATCTGATTTATTGGCTTCTCTGTCCTGCTAGTTTTACAACACCTCTAAGTTTAAATAATTAGCTCTTCCTTACTTCACGTCACAATAGCCTATATTTACTTCAAGACAGAGCACATCTCCCTTGCCTAGACTATCCTTTTCCTAAAGTACCTGCTAGTGCCTAATAAATTCTCTTCTTGTACCTTCTTTTTTGCTGCCAGTTGTGATCAGGCTTCCAGCCTATCTAACAAACTTCACCACATGGGGTTCAAGGCATTTTGAAGAAAATGAGCAACGCGGATCTGCACCTATATGCATAATTAATTTGTAGGACACTTCCATTCTTAGGCACCAACATATTTTCAAAACTCTTTGTTGCTTCATAGAACATACTAACTTCAGCACAAGGCCAGACCAAAGTCTACCTGGTACAATATCCACTTCCTATACCACATACTCAGTGTAGTAACACTGAGTAATATATGCTTGAGAACAGACATGGGAAGGGCAGGAGAGAAAAAACAACAAAACCCAACAGCAATCTTTTGTGATATATACTCCCAGCTTCCTGGAGACGGTGGCTTACATAGGCTTTTGCATAAGGTGTTTTAATAGCCACTTGGGGATTTATCCTTCACTAACTCATTGAAACCCCTTTAAGTCACCTACTTGTGGTCTTTACATCGTGGTAAATGCAGCTTTGTTAGTCAGGAACGTACATCATGAAAGCACACCGACTTCATGCTCATTACCTGAAGTTTTCATAAACATTTTTTTTTCCTTAAAAAGAAATAGTAACTTCTCTACACTTTCTCAGCACTCATTTTATAAATTTATGTAATTTCTCTTCCTCAGGAATGTTCCAACTCAATCAGTTCAGTCCCTCTTTATCCAATAGTTACCATTATTGCCATATGCAGTAACTTTTCCAATTCTTTTCTATTCTGAGAAAGATTAAACCAAATTGCAACTAGGATTCAAACTGTGTGTACAGAATGGAATTATGTAAGAGGATGATTTTTTCCCCCCATAACACTCACTCTCAACTTTTTTCTTTTTTGCTTGCTTGATAGCAAGTACAGAGAGGTTAAGTTTTCAGAGAGCTGTCTATGATGATCTCAAAGCCTTTTCCCAAGTGACAACAGGTATACTGACATTTAGACTGCTAAAAAATCATACAGTGTCTGCTAACAATATCCACAGCCAGGTTCTTCTATCGTGTTCTGTCTATGTTTCTGAATACATGCCACCTAATCACAGCAAGTCTCTCTCCCCAGTTCAATTCCTTCCCATAAAGTAGCCAATGGAATGTTTCAGGGCTCATTCTCCACTACAATAGCTGAGACCATTATTCCCACACTTACCTTTGTAAATTCTGCGATCTATATAATTCTCCAATTTTATTCCACAGACTGACCTTTTCAACCCCTATGCTACAACACAAGACTAAAGGAACTGCCACTTTACTAATCCAAAACAGTAATTTCTATGTATACCTAGAATGTAGAGCAAAGAATTCAAATTCTTTATGTAAGAATCTAGCACTAACTTTACTTACATAAAATACATTCAAAATTCTACATATGTTCTTATCTACACATATCAACACTGACATTTAAAGACCCATGACATTCAATTCACACACTGAAAATCAGAACCAAAAATAAGTGTCTTACTGCTTCTTGTAACAAGATAATTTTAGCATATTGAAATGTTCAATAAACAGTAAGTAGTGTAAAAAATAAGCAGTCCTTTTAGAAAGACTCATATAATAGGAAGCTCTCCAAAGCTGAATTAACACTTTTATAATTTACTCTAACCAATTATTAAACAAGGTATCAATCACTTTATGCAGTGTCACTCAACCACTTATTTCATGGCCTGTTCATTTCAAAAGAAGAATACAAGACTTCAATTAATATGACATTACAAACACACCTACGAAAAGGTAGGTGCATTCTTTGCTTCATTAAAAATGATGACATCTGAAGATACTCTAATTTTCCATACATAAATCTGTTTGGTCACTTTGGGCCTGGAGAAAGTTAGGGGAATAAGTGGAGCAGATAAGTACTGTACACACTCTGCAAAAGATATTGACATCTTGGTCCTATCTGCATGGTTTAGGAATTCTTTATATAATTCCTATGATGTTTCCTTTGAAGAGATACCTTAATTAGCAATACAGCTCAAGCGCACAACATGTGTTTATGAGTATTTCAAAACATATTTGTTTACAGTTTTCAGTGATTCTCTCGCACTACTAAATTAATCCATGTGCTCCTCCTCCATCCGTCTGGTAGTCAAGTCTTCTGTTAGGAGAAACAACTGATGCCTATTTTACCCTCCTCTCAAGTTTGTACAGGGTTTCCTCTCTATTGATCAATTCCAAAGTTGCCAACACAAACTGGTGTAGTCTCCTAACTACTGAAACCTATTCTATGCCCAATTTTGAAGTGATCACAGAAGGGATTCGCAGAAGGTCATCTAGTGCAACCTCCTCCTGCTCAAACAAGGGTCAACACTGAATTCAGATTTGGTTGCTTATCTAAACTTACCTTGAATATCTCCAAGATTTCTAACAATCTCTCTGGGTAACCTGAACCAGTGCTTAAATAACCTTCCAAGCAAAAGTCTTTCCTTTCCTTCTAATCAGAACCTTGTGTTTTAATGACATTGTACTTCGGTTCTTTAGCCTGGGTGCACCTCCTCACAGGTATGGGAAGCTACTTTGGGGCACCTCTTCAGTCTTTATCTCTCTCAGTTGAACAAACCCACAGATTACAAACTCCAGCCCCTGACCCTCTTCTGCTAGACTCAAGTTTGTCAACACTTTTCTTGTAGTATTTCAGACAAGGTCTAACAGGTGCATAGCAAAAAGGAATAACCACTTCTGCAGCTGTAGTGCCTCCCTTTCTATTGGGACAGTCTAATACCGAAGGCTTGCTTAGCCTATTCTCCACCACAACCGCAAGATCCCTTTCATTAGCACTGATACCCAGCCACTCAAGTCCTCAGCATGTACCACTGCAGGGTCCTTGTAATTCTAGTTGCAGGACTTGGCACTTGACCTCACTGAATTCTATCAAGTTCCTATTGTCCCATTCCTCCAGCTTGTCGACCTGCCCCTGAGTAGAAGCCCCGGCCTCAAACACATTAACCACACCACCCACTCTAGGATCACTCACCAACATGATGAGGGTACAAAATACACTGCAGAGCTATTTAAATCTACTGTTACTGTACCTATCCAGAATCAAGAGGAACAGTCATGGCCCATGCCGGTTTTTTTGCTAAACATACAGCTTCACAGCAGTTGAGTCAACTTAACTGATCATTGTGACTGAAAAGGATGGTCTAACTCCCTGCCTCATCAATCACTGTTTCTGTCCCTCCCTTGTTCCTGCTTCCTGCCTCATGCTTGTTTGGGCACATATTTGACCCTTAACTTACCAGCCACAATACTACACAGCAGGACCTTGACCATTTTTGCTGATACAGACTTCCAAGACAGTGAACTCCACTGATTGAGAGATGTCTGACAAGTACCCAAAACAAGAAAGTGGCAGAAACATAAAGCGAAAGAGAATATTCCTCCTGGCTATTACACCATTTCTTACGAAACTACCAGCTCTCATACATGAGGCTGAGGTGGGTGGAAACTCCTGTCCTTTTCTGTTCTCTGTCCAACAGAACAGGCTCCCAAAAGCTTCTAGCTCTCCCAAGACCCTTAAATAAAAGGAGAGATAATCAATCTTGAATTTTTGGATTTTCCAGCCACTGGGAATATACTTCCACGATTTAGCAGCCTTTTTACCTCAACAGGCGCTGCTGACTCATTTTCGTTGCCTATTTCTACCCAGTTCTCTGGAGATAACCTTTGTCTTATCTATACTTTCAGTGTAAAAATCTGACCTCACAGCAGATTCAGCATAAAAGATCTGGGTATGTGAATTTCCCTGTGAGGGAAATTCAAAGAAGGCAATATTCTATTACTTGAATTACCTCCAAAATTGTAGATTTAGCAGGATTACAAAAAGGTATAAATATCAAAAGCAGTAATTATTGTAGATATACCGAGTATGCAATTTTTAATTTCACCTATAGCTCTCCACACGGACCATGTGAAATATTAAATGAGATATGATTATGGTTCTGTCAAATTCATTCTTCGTTCTTTATTCTGCTTCTTGTCTCAAAAAATTAACTAAATTATTAAAATACAAATTATTCTAATAACCTTCTCTTCCCTCAATTGTTTCATGTACAATTAACACTGTATTAATGCCATCAGTTTTCTATGACGTACAGAATCTAAAATTTATAATCTGGTCAATGAAGTACATGGATATCAATATCCTATTAAAAAATTTAAAAAACATTTGAAAACTCGAGAAAAAAACCTTAAAATACTGCTGCTATTAAAATTTGAATATCATTGGGGGCTAAATTTACAAAATGCTAAAACTGCACTTGTATTCATAATATTAATTTGATGTCTTTTTCCTTGGTAAACAGAACAAAATATAATCTATACCAAACTTTTCACCAACGAATAACAACGAATACAAAAAGTAAATCCAAAACACAAAAAAATATTGAAATATTCAAAAACCCCTCACATGCTAATAGTATTAGTTAGCACTAGTCATGTTGCCTGAATCATTGTAAGTTTGAGAAAGTTAAAAATAATCAACAGTAGGTGTTGAATAGTACACAAACAGTACATGAAATTTTTTACCACCAAAGTGGTGGTGTAAAACAGCATAATGTTACTAACAAAACACTCAAGCTACAAACTTGCCATAAACATGTACACTCTTTGGAGTTAAAATTAGACATTCGATATTTTTACATGATATTGCAATACAAAATTCAAACCATATTAACATTTTATTGAAGTTAGACATTAAATTAGCCTTCAGAAATCTGTGTTCCTCTCTCTCAAACAAAATTACCAGAGTATCAGAATATTCCTCTTACACTCCACTTGGTAATTCCTAGAGAAACAGAATTCATGCAATTAATACAGTCTAACAGTTTTGCTTCAAAAATTATCTCAATTCTGCTGCCTAAATTTAGAAAAAATGAGTTGTACTAAATAAGGTAAGGGTCTACACTGGACAGTATTTTTTTTTTAAATAACAGGTTTTCTTTTTCTAGCATGTCTTAGCTGAGCACAATTACTTCTGCACAAAAACAGTCACTACAATTTTCTTAAAAATCAAATCTCTAGTTTTCCCTGCTAAATGCATTTCCATAAGCCTGGTTTACAGAAAAGCAATACACTTTAATAGTTCATTTCAAGTGATGAAACAAAATGAACTTCTCTTCAGTCCATCAGGAGAAAGCAACAAAACACACCAGAACAACTATATCATCAAAATTTTCTTTTGGAAGCCTGTAACTGAAAATAGTCAAAAAGTCAATTTACATAGCTGCCCTCATGAGCCAGTTACAAACTGATTTGCAAAGAATGTGATAGAGGCAAAAGCATACTTGGAGTTATACATGTTAACATCATGGAATTATACATGTTATATGTCATGCGTGTCACTAGAGAAAGTATTCATATCGTCCATAAAAGGTTACAATAAGATCACAGTATCTTTACCATAAGTTTTCCTGAAAACATTATACATTTATATGAAGATATTTAGTGGAAAACTTGATAACTCACAATTATCAAGTTACTTACCTGAAAAAAAAAACATTCTTTTGATCATCTTGTTCAATGAACCAACAAGAAAGAAGTCTAACAACCAACCAAAAGATTATTCATCCTACTATAATTACAACGAGTTCAAAAATTATAATCATGGACAACGTGGAAACACAGAAGTGAAGTTTGTTTACAGTATTTAGCAAAGCTTTCCTCATTTCTTATCCAGAAGTAACAATATCACAAAATTTAAGATAATCTTACAAGGTATTATGCTTTTTTTTTTTTAATCAGTAGTTCCAACAAGCCCAAGTATTACATGCTATTGCTGCTTCATACTATTGGTATCAGTGACAGCACACACTGCTGTGAAATGCAGGTTCTGACACAATCAGAGCTTATCAGGTTTAGATCTCCTCAGGTATTAACCACTTCGCTCCTCAGTTTCTACTTTCAACACTATCAGAAAGATTACAAAGGGATTCAAAACCTATATTACATTTCAAAAATAAATTGGTTGACTCTACAAAACTAAATCAATTCACAATAATGCTTCCTGTTGGAAAATACCAAAGTAAACAGAACACTACATCTGCAGGCCCTGACTTAGGATCCCTTATCTTTACCAGATCTCCCTTTACCTTGACAGGATTCATATGGCTTCTTCAAAAGAAAAATCTGTTGATTTATAAAAGGCTAGAACTTTTCAGCTCCTGGACGTACTTTAATTTTTCCAAATTGTCCCTTTTCTACTGATATGCACTTTTTTTTTGGTGAGGATATTCCAGAATTATGGAAAACATCTGAAACAGAGAAAACTGTTTTTCACACTGCATACTTTCTAGCCTCAGTCACAGTTTAGATGAGTGGCTAGAAAGCACCATCTTGTATAATGGCACAAAGCAGAAATTGGGAACATTAAAAATTAAGATTAGCCCTTCAAATTGAGATTAATCACATCTTCACAAATTCAGCAACAATCCAAATTACAAAGGGAAGGAGATGAACTCCGTGAAAGTACCTTAAAAGGAAAAGCTAAACAATTATGTCCTCTCTAGGAGAAATATACGGATTAGCCAAGTTGGACAAGACTGCACTCCTTGATTAAAAAGACTGGTATTCAGTGCAGTTAGTACTGACAGTAGGCTGACTTGGTAAGAGACAGCTGACTATTGGATGACTCCCCAGGGCCAAGAAGCTTTATCAAACAGGAATGGTACCATTCTGGACTCCAGCCTGGAGCCAATAGATCCTGACTTGCCTTCTGCACACTGATAACCTCCAAATCTGTATTTGTGGAATTTTCTCAGACAGTCCCAAAATTAGTGACGTGAGTCTATCTCAGTACAGGATTTGAAAGCAATGCAAGTGAACATCCTCCTCTCTCAAAAGCAACAAATAGATTCTATCCCTGCTTGAAGACACTCAAATACCTACAGCACATTAATCCAATATAAAAATAATACACACCAAAAATAAAACTTCCACAGCCAAGCATGGAGGCTGAAAAGAACACAAAAGCTACTTACATAGAATCCAGAGCAGAAGAAAGAAAACTGTAATACAGATCAAAAGCAGAGGTTTTGTTCTAAGTGCTTAACAAAACAAGCAAGACAACTACTGTCTTCACAGCCACAAACAAAGTAAGCAGATGGCACAGCGTTTGTCCAGATTATATGTATGGCCAGAATTAAAATTCTCCAGCTGCACAGCAGCATCCCAGGATGAACTAACCTATATCCAACCCACTAAAGGAAAAAGCAGTGCCTCCTGAGTAATCACTTTTGAGAAACTCCTACATTTTGAACACATAGCAGCTTAACTAAACATGTTTAAAAGACACGTCATGAGAGGAGAGTAGAAGTGCTAAATCTTCTGGGTGCTTGTATGATTTGGTGACTATGAGGGGGAAAAAATAAGGACAACAAATAATGTTCCCACACCATTATAGCTTTCTCACTCCACAAGCTGGTGAAAATTCTTCGGGAGAAATAGCCTTTTATTTGGAAAGTTTACCACAAAATGAACAGATATTAGACAACAACACTTTTAAGCAAATAGAACTTTCTTTAGAACTGGATTTATAATTTTGTTGTTTGAAAATATTCTTAGAAAGTTAAACACACTCAAATCAAGTTACTGCTAGGTCTTACAAACTCTTAGAAGAGTCACTTGGTCTTCAGTACTGGAGAATGCCGGTTTTATACAGGTATACATAGTAACACGATGTAGCCACTTTTAAAGAACAGCAATTCAGACAGTGTCACCCATGATATTATGTTGGTTTGTTTGGGGATACTTTTGCAACATAAAAAAGCAAACACAATCTATACATTAAACTGCCTATGCCACTATTACTCCTTGCCCTTCTTCCTCCTTCCCCATTTTTAACTGGGTGAGGTGGAAAAAGCAAAAGCAAGAGGGAAGAAAATACAGTTCTTACCTTTAAGCAAGGAATCCATAGAAGGTAAAGATTAAAGACATATTTATGCTAACATCTCTGACTCCAAAAAGATCAGTGCCTGAGGTTTCAACTCATTTTTTTATTGCAATAATGCAGTATGTGAACCTGTAAAAACAGCTATTAGGCTTACCACCAGTAGTAATTCTTCTGGAAACACTACTCTCACAGATGGCAGCAAAACTGAATTTTACCATAAGAAAGAAAACCCTTCAGTTTTACTCTTGCTAAAACTGCTACTGTCATCTTACAGCCAAAATTGTATTACAGAACTAAGCAAACATTGAAAAAAGTGCTGTTTTACTTTATGCTAAACAATGTCATAAAACAGCCCTATGGGTGTTTAAGCTCAGTCACACTGTCACTTGCTCCAAATATAGCAATACAGCATTTATGAAACTTCAGAGCAAGCAGGATCTACACACTAACTGAAAACTGGTGCTCACAATCTTTAAAAACAAACAAAATAAAAAAAAAAAAACCAACCTCAAAAAAACAAACAAAACCCAACCACAGGTCACTCCCAAACCTCAAAACAAATCCCAGCTCCTAACTAGTCTTCTGTTGGACCAGCAAAATCATCCTACTTGCCTCATGGTCACACAGTTAATAGGCTGAAAGCAGGGACAAACACACAACCAGGAAGCCAGGGAGAAAGGAGAGAGAGAAAACCAAAAAGTCATTTGCCATTAGAAAAAGATATAAGTTTTTTAAATTACAGGAAACACATTAAACTTCAAACATTTGCCAAAAAGTAATTAAGTATTTGTATAAATAAAGTCAAAAGACATATTAAGCACACAACTTAGAAAGCACATTCTACTTTTCAAATGTGCCTAGCCCACAATTATTTATTTCTAGGACAAAATTCTAGAAGTACTTTAAAACAGAAAATGAGCGGCTTTACTCATTATGCAAAGTGGGAAAGTCTTTCCTCCAACAGTCCTCCTATCTTACCTGTATCTTCAATGAATTGCACACATTTTTCAACAAACAGAGGTATCGGTTTCTCAGGTGTAACCAAATCCTGTAGGGGCATCCCAAAGTAATTACTTTCCCAGTTTCTACGGATTGGAGGATTGAATGTCTTAGTTTTCTTTTTTGGCTACAATAAAACAGAGTTATTTAAGTAATATTCAAGTAACATTTTAACTAACTCATATTGCAATCATTCAGTAAACACAAACAGATCACACAAACTGAGTGAATAAAAATTAAATGTACTTTCTAAATAGCATACATTAGATACAAAGCACTCAAATAACTTCTAAAAGGTTTGGCCCTTTTTGTATCACGTTAGGAACAGGATAACCCAATGTATCAGTAACTGAAATACCACAGGAACAGAAATAGAGTGCTGTGGACAAGTCTTTACATACTAACTTTCAACACTGCTCACAAATGAATCTATATGAATCACATTTGATTCATGACCTCTATAAAAATTATTAAGATAAAACTCTGAAGTTCTGCATATAGTTAAAGATACAAAATAATCTTTATACTACAACTGTACAAGAAACATGATGATGCAGAATGTATAACAATCAATCTCAAAGTTAAAGTTGCAGGCACTCCTATTAAGCATGATTGCTTTGTTACAAGCACAGGACTTTAGCCAAAAGAAGGTTTGCATACAATCAAATCTAAGACATGTTTCATATGGAGTTTTATTGCTTGCTTTTATTTTTAATTTTTTCCCTTGAGAAGAACTTTAATCAGTGGAATTGATAAATCACCTTTGGATGATTACAAGAATTATATTGTATTAGATACCATGTTTCATCTCTGAATGTTGATGAAACCACATTACATCATCAAAAATATTTATTTAGGCAGCATCCAGTTCAGATTACCAACAGCTGAAAGCACCAAGCTGAAGCTAAACTGTATAAAATTAAGTGAAAACATCTTTGTCAAATGTGGAATTAAAGACCATTTTAGAGATAAGTCCATTAAGGCAGCAAAGAAAGGAAAAACAATTTAAATGCTTTTTTCCTAGGTGTTCAGTGCATATCCCCCCATCTTAGAATAAATGAAGCAGCACTCAAGACTCTGTATTTTAGATCAACAGGATAGAAAAAGACACTGTGACTCTTGGAAAGCAATCTGGTTATGGAATAATAAACCAGGATTCTACGGAAGCTATATGAAAATTATAAATATTATTATCTGTGTAGAATACCTGGACATAGTACAACATATTAAATATATCTGCAATATTGGAGTAAAGAATGCTTTTTTCTAATAGTTGTCCTGCGTTTAGAAGAATGGTTGCAAGGGACAGAGACATTAACTATGACATTAATCAAGTATGACATCATACACTCAGGAAGGGAGAACGGTTTCTTAGGTGAACTGTCTACCTGAAATCAGTTTAATCTCCAAACTGGAAAATGAGAATTTGTCTAAAAAATGTAAAAAAATTGGAAAGAAAAAAAAAGAATAAAGAGAAAAAGAAAAAAAAACAACCCTGAAGTCCTTTGCAAACTTGTCTAAAAGTAGAGTAGGAGAAGAGACGATAATTGCAAGACAATTCCATAAACATGAAATGGTTATTTCACTAGGTAGAGTTACAGCAATAAGTTTATCAGCTATTTCCCATTATATATCATTATGCATTTTGTCTCTCCAGTCCAATATTTATTAAAATCTCTCTCATGATTTCTCTTTTTTTGGGCTGTGAGTGCATAAACCCTCCACTGACAGAGCAAATAAAATCTTCCTGCAAATTACACTATCTACACAACCTTCACAAAAAACACTTCTGTAAACTAAAAACAAGAGTTTAAGGCATTAAAAAACCCAACATGCTATTTCCTGATTTGAGACTTCCATGCTTTCCTTAAGTTGTGGGTCTAGACTTCTTAAGTAGAGAACTTGTCCTGAACAAAATGGTGTGTTACTGTGCGAAAGACCTGATCTTTGCCAAAAGATCAACTAATTTCAGGGAAAAAAAATATGGATCTCATTTCCAAAAAAGTATGTTTTAGTGACAGCTTTTTTTTAAATCCCTGTTTCCCACTCTGAGAAAATAGCAGCTTTTCTGATCCAGATATAGAAGTGAACTTTTATATTTGCTAGTCACAATAATGGCTATCAGAAATTTTCTGTGTAAGATTAACTTTTAAAGTATCTCTAATGAAACAATGAACAAAACCAGTTAAACATTAAACTATTCCTTTAGTTAAAGGGCATCTGAACAGTTTTAATATTCCTAGATTTTGGCAGAGAGATTATGATTTTGCCCCAGGTACTTTAATAGTTATGCCCAATGCACCTACTCCCCAACAATACAGCAGTCATCTAGTACTGCACGTAGCAAATATTGGTTTTCTTCATTATTCTTCTTCTACATCATAATGAAAAAGAACTAATAGGTACCAAGTTAAAGACAAGAACCAACACAAAAGTTTTGTTACTTAAACCCAGCAAAAAAGATTGTTTCACATACCACTGTTTTCCTGTTAGTAATTAAAAGACCAGCCCAACACTATAAAGTTGAATCCTTAGTTTTCATATAAATCTGTGGGATTTTTTATAATTGATTGCTGCACTTATATTGAGCTTTCAGCATGGGTTTCACCACTCACTTCTTGCCAAAGACAACTTCTCTTCATACCCTAACTGAAGTTAAAGCCAAACCTCTAACGGATCCTTATATATTTTGGCAGGAAAGCATTTTAACTCTGAGAATCCCAAACTTGCCTTGCACTGCTGATACTAAAAGCATTTACTTGCAGTATTGCTTTAATTGCAGTAGTTCAATCACCAAACATGTTGCAAAAGATTAGCTCAAGCCCTCTTAATATAAGACAAGGTAAACAAAAAAACCACACATTCTAGCATGGAAAAATATCCAATTCTTGGTTTCAAAACCAGAAATATTACAAAGAGCATGAAACCATGAAAAAAATATAGACATAAAGAATATTCAAGTTTAACCCTCTTGACAGTAAGTACCAGGGAACCAGATAAGCAGCACTCATCATCTGGATAGAAATATGGCTGAGACTTCAGCCAGCTACGAGTCTTGGGAGTTCAATACACTTAAATACAACCTCTTAAAATTAACTTAGACAACTAAAAACTGCCCAAACCTATCTATCAAACCCCTTTATGGATGGGCTGCTTACTCTAGCAAGCCCTCTCTGTTCAAGACAGGCTCCTCTTCCTTTTTTTCGTCTTACCTTCAACCCACCAGAATTATCATCAATAATTTATTTATCAAAGGGGAAATCCAGCCACTTCTCTACCTCCCACAAGCTTCACTACTACTTTCGATAGTAGGAAACTTTCTGCCTGCTTCATTTGCAGTCAGCCCTGGGTTCATGAAGGGCAAAGTCAATATTTTCAAGACTAGTAAAACACTTGATAAAACCACGCACCATGAACAGCATTTACAGGCTTAATAAAATATTTGTAATCTCTAATTCAAAGCCAGCTCTTCAGAAACTATATGACATAGAATAATGCAGATGATGGTCCCTAATATGCTCTTTCTTCCCTTTACACATTCTGCCATTTTTAGAATTCCAGCTTGTTACAGTAAGTTTTAAACTACAGAGGCTCAAGAAGAAATATGGCTCTAAATATGCATATTAAGAGTGTTAAATTTGAACAGATGAAACCTGAAAGCACAGATTCTGGTATTTCCTCTACTCCTCAGAAGAAAAAAAAATTTCACTGTACATTCCAGTCTGAAGTAAATAGTACTTTGCTAAATCAACCACTGAATTTACACAAGAACACTTGAATAAAAATGTAAGTGAATCTTCCGTTGCTCACATGTTTACCACAGTCTTATTAAAACGGAGAGCAACACACATGGGCTCTACAGTTCCTGACACTATTTCAGTAGTAGCTTAAACAAAAAAATTAATATACTTTTGAAATTATAATGGCACCAAACAAGTTTAAGCATAAAAAAATGACGAAAACTGTATTACTTACATCGTATTCTAAAACAAGTCAGAGTAAAATATGTGAGAATTCATCCAGATGCTAGTGGATATTTCTTGCTGAAATACTGAAAAAAGTTTTCAGACTCATTTAAAGTAATGGAATTCCTGCTACAGAGAATTATTAAATTAAGACAAGGCTTGCTATTATTTCATGTGGTAATAATACTAATAGATTAAATAAATAATAATTGATAAATAACTTTTTAAATATTTTTGTTTACACATAAGAAGAATGCAATGAGAACAGTGAAAAGCCAAGGAGTACTATGGTTCAGGCCTTATATTAATTCATAAACTGCATTACACTTGCAGTTTTAAGGTTATTGCACACACATGAAGAGGTTCCTCCTGTCTGAGATATTAGAAGGCTTCCTTCAGCAAGATCCTTATGCTCTAGGAATGTACATGCCCTTTCACGGCCTCAAAGTTTCTGCAATTTCTGTTGTTCTGTATCCCCAAACTCATCAAGTTAAACCGAAGACAAAAATAATTTATGATATAGCTTGCAAGGCTGCTGCTTTTCATGTGTACCAACATCAATAATGTTTATACTACACCTTAGTATTACAGTCTTAAAGATTCTAATTGTGATAAGCATCTACCTGTAGTTCCCACTTGCAATTTTTGAAAGAGACCCGGACACGAATGAGCATTAATCTCAGCTGGAAAGGTCTAACTTGGCAAAGAAGAACAACTGAGGCAAAGCTGCATATGAACATTGTACACGGTGCTTAGTTCCTCCAAGTTTATGAACACCGCTAATGAGCTAAATCAAACATAGAAAGCATGCCAAATGCATACTGGAAAATGCATTAAATCTGAGAGCTATTTTGTTTAATAACAGCAAAAACAAGGTGCTTTTTTCCTGAAGAGAAACTTGACAGAAAAAGTTCTGTAGGGGAAGAAAAAAGGCCATCATAGCTTAACAAATACTAGCACACAGCATGCACTTGAAAGCTTACAAACTCACTGTGCTCACACAACTCCACATGAGCTTGGCTAAAAAGTCCTGTGACTGAAGCAAGTCTGCTTTCTTTTTTGTCCTTCTTTCCACTTCTCTTTATATACATCCCTACCAGAAAAAGTTCAACAGTCCACTTGTTAATAGCACACGTAAGGCCACACAATAATTTTTTCAGAAAATTTAGACATGTGGTATCAAGGATAAAGGTGGGTGGATCACAAGTCAGACTATACTGGACTGATTCAACCTTCTCCACTGAAAATATGTATTGTTTTCTAGACGCAAAGATAGAACAACCATCAGTTGGTTTCACCAGTCTGGACTCAAGTAAGGCACTTGGTGATGGCATACAGGAAACTACTGTGACAACTGGAGTAGCAGAAGAAACATGATATTCAACAACAAAAAGGACCATCACAGACCAACGCAAAATCATGCCCTGGAATGCACGACTAACAAAAGTCATATGCTGTAAGGTGCGTGTAGCATGTACTACAATGTACAGGTACTACGTGTATGTACTATAAATCACCTGTACTATACAGTAGGAAGCCATTAATCGGAAGTTATCAAGGACAAGAACAGGTCAAAGGTTCCTAAAGTCACAGTAACTGCAGCTAAGAAAAGGCTGAGTGCGATCACACAATTTTGTCAGGTAGTAATTTCTAGTAGGCATCAACAAACAGTAATATTATATGATGCACTGCTATGACATTCTTTGAGATAATATACACAGTTTCAGTCATCCTCATTCAAAAACATAAGTTCAGAAGAAAATTTCATTTTTTTGTAAATCTTCTAAAACTCAGATCAAGTAGCCATTTTCTCTTCACCTGTTTGAAGGTGACAGATCACAAACATTTCAGGAGAAAGGTTACCACAGGAAAGGTGAAAACTAGGAATTGCAAGAAGATTCTTCACCAATATAGAGGAAACAGAAGTTCTGGATGAGTTTTACAGAGTAGTGAGAATGAGGGGATAAAAGTTTTCAGAGAAATTATTTCTGTGATAGTGGAAAACAGAGCTCATGGACAGTTCTCTTCCACTTCTGACTACCAGTATACTGAAACAAGATCTAAGAACACTAGCACACTGTTATGGACAAAAACAATGGGCAAATAATTCAGACCAAAGCACACTTTCTTAACTGGTCTCAGTTTTAAATTGTTTGATTTCCTTCGGTAATAAGAATCAGTAGATGACCTTGAAAGTAACGTTACCTGCTCACCACAGACTTACTTGTCATTACTATACCTTCCACAGTAAAACATTTTAATTTATGCTTCCAAATATCAAAAAGTAACAGAATTCTGAATATTTACTTCTGCCTTTAATAACATGTGTTCACAATAGATGTTTAAAGTTTGTTACATGTGTTAGCCAAACTACAGCTGCCATTCTCCTACTGTTAGGCAAATCTCACTTCCTCCTTTCTACCCACCCAACTCTTTGCATTCTTCAATTTTTTTACCTGAAGCCTACAATCACACTACACCCATCTCCTACCTCCCTATATCTGTCTTAGCGCCCATTGTGAGCTGGTAGACTGGGGGCCTGAAAGCATCAGGACAGAATGAGAATCCATTAGCAAGGTAATGTCTTTCCTGCAATACCTTACAAGAAACCCACAGAGAAACACCACATCTCAAACCAACAAAGATACAAGGAGTATCAAGCATGTTACATCATATTTAGGCTTTAAAAAGCAACACCACAGTACAAAGCTGATTTAAAAAAATCATTGCAAAAGACACTTAGGATCTCAGATTTCAAAATACGAGTTTTTCCAAATAAATTCATTTTGTTTGTAAGATTTCTGTATTTCAGAATCGCTAAAATTATAGCAAGAATGTATCCCATGCATCTTATGTTTCTTTTTTATAGAGAGGAACAATTTTCCTCAACAAGGAAAATATAATCTGAGTAATTTTTGAGTTTTTGTAACAAAAGACTGCTAGTTGCTCATCTAAAACAACACAGGAAAACACAGAGAATAAGTTCCAAAACTAATAAAACTGCATCTCTTCTGAAAAAAAATTAACAGTTAGAAAACCCAAAGTATATTACAAACTAGAATGGCCCATCACTTGAACTGGAACTACACTCACTTCAACTTAATGCAAGCTAACAAACAGAGAAGTTACTGCTTATCAAAAGCACTGAGCACTCAACATTCTTAGATATTTTGAAAGCTTGCAAGCATTTTCACTAATAAGTTAAATTTGTTTTCTCAATCATTACAATAATTTCTATTACTATTAGAAGTTTTCTGTGACTAATTTGAGAGTAGCAGCCCTGCTAGTTGTGAGTTTAAAAAAAAAAAAAAAAAAAAAAACACACCACCAGTAGACACCACCACCAAACCACAAACCAAAGCAAAACCAACCAACCAAAACAACCAAGAGCTACATTAAAAAGAACTTAAAACAACTCTACTCTTCAAGAGTTGTAACCACTACAAAAATTTAGAACAGCCTGAAACTTTAAATTCAGGCTTCTTCTCAACAGGCCAAAACCAAAAGTGGAGGCATCGCTGAAGATATCAGGGGTTTCCTGACACAGTACCAGGAAGAAAAGACCCCACTATACTAGGTCTACTCAGCTTAAAACATAAATATCCAACTCAGGGTAACCTTCTGTCAACTCAACACAGCTGGGACAGTAGGAGGATTATGAAACTACATTTTCATTTCCATGTAGCAAGATTAATTCAATTAAAAGGAGTCCAGGAGTTGGACTCGACGATCCTTGTGGGTTCCTTCCAACTCAGGATATTCAATGATTCTATGAAAAGTATATAAATTATTTTTTTAAAAAAACATCTAAGTTTCCCCAAAAGAGTAATTTCGAAGTATTTTTAATCATATGATTTTATACCCACAAGACATCATTATCCAATGCTCATGAGTAAGCCTTAAGAAAATTTAGTGCCCTTTAAATCAGTCATGTGTAATTCAAATCACAGCTGCATACCAGGAAGTGCAATACAGAATTTAATCTATTAGTAAAATTTAACTATGCTCTACTTTAACAAAACATATTTCTAACTGCTATACAAGTACTGTCAGATTTAAGCTAAAAAGGACATTTTTAAAATGCTACAAAAGATAATATTAAAATCGGCTTACTTTCAGACAAGAAAAAAATATCTAACTTATCAGAAACACCCTTGATTTCATGTCAAACAAACATTACACCCAACACAACGATTGAGAAAGTAAAAAGAATTAAAATCTAAACTATAAGTGTCCATCTAAAACTTAGACCACAACACTACCTTGATATAACAACTTTTAACGCAGTAAGCCAAAAAGTAACTATAGGGCATAAAGATTAAAATTAAACATTTTTTAAGTAGAGTGCAACATTATCATCTTCCCTTTATTTCCCTATTGCGTTCCTTGTATTTTACTCGAACAGAGAATCCTACAGGTAGCACAACTTTCAACTTGATTACCTGTTTGCCCACACTAGAAAAATGCAGCAGTCAGTAAAACCACTATGCAAAGTTTCCTTTTGATGCTCTTGTTTTAGAGTTCCAGGTTGAACTGAGAATTAAAAAGAAACCACTCCTTTCATTCACCAACCCTAAAACTCATTCCAACAGCAAGAACTGCAAACTGAAAGAACCAGTTCTACTCAAAAACTCACAAAGCAGTTCTTTTTTTTAAAAAAAAAAAAAGTACCTAACTCAAATGGAAGGAAGCCTGCACACAGAATCATAGAATCGACTGGGTTGGAAAAGACCTCTGAGATCATCAAGTCTTGATCACCTTGCCTTGATCCAACACCGCCATGGTTACTAGACCACAGCACTAAGTGGCACATCCAGTCTCATCTTAAAAACCTCCAGGGACGGTGAATCCACTACGTCTCTGGGCAGCCCATTCCAATGCCTGATTATTCTCTCTGTAAAAACTTTTTTCCTAATATCCAACCTAAACCTTTCCCTGACACACCTTAAGACCGTGCCCTCTTGTCCTACTGCTGGTTGCCTGGGAGAAGAGACCAATCCCCACCTGGCTACAACCTCCTTTCAGGTAGCTGTAGAGAGTGATGAGGTCTCTCCTGAGCCTCCTCTTCTCCAGGCTGAATAGCCCCAACCCCCCCAGGCTTTCCTCGTAGGACCTATGCTGGAGTCCCTTCACCAGCCTTGTTTCTCTTCTCTGGACCTCCTCCAGCATCTCAATATCCTTCCTGAACTGAGAGGCCCACAGCTGGACACAGTACTCCAGGTCCTTACCTGGTCCTGTTGACCACACTGTTCCTGATCCAGGCCAGGATGCCATTGGCCTTCTTGGCCACCTGGGCACACTGCTGGCTCATGTTCAGTTTCCTGTCAATCCAAACTCCCAGGTCCCTCTCTGCCTGGCTGCTCTCCAGCCACTCTGTCCCCAGCCTGTAGCGCTGCAGGGGGTTGTTGTGGCCAAAGTGCAGAATCCAGCACTTGGCCTTGTTGAACCTCATCCTGTTGGAATCAGACCATCTCTCCAGCTTGTCCATGTCCCTCTGAAAAACCCTCCTGCCTTCCAGCAGATCAGCACGCCCCCCCCAACTTCATGGCATCTGCAAATTTGCTAATAGTACATAAAGAGGTTAAAATAACTGAAACTTATTGAACACCTGCTTAAGTAGACAAATCATCTCATTCCCTAAGGTTTGCTAGTTCTGAGCAACTTAATAGAAACTTGAGACAAAAATTAAACAATATTACATGAAAATTTTAAAGCACCAGTTTCAAAATAGAGTGCAACTCTTGCATATTTTGACTCTTCCCTTCTTACAATGCACCAGAAGTTGTAAATAAAATTTAAATCAACTGACTTACCTTCTTATCTTCTTTTACTTTGTGGGGTTTCTTTTTCATTTTTTTATCATCCAACTCTTGATCTGATGTAATAGCAGGGTTATCTATGCCACCCTTCCATGTTTCAACAGGTGAAAGAAGTGGGTCTTCCTCGCTTCCACGATGTCTTCCTTTTCTTTTAGTTTTAGAGGTGGTAAAAGCCTCATCATCACTTGCATCTGAATGTGTTCTTCTATAGTAAGACTTGGCTTTGCTGAAGAGAGTCTTAGACTTGTATTTGTATTTTGAAGGTCTTCTTTCCCCATGACCTTTGGATACTCTATCAGCAAACCCATTTTCTTCCTCACCTTGGGTATTCATAACAATTGAGTTTCGAACTTTAATAACACGATTCTGACTATCATCTGGAACCGCATAGATATCGTCTGCAAAGCCTTTATGTTTGTAAATAGTGTCAATAGGTTCAGCATAGTTGTCAGATTGGTCTATATCTTCTGGTGGTGCCGCAGGCACTCGAGAAGGTTGTTTCCTGGGGTTTTTGCCAATACCTGCCTCAATTGTTTTCAGGAGGTTAGGATCGAGTTTTTTCACATTTGTTCTTGGAACAAGTGGTTTCGGTTTTATCGGAGGAGGCACTTTATGGTTACGTTCATGGTCATGACAATTGATTGGTGTACTGTGAATAGGATATTCATTTCCTTCCAAATCCAGTCGGTACTTTGAACGATCACTAGGTGCTGGGAGTAGCCTTACATCATCACCAATTGGACTGTAAGGTGGTGGCCCTTCGGCATCATCCTCCGAATCTGGGTAATTATAATCAAGGGAACCTCCTCTTGGAGATCTTGGAAAAACATCTTCACTTGTATGCGTTGATTCCCTTGTGCTGTCTGACATGTAAGAACTTTCAATCATGTTTTTCTTCTCTAATACATCACTGAAGAACAACGTGAAAACCTCAGTTTGACGATGATATTGAGATAATGAATATAAAGCTGTAAATTTAGCAGTAATTTCTGTTGCTATGTGTTCTCCTTCAGTCATGAGTTCCTTGATTGCTTCATTCTCAAAGAAGTCTGCCTGGCTATCAGTAACAGCCACCAACTGGACAGGAATCGTATCCTGAACTTCAGAAAGAAATGCCCGAAGCATTCCCATAGATGCCTTCCGCTTGGCAGAATAGACCAGTATATATCCATGAACAAGTTCATCTTTCCTTACACCAATTGAAGAATGATATGATAATATAGTTATCTGTATTCGACGCCTCTTTTCACCTATTATTTTATCAAGCATCAAAGAATTGTTCTGGCCAGCCTGAGCAGCACTACAGGAGTGCGAGTCAAGGAAAGGTGAAAGAATAAGATCCACACTGAACGGATCACCACACATGGCACACATGACAATCCTTAAGTCAGCTTCTGACAGATCTTTAATGGTGGGAACTGGACTTACAACATCAAAATTGTGTTTAACTGCTTCCAGTACTCCCCTCAGAGCTTGTTTTATTTGGGTCTCATTAAATTTGCGTGGATATGTACCAGCAGGCACATCTACAAAAGGACACTGTAACTTGTTTGCCAATTGCTGTCCCTGATGTCTCAGAATAGGCAGATTCTTGCTAACGCTGTCCCTCTGGTTAGCCAATATTAACGTAAACGAAAGATTAGCCATATACTTGTCTCTCCTTATCTGAGATGCTTCAGCCCTTATTTTTGCAATGCACTCCCCAATAAAATTCAGTGATTCAATAGAGTTAAACACACAGAAACAACCATGTGGTTTGAAGGCTGAGGTCCACAACTGAGTCAGCAGGTATGGGGATTTGGCATCAACTGGCCTAAGATCCAGTTCATATATTTTTCCATCTAATGCATATTCATCATCAGTGGATTGTGTCCGAATTTCATTTGCCAATTCTTGTGCAAGGCCATCTTTCCCCAAAATGAAAAGATTGACTTTATCAATGTTGGCACTATCATGGTATAAATTTGAGCGGCCATGGTCCAGTTGCAGAAGACTGTTGGCAAGCAACTCCTCAACTTTTATGTCTGTGCAATTTTGGCCACTGAGACAAGTTTCTTTAGTTGGGTGATAAACAAATCCTATGTGTTTGAGCAGAAGAGATTCTCTATCAGGTGCAAGTTTCTGTAAAGCTTTGTATCTAGGTTCTTCACTCAGAACTGCATGAATTTCACTCATTTTATCCGTACTTGGTGTTGCATTAAGATCCAGGTCATAAAACAGCTCTGAATGTTCAAAAAGCATTTCCTGAAACTCCTCTTTGGCTTTTTCAACAATCTCCCTTTGATGCCTACCATACACTTCCTTACTATCTGCATCAGTAATGTACTTGAATGCTTCGTCCTCCACCACAAAACATATAACTTCTTCCCATGGCTGTCCGGGTGAAATGAATTGGATTTTCTCAAGAGTTTTTTTGAATTTCTCCTTCATTTCAACTCTCCTTTTTTCTGATATAAGATGCTGCACATGGTTTTGATAAACTTTTTCTGCCTCTAGGGTAGTGAGAAGGTCAAAGGGAATCCTTCTGTCATTCACTTTATCTATATGGTCAGTTTCATCCCAGGGCGTTTTTTCAAGCACTACGAAACAGGACTGGAAGTCAGGCCTTTTCTCCATCACCTTCAAGGCTTCTGACCAGCTCAAGAGTTCAATTTCGTCAAGATTTGATAGAAGAGTATTAAGAGCTCTTGGCAATGCATTAATGTATTCCTCTTTTCTTTTTCTAATATGTTCCTGTTTAAGCTGCTCTATGTGTTTTGAAAATGTATTTTTGGCCTTTTTAGTTCCTTCCAAATTTATGTACTCTTCATAATCAGGGTGATTTTTCAGTTTGTTACTAACAGTTTTCCAAGTTGCATGATAGTCTCTCACAGTTTGGACAAGTTTTTCAAACTTATCTGTTGCTGTAACAACTAGCTGTCTTTGAGTTTTATAGGCATCCAGATAGGGGATTATTTTAGGCTTACCACGAGTTTTATCCATCATTTGTACCAGTGCAGTAAAACATGTTTCAACATTGACATTAAATCTTGCCGATGTTTCCACTACCACGAGGTTCTTCTTATTTGAAGCAAAGGCCTGAACCTCTCGCAGATAATGATCCACACATTCATCACACTTTGTTGCTGCTATTATTATGGGTTTTTTAGATTTTGAGAGTTGGATATAGAGGTTATTCACAAATTTAAGTTGATCATCAAACTTCCTATTGCATCCTTGGCTTACATCAATGCACAATAAAAATCCATCTATGCTTAATTTCCCTTCAGGCATTTGTTTTTGCTCAAAGTCTTGCTCCAAGCCTAGCTGATCTGTGCAAATGTACATTAGTTTTTCTGCGGACTGCAGTTTGGAGGCAGCTGCACGTTTTATGTACGGTTGTAAATTTGTACTCCGATGAGGCAAGAAAGTCTGATCATCGATGAACTCAGTCTGTTCAATTACGTGAATCCTGCACTCAATTCCATCCTCGCCGCTTTGTGTTACGTCACCCCAGTACAAAAAGTGATCATTGTTAACAACTCTTCCTCCAAAGTCAATTGTGCTAAGCACAGAGGTATGCTCAGGATAATATTCATCTGCTTTCGAACGAACGAATCTATTGCACAAACATGACTTTCCAACTCCACAATTACCTTTATCCTTTTCAGTTCCAGACAGTCCAACAACACTAACAGCATAAGATGGAGGGCGTGGCTCTTTGTTTTTTGCCATCATAACTTTCCTCTCATCCTTTTGCAATTATCAAGGTAACTGTATGTGGTTTTCATTCTGGAAAAGTTCCTACAAATTTAAATTGTATATCCAGGGTTCCAGAAAGAGCTTTCAGTTGTTCCTGCTTCAGCTTGTCATTGAGAGAACCTCAGATAATCAGGATGAGGGTGATCATCTTCCTAAAAAATACAAAGAGAAAAAAAAAACTTCAAGATTGCAGGTATTTCTTTGGTATATTCATGAGAGATAAGAGATTTTAAGAATCTTTTGCTTGCTTACCCTGATTTTCTATGTATATGAAAGCTCTACAACTACTTTAAATGAGATCTTAAATTTGTAATTCATTCATGTTAAAGCTATTTATACTACAAATTTAAAAATAAACAGGTTTTAAGCACAGTTTAGTAACAGCTCATCACCTATTTGATAGGTAATCAGCATACTTCTAAAATAAGAAAACCCACACCCAAACCCCCAAATTACTGTTTTCCTTCCTAGCTTATGAATAGTAGGCATTAAAAAGCATTTTCAACTACAATAAATACAACATAACAATTCTAAACCCAACCAAATATTCACATACTTCCATTTACACTTATGCTTTCACCAGATATCATGCTTATTTGCATGAATAACACTACTTTTATGTGCATTTGTAGGCCTGGGCTTAGGTTGCAGTAAAGAAAATTTCAAAATAAGAAGTTGTAAAAGCAGGCAGTTGTCCACATAGCTCAACTGCTACGTATTTGCAGAAGTAAACTACTTTATTTGCATACTAATAATAAATTGCTTTTAAGAAGTTTCTAACCTGAATTCTACAAAAAAACACAAATATCATCATACAAATACTAAAAGTAAGACTTAAGTATGAGATTTTAAGAATACAGTGTAGTGGCATTCCTTCTGTCTCTACAAAAAAAAAACAAACAAAACTGGAAACAAAAACTACTACATCTACATTCAGATTTCCACAGAATTATTACAAGATTCCAGTGGCTTTATTGAAGCTGTTATTAGGTGTAACAATTACCATTAACTCTCAGTTATTAATTAGAAAACTCTGCTTGCATGCATACTGCAAATGGAAAAATATTTACTGTTTTAGAAACAATTACATTATGAAGAAACATAAAAAAATTGAATGGCCGAATGACTGGGCCCACCAGTTTGTGTCAGTGGCATGAAATCTAGCTGGGGACCAGTAACTAGCGATGTTAGTACTGGGTCCAATATTGTTCAAAATCTTCATTAATGACTTGGGACGATGGAGGAGAATGTACCCTTAGCAAGTTCGTTGATGACAAAATTGGAGGAGTGGCTGATACAGTCTCTGCACCCAGGGAGGAATAACCCCAGGTACCAATATATGCTGAGAGCCACCTGGCTGGAAAGCAGCTGTACAGAACAGCACCTGGGGATTTCAGCAGACACAAACACGAGCCAGCAATGTGCACTTGTGTCAAACAAGGCTAACAGTACCCTGGGCAGCATTAGCCAAAGTACTGTCAGCAGATCAAGGTACGCGAACCTTCCCATCTTCGCAACACTGCAGTCGCTGACGAACTGTGTTCAGTTCTACACCACAAGAGAGATACAGAGCTATTGGAGAAAGTGACCCCTTGCTGCACTAACATGATTAAAGCACTACAGCATCTCTCACTTAAGGAAAGGCTGGGAGAGCTGGGACTCTTTAGCCTGGCAAGGAGAAGACTCAGGGGAGATCTCTTCAATGTGTACAAATATTTGGAGGAAAGGTGCAAAGAAGGCAGAGCCAGACTCTTTTCAGTGGTGCTCAATAACAGGACAGGAGAGGGTACAGACTAAAATACATAAGGTGCCATATGAACATCAGGAAACACTTTTTCCATTATAAGGGTGACTGAGCACTGGTCTGATTTGTCCAGAAAGGTTGTAAAGAATCCTGCATTAGAGATATTCAAAAGTCATGTAGATGTAGGCCTGGGCAACCTGCCCTAGGTGACCCTGCTTGAGCAGGAAGGCTAGACATCCAGAGGTCTCTTCCAACCTACACTGTTCTATATTCTGTGAAAATATTTCGGTAAGAATATTCTTCCCATTTTCTTGGTAAACAGACAGCTATCACACGGCACTATAAATGAAAGGTACATTCTCCTGTACTTAATATACCTACTTTAACATTTGTAGAGTAGCAACACAGTGTATGTAAACAAATCTTTAAACAGTCCTTTTAAGAAGAAGAGTATAACAAGCATCAATACAGAAATTTTAGTCTCAATATCTCAGCTTTGTTATACACTTTGTCATTCTTAGCAACAATTTGTTAAGAAGGGTATTGTATCTTCCTTTAGTTTAAAATGTGTAGAATCTGTTATCCAAACAGCTCTCAAAATCTGCTTTAATACCTGTAAAACTAATTCATAAGTGCAAAAACACATCTGAGTTTGAAGACATGCAGCAGAAGTATTTATATCACTAAAAATTGTTAGAGAAGATAAAAATATTGAAACCTTTAGTATCTTGTGTATAGAAACAACCCCCAGCCAACAGAGCTTTCCAACTTACTAACACCTAGAAATGGAAAACCAATGTTCTGACCAGAAACATAGTATATATGTAACTACATTTGTACTGAAATTAATAAGCCAAACTATAAAATAAAAACCACACACATAAAAACAGCTTTTAGTTATAAAAATCAGTCAAGGAAAGTACCATTTTTAGAAAAAAAGAGGTATCCATTTCATTATAAAATGCAAAGGAAAAATCCAATTTTTGTACTTGAGACCTTTTTGCAAGAACTGAAACTTTTATGCTGTAGAGTTATTTTTTGTTTAAATCAGATTATTTAAAGACATTCAGAAAAGAGAACGTTCCACTGTTTCCACTGTGTTTACTATACTCAAACTACAGAATTTAGAAGTAACAGAAAATGGCTCTGGGAATAAAAATACTTAGCAAAAGTAACATCCTTTACAAGCCACTATTTATATTACTACAAATAAACCCACTGTTTTCTTATCATAGCAGTATCATTCACACTGTTAGAATGAAAAGTTTATTCAGCACTTTCACCATAAAATGTTTTCTGTTTGCCACAGCACAATACAGATGTGATGTGGACTAAACACAAAAGTCTTCATCCATAGGATTATTATACCTCATCAGGAAGACACTGTCGATTTGCAATTAGTGTATAAGAAACAATCAGTATTTTCATATACTCTACATCCTCACGTAGCAAAAGTTGTTCCTCCTCCGTCTATAAAATGTCTTGTTAAATCAATATATTTTTAAGTGAGTAAGTACAAAGAGTAAGGTGAAATGGGACACTGACAAAGGGAAAACAAACACATCAGTCTCTTGTAAAGTTTCTGACATGGAAGATTTTCATCATAGTGGGAGCTGAATCACTGAAAATATTTAAAACCACTGTGGTTTTCTATTTTTTTAATAAAGTTTCTACTTTGCCCTGATTATACAAAGTAAAGTCACAAAATGAAATATACGTTAATTAAGTAATAAAACTGGTAAAAATCTGACATTAGAATGGCTTTGCATTTAATATGTAATCATCATTAAATTGCTCCCCAAATGGAAGACTTTCCATTTCACTATACCACTAATGCAAAGGTATTTTATGGTTTTGTACAGTTTTAAAGTATACACACTGGAAATTCATGGTAAGTTAGTTCCATTATCTTACTTCAATCTGCCTAATTCAATTATAACAAATTGTAAACACTACGATTCATTACTTCACCTCCCCCTCTCCATCTTTGTTACAGATTCAAAGGAGGGGTTGTTTGATTTCCCCAAGTAATTTCAATCTTAGACTTGAAAATAATATCTCTCATGAAAATTCTGAAGAACTCAGAAGATACAAAGTGTATGACATCACTGCAGGAAGAATCTCTGACCATCTACAGATGAACTGTAGGACCTTGTCTCTACAGACTTCTATATTTCCAAATGCAGTTATAAAGAAAATAAGGTGTAGCATCTTGTACTTATTCACCCACCTCCCCCCTTAAACACAACGCCTAAAGCCCAAACTTACCCTTAGGAAAAAAAGGTGCAAAGCAAGATGGTTATTATCCTGCTGTGATCTTCCTGCAGTGATGTCACACATTTAAACAGTGCCCTTCAGTAAGTCCTTCCCTGAGGGATCTGAAAACAAAAAGTAAGCATCATTAAAAGTTTCAATTCTATGAAAGCAGAAGCAGCAATCAGAGAGGGTACATTTCACCTATGCATGAGAATCATTTTCCTCATTTTAAAGCCATAAACAAAACTCAAGAGCTCAAGCTGGTCTTCCTCTAGGTTTAGAGGGTTTAAATCCTGCAAGCACAGCTAATAATACTTGAGACAGAGAGGGGACAGTTCTTAAGCAACTGAGATTTAAAGTTCAACTTGGTATTTTAACAATATCTAAGTTGCAGAAGCCTCTTCTGAAAAAAATTAAGATAGTTTCTCAGATAACAGACAAAATGTGAGATATAAAAATCACTAATCACTTGTAGAATCTGGAATTCTAAACTATCTAGAACATAGTTTTCTAAGATGAAGTTGGCACAGTCAGTAAGTACAAAATAAATGAAATTAATCTAAGTCTGATTACATGTACATATATTTTACAACTAGAAAAAAGCACTATCTACGTCAAAACTCTTTTACCTGTACTACAGCATTTCTACATTAAAAGGCCTCATAAACTGTGACAAATTAGAAATTGAAAGTATGATCATATTCGAAGATTTTGAATTCTCAACTCAGGTACAAATTATTGGTATAACTTTGTTAACTGTTGATTTTACTGCAGGGATGGTACTATGAAGTAACCAAAAACGGAACTCTCTTCCATTGTTCCTCCCTTTGCATACACAAAAAGCCTAGACTTTGCTAGGCCAGTGATGCACACATTATGATGCAGAAAAGGACAGGAACTTGAGGCACTTGCAGTGGATCATTAGGTAAGCCATTTTCAGCTACGCAAAGGTATCATATTTAAGCAAGATGCAGCACCATGCTATCTGTGTGCTAAACATTACATCTAAATGGTACAGGAGAGTTTTTTCTTGTTTTGCCATTTACAATTATATTATTAGAAATTCCACCTTGCTGTGGAATAATATAACTAGCTGAAAAAGTCTAAGCTTTAGTAAATTCTCTTTTGGACAAAAAAGGTTTGGCAATACTAATAAACAATATTTCTATACCACCATAACGCTGCAACTAATAGCAAAATAGTAACTCATCTTGTGGTATCAAACAACACTAAAATCAATAGGCACAGGTCATCAGTCCTGCATTAAGCCTAGCCAAGCTCCAGTGCTAAATTCTATCACTAGAAAGAGAAGACAGGAGGTAAGTGCTGCTCCCTGCCCTTACCTCCTAGCTGTGACACTCCTTTATGTCCACAGCTAGAGGAGCAGAGCAGACAGCTGCTCACAAGGAAAAAGACTATGGGACTCTGAAGAACCCAGTATGTGGAAGAGCAGACAGAGGGAGAGAAATGCATCTGTGGCTTGGGGGACACTGCCACTAGAGAAAGATCAAAGACAGGCCTCCACAAGATCAGTCAGAAGCATTAAGAGGCCAGAGAAAGTCCTATTTTTCAAATAGTGTTTCCCGAAGTCTTCTGAGCTGAATTCTAAACATTGAAATAGAATGCCATACTAATAGCAAGTAATAAATACTGGAACAATTAATCACCTATCATTATTTAGTAATTGTGGCTGCACAGGACCTTGTAGATGGGCCCATAGTCAAGAAAATCACCTACAGATAAACACTCTGAATATTTCTCAACACCTTCCAAATTTGCTTTTTGAATCTAAAAATGTTTTAGACCTAACATGGCTGAAGTCAATGTGTTGTCTGAAAGAGTCTACAGAATTGCTTATGACCATCAACTATTTAAGCAACTGCCAACAAGGAAAATAAAGAGTGTTTTCTCCGAGTCCTTTACTCACTCTATAGTGTTGTCTAGACACAAAAGTTCATGGATCAGTATTTTCCAGGGTTAGTTTTAATTACCACAGTCTTGCCATAGAGTTTGTAAATTACCTGGCCAAGTAAAGAAAGGCACACATGAATAAAAGGGCCATCACAGCCTAGTCTGCTTTGCAAGGTATAAAAATACACCAACGGAAAGTTACTGCGACCTCTGCAGCAGTTCACAAAGTAAATTCAAACACAATAGGTATCACTGAAACGGTTTGGAGGTTGAGTCTGAGAGCACTGTGCATTCATAATATCAAGGACCATGACTCCAAGTTTTTATACCAAGTCATTCCTCACTTCTTACTTTTTGAGAATCAAAACTTGGCATTGGAAAATATTTAGTACAGTACCCAAATTCCCTATCAGCCCATCAGTAACTACAGCTCTATCCAAAACATAATAGAATAACAATTAAACTGTTTTCCCTTCAACAACCAGTTAAAAAAAATATATTGATAAACCTTAATATAATGTTGTCATTTCTCATTCAGTATTTACCAAGAGTTATCTTTTTCACTCAAACAAGCATAAGAAATCTTCCCTTCAAATGAAAATCCTTTGTAGAAATGAAACCAGATAGAGAGTATACCAATGTCACCCTATCAACAATTTCAAATCATATAAGTCTGCTGAGGTCCTAACCACTTAATGTGTCCATTGCTCTTTAGTCACACGCCAATACTCTTGCCTTCACAAGTGCTGGTAACCTTAATTAAGTAACAGTGCTTGAAATCTTATTCATAAGTAAAGGTAAATGCAACACTCTAGTAAAATTAGCTAAGTATCAGCCAACATGAGGAAAAAAATTATCCAGATTGCTTATCAGAAAGTAAGCTCAATAAAGCAACAAGACAGTAAAGGACAATATCTTGAAATGCCTTCAGTAGTGATACTGTGACTGAAAAGGAATACAATTTAAGTGGTATTAAGTGGATTAATCAGGCTAGGTAAATGAAGGATGAGAATGGATTACTCCAACCACTGTTGATTTCAGATGTGGTTAGTATGATAACAACTACTATCCCTAAGGGAGTTCTGTAGCCTAGATAATTCTTTGCACACAAAAGCGAAGTAATCAATTTATTAAAAAAAAAAAAAAAAAAAGAGGAAAAAAACCCCCAACTGTCCAACTTCATATTATAAAGCAAAACAGGGAAATTGTGTTTAAAAAAAGAAGTTCAAAGCTCCTAGTTCCTACTAAGTTCACTAAATGTCTTCTATCAATAACAATACACTGAAGACCACCAGTGTATTACCTAAAATTAAATCAGGGTCTAAACATTATTTCTAAAATCAAAACAAAATATGAATCTCGCAAGCCAAAGGCATCTATTATCATTGTTGCTCTCCACAAAAAAACAAACAAAAAAAAAAACCCAACAAAAAACTCAAATAAACAAAAAAAAACAAACACCACCCCACACAAACAAAAACAAGAAAAACACCAATCTACATAAGTGAGATCAGGGTACAATAAACAGGTAAACTGAAAAGGTTCAAATTACCAGCACTGCAGTATTCTGAATTCAGGCCTCTCAAGTTACTTATCTTCAGATTTCTGAATATCTGAAAGCACTCAATATAGGTTCAAAGCCTGTATTTTAACAGGAAAGGAAACAGTGCAAGTTTACAGGAAAAATAAACTCTTAATTCCTTTTGCAAAGGATAAGCTCTTACCAAAGATATGCATAGTGTTCAGAGAAGTTTCTCACGGCAAGACTACCTGATCAGGTGTATTTACAGAGTTACTCAGGAAGAACACAAAAGAACTAATGGAGTAATTTTACAAAGCCAATTCATCAAAGAACTTATAAAAATAGAAGAAAGAAAAAGAAGCAATGAGAAAGGAGGGATCCACGTAAGGACAGAAAAGGGGCTAAAATGCGTTTTCTGGGGGAAAAAAAAAAATGAAAATTTACATCATGGTAACAGCAACTTCAACTAATTTCAACTAATCCACGTATCTGGATCATTTCACATTATTTGCTTCATGAGTAACTGCAGTATAGAAGCCAGGACTCAACATCATGGAGTTCTGAGACTTAATTCAAACAGTAGTTTGCTGTTTGACCTTGTACAAGCCATATGTGTCATTTCTACCTGTGTAAAATGACAACACTGGTTATCCACTTTTTAAAATTATGAAATGAGCAAGGGAAAAAGTATATGTGAGCAGCAAATAATACTCTGCATGATAATTAGCCAACTTAAATAAATTAATGCCAAAATACAACAATATACACATTTCCAAAAAATTGTGCATGTGGGTATTGGTTTTGCTTTTTAAAGTGAACATTCTTCTGTCATGTTTGTATGTCAACTGATGAAGAGTTGCAAAACTGCGTGGGAATTCGAACTCAAAAAAACAACTCTTATTTACCACAAAATGTAGTGTGCAGAACCAGCCACAGATTAATTATTTTGGTTTCCAATAGGTGTTAAGTGACTAGAAAAACACAGTTAGCATGCAAATTCAAAGTAACTTCATGATGATTGTTTCAGATTTTCCTAGGAGGAATTTTCAACTTGCTTTTCTTTAAATATTTCACTGAAACTGTAAATATAAGGAAGTGATGAGGGGGTTCAAATAATAATCTGTAAAATGTAATAGTCTTCCAGCTAACTTACGTTGACCGCTAGGCTAAAAGTTCTCAGAGTAAAAAAGAAAAAACAACAAATAAATGAAGTGATTAAGGAGTGATTACGAGTTGTGTGTGCCCATTAGGAAAGAAATAACACAGATACGGGGAGGGGGGATGCTGGCATTCCTAGGACGCAATTCCCAGTGTAACTGGGACCCCTCCCAACGAAGCCGTCAGTCAGAGCCCGGGTTGCGGAGCCCTGGCAGCGGAGGCAGCGCGGGCCGGCCCCGGGCCCGGGAGCGCCGCGCGGACAAAGCCCCCTAGCGGCGCGAGCCCGCGGCAGGCCCCTCTGGACAGCATTCCTTCCTTATCACCGAGCAGGAATGCACCGCGGGCTTCACTCGCACAGCTACGTCATGGCCAGAAATGTGCCTGTTTTCAGCCTGCTCACCGACGTCACCGTGCCAGCAGAACTTAGCGACCGATATTTGGCTTCACAAACTTCCATTCTCTCAGGGAAGGTCAGAGGGTGTCACCCCCAAAGAATGCCTGATGCATGGAATCCTGGGAACACACCATGTAGTAGTCTACTAAACGTAGGGGAGGATTCTGAAGTTTTATACAAAATATTCCTGAAGGATGCCAGTACATGGGATTTATCTTGTGTCAAGAAAGTACTTTTGGAAGCCTTAAGATATCATCAACATCCTTTTAATATCTTTATTAAACAGAATGGAATTATTTTTGCACCATCTACTCAAATAACAAGTCCCAACAGGGAAAGTTACACAGAACAATCTATTATTATGATCAGTGCTTTTCTTTTCTACAAAGTCTGCACATGGAAAAAACACCTACGGCTTTAGGAAAGCATATTTTATCTTTAGCTTGAAAAACATGTGCAGCATTTGATTCTGTTAGTGCTAAATATAGCATTTTAAAAGAATTAAGTCTGAGCCTAAAGTATTTAATTGGATTCTGTCACACATGCAACACCTTAGCTAAAGTAAAGTCCAATACCAGGGAGTGGTAGGCATCTGGCTGCAATTATTTACCATTTTACAACAATGGCAGTTGCTTTAGATAGGGATACTTTAAAAAAAAAAAAAAAGAGAAAAAAAAAGCATGCTACTTCAGTTCTGTATCTTACGAGCTTAAAAGCAACTTATACTAAAATAAGCTAGTGATAATGTAACAAATGCTTAAACAATTTTGATACTTTAGCACTACAGACTTTTTTTAAAAACTACCATATTTGCATCATACTTCCTAAGCTCTAGCAACACTGAGTTTTAGTAGAGTACCATAGAATTTTAAGAATTTTAATAATTCTTAAAAATAATTTTCAAAGCAGCACAAAAATGAAAATAAACCCTCATAAAAATGTACCTGGATGAATATTTGTAATATCCTTGCTTTAGATATGTACTATAAATAAGTATGGGTTTTATTAGAAGGCAGTTAACTCTGGTCAATGATATCACTGCTGAAAACGACTGTCATGCCAAAGAACCTTCAGAAGGTAAGACAGCACAGCTGAAAAAAAAAAGCACCTATTAACTCTTCATTCATTTATAGAATAAGTATACAGGCATCAGTGCTGCAACTGGCTTCAATGCACAGGTTTAAAATGGACGTCCAATTGACCAGCAAATGCTGTTCTCTCTTTACTGCTTTTACTCTGCAGTGTAGAGTTTTCAAATTTCTGTCAAGAATCTCTATTAAGAAAAAAAATCCTCCAGTTATCTGCATGACAGTAAAGAATACACACATACCCCCACAGGCCTATTTTGGTCTAGATTAAAAATGTTTCCCTCCTACTTATTAAGGAAATATTCCACGCTGATATGAAAAGCAATACAGGAGGGCAAAAGAGGGGGGTACATAGGGGTGGGGTGTATTATGGGGAGAAGGTGACAAGTATGTCTTCCTTTTATAACTATATAGTCCTGCTTCTATTTCTAATTAAAACAGTGGTTTATATTCCTTATGTCCTATATTTACAACACCACGGCATTATATCTGTATGTCTCTGGTGATTCCCTTGGGTGGAGAGAGTCTAAAGGTTATGCTGGTTTAAGGGATTCAAAATGCTTGCAAGCTGCACCACTGCAACTGACTACCCTATTCCAAAGCCTTAAAATCCACCTGGTGGAAAAACAGAAATGCACACATCATTAGGAGAGTGAAGTTTTGTGAAATTTAATATCGAGCAATATTTGAAGGTGAAAGGAAGGAGGAGACGAATGGACAAGTGTTCAAATTTAGTAGAGGAGGGAAAGAACAGAAAAGGTGCGAATGAGCAGGGGATAATGAGAATGAAAAGAAGTACAGAGAAAGGAAAAAAGGGGGGGGGAAGGTAGTGAGAATGGAAGAAAGGAGGAAGCTGAACGAGTAGGGAGAAGAAGGGAATGAGGAAGGAAGGAGAGAGGAGCAGGGAAGCTCCCCTTCCTGCCTTCCTCCCTCCCTGGAGAGCCGTGACCAGCTGGCAGCCTCGTACAGCAGGCTCAGACCCTCCCATTGCTCAGGCCTTCATCACCTGTCTGGGACCAGGCGCTCCGCTCCCTGCCCCTCCTGCCTCCCTGCGGGCCGGCGGTGCGGGGGGGGCCGTGCGGGGGCGCGGGGCCGGTCCCGCTCCGCACGCGGCCCCAGCCCCGCGCTGGGCAGGCAGCGCCCGCCGCGGCTCGGGGGCTGCGGCCGCTCCTCCCCCCGCTCCCCTCCGCCTGCCGGCCCGGCCGCCCCGCTCCGGGCCGGGCCGGGCCGGGCCGGCTCCCACGGGACCGCATTCCTGCCCTCACCTCGCGCCGTCGGGATCCGGCTCCTCGGCGGCGGCGGGAGCGGCAGCATTCCCGGGACGCTCTCTCCACGCCGGCGCCCCCGGCGGCTTCTCCTCCCCGCGGGGCTCTCTCCGCTCTCCGGCCCGCAGCTCCCGAGCGCTCCCGGCCGCCGCAGCCCCGTCCCGTCTCTCCGCTGCCTCCCCGGCGCTCTCGGCTCAGTAATGGCGGCCGCCGAGCCTCCCCGGCTCTCGCTTCGCTGACGGAGTCTCTCTCTCCCCCTAACTTTACCTCAGCAGCTTCCCTCCCCTCCCCCCTCCCTCCCGCCGCCGCGGCTCAGCGCGCGCCCGCCCGGCCAGCTGCGCGTGCGCGGGGAAGCGCCTCTTCCTGCTGCCGCTGGATTCCCTGGGAAGCCTGGGAGAGCGCGCGCGGCCAGTCGCCAGCTGCGCGCGCACGCGCGCCGCCCCGCCCCCTTTCCCTGCCCGGCCCGGGCGGGCGCGCGCGGCTGGGGTACCCCGCTCGTGCCCAGGTGGCCGCGCGGGTAGCGCAGGCAGCCGGTGGCTGGAGGGCCGGGGGTTCGAGTCCCGCCTGGGACAGCGGCGCAGGCCGGGGTGCCGCCGTGCCCCAGCGCGAGCGGCGCGCAGGCGGCCACGGGCTTGATCCCGGGCCATCGGCCCGCCGAAGGGACCGAGACCCCCGGGGCGCCGCCTCAGCGTACACCCAGCAGCGCTGCCTCTAAAGGAGGAAAATGGCGGTGGACTGCGGTGGAATTAAAAGATGCAAAAATGTTGCCTCGGTCAGGCCTGTCTTCCCTCCTCTCTTGCCAGCGTTCATAACTAGTCCCAACATTTCCCAGGTTTAGCCAGTGTAACGCAGCACTTCTTTCGTCTGGCAATCCTTGAAAAGACAGCTGGCAGTGGGGCCTGCTCTGTGGGCTGCAGGTGTGACACCGCTTGTTGTAGGACATCCCTCCCAGGGGTACCAGCCACGGGGAGCTCAGAGTCGGGGTAAGCAACCAAAGGCAGCACAAGCTTTCGGCACAGTCCTTACGTGCTGCTGTTTGCACGTGGTGCAGGAGGTGAAACCCCTCTTCCATCCTCAGAACCCTCCAGGGTTGTACATAAGGCCTGTTACACACTTAGGTAGTGATGGGATTGCGAAGCTTTGGAGCTGGGTTTCCACAGGCAGTGGCAGGTGAGGCATGGGCCACAGCAAAAAAAATAGTTAATAGGTGCTAATCTACTCTATCCACCACGGGGGACGGTATCTGTGGGCATCATGCACATACAACATACTTCTGTGCATGCAGAAATGCATATTCTATGCATCATTTATTACTAAAGATCGCTTATATGTATGCATACAAAGGAATAAATTAATATTTTACTAGCAATCTTATTGCTGGCACAGTCCAAGTTTTGAGTTGTCATCATAATATTTATTAACAATATGGTTGATTCTGTACAATTTTACATATTGCATGCACATCTTAAACTTTCATATCTGAAAATTAGGAAATTAAAATATTTACAAAATCAGATCCTTTCTAAAGACACATTACCTGTAAACTAGAATTTTTGAGAAAATTCTAACTAGCTAAACCTTTTCATGTTAAATTTGAGTGGATAGCCTAGCATGAACCCTGCCTTGCATGAGACTATTTCTAGAAATACTCATCTTAGGAAGGCCCACCTTAAAGAAATCAAAAATTATTTGACACTGTAATCGCAGCATCTGTTCAAGAGTTTTTGCAGTCACCTCCTAGTTTAAAAAAAAAAAAAATAAGGCAAGCTAAAGAAGCCTAAAATCAGAACATAATTTTAATCTGAATTACCTCATTGTGAGCTTTTTGTGGTTTGTTGCTTTGTTGGTTTTGTTCAAAATAAATACCTTGGATGATTAAGGCCCCATTTCACATAACCAGAATCAAAACCTTATATTCACATAAAAAGAAAAACCTTTTGAGAGTTATTGGCTTTAACAGAAATTTAAAGGAGTAAGATCTGTATCCTTCTAAAACTGCTTAGGTATTAATTACCTTAAGCAGTTCATATTAGAGAATTTTCATAAAGTTCCATCATGTGGAAGACCTCTAATACAGGAATTGATTGTGTCACTTACTTTGATCCTGATCTTAGTTTATAAAAACCTCAGCAAGGTGAATAGGCTTGGGAAGAGGAAGAAACTTTTCCCAGCAAGCTCAAACCTGAAGCATCCAAGGACAGCAAGGAGCATCTCAGTTAGAAGCAGTTGGCAACACCATTAGTTACAGAGATGTGGAGGTTCTCTTCACAAAGAGGCGTGCAACCAGATGAAAGGCAACAGGCATAAGTAGTTTCCTACGATGTTAGTCCACAATAAGACACACCATCAGCTCCAAAACAGCCCTTGGTGAAAGAAAAGAAGGGATTTCCGGGCAGAATTAGATCAGCTAATTCTTTTCTCTGACCCTAAATATACCTCCAAAATTAATATAACAGAGGAAGACTGTAAAGCCAGAAATTGATTTTCATATAGATTTCCTCACTTCAGGTCACCAGAATCAGAGACAACTTATGTGCAGAAACTCCCTTTGCTGGTGGCCTTCCAGAAGCATGCAAAGTTCTGGCAGGCTGCAGCAGGCAGCTTGCTATGATTTTGCAGAGCTTATTAAGCCACTTGATTTTGCTTAAAGCTACAAAAAGTCAAGAATTATGTCCAATGAACCAGCAAGCAGGGTTCTAAGCAGATTTATGACACAGTGTTTTTCCTAGACTTTATGAAATGTATAAGCTTTGCAGTCTAATGTTAACTGTTGGGTAGAGATATACCCACAGACTGTTTCAGATGCACATTAAGAAGACATGCAAGGTTTATAAAGTTCCAACAGGAAAGTGGTGAGAAAATTGCAAATCCATGAGAAAACAGGTAGTTTTATGCCCTTATGAGAGCATAATATTTAGATTTATAGGGCTACTTAAAGATTTATGTCTCTAATGAAGCAGTAAGATAAATGAAAGCAACTCCATCAAAGTATTTTTAAAATAAAATTTTATTAAAATAGTCCAGAAATATTTGTGAATATTTGTCTGAAGAAATATTTCAAAAAATCTTTTTAATGACTGAGAAGAATGTAGAGAATGACTTAGAGAAAGCATCAAAATAAAGTGTAATAATGAAAACTGATTAATAATTCAGCTAGGTTAGTGTTTTGTTAATTATACAGAAAGGCACTTCAGAGAAATGTTTTAGTAAACCTTGAGAAACTCAGAAGAAAGCCATTAATGATTTGCAACATTTGTTATTTATAATTGTTATTTGAGCCTTTCCCTGTAGCAGGTTTCATCTTAGAAATATCCTCATACTTTAAAGGCTGATTATAAACACAAATAAAGTAAGCACGCTGTAGGTATCTAGAAGCCATCAGTTTCCTCTGATTCTGGTGATCTGAAGCCAAATGAGAAGAGACAACTTATCTCCCCATGCTTCTGGAATTGCAGGATTTCAAACCACAGATCAGATGAGCAATGCACATAGTTCTCACAGGTATAGCAATTTCTTAATTGCCCTCACTTCTCCATAATTGTTTCTGTAGCACCACTTGGAAGTGCAAAGCGAACAATCTTACCAGTGTCCTGAAACAAAAATCAATGTGCTCTTTGTGGTTGCAGAATATGAAATCTGCACATATTATTTTACTACAAGCTGCTTTTCAGGCCTCTTCCCCAAAATCCCTCATTAAACAGGAGAACTGCCAGGTCTGTCTCACTTCAGGGGAAAGGCACTGTTTTGCATAAAGTTTAAGAATCAATGCTACAGCACCTTCTCTGTGAGAAAATCTTCACACACTTTGAAAATGTTCTACTATTTATGCTCATGTTAATTCATTGTGCTGTGTGTAAAAACATTTGTATACAGGAAGAGAGGGCAAAAGAGAAGCATAAATGCTTGTACCATCATCTCAAATTATAAGGAAAACCTCTTTGGTTTCTAATAGGAATCATTTAGATAAATATATTTACTTACTGAGAGACCTGCATCACTGCATAATCTCATTGTGTTAAGGGGAGAGCTCACCAGCATTACTGGTTTTCCGATAGTCAGTACACTTGATAAACCAAAGAGCAGGAAGAAATTTCCACTTTTTTTACCTTTCTTCTAATCTCCACCCTTACTCTAGTGTGGGGGTTCAGGTTTTTGGGCTGTGTTTTTTTAAACAAGTATTTTATTAATTTTTAAATTTATTACTACATTGATCATTAATTTTTTATTAATTTGGATCATCTACCATTTCAAAAGAAACATCAGGAGCATGATCGATGATTGCATTGAACCTGGCTTATGCAAAGTCAAGCCTTCACATAATTCACGTATTCAGCTCTTTGTGCTACAACTTCCTGGCTTTTTCTAAACCATGCTAAGTTCCACTCTGCCAGTGTGAAGCCCATGACTCCCAGGGACTGGAAAATCCCAGAGGAGTGCAGAAAGATCTAACAAGGGTGTGAGAGGGAGCCAGTGAGCAAAGATATGGAATCCAGTTCTTCTAAAAATTAAGTGGAGAAGAAAATTAGCCAGACACCTTGTATGTATGTATTAGTTTAGAAAAAGAAAGGGAAGAAAACCCTTTCAGAGTAGGTTTAGTGCTTAATATATATATAGTAATGAAACCTAAACACTGAGGAGAGAGCGATTGCCTAGCTCAACATACAGAAGGAAATAGAGGATTGTTTCAGTTGTTATTTTACTTATAATGAGCCAGTTTTAACTGTCCCAGAACCCTGGCTGCTCTAGCCCAGCCTCACAGAAGCCTTGGCTTCAGGAGAGGACCGAGCTCTGCACAGCACCCTGCACTCTTCGCTGGAGTCTTGCAACAGGCCTGCCCACAGCATCCTGTCCAGCTGATAGAGGCCACTGCTGCAATCCAGGCTTGGATACCAGTTCCTATGGACTCAGTGATGATACCTCATTTCAGTGCAGGCATCAGTCTGATGAAGGGAGAGAATGATAGATTTGTATGAACAACACCTCTTCTGTTGCTTGCTTGCTTGTTGAAATCAGTGAGTTGAAGCACTGGGAGCTGCTGAGAAGAGATTATACTTATCACAGGTGAACAAGGAGAGATCTGTGAGAGGAAGATACCAGAAAAGACTCATGGGGTCAAGGTCATAGAGGAGGCTTGGTTTTGCTATCATCTTGTCTCCCTGTGTGCTTTCAGACAGCTCAGGCTTTTCTGTATAGAGGCACATGGTTATAGGAGTGTGGGGAGAAGAGAGATTTGAAAGTAAGAAGGTTTTCTTGATTGCTTTCTGCTAAGTAATTAGTATTGATATGTTTTTGTTTCAGATGCCTCAGGGATAATAGAGCTTTAGGAAATGGGTGGATTTCAGTTGCCTGTTTGCTTCACAGCTGTAATTGAGAATTTCTTTTTCTAAAAGGGGGGGAAAAAAGGTGCTAAATGTGCCTCGGGAGAGGTGATGGAAAATATTATGACACTAGTCAAGATGATTGAAAACACGGTAAGGCTGAAATATGTTCAGCTGACCTAACTAAGTATGAATAATACATCACTTCATTTGACTAAATATTATTGGTCAAATTCCAAACATAACAAGGTGATTTCTGTTGTCGTATCAGATACTAACAGTTTAGATGTTACAAGAAAAATATGCTAAAATATTACATTTCTAAATAGAAGATGCTAAGCATTGTTTTTTAAAGCAGTCTTTCTTATGGAGCAAGCACCTTTCCTCGTCAGAGACTGCAGTTTTTTAACATCACAAGAAGAGCAGATCCTCCAAATTGCAAACATCTGAGGACATTTAAAGACAACATTGCCTATAATTGGAAGGAGCAGGGCAGACATTTATTTTACCAACAGATTACAAAGTGATCACACCATTGATCATACCGACTTCTACTACTGAAACTATCATTGTAAAGATCTTTTACTTATATATATAGTCTTGAATAGCAAATCTAATAAATATAAAGAATGTTCACCAATTACCAAGAAGTTGATTGTAGGTTGCAACACTTTCAAGACAAATTGCATTTATAGGACCGTATGTGCCTGTGTCCTCCCTACCCGGACGTAAAGGGAGAGCTGGGAAACAAGTGTGCTGGAAAGGATTGCTGGATCTTACCTTAAAGGTTGGAGAGACTGAATAGGCTTCTTTTTTTTTTTTTTATGTGTGTAAGAATCCTGGGCAAAGGCAAACAAATACTTTTTCTGGAAATCTGCTGTTTATGCATATATGTTCTGGTTTTAACCAAAATTCTATGTGGCTCTTTTATTTTCAGTGTGAAGAACAAAGAACAGCCAGCATTTTCCTAACAGGTGCTAATTGCCTTCAACAGATATGCAGTTCTGTTCTTTTGCCCAGTGTTATGAATCCAGTATTTAGTCAGGTGAGACTAGGAGAATTCAGACTGTTTGAGCTCATAGTAAAACAGTAAGAACATTTGCTTCTAAAGCTTGAATTCTGAGCTATGACTCTGAAATGGGTTCTATATGCCTATGCCCAATACTTTGCATCTAAATCACTCATCAAAACACATATGCATGAAAATAGTTGAGCAAACATGTCTTAAAAGGTGTTGCCAAATCAAAACTTATGTTGTTATGCACCTACATTAAAGAAAAAGATCCTTTGTTGTCATTGTAAAATGACATATGAATGGATTCATATGAATACATATCAAATCAAAATTTATTCATGTAATGGAATTTTTGACATTATGTTGTACACATATCTTTTTAAGGTCTTTTCTGCCAAAATTTGGAAAAAAAAAAAAGCAAGACCTTCAGATCCTTAAATCTGGAGTGTGAAGAATGTATTTTGGAGTCCTGGACAACAGCAAACAAATATAACTATGGAATATGTCTGCAGAAACCTATTGTTCCAGCCCATGTGTTCTATTTTTTCACAAAAAGTGTATGTGGCTCTTTAACCTGTGTGAAGGATGCAGAACAGCCATGTCTTCATAATAGCCTTGAATAGATATGCAGTTTTCTCCTTTTGTCCAGTGGTATGAACACAGGATAACAGGCCTATTCTTCCCATTCTCCATATGCAGACTTTACAGACTATGGTCAAGAGAACTGCTCTGCTGAGTAGGAACAACTTACATGCATATGCATTTATGGGAATTGTACCAATAAACAACAACACAGACATTTTTCTCATTTGGTGTCTGAAAGTCATGAAAATAGTTCTTTTGTATTTAAAATCTTAAAATACTTCCCTTTTGTAAAAATGTCAATCAGTGCTTCCGCCGTGATCTTTTTTTCTGCATTCCTGCCTTTCCAGTTACATACACGTGTGAGCACACTCTCACAAGTACCACGTCAAAGAGTCCAGCAAGTGGCTGAAAGGCTCTGCTAGGAAGGTTTTGTTACTAAACAGATGCTCTCCTCCTTTAGCGTATTCATGAGCCTGCCAACTTCTTCCTCGTCTGACAGTGAATCTGTTGTGCATATGAAAGAGGTGTGGCACTCCTCTCTATCTCTGAACACATGAATAAGGGAAAATATGGTGTTTATTAAACACTAGCTGTCATTATTACCATTTTGTTTTCTTATAATCTAATCCTATTTTACCAAGTTTCATCTTAATAAGACTGAAAGGAAAGAGAAAATAACCGCGTTTAAGTGATAAATGTATTTGTGAACGATACACCTTATTACATCAAACAACTAGTATGGCACCAAATTACTTTCGCAATTAGGGGGATTTTTCTTTTTAGTAAAACAGAAAATTAAGCACATTTCAGTCGTTCTGGGTATTATGAGATAAATCAAGCATTTAAACTGTATTCAGAACTTTAATATAGACTTGCCTATGTAAATAATTTAAATTGGAGAAGCTACAATGATGATATCCTATTAAAAAAGCAAAATATTTTTTTAAAAATAATTTACTCTTCAACATTCATTTCTGAAATGTTGTACACTATAGCTATAAGGAAAAATTACCACATCCCTCAGATTCCTGCTCACAAAAGTCATCTCTGCTCCTTGAAAGCTCCTTGGACTTCTGTTGTGCCTGGCAAACAAGTCACATTTTTTAACAAAAATAGTAAAATTATACGGGAAGTGCTTTATATGATCAAAAAGTTTAATAAATATTATTTGCTCATAAAAATATATGGAAGGAATTTCAAAACTGCTAAATGTAATTTAATACAGTCCAGAAGTGAAGTGATTAATATTTTATAGAAATGTCTGTATTTTGAGACACATTAATCACACAGATTGCATTCAGAAAACTGACTGGTTGGTTTTCCTCTTTGCTTTAAAAAAGAACATTTATTTTCACTTTTCTAAAAGTGTCATTTTAGCTTTGTCTGCAAAATAAAAGTAACAGTTCATTTCTCTTTTCAGTTAAATGCATTACCTGGAGTACTTAAAGAGTTGATGGGACAGCTAATGGTTGCCTTGTTTGAGAGGCAGGGAAGCTGCATGGAAGGTCATTTTTGCTGAGAAACGCCCTACAGGAATCCATTAGTGTCCTTTGTCTTCACCGGGTTCAACTAAGTCTCCTGTTTAGTCAGTGGGATGTTTGCCAGTAACTCCACTAGGATCCAAATTTTTCCCATGATGCACATACGATTCATTAATATATTAAGATGCAAGCAGTGCAAATAATCCCGAGCAGAGCTGAGCCAAACCTACATCTAGAATACTCACCTTGTGAAGAGAAAAGATGAATACCATATCGAACATACACACCTCTCTGTTTTCCTAGATGACTTTCCACAGTATTCAGCCCTTTGAACTAAAATGTAAAGTTGCCTGTCCCCCAGGGTGGCTTCCCAAACTTCCTTTGGGTATTTTTACATCACTTTCCATTCACCAGATGGTGCTTTGAATAGGAAGCCTCCATGAATTGCTAAGGGGAGTGTGAGCATCTGGTCTGGTTTTGGATCCCATTCTTAGCACCAGGTGCCTTAAACTTACAAGTTGTACACCTAATTTATAGGTGCTTTTGCCTTTTACTGTAACTAATTCTTCATTCTTATAGCTCAGATTTTCAGCTCGGATCCACAAACAAATTGTAATGCCATCTCTCAGGTTATTGTTAGGTTTCATGAATTTCAGATCTGTAAAAGGCCTAGGCACAATCAGAACAATGCAGAGTAGTACTCTTGCTATCATATTTTTCTTTAAGATAATGTACCTGAACATGCCTCTATGTTAACTTTCTTCATGTTAAGTCTTTTGAGCCAAGCTCAACATGTGAAGTTTGTAACATTAAGGATACATTTCAGTGATTACAGGGCCACAGTTTGTCCCCATATAATGCAGATGAGGAAATTACACTAAAATTACACTGTCATTATTTTTCTGAGCTTTTATTTTTTCTGGCATACACCTAAATTCCAGGTAGGACAATAACTAGATAAGTAGATAAAGTGGCTTTACTAAGATATGCCATATGTAGAAGAATGTTTATAGTTTGCATTTGTACATTAAGTCTATAGTAAATAATGCATGGAGACCCCTAAAATTCAAAAAGTTTCACTTTCTGGTTCCATTTTATAAAAAGGAAGGTGCCTACCTTATGTAATCTGATTTCAGTTTGGCAACTATAAACTATAGATTGCATTGTGAATTAATTTAACAATTTCAAAGAAAAGCTATGAATTTGCTCTAAAATAATTTGCAGTAATTTGGATGTAATTTTAAAAAAAACTTGAGGACACTTTTTAGCAGGGCCTGTCGTGATAGGACAAAGGGTAATCGTTTTAAGGCAAAAGAGGATAGATTCAGAGTAGATGCAAGGAAGAAATTTTTTACAATGCGTTTGGTGAAGCACTGGAACAGGGCAGTGTACGCCCCATCCGTGATTCAAGTTCGGGTTGGACAGGACTCCAAGCAACCTGGTCTGGCTAAAAAGGTCCCTGCTTATTGCACAGTTTTGGACTAGATAACCTTCAAAGGTCCCTTCCAACCCAAATTATTATATGATTCTATGAAATTTATAAATGCTTGTCTCTGTGGAATTATAGAAAAATGTATTAATTTGCATATAGATTTAGCACCAGTTAGCATTCTTTTGGTTTGTTGGGTTTTTGGGTTTTTTTCCTTTGGATTTGTTTGTGTTTCTTTTTTCACTAAGTGGTTTCTATATTCCCTTTTATTTGTTCTTATAGTTGATGTGAGAATACTCTGAAAACAAGTTTCTCTATTGCGGGTTTCAGAAATTTTAGAAAAATTATGTTTAATATAACATTCATGCTTTTAAGTAAATCAATAAGAAAATCACCACAAATTATTTTAATTTCCAAAGTTACAAGAGTCAACAGTAACTCGAGAAGTTAAGTCAGTAATATTCCAGTTTACTCATAATTTAAATAAATATAACCTGTTGAGTGTTTGCTGTATGTTCACCTGTGTCAGGTAGGTATCTCCTTGGTTCTTCTTAGTTTTCAAAAATACTACAGTCATCTTTTATTCTTCTTTTAATAGTGTATTTTTAATAAACCTTCCAGAAGTACATAAATCTGTGGTGTGTTTTGATGATGATCTTAGGGCATTTCAGTAATGTATATACTTTTCTTATAGAATTTTACATTTTAATCTAAATGTCAGTAGTTTAATTCAGTTCAGACTACGTGTTTATTTTTAATCTGTGATCTAAATGAGCGTTTTTACTCCATTTCCTCTCGTTCAGATTCCTTGACTGTTCATATACAAAGAGAGTGCTACCTTGATACAGATACTCAGTTTTAATTTATTTCTTTGAAACACAAGCTTTTTAACTCTCTTCCCTGTTTTTTAATTAAAGTCCCCCAGTACATACTTCCTGAAACTGAAGAATTAGGTCCAGGCCTGATATTAAAAGGTGTAAACCCAGATCTAGACACAGCCAGCCTGGGAATTGCTGCAAAAATTCACTAGCAATGGTGCATAATTCTGATCAGTAAGCCATTCTGATAGTGGCACAAGTAACACTGACAAGTACTCAGAGATAAGGCAAAGCGTTCATTTGTAGGGATATTTCCTGTTGCTGAAATCATAGGGATTTTAAAGTGAATGGGGAATGAGGTCATGGGGATTTTAAAGTGAATTAGTTCAGCTGTTCAAAATCTCTTTCTTCTCCCCACAATTAAGATTTTTAAGTGAGCTGATGTTACTTTCAATATATTTTGAAAATAGTAAGGGGGTTTTTATATATGGTACATTTTGGAAATAAATTGATGGACCAGGTAACAGAAATACAATCCTGAAGAACTGCTCAGCCCTGAAGATTTCCTCAGTTTCTCCCCATACTTTGAGGGTCCTGTGACTGCTTGCTGCTCTTGCCTTTTAATATGTTGTCAGAGTCAGCAGAAACTGTAGAAGCAGTACTAGGGAAAGTCAGCTCAAAGTGATGCAATGTGAAGAAACCTGCTTTCCCAGTAAATTAAAGCTCCATTTTCCTGAAAATTCTTTTTTTCCTGAAAGTTTTTTTTCCCTGAAAAAAGTAATTGCAATGATCATAACATGGACCAAAACCTTGTGATTATCAAATCCAAGGCTTAGGACAAGAACTATTAAATTCCTGGATCGATCCATATATTAAAAAGGAGTAATGACTTAAAGCTACATGTTAATTATTTTAACAGTACCATCAGACATCAGCTTGCAAATGACCATGACATGATCCCTGTCATTTAGTCAATTTGGGCAAAATTCTCATTTCATTTTAAAAGATCAGACATTGCTATGGATGAGTAAAGTAAAGCTATGTTCCAAAGTTCTCCAACAAATTTCAAAGTATTTTTTCACAAGTATTTATTCTAAAATGCTAATAAAATCAGGTTTCTAGTGAGATTGCTGAAGTCCTTCAAGGATCTATGCTGAACAAAGAAAACCTACTTTTTTAAAGAATTAACATATCATGAAAGGAATTTCTATTCTTGTTTTTTAATCACTTTGAAAAATTATACAAGCTTGTAAAACCACATTCTGATACCATCACCTCTAGCAGTTTTTACCCAGTATTTGACATTGACATAGTTTTCACAACTTTATTTTCAAAAATAGAAATAGTGAATGCCTCAAAAAAGACAAAAAAAAAACTGGCTCAAGCATAACCTGCTGAAGATGCCAGCACAGAAGTACACAGAAAAGAGCAAAACACTTAACTGTAATCTTATTTGAACTCTAAGTAGGACAATGTCCTCTTGTGTGTCAAAAAAGTGGTTACGCCAGGAACTTACTATCTCCTCCTGATAATCTGCCAGGTAAATAAGAAGACACATTTTCTACTGTCTCCAGATTCCTAGAAGAATGTGCATTATCCTTTTGTATGAGGACTTTTCAGCCATGATATAGAAATGTGACTCTTTTTTGCTCCAACTTATGGTTTTTACCCAAGAACTCTTAAAGTTTCCTGGCTATACAAAATGCTTAGTTGCTGCTTTATAGAGCATTTCACCTGGGACGCAGGCACCTGGGTATTTTTAAGTTCAAAGAATTTTTTCGTGCAGCCCCAGAGCCTGGCAGCAGGGCTCTGTCCATGACCTACTGTCACAGCAGTATTTATCATGTTGAATTCCTCAGTCTACTAAATCTGGATTAAAGGGGATGTAAAGGTGCACAAATGACTAGGCTAAGGACACTCTCTGGCTTTGTCCCAGGCACCCCCTGCGAGGCAGCAACCAATAGCTTCCCCTTCTTCCAGAAGCTACCTATAGTCAAAGCAAGCCCCAACACAAGCTAGAATTCTTCCATACAAGCAGAAAAACTACAGATCTTGCAACCAGCCACTGATCGTGGAGTGAATGACACTCCTGGTTTCTTCTTCCATCCCCAAAGTAATCTCGACAAGTCCCTGCGGCAGGGATAGCAAAGAGAGACACAAAGTTGCCTTTGGGGCATCTCAGGATTCCTTCATGCCAAAGGTACCATTAACAGCACATTTAGAAATGCATTGGAGTTACTTTATGCCATTTTAGCGTGGACTGGGAATCTGTCAGAAAGATATGAAGATTGCATCCAAAAGGTCAACAGACCTAAGCCATTCTTTTTTTAGTCAGCACTTGCTTACCTTGCAAGAGGTGACTTAGAAAAAGGATCAAGGTTCATGGCAGATAACGTCTGAATACAAGTTCCAGCGCGCTGGTCTAAGGTAATATTTGTAGAGGCAGGGGATTACCCTCAGTTATCCACTCTACCTGGCCCTGCTTTCAGCAGGACATTGTTCCAGACAAGGTCTAGAGATCCCTTCCAAACTACATGGTTCTCCAATTTTACAAATATACATCAGTATAGTAATGTTGCTAGCACATCTGAATTCGTTTGTAATTAAAGTACTAGAAAATCTATACACCTGTTCAGAATTTGCATTTTAAATCAGAAAGACTTTGGAAATGTTTCAGAAAGTCTTTGGAAAGACTTTGGACAAAGGTTTGAAAAGTATATCTTGCCCTGTACTTTTTACTTCTCCATCACAATAAGAGCTGTCTTGTTTATCCTCTCTACATGTTTGCACTGGAGAAGACTTGCACACTAAAGGGCTCCTTAGTCTAGTAATCAAGAGAATAATGATTATAGGTTGCTGACATTTTTATTTTAGTAATCAATTCTTTTGACATGGTGTCTGTGCCATGAGGAGCTGAGACCAAATGATACTGTTCTCTGGTCTTAAAAAATCAATGAATCTGGCCAATACAATTCAACATCAAAAGATTCTCAGCAATCAGCCACAAGTGCTGAATCAGTTGTTGTAAGAGATTAGAGCAACTGTTTCTCTGTTGATTTTTACATCCAAAATTCACCCTGTCAGAATCACGTCTCAAACTTTCATTTCCAGAAAAGACTGAATATGGAACACAGTGCAGATAGGAAATCACCCAGAAGAATAAAAGGTTTATTTTATAACTAAACATTAAATTAGTAGCAATAAATATTTACAACAGACTAGTCCTGCAAAGACTTGACAGTCCATGCTGGCTGGAGACTTTCATAGCAGAGTTATGGAATTTCATACTCTACTTCAATTTATTCATGCAAAGATGACTAACATTACCATTGCACCACAGGACTTCATTGTATTTTACTGCAGATATTTATATTCATTTAGCTTTGTTCGTTATTGTGACAGTGTAATGCATAGTTTTGAATATTTTAATCACTGCTATAATGGGACATTAAGGAAACAGAATGTGTTCCCGTAATATTATATATTGGAAGTTTAATTTCAATTTAATATGCTCTAAAATCAGACAAACTATTACTTTGGCTGTGCCCATTTTATCTCTTTTAACAGCTCACAGAGGCATGTTTCATTTGCCAGACCCAGTCCAGTACCCTGGCCTTCTCAAAGCCCATAATGGTGTCCATCCCATGCTTTGGAAGGAGCACCATGAACTATCCCACAGGTCTTTGCATAATATAAAAGCTTGTGTTTGTAGATTGCAAAGTTCAGTAAACTGTCCTGCATCAGATATTGTTGTATTAAGAGTAAGGCTAACTTTTGTGTTGAGAGGAGGAAGATTTAGACAGAAAATAAACCTCCTTGTGTTCCAGGTGGTCTTCAGGTATCAGAGGGGCTGGGGGCAGCTGGGTTTAGTTTCTGAATGATAGCCAATTCAACACTATGCAGCAGAAATGCAGAGCCAATGCAGCACTCTAAGTCCAGTCATGTTCAATAAGAACTACCACGGCTACGGATTCACAAATAGTGCGATTGCTGTAAGCTTGAACTCTCATGGCCAGACCAGAAGTCCAGTCACATTCAATAACTCTCACAGCCATGTGCAGAATAGTCTTACTGGATTGCTAGTGATACACTGTCTGCAGAAGCATGCATAAATACATAAAATATAAATAATACAGCCAGCGACAAATACATTAAATTGCAAGGTGACTGTATAGCACTAGAAGTCTGATCACAAACATGAGCTTGCTTTGTGAATTTCCCAAAGAAGCACTAGGTATAGCCAAGTGTTCAGGTCTTACCCAGTGGGTGTCCCTATGAGAGAAGAGCCCATTGACTGTCCCAGGATACAAAGACAGAGTCTGGTTTCTACAAATTTTTACTTCATTAGCATATGCAGGGCATGAAAAGTAATATGGATTTTCAAGTTATTGAAGCAAAGTCCAGCTTTTGGTCATTCTTTTGGCTTAGTTCCCATTACCTGCATTGTTTTAAATGCAACACCTCCATACTGATCCATCCTTTATTTCATGCTTCCCACAGAGTGGTACACCAAGCTCCCTCAGTGTTCCTGCTCCTACAGTATGCAGACAGTTTGGCCCCAGCAAACCATAGCCAATATATGCACTAATTATTGCCAAACTTTGTCATTCAGTATTTTCCCCACAGATATGTCCCGTGATCACCTCAGTGTGCTGGTGTACTGTCCTTCAGGTTCCATCCTGAAACCGAGGGGCAGCCAGCCCACTTTAGGGCCACCCCCCATCTCCATCAGATGGGTAGGCAAAGTGGAGGGATCTAGCATACCTTACCTGACCCATAACCATGCACAGGAGAAGAGCAGGCCTGCCTCTCTCTGTATACCAGGCTTTACACATAGCCCAAAACAGCCTCACCTTGGTAGAGGGCCAGGCATGGGCAGGAAAAGATAGCGCCAACCACGCAGCACTCCAACCTTGCTATGGCCAGAAGTCTTTCTCAGCTAGTGCAGTGCCTGAACAAGAAAGAAGCATATATGTGCACTGTGCAAACCTACTTTTAAAACTTCCTCTGTAGAAAAACTGGCATGCTGTTGTCCCTTTGCCTGAGATCACTTCCACAGAAAGAATGCAGCAGTTGCCAACTTGTCCTACTGTCCCACTGTGTGGAAGGAAAACCCTTTTTGTTCCTGAAGTTATTTTATATTGTGCAGAGCCATACCCTGTTTAACTAGCAAGCTACCAATGAGGAGGTAAAGTGACCAGAATGTCAACCATGAGTAGAAAATGCCCAGGGGAAATGATACTGACTTTACTGACTTGTGCCTCAACAAACCCATGACTCCAGCCAAGGCCAGATGGGGGAGGAACCTGAGAGGATGTCTACTTAGGGTGGGGAGGGCTGATCAGAACCAGATCATGCCATGTAATTATAACAGAGTCCTGCCAGGTAATTGTTTACCAATCTGAATTGTGTGTTTGCTTTCAGCAGTCATGTAGAACAACTTGAACATGCTGCCATGGCAGCTAATCCAGGCTGGTATAGAAGGGGGAAGGAAGGTTGTGTGCACAAGTCCCCTGCAGGTGCCTGGGAAGGTCTATGTCTGTCAAGAAAGAAACGCCTTCTAATGCTGTCTTCATAAACTAATTGGACACAGGACTGGAAAGTAAGTAGGTTTGCTGATGACACAAAGTTGGGAGAAGCTGTTCACTCCCTCAAAGGCAGAGAGACCTAAACAAATGAGAGAGATGGGCAGTCATCTACCATATGATATTTAACAAGGGCAAGTGCTGGATTCTGGACTTGAGGTGGAGCAAGCCCAGATGTACGTACGGACTGGGAAATGAGAGACTGGAGACCAGTGCCATGGAAAGGGATCCGGGGGTCCTGGTCAATGGCAAATTGAATATAAGTTGCCTGTGTTGCCCTGGCATCAGGGACAACTGTGTCCCAGAGGGCATCAGGCAAACATCGCCAGCCGGTTGAGGGAGGTGGTTGTCATACTCTACTCTGCACTGGTGCAGCCTCACCTTGAATATTGTGTGCGGTTTTGGGCACCACAATATACGAAGGACATTAGATAGGAGAGGACAAGAAGGATATTAGAGAGCATCCAAATGAGCGCTACAAAGATGGTGAAGGGCCTAGAGGGGAAGCCATACAAGGAGTGGCTTAGTTTGTTCATCCTGGAGAAGAGAAGGCTGAAGGGAGACCTCATTGCTGTCTACAGCTTCCTCACAAGGGGAAGCGGAGGGGCAGGCACTGGTCTCTTCTCTGTGGTTACCAGTGACAGGACCTGAGGGAATGGCCTGAGGTTGTGTCAGGGGAGGCTTAGGTTGGATATTGGGAGGGCGATTGGGCACTGCAACAGGCTCCCCAGGGAACTAGTCGCAGCACCAAAGCTGCCAGAGTTTAAGAAGCATTTGGACAATTGTCTCAGGCACATGGTATGATTCTTGGGGCTGTCCTTTGCAGGGCCAGGCATTGGACTTGATGATCCTCGTGGGTACCTTCCAACTCAGGATATTCTATGACTCTGTGATTCTATGACTGCGGTCAGGCACAGCAGTAACCTGGCCATGACAGCTTGCTACCAGGTGGAGTTGCCAGACAACCTGCCACACCTACCACCGCTTCTCCCCAGCACAGAGAATGGCTCCATCCAGAAGTGCAGTTCAGAATTCCCCTTTGTCCAGGAGAAAGGGAGAGCTTGTGGAAGGGGTGAGTTGTTTCTGAAAGGCTCTCTTTATCCTTGAGAGTCCTATATCCTACCTTTGACTTTGCCTGGCTAGAACTTTTCCATCATTATCAGATAGCCCAAAGCTAAGCAGAGCAGTCTACCATCGCCTACACAACCTTTGCTCCCCAGTCCCAAAGCATTAAACGTGCCTACCACAGCTTAGCTTCTCTCCAAATGTTTAGCTGGCCCATATGTCCTGGTTTCAGTTCCTTATGAAGGGGAGAGGACAAGAAAGCAGCTACAGGTGGTCACCTGGATTCAGAAGACTTGTCTGCCTGCAAAGGTTAGTGTCAGAGATGTGGATATTTCTTTGAACTTACAGCATAGCTCTTCCTTCCTCTGTGAACAACCAGCTCTGCCATGCTCAGAATACAGTCCTGTCAGGCAGCTTCCTTGCCAGAGCAGAGATGAATCCTCATCTCATGATCATGTTTCTACTGATAAGTGTCTCAGTCTTTCTGAGCTCAGGTTGCTCCTTGGTGTTTTGCTGCTTCTGTGGTGCCAAGTAGGTGGATCAAATGGGTTTTTACAATGCGTACCTGAGGAATGTAAGCAAGGTGAGGGCATGGTGGGATTTAAGGAGCTATCAAGACTTAGCAGACTTAGCACTGGGGTATAATTTTTCATGATAGGCAGCACCTCTACCTGTATAGGTTGCCTTTGAAAGGGAGTCCATGGTGCACTCCAGCACACCTTGGCACCTCAGTGATAAAGAGTATTGGTGTTCTAGGACTCCCAAACAAAATCGACAGTGCTCTGGTTTGGCAGAACAGATGAACTCTGGAAAAATGTTGCTTCTAAAAATGTAGCACACTATCATTGTAATAAAAAAGTCTGACCACAAACTTCATGTCTGTCTCTTGCCATGTGCCTGTTCACACTGTGCTTTAGATTCTGCATGTCAGCTAGGCAGTAGGAAGTGAGCAGGCCTGATGCTGAGAAAGGACAGCTTATTTTGCTTTTTGTCTCTCATTCCTCACCAGGGGAATAATTTGTATTTGCCAGAAAGAACTGACAAAGGGAATGAAATGTTAGCTTGAAGTGAAGTAACACAGGAACTTATAGCAGAATGCTGTTCAATCACAGTTGGAGCTACAAAGACCTTCAGAATAAGTGTAATTTGTTTGAAGAAAGCTGTGCTAATTTCTTGTTTATATGATGGGCAGAGCTGTAGCAGAGCTCCAGATAAAAACAAATTTCCAGTCTCTGCTGATGTTATATATACAAGCTATCAAAAACCTCAAAACCAAGAAAATCATGGTATTATGTGAAACCAATCCATATAAATCTTTTATATTGTATATATCCTCCCTGGGACAAGTACACAGGATATGTGTACTTGTGGTACACATGTGGTATGTCTAATGTATTGCTGAATTGAATATTCACTAGCAGACAGTACAGCATACTGAATTTATAAACTGAATTTTGTTGTTCAGGCTTGTGAGCTCATAATATGTGTGTAAGATATTTTCACCGTAAAGATACTGGAAACAAACTTGTAACTTGTCTTACAAGTATGGCTTCAAAGTTAAGAAAAATATGGAACAAAATTGTGTATTTTTCAAGGTCATCATTATTAATTTTCACCCAAACTGCAGTTTTTAAAAAAAGGATGTGAATAATTTTCCAGACATTCAAATAAACTGATATGGCTCAGCTGTATCACATTCCAGTTAGTAACAATTATAGGGATTTTTTTTCCTGCAGATATTGGTATAATCAGGTAATATTTTTATAACAGTATAAGTAGTACTTTTTGTAGGCTGCTCTAATTAGCTGCCAGTTGACACAGTAAACTCTTGAAGATGATCTTGACATTTCCTTGAAGTTGGCTCCATCAGAGAGAAAGAAATTTGACAGAGAGAGGGGGGACAGAAGAGGCTAGAGACCCTAAGCTAAATGCAAGATGGGCAATGGTTGGTGCAGGAATCCTCCAGAAAAGTTAAATGATGGATTCACTGACCTGCTCTTCTGCTTGTTTCTTATCTCTTCCCTGAAAGGCTCATGACTTTTTCATGTTTACTATTGCAAAGACAGAAATCCCTTCAGCTTCTGCTTGCAGACTCTTCCTCGCTGACATCACTCTGATTGCATTTGCAGTACTTTTGTTGTAATAGAAGGTAGCACATGAAAATGAAATGCAGAGGAGAGACCAACCCTTTAGGCAGGGCATTGTAGATTCGAGGCATTACTTTTCCTTCTTCTAAGGCAATCATTCTGTTTTTCAAATGCAGCATTTGATTCTTTTCTATGAAATAAACTCTCACAAATTTAAGTATTAAAGCAGCTTTGAACGTGTACCCACACTATGTGTACAGGATTTATTTTTTTTTTGTCTACGATGTGCTTAATTTTATCATTTTCTCCATTGTTATTGGTTGTTTTTTAATCTGTGGTTAGATTAGAAAGTTTGATACACACTATTTTCAATTTAAATGGATTTCTCTGACATTATTAAAAAAATGCTCTAGATGTTGACTGTAAAACTCTTAGCTCTAGATCATTTCCCTTGGGAAATTTTTAGCATCCTCCCAATTAATCCATCAATAGGATGTTCTTAATAAACATGATAGTTTATCCTCTTCTAGGATTTCTTTCTACACTCTTGATTCATGATGTTTCCAGAAGAGGAAGAAAGCTTTTAAAGCATCTACTCCCCCCTCACAGCACTTATGATGACTAATATGCATTCCATGCTATGAATGATAAAGAAGCAACTACACAGTGATTTGCTCTTTTCTTTTAAAAATATTTGTTGTATTTTATTTCTAGTCATCCATCTCTTTTGGTAATACTCAGATTAATGACAACGGTAACCAACTACCCCCACTGACTTCTACCAAGTATTTTTCTAGTAATGGTAAAAATATTTCCAGTTACCTAATTTAATATAAATTCTTAATCTTTCTACTGCATAACCAAAATGCTTCATTTATTCATATGAACACTTTTTGTTATTGTAGTTTTTATTATATTCTAATGCCCCCCACATATAAAGTAGGCTGTCACTGTATTCTCGTTCCATAATATATGTAAATTACATGTAGAATATACATAGGATACACATCCCAGAGATTTCAGAGGATTCTATTCAAATGAATTTTTCTTCATTCTAGGGAAAAAAATATAACAATAAAATCATTAAAAGGTTCTTCAGGCAGATAAGCATCTTGTAATTACATGAATATATATATTTGCATTGTTTAAATCAAATGCAATCTATTTACATAGGATTAAACTCCTCAGGTAAAATAAAGTTCTGTGAAAGATTGTATGTACTTCTTCAGAACTATATTACACATTTGCTTTCACAGAAAGAAAATACAAACTAATACAGTTGTTCCTGTTACCACTTCCATTGTAGACAGGACAGATGCCAGGAGCTCAGATCTCAGGTGACCAAGATGCTCACTCTGCTCTGCTGCCTGTGCTGGCCAGCCCCTTGTAGTGTGATGTTACAGCTTTATAATCTGGCCTCTCAAAAATGGCTGCACATTCTGGTATTCAGATTAGTAAACAATATTGTCATTCAAGCTTGACAAAGCTCTCTTATCACTCCCGTGCTCGCTTGCCAAGAGTGACAACTCAGGCACAGGTGGGGAAGATTCAGTGTTCAAAACCAGTGCAACACACACCTGTTGCTACAGGCAAGGTAGATGCAGCTGGCTCAAGCCCCAGGGAGCAGTGGACTTTGGCCCAGACATAGCTAATATCAAAAGTAAAGAACAGTCACTGAGACTGCTTGTTTTGTGTCACACATTATCTGTCTGGTCAGCCCCTCATTTTGCTTACATCCGCCTAACTCAGCAGCTGTAGGGTGAGTTGGACCAGCTTACTGCTCTAGCAGAAATGTGATTCATCCAAAGCAAGAATTAAGTCACTTTTCAGACTAGATTTCATATAAGGGATGGAGTGGAAACATGTGGGACAGAGAGACAAAACAGAACTGTCATTTCTAGCATCTTACTGCAGGTAAACCAAACGGTGTATCCTGTGAAGCAGCACCCTGCACTGAAGGGAGTAGTTGGGTGAGTTGCACAACAGATTGACAGCATGTTTTCAAAGCACAGTTCTACAAAACCTCATCCCTCCAAAATGAAATCCTGTAAATTCAAAATGACCCGAAGTGAAATAGCACAAATTCAGAAAAGCAATTAATTATAAAATACACTTTTGGGTTTCAGGTATACCACCATATTATTCAAATCTTGGACAAAACACCTCAGTTTAGTGCTAGAAGTCTGGTCATAGCCCTGGAGAAGAAAGCAAAGTTCAATTTTAAAAACAGATGTGGTAGAAAGTTGTTCTCTAACTATTTCTTCTACTTTTTGGTTACTCAGAATATTTCTAGTAGAAGCAAAGAGTTGTTACAGAACAGAGCTCATAATAATTCAGAAATTTCAAAAAGGGGGACATGCTTTCCTTTTATAACTAACAAATTTGGATCATGCAGCCTTTTAGCATTCAATATTATCCTTCAGAACAGTCTTTGTTCTGGAGAAAATATTCCATGAAAACTGAATGTTTTAAGATACTTCTAAAACATAATAAAAATAAGTAACAGTAGAGACTTGATAAAGGCTTCAGAGCCATAGAAAGACAAACAAAAACATTATTTAAATTGATGTTTACATCCCTTCAATGGCAGGGAAAAGGAACTCTCTTAAACACGGGTGGTTTGCCTTTTATTTTTAAACAAAGTAATCTTTAGATCCCCAAAATTACACCCCTTTAAAGATGTGCTTGTAATTTTTCACCACAGCAGGAGCCTGCAATGATTGTTAACAACACCAGAGCCTCAGTCACTAGACTCAGGAAAGCACAGTTGGCAGAAGGTGCTTGATCTGTCTCCTATAGAGAGTCAGAGGTGACCTTAACCCATGAGGTCCCCTGTAGATGACTGCTCTTTGGGACCATTCCATCAAGTTTTACCTGGGCAAATCTCCCACAGACTTGCAGTGGACAGTGTTTTATCTGCACGAGTGCTTCAGGCCCAGGACTTGAGTACCAATATAGTGATTCACAGAGAACAGTGACCAGTCATCCATTCATGATTTTCCAGTGTGTCTTTCATTATGATGTCCAGTCAGCAAGTCCAAGATCAGTAAAGGTGTTTGCTTGCCATTCAGTTTTGTTACTATCATCCTATGAAATACTTACTCTAGTTCCACTAACCAAACACATCTTGAAGAAAAATTGTGTAGAGTAAAAACTTTGCTAACATAAAGAATCGATTTAAAGGCATAGCTAAAGTTTTAGTTAGTCACCAGGGCATAGAGTAAGGGTTTATGACACTGGGAAAGATTTGGTCCCAGGAGAAGTCCATGAGTGCATTGTTGGTGCTTTGGGGAATTACAGCCCCAAACTCTTCTTATTCTGCAAAGCTGGGTGGTGTGAATGGAAATGATACTGTGATTCAGAACTGCAAAATGAGAGTTGGAGACTGCTGTAAGAAAGCATTGCAGACTTTTTTTGTGATGGCCTTATGTTGTCCTGTCAAACAGTTCACTGCAGGTATCCATACAGATATGTGCTATCATTGATACAGTGATGAATGTCAGTTTGCTGGTACTTTCAGCCCCTCATCTTACTGCCTCCCTTTTGTCCCCTACTCAGTTTGAGGGATGAGCTTTGCATTTTTGTATTCACGAATACACTAAACATATAAAAGATTGCAAATAGTCTGAGAACTTTTTAAAGATCAAATATAATCTAGATTTGGGGTAAAGAATACCCAAAGTTTATAGGTGGCAAGTTCAGGGTCATAGGGCAAAATAGCGCAATGTTCTAAGTTTCTTTCAATCATTCCTAAATGAGTTCCATTTCTAAAAAGAGTGACTGTGAGTGCCCACTATATGCATCATAATTAGAAATTTGTGATTAAGTCCTTGATGATTAAAACAATTGAAAAACGGAATTTGGGGAGGACTATTATAAGTCCAGATGGCACTTCCCTTGTGACTGTGAGCGTAGGCTCTAAGGACAAAGTTTGGAGCCTCCTGAGAGGTGTGGCACCTCCTGTCCTGTGAAGCCTCCACCACTGAGAAATTGCATATAGTTTGTAGAGTTAGGTGTGCAGTAGCACAGGAAACAAAAACCACTATGATTTTTCAAAATGCCTGTGTGACTACTTCCCAGTAATATAACAGTACCAGACATGCAAATGCCTTTAAAAACTGTAATAGTAGACACCACAATAAACTATTTAAGGCTTAAGTACCTGTAAAATCTGTCCCTTACTGCCCAATAATTTTTACAAAACCTTTTAGCAACAGAGATAGGTTTGACTCCAGTGTGTCAGACTGGGGTTCACATTCTAACCATCTTGCAGTAAATTTGCCCCAGTGTTAGTCCTCACTAACTAACAGCAGTATGAAGTGGTGTGATAGTAATCTCTGGCAAACACTCATAAATAAAAAAGAGAAGTAGGAACAGTGGTATAACATATTGCTTCCCAGCATTAGAGACAGCTCCTACTAGAGACAACTGGGCATTACGTTGCACTCTTGTCTTCTCTCTCCTTTGCACTCTCTCTCTCCACTACTCTGCTTCTCAAACACACTTTTAATTTTGGGAATCAGAAATGTAATGATATCCAATCCATAATTTAAGGTTAATTTAGCACTGAGTTAAAACAAAAAGTCTGGAATCAATGGTATACCTTGTTCTTAGGCATAAATCAGGAGTAAAGAGCTGGGAAATCAGACTATAATCATAATGAACCAGAAACACTGAGCATGATCAAATCAAACCATAGTTTAAATATGTTCAAGTTAATCTTATCAGTGATTCATTTGATTTTTTTTATTTAATATTTAATTTATCTCTTATAATGACTCTCCTTGTCAAATCACCTTCACTACTTACATTGTTAACCCAGGATTTTTATTGAACATATATATATATATAAGAAAAATATATATATAACTGAAGATGCATGAAGGCACCTACTACTGAGCTTTTAACTATCTACACCTGTTGAGCTTGTATCCCACTAGGGTCCAGATTTCCAAAAGGACCTCAACTGTATAATTTCTAACAGAGGTAAAGCCCTCCAAAGAGATATGTTAGTCTGTACACATATGCATTCTTGGATGAAGGAATTCTGAAACTGATGTAAGTCTTTTAAAGTGTGTAATGAAAATGCAGGCTAGTTATAACAAATCTTGAGCTACAACTGAAAGATTTACCATAGTTAACTTCACTTAGCCTGATATTTCCTCTAAGTAAGTTTTAATCATTCATAATTAGAACAATAAATGACATGAAAAAATAGTTAAATGGTAAGAAACATTTTGTACTTTCCATCTGGTTCAAGATAAAATAGTATTGACATAACTCGAATCTCTTCTGTAATTTTTAAATAACCTTGCTCTATATCTTTGTTGACAGGAAAAAAATGGGGGCCTTTATTAATACAATTCAGAAGAAATAAGACATCAAGATCTAACCTGCTCACCTCTCAAATTCCTTGCAAAATATTATTTTCCTCTGTTGAAAACTTACTTTGCAGTAAATGTAGGATTTCCACCTCTGTGTCCAGCTTTCAGGAGGAACTGAGAAGAAGCCAAAGCAGGAAAATAAGAAGAAAAGGGAGTGTGTTTCCTCCATGCCTACTCTTGTTCAGCTGTTTTGTCTCTTGTCAGAGATGTAGAGCTGGATTCTGATTTTACTGACAATTCAGTTAGGTCAAAGTAAGTTCACAATAACTTCACTGATGGGCATGGAGAATTCCTCTGGATTGAGAATCAGACACACAATGTCTTCTTGCTGGCTGAAGAGAAGGGAAATAAATGTTTGTGTGGATCTAAGAGGGAGAAATGGGAGTCCAACTGTTGGAAGTGTCTTTTTCTTCCTGCCTCCCTCTGAAATTGAGAGGGAGAGATATAGGATAGAAATGGAATGGAAAGGAAAACCTGTAAAGTGTCTTCTGTTTTATCTTTAATTGAATGGTGAAGCCCTTTTTTTACTTTTCATTATCTATATATTTCACTAATACAGGCTAGTGAAGAATTTGAAGAATAAATACACAAAAGTATTAAATTTAATTACTCATCAGCTTCCATTAACATTTTAAATGCATAATTTTTATTATTTCTGAATTATTTCTGAATAAATGCAGGCAGAACTACCTTTTTTCTTATTTTAATGTTCTGTATGTAGAAGGCTAACTTTTTTTATTTAAAAGATGTTTTCATTTAAAAAGTTATTATTTTTAAAAGCACCAGAATAACAAATTACATGAATTAAAAACAAGTAGGACAAATGTGTTATGTTAGTTATCATTTGTCTAAGTACTGGTATATCACCCAGTCTTCACATTATGAAACACTACCAAAGATCATGCAGACTGTGAAAAAAGCTATGATGATTACTATTCCCACCTAACATTTGTGGTATAAAGCTTCAATTCTTTTAATCTATTGTCCAACAAATATGATCTTCTTCATATTACTCTACAGATCTGAAAATATGTATTTTATTTTTGGATAGCACTATGTGCTCTGAAGATAATTTTCTGCAAGGGGACAAGGTGAAAATTATAAACAATTTATGTCCATGTCTGTGCTATGAGAGCATCTTTAATTGTTAAAGTAGAAACAAAATCTTCTCTGCCCCATTCAGAAGCACAAGTAAATTTGCCTTGGGTTCTAGCTCTGAGAGATAGGTTATTTAAAAATTATCAGCTTTGGGCTTACAAGAAGATACCATAACAAAAAACATTTATATTCTTTTTGTAGTTGGGAAAGTCCTCTTAGCAGCCTACCCATTTACATAAGTTTAATAACATCCAATTTAAACTTAAACTAATTCTTCATTTGTCTTTACATTCTACTGGGTAGATCTGAGGACAGTGAAATAAATTTTTCACATTCCAAGTCTGCTACAAGGAACAACTCCACCTCACACTGCACGAGCTCCAGGAAAGCTGCATCCTTGAGCAGCATCTTGCTGCAGTGCATTGCAGCTGATCAGAAGTCCACATCTCCCAGTCCTGCTGCTATGTTAGCCTGAAAGAGACTGAAAAAATTACAAGGAATACAGCAACTTTTCAGGTGTGTATGTCCTAAGCCTTTTCTGAGTAATTTACCACCTCTGAAAAGACCTGCATTTTAACTCCCCGAGCTAAACCAATGCATGGAGCGGTACTGTGTTGTTTAAAGGTTGTCACAGATGGTTACCATATTTTTTTCAAGCTCTTCCTTGACCTGCAGTATTACAAATGCACAAGGGTGGAAGGGGGGCATGAGCTGGATTTTCTCCATGTAAGTACCCAGGATCCATCACAAGGCTGCTGCATCGATCACATTAAATAGGTATGCAGTTCTCACTTTGGTATAGCACTAATGTCTTACTAACAGCCATTGTATTTTAGGAATGTAAAAGAATCAGACTGGTGGAACACACTTTCAATTCCTTTTGAAATTTTACTTAATCCTCCTTAAATTAAATTAATCTTGTTTAAATGCTGACGTAAAAGCCAAAAACCGAGCCACTCAAATACATCTTTATATCATAGCAATTATTTGGAACAAAATTATAATAATCCTTATTCCTTTTATCATCATGCTAGGAATTCATGATTGCTCTGCTTAAAAGGATTTTAATACAACATATAGAAAGGGGCCTTCACTTCTACTAGAATCATATTTACTAAATCCACTAGTTATTTTCTCAAATTTATTTAACAGTTTGCATTTTTTTCTCCCAGTTTCAGAGTCCTATTTGTACATGTATTGTACGTTGACATAAAACAGGAAAATAACAACTGACAGGCACTGTAGGATTGCAGTAATTATTTTAAAATAAGGCTGATTTGTTCTACTACTTCTTTCCCTGAGGCCAATAACTGGAGGGTAGTTATATTGCAATTCAACAAGCCAGAGGAAAAACACCTGTAGCATATGATTATTCTCTATTAAAATACAATGAATAATTCAACAATCATATTTTGAAAAGCAGCATTGTTATCATGCCTCTCCGTTCTTAAGAAAGTGTCTGTAGTGGAAGAAAAAGGGTCAGGTTAACCCAAAATATTGGCTTTGTCCTATCAGGTACATTGGTCCACCCACTTGCTTACACATACTAAACACACAGTTTTGTGTGTGTAATTTTCCCTGTCATTGAGATAGCAATGATATGGCTTCCTTAGAATCACAGAATCATAGAATAGTTTGGGTTGGAAGGGACCTTTAAAGATCACCTAGTCCAACCCCTCTGCAATGAGCAGAGACATCTAGGTCAGGTTGCTTAGAACCCCATCCAACCTGATCTTGAATGTTCCTCAGGATAACATTCTGCTGATTTTCTACATTATATCATTATATATAAATGTAGGTAAGCTGAAAAAAAAAAACAACTGAGCATGATGGTGGGTTTGGGCAATGGTCATTCCAAAAAAGCAATTACAAAGTCAAGGCAGAGTAATTAAGGTGAATCTTACAGTGATATAATTCATGTTTCATCTGAAATAATTTCCCATTTCACTGAAGTCAACAGGTAAATTCCTATTGGATGCAATGGAACCTAGATAGATGTTATTTTCCAGGTCGGTGACTCAGCATGTTTTCCAAGAATTCCTGTGTTGCTAAAATTTAATGAAAGACAGATAAGTTTGGTGCAATGGCACGACCTTGGGATACCAAAAGCTCCAATGTCCATGAAGAACTCAAATATACCAATCAACTAATAGAAAATTATGAACATCCTCCTTAGACATAAATCAGAATGCTTAGCAGATTGCAGCACTGGGCTTTCATGAAATAAGACAAAATTTCTTACCAGTACAAATAGATACAAAGTAAATATACATATTTATTTCTTCTCACAGAGCTCTAATAATCTAAACTCTCATGTGTTTCAAGATAGGGAAGTTACATGTTTTCAGCCTCAAGGTTCTACAGAAAGAGAAGTAGAGGAGTTCTATTTGTCAGTAGCAACCATTATAATAATTGTTTTGCATCCCATGACTACTTGAGCACAAGCTAAGCCATCCAGACTCTGTCTTCATTCAATTTTAACAAGCATCCTCCTGAAATTCAGACTGGGCTGCTGTAAATATAAATCACTAGAACTTCCACTTCAAAAAGCTCATTCACTCAGAATAAGATTTACGGGAACAAGTTATAATACACTTTCTATAGCTTTACACATTTACTGGAAAGACAATCAATAGTACTGGTGATTCACAAAGGAAAATAATGCTTTTGTTCAGATGCTACCTACTGGCAGATCAGGCAATGAATTTAGTAACATTTTCAGTGATTTTTAATATCCTTTCACAAACCAATCATTAAAGTCATAGCCTCAGAGGATGGTCTAATCCTGACTAGAACTGTAAGAAAATGCTTGTATTCAAGGGAAACAGACACATTCTAGCATTGGGAGCAATATTTCTAACAGTTATGTTTTGCAGTATTTAAAAAAAATACTGTAAGGAACTAATTTATTTCTGTAAATCAACAGTTCTTCTCAATACTGTATTAAAAAAAAAAACAAACAAACCTTTCTGGCTCTACAGTTAGGTAGAAAAGATGTTATTGAAATTCTCATTGTAAGGAAGCTCCTCTCCTTACAACCTCTTTACTCTTTTTCTACAAAATGCTCACAGCTACTTAGTTTTCAGGCTGTCTCACAGCACTCCTAAAGCATTGTAGCAGGTTTTGCAATCATAAGCAACTTCAAACCAGGTACAGATAGCATCTCTGGAAATCGACAGTTCTGCTTTTTCTCAGGTTTAGGACTTAGAAACACATTTTAGGACTTTTCACACATTTCGATTGGGCTGGTGAGAAAGATTGTAGATGGTCTCTATTTTAATCTTCACAGTTTTCTCTAAGCCATTTTGAGCAATATTTTATGTTCATGAACTTTGTTAGCATGGTTCTTTCAGCAAATACGATTTTCATGTTGCCGGCCCTCTCTCCACCTGAGAAATCCATATCATCTCAGAGTAAAAACAAGTTTAACAAACTTTCTGTAGGTCAGGAACAGAAGGACTTCCTAAACTAGATGTTGGATCTACATGATCACATTAAGAAGATTCCTTATTTTTCATGGATTATTCCAACTATTTCTTGGATTAGACAACACCTTTCATTCCACAACTGAACTTGCAAAATTGCACAACTTCCTCAGGTTTGTTTTAAAACCTTATTTCATTCATGCATTTATCCTGCAAGACATATTCACTAATTATTTCCCGTTTCCTTTTTCCATATTATTTCTGATATTAGGGACCTCTATTCTCTCCCTGAAGTTGTCCTCCTCTAGCCTCACTCAGAAGTTATGCAAAATATGTGGCTTTATTGTCCCATTCAGTTCTTCATTTCTAATTCTTCTATATTCATTTAGAGATTAAATCATCAAACTTAAAATGATAATCAAGATGTGAGAATACTGCAGGTCCACAAAGTGCTATAATAATCTTTTTGTTTTGCTCTCAACCCCTTTTCTAAATTTAATTAAATTCTCTATGCACTGTTATGTTGTTTTCACAGAGAACTCTATAAACATTTAGAAATATTTTCCTGTGGCACTGCAATTCTATCCCTTAGATGTCTCTCAGCAGTTCATTTTGGCATCCAGCATCCAAGTCCTCATCATCACCACAGTGCCTGCATTTCTGATGAAGAAAAGCTACATAACATCAGCTTGCTTCCCAGTTGTAATGCCATTCCCTGTAGTGACCTTCTCCATGTCTAATGAGTTGGTTTCACTGTATGAGTTGATAGGAATATCTCCATAATTACATATGGAAATATTGATAACCCGTCTTTTTCCATAATGTCATGCTATGGCTGTCTCTGAGTGTCCACCCAGAATTCTAACCATGTACACTGCCAGGCTGCCAAAGACATCCCTGAAGATGATTGCTCTCGTGTACAGAAAATTATTACTCACCAAGAAATTTTAACTTTGATATTTTAAATAATAAGAAATCATATTCTATTCATAAAAATTATATCTCTAAAATTTTCATATGTTTGAACTGCTTATTTGTAGAAAGGATAGTGGGTTTCAGCTTTCACCTGAATCACAAATTATTTACATACAGATGAAATAATCATATTTCTGGTATTATAATGATTCCTAAAGAATTTAGCTGGCAAACTACTGCTGCAAGCTGCAAGCTACAAACATGTGAAAAATACCTCACATCATTCTGTGCCACTTTTATCCTTCCTGTATTGTTTTGCATTTTTATTACACTCTTTGCTGTTAATTAAAAAAAAAACCAACACACCCAAACCACCAATCTGTCAGAAGACAGTACCATAATACAATAATACCATAATATTAAAAATAATTTTGCCTTGAATCAGTTTATTTGGAAAAAAAATTAGTGGATAATATAAAATAGTGCTTTACATTAAACATTAAAAAAGATATGTGAAAGCAGAATTTACCTGAGAGGTTTACCTTATCTTCCTAGTCACAGAGTTCTACCACCTCCAATGTTCTTCCTCCTTAGCTCAGTGAAATCTTTAATCCCTTTTCTGCTCCTCTTCAGGTCTCCCCATTCAGAATATGCCATACTTTGAGAACACTATTTGATTTCCTCAAGTGGTGGAAAGGAAGGGACTGAACTCAGATCTCTTAGAGCACCTCAGTGCCCCAGACTACTGTAGAAGTAATGACACGTGCATCTTCTTATGCCTTAAAAGAAAGCAGTGGCTATCACGAATTTATTTTTAGGGGGGCCAGTAATATAAAATGCATTCCAGAAATACCTACAGCCTCAAGCCCCTGAGAACGAAAGTGTTCTGCTCTTAAGCTTGTGATTTTGATTACATCTGAGCACAGAATTGAGACAGTGCAAAAAAAAATGCCTGGAAAGCTTTAGATCAAAAGATAAGAATTCTGGTATCTTCAAGATAGCTAACAATTGAAGCAAAGGTTTTCAGCACTAAAATGTTGGATATAGGCATCTAAATTCTACCTAAGTTCCACCTAAAGTGCCTAAAAGTCCTGTCTTTGGTTTGGCTTCAAATTCCTTTAGTTACATGAACAGGAAGGAAGAAGACCAATACTTCAGGTGCCAGAGTATGGAAATAGAGTTAATCCATTACATACACATGGTGTCATACTGAAAAAATATAAGAATTCTTCTCTTACTTTGAAGAACTCACAGCTGCTCTACTTTGCAGGCTTTTATCCTGATTTTAACGAAGTATAGTTGGTTTTGAAGTAAAAGTCTGTCGGTTTTCATTAAAAGAATTAGATACTTCTCTTGCACTGCCTGATCAGATTTAAAATAGGACTTAGTTCTCATTATCCTCTTAACAATATATTTTAAAGAAATTAATTGTAGTGATACATTTTAACCTGATGTGATGACAGGCTCATTATCAAGAGTACTGTGCTAGCAGGCAAAGATGGATTAACTAAAAAACAGGCTCATGGGAAGGAAATTTAAAAGATTAGGTTGTCTCCTGGGTAAAGGGCCTTTTTGCCAAAGTCAAGAGCCTTTGAAAATGCTCCACATTCATTTTTAATAGAAAAAATGCCTTTCAGTTCTACTGAAGAGGCTGTAAATATCACAAATGTAACCTCTTAGACCATTATTTATTGGCAGGAGGTAAGCAAAGATCTAAATACAAGAAAACCCAGTAGGTCACTGCCTGCCTTCTGTGGCTGCAGCACTCTAGGAAGTACCATGCTCTCAAAGTAGGAAGAAGCCAGTATTTCTCTTGAAAATTTCGAATTTGGATGAGATACATGGAAGACATTAGAAGAAGAGAAAATAATTAGACTTTTGTTGCCCCGGTTAGAGCTTTTAACACCTCTAGATTTTCAGCAACCACTATGAGCTCCTCCAAATGTCATCCTACTGAACTCCTAACCATTCAATTTGCACCAAATACTGCCCTGCTATATTTGGCAACTGTGTTGGCTATGGCATTAGCATCCTGCTTCTTGCCTCTGGCACTTTGTGACAGAGCTCTCATGTGGAACTTCTGCAATGGAGATGATCCCCTAGCTTCTCTGGCCCCATTCCTCAAGCAGCAGGATGCCTGCCTACCCTGTGCCCATCAGTCCTGGGCATCTGCCAAAGCATCAGGGAGTGTCAACAAAAGACTTGAGATGGTGATTCCTTAGAGAGAAAGACTATGCTACTCACTGTCACTGGTGTCTGTGAACAGAAATAGCCACGCTTTATACAGTTCCACCATCCTCAGCCAACCTTCATCTGAAAACTCATAATCAAATTGAAGGCTGTGAATAGGGTTATTCATGGCTGGTGAGGGAAAAATTGATACCTCATAATGCTGTGCAGCCAGCCCTGCAATCTCTAGTAGCAGTGCTCCTCCAGAGGGAAATAGCAAGATACATTAATAGGAGAATATAGTATTTGCTTTAAACAACCTTAACCGAGGAAGAGTTATTGATGCAGTCTGGTGGATTGACTACATTGGAAATAAAACAGGCTTGAAAAAAATCTGTCTCGGGCAGATTTTCAGAGGGAGAAAAGAGCATGTCAATATTTTTGCAATCTTTCCAGCACTGTGAAACACTAGTAACCAGAAGACTGCTCTTATAAGGGAGAAAGTGTAGGGAAAGCTAAGAACTAAACCTTAATAACAGAGAGATTTTTAAATTCCAAGAAAATTAAGGCCTTGAAGGAGACAAAAAAATGAGAATAATTAAAACTTTTAAAAATATTATTGAATACATATAGTTTTCACAGGAAAAGAAAATAAATAAGGAAAAGAAGCAAGTCACAGGAGAAGAAAGACTTTTCAGAAAGAATCTGGTGAATCCAAAATGGCTTACAAAAGAGAGACATGAAATGTCTTCCCTACAGAAGATATATATAACGGGGGAAACTCCCAGCAGGAGACCACCTCTATGATTAAAAACAGAAACACCAGTATCAACAAATTCCACTGGTTACCAAATGTTTTTCATTACTTCCGCAGTGGAGGCTTCTGCCTTGAACTATGAAAAATACTTTGACAAATAGCTTCCAAAAACTCAGCTTGAGGAAGCTACAAAGTTGTTTCATTCATAAGCAGAGACTACAAATTACTGGCAAAAAGTCTGGCTTCCCAGCTGCAAGACAAAACACCCCAAAATAGAGCACTCAATTAGGTGGGGTTTTTGAAGGAGTGGTTGCTGCCTAGCAAAAATAAGGGAGCTGATTAACATATCAGGCAAAGCACACTGAAGAACCAGCTGCAGATTTTGTAATAGAAAGAGGCAACAAATTTGAAAGGGGCTCTCTCTTTGAGATTATAAACCACTGAAATATTTTATTGATGGTGGTGGTTAAACCTCTCTACAGCCTCCCTGAATACTAGTGACTTATGCAGAAAACGTTTTATCAGCAATCAGAGCAGAGATTTCTCAACTCTGTCTTTCATTTCTCCTTCTCTTTTCTTTTTCCTTTTCCTATATACACATGGAGAGGAAAAGGGAAAAAAAACATAGCTATGAAGGTAACATCCAAACGTGCATATAAATAGCTTGTATTAACTTTGAAGAGTCCTGCTCAAAAATAAACAGCTTTATGAAGATTTAGATTTTCTGAATGGATAAATTTTTCCATTGGTATCCGTAATTAAAACTTTGATTTAAAATGAAAATGCATTAAGGTGAATGTTGAACTGTAATTTTTAACTACTTGTTTCAGGAAGAGTGATAAAAAGTACTATAATTCTCACAGATATTTAAATAAAATTAATAGGAACACAAATCCTTGTGCTGTACAGTTAATACTCTCAGTTTTCTTTTAATATTATGACATTGATTTAAACAGAGTGTCTCATGATCCACTATCTTTTCTAAAACTTACCCACAGACTGTCTGTGAATTTAGGCAGAAAATATCCTGAACAGAGTGATAAAATGTGGAATATTTATTCTACATGAATATGCAAGGAGAATTTCTAAATTTGTGCTTTGAATTTTCTCCAGTTTTGCTTCCAGGCACGAATTTTCCACCCTTTCAGCAAAAATTTCGAATATACAAAATAAATAAAAAAATAAACAAAGAGCAAACCAAACATAAATAGCAAATCAAATTCCATAAATAAAGCATTACTTGCTCAAGAAACCTGTTTTTCATCAGATTTTCATTGAAGGGATGTCAGTGGGCAAATAGTGCATAGGAACTGGAATGGGGTTTATTCTGTGACCTTGAGAGAACTCTCCCTGACTTCCTGAGTTCCACTTCAACTTGGCGGTGCCTAAGAGCACATTTACGAAGTGCCTCTCAACACCTCAATAGCAATTGCTCCCCACCTGCCCATAGACACTGCAAGAGCCAGTATCTCTGCCAGATCTGTCAAGAAGTGTTACAAAGACTTGTTGCCAGTTAGGAGGATACAAAAGGAAATTAGCTCGTTAGGATCAGAGTTCAGGCTACACAAAGAGATAATGGTTGGGTACTAAACTGGAGATTAAAGTCAAGCAAAGAAATAGCCATCTATTGTTTTCTTTTGGATCTGGAACAAATGATGTAACTTTTCCATCACAGTAGGAATGAAGATATTTAAGAGCAAACATAACCAACTATTCAGATGGCAGAAAAGCAGCAGCCAAACCAGAGACTATTGCCTAGGAACAAGTGACAAAATGAGGTCTAGTCAAAACCACTTTCCCTCTGATCAAGAATTATTTAGAGGAAAATCTGTGTACATAAAGAGAATTTGGAAGGAGACAAATTGTAAGTGACATTAGCTTTCCAGGCAAAAGGACTGAGAGAAATGCCACTAATAATTCAGAGGCCTGCTATTCCCCAGTACAATAACAAACAGATATTTTTATCGAATAGTTGTTAAAACAACGGGACCGAATTCTATTTTAAGCTTGGTTTTGTTAGTAGTGAGGACATTCATAAAAGAACTTGGTCATAGTAACCCTTGAATTGAATGATCAGAAGATGCCATTTAAATGGAATGGAAGAACAAACAAGGAGCATGGGTTGTAACTCAGCAATTTGTAATAAAGTTAGCCTGAGCAACGCTAACTGCAACAGTTAGAGCAGCACTAGAATAACCTAAATCAAAGCTTCAGCAGATGTTTACACTACACTATTATTACTGCAAGAATTGCAGTACTCATACTAGTGAAAGCTCCCAACTTACAAGGACAAACTTTAAGGAAGTGAAGAGACAATGAAGTCAGTCAGGCAAAAAAGCTCAAAACTCTCTTTCTCCAGGAAGGTGGAAAGTCAAAGGTGTCAATCTTATCTGGAATTTATACACTAAGGCAAAAGTTTATAGGGAAAGTCACAAAAACATTACTGAAGATAAGGGAATTACAAAAAAACCCCACAAAAGTCAGCCAAGAAACAAACATTTTGCTGGTCAGGAGGTGTAAGAATAAAGTCGATATATTCAATACTCAAAGAAAATTAAAACAAGGCCCTTTAGTCATAAAACTGGAAAGCAGGAGAAATTAGGCTCATTATACAAGAAGGAAGAGAGACTTCTTAAAGGACATATAGGTACATTCCAAAAATTAAGCAGGGACAGGTTGGAAAAAGGGTATGGAACCTGTCTTGGAAGCAAATCTCCAGATATGAAAGACTAGGTACTCTTCTTCACTGCATTTCAAAAGGAAGGACACAGAAAATTCCAGATCTGATACCAAGTATTAGGAATAAATTTATTCAACTGAAAGCTACTAAATAACCAGAAAATCATGTATGTGGTAACTGCATATGAAGTAGCAGGGGAGGAAAAACAGGAGTGGTCAGGACCACTACAGGCCCATTAGACTGATCCAAGCAAAATGCAAAGCTTTAGAAAGAGTTTTTTAGGGGAAAACAATCAGATCTGGAGGTGCAATGAAAAAGGAATGGAATATAACAGGAGCTCACTTAATTCAGCTAAATATTACCAAAATCTTATCTTCCTTTTCCAAGATAACCAACTCTCTAGACAAAAGTAATGCAGTACATCTATGCTGATTAGAGGTCAGCAAAGCATTTGATTCAAAAAACCAAATAAGAAATGGTTATTGATGTTAGAGAAAATGTTTCTTTTAATAAACAAGTACTATTGATAATGATGCATGGCAATGTCATGTATGCCACAGTTATGGCCCAGACCCTGGCAAGAACTAAGGAAAGGCTGAGAGTTTATTTCTCTGTCAATTATAATAAGAATTCCATTGATATTGTTTAGGGTTTTCAATATGCTTACCAATCCTGGAGCAACATTTTGGCCATCAGATGAGAAAGACATTGGGAAAATGGAGTATCAGCTGATTTTGTGGCAAAGTAGAAAATGAAAACATTATTGTGTTTGGCTTTTCCTTCCTCTTTCCATTGAGACCAGAATGCTATTGAAGAAATTCAAATTTACTGACAGTTGCTTCAGTTGTTTATTTTCTGCCAAGCACTTCAGAGGAAATACTTACTCTTTAGTCAACACTTGTTTGATGCTCTACTCAGATGTACACAATGCCACAGCCTGGCAAAGGTGGTACACGGTGGCCAAGATTTCTCCAGCACTGAGGAAGCTGGCTCTTTGCTATGCCTTTTAGCACACCTGGTGCTACCAGTCAACAAGAGGAACTAAGGAGTAATGAACTGTGAGAAAACCCTTCTAGGGACTGGCAAAATGTCTCTCTCACCCTTGTAGATTTCTCTGTTTGACTTCTATGTGAGAGCCACAAATAATGACCAATCCACCAGTCTGAGCATCTTAACAGGTTACCAGCCAGAGGATTTGATGTGCATCCAGCTGCTCTGGAGCAGCATATCACTTTCATAGAGCTTTATTACATCACATGATTCACTGAAAGTTTTGATATGGAAAATGAGCTGGGATTTTTTTCTTAAGAGAGAAGAAAATAGCCGTTCTACAAAGAAAATAATTTAAAAATGCTTTGCTAGGTCTTAGAATGCTTAGCCTTTACTGTACTATGGGTCTTACCAAGTACATGCTTTTTCAGTTAGACATAAGTTACAATCGCATTCACGGGGGGGTCATGCATACTGACAGTGAAGTAATGCAGCCATTGCTGTCATGAATAAACCAAATAAGCAAAAGAAATTGCAGATACTTACAAAAATGTCTTTTTTTTTTCCACAAAGAAAGCCAGAACATAAAATAATAGTGTGAAAAGCTGAAAGCAGAAGATCTCTAAGCTAAGAAAATTCTCCTGAAAGCCAACTTCCCATGTGAGCTAACCCTAAATTCAGAAATAACCCCCTAAAAGAAAGGAAATTTAAATTAAAGCCAGTGTAAGATACAAAGCCTCTGGGATACATTGTCAAAGTGACTCATGAGGTTTAAAGTCAATAGAAGTTGACGAGTGAGACCGAAATTCTGTGTAGTACTTTAAAAATATACCCTAAGGTACTAAACAAAGAAACCAAGAGCTAACCTCTGCATACAAATATCATACTGCAAACTTTACTTATGCTTTTTTTTTTTCAAAAAGATCATAAGGATTAGATTTTTCCGCCTGTCCTAGAGGGCACAAAATATTTGGAAAGAAGCCTGCCCTAGAGAGAGAGGCAGCCCAAATCTAATGGTTTAAGTGACATTTTGGTGGTGTCCAGCTCTCCTTTTATTCCTCTTTACTTCAGACTATGACAACCCTTACCACTGATACAGTTATCAGTAAAGGACATGCACACCTGCTGTGTATGCACTTTCAACCTCCAGATCCATGCTCAGATCTACAATAGCTTTTCCTCTCACTTCTCCCTTCCCTTTCTTGACTTCAGTTTCTACATTTCCATCAAAGCAGGGACATGTAATAAAGTGATCTGTGATTGAAATCTTTCTGAAATAAGAACACTTGATTGGTAAACTGTAGTGGGTTTCTGTGGCTGGGTTTTGGTAGCAGGGGGGGCTACAGGGGTAGCTTCTGTTAGAAGCTGCTAGAAGCTGTCCTGTGGAGCCAATGCCAGCCGGCTCAGGATGGACTTCCTGCCACTGGCCAAGGCCAAGCCAATTAGGAGTAATAGTAACGCCTCTGTGATAACATATTTAAGAACAAGGTTGTTGCGCAGAAGAGAATTCCAGCCAGGGAAGAGCGGAGCGAGAACATAGGAATAACAATGTAGACACCAAGGTCAGTGCAGAAGCAAGGGCAGGAGGTGCTCCAGGCACCGGAGCTGAGGCCCCTGCGGCCCGTGGTGCAGCCCATGGTGGAGCATCTGCGCCCCTGCAGCCCATGGAGGACCATCGGGGTGCAGAGACCCACCTGCAGCCCATGGAGGAGCCCATGCTGGAGCAGGTGGATGCATGAAAGAAGCTGTGACTCTGTGGGAGGCCCAGGATGGAGCAGGGTCCTGCTGGAGACCTGCAGCCCATGGAGAGGGAAGCCCATGCTGGAGCAAGTTTTTCCTGGGTTGGACCTGTGGCCCCTGTGGTGGACCCACATCAGTACAGCTCATTCATGAAGGACTGCACCCCATGGAGGAGTGACCCATGGGACAGCAGTTTGGGAAGAGCTGCTGCCAGAGGGCTAGACTCATGCTGGAGAGGTCCTTTAAGGACCATCTCCTGTGGGAGGGACCCCAGGGGAGCAGGGGAAGGACTCCTCTCTCTGAGCAGTGGCAGAAACAACAACTGACCATAACCCCCATTCCCCATCCCCCTGTACCACTGGGGGGGAGGAGGGACAACATGGAAGGAAGGAAGGGTGGGGAGAAGGTGTTTTTAAGACTTTTATTTCTCACTCTTTGGCTCTTATCCTGTTAGTAATAAATAGAAGTATTATCCCCACTTTGAGTCGTATTTTGCCTGTGAAGGCAATCAGTCACTGACCTCTCCCAGCTCTTATCTCTACTCATGAATTCTTAGCTGTTTTTTTCTCTCTCCTCTGTCCAGTTGCAGAGGGAGAGTGAGAAAGTGGCTTTAGTGGGTACCTGGCACCTGGCCAGGGTCAACCCACTACATAAATACATGCAAAAAATTATTAGTTTTTCAATTGCATTTTTTATGTATTTATTTTATTGATTGTGGTACAATCAGGGAACTGAATGAAATTTCAAGTAATAAAAACCCCAGACAAATCTGCATGCAAGCATCTAACAAAACCTATTCAATTGTTCTTCTGAGTCATGCTGCAGTCAGGAGTGAGGGAGAGACAGAAAGACGACCTTTTTATTTACTGAACTCAGTGCTGTTGATGCTTAATGGAATTTGCATCCCCTTAGTAATCATTTTACTTTAGTATTGTTTTCTATCCTTAATTTCTCACACATTTTATTTAACATGGACATCAGCATGAAAATGGGACACTTCCTTGTTGACAACTTCACCTGCTTCAGTTCAAGTTTCTCATCCGGTTTGGAGGATGATGACATTTGACACAGTAACATGGCTTTCTGGGCTGTGTTTAGCCCAGGCTGAGATCCCCTGTGCGATACCTGAGAGCACAGCCCTGAACAATGGCTGGCTGCATCTGCTGGATGGGACACACAAGTGGGCTTCCTCTTCCCTGCTGAGAGATACTGGCTTGTTTCTCTCCAAGAAGGTACTGCGTGTTTATAAAGCAATTGTTGCAGTGGATAAATAACTAACCACATGCTGTAGACTTTTGGGCAGCAACAGCATAAATGGCCACTTCCTCAGTTACTTCCTATGAGCATCTTATCCTCATCTTAAGGACTACAGGCAATAATAAACTATACTGCTATTCCAAAAAGCAGGAAAACATCATTCATCTTCCTAGAATTCAGGAGCATGACTTTAAACTTTGCTTGGTTATTTTAGGTGCAAATTATTGCTTAAGAAATTGTTCCAGCATGAGGAATCTCTAGTAGGTTGCTGCAGTGATAATTTGGTTTTGAAAGGAAACATTTGAAGAACAAAGTCAACCAAATTACAGCTGGACAGCACTCCTCAGTTGGCAATATTTCTATCTCTCTACCTGCAAGAGCACTTCTTGAGACGGGACAGGCACTGAGAGGTTTTCCAAAGGAGTGTATCTATACGATATTTCTAGCACTGCTTTAAGATAAGGTTCTCTCAAACAGGAAAGCATTTCAATTTTTGTCTGTGTCCAAATTCCACTCAGCTGAGCAGCAGATGAAGCTATTAAGATAATGTCCATGATTTAGGCTGATAAGACTGTGGCATTAAAGTAGCAAAGGAGCTTTTCTAACATATAATACTGGCATAAAGGCCATTAGGAGTGGTAAATCAGTGAAGCGCAACAGAGTACGCAGTTCTGCCCCAACTCCTGTTGGAGGTACCAGTGCATGGACGCTCACCCTCTCTGCCCTGTCATATCCCAGGGGTCCCTGGCACAGGTGCTGCCTTCACTAAGGGAATAGTTCCTGCCAACCACTTTGAACACAGCCCATCCTCTTGATCCCTCCAGAGGGCCGCTAAGAGCTCGACTGTGCAGCCCTCACAGTATGGAGCTCTTTCACAGGAGTCTTGAGGACCAACCATGGGAATAAGCATGCCCCAGCTGGGGCAGAGCCACGCAGCCCAGTTCCCAGGGGATGGTCTAATTGAGGACTAGCAGATGGCAAGCGACATGAAGCAGGAGTTGCTGTAGTTAATGGAGTCCAAGCAGGCATTAACAAATAAGTACTCTTAAGACCATTTTTCCCCATGGCTCTCTTTCAGGCATGAGTTTGTTTTCCTCGTGAGCAATACTAAGTGTTGCACAGGAAATTCTATGTAATGCCCCAAAAATCTATTAGGTAAGTTAGAACATTTTTCTACTACTAATCCAATTCACAAAACATAATTTCTCCCAAAAATAAAAGGTGCCTGTACCTTGGTTTCACCATTTACATCGCTTCTACTTCAGCCTTTGTGAAGCTAATCTGCTCTCCCTGAAAACTCCTGTGCCTAGTCTCACTGGAAAATGTGTACCAAACACAGTGAAGGGAATCAGAGGTTGTCACTTGGACAGTAAAAGTTCTGCATGGGCTGGCAGACCAATGCCATGGAGTTCAGGTCTGTTTGTAAATTCTGCAAGGCTCTGGGGAAGCAGGTTCACAGAGCCAAGGTCCCAGACAGTGTAAAACTGGAATGCAGAGGCTGTTTCCTGTGTAAAGCAAAGCCAAGCCTTTAACATCTAGAAAGTCTTTTTCTTGCATCACTGATTAGATGGTGGTTGCCACAGACATGAACTTAGAGGAAACTCGGAACTGACACAGTGAATATTGTTGCCTGGAACTAATGGTGAGACTCCTGATAGAAAAAAAAATGTATTTTAATCACTAGAAAATCTGATCCATTATTTGATTTCAAGTAAATTGTCTTTCTACTTCATTACCTGTTATTAGTGACCCTTTTTCTTTCTGCTCCATTCAAAATGAAAAAATGTTTACACTGACTAAATTCTGCCAGCAAGAAGTCTGCATACAGGAAATACTTGAGGCCAGCTTTCACTTGTCACTTCAGTGGATTTTTTTCTCCAGCATCCAGAGAGATGTTCAGCCTTACCATACTACCATTATGAATACTGTAATCATAAATATACATGTCTACCTATGCATATGTAACTTTTGTTTTACATGTAAAATGACTGAATGGAATTTTATTTTTAAAAGACTTTAGCTTTTATTTGTAATGAGGCCTTCTACCACACCTGGTACCTAAAAGGAAAGAAAAGGAAACTTAAAGAACCATCTGCAATACATTCAAAGCTACAATTGATGATTCTATGTTAACGAACATGCTGTGTGTATAGAGTTATATATATATTTATATGCACACAAAATGTACATATATTGGATTAGAATATATAAATATATTAGCATAAAGAAGTTTATGAAAGCTAAATAGTCTCCAGGTATTTACTTAGATATGCATGATTATGATTAGAATCTTTAAATAACATTTATGACAATTAACTGCCAAATTATACTAATTAATGTCTCTCCTTTCTCATCTATAAATGAATAGCAGCTTCATTTTATGCTATCTTACACTTAAATTGCACATTTCAAATTTAGTTTTGTAAACCTTTGTATTTATTTACTTAATGCATTTAAGAGTAGACTATAGTTCTTCCCCTGCATTTGAAATGCAAAGATTTCAGTGGGAGTCAAATATTATTGTGATGTTGTGATTAAAAATTGACATTAATTTCCCCACAGACTGTTCACCTCTAGGAAAGAAGTTCATACAGTTGATTTGTTCTTCCCTGCACAGTGATGCTCTTATTTTATCTGACATTCACTAAAAATAAATGTGTGTGAATGAAGGATTTAGGTCACCTAGTGACATTACTGATGGTAGAAGAATATTCAAGAAAAAAGTTTATACTGGTGCACACTGAGTAGTTTAGTTTCATGCAATAAAATGACAGGATGGCCACAGTAATTGGTTCCAGTCCTGGAGCGGAGCAAGGGATGCCATGGTTACTGGCAGCAGCGGTCCCTGCTAGCAGGCAGTGCACTGCACCCAGGGTGCAGCAGTGTGGTATATCTGCTGCCCCGAGGCTGTGATGGCCTTCAGCATCAGGGAAGGGTGCCTGGCTTACAGCCAGCTTTCTGCTGCCAGCTGCCCAGGCCCTGCTGCTGAGTACGTAACACTCCTGCTGATGGCAGGGCAGGGGTATGTGAGCACTCGGCCCACTGCCCACGCAGGGAATTTGGAGCCTACCAGAGCCTGAAAACACCTTTGCACTATCCCAGGTGCTGTACCTGGTGAGAGGAATGAGCCAAACTAAGAAAGGACAATGAGACACCAGTAACAGTACAGTTGCTGCTGTCACGTCACTTCACTCCTCAGCTTTTCAGCCAACTCTGTTCTCATCTTTAGAGCTTCCTGTGGAGCCAGGAGATGCACAAATCTGCACATCTTCTTTTCAATAGACAAATCTAATATGGACAGTTTTCTTCATTTGGGGAAGCAAAGAATTCATCACATAAAACAACAAGCAGTTAGCTATGACACTGACTCCAAACAGGGGAATACTGAAAAGCCTTGACCTTCATATCTATGATGACTGAGCAGTATGTAAAGAGGAAGAGGGGGCCTGCTCCCTGAGTGCAATGTATTCTTTTTAATAATCTTTGCCTCCTTACTCAACTGGTCTTTTGCCATGACAACCATCCCTGTGTTTGAGAAGCATCGTTGTATTTGGTTTTCATTGTCCTACACCTCTGGCTCCAAGACTGCAAAGTCCTTGCTAAAAGGACAATACATTCCCTGTGTAAAATTTGCACAAGCTCTTCCAAGTTAGGGAACAGGTTCAGGATCCAAATCTAGTTTCCTGTACATACTTCATGGAAAGCATTTTGGGGAAAACTCTTCCCAACTATATTGCTTGCAGTGCTTTTATAAACATCTCAGGATTTATACCATCATATTCATCAAAGCTGATGTACACTGAGTTTGTAGGTATGGTGGTAAAATAGCATACACTAATATCTCACGTAGGTAGAGCTGTTGTGCCAGCTACAACTGGCTCAGCTCATATGAAGCATTACACTGCCAGAAAACAATCAGAGTGACCCAGAAAAACCACATGCACAGTAACCTTATCCTTACAATGGATCTGAATTCAGTCCCATGCCTCTTTGATAAATGATGAGATTTATATTACAGTGTTTGATTCACTGTGATGAGAGTCGTGTGCTGAAAAACTCCGTGAGTCAAGAATCTTTCAGTGCAGTGAGGAAACACATTGATAATGAAAGAGCAAGGACAGGTCACTTGGAACAGCAATATGGGACTTCACAAATTGCAATCAGTATGCAGTGCTTTTGTCATGGTATAGAAGGGGCACGGACTGTGTGTGTACTGTTTTGTACTCATTTTGTAGTGTAAGACTACCCTGTCTTTAGATATGGAACAAAAATGACTCATGAAGAGCTGGAAAGGACAGACATTCAGCAAGGAATTTTCTATTTTCTACCTCTCACACTGTAGAAATCCAGAAGGAATTAAATCCACTCACCATGGGAATTGTACCAGCCAAATTACTGTGAGCCAGGCAATTGAAAGCTATGCATGCAGATCTACTTACCTAGATCTACATAGTGGGCAAAGGTGAAGAAGCCTCCTCATATCAGGGCTTTCCAGTCCCCTCCTCTTGAAAGCACCAAAGTTCACTGAATATACACCAACAGGTTTGGTCCTCCAACCCCCTTCTCAGGAATTTTACCAATGGGGTGCAAAAGCAGCCTCAGAGGGTGCTTAAATCCACTTAAGCCTTTCCCTGTTGTTCCTGTCTGCGTGTTCCTAGCCTTGCTGGAAAGGAGGGTCTAACCATAAACCAATGACTTTTCTTGCAGGATGAGTTTATACCACTTCTCTGAAAGAACTTATTCTGTAACCACACAGGCACCAGTGCAAACATAGGGTGGGAGGTGAGGACAGGGTCTCAGCAGGTTTAGTCTATAGCCTGAGATGTTCTGGATGAGCATATTCAGGATCTTCAGTTTCCTAACACTTTGCAAGGCAAAATCATAATCCATCTCGAACATTTTCTCAGTTGCTGTAATACACAATTCATCAGATAACTGATCAGTGCTCATACACATTAATTATTCTGAGACTGTTCTCAAAAAGTGTATTCATGGGCTGGTTGTCTAACAAAGCTTGCACAAAATTAATAAAAATGCAAAATACATACTCATCGCAAAGTTGACTTACTTTTGCAGAAGAATCTAATTTCTTTGGCCATAGCAAACTTAAAATGCTTCCTGGCCAGCTTTATTTGTGCCTCAGCTCTATGCACAGTGATCTTTTCATAGCACAGCAGCTGCCACGCTGACACGTGCAATACCCTGACCACCAAAATGACTGTCTGTCCTACTAAAATGTTCTAATTGGCTCTGATTTGCTGTGAACGGTTCATTGAATTTTGATGACACAAGATTTTATTGTGATCCTGATGGACTGTTGATTGTTTTGTTTTGTTTTGTTTTTCACAGAGGTGAAATCTCAAACTGAAAATCCATTCTGAACTTCAGATAGATAACAGCAAAAAATCTGTAGTGAGATGTTATATTTGACAAAATTGAAGACTGTAAAAATATGGTTTTAGAATCCTTCTCTCAGGCATATAAATTTCTGCCTGCAGTTTTGTTTTAATTTTAGTGATCCAGTTTCCAAAATAAGGAGAAAGCTGAAAATAGAGTGCTTCTGTTTAATACTGTAGGACTTTTTTATATGCAGCTGCTAAAACAATGGCAAATATCATCCCTGTCCACTAAGATAAAGTTTCTGGACCTAACACTTTAACTTTCAATACTTTAACTGTGAATGTGTTTGGTATGAGTGGAGAAAGGAGAATGCCAGAGCAACAGGAGCAGAGACAGAGGGCATGAGGCCTTTCAGAGGAGAGGCATTATGCATTTTAATGTATTCCAGCTAAGGAGAGGGAAAGCTTCACTGAGTGACAAAAATTTTTACAAAGTTTAACCACTTCAAAATAAATGACTACTGTGCTTCACTTTAAATAGCTGTATAAAGTTTACAAGGATGTCTTAAGGTACCTTGTTCTTTATTTCCTGTGGCTGTAAATGCCACTTCAAGAACTAGAAAGTAAAAAAAAAAATTCTTGGTAAATTTCCCTAAAGAAACACTGTTTTTTATCCAGCACACCACTAGAGGTGAATTTAGTTTTCTCTTCTGTATTTTAATAGTACATAGGCAGGGGTTCAAGGAGAAAAGACAACACAGAAAGAATCGTGTCTTGCACAATATACCAGCTAAGGAGTCTTTCTGCTGTGCCTTTTGCAATCGGACATGTCTATCTCGTATTGGCCTTATTAGCCACCAGTGTGCTGGTGCTAATAACAAATGTGGATAGAGCCTTTCCCAAATCTTCGTTTGCAAAGCCTAGCCATGAAATGACAGGCAGGGGTACAGCTGCAAGGGAGTTTTTTAACCAGTTTATACATCTGAAACTAGATTTGTTAAAAATCTTCAAATGCAGATGTCTAAATGAAAGCATCTGCAAGTCCAGCTAAAAGGACATAGCCCTCTCACTGTTCAGTGGTACTCTGCAAAAAACAAAAAAAACCCCAAAAAACCAAAACCAACCAACCAACCAAACAAACAAACAAAAAACACTAAAAAAACCCAGAGCCTAATAAAGCATCTACCTTGCAGCTAAGGAACCATGGCACCACATCCCACAGCCCCTCAGCCATCATGCGAATGTTGAGCACAAGCCTTCTCCTCACTTCTGGCCAGCTTCTGAAGTCCTTATTCAATATGTTTCTGAAACTCCTCCACTGAAATAAGCCACCATTCTTCCGTCCAGGGTAAGAAGTTGTGTTGCATGTAACCTATTTTATTATCTTCTTCTGTGAGTGTGTCTGAAGCAAGATCAGGCAAGTAGAAAGCAAAAAAATGCTTATCCTTACTGAATCCATTTACAGCACTGGAAGAAGCAGATGAGCAGTTTAGCATCTAAACTATTGTCCTAGCCCTAAAGGGGGACTTCTGTGTTGGAGGCCCTGTTGGCTGTGTTTATGTTCTTAGAGAGCCATAACTACAACATCAGTATCACTACAGCATAGCAGATGTATCATGTACAACATAAACATAGCACATTCATACAGAACAACTAACTGCACTGAAAGGAGGCAGTTTGGGAGGTAGTCATTAGGTCCAGATAGGCCTAATGGATACCTTCCAATAATATTCATTCTATTAAATATATTCAATTATATTCAATAATAATAGTCATACAGTTCCTCAAGGCCTGTGCGTAGGAAAGTATTTATAGAAACTCAGTAGCCACCATCTTAGAATCATAGAATCATAGAATCATAGAATCAATTGGGTTGGAAAAGACCTCCGAGATCATCAAGTCCAACCCATTCTCATACCCTGAATGCCCAAAATCAGGTATGTATGGTCATACTTACTTACATGTTTGTTAGATTTCTTGCAAATCTGGAGGGCTTGCAAGGACAAAGCCATAGATTTGCACAAGTTGCTAAGCAGCCTGCAAAGCCTTGTCCCAAAGCAGAGGAGGGAAGAGACCTCATGCAGACCAGAAAGCCACAAAACTGCTCCTACGCTCTGTCCTGCCCTGCCTCTCTTCCCTCTTCACCAGGAGAGGAGCTCTGCCCCTGTGCACGGAGAAGGAATTGCTTCCCAGAAGAAGAGAGTCTTGGCAGCAGGGTCAACCCCTGCCATAAGGGACCAGAAGGCACATGGGGAGTTTGTATCACTGCTCAGATGCAGAGTGTTGTGTCCGAGTTGCTGCCTCCACCTCGAAGATACACATGCATAGGTTTCACATCTTTCATCTGATTTGTCTTTTATGAAATGGGTTGAACCTAGCTGAAAAATGTGTGGTTTGAGGCTTGCATTGAGACTAATATAGATTTCAGCTTCTGAGAAGTCAAGACAAGAACAGAATTTAATCTGTATCCACACAATTCATACATGAGCGCATACAGACATGATATAGCATGCTGACATCAAATGTCAACATTTAGCTAGTCCATTTATAAGGAAAAGTAAACGTCTTTCAAACACTCAAAAATCTTCCTTAAAAGCTTTTATTTTTTTCTTTTTTTATGATTCAATTAATGATGTGATCAAATATATTTTCTTTCCTTACTCTCTTCCCTCTTAACTACTGTTCTTATTACCAGTTTTTCTCATTATCAGAGCAGACGTGGAGGAAGCACTGTGAATAAACAGAAGGGAATTTGGACTTCAGGACGCACTTTACCGCAGGCTTTTAGCATGCAATATAGTTTGCTAGAAGGCATCTTTGATGCCACTGTTCTTTCCCCAAAGACATTCCTCATTACTGAATGCTACATGTTGCCCTGTTGGTCTGGAAGAAACATTTCATTAACTTCAATATCACTATAGATTGCATCTAGTTGCCATAGAAACTTTAGAGAAGAAGCTTGGGTTTAACCCTTGGAATAGACTGAATTTTTTCATCCTTATAGCACTATAACTTAAAATGATACCATGTCTTTTACTGGCCTTTATCTTTCAGTACAAAAACTGACAACTACTGATAATTCATACAGGGTTGATGACTGTGAAATATTTTTATTAAAATATCTACTACTTAACTGGGACACTGCATTGAGGGACAAAATTGCTGTTGACTTCACTGCAACTCTGATTTCAACCTCAGCCATTCAAAGACAAAGGCTGCTGTAAAATTGACATAGAAAACTTTTACTGGTATGTTCTGGGGGCAGAGAGTGAGCCAGCAAATGTGGGTGCTGGGCATGGCTTTGCCACAGCTTCTGTTGGTCACAGTTTGTTTGTCAAATGGGTGTAAAGACACTGAGGTGCTTAGAGATCCTCAGGTAGAAAGTGACTGCTTATGGTCACTGGTTTGTTTTCTTCACACACTAGAAGATGCCCTTTTTCTTTTGCAAGTAAAAACAGCCCTTCAGCCCAAGACTATAGATTATTCCATACATCAGGCTTTGCAGCTCCCTAAGCAGCAGTACTGCTACTAAAATGGTTCTTTCTTTCAACTGAGACTCCTTCCTAGTGTGCATGGAGAGACTAAACTTCATAGTGTTTTCATACTGGAGTAATGCACTGCTCTGTTCCAGATCACACCACTTGATCTGATAGCTAAATAGCTTGCTCAGTAAAGAAACATCAGCTCTCTGAAACTGGAGCCACAATCCCATATCTGTCTGCACTTCAGACTTGAGCAACAAAGCATTTTTTCTTTACTGTTTTCACTCCTGTAAAACGAAAAGCCTGCAGATTATGGCAGTATCCCATTCACATAAGCGTAAGGGTAAATTGTGCAGTATATGCTATTATCACTCAATAAAGAGTTCCTTCTGCCTTGCCAGGCTACATAAAAATGTGAAAAGCCTAGTCTCCAAAAGGTCTCAAGTTCTCCATCTCCCTTTTTCTTGTGTTCTTGTTTCCTCTCTTATAAGAAATACATCAACATCAACAAATGATAGTTTAAGGTTACAGCAGTGGAAGGGCCTGGCTCCCTCTCCTGCCAACATTCTTTGCAGGGTGGCTTCTGCACACTAGCACTTTTGTTCTTTTTGCTACAAGCTCCTTTCAGTTTGTAAAACTCAGGCTCTAGTTACAGCTGGTTTTGTTCCGAAAGAAAAACTGGAGGGGGATGTGTGTGTATGTGTGGGGATGGGAGAGCTTGCACCCATGCAGTTTTGTGACTATTCTATGGCAGGGTTGTGGTGGGGGTTATATTTAGCTTGATAACAGAGGTTTTGTTATTAAGATCCTTTTAACTACATTGCACAGCCCTTACTAATGTTGGTGGACCAAGCAGTATCACTGAAGTCAATGGGGCTGTGGTGCTTTACTATTTCAAATCACATAATGATCACTGAAATAGGAATGATCATAATGAAACACTTTCATCATGAAGTCAATGGGTCTATTTGTGCAAATGTTCACAAGCATGAATGAGAATTGCACAATTTAGGCCAATACATATTATTTTCTGACAAATCCAGTATCTTTTCTTGATAAAAACTCCATGAATAGTACTGCCTCACATGTGCAAACTACACAATGAACCTGGTTCTGCTTGGAATATCTAATTTGTCTCAGTGGCATTGCTCCAGGGGAATGTATTTAACTCTTTGGATCCACTAGATTAGGACAACTCTGATGCTTTTAGCTGATTGACTAGGGATGATTCAAAATAAAGGATTTTCTGTCCTTGAGAAACACTGGCTTAAAATAGCACTATTTCATTTGAACCGTCTTGCAGCTGAAGTCGTGCCTTAAAATGGTGCACCTATGAAAATTCACCTGAAGGAGACAAGGTTCAGTATGAGAATTCCTATTAGAGGACAATTATATAGCTTGAAATAATGCGATACCACAGTGAAAACCATCCAGTGAATACAGAACTCATTCACAAGTAGTTTCATATTTTATTAGCATTCAGTGTTTTGAGATAGGAAGACAGCCTTCTACCCAGTTGTACATTCAAACTTAGAATTACAAACACCAGTAAACCTAGTAAGCACAGGAATTGTCTAGGGAGCTATCCCACTGAAGGTAGTCCCAGCAGTGCACATAGGTAAAAAGTTTAATTTGGCTGCAAAACTGTAAACAGAGAGCTGCTTATCAAACATCCTACTCCAGATGAGGCGGATTCTTAGGTTGTGACAGACATGCACCTTATTTTTCCAACAGCATTTGTCATTACACATTGGATAATTCAAAGCTGTACTTCATTCCTCCTTTTCTACTGGCAGCTAAATTTCATTCCCATCTCTTTTACTTGCTACTAAAATGACACAACTTGAATAGAAACTCATAGTTGCAAAAGGGATGGATGAATGATTGCAACAGCCTCCATGCTTTAGGTAAACATCCATCTGAAGGGGACTGGAGCAACATCATACCTGGCCTGGCTGGAGTGGGAGTGCATGACCCAGGGGGCTCTGAGACCACAAAGGAGCAATCCCTTCCATGCTAGTTAAGAGGATTCCTTGTTTTGCTGGAATTGGGATACAGTGGCACTGTTTGCTATGGAAGGATAGCAGCATTGGTCCATACATAAAACCAGGGCATTATTTCTCGTCTCTGACTGCAGGCAGTGCATGTAAAGAGGTTCAAAAAGCATGAGGAAACCACATTGCTTCTTTCACAGAATAAGCCACAATCTAACTCTTTGGCTGGTTGCTGTATGTCTGAGTTACTCTGGACATGTCTGGATGTAAGAGGAAAATGCAGGCTATTTTTCTGGATATCTGGTATCCGAGTTGGAGCAGATAAGAACTAAACACGATCAGGTTGACTCTAAATGTATGCACAGTAAGCCTGACATATCCAGAAGTTGGATTTATGGCACATAAATGACATAGTACATGCATACTAATGTTTTCCTTTTGCAAATCCTGGAGAGATGTATGAGAGCCCTGCATTTTGGAAAGAGGTATGTTCTGTAGGGTAAAACTTTTAATATCTGAAAAAGTGAAAACACTTCAATGGGGCGTAGATACCATAGATAACAAGTTCAGTATTTGCTGATACTGTCTGATTCAGATACACAAGTATTCTCTAAACTAACGAAAGTTCATCCCATTATCTCATTGTGTCATCCTCAGGGCAGTGAGGATAAGCACTGTTGTGACCTTTCCCACGCTCATCCATCCCTACAAACTCACCAACCAACTCTGGACTGAGCAGTCTCATAACCAGGCAACTGTAAGTCTAAGTATCTCTAATACTGCTCCCTCTGGCTCAGGAATTCTCCAATTTTTCTGTGACTCATAGAAAATGGTTCAAACTCTCCAGAACTGTGTTATATTAATGATCAGATTGATCTGTCATTGTATTTTCAAGATGCAGCAGAAATATCTAAGAGAAAAATCTGATCTGAAAAGCCCCTAAATTCTCACACTCGGTAGGATGTACATTCAATACCAGTCAGGATTTGTGAGCTTATAAAACTGTTGTCTGCCACAACTCTCAAACTTTGTATACTTAAATTATCTAACAGATGTATTTCTACAGCAATTCTACCTGCAGACATCTTGCCTCAGAGAGACCAGATGTCAGTTCAACATCAGAAGGAATATCTCTGAGTCTCAGAAGAGCAAATAGTTCTTATACAAAAAAGGAAGAACATCTGTCTAAACAATCTTATCAAAACACTACAGCATTCTAGAAAAAATAATCCAAAAGCATCCAAATCCAAAAACACTTACTGCATTTACAGAATTCTACTACAGAATGTTAGAGACTATTAATTTCAAGTTACTACTGTTTGAATTTTCTAAAACCTGCACCTTTTGAAACATACTGAGGCATCTTTCCACAGAGTCAATGCTCATATCCATTAAAGCCTGGTACCCCAAACTGGTATCAATTAAAATCAAGCCATTTGTAAAAATCAATATTGTTTTCCTTCAGGATAAGATTATTTTTATGTACATGTGTATTTAAACTAATTTTAATAAAAAACTGTTACCTCTAAGATACAACAGAAGAGCTCATGTATGGATGATGTTTTAATTGAATTTAAGTTTAAGAGCAATATATACACTACTGACACTGAATGGTGTAGTCCAATACCTGCTAGATGGTCCTGATGTTGTATAGATTTGCAGGTGTGTCTGCTGCATGACAGAAGGCATTCAAGTCTGTACTCCCATTTCCCATGTGAAATGGGGTTAGGCTTAACTAGGCATGCTCACTGAGGTGCATGAATAAGAGTGTACAAATGAAAACCTGCCATAAAAATTGAGTGCTTTAGAACTAAAATTGTATTAGTGATGTTAAATTGAATTAGTGAGGTTTTTTTCACTCAAGATATCCCCAAGTATGGAACAGGTATCTTTGTCTCATTCCACCTTTAGAATTGGACTCTGACAGCTACAAAGCAAGTCTCTCAAAAAGGAATACTAAGGACTTGGTAATAAATACTAAGGGATGTAAATTCTCAAAAATGGGAATACGTGTGTATTTTCTTAGAAACTGAAAAATGAATGGTTAAAATTGAATCCTCTTTCATTTGCCTTTTGTTAAATTCTCCTCTTATTGACTAATTTGCACAGCATAGACACCCATTTATTTTACTTGTAAATAAATGGTTAAAGGATTAGAAACATACAGCAGTCACTCTGCCAGTCTTATTGATGAGTTCTCAAAGACACAAGCCCTTGTAGAAGGATTTAAACAAACAAAAAGCATTATGATCTATAGAGACTGAGACATAAGCTAATTGCACTTGCTGGATTGCAAATAGTACTGTACAGAGGAAATAAATAGGGGTTTAATTCCTAAAGGTGAATCAGGTTCAATGTCTTAACCATCCTGATGCCTAGTGAGTCCTGGTACTAAGTCCACAGTTTCATGTTTCATAGAGAAAGATAGGTGCTAAAGAATGGAGTTCACAGACATCAGCTGATAGACCAGGTGACAGCCTCAGCCTTCCAGCAAGAAACACTAGTGTAAAGGCTGGTGCTTGAGAGCTTGAGCGCTCATGGACTTTTTAGGCTGTCATAATGACTTACAGTTAGTGAGTCTTCTAGACATGACTGTCCATGTCAAATCACTCCTGTCTTGCAAAACAGAGCATAAAACTGCTCAGGCTCTCCAATACTTCACAGCCTGGCTGAGCTCAGGTGAGCAGTCAGCAATCCAGAAGGAGCAGCCAGGGCAAGGGCAAGGACTCTCTCTTGCTTTTCCCTCTTCCCCCCACCACACATTCTTCATTTCATGCTCTACCCAAACAGTAGACTGAGAAGGGAACAAAAAGCAGATGAAAAACAAAATTATTCTGAGAAAGTAGCAGTAGCTTCCATCTACTTTTTGCTACAACGTATACTAACCAACTTGTTCCTTCTCAAAGCCTTCCCCGGCCATTGAGAAGAGCCACTTCCTTAGGCTAGAGGAGATTGAATGAAGTAGTCTGGATAAAGCACTTAAAAATTCAGTGGGGTAAAGAGTTTAAAAGAACAGTCTAATAGCCTTAGTAAGGACACATCCTGGGAAAAAATAGGCTTCTGTTTCTCCTCCAATGGGGATATTTATACATAGGAAAGCAATGTTCACAGAAAAGTTCAACAGGTCTTAGACTACAGACACATGCATAATTTACAATCACTTCATGCTTCTTCGCAACCCAAAAGAAAGCACAACAATTAATGGACAGATTAAGTGACATCCTGAAGTTTATCCACATGCTGAAAGATTGTAATGAAACCTTGTCAGAGATATACATTGTCCATTAGCAATCCCTTTGGAACTTTTCACTCCGGCAAGAAGAGCTCATCCAGACTGAACCTGCAGGCTGTCATGTCATGACAGAGATTGTTTTCCAAGTACATTCTTGCTTCACACTGTCCTTGCTCTAAGCAGCACACTGCCTTAGCCAAACAGCTAGCAGGCGACAGTCATACCTCAAGTGCTGGCAAGCAACATCCTGCATGAGAGCTCAGTGAGACTCCCACCGTGCTCATCAGATGAGCAGCCACTTCTTGAGAGGGTGAGGAAAGGCTTCTTTGTTCCTCTTTCTTTATAATTAGGTTGAAATTACCCAGTAAAATATCTACAAAGGTGAATCATGATTCACCAGAGGGGCAGAGATTTGTTCACAGTGTTAGACTTTTTTCCATGCTTCTCCCTTTGTTGTAGGGCAAACAACCATTATCAGTCTTGTTAAATGATGGAACTTCCTCTTCTGGTTAGTACTACAGAAGCCTGTCAGTGTCACTTCAGTGTCTGGTACAGTTATAAAGAAGATTATTTTTAGAAGTATTGAAACACACCTGAAAGACAACTCAGTCATCGGTCACAGCCAGCATGACTTCATGAGAGGAAAGTCCTGCTTATCAAACCTCATTTCCTTCTATAACAAGGTAACCCACCTAGTTGACCAAGGAAAGCCAGTTGATGTAATCTTTTCAGATTTCAGTAAAGCTTTCGATACTGTCTCTCACAGGATCCTTCTGGACAAAATGTCCAACACGCAGCTGGGTAAACACATTGTGAGCTGGGTGAGCAACTGGCTCGGGGGGGAGCACAGAGGAAAATAGTGAATGGGGTGACATCAGACTGGTGACCTGTCACTAGTGGGGTTCTACAGGGTTCCATCTTGGGCCCTGTGCTCTTCAACATCTTCATAAGGGACTTGGATGCAGGACTGGAAGGGATATTAAGCAAGTTTGCAGCTGACACAAAACTGGGAGGAGCTGTTGACTCCCTTGAAGGCAGGGAGGCCCTGCAGAGAGACCTTGACAAATCACCAACCATATGAAGTTCAACAAGGGAAAGTGCCAGATTCTGCACCTGGGATGGGGCAACCTGGGATGTACGTACAGCCTGGGGAATGAGATGCTGGAAAGCAGAGCCATGGAAAGGGACCTGAGGGTCCTGGCTAATGGCAAGTTGAATGTGAGTCAGCAGTGCCCTGGCAGCCAGGAGGGCCAACCGTGTCCTAGGGGGCATCGGGCAAAGCATCACCAGCCAGTCAAGGGAGGGGATTGTCCCACTCTGCTCTGCACTGGGGAGGCCTCACTTTGAATACTGTGTGCAGTTTTGGGTGCCACAATATAAAATATATTAAGCTATTAGAGAGTGTCCAAAGGTGGGCAAGGAAGATGGTGAAGGGCCTTGAGGGAAGCCATGTGAGGAGTGGCTGAGGTCACTTGGTCTGTTCAGCCTGGAGAAGAGGAGACTGAGGGGAGACCTCATCCCAGTCTACAACTTCCTCATGAGGGGAAAAGGAGGGGCAGGCACTGATCTCTTCTCTGTGGTGACCAGTGACAGAACCTGAGGGAATGGCCTGAGGTTGCGTCAGAGAAGGTTTAGGTTGGATATTAGGTTGGATATTAGAAAAAGGTTCTTCATGCAGAGGATGGTTGGGCACTGGAACAGGCTCCTCAGGGAAGTAGTCACAGCACCAAGCCTGACAGAGTTCAAGAAGTGTTCGGATGATACTCTCAGGCACATGGTGTGACTCTTGGGGATGGTCCTGTGCAGGGTTAAGGGTTGGACTCAGTGGTCCTTGTGGGTCCCTTCTAACTCAGCATATTCTGTGATTCTGTGATTCCACAGTTCAGGTTTTCAATTAACCCTCAACTGAATGTTTTCCTGGTTTAACTGCCAGGCTTTGGAAAGAGGCCTAGCACCCAGGCCCTGACAGGAGTGTAGCATGTGATATCCAGCTGGCTGCTGTCCCAAAGCAGTCAGAGCAGCCACTGGAAAGAGATTTATATCCCTATGGGATGAAATACTTGTAGCTTCTCTTGCAGAGCTATGCCATCCCCTGCTACTGTAAACGGCACTTTCCAAGTCACTGGAAATAGTATTGACCCTGGAAGTCTTGCCAAGCCTTGGGAGAGCTGGATGGGCAGCTGGCTGCTGTGTCTGTCTGCAAATGCTGCTAGAGGGCTGGATGATGCTGGGATCTGCCCTGCATGCAGCCTTGCCTCATGCTGACTGAAAAATCTTTGCAGCTGAATTTCTTCATGAGGAAGGGTGCTAGAGAGCAACAGTTTCTGATTTTCTTCTGTTTAAACAAAGTATTTCCACTATTCATAATGCATAGGGTTCACTTGTTAGTCTACATCCAGAAAAAAAAATTCACTTCTTATTAACATCAATGTGATGGGTAATGTGAATTCATTCAACTTGATTATGATGATGGTGTAATGCCCCTGTTATTCTTTTCATACTGTCTTTTTACAGGCACAAGGCTCAATTCTACGCCCAGCTCATTTGATTACTGATTTTACTTCTAAGCTGAGACTCAGGTAATTATTAGCCACCATCTTTTATTTTTGACAAGTGATCAGTAATGACAGTCTCCCCTGGACTGTTTTGCCTCTCCTGGGATAGAAGGGGTGACAGAGAGAATCAATAATTCAGGTGACAAGGCTGTAGCAGACTGAGATATTCCTCTGTAGTGCATCCAGGGCTGTTGTGCCAATGTTATCCATGTCCTCCTGTCATCGCACTGCCCCGTTTCCTGAGTGCTTTCCTGTGAAGTTCTCAGGGAGTTACTAGCATCCCAGTGCAGCAAAATTCTCCTGTGCAAACTGTGCTGAGTACAGATCCCAGAACCCAGGTATAAAACTCAGATTCTAGTGATGTACACCCAACTCCCAATCACCCCACTGGTTCATGAGCAGACCTCTGCAAGGTTATGACAGCAATCCATCAGGTACAGAGATGGCCACAGATAAAGCTGGGGAACACCTTCATCATTTTCCCAGCACTTGCACAGCCTGTGACTATTTCCCAGAGCTGTTTTTACCAAACAAGCTGCTTGATTTTTATTATAGTGATAGGGCAAGAAGAGTTAATGTCAAGTGACTTAAGCCAGAAGAAACTCTGGACTGCACACTGATATTTCAGACCTGGGACCAAGACCAGATCCTCACAACACTACACCTGTTGTTCAGCCATGCAGCAAACACATTTGCCTAAGCCAGGATGCCTTTTCTCTGATGGGCAAGGAAGTCTTTCAACCCTCAGAGTGCTAGAGGCCCTTATTAAGAGAGTGACCTTCCCTTCAAAGGCAGTGTGAATGGAAAAGTACAGGGGTGTCAGTGCCAAGCTCCTCAGTTTGCTTAGGAAACAGCTGTAGCAGTTCAAGAAAATATGTCACAGCTGCTCCAGACAGTAAATTCCTGGTTCTTCAAAGTGATGAGAAGCTGAAGATGAATGCAGGAAAACTCTTAAATATGTTTCACTGCAAAGTTTAACCATTATCAGAATGACTTAACCTAATCTGTCTGACTGGGCACTGGAAGGGGCTGGGAGGAATAACCCAGTCAACCTGAACTGCTCCTCAGCTGAAGGCCAGGAACAAGTAGCCAACTGTTCAAGGACAAGGTAGCTGCAGTCCTTACAATATGCCCTGAAGATTCTGAAACCCAAGCTCTGGGCTGAGGTTGCTCCTTTAACCACCTGTGCTTCAAAGGATGATGGGAATGGGTGTTAAAAGGTCCATATGCCAACAGCCTTACTAATCCCAGACCTATGGACACAATGATGTCTTTAGGTTTTCCAGTTTAATGTCTTTTAAAGGCCCTTGTTCAGGTGATTAATTAGCCTGCAAGGTTAAAATATATCACAACTGAAGGTTAGGCTTTTAAAAGAAGTATATTTGGTTTAGATATTCAAATCACAGTGCACTTAACATCTTGGGTTTTATTAAGGTAATTATCTGACATCTAGGCAAAACATGGATATGACACAAGTAGGCTTACGGCTATCTGCTGTTTACTGTGAATGTTTTTCCTTATGAAAAGAGACATCCAGAGATTTCTTCAAAGAACATGGAGTGTGAATAAAATAGAAGAGATCTTGTTCACCTCAAGTTGCCCTAATGGCTGAAGACACTTGTGGTGAATGTTTGCAAAGAAAATGGCAGCGAAGATTACAATGAGACACAAGATATCCCAGAGAAAATACTGACAGATGGGATCTCAAGGTTTTAGAGACAGAGTAGAAGAAAGGCAGAGGAGCATGGCTTGCTACTTGTGCATTACTGATTTTGAAAAGCAACTTACTGACTTTTTTTGCGGGCCACATTGTTGCAGGCTGTTACCCTGACCCTTTGAAAGCCGGGCAACTGAATGAAATGCCACTGCAAATTATGTTTTTGTCAGCTCCCAAGAACATTGCATTCTTAAAACAGGAACTGGCAGAGTTCAACGTGCAGTTAGTGTGGGGGAGGGTAGAAGCAGCGTCCAGAAGGGAAATGTCTTGAGGCACTAGTTCCAAGGAAGAGCCTGATAGATTGTAAAAGCAGAAAGCAAAACAAAGTGAACCAGAAGAGTAAAGCTCTAGGCCATGCCTGCCAGGAGACAGACCTCTACTGCTGAAATATAGGCTTTTGCACCACTGAAGGAAGACGTTCTTCATTTTTTTTCTCTGGATGCTCTCTGAGAGAAGTAGCAATAGACAAAACAACATATATGCACAGGAAGGAGAAACTTGTATTCCACCTTGGAATATTTCTCTTTCAGCTTTGCTGCAAACTCTTACATTTGGTGGCAACATAACTGCAGTGCAGTATATAAATCCATTGGGAAAAGGAAAACCTCCGGACAAAGCCTCAGTAACATTTCCAGAGAAATTTTACCCCTGCTGGCCCATCTCACTGTTCCTCATCAACACATTAGAGGAACAGTGTTTAACATTTTTCCTAGCTGGATTTAAAATGTGCACAGAGTGTATATATCCTGTATGTTACTACTTCAGTATCGTCACAGCTTGCAGCAGTGCATCAAATAACTGTAAGCTGAATTACTTAGGGTGTATCAGGAAAACAAGAGAAGGATAGAAGGGGAAGCTTAGAGAGAGGTAGTCAGTGCCTGAGGAAGCAGAGTGACCAAAACCCAACTGAATACTGAAAATACCTTTGGCAATATTTAAAGATATACAGCGTTGGGAAGGGATGGGACAGGAGAAATGGGATAGTATCATTGAACAAGGAGTGTGGGGATCCTTTTCTTACAGTATTTGGCATTCATGGAGAACAGTGATCAAAGATTTATGGTCAGGGGATCCTGTGTTTCTTCTAGCTAAAGAAGGTGATTAAATATAATTAATACACCCATTAAGAAAAAATACAGCCTACTATACCAAGAAGTTATGAAAAGTAGGAGTGAATTGGGCAGCAACTAGAAGGCTGTTAATCTCATCCTTGCACAAGCCAAAATACATGATAAATGAGCCTCCATGAAAGAGAAGCAGCTGAGCAATATGTAGTGCAATATAGACTGTAATGTTCAGTGATAAGAAAGCACAAGCATGCAGGATATACACAACTCATGAGGAATGTCTGTGATATGATAATCAGTTTGGCAGCTCTGAACATCACTGAGAAAAGAAGTTTCTCTTGTTTCTACTACAGCTTGAGCAGTTAACACATCCCAGGATTGATAGTGGGACAATTCATTAGGAAATGGACATTATTTGCACATAGCTTTGTGCCTAATCACTTTTGTTATTTATTTAACTCTGATCACATCTGAAGTAGATGGCCAAAATTCTCCAGAAAGGCAGTTCCCAGTGACCCTACTGAGTTGTGTGCTGATATACTCATTCCCTTATAGCAAAAATTATTGTGACTTTTTGCTCTCCCCATGATATCTAATGCAAACAAGGTCCAGAAGCTTGGATGAATAATGCAGCTCATCAAATCAGGTCAATCAGGTTAAAATAACCTTGCTATGATGTGTACATTCAATGCTTTGGCACCAAGACTGTTGCACCCCTGTTATAAGTGAAACGTGACCAGACACAGATCATGTGCACATATTTGCTAGTCACAGGCTGTAATATTTCATACTGTTCTTTCCCTTGCCTTCAGTAAACAGTAAGAGAATGCAAAAAGAAAAAGGGGTATGTAAAGCATTGTTGCAGAGGCAATCTGGATTAGAGGTTTGGCTTTACCTTCCTTATCTTTGCCCTTAACTGAAAGACAAGGTTTTATCTAGGAGATGGTTCTGAAGAAGATTAAGAAAAGTTTCTGTTGGCTCTGTGACTACTACATTACTATATACCGTTCTGTCATTGAATACATGTTCATTATTATTTTAAAATACAAAGTTTAAACCATAATATAAATATTTATATAAATGGGATGATGTCTACAAAGAAAAGCCATTCAAGTCTTTCCTATTCAGTGGCATCTATAATCATTGTCTGCAAGAAAACAGTCTTGTGTTCATTTCACAAATCATTTCACATTTATACAACAAGTATATACCTGCTTCAAGTTAGTAAAACAGTGATGAGAATATATATTGGGCAAATGTATGGAGCTTTAAAAAAGTGATTATACTACATATTTCTAATCTCTAGACAAAGTATATTTGTATGAGTTTCTCCTGAACTAAAAGTTTTTAAAATATTTTTTGTTTTATTGGAAGTCTAAGAAAAAAATCATTTTGTTTTATTGCTTTTTATTATTTATAAAAGTGGAGAACGTGGCTCAGCTTTCTCAGATGCTAAATTGTTGACAATTATGTTCTCGCAACGAACATAAAGTCTGCCAGTTTTGATGCTGACTTCACTGTAGGCAGGATAACATGTTTGAGCCTGTTTCCATGAAAGACAGCAGAGAAAACTCCCCTGAATTATCATGGTATGGTATGAAAACTTTTAAGGATGATCCATATCGAGCAGGGGTTATACAGGTCTTTATTTAAAAGTCTCCCAAAGTTTGAAATGAACTCATTTTGGCTTGAATCAATTCATTAGCATGTTTTCCAGCCAGAAATATATACCCATCTAGGATAATGTGATCTCTTGAAGGATAACAACATTTTCCAGTGACCAACTGCATTGTACTTTAAAAATCACATGATGCAGACAGCTTATAAAGAATGTAGAGTGTGTAGCCGCTTTCTCATTTAGATCTTCTAATGGCAGCACATTACAGGGTTGTTTGCTTCAGGTTTTGTGTTTGTTTTCTAATTGCTGATGCAGGTACTAAGTCCTGCTATTGGGCCAGTGTTTGAAGAACTGCTATGTCCAAGGGGAGAAAAGTTTCATCTGAGAGAATAACAGTTGCAGGGTGCTTGGATTCATGTCATATTAATTTAGTGAATTTCAGCCTTACAATACAGATGATATCAGCTAATAATTGAAGGTGGAAAGCAGATAGGGAGTTCAAGTGCGATTACTACAGGCAACATTTGTAAAAGTAAAAACATCAACATCACCTGTGGAATTTAACCCGTGCTCCATTAATCTGTTATCAACACTTATTCCTGTTGATATGACAAAGGAAAAATCTTATTAACATAATGAAAGCAAAAGTGGAAGCCTGGCATTGTCTACACCCAGTAACGCCATCTGTGGCTCAGAAGGGGATTTTTCTGCTAATCTGGCAAAGGAGTAATCAAAAGGATTTTTATTGATAAAATTGAAAATGGTAGTAAAGTGGAAATAGAGCAACTGTGCTAGAGAAACAACCCCAGTCACATACTGGTTTCTGGATTATGCAAAAACCAAGAAAAAGTGAAATCGACTCCTAGGCACCTTAAGACAACTGCTTATAGACAGCTAATTAAGAGCTTAAGTAATCACAGCAATCAACCTAAAGAAATAAGAGGTACAAAGGGAGCTGTGAGCCTAGGCAAACTTGGCAAAATCACCTATTGACAGTAATTCACTATAAGGTAAAGAAAGCAGCAATTCCAGTGAGGAAGAAAATCATTCCCTACTGGCTCTCATCCTGTTGGTTACTGATTGGCCAATCCTTACGGACAAGCCAGGAGAAGCAAGTAGAGATGATAACTTTGAAGTGGAGTAATTGTTTAGGTTATTGTATGTTCCTCTAAATGGAATCCAGTCTTGGTTTTCATCAAGTGAACTCACTATCATCTCTAAGGTTTTGTAACTTGTCTAGTATATAAAGAGTGCTGCCATAAAGAATCACAGAAAAACAATTTTAATCCCCATTCTTATTCATTCCTAAAATCTCATCTTATGCAAATTTTTACTGAATTTAATAGGACTTTCCTCTAGGTAAAGGCTGAAGGCACAAAGAGATCATAAATCTGCTTAATATCAAGCCATTATTCTTCTGTTTTTATTTGAATGCCCATACACCTGCAGAAGCTGGATAAAAAAATGTGCTTGACAGGCCACAGACTACAAAACTCCTGTACTGTTACCTGGGGTTCAGGTGTCTGAGGCTGAAAACCTGCCAACACACACCTCACAACACCCCAGGTCACAGTTGGGTCCAGGGGCAGAAATTGCAGTACTACTGTGAAACTGGGCAATTGTCTTCTGCTGTATTGTGGTACCTTCTCCGGTGCTTTGGCTGCAGCTGCTCAAACAGCTTCCCAGAAGTGACCTGGAAAACCATCCCCTGATACTAGTGAAAAGCCTTCCTCTCTTTGCAATTGTTCTTCTCTGCCCTTTCTGCAGAGAGGAAACCAAGGAGACTTCCCCCACAGAACTGCTGCCTTCTTCAGGTGAGAAGATAGTGTCAGTGGGAATGTGGTATTTCAGTGTAACTGATAGCCAGGGTGTTAGAAGTCCTATTCTACCAGGAGGAAAAAAGAAAAAAGCTTTTTTTCCTGGCTCCCACCAGAAGTCATGCCTGAAATAGAAATAATCAGCATTGTACTTTTCTGTACTGCTTCTTGTTTTTTTTCCTGTTTCTTAGCATTATTAAATTTTGTAGTATTCACATAGGGGTTTTTCTTTTCTCTGTGCATGCAACCGTTTTCTATTTGGAAATCTTGCTTATCTTTTCAGAAGTCCTAGAGGTTCTCCTGAGTTGCCTCATCTGTGATGCCCACTCTCAGCTCTGTGCCCTGGCCTCTTCTGGCAGAACAAAGTAAGTTGAGGGTCCCTTGGGAGACTTGGAACTGAGCATCAGTCACTGAGAACAGCCAATCTTGAGCAAAGAAGGGCTCACAGAAAGGGAGACATAGTGCTTTCAAGGTTCCTGCAAACCTTCCAGGCTGGTGATACAACATAATATCATGCACTACACTTCCATTTGCTGTCAGCCAGGTGCAAGTTTGGGTGAATCAACGGGTGTGCTCTTGCTCTCATCCTGAATCCTTTAGTTTTTCACTGGTGTATTTACAAGAATGTGAGAATGAAGTCTCCAGGCATGACAGTGGGAGCAGTAACTAAGGAAAATAATGGTAATGAAGGGAAATTTATCCAAACCAGGAGGTTTGCAATGTTAGTTTTAATGCAGAAGCCTAAAGCCGTGAGAACACATTGCATTGCCTCCTTCATCTCTTGGTTTGTACTTGGTTTGTTATTTTTCCTGACTGCTGCTGCATCAAAGCACTCACAGTGAAAAGGGCCTGGCATGACACGTCAGGAACAAGATTGTGCTCAGGCATGAGGCTTTGATCTTGAAGATTCTTTAGCTGTGTGCAGTGTACAAAGGTGCAGCCTTGGTACAAATCAGCAGAGGGAAAAAATTCCAGTTGGGAGTTTTGCCTGGTGAGTGCAGAGTTAGTACAGATCTAATAAATGCTGCGTGCGCAGTTTTCCATTGCTGATGCAGTTTTAAAACACTGAGCATATGCAGAGGAAGTCCCTGCATGGTGGTAACTTGCTGCATGCAGACTTTTTTTATCTTTCTATGTATTTTTAGATATGTACAAGAAATTAAATCTTCAACAAGCAGGAAGTGTGAAAAGAACTTTCATGCAATATGTGTTTGTAAGCCAAATATATAGAGATTAATAAGTAGATAAGAGGTAAAGAAAAATGTTCATATTTTTTCAGACTCTTCCACATGTATTAATATCAAAATCACTCCAAGAAAATATTCTTTACTCACTGTTTTAGTATGATGTGCTTCACATACTTCTTTGATGTCTTGATTTTCAGTCATAGGGAGGAAAACCAAACAAATACTTTTCCTTTTTTCTAGAACCCTGTGTTTTGTTCCATTCCAAAACCCAACCTGACAGACTTTTATATCACAGGGGGAAAAAAGGAGATACAGAACATACTGTGAACTGTAAACTTCTCTAATGATAGGTGATACCTGCATGACATAAACAAGCACACCTCCCCCTGGGGGGTGCAGTATATTTAGGAAAGGAATTCTCACAGAGAATTTTTCAGTAGCAGTAGTGTTATGTGAAATCTGGCATATTTTTTTTCTTTTTTTTAATCTTCTGATAAAGGATGGAGAGAACCTCACCAGGTGTTTTTAGACCATCATCAAGAAACTAAACTAAAACAATATAGGTTAATCATACAGCATGCAAAATTTGGTCAAGCGCACTTAGCTCCATAAAGGCCAAAACACGTATATTAGCATTCAGAATGAGGTTTTAAATGGTAAGGCATCATTCTGTCTTTGCATAGAGTAACTTCCACCTTTACAGTTACAGCTATATAGTGACACCTTTTCTAGATTAAAAAACATTTTTCAAGTTTGAAAAAAGTGAGTATAGCTGATAGAAGTGACAGTGTGTTAATGTTGACATCTGATGAATACAAAATGCAGGGGGAACTGCTTGTTGCTGAAATACATTAGATCATAGCAGCAGCAAAATGTAGTAGTGAGACGCCACCATCATCATTTCAGCGTCTGTTCCATATAATTGCAGAGTGACTGCGAGCTAGCAGGGAAAGCTATCTGTCTTTGGGAGTCTTGTAAATGACACGCTATTTAAAATAAAACATCAAGACTGTGAAAAAAACATTCAGAATTGTGTACAGTGTTCGTGGAACATCATAAATGCAGTTCTCAGAGAAAGTAAACGGTTGTCTGAAGATACATTGCTACCAATGCCATTAACACAACTCATCAGCTAACAAGAGCATATTCATCTGTCTAGACACAGATTATATTAGAAGAGCAATCACTATAGATCATATTCAGGTCCCAGTCCTGAAGGAGCTTTGTGTGGTTTCATTCTGTATCTGCCCTGGCCCACACTACTGAATGCAGCCGTCCTCGCCCACGGCATTACCTATCCGAGCTCTGCATGAGCAGTGGAGCTCCTGCTGTCCAGACCTGATGAAGTATTTGTCTGGTGCAGATAAATAGAGAGCTCATTGCTGAACCAAAGCTTTAAAATGCCAAAGAAATAGCTTCTTGTCTCTTCTTCTCCCTGACACGACATACAATGTTTAGAAGATTAGCTTAAACACACAGCTTTTTGAGAGATAAAGGACATGATTTTCATTCAAGCTGTTAAAACTCTGGTCAAATACAGAAGCATAAATATTTGTTTTTACATATAATGGTCTGTTAACCATAATGCTCTGTTTTTTATATAATGCTTTGTTACCACAACACTTTGTCATTCCTCATTGTATTCAAGCAATATATTTTGCTTGAAATTAATTTGTATGTTAAATCCCTTTCTTAATTTTTTGCTAAATTCTGCATTTGGAATTTATTTTGTTTAAGAGTCCAAAAATCACATTGCACCTGTTATTTTGCCACTTTTTTCCCCCCCTTCCTCTGTGCTCTCTTGTAAATGTGATTTCTATTTAGTGGTCTTTGGGACAGCATGAATACAATTTTGGCCAGTTTTCTTAATTTTGTTACGTAAAGGATATGATCTATACAGAGCACATTTGTCCTGCCTTGCTATATAATGTAGCAGAGTCTCAAGTGGAAACAGTCCAAGTGTCCTCTTGAAATTCAATCTCTAATATAGTCAGTATCTTTGTTTCTATCAAATGCACATTACAGAAAGAGCAAAGACTCAGAAATTAATTCAAATTTATTAAGGAACTATAAGTTGGTCTTTATGACTGGGAGCTTAGCCTAAGGAGAGAACTCTTGGAAGATTTATAAGCAAAAACTTAGAGATAAAAATTATGGTACTTAAACAGCTTCATGAACCAGCAAGTTGAATGAAAACTTCAATTTATTTTGCTCAAATAAGAGAAATAATTGTCTCAGGATCTGCGTGAGACACTGTAATGATTTTGGGATACTCAGTCTGTGAAATCTCTGTCACAAAGGCTGGCAAGACTTATGTTCATCCCATTACAGATTAGAAAAATACATTATATTATGTCTGTATGCCTTCAAACATTGTGCCAGATACGTGAAAATGTAATAATGGTTCTAGTGATTATTTGTTTCTGCACAGCTTTGTATCACAGCAGACTGAGGTAAATTCTAATGCCATATGAATATAAAACACGAATCGTACACATGTAGTGCCTTTTCTGCTGCCAATTCTTATACTGTCCATGAATATCTATGCAATGGTCAGAGTACACTTCATAAATCTTCTGTCAGTTTTGGTTTGAAAAGTACAAGTACCATCTTATATATTTGGAATTTATGCAGCCTTTCCTTTTTGTTAGGACTCATCTTTTTTTATCCCAGAAGTTATTTCTGTAGTATTTTGAAAGGTAAAATATTTACAGTTGAAAGTTTTGGTTTCACTTATATTGTGTAGCTTTGTAAATAAGTATGGCAGAATTTAGTAATACTTCTATAACAGGGTTGGAGCCCACAAGCAGATGATGATTTTGACACCTACATTTTTAACATCTGCAGGGTAAATATTTCAAGTGAGTTACAGTAGAGAATTATTTTAAAACATGGGTAATAGAAGTTTCTAAACAAATTATGCTTGTTTATTCCGAGTGTGGAAAAGTAATCATAGAGTTTAAACAGACCATAGTGCTTGGGGTGATTTTGTGTCTACTGCAACAGAAAAGAAAACAAGAAAATGTTTGGAAAACAGCAGAGTAGCTCCTCAGTAAAGTTCTTCATGCACAGCTGCTGACAGATAACTGTATTTTGCTCTCAACTGAGATTCAGAGAGATGGATTGAAAAATGTACTCTTAAAATTCACATTTTATAAAAGAGAGAAGAAAAAGGTTAGTATGTATGATTAAACAAATCCAAACTAAATTAAAACATGTGTTAAATAACTTTTTCTTCAGGACAATTCAAAACCAGTATTCAAAACGTACAATTGCTATGTTATCCAGATCACAGCACCCCGTCCAGAAGGAGGTAAGCCAAGGTAACTGGACCAATATGGAAGTCTCAGATCTGGGAGAGGAACTAATCAAAGATGAAAGTACAGATTCTACCCTCAGTGTATCTGTTATCACATGAACCAGTCCACGAGTCACTCTGCCAAATTACTCTCCCTTTATGTAGGGAGGGGAAACGGGGCCCAGGATAGTCCTTCAGCTTCATCACATGGTCAACAGGTCATTTTACAACTCTAATGAAGATCTCAGTAAACTACAAGTGCTATGACTCTTCCAGGATGTCCTCTCTATCGCCATTCAAAATAGGTGAAAGCACCAGAGCTCTTGTGAGAAAAGGAAGTTTGAAGAAATCAAACCTTGAATACCACTGACATATTTTATATGCTGCTGGAAAGTGAATTCCACCTGTTCTTAACTGTCAGCTACTAAAATTCTGTCATTTTAGGTCATTGTTCTTTTAATATCCTCATTACTACCCCAGAAAGGGCCTGCACCTGTTCCCAGACAGGAACTTAACATATCCCATGGATTTGTCCCTCTCCTGCATTTAAGAGTCTAGACCACTATGTCTATACTCAACATCCAGTATCATCTTAAATCACAAGGATTTTTCCAAAACAGAAGAAAAATTAACAAAAAAAAAAAAAAAGTTCCAGGTAGCCAGACTTTGAGTACTACAGAAACATTTTACTGGCAGACAGCACAAAACATCATGAACTAAACTTGAGAGTGAGCACCGAGTCTTCCCTCAAAAGCATTGATCTCACTAGAGAACACACAAAGCTGCTTCTGGTTCAGTGCCAGCACAAGCTGCACAACATATGCCCAAGGTTATTTAGTACATCACAGACCAGAGAGCAAAGATGGACAATGCTGTATTCACCTTCTCATCAGACACCAGGTTTCAGTAAGGCACCCCAGATGAAACCAGCTTCATTACAAATAATTTATTTCAAAGTAGATATCAGGACATAAGTATATCCACAGGTAAAGAAACTGATTCTTTTTGCAGTGTTGGTAAAGAGACCACAGTTTTGTCACCTTCAAAGATTTCAAGTAAATAGAAGCAACTGAGTTGCCAAAGCTCCTCTCCTCATTTGTGCTCCTTTTGTATAGGCATCCGAGACTCAGGTGCTATGTGCAGTCCTGCTGTGCTCTTGATTTCACACAAAATGACAAGGAGGACCTCACAGCAGACCTTATCACTAGTGCAGCTTCCAGCTCTCTGGTAATAAGAATCCCAGTTCCACCAGTGATCCCAGGTCCACCACAATAACCTCGTAGGCACTGCTCACTCTCAGCCTACTAACAGAAAACACAGTCAAGAGTACCTGCTAACTTGTGCCATTTTCTACCTTTGCCTGTGACATGCTAGGTTTTCCCAGCTTCCACATGGATTTTCACAGTTTTCTGACACCTCAAGATAAACAAGAGAAGAATGACAGGAAAATGAAGACTGATACAAACAAGCTGGAAGATAAAAGATGCCTCCAAGTTTATCCTGCAGCTTTCCTGCAAGGTGAGAGAGTCTTCTGTTCTCTAGTGCTACAGCCTGATCTGTTTCTAGAGCTTCTTTGATATGATAAATCTCATCATCAATGCCAAGTAACAACATGCAGCAAAGCTGGACCTTAACTGCTGCACAAACCAACCACTTCACTGTAAAGATTACACGTAGCTCAGGAAAATTTTCTCTAACTCTAGTTCTGCTGAACCTGTGTCTACTTGCACATCTGAATTTCCATGTGGTCTTATATTTACACATCTCATGTACCTATTCAATATTCAGAATACTTAAGTATAAGGTGGTGGTCATCTCCTCATCTGTCTGTATAATAAGCTCTTCATTGTCCTCAAGATAAGAAGGAAACATAATCAAAAGTGTAAAGCTAGGTCATAGAAGAATGGATATAAAATAAAGGCGGGGCAAAATCAGAGAAGGACTGAATGAAATAAAATTAGGAAGAAACATCCCGGGCAACAAGAGTGTATTTGTATAAACAGGTTATTAGTAAAAAGAAGACCAAGAAAAGCGTTAGTTTGCTGATTATAGGGGAAGAAAGCTGCCAGTAGATATGCATGAGGCAAAGAATCAAACCCATATAGTCAGTTTGTTAACACTAGTAGTACCAACAAGAGATGGGTTAATATATTTGCCTAGAAGAGCAAAAAAGATATTAGAGAGAAGCTGAATGTTTTCAGTTCAGCTGGTCAGGTTGATTTCAGAACGAGATAGTTGAAGATGTGAACCAGTGTCGCGAGCACTAGCAGTTAACTCTCAGGGCTCAGGGACAGCCAGTGATGAGGTCTAGGAAAAGGAAAAAAGACCAATATCATGCTCTTATTTAAAAGAGGTGAATGGAGGGGCTAGTGAATTTCAGACCAGTCTGTGTAAATACTGTAGCAGCAGCAGAGTTTTGTAGCTTAGATAGTATAGATACACACCAGAAAGGGTTAATAGGAAGACATAATGAATTTGATTAAGATAACTGATGTAATACATTAAAAAAAACTCAGAGACGGCTTCAGGAGCAAAAACCCCTTTAAAGTAGTCAGGAAAACCAGCAAATAAACAAGCTACTTCAAAAACCTTAGAGAAAAGTGGGGGGAAGAGAGATGAGTAAAAGCCAATAATGGATTTGCCAAGCACAAGTCATGTCAGACTATTGTAATTTCCTTCTCTGTCAAAGATGCAGACATGGCAGATAGAAAAAGAATAAGTGCACATCATATATCTTGACTTATTAAGGCTTTTGGCACTGTCTCTCATGACATTCCCTAGCACAAACAGGCTAGGGAAATATTCTAGATGAAACTATTGGAAGATGGGTGCAGAACTGGTTGGGAAAAAACCTACACACTCAAACACAGCAGAACATCACAGTCAAAGTGAAGGATACAGAGACCTGGTAGTGAGATCTGCAGCAATCTGGCCTCCACCCAGGTCTGCTCCTGCTGAATAATTTCCCAAGCAGCCTGAATATGAGAATGTGCATTTATTGCATGCACAGGTGACAGAAATCTAACAGGGCACAAGCCATTTGGGTGACAGAATTAAACCACAACCTAATATCGCTCACCCAGCACTTCAAATGCAAGTGTCTTCAAGGTCCTCCTTGGGCTTAGCAAGACCCTCTGAGCCAAGGGTGGGGCATCAGGGGGACAACAGAGTGGATTTACATGTTTGAGGTTACTCTGGGTTTAGGGAAAACTAAAACATATGGGGAGCATTCCAGGAGGGTAGATGTTGGGTAGCTGGATAAAGAAAAGGAAAAGGAAAAGGAAAAGGAAAAGGAAAAGGAAAAGGAAAAGGAAAAGGAAAAGGAAAAGGAAAAGGAAAAGGAAAAGGAAAAAGAAAAGGAAAAGGAAAAGGAAAAGGAAAAGGAAAAGGAAAAGGAAAAGGAAAAGGAAAAGGAAAAGGAAAAGGAAAAGGAAAAGGAAAAATCAACCTAACTGTATTTATGGTGGTAATTTTTCCTATCCTATCCCAGCTGAGAGATATGATGGATCCCTTCATTAGAAAGTGAATTGCAAAAAACCAGAGCCATTATTTTAAAAATATTTTTATTCATGTGCTAAAAGATATAACCCAGCCTCTGTTTATTAAGCAAGACAGCTTTGCTCACCAATACTTCCACTGAGTTTTAAAAGAGAAACAACACAGAAAGAATTTACCTCCACTAAAACTTGGGCAGGGATGCTTATCTTTAAAGTATACGTAATTTTATTATGATTACTGAACTGGTGCATTACCTGCAGCATTTACTACTCAGAATCGACTGCTTCCCACAAATGAACAGTAAACATCAGTAAAATGGACGTGTGCATTGAGCTCTAGATTTGGTGCCGTGAGCAAATGAATGAAACTAAACAAGTCACCTGACTCAAGATTGTTTTTATAGTTCGTATCCAGCTGAGTTTATGGCATAGCAGCAAGCAAAGGGTATAACAAAGCATTTCACATAGGCAATTTGAAAATGTAATTGGTTTAAGTCATTATCAATGCCAACAGGGGCACAAGTTTATAGGACAACTGGTAACAGAACACAAAAACTACTTGTATGAAAGCTACTGTGCATTTAACTACATGGAAATTAGCGTGTAGTGGCAGGCTAACAACACAGTGAGTACCATATCATTACAAGATTATAGCCTTCCGAACCACAAGGCAAGAATACAGGTTATATGCTAATTAGTTTTGGATCTACTCAAAGTAATTACATGGTAATCTCCACGTAGTTACACAGTGTTTAATAGGGAACCCTATTAACTAATCATATAATTAAAGAGTAATTGCAAGATACTCCTTCCCTGTGACATCCATGGTGGCCAGATAAATTAGAAGTGATAGAATTTCACAGCATAACCTGTTCCTGTTATCAGACTTTGGGGAAACATCATGCTTCTCAAGACATTGCAATTGACAGGAAAATGTACCAAAAGTCAGGGTGCTTATCACTCTCTCAGTACACAGAAAATAGCACCTCATATCCAGAATCACTGTTTCCACAAAATTACTAGGAAGGGAATTTCACCACGTTCTTTGTTTGTTTCCTCACTTGATTTTTCTCTTTCCCTCCCCCCCCCCCCGACTTTTCTCTATCATTTCAGTTTCTGTAGCTTCTCAATCACAGCCATCCTGTCTTTTCTGTCAGCATGTTGAAGACCTCTTGCTCCTTTACCTTCATTTTTTTTTCCCTTTTCTTCCTCTAACAAAGTTTTCAGTAATTTTGCTACCTTTTTTCTTCATGAGAAAACTCAATCAACTTTTTCTTTATTTTTCCTTTCCTCTTTTCTGCTTTCTTTTCCTAGGGACTCTCATTGTCTCCTCTCCTTTTTGCAGAGGACACTGCCATGCAAATAATAAATAACATTACTGAAACTCTCCCCTCAGACTTTCCAAGAACTGCAGCCAGCAAGGCTCCTCCATCCTCCTTCCATTAGCCAGGCATCCTTTCTGCCTGGCCTCAGCAGAAGTTGCTTACTGCTGCCACAGTCTCTTCTCCAGACATACTTAGACAACTTTTCTAGTGATTCCTGACAGGTCACACCACGGACCACAGAAAAAGTTGCACAGCACAGCCAGCTGCAAAGAGGTGGATGAGCAGTGCAGACCAGCACACAGTGCTGGCCAATTTCAAAATGTCTCCTGTGAACAGCTGAAGTTGCAAAAATTGTTTCATTCCCCAGTGGACTGAAAAATTGGAATTTCCCACAAAACAGCAATAAAATCCAGTAAACCAAAACATTTCATTCTTGTTTTCACCTTTTTTTAATCTTGTACCAACTAAAATCAGAGTTATATAATAGCATCAACTACAACAAAATGCAAGTGTGAAAAAAAAAAACAAAACAACCAAACTCAGTGTCCCCTGCACAACTCAGTTTCAACGAATAAGCATTTTTCAAAAGAAAAATGTCTGTCCAGACATTCCAACCATATGCAATACTAAGCCTGTTTCTGGGACTTCCCTATCTTGTTGGGGATGCAGAAATCACCATTCAAAGATGTGAAAGCAAGTGAAAAGTCAGACTAATAAACTGCTAAGAGCTCAATGTGCAATCATCCATGATACTATGAACTGTGAAAGGGCTATGGACTCTGCTTAGTTTTAAAATACCACATCCCATTCACTGCCCTAATGAAGCCCAAGTTTCAAAATGTTGCCGAACCCTGCAGAAAGGAAAGAAATGCTCCCCAGCCTTTTTTTCTTTCTTTTTTTTTTTTTTTCCATATCTCATTCTACCTAGCCAGAGCACAGCACCAGCAGTGGATTCTGCTCCATCCTCAGCAGTGGGGAGCAAAATAAAGATGGGTATGAATACTGACGAGAAGGAAAGCTCCTGCAAGCTTTACCAGGGTAGAACCTCCCACAAAGGTAAGAAAGGTATGGGATAGTGCAATGCTACAGGAACAACGTGAGGTGAGAGAATTAATAATACTGTCCATAAAAACAGAGTAGACAAAAGAGAGCAAAAGTCATGATAGATGATGTGATTCAATACAACCAATGCCTGGTTCTCACCCTTCACTTTATTATTTCATATTTGTTCACTCTTTGCTTTTTATAAAGCTGGATTTACCCAACAATAACCAAGGACCCTGGGGAGTCTGCTGTTACCCTTGAGCTGCCCACTGCAGCCAGAAGAGTGAGCTGTGCTGAGAGGGAAGAGAGACCAGGTAACTGCCTAGGAAATATATTAATTTGGTGTTTCTAGTATGCTGAGTTTCTCTGGCACCTTGGTGGGAAGATCTAGCTGCGTTTGTCCTGTCACCTAAGGGGCTTCGAAGAAATGTAACAGACTGGATCCAGTCCATTGTGCCAGTGAACCAGTGATGCTAGGAAGTACTATTCCTTTCAGCAAACTTGGCCAGCAACTTCTAATTGTGTAGCTCCTAGGAGGGAAAATTCAATGCCTGTAAAGTTTAAAGGTAGAGGTAACATCTATTGTTACAGCAGCTGGTAGAGTTGAAAAGGCTCAACAAGCTTTGGGTTTCTTCAGTACTATAGCAAAATCAGTATAATGAGTTTAAACTGGAGCTTCTGTTCCTTGAATGGCTTGATCAGGTTTTTCCAGCTCTCCCAGCTGATCTCCTGAGACATTCCCTCCACCTGCAAACTTCACATTGCTTATATTGTTGGTCTCTCACAACTGCAACAAAGTATAGGCTGAAGCAGAGGCAGCCTCACACTGCACTGCTGTTACAGCTTTAGATAGCTGTACGTGCAGGTTGGTAACTGAGCAGGCTCAATGAAACGCCTTGGTTACACCTCCCTGTGAATTACAGATCACAGGGGAAGTGTGCTGTGTTTTGTGTGAGGGTATCACATTCACAGCATTGCACTGTTAGCATGCCAACTGTTACTATCTGCCTTAATGAAAGAATTTGGGATTTCTACATATCTTTTTCAGCTTAATATATCTATATTTCAGTCCTACATCTCCTAGTATAGTCTTCCAAAATGCAGGTTCAGAGGCTGTTGTGAAGCTAAAGGGAAGGGAGGTAAAGGGAGCACCTAACTGCTTTCATGGCCATTGCTACCTTGGCATTGGAAGGAAAGGGAGGCAGCAGACAAACCATGCAAAGCCCTCCCAAGTCCCAGGGCAGGTTTTACTTCCCACATCTCTGAGCACCTCATGGTCATTCAGAAAGAAGAAAACAAGCCTGGGCGTGTCAGGAGAGTTCCCTGAAAGGGAATGTGACACTGAAAAATTATGTCTGATTGTGAAGCATTTTGGCACTGAAACAAGTCTGCTGGGCCATCATATTCACACCACGCAGCTGCTCCCACGTGTTCAGCATTAAATGGGCAGCTTGTTACCAGTCCCCTGAGAGCAGGGGAACGTATTAGCTTATGGATTTGGCATCTAGGTTAGTCAGTGCTGAGTCAAATGTCTGGACAATTAAGTAAAGCTAAGCAGGAAGCACGAGTAGCTCACAGTATTATTTCAATTTAGAGATAACAAAGACGTTAATTAAGAGCAGTGATTACTAGAGTAAAAAAGGCTATGAACTCTTTTATTCACTATAAAAGTCTGTATACAAGTCTGCATACTGTGCTGATATTGACACTTTCAGAAATGCAATTCAATTTTATTAGCATACAGAAATAAGCTTCCAAAGCAGATTATGGCTTATCAAAAGACACTGGAGTGCAGAGATGATTCTCTCTATCACTGGTTCGCTTTCTATCATTTCTGCAATTGGGAGCATTATGACCCAGTCTCACAACACCCATTTCAGCCCCACAGTTGTGACAGTGGTGCCTTCTTTCTCCTCACCCTGTGCAGCTCTGGGTCACCGCTTTTAGCAGCTGTTGGAAAGCAGCCAGGTCTATTATCCCAAATGCAACCCATGAGAGAACTGAGGAGGGGAGCAGCACTGCTCCTCACAAGCAAGGAGCAAGTGATTCTCTGAGCTCCCAAAACAACTTTTACACACTGATCAGATCAGTTTCAAATATCCATTATCTCACAGTTCATGAAACAGTTACAAAACCTTCAGAAACCCTGCGGATACTGCAACTGAGGAGTAGACAGGGGTTGGTGGGATGTAACAAGTATGGCCAAATCTAGGTGCACCAAAGGCTAATGGAAATTGAAACCTGCTGGAGATGCTGAAAACTTATCTAATCTGTGTGAACAGTCTGATGCTTTCCTAGTCCGTGTGAACAGTCAATCACCCTGGAATCTCAGGATGGAAGGGATATCTGACATACATATGAATAGTACAAGAACCTAATGATGAACTTTAAGAACTGTCACTTGCCACACAGTAATTTTGGGCCATACCTCTAAATTTATATAGAAAACACAGTGGCTCAGTTGACAGCTGTGATCAAGACATTTTAGTTGGCCAGAAACACCAGCCTTCATGTGCTTAGTAGATACCAGTTGTTAACGCTCATGCTGCTAATATGCTTCCTTGTGTGTCCTTCTTTTCATCTCTCCCTCTATCCTGGGTGGAACATCTCACCTCTTTGCCCTTCCACACACACAGACTGTTGTTACTGAGGAGCTCTTTGTGCTGGCACTCTTCCATCAGACCAAGGAAGAACAAAGCAAGAGGGCGTACAAATAGGAAAGCAGTACATATAAAAGAAAAAACCCAAACAAAAAGTCAAAAAAGTAAATTCACATGGATCATTCACCACTTCACTTCCCTGGTTGCTTATGCACATTTTAGACTATGCCTGAATCTGAGGACATTAAGAGCACTGCCATAATGAAGGATTCTAAGAGAAGGTAAAAAGCTCAGCAGAATTTACAAATACATATAATAAAATTTAATTTTTTAAAATTCAAAATATTTACCAATCCAGCAGAAGCAGGGCCCAGGACAAGGGAGACAAAGGCAGAAAGTCTGTTTGTCAATATGTTAAATTAAGAAAATAATTAAACAGACAAAGAAGAAAAAAAAGGTAGATACAGAGGTTGTGTGTAAGCCATGTAAAGTAACTCCCTGGTCTCTGGGTAGGTTTTACTTCCTGGATCTCTGAGCATTTGATGCCAGTCTGGCAAGAAGCACAGCTGGGACTAAGAGATGCTATAGGCACGGGAAGATTGCAGCACTGACCAATGGCAGAACAAAAGGGACAAAAAGACAGGAGGGAGAGAAGGGCAGGAGCCAGAGAGAGAAGGAAGAGAAATGGAAATTAACATGTAAAGACTTGGTTTTATTCAGTCACCGCTTATTGATTAAACACTGTTTTTCAGAAGTTTCCCAACCAGTTGCCCTGGTGTCTGAAGCATCAGGGATACAGCTTATTTCAGTCTCAATGTTATATGTAATGTTACAAAAGAGCAGACATCAGAGTAATTAGGTTATTGCATAGAGCCCTCACTAGCTGTTTCATTCAAGCATCAGAAGGAAGTTAGATGCAGTGATGAAAACCATCACCCATCCAGCACCCTGCCCCTGCCTAGGACTCCTGCAGCACCCACCCCACCCAGGCAGGTTTGGGCCTCCTGAAAGAGTAAATAGCTTGCAGTAAGGGGCGGCATCCCAAGAGGGTAATTTTCTGTGTTTCTGTGATGTCAGAGGGCATGAGGATGCTCGCATCCAGCAAAGTCGCTCACATTTTTCCCTCTGGTCCATCTAATTCAGGAGATAAGTGAGCTCCTTCAAAGAGGCATTCTGTCTGAGATCCTCATTCACGTTATAGTTACAGTTTGTCACATTGCAGCCACTGCCTGTTTGCTGCCACAGGATTTTCTCTTTCATTGATTAGCCCTATCTACAACCTTATTCATCCAATGACCACAGCAGCTGCACTAAAACAAGGCTACAAAAAGCTAATCCTTGCTATCAGTACCTAAGCAATAATTTAACAACAATGGGGTTTTGTCCTGTATCTCCACAACCTGCAATTTTGCCAACTTTCGCAATTTCATTAAAATACTCCTATTTGTTTTCCCTTTATACTGCAGCTCTGGGAGTTTACTGTGTTGACTTCCATTAAAACAAACTGGTACAGTTCTAGTCTCTACAACTGCAGAAACCTGTGAATAGTCTTAAAAAGAGTCTCAAAAACCACAGGCAAATAAAAAGGTGGTTTGGGTTGTTTGGTTGGTTGGCTGCTTCACCAGTTTTTTAGTTCTCCCTAAGCAGATCATGACTTATATGCAGCTTGATGGTTTGCAAATTCAGGTTTGGCAGTACTGAACTTAAGATCACTCTGAGTCAATATTAGCTCTTAATTTTCTGCTCTCACCTTTACTTTTGTTTGCCTAGAATGGAAGTCACATCAAGAAATTTAAACTTGTGTTTTAAAATATTCACCTTTTTGAGACCTTATGCTGGATGCATTTTAGCCACTGTGACCTCTTTCTCCCCTATAAATAAAGCCAGAAAAGGCCAGTGATGACTGATTTCTCTCTTTATAGCATCAGCGGGTGCCAGCTGAAGTCTGTGAGAGCTGTTTGAAAGCTGTCACAGGAGAGGAACCTTTTGGTGTCTGAAGTTATCTATTTTCAAGCTGTATTAAAAGTGTTTTTTACTTCACAGTCATTTCTCATTTCTTGCTTAGCTTTAATTGTCCCAACTTGTGCAAATATACCAAGAATTCACAGTCAACACCTTTGTCTCTCACTTCGATTCCTATTTTCATAATGCTCCCTCCGTAATGCTGTTTAGATCAGCAGATGAGAGAAGTAACTTTGGGATTTAAAATTTTCCATTAATTCACATTATGTAGAAAAATCAAAACTCAGCAAATGCCAAGATACCCTGACAGGCCATACACAGACTGTGCCAACTTGATAATTATAGTAGATACGCCATGCATATAAGGAGGTATATCATGCATAAAAGTATATTGGAAACAGAGAGGGTGTAACTACCTCATCAAAGCCCCAAGTCACATGGAAATAACCTTGAAACAAAATCCAAGTGGTAAAAATTTAAGCTCTAACTAACCACATCTCAGTATGGAAAAAGAAAAAAAAATCCTAATAACAGACATCACAAAAAAATCTGGATGACCGGCCTGCTTGTTGGAGGCCATCACTCTAAATCAGTATCATAAAGCAAATCTGGATACTGGTTTTGACTCTTTAAATTATTCACAGTCAATGGTGACCTTCCAGGTTCTCTGTTCAGCATTTCACTGTCTCATTGTATTGAAAAGATATTTTCCTTGACCTTTGCAAAGTTTCCTTCTGTGCTTGTATCTTGATAGAAAATATAGATATCTACAGCAGATACAAAGAGAAAAAATCAAATTCCAAGGTATTTTTTCACTTCTCTGAAAAGAAAAAAAAATCTCAAACATAAATTCTTAATGCTTTTTTTAAAAAAATTAATCATTTATTGAACAGCATGTGCTTATTAATAAATTACAAGGCAACCAGATGTAGAAGTCACTTTCAATGTGTTGTTGAAGGTGTTTATGTTAATGAACACAAGCAGAAGACTTTTTAGATGTTTGTTTGCATGGAGTAAATACTAAAATAAGGCCATGCTAAGCAACTTTGAAATAGAAGTGATGGATAATTCCCTCTCGTTCTTAAAGAACATCTGGCAGTATTTGTTCATACACACTCAAGGTGACCTTTCCTCATAAGAAGTGATTTCCACTCCCCAGTTTGCAAACCAATTGTTTGCCAGCCCCTCATTCTGTAAAAATTACAGGAGTCATACCCAGACACTGAATTGATATAAACAGTATCATTTTAATGGCAGAAGTATTTTAATTGTTCTATGAAGACAATATTAAATCACAAACTTATTTCTTCTTTTACTATCTTTCACATACCAGAAAGACCAACTGAGCATTCAACCTAACAGAAGCTTACCATCATAATGGTGGTGAGGAGAAAAGCACAGTGCTCCTACCTAAAGGAATAGGAAAGCAGAATTCTTCAAAAGTGGTGAGTTTCAGCCTTGATTTGCTTATTTCAGCATAATAGTTGAAGGAGGTATCTCTGATCTTACAGGTCTTTTGGAAGTACACTTTAATCCCCAAGACAAACTCAGTTTTATCAAAGTAGAGCGTGAGGGACAGCAGAAACTTCTGCTGCACGTGGACACAGGTAGTGACACCAGCAATGCCCAAGTGCCAGTATTTAGCATGGATACACACAGTCAGGCCTGTATGCAAAGTAAATATGAAAGTATAGAGGTTTCAGGTGGAGCATTACCTGGCACAGTACATAAATAAGTGTACCAAGTATTGTACATAAAAGTAGTTACACAAATGTCTTATGCTGAAATTATAGGCACACAGCAACCTCAACTGAGAAATCTTCCAAATAGTTTTGGCAGCATGGTTTGCATCCCTTCCTACAGACAGGTTTACATCTCTTCACAGGCCTTCAGTTAGTTCAGACCTGTTTGTTCCCTGGAGCAGGGATTCTTTTGTATGCTAAATTTGAGTACATGGGTATTTTTGGTAGAAATATTATACCTTCAAGATATGCAGGCCTCAAGTATTCAGGATGCAAATGAAAATGGTATCTTTTGGTACAAACCATACTCAAGGTAGTTGTATTGGAGACCGAGATAATTTCGTCCCTTCGGTGTAATTTTTTTTAACATTACAAAACTGGGCTACAGCCCAGTTTTCCTCCTCCAGGTGACAGTTGGCTAATCCAAGCCATGATCTGTGCCATCTCCTTGTACTTCATTCTAGCAATATAACAGAGTGGATTTCTCAGGTGACACATCTACCAAGGCAGAAGTTTTCTTGCCTCTGCTGCTAACATTTGTGACAAATCTATTTATTTTGTAGATCTCGAAGCAAGACCCGAGGGGCATCTGATCAAGCCACCTCAAAACTGGAAAAAAAAAATAAAGAGGTTGAAAGGCAAATCTCTTATTCAGTACTGTACGAAGCCACACCAGCTATGCTTTACAAAGGGGGAGGAGGATTGCTCCCTTTTCCTTTTTGAAATCACAATATTAATATAAGCTGGGTCAAACTAATGTTATAATGTTATATCTTGAAATGTAAATTGCAAGCTTGCAGAAGGGAACATTACAAAAACATAGTCACAATAAATTAGTTGGATTTAGAAGCAATTACATGTGGTATATATCCTATCATTCATATACTTAGAAAAAGATGAATTGCACACCTATTCATTTTTGTCATAGCAGTTCAAATTCATGCACATAATTTTAACAATGGCCTGGTATACAATATACTAGAATTTGGAATAAAATTCCCTAAGAAATAAGCTGCAATTCATTCAAGTTTGAAAATCAAAGCCTTCAAATTACCAATTCTGCTTTGAAAATGTAAAGAAGAATGTATATGTATTTTAAAAGAACACATAAATGTCTTGAAAAAAGTGTATTTTAACAGATTGTATGGGTAGGCATACAAATATGAAATTACCAAGGAACATAAGTTTCTTGGTATTTGCCATGAAGATAAAGCCAAGGCAAAAAAAAAGGTATTTTCTCATAAAGAATTAAATTAATGGAATCTACCTGAAATGACTATACCTGCTTGGGTTGGTGCATTCTGAAAGTCTTCACCCAAATGTTGCTGCCAGTTGCAAAGCTTTGTGCTATTTAGAACTTATACCTAAGACCTAGCTCAGTGTTCTCTGTTGAATAATAACTGAGTCATTTAAAGAAAGAGGAAAAAAAGTAAGAAACCAGGGAGGTTTGGGTGGTGGTGTTTTGTTTTTGTTTTTTTTTTTTTAAATAATGAAAGGTAAAAGAAAAGTCAATGAAGGCTTTTAGAAGGGAAAGGTTTTTTATGAATGAGTGTTCGTTTCTCGTGTACCTGCCCCTCCGTGAATAAAGTTTACATGTGTTGTGTGGCTAGCTCCAAAGAAGCAAGAAGCACTCCAGCAAATTTCTAAGAAATGTAATCTGATTTTTTAATCCTATTCCTATCAAAGACAATAATATAATCAAGATATTAACAGCTATGTGTTATTTCATTCTTTTATAGCCACTTAAAGAAATAACCTTGTTGATGGAGCAGAAGGACCAGACAATGGGAGTCATCCCACCCTAAAATTGCTTGTGCAGAGCTGCTGAAGAGTTTAGAGCCATGACTTTAACATTAAAAAGGTGACTCTACATGACATAACAGCTCAATAATGTAACGGTGATTTCTAAGATGCTTGCAGTGCAGAATGAACCTTACAGGTAAAAAACCTGCCCCAAAGCCATTTACTTCCTTTTATATTAGTAAAGGCTGTTTTTTCATACCCTAATAGAATAGTGAGATTAAAGTTATGACAGGAAACCTCTCTTCACTTTGGGAAGTTATAGCAGGAAGAGTGATTCTCACAGTCATTCTGAGAAAAAAAAAAAAGTGATGTTCTCTGAAAGACAGGAGCTAGATTAGATTTCCAACTCAGAGAATTATCGCATTAGTTACTTGTGTGAGAGCTTCCCTGTGCAACCACAAATCCGCACTCCTGCTCTCCCTCTTCCTTGCCTCCTAATGAAAACCATGCAGCTATGGGACATTTTTCTTTAAATAAAACCTGCAGTTAGTTTGCAAACACACACACAGACTCCTGTGTATCTTGGTATTTCCATGTACTCCCAGTACTCAGCTTTGCATGCAGAGCTTCATTCCCTGTTGAAACTGTCATGACTGTCCCCTTCCATCAAGTGTGGAACATACAAACAGACCATATCTGACACAAACATCTCTCACCAGTCCCAAGGAAGGGGCAGGAAGTGCTGGGCAGGACACAAAAGGGATCTGTAACACATGTATTTGATTTACAATCTCTAGAGAACTAGAGAGTGAAATCCATCAGGAAGTAGCAGGACTGGGCCATGCCCCCATCATGGGCTCTAGAAGATGAGCCTGGCTCAGCCTGTCACTGAGCCCCAGCGCTGGTGACCCATTCCCACAGCCTACTCTGTCTCCCAAGGGGTCACTTGGTTGGGAAAATTTCTTAGACCAAGAAATGCTAGGAAAAGCATCTCCATTTTAGAGCTTCCTCAGTGAATTAAGGGGGGTAATTTTCCCCTTCTCAGAAGGAGTTGTGTTTTGAACCCCTGTAACACAAGGAAGGGGGTTGGTCCAGTGTGTATATTACAAACACCAATACGTACACAACGTTTTGCAGTCCACATGAGCTTCCCTTTAGCAAGACCACCCGAATCACTGCATCAGGCTCTGATGAGCCTCTGTGCTGCTGGGGGCTTAAAGCAGAGCAGCACTACCCCACACCTGTTTTGCATGAAGCTGGGTCAGTCAACAGCAACGAAACAGCAGCATCAGTGCCCTGACAAACTGTGCCATCAGGCTGGCACCTGGATTGGTTTGCAGAATGGTGACCCCCACAAAGAGACGCTAGTCTGCAGATCATCACTAACTGCTAGAAATACACTTAAACTGCATATAACCCTCTGAAAGCACTGTGATTTTCTGCTGTTATCAGATCACTTGACATTGCTTACACCAAAACAGCTGAAGAAAACAAAATCACAAACAATGGTCATCATCACAACTAGGCTTCATGAACGAAGATTTGGGAAGGGCTCTACCCCCATTTGCTGCAAGCACACTGGTGGCTAAATAGGCCAACAAGAGATAGACAAATCCGGTTGCAAAAGGCACAGCAGAAAGACTCCTCAAGTGGTATCGGCAAGACACGATTCTTTCTGCATTGTCTTTTCTCCTCAAGAGTGATCCTGCGTGTGTTCTCAAAGGAGACAGCTGCGTTATAGATGGTGTGTCTCCAGACCTCCTGACTGGAAGCCAGAGCAGACCAGTTATGTTGATCAATATGGCCGACGTTGAGACATTGTTTCAGGGAGTCCTTGTATCTTTTCTTCGGGGCTCCTCTCTTTCGACAGCCAGTGGCAAGTTCACCATAAAGCAAGATCTTAGGGAGGCGGTGGTCCTTCATCCTGGAGACGTGCCCTGCCCAACGCAGCTGTGTTCTCAGCAACATGGCCTCAATACTCGTGACTGCTGCTTGTTCTAGAACAGACGTATTAGTCACATAATCTGACCAGTGGATGTTTAGGATTGTGCGGAGACAGTGCTGATGGAAGTCTTCTAAGAGTTGCAGGTGGTGGCGGTAAATGACCCATGATTCAGATCCATATAAAAGAGTGGACAGCACAATGGCTCTGTAAACACTTATCTTTGTACTTTTCTTCAGGTGTTTATTTCACCAAACTCTTTTATGGAGTTTTCCAAAAGCACTGTACGCCTTTGCTAACCTGTTGTCTATCTCTCCGTCAATCTTACCATCCCAGGAGATAAGGCTACCTAAACTGCTGGACTGATTTGAGCTCTGATTGGCCAATGGTGATATGGGGATGATGGAAAACTTCCTGAGGTGCAGGTTGATAGAGAACTTCTGTCTTCTTTAAGCTGACTTCCAGCCCAAAAAGCTCAGCAGCCTCAGCAAAGCAGGATGTTAAACGCTGCAGAGCTACTTCTGTGTGGGCGAGGAGGGCGGCATTGTCAGCATAGAGCAGCTCCCGGACAAGATGGTTTAAGGTCTTAGTGTGGGCCTTCAGTCACCTTAGGTTGAATAGGCTTCCGTTGCTACGGTATCAAATGTAGATACCATCTTCATCATCGAGGTCTGCCGTGGCCCTTTGGAGCATCATGTTGAAAAAGACTGTGAACAGACTAGGTGCAAGAATGCAGCCTTGTTTCACACCACTGGATATTAGAAAGGACTCAGAAAGTGCATTGCCATATCTGACTTGGCCGTGCTGATCCTCGTGGAGTGAGATGATCATTTTAAGGAACTTGGGGGGACATCCTAAACATTCCAAAATCTGCCAGAGACCTTTTCTGCTCACAGTATCAAAAGCCTTGGTGAGCTGAACAAAGGTTACATAGAGACCTTTGTTCTGTTCCCTACACTTCTCTTGCAGTTGTCTGAGAACAAACACCATGTCTGTGGTGCTCCTGTTGGCTCTGAAACCACACTGGCTTTCAGGTAGAATTCCTTCTGCTATAGCAGGTATTAGTCTGTTCAAAAGTATTGCCAGGATTTTGCCAGCAATGGAGAGCAGAGTAATACCACGGTAATTTGAACAGTCTGATTTATCTCCTTTCTTCTTATACAAAGTGATGACGACTGCCTCACGAAGGTCTGATGGTAGTTCGCCTACTTCCCAACAGCGCACCACAAACTCGTGAAATTTAGCATGGAGTGCTTGGCCCCCATGCTTCCAGACTTCAGGTGGAATTCCACCAACCCCAGCTGCCTTGTCAGTTTTCACCTGCTGTATGGCCTTAAGAGTTTCTCCTAAAGTGGGGGCAGTATCCAATTCATTCTTCACCGGTTGCTGTGTAATGCACTGAATTGCTGAGTCTTGAACTACATGGCTAGTACTGAAAAGAGTCTGCAAGTGTTCAGACCATCGATTCAGAATGGAGGTTTTATCTGTCAGAAGCATTTGACCATCTGCACTGAGTAGAGGGTTTTGGACCTGGTATGTAGGCCCTGGTATGCAGGCCCATATGCACAAACACTGGTAATGAGCAGTTAATACAAGTTCCAGGATGAAGTAGCTTTGACAGTATTTCAGCTCCTGTGGAATCGCTGCTTCATAAGAGTATATTCCAAGGTAGCTCATTAAAAGAGCACAAATGCTCAAAACTCCCTTAGGGGAAGCAACGCTTGAAGTGAGCCAGGCAGAGGATTCCTGGGTGACACGATGCAACTCCTCCAATGCATGCATCCCCCATGCACACACAAAGCTGTGCCCCTCAGATTGGAGGTCTGTCCATGACATTTGGACCATGTGGCAAATTAAAGTCTTGGATGCCTTGTGGGATAGAATCCCTGGAGGTAAAAATCCAGCAGTTTCAAGGACTGAATCAAATAGTTTGTGTACAGTCATGACAAAAAATTGATCTTAATCAAAATGAAATAATCCTCTTGAAGAGTTCAGCATTCATTGCTAGGGGAACACTGCTGCTGTCTTGTCAAGTTGTTAACTGGCCTTCTACAGAGAGAGGCCAGTGATCCAGTCCTCTACAACACGTCATGGAGTGAAATAAATTCTTTTTCAAAATTAGGAATTAGTATTCACAATATTTTTTCTAATTTGCAGAGAGATGACTACTCTTAGAGCTTGGCTTTGAGATGCAGGTAACTTCTTACCTTCTCTATGCTACAATGCAAACAGCAAATCTACTTCTTTGCAATTTATGTTGACCCCTTCTGGATCCCTCCCTGGATGCCAGGCTCTATTATTTTGTATCTTAGTGGCACTAAGCTATACAACAGAGGTTATAGAAAATATGGACTTCATATGCCCCATCAGAAACTACAAAATTATGTCATAAACAGTTTTTGAGTTTTCTTAGTTGAACATATTAAACACTGCCGCTTTTTAAAAGAAAACAGTTCTTTTAAGATTATAAACAACATACTTTCAAAATGACTTGGAGAGCAATAAAAGCAGTAGTTAGAAGTGTGTTCATATTTTTATTGAAGTAGTGCTTGACAAGTGCACATTAGAAGAGTAAAGGCTTTTTTCCAAAACTTACAGTTATTTAAACAGAAACCAATCACACATGTACTCCTTCTCCTATTTTTGCAGTTGAACCTCAGGATAGGTATTGAATCCAAGATGGACATGCTGCTGGACAGTGGTAGCACCTCTGGGATAATGTATTTAAGAAGGGAAAAAAATTATTGGGCAGAAGCAAGTTGCAGCCAGAGAAGGGTGGAGTGAGAATGTGAGAGGAACACTTCTGCAGACACCAAGGTCAGTGAAGGAGCAGTGGGAGGAGGTGCTCCCCGTGCCAGAGCTGAGATTTCTCTGCAGCCTGTGGTGAGGCAGGATGTGCCCCTGCAGCCCATGGAGGACCACAACAAAGCAGAGATCCACCTGCAGCCTATGGAGGACCCCACACTGGAGCAGGTGGAGGTGCCCAAAGGAAGCTGTTATCCTGCAGGAAACCCACACTGGTGCAGGCTCCTGGCAGGACCTGTGGTCCCGCAAGGGAACCACACTGGAGCAGTCTGTTCCTGAAGGAATGTACCACATGGAAGGGACCCCATTGCAGCAGTTCATGGAGAGTGGCAGCCTAAGGGAAGGACTCACTTTGGAGAAGTTCGTGGAGGATTATCTCCTGTGGAAGGGGACCCCACGCTGCAGCAGGGCAAGAGCGTGAGGAGTCCTCCCCGAGGAAGAAAGAGCAACAGGGACAATGTGAGATGAACTGACTGCAGCCTCCATTCCCTGTCCCCCTGTGCTGCTGCTGGGGAAAAGGTAGAGAGCTGAATGAAGCAGAGCCCAGGAAGAAGGTAAGGATGAGGGAAAGGTATTTTAAGATTTGTGTTTATTTCTCATTAACCTATGCTGATTTGATTGGTAATAAATTAAACTGATTTCCCCAAGTTGAGGCTGTTTTGCCTACAACTGTCATTAGTGAGTGATCTCTCCATGTCCTCATCTTGACCCATGAGCCTTCCATTATATTCTCTATCCCCAGTCCAGCTGAGGAGTGGAGTGATGGTGATGCTCTGGTGGGCACCTAGCATACAGCCAGTGTCAACAAACCACAAACAGCAGAGAGATTCCAGATTTCCTCCAAATTTCCATCCTTAGTAGTTTCATGTTCAAACATAACATGGCAGGTTATTTCCTCATACCATTTTGTTGATCCTCAGCTACCTCTGTGTCTTAACAGGCTCAAGTAAGTCCTTCATGAAAGCGGACAGCTCTGCCACACTCTCCAAGTGCCCATGCAGAGCTCTTCCCAAAGCGGTGGAGTTACAAGGGTAAGGTGTCATTTCCAGAGGGTCTTTCTCAGTGCAGGATTTTATCTTGGGAATGGTAACACTTTCGAATTACAGGGCCACACATTGCCTGCAAATAATGCAGCATTACTCAAATAGAAAGCAAATCAAAGCAAAGATCATGGCCTGTAACAACTGCCAGGTCTACACCAGAACATGAACATGCTTCCCAAGTATTATATACAGCAACTGGCCTTCTACAAACAGAATACCAGCTACTAACAAATATTGACCAATGCCTGGCCTGGCAGGGATATTTTACAGTCTGATAAGAAGCACCAACACATTGTGGAGTAAATAGATCCCTGTTTTCCTGAGGAGAGTAGATCGAAAGGTGAAGAACAAACATTTCAGTGAGTCACTTCCTGTGTTAGGGAAATGTGAACCTACAGTCTAAAGGTTCAATGCTGACACAGTTCAGGGTGTGACTTTTCTTAACAGCAAATCACAGAATGAGCTTGGAGTTTACTTAAGAGGCAATAACTTCTGTTTGAATGCTGCTGACTCCTCCAGGGCCAGCACATGCACATGCTGCATCAAAAAACCTGGATTCAGTAGGTGTATTTTCATGATACTTAACCATGACAATTAACTCATATGATTTTCAAATCAAAGGATTACATTTTATCTACCACAGTTCTTTATTTTTTCCATGCCAATAAAAAAACAAATTCATATACTCAAAAAAAAGAGCTTTGTGTTTGTCTTCTCAAGATACAACTATCGCCTGGTTAGAAGAATTCCAGTCTCACTATCCAAGTTATGTCCAATTGGTATCTTATCTTCTAGTGACTAGTTCTCAAAACAAAACAGAAAACAAAGACAACCCAATTGCTGACCACTGTTTTGAAGAAAATTATGTAATCTCATGTCAAAGCATGAAATTCCCTCTTGGAGTCCCTGTACATAAATCTTTTTATCTTTATGTGAGGAACAAACAACGGGCATAAAGTGCTGGAAATGAAAACATGATACGCTTTGTATAGAAAAAATGATGGGAATAGAATGAAACTTCAAGTTATTGCATATTAAGCTCAGGTACAATAATTCAGTAAGGTATTCAAAATTTTCCTGACACTTGGTACCACGACGGTGTCAGGAGAAGTACTTTGCAGATAATATATATCTTGTTACTGCATTCAACTTCAGCTCCTGTGGTAAAGACAGCTAAAATGCTAACTTTAATAAATGACCATCTTGGGATGGCACGTTATCTGATGTAAAGCAGACTGACCAAGAACTGAGACATTTCATTCCTCAAGTAACCTTCTGCAGCAATTGTGTTCAACAATTCACTTGTAAATACATTTTTCAATTGCTTCCCTAACATGCAGAAACTGTGTCATAAATGAGGGCTCCTGATGATCTGCTGAGTCCTGTCACCTTTCTGAAGCACTAGAATCAACACATCCCCAGTGTGCCAGGCACCATAGGTCACATGGCCATATATTTCTGGAAGAAGTGGGAAAGATTCATTTTCTATTTCATTTCTCAAGTATAATGTTTTATTTCCTTTCATATGCCAGTCGCATTCATCAGCTAAGACAAATTCCCTGCTTTGCCCTGACCCATCTGCCTTCACTAAAAATGTAAGCCTGCTTTTATTTTTGCTTTGCCAAACAAATTCCTATTACTTCCTGGCATGAGGTCATTCCAGGCAAATACTGGTACATCATCTCTCTACCCTCCTGTCACCTGCTACTGCAGACTCATACTTAGGATTCTGTATGCAGGCACTGATGGGCAATAATACATAACTTCACTGACCCATATTCTTTGTGAAAATGGCAGACCTTTTCAGGCAGTGGAAAGCAATCCATTTCAACAGCTAAGAGCTTGACCAAACATCTTTAATACCACTACTTTCTTTAAAAAAAAATATTTAAAAAGTCTATAAATGGGAATATTTTAAAGACATTACTCTAGAGTGTACTGTTTTCAAAGTTCATGAGCTACAAGCTCTAAATAATTAAAAGACATTTTATCAGCAGTTTCATTTTGTTTTAATGAAGATATATTTCCCATCAGGGTAACAAAACCAACAATATTCACTGAAACAACAACTACAGTTTCCTGTATTAACCTGACAAGGAAGAAGGTATTCAGCATCAAACAGCCCTGTCATTTCTTTCTCTAGAGGAATAACTTTCTAGATGCATTACCAATAGGCAAGGAAAACTGCTTTACAAAAAGAGGTTTATTTACACTGCTGAGAAATTAAGCCAAAAATGAAGTAACACTGTCTGTGTTAAGCAGAAATGCATTTGTAAAACACGCATTTATAAAAAAGTGCAAACAAGCCACAATTCACAGGCTTCCTAAAAGCTTAGGATATTAAGGCATTACAAAAGAGATGCCAGTAGTGCTGGCACTCACAAATAAATGTAGGGTTATTAGACTAAGTTTTCAAAGCCTAGATGCTTACAAGGCACATTCTTCCAGCCTTTTAAAACTTGTTCTAAAAAGTAACTCTCCAAAATAGCCATTGGGCCCTAATATCCTACAGGCGGAAGTAGGGAGTACAAACCCATAATCTCCCCACTTCATCTGAAATGTAATTAATTAGAGGCCTCAAGCCAATCACAGACAAAAACCCGTTTATGTGGAAATTCCCCCTCTAAGAAGAGACAGGTATAAACTTCCTGATTCAGCAGATAAATCAATGCAGAAAACAGCCTACAGACAGATCTCACGTCACCCTCAAATGCTTACTGGGGAGCAGCAGAACATTCAGGCTCCTGAACTTCAGTTCATTTAACATTTTCCCTTAATGAGATGAAAAATACTTGCAACATTTACAAAGTGGACGAACACTCCAAAATTACACCTACAGACTGTGGGTTTGGCTTAACAGGATAGTTTCTCACCCTGCTTATTACTCCTAAATATGCAGTTAAACTGGGCTTTAAAAATACGTTTTAGTATTTCTTCCATATTAACTTGGGGAAAGAAATAGTCCCTAAAAAGTACTTATAAATGTCATTAGAAAGCCATGATTTATAAGCTAACACTTTTCAGGAAAAGCAACCAGAAGTTTGTATCTGTAAAACAGACCTTGTTTAGTAACAGGAAGCATACATGGAAGAGCATGGGGAGTCTCCGGCCTTTCTCTCAAAGAAAAGAGACAACCTCTGGACCACAGGAAATAATACAAGTTTTAGAAACTCCCAGTGGTATGAGTGAAAACACTTCAAATAGATGTCTAAGCCCTCAAAACAATGTTAAAGGACAACAGATGTTCTCCCTCCCCACTAGCTTGTTCGAAGACTCATGCACTCCCTAGGAGAAGTAATCTATTTGCACTGATTAAAGTGGGTATTCAGATCCAGATTCATACAAACAGAAAATTAGAGGAATAGGTGCATAAGGAAGGACAGGCTGTGCCTGTCCTCTTCTTGCTGGAAAAAAAAAAACCCCTCTCAGAATATGTGAAGCTAATGGAAAAATACAGACCTTTGAATATACCTTTTCTTCAGACTTAATATCTTTATAATGCAAAACAGAGGTTAAAAAAAAAAGAAGCAAGTCTTAAATTTAGGCTGAAAACTACTTTGGGAATTAATTTTTTCTTTTGCTGTGTTTTTTGTGATACATAGCTGACATATCGGGGCCTTGGCTGATACGCTGCCAAAATAAAACATAATTATCATTATAACTCCTACCATTATAAGTCAATTCTGAAATTAAATCAGCAATTCAGATTCATCTTATGGTCAAGCATTCTTAAGCAGAAGCCTTTGCCCCTAACCATCTCCACTAGGCAGTATTCCTGTTAAATAAAAATGATGACAACAGTATAGGCCCAGATGTGGCCATGAGAAACTAGAATGACACATGGGTATCAAAATCACAAAAGCAAAACCCCAGAGCCTTATTTCACATCAGCAAGTAGCTCAAATGCCAGGCATTAGCCTAACCATTGATAATTTTATTCACAGTCTCATTAGGTAAAAGACATCAATAAGGCTGGGAGCAAGATCAAAACCCAGCCCAAGTCATTAGGCTAAAAATAATTAGCTGTGATTAGGACGATGTTCCTTATTTTTCCACAAGTGATACAGGCTTATCAGAAGTGCTGCATGCTCCGTGATGGTCCTTAGCAAAGACTAAGCCAAGTGGCTGAGGATCTCTTCTAAGTTTAGGAGCTACGAATTTGAATCTTTAGCTAAACCTGAGTGTAGAACAAGTTTCTTGCACCTTGGACAACTACTGCAAACGATGTGGAAAAATAAGCATGGAGATCCTACCCCCACCAGCATCTGGAAGGACAGGAGCATTGCCTGCGGACTTCGGTACTTGGGTACTGAGCTCACGTGTCAGCCTAAGGGTTGAGGATGCTCTGACAGAAGCTTTGCACAGCCTGACCAAGTACCAAAATCCCCTTTAAATTGTTGCACAGCATCTTCAGTGCCTTAACCTTTGCTCATCAGTTCTGTAGCCCACAGAGCCTCTCACAGCACTTTAATCCTTCTCCTAAGCAACAGAAGGGTTTTTCTTTTTTGCTGCTCTTCTGTTGTTCTTCTTCCACATACATTCTTGCACCTGGCAAGCCCTGTAACGGGCAGCCTCTCTAGAACCTGGAGATGTTCCCACTGGCACAAGATTCACCTCTTATTTATTCCCTTTTGCCGCTGCCTTGATTGCAGCCTTTGGTTTATATTAGGGGGCCCCGAACACAGTTTACCAACAAACCAGTACACAGCAGCTGCCTCAGATCAAAGCCTTTTCTAATCAGCACCAACTGCATTCATCACAAACAGGAAAAACCTAACAGTGAGTTTGAGCAGGCCAAGGTGAAAACCAAACTTACTAATGGAAAGATATTATAGAGGGTTTCACCTGCTGAACTGGATCCAAGTGAATCCAGCTATTTGAAGTAAGGTCCGAACTACAGGAGTTTTTTGTTAATATACTGAAGATGACCTACTTTGCCACTTCTTCTCTGCATGAATGTAAATTCATAACCATGATCACCAATCAGAGCAACTACAATGGGTTGTAGTTTGAACTCGAATTAGTAGAGATAAACTGACTTGCAAACTGTTTTTCTCTCATAACTTCAAATAACAATTAAAAATGTTTTGTTGTGAGAAGTCTAACATCTGAAGTATTGCACAAACCATAATCTCAAAGGCTGACCAATTCACAATGAGCTGAACATTTCAGTAAAAATCTTATAGCAATATACTTCACTCACTCAAACAATTCTATACTCTCTTTCAGCTTAATTTTCATCAAAACTGAAACTTTTGAAAGCCAGGAAATGCACTATCTTAAGACACAGCCCATATGCTCCTCACCCAAGAAGCAGCAGAAATTATCTGCAAACACAGGAACTGTCGTCACCATACAAAGGGCCATGTGGTGAAAGCAAAACTAAGTCTGACAGCGATGCAAGGGGCTCTTGAGGATCTTGCTGTTAACCTACACTGGAGGTAAACTGGGACTGACTGGCCTCTGTCCCTATTCCTGCCTGTTTGGTCCCGTGCCTCCCTAGCCCTCCTATTTCTTTCTCTTCCTTCCTCTGTGGGATTTTCCAGTGTGTAACTGTAGCTCACAGTGCTACAGACTTTAATAATTCTGTGCCAGTAACCCATGATCACAGCACTTTTGCAGCAAGTCTCCATTGCTTCTGAGCAAAGAGCACCTACCTATACACATCAGGAAACCCAGGCTCTCTTGTCAGGATTACCATTTTTAGAAAACAACTTACAAGTACACTAGGAAATATCACTGAGATTAAAGTAAAATACTGGAGTTGAAAAGAGCAAACAGCACTGTGTGTCAAGTCTATACTCTATATTTATAAGCTATAGTTAAATACCACTTTCTCCTGCTAAACCTCCGACTGATCCAAACACCCCACCATACAACTTACATAAAAGATTTTATGAATTACAATTTCAAATGTAGTATGTTGACTAGAATTCATTAATATATACTTAACATATATACATGTAATATAAAAAATATGAATATAACATATAAATAACATATAATGTTATTCATTTACTTTGCAGGAGAAGAGCTGAGAAACAGTTTTTCAGTTATGAGAATGAGGGAAGTAAAGCAATACATTCTCATTTTAAATTTGATTTGACTATTGCTACCCTTAAACGCACTTAAACTGACTCTGTACAATTATGTATATTTATTGAAAATGACTGACAATTTTCAATCAATAAATTTACTACATTGTGCAATCCTTCCACAAAACTGTTAACTAAATATGAATTTTCAGAGACTGGCACAGAACCAGTTCCTTGATAAAGGCATTCAAAATAGTTCTGCAGTTGAAAGATGCAACAGAGCAAAACCACAGTACTTAATTAAAAGGAGAAAAAAAAAGAGAAAAAGGAGTAAAAATGAAAGGACATTTGAAAGCAAATTTCATCCTTCAACTAACTCAAGAAATAATGAGAAAAAAAACAAAAGGGAAAGCAAACAACTATCTATCTGTATACTGACTGTTCATCCAGTCTCAACATGAACTGGATGTCAGAGACATTCAAAAACTTTTTAACAGAATGAAAATAACAAATGCTAACAATTCAGACTATATCACTGTCTTAAATTAAAAACCAGCCAGAAATCCCAGTTTTTCAACTGAAATTTATGGTTATAATATACCAGAACCACCACAGGATTACTTAGAGACAGGTATATCAGCAATTACGATATGTAAAGCAAAGTGAACAAATATAGAGAGATAAAATTTAATTTTAAAAAATGTTATCAATAAAGTATGAAAGGGTAGAACACAAAGCCAGCTTTAATTTTTGTAAAATATATCAGACAACTGAAAGGAAGGGAGTATTTTTGTAAATTTATGGGCCTGGGATAATATACTACTGAAATAACTGATCACTGCTACGAGATTGCACAGGGAAGGCTGAAGGCGAAGAGGTTCCGAAATTGACTTGAAGTAAAAAATCCACAGTTTTGGACTATGTAATTTACATATTTACAAAATCACTTAAGCTTGAAATTCAACTCATCATTTGTGCCTAGATTTTCCATGCAAATTCTGAGTACATATTACTTAAATATTCTTAATGTAAATCTATACCAACTTTTATGCTGTATCACTTCAGTAATAAAAAACAATTCATCCAAAATCCTGAATAAGTATTTGGAATACAGGGAAAACCTTGGTTCCTCAGAGGTCAACAGCACAATTCCCTAGTATGGTTAAATTCACAGTATGGTATGGTTAACATGCATGTTTAAGATACTCATACTTGATTGTGTAAATGAAAAAGCCTAAATGTCAACTCAAACATCTAATTGTAAATGGAAACTCACTCCCTGAAGGCATAATCTTTCACTTCCACATATTAACACAAAAATAAAGATCAAAGGCAATGAAAAAACAAACCAGAAGGCCGTGCAGTTTGAAGACCAAATATTTCTTTACTTCAAAAATATGTCTTTATATTCAAATTCCAAGTTGCTGCACTGTAGTAGGAATATGCAATCACAAATTTAATTTATCTTGATCATTTGCATTCCCTGTCACACTGAGCTCAGGCAAAACATTTGGTTTTCAGTGAAGACCTCGGTTACCTGGTCTTCTGTCTGGGTTCATTATAATGCAAAACAGCCAAGAAATAAGCCTCGGGGTCATGTAATCCATGCTTCACTAAACCATGAATTGCCTCATGATCGAACTCGATCTGATAATGAATAAATCTGATCACCATTCATCACAAGAACTCTTCAGAGTATATGTGGAATTTTTAAAATTTTCTTATAAGGTGAACACACAAAAAGTACAGCGGTTGCACAACTGACTTTTCTTGTTAAAATCTTGCAGAACTTAAGGTCAGTTTGACAGTTAACTATGTAAAAGCTGAACCAAAACTGAAAGAAATTAAGAATACTGAAAATTTAAGTTTTTAAGCAGGATTAATCCTTTGGCATACCTCTCATCATTCTCCTTGAGTGGAGAGGCTGGTTTTCATTCATAAAATAGCACACGTGAAAAATGCTTGATGATGTTACAATTCAGCAGTTAAATACTGTCTATCACTGTTTGCACACTTCAATCCCTTTGGACATGGACAAGCAATGATTCAAAAACCAGTAAATATCACAATCTTAATTTAATCTCTGGTAAATTAACTCCTAAAGAAGTTCTTAAAACTAAGGTATGGCCTCCACATTATTAGGTAGCAGGACTCTTCTGCATTGGTTGCAACAAAGATGGCTTTTTTTGCAAGTTTCTGTGGTAAATACTTCAAGCAGGAGGTACTGGCAGTCTTCTTACTATTTCCATAGCTATCTTTAGATAGGCTTTAGCCTGTAAAAACAGAAACATATATTTAGCACCTTTCATTTCTATAAAAAGGAACATTTTACATCTCATTAGTTATCTGTTCTTTCACACACCTTCAAAGAAAACCAAAGATATTTAAATAAATGGGTTCAATTTAGTCTGTTTTCCGGAAAAATGATGCATTAATACATAAAATAAGTACAAGCATTATTTAAAATACTGGGGGAGAGGGAGTTTTTAAAATTTAACTCAGTTATTATTCTAAGAATAGAACTTGACTGAACAATTTGTCTTTAAGAGCAAACAGAGTCAACAGTCTCCTGGAAGTGTTGAGGAGGAATAAGACTCTTTAGTCCCACAGGTACTATTAATTATAAACTTCCCTGACCATGACAACCATGCAAAGGACAGAGAATCAGAGAAAACAAAAACATTCCAAAAAAATTTTTTTGAGACAATTAATTACAGACTAGACTGCACTACATAATTTCCTATTCAGACTTTTAAAATTAAAGTATTTTCAAAAAAAAGAAATCTTTCCCAAAGACTGAAGTGGGGTTTGGGAGCAGGGGAAGGACTCCTCTCTCTGAGCAGCGACAGAAACTACAACTGACCATAACCCCCATTCCCCGTCCCCCTGCACCACTGGGGGGGAGGAGGAAGAACACAGAAGGAGGGGTGGGGGGAAGGTGTTTTTTAAGACTGTTTTATTTCTCACTCTTTGGCTCTTATCCTATTAGTAATATTTAAGTACTATCCTGACTTTGAGTCTGTTTTGCCCATGAAGGTAATCAGTCACTGACCCCTCCCAGCTCTTATCTCAACTCATGAATCCTTTGCTGTTTTTTTCTCTCTCCTCTGTCCGGTTGCAGAGGGAGAGTGAGAGAGTGGCTTTAGTGGGTACCTGGTATCTGGCCAGGGTCAACCCACTACACCAACCTACTTCTCCATCTTCTCAAGTAAGTCTGAATATGGTGCCCATATTGACAACTTTCCCTGTTTTACTAGAAGAAATTCCTACAATAACCCCAAATGCACTGATCCTTCCTGCCTCCTGCAGCATTCTCAGACAGCTCTAACCATGAATTAGACCTTGTATCCTTGATGAGCCTTTAAAATAGGAAACGAACTGACACATGCCAGAGGTCAGAGCTTGAGGGGAAGGGAGGGGAGGTTGGTAGCTCCCACTAACTCCCACTGTCACCGGTCTGAACCAGGTGTCAACCTTTTGCAGGGCCACGTACTATTCACGTCTCCTCTTTTCTAGGGATTGCTCCTAGCATGTAGGGTTTTCTTTTCTGGCACTGCCAGCCCCAGCATCTCACAGTCTCAGGGCTCACATCACCTTAAAACTAAAGCAGTGTAATTTTATGAGTTTGCAAGGAAGGCAGACACCAAGGTAGAATTGTTTTCTCCCATATGCATGACTTTGTGGCAAGAACTGTAGAATGAACTATAGAACTTAATTCACAACCATGAAATTAAAACACCTACGGCTACAACTGCAGTGCAGTTGGGTAACACAGCTTGTGTGTAACACCCACCTCACTCAGATACTAATTCCCTGGGTGGTCCAGCTACTCCCCAACTAACCACTCTCCTAGATAAGATAATGGACTAATTTGAAATAAGGTGACTGACTGAAGTCAAGCTGCCTTTGCAGTTAAATGTTTGACTAATTGGTCTAGGAGCACTCCAGGTGGGAATTTTGAACTCTCTTGAATAGTCTCGCAGGCAGCTCCCACTTTGCACAAATCAATTCATGCATCTTAACGAGTCAATTAACAACCTGCATAGAAAATCTGGACCCTTCTAGAGACTGCCCAGGCTGTTTTTCTGCTCCAGAGTTGACCAAACCGTACACAGAATTATAAATCCACCATAAACAGACTTCATTGCTTATATAAATGTTACCCTATGTCAAGATCCCAATAAACTTAAGATTTTTTTCCCCAAAAATACTGTTAATGAGTGTCTGAGTAACAATTTCCCAGTGTACACTGACTCTTATTTGCCAAGCAGCTATCTGCCACTTTGCAACAGGAGGTTCCTGATACAACTCCTTGTAGCCAGTATGCCAGTGTTACCCAGCCCTACAGTTATCAACAACTGGTCTTACCTGCTAAACATCCCTTTTTTTCTGTTTTCCTAGACCACTACTTTGTCTTTTGAACAGACTAGTATCTCATACAAGTCAGTAGAGAATCCTACCAGTAACCTGGCTTCAACAAAAATCAACTGTTTTGAGCCTTAGTTTCCTACCTTTGAACAAATCCTTTAGCTAGCAGTGAGGGCTTGTCTATCAATCAACATACCTGAAAGGTCTAAATGGAATCTTGGTGACTGTCAATATGCATTACATAAAAACAACCCTACGTGTATTGAATAGTTTCTCCTACTCATGAGCTTTCCAACGTGGCATCTGTAGACAGAGAGCACAGTTCAGCTGGTTACTTCGTCATTACTAAGCAAAACAAGTCAGGCTGCAACTGAAAATGGACAGGGTTTATTATTTCCTTTCTGGGTGGAAAACCAGAAGAGAAAAAGTAAAGGATGAGTTCTTATTCATCACTCACCATTTTCATTTTAATAGGATAAAAGCAAACTTTACAGGTCAGTTATTCCCTTTATGTTTGAAAGCTCTAAAGGAATGGTTTACAGACTTTCTGAAAACCATTTTTTTGCTGATGGACAACTTTATATTCAACAATAACACAGCGGTTATCATTCTCCCTGTTTCACAAGAATGAAGAAGTGCACAGGAAGACAATGTCCTAAAATCAGACCAGACTTGTTTATTATGAACACTGCCTAGACGGCATCTGAGAGGAACACAGGGAGGGGCAGAGGCAGAGGTGGAAGGTGACATTCATAGAGTCAAAAGAGCTGCATAACAGCCATGTGAGAGACTGTTCACCTCTCAGACACTGGTACAAACACTGCCAGAAGTGTACAGTTCTTAGGACCTCCAGGGCACAACCAACAATGAAGTGACTAATGGCAGTATAGATGGTGGAGTAGGAAATGGAGAACTTGCAACGAAGTTCACAGAAATAGACTGAAAAGTCCTACTTAGCCTAAATAATCAGAGAACATCCTGATTCCTTACTCTGTAATGAATCTGTATTTTCATGCGATAATAGACAGGTAGATTTAAACTGCAAGGCTATTTATTAGCTCATCTAATTAAGCCCTACAGTAATCTTAGAGAAATATGAGACTTTCAGTTATGGTATTTCATTCTCCCTAAAAATCTTATCCATGAGGGAAGTATGCATCACTGCTAAGATTACTGCAAACAGACTGCACAGGTCACAGCTGAGACTGCCCTGTTCTCATGGATTGCATTGGATTGATTTGGTTTGACCTGCAGGTTTGCCTTCCACTGAAGTGCAGCTCTTAGCCTGAAACCATCTCACTTTAGTGGCTTCCAGTATGTGGTGCAATTGCCACACAAACACAAAACCCAATTTACAATCAACAAAGTCAAAACACATAGCTGATATGACATTTGCCTTCACGCAAACTACTGCATGCAAACAACTTCAGATCAGCAACTGAGAAAAAGCATACTGATACATCACACAGTTGCAGGCCTAATACACCAAAGAGTATAAATTCCAGTACCAACATGGTTTCTAACTCCTACTGCAAGACTCCAAGATTATTAAGATGCTTTATCCAGCCATCCAAAGGAGAATCTATGCAAGTCCTCACTGTCTGGAATATCAAATGCTGCAGATGCTACTATACCTGTAGAGAAGGAAAAGGAATTTAAATCTGTTCAACTGAGCTGTAGGGCTTATACTTTACTCATTGCTAAAGGAAACTAGCAACCATGAGCAACTAATTAAATAGTGACTATCACATACTAGACTTAGCTGCCATCTACATGAAAATAATAGTTGGTAGCTTTTGTTCTTATTAGCACTCTCTGCTCAACCACAGTTCATTTTCCAGTTCAATCAGATTTTTAAACAACTTTAATTTCCATGGAAATTGCTTGCTACTTTGACACAACTCCAGCCTTCAGTGCATGACTGGAGCTGCCCTCTAATGTCTATATTTTACTGTGGTCAACTCAAAAGGCGCTAAAAGCGTGATGATAAACACAGCTTTAAATAAGCTGCCACTTCAGATAAAAGCTTCATGTCACCCAGAGAAATTCCTGATTGCTGCAAGAGGTCCAGAGCCTTTCCCACTCTGTCCTTCTCTGGGCAGTTCTACCATAAGATTCTTTTTTGCATGTTGGCAGGAGTTGCCAGAAGTCTCAGCTCAGAGAAGAGACTTAATGAGACAATAAAAGTCAATCCACACATTATAACATGAAATTAAAGAGGTGGGTAAGTAAGCTGCATTTATGAAACTAAAATCTTAAAGAAAAACCCCCTAGTGCTCATGGGAAATTTCCTGTTAATCCTACATAATAGCAGTTGCAACAGCCAAGCCACTCTGTGAGGGAGCCTCAGCTGGGTAATACTGATATCCCAAGGTGCCACTATGCATATACATCACTCAGATACCAGACAGACATCTAAAAAGACATCTTGTCCAGAAAACATGGTTAAGTAGAACAGTGCAAATCAAATGCAGCACAGTAACATCCTTCAAACAGACTAACCTACCACTCAGAATTTCCTTCAGTGGAGAGAACCATAAATGAAGTTCCGATAGTGTACTACCTATACCCCGAATGAAGGAATTGAACCTACACATACCAAATGTTACTGTGATCATTCAAAGGAAGTCTTGATAATAAGGCTTATTATAAATCATATCACGCAGCCTTCTTTGGGGTTTGCTTTTCTTTAAAGATATTACACAATAGATTGACCACTCATTAAATGGCATTATTGATGACAGCTAAACACCACCAAACATGATTCTATGATTATTTGTTACCAGTACTTCAATTTTTCTCTAACTATTTCTTGCAAGCTTTAAAAGGCTGTACATTTTTACCCTACTTACACATGACCCTTTCACAGAGTTCTACAGGAAAAGTGTTTCCAAATACAAATTTCAGCCGTCTCTTTGGATGACACCACAGTAAGGCTTATAACATTCTGCTCTAATTGAAAAGGGATTTTTAACCAGACTTATTTTGCTCTGTTATGTCAAACTGCAGATGCCTTGTGTCCCTGCTTTCCACCTGACTGGGCTTTTCCTCTCCCCTTATAGATAGTGTGCAATTTTTTGGACTAAAAATCCTTCACCATTATTATATATGAATATACAAAAGCTGCAAGAGTGCTGAATATATTCCACATCGTTAAATGTGTGCTAGATAGTAACAAAACTTCCCTCAAGAAGTATGTGGGGTCTGTATTATACACTGGTCTTGATCACAAACTGGATATGATGACATTAAGCATGTTTTTCAGCCACAGGTCCTGGTTTCCTTGCTCCAGGACAAGGTTAGCTGTTCTATCCAAGTCATAAATTCCTCACCACACTGCATATAAGTTCGTGCACACATGCAAAAGGCTGTGCAATATGGGGATTCCAACACTCTACCTATATATAATTGTGGTGGGGGAAAAAACAGTTTTCCCCCTGAAGTTCTAAAATGGTAACCCCCCCAGGGGGTGGTTACCCTTGGGGTTGAGCCAATGAGCGCTTCTGCAAAATATAAACATATCACCCAGACTGGAAAAGAAGGTTGTAGTAGTTGTTGTTGTTGGAGAAGTGGCCATGTTCTGAGGCCACGAGGAGAAGAGGCACTGGCTTTGCTTCTTTTCACCTTTCCTTGTTTTCCCAGTATACTCTACCTGATTTTTATGGAACAAGAGGGTGAACTCAGTATTTTTCCTTAATAGATTCCAAATGCTTTCCATAACAACATGTGGCAAGAAAACACTAAGGAACTAACTGACCATTATGAGTTTCCTGGAATTTGATTTTTTTTTCCCCCCCAAAAGCAGTCATCTTCTCTATATTTTGTCATGAAGTGTCACTATCTCTTCAATAACGAAGAAGGGCGAAAAGGTGACATCTAAACTTCATTCTTTCATGACTTCTCTGCTGTCTTGAATACATTATCCCTGATAAACCTTAGAGGTGTATCACCTCTCCTCCACAATATTTTTTTTAAACATCTCATTCCCAAGACAAGATGAGAAACATCTACTGCTGGCTTCAGCCTCCAGCATGTCTCTTCCCTGAAATGTCTATCCCAACTTTTAGGATGTGACTGAACACACCGGTACAGCAAATGTATTTCGTACTTGTTTGAGCTGCTGCTTCAGCCTTAAGACAGGTGGGAGTCTGGTGCTCAACAGTCAAAGACAGCCTGTCTGTTCTACCAAGGTATTAATAATAAATCCACTGTGCCATGAAGGCTGTGGTACACTCAAAAGCTTCTAGCAAGAATTCTGCACAAGATAACCACCACACTCTGGGTTTTGCACTCACAAATGGAAGAGATCTTAGCAACCCCTATCTCTTCTCCCAGCGTTGATGGAAAATTCACTGGGCATTTAAACAACTCATTTGGTGTAACAATGACCGCATTGCAATTAATCATGTTCTGTATGTCTTGCTGTGCTTCTAGTCCTCTTATCTGCAAGCTTCAGGATGCCTCTTCCAAATACCTGTTTTGCTGCTGACTCCTTCCCACGGTCCATAGGAGGTTTCCTACATCTGAGCATAATCAATTTCACCTGGTTTCAGTGACCCCTCACTTGTTTTCCCTGACTACCTTTTACCCTACTTTTTTCCCCCCATTCTACCATTTTAGTACCATTCACGATTTTCCTTTACTAGCTTTAGCTGTTTAGAGACTCTTTTGTATGTTTGAGTGAGCAAAAAAATGAAGCCCTAGGCAGCCAATCCACCTTCACAGCCTTATAGAGGAGAGAAATGCTCAACTAATCTCCAGAAGGATCTGTTAAGTCCTCACTGTTGATTAAACTAAGAAATTATTAGCTTTTTGTAAAGGACCTCTGGTCACTCTCAACTGCTGCGTTAGGCTGACATGCGACTACAGCCATATTCAATTTTCTACAGCACATAACAAAGTTTTGTCAGTGAAGAGTGTTAAGAAAAAGCCACAATTTAAACAACTAAGCTGACAGAAACACTAGCATAGGCAATGTTATACCAAGAGCAAAATCATTTTACCAGCACTGTTTATGTCTCCCTGAGGACTGCCTCAAGCTTCACCAGAAGAGAACTCCAGCCATTAAACCTTCACATCCTTTAGCTATATTGTCAGCCTTTTCCATAAGTAGATTATTCTTGTGTATTCTGTGCCTTCCCTGAGGAATAACTTTCTAAGTTCAAACATGCACAGTTCTACAAGTAATTTTCTTTTTTAGTTGTTAGCAATTTCCTGGTCATTTGTAAAACCTCTTTTCCACTAACTACATTTAAGCTTTAAAATAATGAGTTTACACAACTTTGCTTACACATTTTGAAATTCTAGTGTAGAGTCAGAGCTATACTTTCATATATATGCAAGGCAAGTTGAACCCCACAGCAGACGTGTAAGCAAAAAAAGTATTAACTGGCATATTTTAGAAACATCCTTTATTCTAGGCTTGACAGAGCTTAGAAGGTGTGACTATGCTGGGTTTCTAAAAAGTAAATCACCATCCTTATTCCCTACTGTTGGAATCTGTTGGGTATTATTTCAGGTCTATGATTCTGTATTTGATTTGTGTGTTCTAACAAAATCAGCTCAGAATTTTGCATAAAAATCCCCTGCACATTTAAGAGACAAGAGCAGGGATAATTTCAGCAGATATTGTTCTCTATCTGAAAACTTGTGATTGTTCATGCATGAATAGCCACAATTTTAGTTTACTTGAGAAACATGGTGATGAGTGTCATGTATTAAAGATTAGAATCTGACCTTATATGACCTCTTCCACCATCAGTTATGTACTAAGAATTTGATTTTTCTTTTTTTCTTTTAAAATATAAGAGAACAACAATATTTTTTCTATCTTTAAAATGAGAAGCAAACCAGGGACAAAGGGAAATTCTTTTTTATTCTGTAGAGATTAGTGACATTTAAGAAAACCTCATTCTCTGAGAAGAATGATTATCTCACAGACACAATGGCAGAGAAGGATATTAAAGAGTTTTCCCCAGAGTCACACATATTTGTAAATCTTTATTCCTCTTCACATTTAACTTAATTGCCACAAATGGTGAATATAACCCATCCTTTTGTTATCAAGAATATAGTTCAAGGACAAACAGATGGCAACACAGACTTTCTTGTGTTTTTTTTATTTTCAGAATGCTATTCTCCATGTCTGAATTTTTAGATCAATAGTCCAGCAAGCTACAGGCCCTTGGTTATTACAAATTTCTGATACTGAGAGCTGTGAGCCTTCCATCTTAGTTTGCTCAGCTGTTTTATTTCAACTTCGACCAAAGCCATGCATCCATTCAAACCTTCACACTGCTGATCAAACTTCCCAGAGAGAAACTACCACATAGATTATAAGAATTCCTTTTCACAAGGACCTGAACTCAAGATCACTACATTATTCCACAGCATGGGCCTTGCCCAAGTCTAGCAAAAATATTGCATTCAATTAGAAATCAACATGCAATAGTGCTGCTGCTTCTCCCTCAAAACAAAATGACATATTACAATTTTAAGACTGTCACTGTTCCTCCAGAATCCCAATCAGTGTTATTAAACACTGGATTGACAATGTTAATCCTGTCCTCCTTTTTTTCTTAATCTTCTAAAACACTGGGAAGGAAACAAGTATTTCAGCATGTGCCTAACAATCATGATATTAAAAAATAAATAGGTACCATAGGTACGGTCTACCTTATCTCAAATTAATTCTACCATCTATTATCAGCATTAATCACTTCTTTTCACTATAACATCTAAGCAGCAGTCAAAAGTGAGGCTGCATCATGCCATATACTATGCACAGCACCCTGCCCTACAGAGCCTGGCGTACAAACTCCAGCAGAGGAGAAAGAAAACACCAGACAGGAAAATCTTACTCTATCAGTATTAATGAAGTTCTGTACGTACAACTACTTTTCTTTACAGACTTGTGTAATTGACTCTCACCACCTCACCAATTCCTACTTTCCACAGGCAAGAAAATATTATGGTAAATGCACAGAAAAATCCATTTCCTCCTGTGTGTAAATTGCTCCACTTCCTGCTGAGAACAACTCAGGTACTGACAAAGCGCAGGTTTTGTTCCAAACATCTTTGGATGGGACCCTTTGACAGTTTCCAGGCTCAGCTACCAAAGGCTCAACTGACAGTTTTAGAGGACCTACATTAGCTGCAAGGTCTCATGAGGCTTGACACTGACCTTCCTCCTCTTGGCGTGCCAGGACCTGGATCAAATCTTCATTATACCGAATGATTCAGCCTAATTAAACAAAACCAAACCCACAGAAGCAGAACGGATGACCAGCATTCCAAAATCAAGGGCTTGAGTTACTTCATGATACTACCTTCTTTTATCTTATTTCCTTAAGTTCCATTCAGACACACATTTTTCGAACAGCAATACCAAGAAGCCCTCTCCACTCATTTTCGGAGGGGGGCTTTTTGTTGCTTTAAGTGCAATGCACCAAACTTACAGCATCACTTTGAGGCTGAGCGATCACAACAGGCTGTCCTGAATCACACGACTCCCGTATATTAACGTGCAGTGGAATGTCTCCTGCATCAAAAATAGCAAGATACACATATGTGAAGACCTAATACTTCTTAAATGTTTCTTTAGAATAGCCCTGAAGTAACTTGATATCAAATTTCAGTTCAGTATATTCTTTGAATTACTTAATCTCCCAGAATTAGCATTTAAAATGAATACTGGCTGCAGTACAGTTTCCTTACATCCATAATAAATAATGCCAAACTATTTTGGACTTTTCATGCTCTGAATAGGAAGGACCGTGCATTGTCATTTATTAGAGAAGGCAGGGCTTTTTGCCTCAAACAAACAGAAAAACACAGGCTGAGATACAAATTATTTTGCATACATTAAATGAGTTGCCTGAGTTTTGGGAAAATGCTCATCATGCAACTTACTCTTCAGCCTATCTCCTCATCGTATGTTCTTTTCTGTGTTGTTTTAAGATTTTAATCAGTGTTCAAAGACTTCTTTGAATACTAAATTTCCAAATAATAGCATTTGTTATTGCCCTTATTAGGCCTTGGATTCAATTCAAAGATGGACAGCTATTCAGCTCATTCTTCTTTCCAACAGAAATCTTCTTTATATTCTGCTTTTATAATGAGCAGAGAACTGTCAGAGAGGAAAGGAACATTCTAAAGGAGAGTCAATTAGCAGCTCTTTTCCATTCTGAAACATACTTTCCAAAACACAGATTTCAGCACTACAAAAAACTTGGAGGTTCCTATGTTTAGTTCACTGCTACATAAAAAATTATAAAGTGAATTGAAGACCAAATTTCTTTCAATGGAAGACACAGCTACATTTTACATCATGGATGGACGCAGACAGAACAGCCTGAGTTCAACCCTGACTGATGTCAGAAACTGTATCGGTTTAATTTGTACACTTTAGCAACATTTATTTAACTCAAACCAAGCCAGTGTAAATTACTGAGGTTCAGTGTATGCAGAAAAAGAAACATTAAAAAAACTATATGAAAATTGACAAAGCTTAAGAGAATAAAAAACAGAACGCAAAGGAAGCAGGAATACAAACAAAACACAGTTATGGCCACCAAACTTCAGAAAAAAAAATTTCAGAGAAAGAGAGAGAAAAATCAGTAGCACAAAACTCTTTCTCACAAACCTTATCACATTTTCCTTTAGGGAACAATAAAAAGACAAGACAATCAGAAGTATATGAAATAATAAACTACACCTGAAAGTGTTCTGGCAACTGCTAATTGTCTTCTGTCACAAACAAAAATAAATGAAGTATTCGGTAAAATTAATAGCAGCCGACTCTGAGCAAGTAGAAGGAAAATACTTTTCAATCCTGCACATTGTTACCTTGCGGAATTTGTCAGATGCTAGCTTGTCAGGTTTCAAAGGAGCACTAGATTCTTATTTAAACAAACAGAATAGCCATGTTGCAAAATATAAGCAAAATAAATTTAGAAATACTAATTTTAAATATATATATTTATATATATTTTTATATATATATTATATATTTTTTTTAACATATATATATATGTAAAAATAAGTTCTCAAGGTTTTGGGGCAGAATTCAAATAACATTGAAATAAAACTTCCATTTGGGATAGATTAATGTAAAATCTGTAAGCAGTAATTCTTACAATACCATATGGTATTATTATATAATGGTCATCCCTGGAAGGAGGAGTGCACTAATCAGATCAAGCACTGTGACTCTAAATTTAACCCTTGAGGCACTATTCTTAATCTTAGTGTGGTCCTTCACTGACAGTTTGAAGTTAAACTTCACTCTCGTTTTCTTCATATATCTCATCTATCCCCTGCTAAATCTGTACATCTCTCACATCACTCCTAATTAAACACAATCATGATCGGTTCTTCCCTCGTAGGAGATAACACAAATCACCGATGGGACCAATGGCACAGTACATCATTTGTGCCTGAGTATCTAAATGCATGTTTGATTCAACTGCTTGCAGAGCATTTGCATCCATCCACATAACCAGGACTGTAGAAGCCCCCTTGGGCCTCAATCACAACTCATTATATATTCAGAAAACTAAAAGATAGCCCAAAAGCATGTCTTTAATTATGTGTTGCCTTGCTATCTTATGTCTATGTCAGACCTTGATGTTTCTATGTTGATCTTTCTAAGTGAGCTTCCTGGTTCCTTTTAATGAATTAGCTATGGAAAATCATTGAGATAATTACAGTAATACATGGAAACACATCATTAGTGCATGCAATTATCCCATTTACCAACTTAATTATGTTGCGTTATATTCTTTACTTACAGCACAGGTTGAACCATGCCTTTTTAAAATAGCGATGTATATTTTCAAGATTCATGTATATTTTAGCTTATAAGTATGCATTTAATTGTGGCTAATCACAGAATTATGGAATGGTTGAAATTGGAAGGGACCTTAAAGATCTCCTAGTTCCAAACCCCCTGCCATGGACAGGGACACCTTCCACTAGACCAGATTGCTCAGAGTCCCATCCAACCTGGCCTTGAACACTTCCAGGGATGGAGCATCCACAACTGCTCTGGGCAACCTGTGCCAGTGCCTCACCACCCTCACAGGAAAGAATTTCTTCCTACCATCTAACCTAAATCCACCCTCCTTCAGTTTAAAGTAATTCCCCCTTGCCCTGTCATTGCCTGCCCTTGCAAAAAGTCTCTAGCTTTCCTATAAGCCCTTTTAGGATGCTATAAGGTCTCCACCAAGTCAATATGTAACAACTCATTTCATTTAAATGAAATAAATGAGAAAACATTTATTGACATTACTGGACAGAGTTTAGGTCTGTCCTAAAACCAAAGAGAATTCTTGATTATTAGTAAAAATTGCTGTATAATCAATTTCAGGTAATACAGCACACTGATATCAAAACAATTCACGTTCTGGATTGCTGGCAAATACAAAGATTTAAGATACAATTCAAGAATTTTCATAATCAGTCAGCATTGCCATTACAAGAACGACAAGGAACATAGCATACTACTTATTAGTTCTATTATATCTGAACACTGTCTGAATATAGAGTAATCTAGGATTATGCAGTTCTATATTTCAGTTCATGCTTCACACACACCATTCAATTTTTCTTGAAAAATAGAAACATTTCTATATTCTTACCCAAAATATCCAACCCAAGGGTTTTTGCTAGATCTCTTACACCGTCAGCTCCAAAGATATGTGTCTCATGCTTACATTTAGGACATTGGAAAACGCTCATATTCTGAACCAGTCCTAAAACCTGTTAAAGTAAAGGAAAGGATGTTCAAACCTGGCATTCAAGCACTGGTATTTCCATTATTCATCTCTGACAATAAAGAATAGATTATCAACTATAAATTCACACAGAGTACTCATTTAAAATAGGAATCAGACTCATTAACATCATTATCAGTTCTTATTAGTCATTTCAGTTGCACCATCATTTGTGCATTATTTCAATTTTATCACATTTATACCTCTCAAAGACTAACAGATTTATTTGTAATGAAAAGTACCTCTTGCACAGGCCTATCTTGCCAAGAACCCTCCCTGCCAGTATTTCATTTTCAAACTCTGAATACTGGAAGAATTTCCATGCTGTGTTTTACAGTTTTGTACTTTGCAGTTTCAGGAAACACAAAATAAAAACACACCATTACAAGGAATTACACAATCAGATATCCTTTTAAGGTATTTTTATAAATAATCCTGTAGGGAAATGTTTTCCAAAAGAATCAGATTTGCTATTCTTCTGAAGAGCAGAAACACATTTTAAAGATCAAACATAAGAAATAGTTATGTGAAACTAAGTGGCAAAACCCACAGCATAACAATCTAATACACACGTTCTGGATACCTTTCTGTTGAAGCCAGGTGTTCAACATCATCCTTACAAAATATGCCAAATGAAAATTTGTGAAATCATTCACACAAAAAAAATATTCTTTCACAATACACAATAATTCTAATGATAGCATTGGTCTCATTTTGTCCACCTAGTAAACAAAACTCTTCACTAAGGCAGAGGAGAATTTCCAGAAGTGATAAAACAGCATTCAAATGCTACAGGGTGAAAGTTCCTACCCATCTGTTAATGAACACAAGACCTGCTTAAAGGTTACATGTTACAATACTTCATTTTCAGATTTATATGCTATCTAGATATGTCACACAAACTATGGCCAAGTTTTAAAAACATGAATATATATTTTATACTGTTATTTACTTTGTAGCACTTTGTACTTCTACATTTCCCTGAGCCTTCTAGTTTTGTGCTTGAACAAGCTGGCCTAGTTATTAGAGAAGAAACATAATCACTACACTAATGAAGCACATCTAAAAGGATGCACCAGTGTTCAATGCAACCAACAAATATAGTTATTTAATTAAAAGTGAATGTACAACTCCTGGCACCAAACTTAAAAATAAAAAAGCATGTTATTTACAATATCCTAATAAAAATTTCCTTACCTATAAGCTAAATTTATCAAAAGGTAAAATTATCAAAAGATAATTTACCTGTTTTTTCTATACCACCATGAGGTGTATTTTCTTTACTTATGTAAAACTCTCAGAGGGTTTTAAGCAAGGAACATTTTAAGAAATAATAAAAACATTTAAAAAAAAATTACCCGTTTTCAATTTAATACCACAAACTGACTTTCCCCACTTTCTACTCTCTCCCAGAGACTGCGAGAGGAGCAAGAGGAACAAGTTTCTATTTACTGGCACATTGTTGTAGGTAATTTTCTCATCCAGTTCTTAAACTAGGAGAGACACGACATACTACGTGTCCAAGGGATCTCTACAGCCACAGCCTTCTATGGATGACCATTGAGCAGGCATTCATCCTGCTCTCCTTAAAGTCGAGTCATGGAATTTTCACTGTGTTGGTAAACTGAAGGACACAGGAAGGAGTATGATTTGATAAAAGAAAAATATTATTTTCACCAGGATACAGGGAAGCCATTTTTGACAGCACAGGAGAAAAAAAAAGATAATTTGAAATGTACACTTTAATTAATTCATTTTCAGGTATCTTGGAGTTTGAACTTGCTGTTCTCTTCAAAGTAGTCACACGACATTTATAATTCAGCAAATTTACAGTCAAAGAAAAAGTTTTGTAGTCTACTATTGTTTTGTGAATAGTTAAGGACTATTACAACCATGTTGTTAATTCTTTGATAACCTAATAACTAAGAAGTCCTTCTGCCACAGTTAATGCAAATGCTGAGATACAGCTGTATCTCCAATGCTGTATCAGTTTTAGAGGCCTTATTTACTGTCTTTTTTCTTTCCATTTCAACAAACCTTACTAAAAGCAAATAATGTTCTAGCATTACACAATAATCTTTCAGTGTTGGTCCTGTTTGTCAACCAATGAGTATTGCATATTTATTAATACATAAACCATTCTTCCGGACTATGAAGATTTTTTTTAATATTAAGATGAAACTTAAAAATACTAACTTTAATACAGAATTTGTGCAAACACACAACTTTCCTGCTGAAGTATTTTTACCATGCATATTTTTGCACACATATTTAGAGAAGGAAAAGAGTTCACTACGATCTTCAGAGTTTTTAAATCTACAAAGTAATGCGTCTTGCTAATGAAGTCAGTAATAACTCTCATTTCCCTGCTCAAATAATAGACAGAATTCTAATAGATTCAAAAGAAGCTGTTACACAAACTATCCCGTAAGCATGTGAGAATACTATTCCAGTCCTTAGTGAGCTCCTTTTCCTGTACATTTCTTGGCAAACTTGGCTCATTAATGACATGAAAACTAGTATTTACTATATGAATCATAATGCAGTAGCTAATCTATTGTAGCAGAGGAGAGTATGGTTATAATGCATGGAACTGAATTTCATTTAGTCAAATCGTTATTTTAAATGGTGAAGAGACATCTATCAAGAAATAACAGGAAATGAAGAAACCTTTCATTATGAGTTATCTGCACACAGTTTCTGAATGCTAACATATTTCTTGTGCTTAACTAACCTTTTGGTTACACAATAAACCATGCCTAAATCCAAATATATTACCTTCTAAGTTAGAGAAAACACAGTAAGAGAATGAAAGCTCTCAGTATTTACACCAGGAGACAATAAACCCACTTAAGTCATTCACTGTACTCAAGGATGGATGGTGCTGAGGTCTGACTTCAATCTGATGGGTTACGGTTCCTCAGTCTGCCATCAACTTCCTACGTAACCATGAGTCAGTCACTTCACACTGTAGTGCTTCAAGTAAACATGCACAATATTTCTGTCTTCCTACCTTTCATCTTATAATGAACAATTTTTGGCTCTAACATCTGCTCCCAGTATGAAGCCATAATCTTGGCTGGCTACTCTGGATACTACAGATATACCAGAAAGAACACAGCCAAACAAGCAATTTTAGTATAACTTAGAAGGAAATACATAGTTGAGTTTATCTAAGCAGTTTTTTGAAACCTAAAAGATCCACAACGTAACCTTCCAAAAAAGTTGCAGATTTAACTAAAACCCTGTCTTTTTCTTTCAGGGATATGATTGATGAGATAAACCATACTGAACTGAACTCAACTTCAGCAGGTGAAAATAGGCAATTTTTTTCCTAAATACTCAAAGTTACTCACTCTGAGTCACCCTCTGGAATGCAAGAAAACCTTGACCAGACTCACATAATGAGCAAGAATCTTAAAAACTTGTTCTGATAGGAGTCAGCACCACTTAGCAAAACTCCTTCTGTACTGGAAGTGTAGGTGTGCTGCACTGCACAAGAGATGACATTTCCTCTTTTAACGACCATGTCCAAAATTTTGTGCTGTAATCCTGGTTTTAACGCTCTCATTGCCAGCTTTTCATCAGTTCCTTCAGTTATTCTACTTTAATTTTGATACTGTAAAGGACAAACAAACAACATTAACGATTGTGACTTTACTGTGGTAACACTACATGTGTCATCTGAGTCTTTGATAACTCATGACAGTAGGTATGAGAGGCAGGTGGTATATGCAGACCTATATGTACACGGGAGAGACTGCAGTTCATTAAATAAAAAAAAGCATAATTCTGCAACCTATGTAATCTCTGCTTCTTTGAAAAATAAAATCTTTGCAAGCACTTTTTTAAAAGATTAAAGATTTAAGAGATTAGAATTTTAAAGATCAGTCAATTATATAATCAGGATACATAATTTTAGCACAGTCCCACAGATTCCACCTCTTTGACGTAAACCTCAGGTTTGACGTTTTCCATCAAGAATTATGTAACTACATTTTCTTTAGATCCTCAGATTTAGCTGACACTTAGAAATGGAATACATAGGCAGGAGTTGCTTTAAAACAGAAGTAAATGATGCACCTGTACTCACGTACATTCAAAGGCAGAATAAAATGAAGCAGCATCATGAAAAACCAAGACCTCATGACTGGTTCAAGCCCATTCAAACTCAACATCTGGCATAACAGCTTTACTGGTACTTTCATTTGATTTAACAAGATCCGAAAATTCCAACGAACCAAAAGAGATGATACTTAGTATCTTATCTACCACTAGTCAAATTAATGTTAGCTAAGCCTATCCTAGAATGCATGACTTTCTTAGAGGCCATTCTCTTCAAAAACATTGAACAAAACAGTCTTAGAAAGCAATCTTGGTAATTTCTCATTAAAACAAAAGCAAAATTCAGCAAAGTGCTGACTTGAACACAATGTAAATTGAAGAAAATTATTTTACATAATTTTAGCAAACCCAAACATAGAATCAAAACAAAACATTCCATATGTTATTCTTCTTTTTTTCCTTCCAGCAGCAAGTTATAAATGCTACTATATTTTTATTTTGATGCAAATACGCTTAAGGAATAGTTAATAATAGTGAATTTATCAAAGTATTTCTTTTGTTAAGCTATTCTGTAAATTAAAAAAAAAGGGAAAGCAGTCACTTCAACTTTCTGTTGCATTTTTTAAATTAACAAAGCACTAGCTATGAAAGAAATTTCCTTTCTTAATAAAGAGCAAAAGTAATCTTCACACAGGTAAGCAAGAAATCATCTTTTTTTCTTTACAGTTTATGATAAGGAAGCATTTCAGTTTTTATTTTTTCATGAATGCCCATTTCAAAGGAAAAATTAATCTCTACATAAACATATTCTGGAGTATAACATTCAGTGACTTAGATACTTGTAGCACACATAGAAGATATCTAGTCAAAGATGTCAGCCTGTTTAATATTTTCTCCTAATTGTGGATATTCTTAAATTTTGTATTTCCCAAATAAGCAAGCCAAGATATAAGCTACAAACCTCATGAAAAATAGTGATTATACAGCGTTCTACTTGTCATGATAGTCACAGAGGCCTTCAAATGGCAAAGTGACAGTTCTAAACATGCTTATCTCCCCAAAAACTTAAATCTTCTTAGAATATACCAATATATGATTTTTCTACATTTCAAGAAATTTCAGATTTTAAGCTCTAACACAGACAGTGATGAAGAGGACATATAATGGGGAGACAGAAAGACAGGTTTAATTGAAAAGCACACATTACTTCATAAGATACTCTGTTTAGCAACCTGATCCATTCCACATGATTAAACAAACTGATTTAAAAGAAATCACATATTATTATGACCTCAGCCTAAGAAAAAATCTTTCTGTTAAAGCAAGTTCCAAGATATAATATGTATTCCAATTCTTTTAACAAGAATTTATGAAATTCAAATGATTTCTGAATGTTCATCTATTGCCTTATATGAAATTTTTTTTTCCATTTTGGGGAAGAAAAATCTGCTGATATTTTTAACACAGAGGCTTACAGGTACGTGGACTTTTCTAAACATTTCAGCTCCTTTGCGTGCATCCAATAAAGCCACGTCTTGTGGCGTGGAGATGATCACAGCTCCTAGGTAAAGAAAATATGAAATCCCATTAAAATGCGTATTATTAATTATATTGCTAAATATTTTGATTATTTAGTACATACTACTACTTCAAAGTAGTCACACATTTATATGCTTTTAAGGAAGAAAGTGATGCCATGTTTTTTATAATGCAATGACCAAAATAAGAGATAAGATATGAAGTAATAAAAATAATTTAAATATTTTCATCATAACTTTTTCTATGTAGAAACCATTTATATTTTCTAAATGAGAAAATGTATCTACTGTCATATGATGACAGATAGAAGACAATGTGGTTGCAGAGGTGGTACTCTGGGAATATCTACACAGTAACTGTCTCATGCCATAACTACATTTGAAAGCTTTTAATTTAACAATAAGCCTTGTCCTAAAATCAAGAGGCAGCTGCCTGTCATCAGACCAGACCTGGATGCCTTCTGATACAAGCACTGACAGTCTTGAAACATGTCACACTAGACACAACACCAGTGACTTTGTAGGAATGGTAACAAAAAGAGGCCAACTCATGCAAACTTGAACTAGGTTTGAATCAAGTGTAGTGTTCAGACTGTTCAGACATGGCTACAGGTTATCTGATAATTAGTACTTCCAAGAGTTATTAAGCACATAAAACAGCTAGAGCTCTTTGTCAAAGGTTAGATTCTAAAGTAAAGTAAGCCTACAGGTTACTATCATATACTGTATTAGTGTATTATTGTATTACTTCTGCCTGCAGAATACAGCCTGCAAAATCAATAGAGACATTAGAATATTCCACATCACTTCACAAAGAGCATCTTTTTCCATATGCTCAGGGGGTTCAAATATTATTTCCTCAAAACCATTCATGCTCATCCCTATTTTAAAAAAATGCAACGTGCCAGAGGACATTAATGGTCAATTGATTAGCTTTGGTTTCACTGTGGTCATCTAGTGTCAAAAGTATCTGTTACAGAAAAAACGTAGAGTGACATTAAGCCAACCATGCACAGGAAATTTATGTCAAACTTCACACTAACAGCCACTACAACAGACAATTTCAGATGCTTGAGAGAGACTTTGCTACTGGGCCTGCAGTTTCCTATCCTTGGTGTACACAGCAAAGAAAGAGGTAAGTAGATATCCAGAGGCATACAACCTTGGCATCACTGGCCAGAGCACGAGAAGCTTTGGCATTCTGAGAGCACTCCTGGCTCTGGCAGCACTGGGACAGGGAGCCCTGCCCCTCATGCCATCCACCTCCTGCCGGGTGGCACCTTGCCTGCCTGACAGCCTGCCGTTTCCAAACACCACCTGACAGTGCATTTGAATGTTTTCAACCAGCGCTCTTAACCTCTAATTTGTGAAAGAAAAATACTATCTGGCACCTCACTCCTGAAAAGCTGCCAATCTCTGCCTTACACAGTATTATAAACAAGTCCAAAAACTGAACGGCATATGTAATGTACCAAGGAAATGCAATTTCCCCATTGTTCGCTAAAACTCTGGCATTTGAATAATTTGCTGGTTTTGCCAAGACAACCTCTTTCCAGCAGCATCACAAAGAATAACGTGGAAGCCACCTTAGCTCCTCATTTCACTAAGCACAGGGTTACACTTTTCAGCCAACACTGAAATGCAGGGTTAATTTCACAAAATGAATATACCTTTCCCTAAAAGCACAGGCCACAGCTAAATAATTTAGACTCCTTGAGTTTTCTGTATATTTGTAGAACAAGGATCTTTCAATACTTGGACGAAAAGCTTATAAATGCTTTTTTTCCAACAAAATTGGAAATTTGTGCCTTATGTGTATACACTCACGTTAGTTGCTTCACACCTTTATTCACACTCTTCTTTCAAGATGCTGGCTCAGCATCCCCTGGATCTTTGTGTAGAAGCTCACGTGCAGTCTGGTTCATTAGTAATTTTTTTTTAAGAATCTAATAATTGGCATGGCATGAAGGATGGAGACTATGAACAAAAAAACACCCACTAGAACCACAAGCAGCTTAACTGAGAGTTATTTTTGACTAACAAATTCTTATCCAAAGGGAAAAAGCAAAAATGCCAAAAAGACCCAGTGGCACATTGCAGAGTTTCGGCTGCCACAAATACCAACTCTCTGTACAAAAACCCTCTGGTTTCTGAAATATATGAGTTAAAATTATGCTCATGGACAATTTGCATGGCTTCTTCCACAGATGAAAGCCAGCATGCTCAAGAAGCTGCTGTTGAGGGTGTAATAGATGTTTCTCTCCTATTTTCCTTTTCACTCTGAGCTGGATTACAGATAAAATTTATTCACAGCCAGCTTGTACTGACTTATACCAATGCCCTATAAAGTAAGTATTTTTCTCTTTCTATGGTACAACTGCTAGTCTGGCAAACCCAACCTGAAGTTCAAGAATTCAAATTATTTGCAGCATTATTTCCTTTACTAGCAACTGAATATGGCAAATGAGACTTTTCATGGTGCTCCCCTCCCTGAATAAGTTTGCATATGTTTAATTCAGAAAGTGATTAAAATCATAAGCAAGAAAGAACACAGCCCACACTTTCCTTGCTATCTTGACTCTACACGGTTAAGAGGACTATCAAACAGTAAAGTTATTTTAATCAATAAGGGAATGAAATATGACTGCATTTGTGCACACAGTGTCTCAAAGCAGTACGTGCAACATTTACAGAAGTCTCTGAATGAGACAAACTAAGGCTGACAAATTGAACACAGAAACTGCAGAAACTATAATGCTATCACATTGTACATTAAAACATACTAAAAAGTTCTGCGTTTGCAGTTGTGTGCAGAAGAATAATTTCTGTGCCTTGAGCATAGTAAGGACATCTAAGTAGAGCACACTTATATTTAACTGACTCATCTACTTATTCAAGCATTCCATTTATTTTTGTAATTTCACTCTATGTCAGTTGACAAAAAGCTGATGCATGTTCACCGAATCACACAGAAGCTGTGGATGGGTAGGGCTGGAAAAGACCACTGGAGGTCATCTAGTCCAACCTCCCTGCTTAAGCAGAGTCCCTTAGAGCATGTTACTAAGGATTCTGTCCAGATAGCTTTTGAGTATCTCCACTAAGGGAGACTCTACAACCTCTCTGGGCAGCCTGTTCCAGTGCTCAGTCAACCACACAGTAAAGAAGTTCCTCCTCATGTTCAGGTGGAACTTTCTGTACATCAATTTCTGCCCATTACCTCTCTTCCTATTGCTCAGCACCACCGAGAGGAGCCTGGCTCCTCCCTCCTGACACCCTCACTTCGGCTGTCTATATACATTGATAAGATTCCCCTCTTAGTCTTCTCCTCTCCAATTTAAACAGGCCCAGCTCCCTCATAAACGTTTCCTCATAACTGACATGCTCCAGTACCCTGATCTTCTTCATAGCCCTTTGCTGGTCTAGCTCCAGGAGCTACATGGCTCTTTTGTATTGAGGAGTCTAGAACTGGACACAGCAGTCAAGCTGAGATTGCATTAGCAAAAACTATGTTAACTGTCCTTAGGACACATGACATATAGAGACAGAACTAACAGTACCCTTAATAACATTGATGTTTCCCTTTCTTTTTCAACCCCAGGTCCTCAGTCCTCACAAAAAGGTGTGCCAACACAGCCATTGGTACTCATCCTTGGGTGGACTGGTGTTCAGGAAATTACAAGCGCTTAAACAGCCTATAATTCCTGTGTATAGAAAATATCACCTATATTCAATGCACCATTGAAGTTTGCATTAGATACTCTGAATTACAAAGCATAAAGTGAAATCTCACCAATCCCTAGCTATTGTAAATTTGTACCCAAGTAAAAAACAGAGAGGTCTAAAAACCAGCTGATAAACAGCAATGTAGAAGGTCTATCTTATGATGAAAAGGATCCCTATAATATATTCTTTCTTCCCTGTAGTGTCTTCAAAGATAGACTTCAGAACCAGGCTAGGTGCCTCTCATCCAAACAGATGACTAAGGATCCCCACACACACAAGTATCAGACTGAGTCTTATGTCACCCTCTTAGCAAACAATGCCACCTCAAAAGCTGGGAAGTGTAAGTGACCAGGAAGACTGACACACAGAATTCTGGAGGATAAAGACACAGAATAATGAGATCTGCTGACTGACAGGCACTGAATGCTCTTGGCAAGAAACCACATGCAGGCCTCAATGCAGCTGTAGATGGTCTGATCTGAACGCACCATTCATGTGCTTTTCGTAGCTTTTGCTACCTTTTCCAATGCGTTAATTTCAAACTTCTAGGTGAGACTTTCCAGTTATAAATAGCCTGGTTAACCTGAATCTTCTCTACGGTGGATCTCTTCAGAGTCCCTCTGACCTATTATATTTCTTTTTACTTCATAGGTAAAACGTGCCTGCAAATACAGATACACTTTGCACTTGAAGATGCAGAAAAAGGTCTTGCAAGAACAAATGATAACAGATAATGATAACAGATAAACTAACATTAGAAGACTGTTCATCTCCTTGGATAAACCTTGTAAAGAAGTTCCTTTAGCTTTTGTGTGTGACATCTCATCACAACTAGCAACTTAAAAGAACCATGGTGTGGTTTTCCATTACAGGGTCCTCACTTCAAACTCATAATATAGTTCAAAACTGTCCCAAGGACTGGATCCTCCAGCTTGCTGTGTCACGCCTCCAGCGTACTCACTGCTTTCTTCTTGGAGGAGTCACTGAACACCTGTTCAGACAGTGTATGTTTCCAACACATCCTCTCCTGTCCAAGAACTAGCAAGTAATTATACATAAGGACACTACTACTGACTTGCCCACGAAAAGAGAACAAAAATCTTAGAGCAAGATTCTTCCTCCTGCTAAGTCAAACTGTCAGTGAAACCAATGAGCAGACAAATATCACAAGCTGGATAAAACTGTCACCCTAAAGCTAAACTGCCCTCATCTAAACTGACTGGTAAGTATTATAACATCCATTTCACACTAGACCACATGGAAAAAGATGTGGAAAGACAACTTTCACTGGGTTAAAATGTTTTGTTTTGGTCATGGCAAACTGAATACATATGTCACACTAATGCAATTTACAATGAAATATTTACTTAGAGAAGTGAAAACACCGAAAACATTTATAATAACATCTGTGAACAAACACTATCTGCAAAGTACAGGCATAATATAAAAAGCTACTCCCTCACAGACACTGCCACTTTACACTTTTCCTTAGGCATCGGAATGAGCATATTCTGCTCTACTCCCTTCCACCTCCTGCTTTCAAGGGCATCTACCAATCATGTCCAAATTATTATGAGGATTGTACTAGGCAAGAGCAAAGTCCAAACAGTCTCTCTGACAAATATGATTTTTTTAAAAAATGAGAGGTCCTAATCCAAAAGAATAATTCTGTGTAAAATTGTGTAAAAGAGTAATTCTACTGCAGAAAAATGACAATAGTGAGACTACTTCAATCAGCTCCCCAAACCATTCTGTTCTTTACCTTTTTCCCCTTGAGGTGGGGATGGTAAGGAGCAGATTTGAATATTTATTTTTTTAGAAGAAATAGCTAGAGGAGAGAACACAGTAGCATTATTCATACAAACTTCTCTCAGCTTTAGGAATTGTCAGCTGAACACTAGGTTCATTTGTTCTTTCTGTTCAGAATGACTGGTCTAAAAATTGAGGCAATGGCAGCTAATCTAGTACTTAACATACACTTAGCCACTGTTGCCAGACCTCAGAGAGCCCCAGCTTTGAAAGCTGTACTTCACAGCTTTTTTCCTCAATATCTGGAAACTATTTTTCAGGAATGATAAAATTTAAAGAACTTGCACTGAATACACTATCCTTTCATCTTCCGCAGGCAATGTGTGTTACATCAATTCTATGAGCCAGGAGTTAAATTTATACTGAAAGAGTATGTGTAAACTTATCCTGTATTTTGGTCTCTAAATTAAGTTTACAGAGTCTACTGAGTCTGGCAGTTCATAATGAAGTATCAAGAGTGTCCAAAGCTAAGATACCCCTGACGACAATTTGCATTTGTCAACTACATTTATTATGCCAACAGAAGCAAACTATTTCAGCATGCAAATTATTTTTGGATGAATATAAAGAATCGTTTTAAAATCCCCACCGGTGTGACTAAGGTTTTCTTTGCTTTTCAATGTATCCTAAACCTACACGCCTTTCCTTTCCTGCAGCTATTTAAAATATCAAAATACAGAACAAAACAAAGAGTAAATCTACATCAAAATCTGGTATTAAAAATATTTGCCATTCAAAATTAGATCAAGTAAAATTTACTATTACCCAAATGGCTCCCATAAAATAGCTTCAAAAATTTACTGCAGAAACTAATTATGTACCTTCACTACAGAAGAAGAAAGCAAGCTCAGAAATGGAGAAAAACATTGTATATTACTGTTAAACTAAAAGGAAAGATCAGATGCGCTGCCACTGTGGTTTGCATCAAAGGACGAGATACGCCACAAGGGGCAAACAAACACTTATACAAAGAGCAATGACAGAATACCAATACACCTCTAATCTTAAACTGTATGCTACACACAACTTGTACTGCAGCACTGGGCTTTTTTTGATCATTTCTCTTTGGAAAGACAAGAGAACAGCATCATACCTACTCAGCTTGCAATTTCAGGTAATTTAAAAAGACACCTTTATTCAAATCACAATTCTTTCTCATGCTAAATCACAGTTTAAGAAAACATCAACAATTTTTTTTTTAAAGCTGATTTCAAATTCTCATTTTACGGTTTTTAATGTTCATTTTTGAAGAAACCATCTAATCATGACCTGAACTCCTTGTTCTTGTACATTATTACACGTTGAGGAAGAATCTGGTTCTCCTGAGTGCACACACACTGCTATAAAATAGCTGCGCAAAGGTTACACCCTGGTCTGTGTGACACTGACATAAATATGTGTAAATAGTTCGGTTCACCAGTTTGGTGTATCACATTACATTAAGAATTTAAAAATGCCAAATGTCTTCAAATTGGTGGCATCCCTCTGCTCTTTCCTGTTCAATGTACATACTTGAATAGAAATAAGACTTCTAATGTTTAATCAATAAAGACAAAAATTATACTTTTTGGTTTTATTTAAAATTATCTATCAAACCACTGCCACCAAAAGAAATCCTATTAATTACAATTCTTTGAAAATTCATATTTGAAGTAACAAAAACTCCTTTAATAAATATTTCAGACTTATCTGAAAAGGGCATTCAGAAAGACTGCACCATTTATAGGATAAGGTAATAAAAAGATGGTACAAACTCTGAATGTTGATTTAAAATCTGAAAGGTGATGAAAATAATCCCCTATATGACTAGCAATGGCAATGCTTCTGCTTTTATGGAACTTGACAGAAACAAATAGCATTCACTTTGCTTTCATTTTGCCTTTTTCTCCATAATGACCCTGGATTTCTATTTGAAAAGCAAACTTGCACCTGAGGAAAGCAGTGGTGGTTGCACAGAAGTATGTATCACATTTTCAAGTTATCATATCATTTTGTATCTACTAGTTTGTTGAAGAACAAGTGCAACATGAGCAAAGTTACAGACAATTAAAGAATAATGTGCTAAGTAAGATATTCTCTTTAATGACAACTGGAATTATAAGGCATATCTTCTTGTGTTACTTTTACCAGTTAGGTATTGCTCTAGTCTCTTTTTGAGTCTCTCTTATTGTCAGATGTTGCGATGCTACAGTTTTTGATGTCCCAAATGGGCAAATCCAGTTTGCCCAAACCCCAACAAAACATCTTTACCAGTACTCTTTCTCATATTCATACTCATTATGCACAGAAAAATCTGTAAGTGGCTAGCAAAAATATGTGTGCAGGTTTTGTAAATTTATTTAGAGGCAAAATAAAAATATTCTACACTGCCTATCCCTAGGAAGCACAGATTAATAATGAAGAAACCATAATGCAAATACTGTATCTCACATATGCATGCATGCAAATCAAAGAACAACTTTCATGCAAATTAGATAATGCCCTTCTAAATTTACTTAACTAAGATATATATGTTGCCTCTGAGGAAAAACAGAGAAATTATTCCACTAATATCATGACTGTCCAAGGCATCTTCAAAGGATAAAGAAAGAAAGAACAAGAAAACTGGAGAGGGAACAGAATGGCACATCACCAAATATTTTCCACAACAAAGTAAAAGACAACATAGGGTTTAGAAAATATGAATTGCAAATGGTGTCCTCAAGCCAGACGAATTCTGTGGTCTGCTCCAAAGATATGTTCATCAAGATGTGTAACACTATCTTCAACATCTTTGAAAGGAACAAAGTTGAAGAAAATAAAAGCATGCTAAACAATGCTAGGGACTGTCAAAGAGACAGAAACCAAGTAATAAGAGCAAAAGAAGAAAGCACAGTTCAAGCAGTACAAAAAGAAGCCCTTGCAATGAGGGTGAAAAATAGCCATAATAAACAACAGAGAAAATTCTTCATAAATCACAAATTCACTGAACCAGTAAGAACACAGGGAATTAAAAATCCTATCACTCCTTGTCTGCTGTATTTGTCTTCATCAAAAGCAGAATACATTTATTTTTTTTAAACTGCAGAAGACTTCAGCAGGCTCAACAAAACAAACTAATGGGAAAGACAAACGTAAAGGGATACTATCACTCCTAATTTTATGAAGTTAGGATTGACAAATAATAAGCTCAACTGAACAACTTCAAGAACAATGTGAAGACATTTCAGAATTCAAATCAAAATGCTGTCTTCAGTTAGTAAGTTTTAAAAGCCCATACTTGTCCAAATAAATAAAAAAAAAGCAAAAAACTATGCCAGGAAGCTATAGTGAAGAGTTTAAAGAGAGACATGGGCAAGAATATATCCCCTTTTATGGCATATCAAGAAAATCTGCACTGCTTGTTGTTGCTTTAAACCTGTTTTCCCTTTTTAAAATGAACATCTTGTCTACTTTGACTTGCCTCAAAACCTGATTTAACAGGTATGAATACCACAGGTTTCTGAAATCACATGGACAACTAATGAAAATACAGCATAAAAATTATTTACTCTTAATTCTTCACTTTCTTATATCTACACAAGAATGTGGACATTACTACACTTAGCAAGAAAATTCAACTTTTTAAAAATTGTTTTGCTTGAAGAGAAAAAAAATTAAAGTTTCCATTTACTGATATAGTGTATCAGTCAGAAAGATTTTATGACCTTCAAAAAGCAGACATCAGCAAAATTCAGAAGAAATACATGATTAAAGTAATTTCCATCACCTCTTTGTCCCAGACGAGCCAGTGTACCACCACAACCACTTACACTCCTGAAGGCAGTGTAGAGTTCTGTGCGGAAAGGGCACAACAAGCCCTTGAAGATCCATAGTCTAATGACCTTTTCTATGTTAAATCAGGACATTTAAATGCACTGTAGTAAACAGAAATTATCAATATCTACTGTACTTAAAAAAAAAAAAACCAACATAAATCACAAAGATAAATACACAACTCTTCAATTTTATAATTTTACATGATTTGATGAAATTCTACTTCACCAAAAACTTCTGTACCACTGTCATGTTACATCTCATTGCTTAAAATACCAGGAGTAAAAGGCCCTCCTGCTTTCTACTCACACATGCAACCTACTAAGCACTGTATTTAAGAAAATGGGTATGAATCAGCTTGCTTTTTATCATATGCTCCAGGTCACAGATAAGCTGAGGCACTAGAAGCCTCCTCTTCTACTTCTTGTGGGAAAAATTAGTTACATTCTTCATCACAACTCTGTTGATATGCTCCCTTCCACCACTCAACACAATCACAAGCAGCAGAGAGAACCTCCTGTGATTATTAACCATTTTAGGGCAATTATGTTATGGCTGAGTTAGCATTTGTCTGAACATTTGAGTTTTATATGTCAAAAGATTTATATTTTCCTGAACTTGACATCATGGAAGATCATGAGATACCCACACAGCCTTGATGCTAAATTTAACTATTTGTCAAAAAATCTCTCTTCTAGATATATGAGTAACTGTGGTTATCATGTTTGACTGACTGAAGCTGAGACATGCCTGCGTTAAGGAAAAAGCTATAAGGTACTGCCTGACTGATAAAAGATTCCTTTCAATTCTGCAGACGTCAATGTCCTGTTAATGGTTTTGCTGTGAAAGCTGGATGTGTGTCCCAAAACCCATTAGCTCTAGTCCCCTTATAGATGGCCCTATCTTTTACCTATAGCTCTAGCTAACTCTTTAATCCTATCCTATGAAGATTTAGAGATACGCAATTCTTTATTAATTAAACTTATAGACATTCTGGTAAGAGTTCTACATGCAAGTGAAACATTTCTACCAATTTAATGTTTAGTGGTTTCACTTCAGTGTGTTATTGATACCACAGTGCAGAGATAAAGGAGTTCTGGAAGGAAACAGGGCCTGTGCACAAGCCAGTCTGCACTCAGAAAAGAATGAGAGCAGCAAAAGATGCTTACGTCTTAGGTTTGTATTGACATACTTGTCTGATACCATTAAGTGGAGTAAGTGGTCCTACTGATGCCTTTTTAACTGAGATTCACAGATTTTTTGGTTGGAAAAGGTCTCTGGAGGTCTTCTACTGGCAACACTAGATAGGGCCAGTTAGGGATTTGTCTAGTATGATCTGGACAACTGGCCAGAAAGGAGATCCCATGGACTCCCTTCCTGGTGAAGAGCCACAGCAATTATTAAATTTTTCCTGAGACTGCTAAGGATTGCTTTTTCTTTTTTACCACTGAGTTCCTAACATTTTTTGTTTGCTATTGACAAATGCTTCTGTTGAAGTATGTCAGACAGGTAATAAACCATTACAGTCTATCGGACCTCGTGAGATGCTCAAGCATTCTTTCAGAAGCAGTATTTCTAAATCCTGCTGAAACCAATGAGATTAGAGGGCAGCCTACATATGGCAAGATTGATTTGTTGAAGTTTAAACCCCCTCCAAAAAGTCAAATTCATAACACAAGAGGAAAAAGAATGCATTAGTGTATTACAGTGCCGAACAGTTTATCTGAATAAATGTTGTGAATTAACAGCATTTACACCTTCTAACTAAAAAGCAATCATAAAGATAAACTATTTCATTGTATTAGCTTTACTATGTAGTAGGTACAGACAAAGAAAATTTTCTACTACAAAACTTACCAGTTTTTGGCATGACTGTTTTTCCTTCAAGAACTATACTTGACTTCTCAATCTTTTCAAAACTTAGCTTAAAACAAAGTAACGCAACCATAATGCTAACATGTTAAAAATCACTGATAATGTTTTCATCACCACAAAACTAACAAAACAATTTCTTAGCATGCTAGAAAGAAAATTAAAAGAATTTTTGACTGGCATTTTAAAATAAGATTTTTCAGAGCTTTTTGGATTTTTTTTAGCTTTTTGTAGATTTGAGAAGTAGTTCAGTAGTAAACGTAGATTTTCATGTACCTGTATAATATGCCACCCTTAGGTTACACATACTCAACCCTACTACCCCATTTCATATCAAACCCCTCTAAGTTCCTTTAGCGTGTTTAGTCTTCCTTTCAAGGTAGAATTGCAGAAAAACACCTCTGTTCAAGAACATCACACCCTAGGCCTGAACAACAAGATACCAGAAAAGACAAAAGCAACCTTCAAGTCCAGAACTTTGGAGGAGCTCCAAGGACTATACATGCTGTGAAGAAGATGAAGATGAGGAAGAAGGGATCCCCAAGACCCCAGACCCAATTCCCAAAGGGGCATGTTGGGGGCAGAACTGGGCAGACCCAGGAGGTAGATAAATCTGGGATTGGATGGACCTTATTATAAAGTCATAGAACCACTGCCTGGGTGCGTGTGCCATGTGTATTCCCTGGGCCTGAGGGCCTGATTAAACGATCTGCTCTTTTTATCTTATCTTATACACTAAATTGGCCCTGAGTTTTTTTCTCTGTGGTCTCTTTAGGTTACACTACCAAACTTAACTAACTTCAAATCTCTGAAACAGTCAAGCAAAACACATACCTGCAATTGGAATATTCTGTGATACTGAGAGCTGTACATCTCCAGTTCCAGGAGGCATGTCAATTACTAAATAGTCCAGTTGACCCCAGTCAACCTAGAAGACAACAATAAAAACGTATGTGAAGATTTAAGTGTTTTTCTTTAAGGCACTTTGCGTTTTAGCCCAGTCCTTGTTTCCTCTGACGCACAAAAAGTGAACCCAGGACACCTCAAAAGACTAATACTCCAATGCCCTCTTAGTCACTCTTTCAGCACAGGATCAAACATTATTTTTCTAAGAGACATAATCTTTGCTGATCACTTAAAAGTATGAGTTCAATTTTACTATAAACTTCATTGGCATAATTTTTTTTTAATTATTTTCCCGCAAAAAAGTAGAAATAACTTAAGACTCTTTACTTTGCAGCTGCAGTATCACAGGTTAGAAGCAAACGTTAGGTAAAATTCAGGCTAAAAATTAGGGGTTTGTGCAACAAATATGGTTTAGGAATTGTTTCCATTAATTTAAAACTACTTTTGCTTCCTTCTTGTTACTTGTTGAAATCACATATAAATGTTTTTCAAATTTTTTCCATTTTGTTGTTAGAAACTTAGAGCCACCACTACCCATTTTTTTCCTAGGGAAAAAGAGGTGTTGGGAGAAAAAACAAAGAAACAAACCACCCCAGATTTGTTAAATTAAAATCATCAGGTATAATGATACAAACTTACAACACACATAAGACGTCGCAAAATAAAAAAAATTTGCTAGACATCAAATGAGAGCAATCATGAAAGATATCAGACCCCAATATGAGAATGCTGTGATTACTTATGTTCTTTACTAGGACAGGTTTCCAGGAGAGCTAAATAACTCTAGAGCATGGTGCACTGTGATAAATGTTCTTTCATAAGAACAGAAATGGTCCTAGGCCTACTCTATATAACGTAAAGTCTAGCTATACTTTGCCTAAACATTTCCCAACAGTCTAACTAAGCTTTGGGAGATCCTCAAATCAATTCTGACATGGTGCAGGTTAATACCAGTACTATCTTACTAGCCAGCAGTAATCTATAAGGTGTTTCATCTCTGCATTACAGAAGCTTTAGAAATCAAAACCAGATTAAAAATAAAGACCCACAAACATCTCCCCCTCATTTTCCCCTCTACACAGACATAATGCAATTATATGGTATGTTTCTGACTCATACAACACATATAAGATACAACCGTACGAGCTGCTTTAATACAGGAATATGCCAAACTAGAGCACTGTATTTTACACGTTCCCTCAAGTGTCATTTAAACAGCCAAAAAACAATCAACATTTTGCCAGTGCCCTAGTTATTATCATGGTAGTAGTACTAGACCCTGTCAGGGCAACACATTTATTTTCATTCAGTTCTTGTATGGTAGATGATCTTCTAGGGAAGCACATGCGATGTGAAATCCAGATCACTAATGCAATGTGCACTCCAGTGAGAAATGGAATTTTTCAAGGCAGATTGATGAAGATGGAAGATTTCAGAGCACTTATAAGAAAAGAGGGATGAGGAAGATTAGTTGCAAATTCCAACTTTAAACGTCTAAATTAAGGACTCTCAGGCACACCTCCCTTTCCTCATTTTCTATACAAAGGCTTCAGGAATACTAAATGGTGCCTAAGACAGTCACGCTAAACAGGAAATGCCATTTATGTCAAGCATGGCAAATACTGCACTTTACTTTTTCACATTTAATATTGATCTAGATCATCTATATGATCTATATTTTGTCAACAAAATGACAATGCCTAACAGATTTCTAAAAGCAATTAGCATTCATAATTATATATTAATCATTATTTTGAGACTACATAACCCTAAAGAAAGATTACATATATGTGCAAAAATATACATACTGAAACAATCATGGGGTAGAGAAGCCAGTTCATCTAAATAAAAGTCTGTCTTTTACTTTGGTTTTCTTAACTAATCTTGCATGCTTATAATGCCAGACAAATGTCAGTATTTATGAATGCCTCCTTTTCCAGTAAAAATTACTTTGCTCACCTGAAGGCATGAACTTCAAATTTCTATGTTTCTTAATTAAAGATAAACCATTATAAAGGTGACAAATTGAAATTATATAGATGTTAAAAAGTAGTATTTACAACATGAGTAAATCCACGTTCCCTGAAGATTCACAACTAAAAACATGTGAATCTTTTTATCTTCTTTTATACTTATCTTCTGTAAGTAAACTTCATAAATCTCAGTATGCAAATCCAGATCTTTTGTAATAATCACAACCATTTCAAAACACTAGGTAGTTACAGTTTTAGCTTTTAAAAAGGATTAATTCAGAATACCTTCCTCCCCCATGTCCTCATGAAGGCTGGTCCTGGTATCTTTTGTTAAGTCCAAATTTACAAGTCCAGTAATCATATACTCCTTCCTTACATGCTTCTATAGAATACTGGAACAAACTGGATTTTTGCTTTCTGCCTTCCAGCAAGATGCAGTCTGGAAACACAACTACGAGCAGCAGAGCACTGCTATTATTCTGACACAGTTTCTAATAACTTTGTATGCCAAAAACACTTGCTTCTCAGATATATTCTCAGAAAAAAACCTTGGATGTTGAGTATTTTTAAGCCCTTTTCTCCATGAGTTCAAATTCAAGTCCTTTTAAGTACAGCACTGCCTCATGAAGTAGTAAAGACAATCCAAACCCCATCCTTTATCAAAGGTAACTGGAACAAAAAATAAATACACTGGGTTTTTCCCCCAAGCTAAAAGCTGTCTGGTTTTGCATACACTTGCTGGCCCTAACTTTAAGCTAGCTCCTCTTGTAAACAAAGTGACTTTCTGGGCTTGGCCTATAGCTTTTCTTTTCACTCTTACCAGAGGTTTTGCTCCGCCAATCTCTTCAAGCATTAGTCTTCTCATCAGGTTCCGTGTGATCCTCCAACATACCAAGCACTACGGTTCCCCGAAGAAAATATCTAGACCTACTCCATTACTTTGTGCAACGCTAATGCAGATGACCTCAAACACCAGCGCTCAAAGCCCTTCCTAGGCCTTCTGTTTCGTGGGGAAACACAAATTGCTGCTTAAAAAGTGACTTCCAGAGTTTACCACATACAGTAAAATGGGAGAAAGGGTAAAGAGGGCCCCAGAGCTTCCTGCCTCAAGTTTCCTTAATAAGTGACCCCATAACATCCAACATGCACTTTCTGGATTGTCCTATGAGTAATGATTTTTAATAAAGTTACAACCTTTGGAAACAGATGTTAGTAATGGAATCTTAAGCACATGGTGAATCTCATGGCAAATCTCATTGCTAGGCAACAGGAAAAAACACTGTTAACACATAGTGCAATTAAATTATAATGCTTTATTTAATTTATGGCACTGGAAACATCTTAGTTCACATATTTTCTTTAAATTCATGGATTGAAAAAAAAGAAATGAGCTGTCTATCAAATGACAGACACTGTAATACTTATAAATTTGAGCACAGAAAAAAGGAGAAGCTACACCACCATCCCAGCAGCAGTGGAGAGGATGTCTTGCCACTGTGCAGAGCAAGAAGACGACAGGCTTTCATCGTACAAGTTCAGAAAAGGCTCCAGTAAAGACGACAAGGTGCGCAAGTACTGAGCACATGAGAGAACTACCCTCTACAAACCTCTCTGAGTCATGCCACTGCTGTGGAGCTGAACTGGTGAAAGTCAGATAGCACACTAGATTGGAAAACCACTCCTCATTAAAACTAATCTTGCTTTTTATTTTGGATGTAGTTAAATCGCAATTTCATTTTCTTCTTTTTCATTTGTAATTCAGGGCAAGAAGGGAGAGCTGCACCACAACAATATAGCCATAATTTCTGGAAAAAACTGAGCTAGTGTTTTTGCCCACTACTGAGTGGTATCCTCTGGACATATGGATTTGCTCAGACTTAAGCTGGGAACTCTGCACATCACCCCGTTTCTCTCTGTGGATTTTCTCTTCATTTGCTTCTATTGTGCAAGGAGCAGACGATGAACACTGTGGAGTTCAGTTGCTTCTCCGTTACCCTCCCATAGAAGTACAGCAGTATGAAAATCTTCTATTAAACAAATTATTTAACGTAATTTGGATAATTTGTTATAGAAGTGTACATTTCATTTCATGGCTGGGCTTCGCGAACGAAGATTTGGGAAGGGCTCTACCCACGCTTGTTGCAAGAGCATTGGTGGCTGAAAAGGCCAATACGAGACAGGCATGTCTGGTTGCAGAAGGCACAGCAGAAGGACTCCTTAGGTGGTATATTCTGCGAGGCACGATTCTTTCTGCGTTGTCTTTTCTCCTCAAGAGTGATCCTGCGTGAGTTCTCAAAAGACGCAGCAGCGTTATAGATGGTGTGTCTCCAGGCCTCCCGATTGGAGGCCAGAGTAGACCAGTTATGGTGATCAATGTGGCCAAGGTTGAGATGTTGTTTTAGGGAGTCCTTGTATCTCCTCTTTGGGGCTCCTCTCATGCGGCAGCCAGAGGCAATTTCACCATAAAGCAAGATCTTAGGGAGGCGGTGGTCCTTCATCCTTGAGACGTGCCCTGCCCAACGCAGCTGTGTTCTCAGCAACATGGCCTCAATACTTGTGACTGCTCCTTGTTCTAGAACAGATGTATTGGTCACATAATCTGACCATTGGGTGTTTAGGATTGTATGGAGGCAGCGTTGATGGAAGCGTTCTAGGAGACGCAGGTGGTGGCTGTAGATGACCCATGATTCGGATCCATATAAAAGAGTGGACAGCACAATGGCTCTGTAAACACTGATCTTGGTACTTTTCTTCAGGTGTTTATTTCGCCAAACTCTTTTATGAAGCTTTCCAAAGGCACTATATGCCTTTGTTAACCTGTTGTCTATCTCCCTGTCAATCTTACCATCCCAGGAGATGAGGCTGCCTAGGTAATTAAACTGCTGGACTGATTTGAGCTCTGATTTGCCAATGGTGATATGGGGATGATGGAAGACTTCCTGAGGTGCAGGTTGATAGAGAACTTCTGTCTTCTTTAAGCTGACTTCCAGCCCAAAAAGCTCAGCAGCCTCAGCAAAGCATTTCATTTAATAGGAGAAGAAATTCCAGGTCTGTTACTAAATTTCAGCATAGGAGAAAAAAACAGGGGAAAGACATTTTTAATTAAATTTACAATTGGAACATAAAACCAGAGGAGTGGCTTTTTGAAATCTACTATAGCCATTTATTCAACATCATTAAAATGGAAAGTATAATCAGGCTGTGATATAAAACATTAATTTGAATGCAAATCCTGTTTATATACAACAAATTTACCAAATCAGAACCACTAGTCCTCATGTTCTCAATCAGTTCCAAGAAGTGTGTCTGTATGCAAATGTGGTAAATGAGCTCAGACTACCAGCATATTACAGTAAACGAGTTCCCTTTGCAAGCAATAGGTGGACAGCAGCTACAGAACCCTGCCTTGTAGCATCTGAAATCTGTCAGCACCTTTGTATGCACCGAACTGTTAATATCGTTGTCCCTCTAATGTATACAGTATGTAAAACATTTCAAACCATAGAAATGTAATTGCGTTTTCCTTAAGTATAGCATTCATCTTTTTTAAAAAAGGTTTAACTTGACATTTATTGTTAAGCAATGTAATTAAGTGCCATGTGCTTCTGTGTATTTTCCCTTGCTCAGAAACACCACGAATTCTTCTATGTAAATTACTTTAATCAATCATTCTGTTTATGTGACAATCCATAATCAAAACACCAGATATGCATTTTGAGTAAGGGTCCCAAATAGCAAGTTAAACCCAAGGTAAAGCATAGAGATATAGATGACATTTCTACTGAGAAATGAAGCCTGAGTATCCTCTGTGCATGAGGCAGAAATGATAGAATACTAGCACAGAAGATGAATTGCTACTTGTGACTTTGAAATAATACTGTTGTTTCGTTGTTTGGTAAATAACAGAAAACATTATTTACTTGTTCTTATTAAGAGGAATACACGCAGAGTTTCAATTAAGCATTATGCAGGTGGCAAACTTGGCAGCAGCCAGCCAAACTCTGAACATGGGAATCAGAAAAGCATCAAAAGCTACACTGCAGGCAGCTTAAGGTCTATTCCTGCCAGATCTGCCCTCCTAACTGCTTCATGTGCATATAAATGATTTAATAGTGCCAAACAGCTGAACGAATTAAAGAAATTACATTCTTAAATGAAGATTTATATAACTGTTCACATGTATTTCTGTGTTAAGATAAAGCATTTCTTTAAAATAAAAAGCACATATTTTAAAGAAAAAACCGAACGTATTTGAAAATATTTCCTTGAAAAATTACTAAAAGATTCTGCTTAAACATACATGGACATTGGGAACAATTAACTAGTTTCACAAGGTAAGAAAACAGATAATTTAGGAATAGTATAATGACACATGGCATTTTAATCACACTTTTTTAATTTATTTTCACAGGTATTTGACAAAGAAAGAAGACATTCCCCAGACACAAACCAGAAGATTTTTAGCCCCTGTGGAAACTTTCTCTCTGGTAGTATCATAACAGGATATGCTACAGTGCTTAACACAACTCGACACTTTCTGAACAAAGACAACTGCCCCTTTGACTTGTCCTCAGGTGCTTAACCGATCTCAAAGCCTTGCAATCTAACACCATGAAAAACAGATGCACTGCAATAGTTCAAATTCCCTCTAAGGTATTTCTGAGCAGTCTGTTCTGCCAAGTTCAGAGAGAAATTGAGGTGAAGCATAAGAACAGTTTGCTACAAAGATCTCCATAATGAGAAGGAAATTCTCCTATTCATTCTCAATATAGACTAAGAGTAACTTTTAGAAATAAGTGCCTCGGAAGAACACCAAGGTTCTGTTCAATTCAACAACTAAAACAGAAACTGGCCTTCTCTTCTTCCTCCCTGATGGCTTTTAATAATGTTAAGAACTGAAGGAAAATGCAGTAACCTGAAGTTTCTGTCACCTCCATTTGTATAACCTACGAAACTAAAAAACTGCCAGAAAGCCACAACAAAGACGACCACAATAAGAGGTTATTCTCTGCAGGGTGTTCCAGGAGATGGAGAGAAGGCACTCAACACCAAGCTTCTTCAGAAAGCCCAGTCAACATCGTGTCAGCTTGAAGGGAAGATGAACACAGCTGTGGGGCAGCCTGGTATGTCCACAAGAGTCTGGGGAAAATCTCTGGGGATGACTGAAAAGGAATAGTTCTGACAGAAACTGTATCAGCTCTACCAGGTATAAAAGGCTCAAGCCATAACTACAAAGAGTTTTCATGAGATGTGACTCATTTCCCAGGGTTTATTCTCTAAAAGATGACAGTTTGAGAGACAAACTTCTATTATGCATTCAGTCTTGAGACTGATCATTGATCCGCTGCTCTCTCTACCCTTGACCACAGTTTGCACTACGTAATTTGCAGAAACTTTTCTTCAGAAATACACCTTTCTCCTTTTTTTCAGGTTCTACAACACAGAACTGTCTGTAGTTCAGCTACCCTCATATGACATGGGGAAAATAAATATGGAATGAGGCAAGTGTCTATTCCTACATCTTCTTGCAATAAAATTAAGCACAAAAGTAATATAATAGTAACCAAATCAGAAGTGGGCTAGCATCCCATCATCTAATTAAACCAATCACCAGGTAGATACAGCGATGTTACACGTCAACTAAATTACAAATTCTTTTTGAGTTCTCCTTACTAATACCCAAAGGCAAAATCATTGTTTAGCTATCAAACCCCAAGCCAACAACACATTTTTCAGGCAGTATTATCAGGACTCAATTTAAGCTTATAAAATTTATATAAGCTGTCTGATTCAGATTTTCCCTACAACAACAACAGAAGGAAATATTACAAGTGTTGGCAACAAATACCAAAAGGGAGAAGCTTATTAAGTCCACTCCCTCTATGTATATCAGCCTATGTTTCTATAATGATGTCAAAAGCTGATATATAATTTAAGACTGAATGCTTAAGTTATGCAGTGGAAAGTAATGTTCCTAAATTTCTTCACAATTTATTTAACTTCCTTAAGCTTTAGTTCATATTCTGGTACAATTAAAAGAAATTATCAATTCCTTATTGGGGTACCAACAGACTGTTATGGGTACCATTTCATGCCCACCATTGGGACACTGACTTTACATTAGAGCTTAAACTAAAAATCATTAGATTAAAAAGTTCAGAAAACTCTGTTTCTCAAACACAATGTGTAACACTTTTTTGTACAGAAAACAGAACTTCCACAAAGGCCAGTCTAAGGCCTTCTGAAAAAGGACTACCCAAGAAAATAACATGATAGATGTTATTCAAGTCACTTAAAATGCTACTGAAGAAAACCCTCCAATATTACCATAAATAGTGCAAGGAAAACTGAAATAGAATCAATTAGATGTAGACAACTGAACTGATATATAGGAGACTGGTCTTCTGCCTGGTAAGATCTTATCAGATCTCAAAATAAGTAGCAGCCTTACAGTGAAACATTAATTTTCAATAATAAAACGTTGGTTTTCCTTTTTTTTTTAAATAACTTGTTTTTCACAAATATGGATAGGGATTCATCCTCCAAAATTTCTGTACTTAAATGCACAAGCATATCCTCCTCAGTCATGGCAGCAAAACAGTCTCTTCCCTGAAAATGAAACCAGCACTGGAGAGCATGTTTGAATTATCTCAGAGCACAACAATCAATAATTTCAACAAGAACTAACAATAATACTGCACAAAATATAGAACCTTTTAACTACACAGGAAGATTCAAGAGGATGACAGTGTGAAAAAAGAATGTAAACAGGAGCATGTGTGAGAGCCAGTAGAGCAGACTCATGACCATCGAACTCTGATTGTGAAGTTGGTATATGTTATCTTTTAAAAAATTGACTTTAGGTCAGAAAGGAGCAAGAAAAATTGCATATACATTGTCCTTACAAAGAGTGGAACACAAAGTGCATTAAAGACACCGATAAGATGTCAAAATGAAAATAAATACATTTTAAAATTGTACATGTTTTGCAGTCACACACATAACAACCACAATTTAAAGATGTACTGAATGTCTTATTCCTAGAGTATCAACAGCACTTACTACAAATTAGACAACAGATAATCTGTGAAAGCATCACATATAGATTGCCAAAATACTGGCGATGCCTACAGAACCATGCTTTTGCATTCACCAGTGTCCTCAGTTACGAATCTGCAACAATGAAGTGTTACTTGTATTCTAAACCCAATTAAAATAATTTGCTGAATGTGCTGATACCATGAGTTTCAGGGACATACAGTGATGACTGCCAAGCAAGGGACAGTCTTCATATTTTCATTCACTTCCTAGGGATTTTATTTACCTCCAGTTCTTATTTAATTTCTACAGAATAAGCTGTTTACATCTAGCAGAAAAAGTACTTTAAATGAGTATCCACTTTAGCTGCATAGTAAGAACTGTATTCCAACAACAGCATTCTGCTAGAACATAATCCTTCTTTTAAAAGATACTACTGATGGAGTAAAACACAGTAAGAGGAGAAACATCTTCTGCAGCTTCATAAGTAGTACAAAAAAGGAAGGTTTTTTCTTTGTTAGAGAGGGGGAGGGGGGTAAAAACCCACGACACCAATCGCTGGTACCTTAAGCACAATTACTTTACATTTGTGTCAATCACTTGGGATGTGAGAAATAATCACTTTCTACAAAGAATACTGGTACAAACCCTGCTGCTATTCTTGGATATCTGCAGTTATTTTCTAGGAGCCAAAGAGACATGGGAGGATAGTTTCAGTGAAGGATCAATCTGTCAGCTTCCAGCAGTCAGAATGCAAGCTGGATTATTAAAAAGAAAAAAAACAACTCTGTGCAATCAGTTTTATATAGAAATTCAATATTAACTTTAAAAGCTGTTTATACAATTATATTGATTGTTATACACTATGCAAAATTAGTGTGCAATGGTAAACAATATATCAATGTTCAATCAATGTTCAGGGATGGAGAGGTTCCACTTTTATTTTGATCAAAAAGATGAAAAAGAAAGGCTGAAAAATGGGAAAAAAACATGCCCAAAAAGCAGCTTTGGTGAGCTCCATCTGCACACTCAGAAGCAATCCTTTCTGCTCAATCTCCATTGAGCAGAAAATTTCAACCCATTTGGGATCCACACACATTTCTGAGAAAAGAGCAAGTTGTACAAGCCCAGTTTAGCAGGCATGCTCTAAATGCACCTACCACTGGTAACACTAAATTCAACACAAAGGTTAGCACTTGTGGCCATCAAAAAAACAAAAGACTTAAACCAAAAACAAAATCACAAAGCCTGTGGTTCTGTTGTTATAATTGCTGCTATTTAATATCATAATTAGACATACGAGAGAATCTATCTATGAATAGCAAGATGTGAGTTTTAATTTCCCAAGCAAGTGGCAACCATGTAAGCAAGAATGCAAAAGTCACAGAAGCAATCAGGACCCTACATAAGGCCTGTAGGTCAGGTGTTCACCTGGAAAGCTAAAACTTCAGATTAACTGAATTTCCTCACAGATCTGATCATGTCCCCCCTTCACGTGTCTAGTTCTGGCCCCAAGAATCTTGTATCACCAGCTGTAGTTCTGGTTCAGGTTCTGACTGCTGTATGTGATTTCAGGGCACTCTCCTGGGCAGCAGGTAATACAGCCTTAAATGCCAAACGGAGAAAGTACCAAACTTTCAGCCCCCATGTCCAGGCTTCCAAGACTGCTACTGTGAACAGAGAAAAAGCCTGTGAAGTTCAACTGAAAGAAAGAAACTAACAAAAGATGCTCTATTTCGGCTTTAATCTCCACTCCACACAGCTGTCCAATAAGGTCACATTTAGGTGCTGAGATCCAAGACAGAGAAAAAGTGAGACACAGCCCATAGGATTTTCCTAATAGCCCTCCTACATCTTCAGTACTGTTTACTTCCAGTTAGTGAACCACCATTGACTTACACCACTAATATCCACTTATTCCACCCCAAGCTCTAAACTTCAGCATTCCAAGATACAGCACCTATCCGCTAAGGCACTGCCAAAGAGCCTGAAGGTACCTCCAGGAGAGCAAAGTAACCCCCCAGTACCACTGGGAATGATAAATGATGTATTCTTAGCACACAAGGTATGTAGTGGCTCCAGGTTAGGCTTTGGTTCAACTTTTCATTCCTGCAGGCAGGGCACCTACCTCTTAGGTACAGCAGAGCAATGCTCACATCTCTTTTTGCATCTAACCTACAACACCCTTATTATTGGAGAAGAACAGAGAAAGTAAAAGAGTGGCATTAGGTGTCTTCTATTTTTTGAAAAAGTTCACGTAAATAATGGAAGTTTCATTTAGAAAAGAAAACAAGCAGTGCCTGCTCTTTTCCTAGTTCCTCTACCACCAGTATTCCTGTTTAGCAAACACTTCAGATCATGCTTAAACCACTACCTCTTTCTAAGAATGAAGCTGGATGCCATTTAGGCACAAAATTCAAGTCTTTGTTGCAAAAAAACCTTAAACCTCAAAACTGTTTCCTCTAAAACCTCAAGGGGAAAAAAGAAAAGAAACAAGAGAAAAGAATAAAAAGAAAAAAAAAAAAATCTAGCCTCAGCACAGCCATTTTGAGACACCATGAGCTCTCTGCCATTTCTTCCTGTCTAGTCAATGAACCCAGCAAAACAGCTGCATGTTTTGTATTTTTGTTTTATGCAAAGGAGGGCATACACATGCATACCTGTGTAATCTGTCTGAGAGATGAGACAGGAAGCAGAGTAAAGAAAACACTCTCACAGTCTGTTCCCACAGCAGCAGTAACTGCACAGTCATAGTCATGACAGCTGAGGAACCAGTCCAAGAAATGTTTGCTGTAAATACATTCTCACAATGTTCTTAGGCTTTTTTTTTGCCTTCTTTTTAATCCTCAAAGACAGTTAAAATACATTTGCTGCAAACGCTTCCAGCAGTAAGATGCTGGGTAATGGGTTTGTAATTTTTCTGGCTTTCCTAACACTTCTTTCTATGATTGTCAATTCCTCTCAGAGACTATAAGCCCTTTTCGTATCAGCTGCTAACGCAAGCCAGTAAAGCAACAGGGATCTGTACGGATCCTGCTTCATTAAGGGAAGAAAGACAAGAGAACAGGTTCTGTAGCTTCAGCTGGAAACAAAAAGAATCAAGCCCATATCGGTTCAGTCACAGCCACCTCAAAACATACAGGAACACTCAAGCCAAAGGGTGACAATAGGAGTACTCTAACTGGAAGGCAGAGGGATGGAAAGAAGGAGCTTCCTATCATCTCCCACACATCTGGTTGCAGTACACCTCTGCATCAATGTTTAGTTTCTTATCCCCAGAAAGTACAATCATATCCTTTAAACACGTACACGGTGATTGGGACTGGTTAAGGCAGCTCTCTCTGGACAGACAGGACCTTTCCAGGTGATTATTAGCTTTTGAGCAAATTAGTGATGATTATACAAATTCCTGTAACAGGCTTTTCTAAACACCAACATCGCAGTTGAAGCATGGTGTAGAAATTAGTGTCAAGATTTCCATTGATTTCAGCAAGTTCTGAAGGAGAAGAAACTAATTATTTGTCCTTTAGTCTTAGCAAAATAAATATAACAAAAAACGAGTATAAGAACTTTTAAAACATTCTTTTATAAGGTATTAGTAGATCCTCTACTCATCTTGCTCTTGAAACAGTTTCCTTAATTTCACTGATAAAACAAGGGATGAAAACTGACCTTTCTTGTTTTAAATGAAAGCTTATTAAAAACCTCGGAAAAAAAATCTCACAAGTATTCATAGTTATTGTTTACCATCTGCCAGCAGTAGATGCAATCTTAGTAACATATTAAAGTGCAATTTTAGCATTGAAAGTTCAGTGTTTTTCCTCTTTTCAAAATATCTCCGATAGCACATCTTGATCTTTCTAAACAGAACAAATACATAATACTTAGGTGTAGGGATGAAATGTCTGATCTTTTCATTCTTGTACTTTGGATCACAAAAATAAAAATGGAAAAGCATTCCAACTCCCTAAGATGCAACTGCTCTTATTGTTCTGAAGAACAGCGATGTCTCAACTTTTTCTTTTTTTTTTTCCCCTACCTGTAGGGTGGCAGACTTTAGCCTGAACTAACAAGCTCTATGTCCCTCTCAGGCTAAGGCAACTCATAACAGATGAAATAAACAGAAGAAATATTTCTGTAATTGCTGAAACGCTGGCAAATTTTTCACCGTGTGACACCTGGTGAGACTACTGTATTTCAAAATTATGCACTGCAAATATAAACACAGCTTTGTAGTTTATAATATAAGCACAGCTTTGTTTAGTTCAATGGAATGCAAACTGCAAATAACCTGCTACTGACTATCTGCCTCAATTACTTGCAGATTGGGTAAATATATGAATATTGTGAAACACATGTCAATTTTGAAATTATTAAATATCCTAAGATGGAACATGTTGCCAAAACACGAAATATATAAAAAGGAGAACAATATTAATCTGCATTAAGTATATACGCTTCTGGTACATATACTCTGTGGATACACAAATGAGTGTCCACAGACTCTTAAATGTGTACTAAAAGATTAAAAGATTACAAAAGTTTGAAGAACAAATACTAAGAGTTATTCATGTTTCTGATCCCCTTTGCTACAATTTCCCACTGCAGCATCTCACTACTTTCCTGTCTTGAGAATTTAGTGCCATAATTAATTTGGCAAGTTAAATGCCTTCAATGTTAATCTCTTGATAGAGTACCCTTCCTAAACCAAAAAGTGCTAAAATCAATACCAAAAAAAAATAATCATCTGGCTTCACTGCAGTGCGCTTTCTTCCCTTGCTCTTTACATTTACAATAAGAATAATTTGCAGCATTGATTCACTATTACTATTCTGGGCATCCTTTCAATTCATTTAAAATATAGGTACAAAAAATCAGAGCCATCAACTTGTTACTGTTGTCTTCCTCCCGACCCAATACGTGCCATTCTCAGCTAAATCCCATTTTGCTACTCCCTCTCATCCACTAATACAGTCTCACTCATTTTATACTACTGAGACACAGTTTTTTGCCCACGCTTATAATGCTTTCATTTTTGACATTTACCATGTAAGTGACAAAACACAGTACAACTGGAACTTTCTGCCAATTTGCTCAAGAATGGATCTGAAGGATAACAAGTTTTTGCTATCCTTAAAATCCAAGGCTTGCACCTATTATTTTAAGACACTGTCAAAGAGTATGAATGTCAATCCAGGAGAGAAAAATAATCCCTCAGATAGTACCACTGGAAATGACAAGTGATGTATTCCCAGCACTCCAGGTATGCAGTAGCTCCAGCCTAGGCTTTGGTTTAACTTTTCGTTTCTGCAAGGCAGGGCACCTGCCTCTTAGGCACTGCAATATTCAGTGCAGCAATACCAATGTCCCCTTCTGCATCTAATCTACAGCAGCTAGAAACAATAAACAGACTCCTTTATTAGTGGAAAAGAATAAAAGAATGGCATTAGGTCTCTCCTCTAGTCCATATTTTGAAATTTTCCATGTAAGTAAGTACCACCAGTACTCCTGTTTAGCAAACACTTAAAAACATGCTAGCTTTCAAATTCATGTCTCCGGAGTCCACTCCTGAAATCATTCCTGCTTGCCTTTCTTCTAAAAAATTGGTTATCAAAATTATTCTACACATGTAGCTTGTTAATTTAAGGTGCTTTTCTCTGCCATCTTTGAATTTTTCTTAGTCCAGTTCAGACTGTAAATTATGCAGGGCTGACACTGATAGCAAGATTTTAAAAAAAAAAAATAAATAAAAAAAATCAACCTATCATTCTCCACACACTACAGAGGACAGATAGATGTCTTAAAAGTGAGTTTCACAAAGGTCTGTATCCTAGGCAGTAAAGTACTAAAGCCAATGCAAAAAAATTGCCAGAAGGTTCCAGCGAAACCTTCTTTATGGCATCGCTACTCAATTCTAAAATGCCTGAGAGCAGATCACTGCATGCTTTAAACCTCTCCTAGATCAAGGTACTTCCATAAAAACAAGAGGTATGAGAGGAAAACAAAGAATTATTTATTTTTTTCATAGTTCATACTAAGGATGCTTATTCAAGAGATAAGGCTTATTTGACTTTTCTGTCTCTGCCTACAGAGATCTGATCAGCACTTCTACAGTCTAAAGAGACCAGAAATGCTACTGAGGAAAAATCAACTAGAATCAACTCAGCTAGGTTGGAAAAGACCTCTGAGATCATCGAGTCCATCCTAGAACCTAACACCACCTTGTCAACTAGACTATGGCACTAGGTGCCACATCCAGTCTTTTCTTAAACACCTTCTTGGCGACCTGGGCACACTGCTGGCTCATGTTCAGCCTGCTGTCAATCAGTATCCCCAGGTCCCTTTCTTCTTGGCTGCTCTGCAGCCACTCTGTCCCCAACCTGTAGTGCTCCATGGGCTTGTTGTGGCCAAAGTGCAGGCCTTTGGTCTTGTTGAACCTCATACTGTCGGATTCAGCCCATCTATCCAACCTGTTTGAATCCCTCTGCAGAGCCCTCCCACCCTCCAGCAGATCAACACTCCTCCTGTTGGTGTCATCTGCCAGTTTGCTAATGGTGGACTCAATCCCCTCATCTAGATCATCAGTGAAGGTATTAAACAAGACTGGGGCCAACACTGATCCCGGCAGGACACCACAAGTGACTGGCTGCCAACTGGATACTGAATAGGTCAAAGTCTGCCCCTGAAAGTCGGTACACTTGTTGATGCCCCTTCCTGTTCAACTGAGTATTGAAAACTATCATTTCCTTGTCACTGTACCCCGGACAGCCTTGGACCAACATATCTGTTTGTAAACAGCATGTTTAGCAGGGCCCCACCCCTAGTAGGCTTGCCCACCAGCTGCAACAACATGCTATCCAAGCTAATTTGCTTGGAACCTCCTAGTACTTCCAAGACTGCCACATTTCTTACTACCTATTGCAACTTACATTCATTACCTCTTGTGCTATTACTGTGCATATCCAGGAAGAATCTATCATCACCTTCTCTGTACATATCCATTTGGTAGTTTAAGACAGCAGTTTGTATCTCCCTTTAACTGCCTCAAAACCAAAATAACCCTAATTCTCAGTGTCTCTCTATGCATTACATGCTTCACTCCCCCTTATCACCTTGATGGCTCTTTGCTGGAGAATATATATGCAAGGTAGCGTGTGCCATCAGAAGTTAAGCAATTGTGTATGTATCTGCAAAAGAGATTTTAATTTCTGCTGAATATCAGCTGTGGTGAATGCCACTGATAGTTTACACTGATCTCAGGCATATTTAACAGATATATGTCACTCACACACACATACACACACACTGAGAACCTGAAACACAACATTTATCGTGCTCAGTAGAGAAAAGGTATAATAAATTCATTTTATAAATATAAAAAAGTATCAAAGGAAAATGTTTAGATTTATTTGGAAGTAAATCTATGTCTTGGAAGTAAATCTAAGTCTTTGTATGTCTGTGCATCTCTCAAGAAGTAATAACTCACTACAGTGCTGAACACTGTATACACAGAATGATGTCCCAAAAATGTCAGACAAAAAAGACAGTACATGGACACAAACAGAAGCTGAAGGACAACTCTTAGCAAACCATACTAATCAATCAGGTAAATGGCTCAGCGTGTAGTATCTAACTGCTTTACTGAAAATGTTCTTGTGTATTTCTTCCAAATCAAATACACATTATTCCTCTTCATTTGGAAAGCTTTCCCCCTAGTTTTTCCATTGTTCTGTTTGTAAAAAATGTATTTACACACACAGACATGTAAGATGGTGCAAAACTGTGCAAATTTACAGGATGAAAAATTTATAAGATTTAACACAGTGTTATGAACACACATGCCAAACGAGATCAGACTGATGTGTACAGACACCATATACAGAACATTATGCTGCATAGAACACATCCAGTAGAACAGTCAATTGTAGCTATTTATACACTTGCTCTCAATACCTTATCCATTTTTATCTTCCCATGTGCAGCATTAACATATAGCTAAATAAACCACATTTAAAGAAAATTTGTCCCCAAATCCACATATGCAACCTTTCCAATTTAAACGGTGGAAAGAAGAATGCCAGTAACTACATATACACTTCTCAGTAGCAACTGCACCTAAAAATTTACTAATATGTCAAACAAAACCAGTACTGAACATCTGTAATTTCCTCTATAGATATTAGTCACTTCAGACTGATCAAAAACTCAAAATAATACAGCCTCCATAGTCTTTGCTCTCCAAAATTAAATACTACTACTGTTTCCAAGTTAATTTAATCCCAAATCTTTACACATAAATTTTTACTGTGCCATTCACTCGACTGTTGCTTTTATGGCAGCTTTCTCAGAGAGGCTCTTGAAATATCCCAGATCTCACAACCCACAGTCTGCTCACTTCCTCTCTCCCGACCTTTTGGCAGAATAATTGCCACAATATACTGCAAGGCATACAGCAGGATTATGCCTGCACCCTTCCAATTGCTCCTTTGCCACTGACCTGTCAAGATGTCCTCAGAAAAAAATGAGAATGGTAAGAAAACTTACCATACAGACTGTATGGGACAGTGGTAACGACTATTTGAAATCCTTGTCACAAAAACAGTTCAAATCAGAGAACAAGTTTTGCTTGCCTTCTTGTCTTTTTTTTTTCTTTAATAATCTTTATATTTCTAAGATTCTTAGCTGTCTACTTGATACTTATTTCAACAGAGCTTTTCAGACTCATTACTGTTCAAGTACAGGCTTTAGGTGACTCAAAAAAATTCTATCTTTACTGTACTTAGCCTAAGGTTAATCACTTAAAGTAGAAGCGACAAGAGACAATAATGAGGTTGGACTCTAGACTGTGCTGAAAAGCCATTCACACACCAAAGAGGGACAGATACACAGGTATTACAAAGAGTGAGGTTACATGCAGTAAGTATATAAGAAAGCATAACATATATATTGAACAAATATATTTTCCCAAGTAAGAATTCCAGAAATTTAAATAGCTTCCAAGTAAAAGAAAAGCGTTTAAATACTCATTACAGGCACAAATCAATTATGAGCCAACAAGTCCTCATAAATGAATTTGGAAGCTGAGAACTTCAAATGCTTTATTGCAGTATCTGAAGCATGATAAACTCTGGAAAACTGATTTGTTCATATGGAAAAAACCAAACAAGTATCCAAAGTTATTTACAGAGTGAACACATAGTCTTGATGCTCTTAAAACAAATAAAAAACCTCTCCATCACCTACCAAAAAAAAACCAATTATAAAATACCAAGAATTATTCTAACACAGAAGTCTGGGAACCTCTGTGTTTTCTATCTGGCTGAATTAATTATTTTAAGAACTTAATATTTTATCAGCTTGCCTGAATGTACAGGGACCCCTTACACATATATTATCCTACAAATCTAGATTAGGGAGCTAATTTAAATGGTTTCTATGCAGCTAATGAGACAAAGCAGCTATTTCTTAAAAATATGGGTTTAGAAAGTTAAATACAAGCCGAAGTATTTTACTCTTAGAAGCAACTTTATCCGGTCAAACAAAAGTTAATAGCTAAGACCAACCAGAACAGATAAAGAGAAAACAAGAAAAATTTTCAAAGTCCCCAACAAATCACAAAACAACTAATATAAAATGGAATGACAGTATCTTTAAAAGCATCATCACATGCTGTTGTTCCCTCTTGGTTAGGTGTCCAAGGTTATAAAACTATTGGTCCTACAGTTAACCTCTTCTTGAGACTGACTAGTAGCTACGTCAGAAGGGAGAGTACAGCTTTAAAAATAAAATGACATGTCTCAGTCTGGAAAATGCATTATTTCTTTTCTAAAAACCGTCTGTACATCTGATAGACCTTCTGCATTTCCCTCTGATCTGTAAGCTTCTTTCTTGGAAGGAGTAGATTCAAACAACTTTTTCCAGCACAAATTTAAGACTATCCTGGTCATGATGCAGAAGCAAAATGCACGTGGGAAGAAATTTAGCTGTAAAGCCGCCTTCTTTCAGAACTCAGGTTCCACTCTCAGGCAAATCAGCAATGCCCTGAGCATTAATGGACGTGTCTCATTCCCACAGCACGGTCAGACAGCATGTATCTGCATCACTGGTTGCTAGGGAGCAACAAGCTCATTACACGGCATCGTCCACACCCTCCAGAAGAATGATGGCACAGGCTTCCCATCTGGGGATCCCACTGACTGAAGTAAGGCTACTGGAGCACCTGCCAGCCTTCAGTCTCTCAGGGGGGAGCACACCAATCCAGCAGGTGCTAACTTTAGCTCTGCCTTCAGGGCTTTACATTCTGGTTTTGTGAGCCTGGCCAGTGCAATGCAACACACAAAGAGGTCAGAACAGCCTTCCACAGCTGTTGCCATCATACCCCTTACTTTTAGAGGTCAATTCTAGACAAAGATGCTCCTCCCAAAATTTTGGCTTTTCTGACTAGAGCCATGAGTGCCACTATTCTAAAGTCCATGTTAGAGGAGAATTCTGTAAAAATGGAAAAAGGCTGAAAAAAATATTCTTTTCAGTTGTTAAAGGAACATAAGATTTGGAGGCATTTAAAGAAGACATATAGAAACCTTGTGATCTCCAAGCTGTAGACATTAGATCCCCAAAATGGATGTCAGCTGTGGACAATTTGGGTCCCTTCAAAGTCTAAACACACAACCTTAATGCATTTTTTCAGCTGTTTGTCTCATTAGCACTTCACAGATCTATTCACAATAAAAGAAAAAAAAAATCTGTCAAAAAAAAATAAAAAAAAGCCACCCTGCTTCTACATGCCAGGAAACTTATTAACTAACAATCTATCTGCATTTTCCTGTACTTGTCACATGTCAAATGCCATCTAGGAATTCTTAGTGCTGGTGAATTAACAAGCACATAAGGGAATACAGCTGTAGATATGCATAGATACCTATACATTCAAATCCTTAGGCAACTTCAAAATGCCTTTTTTTTCATGCATAAAGAAACATAAAAAGGAATGAGAAGGCAGGCAAATTGGGGCAATTCACTCATCAAATGCATGTAACAACAGCTCTATTTGAAGGAGATAGGTAAATGCAAAAGTATCAACTTTCCCTGTTACCAGAAGTTAAGAGTAAATTCTTAAGAATTTATGAAGACCAAGATATGAAAATGCTCACCACTAACATATGAAATAATGTCATGGACACTCATGTATAAGTTAAATATATTTTAAAATAACTGATTAGTTTGAAACATAAATATGTACCTAAGTCCTTACCTGTCTCAACAATTTTTCAACAGCTGACATTACCATGAGCCCTCTCCACACAACTGGGGCAGTCTCTTCTATCAAGAAACCCATAGACATGCTGAAACAACAATGCAAAAACTTAAGCTTTCCAGCACAATATCAAGTACATCTCAAAAGAAGCTTGATTTAAATTAAAACATATGCTCACCATGCGATTCCATAGTTCTTAAGGGGCCTCATTAGATTTTCTAAAACAGAAGCAAACAAGGGTTTGGTTTTTTTTTGAAGGGGAGTTGGTTTTGTGGGTTTGGGGGTTTTGTTAAAGAAATATGCTTATGCTTTTTTTTATCTTTTAAGAGCAGTTTTTCCTCTCTTCTTAAACAGTTGTCTATTTTTCCCTCTTATCCCTTCAGTATACATTTACCTATCCTATACAAGAATTTGACCTCACTTTTAATTAGGTTGTTACATTTTACTGATACCATTCATCTTTTGCCAAAATAACAATTTATTTGTCCATAATATAATGTCACTTTGTGCTGCCAAAACCAACTTGATCTATTTTCATGAAATCCCCATGCTGTGAAGCATAAATTCCCTATTAAGCAGCCTTCTACTTCTGCAATACTTCACTAAACTGAGTCATTTATATCAGAACAAAACCAAAGTCCTACGACATAATGGGATTTTAAATATTTTTTTTAAACTGTTATTCATCAATCTCATGAATCAGAAGAACATTCCCATTAACACACTAGAGTTTTGGGAATTTATCTCCTTCTGTTAAGGCTGCTTTGGAACCCAGAGTAGAGGTACTAAATAAAGACACCCCTAAATTACACATTGTCAGCAGCTCAAGGAAAGAAGTCCTGGATTTCTTCAGGCTAGTAGTAGTCTGCAGACTTCTAAAATTTCTGTAGGACAAAAGATGCTTATTTGAATATTGCAGAGGTAATGTCCTTGTCATGCTTCATATTCCTATGCTCTCAGGTGTCAAGAATAAAAATAGGGGAGGAAATGCTGTAATTGTACTGCTGGTAAAGGGGTAAGCAAGCAGAAATTAACAAAAGGAGAGAGCATTCAAAACAAAACATTGCAAAAGCCAAAACTCCTCTTTATAGTCTCTGCCACCTAATTCCACACCTTATCTCAAAATGGCACGCGCACACATACAAAAGAACAAAAGGAATTTTCTTTGGTCTAGCTGATGTCTTTTAAGAGCACGCACAGACAGGAACCAGCAGAAAATAGAAAGAATACTTTAAGCAATAAAAAATATATTATTTTGACAGAAACCTTTTATGCACCCAAAGCAAAATAGATAGACTAAAATAAAAACAATGTGAATGTAATGCAGTACATTCAAAGCTCAACTCAAAATTCAAAAAAAAAAAATCAACCAAAAGCACGCAAATTAAACAGCTAAACTCTACAGATAAAAGCTTTCAAGCAATCAAGTAAGTGGGCATTCAAGACATGTAATTTTGTAGAAATACAGTTGAAAATAAATTGGATGTTTTGATTTACAAATCAAAAAAGAACAAAATAGGAAGCTAAACAAACCACTTGCATGACTATTGCATTCAGAAATGAGTATGGAAACTATTATTGGAAAAGAGACTGGCTTGGACTGATACACTGTACCGGTGCATAGAGCTCTTCTTGACTTGTGCAGCTCTTCAGTGTTTTGTCAGGGTTTCTTTTGGTGGCATTATGCTGTCTAACCAAATTTCTAGGAACCATAGTCTTACTTCTTCCCCTGCAGTAGGACAGTTTTGTTATGAAGAGGTTGATTACATCTGAACTTCAGCCTAGAGCCCTTTCCAGGCACTGCTTTGGTGTCCTTATAAAGAACATACACATCACCACAAGTTAGAAATATTGACAGAAATGACTACGTATTTATCTGAGAGGGTTTTAAAAAAGTATGAGGAAAAAAGTATCTCCAAGAGTATATATCATTGCAGATTCACAGTCTCCATTTCTTATCATGAAAAATTTTAAGACAAAAAAATGAAAACAAAAGGAGAGGTCAATTTTTGATGTTCAGCACATGAGGACCAGCAACGAGAGAGTAAGATGAATGGAAAAGATATATTTATTCTGGAAACTTTATCAAAATACTAAGCCACTTCTCAGTTCAATCCAACTGCTCTGCACTGTCAGTCAAATATCAAGAGGCTAACATCTCAACATCCACTACCTGTGTGGACCATTTCTTCTGCAGAGAAACTACGTACACAGCCTAATCTCACACATGTTCAGAGATCTCCCTTGCCTTCACTTTGGTGGGTAAAACAGGAGAGTTGCTGTGAGTAGACAAACACTGATCTACAGAGCAACCAAAGGGGCCTCTGTTGTTAAATCTATCTATCTCAAATCTCAAGTGCTTCAGTGGGCTCTGGTAATCACCCTCATCTCATCAAAAGCAACAGGCCTTCCCTCTCCTTCGCCCTGGGACTGGTGAAGATCTTCTAAAACATAACACGTAAAGAAGATTTAGCTTAATGAGATCTCAGTAACATCTCCAATTCCCATTGCTTCTCTGTTATCAGAGGCCTTCCATGCAGCTCCAAAAAGTCAACACACAGCAAAACAGATTTCTTAAAATCACAACACACAGCAATATTATGCCACCTATGCCAAGAGATCAATTACAATTTTCCAGTAAGCTTGATGGCCCTAAATAAAAGGATGCTGTGTTTTCTCTGAACATACAAAATCAGATCAGTAAGATCAACAGAGCACCAAGGACATATCAATAAATGCCTTTTCTGATAGAATAAAAGTAAGGCACTAGAAGAGGCAGACATGCAAATCTGTAACAGCATTACAGCAGACTGCTGATTAGAAGATCTCTACGACTGGTCTGAAGGCTCAGTGGGGAAGAATGGACTCATATGGGGAAGAATGACATTGATGTAATGAAGATGGATCTTCTGCATTTTGGAATTATTTTTTACTAAGCTTTTTTTCCCTCCCAAAAAACATCAAGCCTTGCAGACTATCCTGCCAAGGTAACTGAGTTACTCCACTCCTCTGAAAAGGCTGACATAGCTGTTCAATGGTGGCCATGGATTAGTACAGCACAGAAAGTTTGTACAGAGCTATATATATATAATTTTGGCTCAGATAATTAAATTTCTTCATAGTAGCTTGCATGGTGATATGTTTTGGATTTGTGATGAAAACAGTGACAATAACATAGAGATATTTTAGTTATTGCTAAGCAGTGCTTGCACAGTGTCAAAATCCTTTCTGTTTCTCACACTACCCCACCAGTGAGCAGGCTGGGAGTGCACAAGGAACGGGGGACAGGACACAGCCAGAACATAAGATCACAACTGACCAAAGGGATATTCCATATCACATGGCATCATGCTCAGCTTATAAAGCTGGGGAAAGAAGAAATACATAGGGGGACATTCAGAGTTACGGAGTTTGTCTCCAAGTAAGTTACACATGACGGAGCCCTGCTTTCCTGGGGATGGCTGAACACCTGCCTGCTCATAGGAAGTAGTGAATTGATTCCTTGTTTTGCTTTGCTTGTGCATGTGTGGCTTTTGCTTTCCCTATTAAACTGTCTTTATCTCAACCCACAAGTTTTCTAGGTTTTACCCTTCCAGTTCTCTCCCCATCACTCTCAGGCAAAGTGAGCCAGCAGCTACCAAGTGCTCGGCTGCCCTTCAGGGTTAAGCTACAAGGAGCCACTTCGATTCTTGGCTTAGTTTCAGAAGAGGTCTGTTGATGGATACATTAGAGCAAGCAAAAGCTTACATTTAGTCTTATAAAGCAAGTAAAGATAATTATTCCAGAATACTCCTCCTTAGGAGGCATTATACTGTTTAAGAAAAGCAAAGGTATATTATAATTATTAAATATTAATATAGTAGATCATGTAACGTCCTAGCAAAGGTATTTTGAGCTGACTGACTCAATGAGCACTAATGCAGAGGAGCTGCTTTGAGTTTTCAAGTGTCTGAACTACAGGGTAGGTTGGGATTTTTTTACCACTTCAAAGACCAAAAAAAACATCCAAACATGAGAGGAGAACACTAGAAGCCCAGATTTTCCTCCCTGTTAAAGATTTCCTATTACACTCCGCTATTTTTGGAACTTGCCACTATAATGCAAGATCAGAAACTTTCTAGAATTCTTTCTAGTAATTATTTTATTTAATCTTTGTCTTCAATAAATATTAATATTCAAAGTCACCTGTCTGTCCTAACTGGATTTTGGTCATTAAGTAGCAAAGTTGCTGCTTTTAAAGTTCTTCTAGCTTCAATATCTATGAAAAAGTAGAACATTTGTACTATTTTCCAGTTAAAAACATCCTCAATGCATGCACATTTCCAAATGTTTCCAAAGACGCTACCAACATAGAAGTTTTGCGAGCACAGACACTACTGCAAGCTCCAGGCTACGCTCTGAATGTGACTGTTTCCTGATTCTTAATTTTTATACAAGCCCTGTTTCTGTAACTCTCATGCACCTAAAATGAACATTTTTACCTAACAACACGCTTCTAAGGTGGCAAATTATTATCTCATTTACAGATGATGGAATCAAGATTATTCAACAATCCCATGGATCTGGAGACCTATGCGGTGTTCCCCTAGGTCAGATACTCTAACAGAGCCACAGCTCCACTTGAAGCATTTCCATTGTTGGAAAGCATGCAATGAACAAGTAATAAACATCTAGGTGATCTAAACAGTTTAGGTGCATTGCTGAAGTTACACATTTTCACTTGAAACTCCCAAATACATCTAAAAGAATTTAAACTTTAAAAAGCAAACTGAGGCACAAACAGCATACATTAGAAAAGGCTTAGAGAGTTACACTACATATTGCTCACAATAAGTCTCTGAAAAATATTTTAGCAGCATTTAAAGCAGCAGCTTTAAAAGCATATTTCTGAATTGCTCATAAGTTTAAGTATTCCATCTTTTACAGTACCTTATTTAAATAAAACCCATCCTCTGCATATATTTATCAGAATTTGAGCAAGCTGATACTTCATCATAGTTTATACAAAAGTTACAGGTTCTGTTGCTGTTTGCACAGCTCATCATTAGCTGGGTTTTCATGGCAAATTGCTGTTTCCCACCTCTACACATCTTGGTGACAACTCACTGCCTGAAACACAGAAGACGTCTGGCACACTGAAACACGCGGTCACCATGCCAGTCAGACAGAGACACTGCAGAGCAGTCTGGGGTCCGGTACATTAACCCAGATTATCTGACACAAACTCAATGAGCCATACCTACAGACAAGCTGCAATAGGTTTTCAGCATGGTCACTTATAAGATTTCAAAATATTTTGCATCATCTGGATTTTAATTGTATACAATTTCATATCCTGCAGTGACTACAGGATGCCATCACAATCTAACTTAGGACTCCAACATACACAACATACATCCAACATAGTAATTCTCATATGGCTGTCACAACATACAAATATAAGGAACTTATTTGCTGTTTATTTTGAAAGTCACCTCCCAAGGTCAACATCCTGTAAAGGGAGGATCCAGGTTCCAGCCAAGGACACAAAGGCTTCAGACCATATAGGCTTTCTAGTATCAGGAAAGGGAAAGAAGAAAGGGGTGGGAAAGAAGGAGGGGAAAGAAGGGGGAAAGGGAAGAAACACTGGACAGGAAGAGTAGCAAAATGGTTGGCTTTACTTGTGTAAATACAGATGTCTCCTGCCACTCTGGATGCCTTAGGGAGCTGAGATCTGTACAGGGCTAGCAGATTTGGCAGAGGGCATAGGAAGAAACCTGAAGGGGCAGCAAGACACCAGACATCATACTCCACTAGCAGTACTAGTTTCCTAAGCAAAGACAACTGAATTCCACCCTCAGTGTGGTAAAGAGGAAAGAAATGCAGCAGAGGGAAAGGGAATGAATAGCAACAGGGCCCCAGGGTATCCTGCAATAAAACACAGAGACACCAATCTATGTCAGAGGGTAAAGGATGCTGTCACCAAAAGGTCAGTCAAAGTCACAAATTTTAAATCCTTGTTTTAACTGCTTGTGCCAGAAGTCCAGAATATTCTACGGTAAGTGACAGACTAATTGAGACTTCAAGCTTGATTTCACACTGTATTATAAGTTTACTTGCAGGATTGCCCCAGAAACACTGCAATTTGTATTTTAAGCTTGAAGAGCTCCACACAAGGAAGGCTGTGATTGCCCATTACATTCCAGACTAACAGTGTTATCTAACCATGAACGCATCACAAATACTTAACCAAAGCAAACTAGTAATGAGACTTCAAGAGCATTATTCCATGCTCCTTGTTCAATTTCAAGAAACATACACATAATGAAATGCAGCTTTTCCCAAAAGATTTGGTTCTCATATGTGTACCAGTCCCATTACCTGAGCAGGTTTTCTACTTTTTTTCCTCCTGATAGACGGCAGAGGAAAGAAAGCTCTGTAAAAGCTTTTTCATTAACAGAAGAGTTTAGCAGATATGACTTTATCAGTCCTATGTAAAAGCAAAAGGACTAATTGCTTGCTGGAAGACTACACTTCAAAAGCAAGTCGCGATTTAGTCACATCTTTGTTACATTTTAAAGCAGCACTGACTTGTTAGGTTTAAAATAGTAACAAGTGACTAGTTTTAAGTATCATGCCACTACCTTCCATCACAAATGTCTTTCTTACAATTGCTAAAATAACTCACATTTTGAAATGCTTTCAGATCCCCATGGAGCCAAAAAAATTATTTATAGTGGATCAAAAGCTTTATCAGACTAATTTGGGTGGGTTCTTTTAGTTCATTATATCCACAAGGAAGAAAACAGACTAACCCAACATTCAGTTCAAGGTATCTTGTCCTGACACACAAAACCTCTGGGAAAGCTCATGTCATCTGAAGCACTGACTTGCTGGTGTGACAGGGGGACTGCCCAAGTCAGTCACGTAACAGGGTGACAGAGAACAGCAGTGCAGAACAGGGAGCAGCAGGAACCCAAGCAGCAGACATTCACTACAGATTAGCTTCAATCCAAGACCCAACTTCAAAAAAAATTCCAGTTAACTAGGGACTTTAATTCCTTTCAAAACAAAACTATGAAACTCAATACATTTGAGTCAATTCAGCCTTTCTAGGTTTAACATTGTAAGCAAGACCCAAAACCAAAAGAAATTCAGGTGAAAAGACATGGGAGAAAAAACTGTTCAAAGGATTATATGTAATTGTGCTGATTTTGGGTGAGATAGTTAATTTTCTTCATAGTAGCTGGTATGGGGCTGTGTTTTGGATTTGTGCTGAAAACAGTGTTGATAACAGAGGAATGTTTTAGATACTGCTGAGCAGTGCTTCCACAGAGTCCAGGTCTTTTCTGCTTCTACCCCACCCCAACAGCAAGCAGGCTGGGGGTACTCAAGGAACTGGGAGGGGACACAGAGGGGACATATGACTACAACTAACCAAAGGACTACTCTACACTATATGACATTATGCTTAGCATATAAAGCTGGGGGAAGAACAAGGAAGGGAGGATGTTCAGAGTGATGGCATTTTGTCTTCCCAAGCAACCGTTACCCAGGATGAAGCCCTGTTTTCCTGGGGATGGCTGAACACCTGCCTGCCCATGGAAGTGGTGAATGAATTCCTGGGTTTGCTTTGCTTGTGTGTGTGGATTTTAGTTTCCTTACGAGAGTGAGTGAGTGGCTGTACGGGCCTTGGTTGCCAGCTGGGGTTAAACTCTGACACCGGACACTGATGACATAGATTAAAACTACAGTAAACTTGTCGATTCTCTACTTTAAAAAAAATGTGTTCCTGTGCATATTAAATATTTCCTTTTGCATTTCATATGAATCTCCTCCTACATCCTTCTGTGATTTTATTCTAATTTCATCACTTTTAAGGTGAAGTTCTCTGTACTTTACAAGATTAGGACTATCAACTAAAGCAAAGAGATGTTGGCTTTTAAACTCCTACAGTCACTTTTAGCCTCTGGTCTCTATAGGGAAAGGATTAAACCACTTTTTTTTCCTATTTTTGACATATTGTGCTTTATTTCTCTATTCTGGAAAGCCACTCCATTGTACTGCAGAGAAGGAAAGAGGGAGAATACTGCAAGAAGCCTAGAGAGGAAAAAAAGCATGAAAGTGAAATTGCAAGGTAAAAATATTGAGAACATTCAGATTTAATTACAGTCTTTCAATTTTACTTCTAGCAGAGAAGGGCAATGGAAACATTTATTCCTCTGAAATAAGCAAAAAGGTAAATGTGTTCAGTGTACCAAAACATGATTAATTTCTTTTGTTTATTTACGTACAATGAAAAGTGTATCTATCATGTTCCTATAATAAAATCATTTTGCAATTTAATTCCAATTTTTGTGTAAGCTGAACCAAATAACCATTTGTATCTTAACGAGTAAACTTCATAATATAATGAATATCTGCTAATAATCCATATCAAATCACTTAGAATTACTGCACTGCAGGATTAACAACATGAAGAGTAATACAACTCCACTTTCAAGGACTTCAAATGTATTTTTTCAGGTCACAGTGTTTCAGTAATTTATACTGGAACAGTATTTGGTAAAATTTGATTTGCCATTTATCCAAAAAGACTGCTCTCAGTAAGAGGCTTTACTTACTACACTATATTTTTATCTTATACTTTTTCACCCTTTTTTTTTTCTAATTGTATAATTTATGAATAATGAAAAATAAAATTTTAATAAATTAATCCCCTACAGGTTTTTTTTTTTTAAACAGCAGCTAACAACTGTATGCACTATAACTAATTCCTTGTAGAACTGGGTATCTTCCATCTCCTTTACCTTCAAAGTAAAGATCATCAATTTTTGCCACAAGTGAACTCATCAATAGCTGTATTCAACCAGTTGAGGTTAATTGTTACAGGTTTGAAGGCAACAGTCAAGGATCAGAATAAAATATTTAACACTTAAGTAGTCTTCTCGCTTTCAACTACTTCATCATATATTGAAAAGCCTCCAAAATATAAACCACAACTAATTACAACATTCTGAAGTACTATTTTGTCCCATGTAAGGCACATGGGACCTACTCTACTTCAGCCATCCAGATAAACTGGGATAAGACATTACCAAAAGTAAAACACAGGGTTTCAATTCAGACTTCTTTGAAAATAGAATCAATAATGGATATTATTAGACTAAAAAACACTTGCTCACAAAATCATGAAGTAATGTCAGTAGCAAATATGACTTTTTTGAAAGAATCAATCATGATGCAGTGCCATTGGTAGAGCATGATAAAGACAACTTGGAGACCTCAAGCTGTATCTTTAAATTTAAACTCTTATGCAAGATCAAGAAACTTCTTCATGACTACCACAATAAATATGCTACTTATATAACATTTTTTCTATTTAACTATTCCACTCCAAATTTTCTGTTTGTAACCCTCAAACAGATGCACCACAATCTCTTTATATTCCAGCAGACATCTTTAAACAGTCACAACTATTTTAAATATTCACTTTCTCTTACAAGAGTCTGCTATCACAGTCTAAAGAGTAGCAGACATGTAAACATAGCCCAGTGAAAAAATGCAAGTGTCCATTTCTTTAGTTGCCCCAATATTATATAGACTCAATGGGGCCAGCTACAAACACTGGTAGCCTTCTCTCAGAAATTACTTTTCATTCTAAATTTTGAAAACAGACACACACTACTGATCTTTTGAATATACCATTTTATTAAGAAACAGAAGAGACACTGAAGCTATCATAAAATGAGCAAAGGTTTGAAATACTAAGAGAGCAGTCAACTGTCAAAGATTTGCCCACCAAAACCTCCATAATCATTTAAGCTAACTGAAGAAACTTATTTATCTGGCAAAATGGCCATATTTTTTTGGCAATATAATAGTTTTTACTCTCTGCCAACTAGTTTAAATGGCAGATTTAAAAGAAAAAAAAAATATGCAGTTCACTAAGCCAGAAAACAGCTTTTCAGTAAATTATTCGGGAAAGAATAAATGCTATTGTTACTTGTGTTATTAGCATTGCCCTGTGTATACATTGTAGCTGATGTTAATATTTATTCCATAGTTAGATAATTCCATTAGCTAATTAAATTCAGTTGTGAACTTATTAACCAATATTTCTCTGACCATTTAGCTAAAGTATTTTGAATGACAGCCTATTAAATGTTAGCAGAGTTTCCAATGTACTACAGCTAGCAAAATTAAATTAATGGAGTATCTTCCATTTATACAGACTCTCCTCAACAAGAACTCCTAATTCATTTTGAATACTTAAATAAAAATAGCATAACCATAATAATTTCTATTCAGCAGTAATAGTTACTGCATGGACTTATTTTGTATTGTACCAGGCATCTCTAATCCCTTTTCAACTGCTTGTGTGAGAAAAGAAATAGAAATCAAAGGTTGCAGGAGCGCTCAGAACTTCCCAGGATTACTCTACAGATTCATTTTCAAATCCAGGCCTCACAATGAAGACAACATTAGACATTAAACATATTTTTGATTGCTATGCTATTAAAAATGTTTTTAATTGACTTATTGTTGTGTAGACATAGTTCATGCATACAAGTAACACAGAACTGCCTGGGCTTTCTCAATTGCTATGCAGTATTTGTTCAGTGCTTGTTTTACTCTAGAAAACACAGCAAGAAATCAGAAGATAACACTGACCCTCATTATACCAAAATACAAGGGTCATACGCATTTGTGTATCTATACATACATATATATACACATTTTATATATATATATATATCTCCACACACCTACAATGGATCATCTCTTTGCGAGCTTATTGTATCTGTCACTCATTAAATGCATCCTTGAAGTTCACAATTTAAGTTTCCTACACCATCCACATTCCAATTTTCACAATTAAACCATCTTTGACAGCACTTTCACCAACTCAAGAGTTAAAAGCGCACAGAGAAGTGAACAAAATCCCTGAAATACAAATTCTATCCTATTATCATTCATACCAAATTACTACATGTCTCTCTCAGCAGACTTGTGTAATGTGTCAAGCTTTTGAAAGATACAAACTCATTTTTCTGTCAGGTAAAAAAAAAAAGTATGTTCTTTAAATCCTGATATTTACTTGTACATTCCACACAGAACTAGAAAGAATATGTTTTAGTGATCAAAATGTTAGTGCTTAGAAGTCAACAGCAGCAGTTTCAGTTCAGAAAAATCCTCCAATTTTTTTCTATTACATTGAACTCTGCATTTTTTAACAACGCTTGAAACATGTTGAGACAAAAGCTCATAGTGAATTTTCAGCTGTTTACCAAAATATCTACAGTCACTGAAGCAAAACTGAGTTGCCCAATATCTAAACATACTCTTAAGTTCTTGCATTTCTGGCAAGTTCATTTGTATGATCATAAGAAAATTTACATTTTGTATGGATTCATAAAATACAGAGCAAAATGACTAAGAAGTTCTAAGTTATCTAATCAATATTTCAGACAGTGAGAGAAAAAATTGGAGAAACAAAAGTCAATGTCACATAAAAATGACAAAATAGGCCCTTTCGTGTTCATACTGCACGATGCACTTCAAACGCAAAATTCATAGTAAAAAAATCTTCCTTATTTCTCTCAAGACTCTCCTACCTCAATTTATGTTTTCCCAGAATTCTTCCTAGCAGAAGGAAAAGTAGAAGTTTTGTCTATGTCTTTACCTTCTGCACTGCATTCACACACACACAACTTCAAATTACTCAAGTGGCCGAGCACGTTTGGTTGAAGAGAGACCAAACAGAATCATTTTAAGGACATTTTGTACAAGCTCCTGTAATGATCCTTCTCTTATTTCTTTTAATGTTTTCTTTTTCCTTAGATTACTGGCTTTTGTTCTTTAATTGAAGGTCATCTATTGCAGGGTATTGTACAGCAAGTTTAAAACTACTAAATAACCTTCCTTTCCCAGATGGCCTTTCCACTGTCTATAGTAATAATCCATGAAACTGCCAAAGTCTGTGGATTAACAAAAAATAAGACCCTGAATATGCTCCTAAATTGTACAAGCTAGCTCTGAAAGCAATCTCAATACTATATATAAATAAACAAATAAGTCAGTCTTCTGTTTGCATCCCTTCTGTGCCACACCAAGGAAGCACCAATGAGTGGATGAGGGGACCATGCTCATCCCTGTACAACGAAGACAGGAAGAAAAATCACTTCCACTTACTTGGTGTTAATTCGGGGTTTCCTTTTAAATTCATCATTTTTGGAATTGAAGGTCCATATATGTCTGCATCAAGTAAACCAACTTCTTTTGTCTGTATAAGGAACAAAAAAAAAAAGGAATTGTCAAAACATGTCTTCCTTTCTGAATTATTAGCTGAGCAAAATTCAAAACTGCCCATAGAAATAAAAATAGGATCTTGATTTAGACATCAGTTATCATTGTTTCCTTTCTCTCTAAATTGCAGTTGAAAAATGAAATATAACAATGTCTACAAGTTGAGTAAGACATCTTTATAAAATCTAGATTCTCAATACGCAGAATCCTCACTTGCACATTTTCTTATTTACATAATGTAGACCACAGACTTTATATTACCAAACATTATGAACAACGTTCTCTCTACTCCACGAACATTTACACAGAAATATGTTAACTTTTTAAAAAAGGTATCAAATTTTATTGTAAAAAAAAAAACACCAACAAATTAGGTTTGTAAATATATTCAACTTTATGCAGTGATCATAAGGAATGTGAAAAACATAAAAAACATTTTTTTTCTTCCACTTAAGTAGCCAGAGCAAACTTTTGCAGACATTCTGAAGTTACTGAAATGCAAGTCTGTGAAGTTAATTAAGCAGGCATAACATTTTAATCAAATATATTTACACAAAAGTATGCTAAAAATGGGTTTATTCAGCTACATATGGTACATTACACAATAAACTTTAAATAAAAATTATTTCAACTATGTAGTCTAGACTTAGAAGAGTTTTTTCTGTATTCATTTTTATAGATATACATACATATTTTGTGGAAATTAAAACTATTTTTCCTACAGATGGCAAGACACACTATGAATTACCAAGTTCTGCAAATTAAGTAGTAAAGAGCAAGCCCTTTAAAGTGCTGAATGTCAAGTTTCTCTAATATAAAAAGCTAACTGTATTCAACATTTTGCAAAATAGCAAACAAGTATGTTTAAAAGGTTAAGGCAGCAATAGGAGCTTTTCCAACACTGCCAAATCAGCCTTCCCCTGTCAGTGTTTCAAAATGTGGGCTTCACTTTTTGGATGATGCTTTCCTAATTTGGTATCTTATATTAAGCCATTTTGTTATCACAGTTTTGATGGGAAAGAAAGAAAGATAAAGGCTCAGTGATAACTATTGAGCTTCTGGTTAGAAGAGGAGTGCAACAAGGCTTTTAATGCAAGTATACAGCATCTTTACCCTTGAATGGAACTTCTAAACATGAAATACATTCTGTGGCATCACAATCAGTTTGTTTACTGTAGTTTTTTAATCGAGAAATGCACCTGGATTAAAAACCTGAGTATTGAGGCTACTGCTACTAAATAAATCTGAATTTCAATTAAGATAAGGAAGCAAACTCATAGAAGACTAGACAACTAAGAAGCAAGACTGACACTTGTTAGTACAACATATCATAGAATCATAAAATCATTTAGGTTGTAAAAGACCTCATCAAGTCCAACCATTAACCTATATGTAATAATTTGAGTTTCTGGGCATTGTTCTTCTGTAGAGGTTGCTTTCTTTTTTCCTTCTCTTTTTTAAAGCTGTTGATATTGAATCCTGAAGACATCCTTAACAGCTCAACAATTTGCAGTGTTAAATTTACCTATTATAAGACAGATGTATCTTAAATTTTACAACTAAGATGTGAAAAAAAAATGCATTAACATTTTATCTACTATGTACTTTGAAAAATAAGTTTTTACTACAAAAATCAGCCAAATTTGGGTTCAGTTGTTCAATGTACTTTTTATTAAACAGAGCAAAGCACATGTAATTATATGGATTATTTAATTTAGATTTTTTTAAGCATTTTTTTCTTTATAACATCTTGTGAAAACTACTAGAAAAAAGTTCAGGAGTTCCTCTAAGAAATTATTCTACTTCTTGCCTACTGCATGAGAGCTGTGATTTCAAAAATATTGAAAAGACCCGTTTTTATGTTAGACTTCAAAGACATCAACAGAGCATTAGAGTTTCTTTGTTCTTATACAAAATGTATTATTTTAACAGATTAGAAAGATTGGTGACCCAGTCCCTTTATCTGTGTTAGCAGCTAATCCAACCCATCAAAACATCATTTAAGGGCTGTGCCACCTAATTCCTTCCCAACAAAAGTAAATATTTGCTGGAACACCTACAGTGTTTTACACTTGACTGACATACTTTCCCTCAATTTTTTGCGGTTTCTCCCCACCCCCAGCATGGATTGTGACTATGCACTGACTGACTACCATGATCTCACAACTCACTACAGTTTTATTTTCAGCCTAAAGGGACTGAAGATTTAAGATGATCTAAATTAATTAGACTCATTTTATGACCTCCTGGATATAATCAGGTCTTCACCAGTACAGGCCACTTATTCCTAGAAGTCAGCAGGAAGGTATCTACAAGTGTACAAAATTTCCTGAATAGATACAAGCACACTGGAGAAAAACATTCTTCAATTACCTAGGAAGACTTTCCAAATTCAGCTGTTACTCCAAATTACAAAGTTGATCTTTGTTTCAAGCAAATACAATAAACCTGATAGTTTCTCAAAAAAATCTACACACTTCCTCAGACGCAAGGAAAGTGCCAGTTTCCAAGATGCACTGTTTGTGTTCATGGATATGGTTCAATAAAACTGTTGTCTTCAAACAGAAGAATAATTAACAGATCCTCGAGTTTCTACAACTCACGTTTACAAAACCACAAGTGTTCCTGTAAGCACGGTGCTTTCTACTGGATTATAGGAGAAAGGTCCTTTGGCAAATCCTTAAATCACTGGCAGAACCTCACTAAAGATAGCCTAAGGCAGGGGTTTTTTTCTTCACCAAGCAATTCAACATGTTAGGTAAGAATTCTTACTGCCTAAAAGCAGCAGCTTATACACAAAGCATTGGCCCAATAAGCTATGGTTTTGAGTTTTGTTTCTCCCAGCTATCCCTGCTTTTGCAGTATCTAAGCATCCCTAGAATACCAATAAAACCCCTTTACTCAAGGTTTAACTATCTTGGAAATACATTATGGCAGTTACCAAGGGATCTTTTAAGGCAGGCACAGCACAGTCCAGATCATCTCTTCCAGCATTTACTATGTTTTAAATGCCCAAGAGAAGAAATAATATGCACACACCTGGATGCTACCACATGAAACTGTTCATCAGAATTACCAACACCAGATACTTCTCATGCTGACTGAAATGTAATCCAGATGCATGTTACAATAATTAAAAAATTAAATTAAATTTTAATAAATTGTGTTTCCCCCATATAACCCACACCTCATACAAAACAAGAACATCTTTCAAAGCATTGCTGTACTAAAACAAATCCTAAAAAAACAGGCATAACATCAGACAAGGCAAAAAAGAACATCTGGGCAGAAGAAACAGATTACAGGGGATCACAAGCAGAACCAAGAAGGCAACTTAAAATAAAAAGAGGGGGGGAAAAAAAGCTCTAAGATTCTTCTTATGCCCTCTGGCATTATTTTCATATGCATATACATATCATTCTGACGCTGAATCTTTTTTTTCTTAAGTAATACTAGTTATACAAATAGAAATGCAGTATGTAAAGCACATTCAAGCACGCAGAACTCCCCCTGCTTTTAAGTGTTTTTCAGAGCAGAGCATACACCACTGCTACAGCCACCTTCGGCACTCTGCAGGAAAAGGATTCAGGAAATAAAACTCCACTATCTTCTTATGGCTGCATTTTCTCCTTATAAGCGTGTTTCTACCCTGTGCTATTAAACAAACAGCATTCCATCTCTCCAGACGACATAACAATAACCAAGTTCAAAACAGCTGTTCTCAAGTTAACATTTGTCCTTTTCCTTCCACCTGCCCAGCTGTGGACAAAAGTTTGAATCAATCTTCAACTTAACTACACTTCGAAAATACTTTCTAGAGACCTGTGTATTTTTGTTGCCTTACTGCAAGTTCTAAGCAGCAGTCACAAGCCTTGAGGCCATGTTGCTGAGAACACAGCTGCGCTGGGCAGGGCACGTCTCCAGGATGAAGGACCACCGCCTCCCTAAGATCCTGCTTTATGGTGAACTTGCCACCAGCTGCCACATGAAGAGCCCCGAAGAGAAGATACAAGGACTCCTTGAAACAACATCTCAGCCTTGGCCATATTGATCAACATAACTGGTCTACTCTGGCCTCCAATCGGGAGGTCTGGAGACACACCATCTATAACGCTGCTGATCCCTTTGAGAACATACGCAGGATCACTCTCGAGGAGAAAAGACAATGCAGAAAGAATCGTGTCCTGCAGAATATACCACCTAAGGAGTCTTTCTGTTGTGCCTTTTGCAGTTGGACTTGTCTATCTCTTATTGGCCTAATCAGCCACCAGCATGCTTGCAACAAATGTGGATAGAGCCTTCCCAAATCTTCGTTCGCGAAGCCTAGCCAAGTGACTGCAAGTTCTAAACAGCTTAAATCCTCAAGATACAACTGACTATGTAACCATTCCCATATGATTTAATCATGTAATTCCTGGCCACTGGAAGCTACTTTGAAAAAAAAAAATATACAAACTAACACATACAGAATTATTGTCTTCTTCATGCAGAGTAAGAGCCTTATCAAAATCCCGTCAGGCAGAGAACACAATATTAAAATTAAATATATTGTCAGCACATGAAAAAACACAGAAGTACTCTCTTGTTAGCAAAAACTATACTTAAAAACTCGGAAATGTGCACACTTACCTTCTTACTAATGCTTTTAAGACTTCTCTCTAGATAAACACTCTCTAGCACAGGCCAACTACCACTAGGATTTGCTCTTTCTGCAGCACTGGTACCGGCTGCCATGGTCTCATCTGATCACTGGTGAGCTTAAGACCACAAAAAAAAATTTACAGAATAAAGGATTGTGATAAGGAACTATAATTCCTCTTCATTTTCTGCTTTTACATCATGGACTACATACTTCTTTCTACTTCACTACCATTTATCTTCTCAGCAAGATACTAATTTCCCCATTAGACCTCTCTAAAGATTTCTGACAAACATTCAGCATAACGTATTATAAGTTATATAATCACTGCAGCTCTTAACCCAGTACCAATACAGTGAAGTTTTCATTGCAATTCAGAAATTTCTCTCACCTACACTAAGAAACAAAAACAAGTTTTCACAGTCACCAGGTAGAGATTCTATATTTACAAGAAACCAAATGCTAAGTCAATAGATGAAGATATTCTTGCATATATCCCTGAAAGATGACAATTCCACAGCTTCATTTTGTGCAGTGTACAAAATACAGGCATAGAGAACCTCACCAAAAAGATCCTTTCCTTTACCTTCTCTGGCAAGATTATCAAAGTAATTAAAGTTCACTTTAGTCCTTGAACCTGGCCACTGCCTTGTGAGCAAAACGATCAAGATTTGGAAGACAGCTGTATTCTAAACCAACAATTTTCAAGCTCTGAACTTAATTATAATTATTTTGGGGGAAAAAAATAAAGTTGTTAAAGGCCATATTAGACAAAGTCCTGGCAGAGAAAGGTCTTGTAAAAAACCCAGTAAATTCTGCCTCCTTTGCTTTTCCTCATGCAGATTAGAAAATATTCAATTGCTATTATGTTTGTTCTCTTAGGCAGGTAAGTTTTACTATACACAATCCTTGTTCAGATGGCATAAGTCTATACTCATGACAAAATGATCCATATCTTTCATCCTCTTAGCTATTTGAACAGACTTCAGAACTGTTTAGTTTCTCCCTACACTTTCTTTACGTAGCTTCCCTTTTTCGTCTTTCAGGGAATATTAACAATGAAATCAATTACACTTTCCAGTAACAAATTTTCAACCAAATGCAACCAGTTCTATTCACATATCACAAAGGATCCCTCCCCACATAATTCTGTGTGCAGAGGAGAATATGGTGATATTAATTTCTTCCAAGTTGCCAAATGCTTTATTGAGGAACAGACCTGACTAAAGACTTCATACCAACAGAAAGAAAGAAAGGGAAAAAAAAAGAATAAAGAAAAAGAATGAAAAAAGGAACTCACAAGAAGCTGCTATAAATAGCTGTTAATCAACATAGCCTACGTTACTGCTAAGCATCCAGAGACTCTTTGACAGCATTAATTTCATTTTTGCTCATATTATCTGAGACTTTTTCCATACTTGGTAAGGCATACGTATCCCCACTGGATGTTAGTGGATGGTATTTCACTTTGAAGTAAACTCTGCAGCTCACCAGAATTCCCTGGTGTTCAGTCTGGGAGGGATAGAGGCACAGGTTAATGAGCTGTCATTTTTCTATATGGTGAAGGCTTTCCTACACTAGAAGTGCTCCCAGCATTCAGTAGCTGCAGTCCATTCCAAAGACAGAGATTCTAGCTTTGCTAAGTGAGGGTGCCAGTTATTTTAAAGCTGGTGCTCTTAATCCACCACCAGGACTCTCAATTTACCCTTTTAATGTCATTATAGACTTAGAGCTAATCCCAAACTGCAAGCAGCAACACACAGGACAAAAGGGAACTTAAAATCAGGATAGGCTATGGATTCCTCATTTGACATACTGACACAATGAATAGCCATCTTTTAATCCCTAATTCTCTAACTCTTTCAGCTGCACACAATATTTAAGTGCCTAGCTGTAAATTGGATTAAAGCCAAAAACGTACCACTGCAGTTTCCTTGCTCTCTATCCTAGAAACACAAACTTGCTTTAAACACTCAGTCTGCTACTGGTTTAAAAGTCCTTTTCCTTCCATAGCAGTCTGCATTAGCTCCTACTCAAGCTTCTTAATAATCAGATACCAGTAATTCAGCCTTGTTTGGCCTTCCTGCACATTATGTATCCCATTCAAAAAAAATTCAATATAGCACCACTGAAAAAGAAATTACCGAAATGGAATCCCTAACATTACCCCATCTCTACAAGATGCCTCTCCACTTTCACAGCATGTCAAATTATTACAAACATGCTCCATCTTTCACATCAGTCTCTGCGATATTTGCACTAGGCTTTCAATGACTTGAAGACTAAGGATGCAAGTACTTAACTCTATTTCATATATTTCATAATATTTCATAATAAAAAAGGGGAAATTTTCTTCAAATTAAGCATATAGTTATCTGATTTAAATAAAACATTTTAAGATGTCTGTGTTTTAAAATGTTTTTAATTTCACTCATGTTTTACTTGAAAAACAGATTTTTAAAGCTTTATTCCCTCATTTTCTCAGCTGATCTAGAAGCTGTCATTGCAAAATAATCCCAATCAATTCTAACTAGCATCTCCACCTTTATTGACACTTTATAGCATTAAGAAACAAGCATGAAGACCTTACCTACAGCAATTAAAGTCTGCTGATTCTCTAAGCAACAGAGGTAGAGATGCCTAGAAATCAAACCCTAATAATTAGAAAAGCCGCATAGGAGGAAGACAAAACAGGTCAAAACCTGCTTTCACACTACGATTACTCAGCGAAGGAGCCTATTATTGTCCTAATTCTTCTAGATTTGTTTGTCCTCCCACGTGGATTTTTTCCTTACCAACAAGAAATGTATATACATTGTGAAGTCATCTATGAATGCAGCAGTCAAATATTACCCTGTGGACAAATAGCTTAGTTACAGGAGCCAAAAATTTTGGGGGAGGAAGAAAGCTGGAATGTACAGAAAGTAAGCTTGGGTGGCTTTTGAGCAGTTTCAAAATGTGTGTTTTATTAAATACACGTTTTGAAGAAATTAAAATTAATTTTGGTATCACAATACTGAATTCCATGAAGACTCAGCTCCTCACTAAGTCATTTCTGTGCTGTAACTTGCCATACATGTATGAGAAACTTCTTACTCGCCTATGTGTATATTGGGCAGATACCCATGCGAGTTTTCTGGTTTAGAAAGAAAAGAAACCCACACTGGGCTGTGCCATTCCGCAGCGATGGCGCTGCAGTTCCCCCCCGCTGCCGCCCCCTCACGCCGTGCCCGGCCTCCCGCTGCCCGCGCGCCCCCTGCCGGCCCCGCCGCCCCACGGACACGGACACGGACACGGACACGGACACGGACACGGACACGGACACGGACACGGACACGGACACGGACACGGACGGGCCCTGCCGAAATCCCCGCGTTGCTCAGCAACCCACGGGCTTGCTTGGGAACGGGGGCCACTCCCCGAGCTCAAATCGCCCTTGATGCATCCCAAATTTTGGTCCTAGCCCGCGTGACCCCGTAATCCCTTGGCGCAGAGCTCGGCTAGAATAGTGAAAACTGCTGCCTTTAACCACATGTCCCCACTGCTGCAGGCAGAAGCCACTTGCTTCTGCTTACATGCTAACTTGTTCCATATGGTTTTACTTCTTGCTCCTCTGTCCTTCACAACAAAAACATTTCATTGTATAATGAAAAATGTAAATCTTCCTGCATCTAAAAGGCAAGTCAAAGGAAATCTGACTGAGGAGCTTGCCTCATAGTGACAGCACAAGCACACAGCCTCCCAACTGGATTTGTGCCATCCTTAGTCATGCACAGCTGGTGTTTGCTCACTAAAATACTCTGTTCATAAACAAGCAATCTCTACCCTATTATTGCTGCCATCTATTAATTCAACTTGTTTCTACTATAATAAATCGTCTCTGGCCAGGCAGCTTTCATAAATAGTCATTCTAGTCTGAGTATGAATCGTCCTGGCACAAAACCCAAAAATTCTTCCCAACTGCTCCTAGGGGAGCACAACTGACTGCTGATACATCAAAAGAATGAAAAGAATCAGCTGTCAAACTAAGCGAGCAATTAAAAACAGGACACAAGGGTAAGACTTTAAGTTATTTCTTAACACAAAAAGAACATTGTATAGATTTATAGGCCTTGGTACAAGCCCAAGAGCTTATATATTTCTTAACTAATCCATCTACAACAGGTAACCCAGGGTACCAAAAAACTAATATACCAAGAAGGGATAAGAGGCTGTCCTGCTTGTTTTCCCTGGCTTTGAATCAAAAACTAAAATCAAACAAGAAAAAATAGAAAACCTCTCCAAAACCCCTACTCTGTCTTGGACATGGTACTAGGCATCTAAATGAAATCCAGTATTGAATTATTTACTCTGTAACCATGAGGTAAAAATACGCCAAACAGACTGAAAACCAGTATGCAAGACTTAGAACTCCCGAATTCTAATCTCGGCTCTGCCAATAACACCGTGGGACCATGACAATGTCCAAGTCTCTGTTGATGCCCTAGTATTTCAGACAATCACTAGAATAACTGAAAAAGCTTCCATATGAAAAAAAAAAAAAGTCTATCTATAGAAACAGTGGGGTTTTGGTTTTGTTTTTTTAACTATAGAAAGTAGACTTTCAAGAGAAGAGGGAAGGATGCTTTCTTTTATCGAGAGGACAAAAAATCCTTATGCTTTGACTTTTAATCTTCTAGTTTGACTATCAAACAAGACATCACAGCTGTCACTGAACACAGCAAGAATCTACTCTAATCCAGTCTCCTCTGAAAGCATCTTTTACAGATCACCCTCACCTGAAAACAGTTGTTCTCAACAGTCTGTGACCTGTATTATCTTAGAAAAAGAACAGTTGAGTTACAAACATAGAATTTATAACGCAAACACACTGTGTCTAATGAAGGAAGCACAGACCTTTATTGTCATGGTGATCTATCTTCCTCCATGAATCGTTCTTTCCTCCTTTAAGCAGTACATCAAGTCCAAGATCAGTTTCAATAAATCTGTATTTTGCTTATAAGAGATATAAGGACTGTAATAGGTTGCAGGGGGCTCCTGAAGCTCTGATTTACTCACATAATCATTACTGCTTCCTCTGAAAGAGACTAACTTACAAAAGCAATGAAGAGAAGAAAAACCATGGGAAGGTAATCCATAATCAGTAGTTATTAAACATAAAATGAAGGCATCCACTGCTGTGTGTCTGAGGATAAAGAAATTCACTATAAACTTTAGCAGGAGGCACCAGTGGACTCTGGGAAAAAAACTCCTTATTTACTTCTGTATTGGGTCTGGCTGAGCTGGAGTTCATTTCCCCATAGCAGCCCTCACAGTGCTGTGCTTTGCATTGGTAGCTAGAAGTGGATCAAGGGTTGGACTTGATGATCTCAGAGGTCCTTTCCAACCTGGCTGATTCTGTGATAACACACCAGTGTTTTGGCTTCTGCTGAGCACAGCATCAGTATGTAACGTTCCTTCCCCAGTCAAGGGCAAGATTCTGGGAAGGAGTACAAGTAGGCCAGCTGACCCAAACTAACCAGAGGGATATTCCATATCATATGATGTCAGCTCAGATACAAAAGCTTAGGAGAAGGAAGGGGGGCATCCATTGTCTCCAATGGCTGCCTGCTAAGAAAGCATTATGAGTCACTGAAGCCCTGCTTCCCAGGACATGGCTGGACATTGCTGCTGATGGGAAGTAGAGAATAAACCTCATTATTTTTCGCTTCGCTTTTCTGCACACAAGCTTTACTTTTCTGCTTTAGTAAAGTGCCTTATCCCAACCCACGAGTCATTTTCCATCTTTTTCTCTCTTCCCTTTTCCAGCTGGGAAGGGTAGTGATAGAGCAGCTGGGTGAGCACTTAAGGGCATCCAGCCAAGATCAACCCACTACAACTTCATTCGCCATAACAAAAGTGATCATTGCAATGACCTCTACAATTCAGAGCACTGGACAATCCTAGCCTGGAACAAGATCCACTTCAAAAGCCTGAGATACTCACCTCAAAAGCCTGACTCACAAAATTAGTGAACTGAAATCAATGTGAGTACACAAATGAACACACCAGTGACTTCAAGGCCAAAGTTTAAACATAAACATGATGTATGCATCATTATCTCAAAAAAAACCCAAAACAAAAACAAACAAAAAACCACACAAAAAAATATTAATGCATGAACAAGCAAGAGAGAGTTGAGTTTATTCAATCCACCTTAATTTCATGTTTTCTAACTTGTAACTACATCAATGCACAATTTCACCGAGGTAGCAGCTTGCTAACTTGTGACCATCGGTTCATGCAGGTCACAGCTCTTTCATCACTTTCAGCTCCTCCTCATTGATTAACATCCACCAGACGCTGGCCTGCGACTTCACACAGAATCGTAACATCACAAATGGCAGGTGCATTCTGCGTTTGCTTAACTTTCTTGGCTCAATTTCATTTAAAATTAGTTCTCAGTCTCTGATTTGCCACATAACTCCAGCAGTAACCTCTTCAATCATTCTAGACTATGGTCCCTCTTATTTGTGTGCTTCATGAGTGTTTTAATGGGCTACAGAAGTGGTATATGTTTAAAGCCAGATGCTTAACTCCTAAAAAAGGGCATAATCCCAAAACTTGTGTATGTCAGAATTACTAAGAGATGCTTTATCTCCATGTTCGAAAAGTATCAGACACAATCTTAAAAACACATAAACTGGTACTGAAAGTTATGTGCAATTAGTTGCCATGGTTTCCATGGAGCTACTCAATGGCCATCCAACAACAGATCACATTGCAGGCTCACATTTGTTTTACAAAAGTATTACAGCAAATGCCATGTTTTAAAGTTAATTAGAAGGAACCATTCAAGCAGTTTTGCTTTCAAGATGACAGATTTCTCTGAAATCAAATTACTCCAACAGCCTATTTAAAACACAGAATTAAAACTGTGAAATAACAAGATCAGATGCCATCACAAACAGTACATATTTCATATAACAGCTTTAAACATTCTTCTTATTAAGTGAGTTTATGGAAATTTCTTTTAACTTTATATAAAATTCCTACAGAAAGTGTGCAGATTGAATGTAAACCTCGCTCTTTCTACCTGTTGTTTTCTTTTACTCATCTTTTACAACATTAAAAAGATGCTACGTTTATCTGATTAAAGTAGTTGAGGATCTTTCTATTTAATGCTGTATGAGCACAAAACCTGCATTATACACCCTCATATAGGAAATGAGGCTTGCTTCTGAGTATACATGTGTGGCAATAAATGTGCACAATGGAACTACCCCCAGTCTGTAGCAGCAGGTGGACATAATGAACACCTGTGGTTTTTACACTTGAATTGTTCCCACCATCTATTTATAGTCCAGGTAACAGTTTGAGCAATACCAAACTGGGGAATGATAATTTTTCATTTTAAAAAAAAGTATTTCCAAGCTTTAGGGAAGATACATAGCTCTTTTTTTTTCCATAGCTGTTTATATATAAAGTATTTTTATAATAATTTCTCCAGAAAAAGTAAATCTTTGGACCTATATTTTTGAATCAGTGTTCTGAATTGATAGAATTTAATTATCTGTTAAGTGTCTCCAACCTGCACAAGCATCCTCTACTACATCTATACATTCTTGTAGAATTGAACTCAGTAACACACAAGGGAAAGGACACAGCCAAAGCAAGAGAAAGGATGAGATCTACTAAGTTATTAATGGTACTGATAAAATATAAACAAATTAACAGAAACTCAGAAGTCCACCAAAAACAAATAAAGAAATTAACTGTCAGAGTAAATACATTTAATGTATGTGACTGCCCTCAGCAGTAACCATTTGATATATGACACACATTTCACATTAAGGCTGATAATTAGATGATTACCTACCGAATCATTTGCTGCTAAGGCGAGGGCTATATTTACTGCAAGAAAGAGAAAAGAGAAAAAAACAAAAAGATTAAATCCGGGAAAACTGAATTGCTAAATATTGAGAACATTATCATTACTAACATGAGAAAATATAATATAAATACATGACACTTATTTAATAATTGCATCATCATCTTGGTTCTTAGCTTCTTGCACATCTACAATATTTTCAGTTTAAGTGGCAGCAGCACTCACATTTCAGTTCACATTTGTTAACAAGTGAACAAACTTAATCTGCAAAAACTTGCAAACTCTTAAGTTTCTAGAGGACATTGCAAAATAAAAACAATCTCAGTATTTTGCCAAAGCACAACATTAAGGAAAAATTTTTGAGGTACCCACTTCTGAATAGTGGACACCGTACTACAAAACTAAATTCACCCTGTCACTGATAACCTTCACCCTTCATTGGTAACAGTCTCCAGTGAACTTTCATAAAACTAGAATTTAGGTAAGTATTGGCATGAACTATTAAAGCACAGTGACCAGGAAGATGATATCACTATTATTGATTTCTTGTGATATATTGAACATAGATGTTTCCTGGAACAAGGTGCAAGGTATGCTTTTCACTTGATTTTTATGCCAGAAAACAAAATCACATCTACCTGAAAGCAACTGTAACAACTAAAGAAACAGACAAAAAGGGATGAAGCAACTAAAAAGACTGAGTTTGTTTACAGTTTTTATATTTCCATCAATACTTAATTCCCATAATTAAAAAGCACATGCAAGAAATGGTATCTTTAATGGCTGACCAGCTTCAATTATGTTAGAAGACCTCCCAGAAGCTTCGGTATAAACAAATAGTAATTTTTATAATGCAAGCAGTAACATGTTTTAGGAAAAAAAAAAATACACACCACAAGAAGAAACCCAACACACACAACTCTTTCTTGGCTAACATCTTTTGTTTTCTTTACATACTGCTGTTTGTCAGTCCACACAACCTTTCAACAGAGCTAAGCTGCAGTCAGTCTTGTTCTACCAGAAGAGTATAATGGTTCTGAGAACAAGCTGGGGAGCCAGATTCCCATCTGGAAGAACTGAAAAAGGTAAGCTCTTTCAAACAAAACGGTCAGGGTGTTAACAAGGACAACTGTACAGCTTTCTCTAAGAGGCACACAGCCTCTGTTTACTCCTAAGCTAATAAAGCACATAGATTTTATTCTTCAACTTGCTATTTAAACATAGGCTTGATTAATTATTCCCCAAATCAATCATGGGAAAATTCATCTTCTGAAAGTTGGAGACCAATCTACAAACCACAGATAAGGGGAAAAAATGAACAAACCAATTTTATTATCAATAAAAAAGAAAAAAAAAAAACTGCAACTCATATCTGAAGAAGGAAGATAGACACTGTCTTAAAAATCACTTCATACATCTATCTTCATCTTACACACCTTTCATGTGTGAAAATTAATGTATGATCCACAATGCTTCTTTAATAAAAAATATTTGACTACTGAAGGGAAAGAAGGGAAACAATATAGCACGTAAACCTAAGTTTTTTAGCAAGATATCTAGCTGAACACTTGATGTTGAATCCCAGCTGAATCTTGCACTCCCTTGTATTTGTATTACTGTCAGTTCCAAGAGGGCGTAAACATGCAGCATAGGACCTAACCTGATCCTAAACATTCATATTGGCCCTAACTACTAAGTTCCTATAGCCAGGAGTGCAGGAGAGCAAGGCAGTACATGCCAGAAAGTCTATACAACTTCTAAGCAGGCAACTTCTAATCATGATCTCTCCACTCATGGGTTTAGCACTCATGCTAAACCAGCAGCTCCATCTGCCAACCAGTATCAGGAATGATGCACAGGCTGATCCAAGTTAGTCTAATCCAACCTAAACCTGGCATGAAGCCTTGGATATTGGGAAAAGGTTCTTCACTCAGAGGAGGGCTGGGCACTGGAACAGGATCCCCAGGGAAGTGGTCACAGCACCAAACCTGACTGAGTTCAAGATATATTTGGACGATACTCTCAGGCACAAGGTGTGACTCCTGGGGATGGTCCTGAGCTGGGCCAGCAGCTGAACTCTGATGATCCTTGTGGGCTCCTTTCAACTCAGGATATTCTATGATTCTAGTCTTCTTGAAATCAGCACAAGGGTGGAAGGTTTATTACCATGTACTTTCTAACTTCCAAATCCAAACTGGCCGTAGGAATAGCACGGCTGAAGTCTCAAAACACCGAGCTAACAACACAAATAAAACTTCTTGGTCCAAAATCAGACGTATATAGAACCAGCTGAGTGTGCCTGTATCTGTAACATGGTTAACATACATCATCAATAAAATATGTATAGATAATTTAGATGAACTCTGAAAGATAACTTTCAATACTTATGTCTCAACACAAGCGCCATTTAGAAACAGAATTTATCAGAATATTTTACCATGTAGAGAAGGCCCAAAATCAAAAAAGTTTCAATAATAGTGTATCCTACATGCAGAACAAAAGTACGCAAGAGGAAAAAGAAGTTAAAACACAGTTAATATGACTGAGACAAAGTCAACACATGGTAAAATGTATCAGCCTTCCTGAACAATACTAACAAATCTCAGCCTGTTAGTCTTTGCTAAAAATGTCTGGAGGCCCACATAGTAAGTAGTTTTATTTTCCCCAAACTTCAGGATTATCAATATGTGAGCAAGAACATCAGTCTTTAATTTTATTTTACTTCCACAGCTGAAAACAGCAAGACTTTCAATAAATAAAAAATGCCTCTTTTTTCAAGACCACACGTTTACCTCTTCTCATGCCAAGATCAATTTTCTTCAGTAATCTCATCTTCAGGCTATTGCAAAAGAGGGAACAGAAGAGAAAGAATAAAAAAAAAAAAAAAAAAAAAAAAAAAAAGAAAACCACCACACCACAAACCCTAAACTTTGGCCAGATGGAGTAAATACAGAAGGATGCTGTTAAAAGACAGCAACTTGACAGGAAAGTGACAGAAAACACAGGAAACAAACAAAGGATCCAAGACTTGTACTAGACAAAAAGAAACAACAACAAAAAACAACTGAAGCATTTAAACATACATTGAAAAATATATTTCCTATAGCACAACTGCTTCTAATCATTGACTACATTGATCTCAGAAGACCAAAAAGCGCTGGAAGCAACAAAGAATACAACATGGAAGCCAAATGCAACAAACAGAAAGAGTTATTCAACAGGTGAAGGAATGGCCCTGACAAACTTGACCAGAATGCAGATGCTCTTGTCCAGAAATGGAGATCCAGAGCACTTAAAACATTACCACACTGAGAAAAACAATAAAAAGAACCCTGATAGGCTTTCTGAGATACAAGCAGTAAGACTATTTTCTGTAGTGCTTTAGGAATTAGAGGTGCTTACTATTCTCTTTTCTTCTAAATTCCTGCTCTCAAAATGTGTCAGCAGAATTGTCCCCAAACATATTTCCCACAAACCTCAATTACAAAGAATATAATTTTAAATACATAATTCAGTAATGGTGCCGTGCAATACTTTTGTTTATACTAGTTATCTGATCTTTTGTTGTCCCTCTGAATCATTAAATTTATTCTCATTATAATAAACAAGAATATAGATTTTCTTCTCAATATTATGAATTAATACATTCATTAAAAAAGGTTGTCCAATACAGCTACATTTGAACAGTTCATTTACGTTTCTAATCTCTTATTTAATGCTTGTTGAACCCTGATATTTTATTTTTAAATGCATGGGAACAAACTCTCTCCCAGCTTTAAGTATTATTTATACATATGTTATATTTTATGTAGAAATTACATATAGGTGCCAGTTAGCAGAACTTGAATTCACACATTTGTTTGCAGACACAAGAAGAATAGTCTGAATTTACTTTTCAAATTATGTTCATTTTGTAAACTTTTGACAGACAAACAGTTATTTGGTATTTTACCTGAAACAACCAGACCATGAATTATAATGATGTACCTTTTGGTTGATGGTTAAGAAATGCAAGTGTTAATTATTTTGCATGTCTTTGTATAGGTATGTGTATCCTATGTATAGGATAATAGATAAATAGATTAAAAAAAAAAAAGGAAATTATTTTTTTCTAAGTATAGTTACTTTTAGTACAGGTATCATGTTTGTCTGTTCTAGTGTTTATTATCCAACAGCCCTTTTCAAGCACGGCTGAAATACAAAACAAAAAATGGTAAATTAAAAGCTATATCCATCTGTTATTCTCAACAACTGGACATGAACAGTACACATTATTCAACTAAAGCATGACTCTTCTCCAATCTAGATGCTAAGGAAGAGATCTTTAAACAAATTTCTAACACTTTACACAGACCTTTTCAAAGAAGTTTACCTTCAGTGTCACAGAATCATAGAATGGTTTGAGTTGGAAGGGACTCTAAAGATCAGCCAGCTCCAAACCCCTGCCATGGAGAGGGACACCTTCCACTAGACCAGGTCGTGCAAAACCCCATCCAACCCGGCATTGAACACATCCAGGGACAGGGTATCTACCACTTCTCTGAGCAACCTGTTCCAGTGCCTCACCACCCTCAGAGTAAAGAATTTCTTCCTAACATCTCATCTACATCTCTCCATTTCAAGCTTAGAACCATTCACTCTTGTCCTATCACTATCTGCCCATGTAAAAAGCCACTCTCCTTCCCTTTTAGAAGTCCCCTTTAAGTACTGGAAGGCTGCTATAATGTCTCCCTAGAGCCTTCTTTTCTCCCCGTTGAAGCACCCCAAATCTCTCAGCCTGTCTTCACAGCAGAGATGCTCCAGCCTTCCGATCACCTTTGTGGCACTCATCTGGACCCACTCTAACAGGTCCATGTCCTTCTTATGCTGGAGGACCCAAACTTGGATGCAGTGTGACCATCCAGCCAATTCCTTATCCACCAAGTGGTCCATACATCAAATCCCGGTCTCTCCAGTTCAGACAAAAGGATGTTGTGCAGGAGAGAGCCAAATGTTTTACACAAGTCCAGGGAGATAACACCAGTCACTCTTCCCTCGTCCACCACAACTGTAACCCCATCTTAGAAGGCTACCACAGTCGCTGGCATGATGATTATTTTTCCATTTTGCCATCATTGTTTAAGTTCAAGAAAATTTCTGCAGTACTGGTAACCCATGAATTATCTCGTTCTACCACCTAGGAACAACTGCACAGTTAGAAAACAATTAATCTAAAACCTAATGGTGGAGTAGACAGTTTTGTGGTTTACAACTACTGTTTCCTCTTTTGTTTATGAAACAACTATACAAGTAGTTGAGAAAATTGGACAGTCCTGATTTTGAGCCTTTCTAAATATTAGTGTCCTCGACAGAGCACATGACCATGCTCACATAGCAGAGAGACACTGTACAGGCACATCTAAGCTGCCAGAGGAAGTGCCACCGCACTACCATATGATCCAATTCACCTCAGCTTACATTGCCTCTTAAAGCAGACTGTCTCAGGACACCACTGCACTATTAGATACTATTTCAAAGCTGTCTGCTCCATTTATATCTTATTTAAAGGCAAGACTTCTGTACCCAAACAGATTCTCAATGGCTGCAATGGGACTCAACAGAGGTAAAGGGCAGTGTTAGTGGAACTAATTTACAAGCTAATGACACAAGCATCCAAATATTCTTTACCAAGTATTAGAAAATGTGCAAAGTCAACAATTAAAAAAGGTCAAATCTTACCTGCTGTTGTTGATTTTCCAACTCCCCCTTTTCCAGAAGCCAAGACCACCACCTGCTTAACTCCTTCTATGGGCTTCTGCTTTGGCAGCCCGCGTGACAGGATCCGGGCGCGTCTGTCCCCAAGGGAATCGTCCCCGGAGCTCGAGGACTAACAAAACCAGAATGCAAGTAAATGGTATGCATCAACATGCAGCTTTCGCAGAGTTGACAAGAAGGAACCCACCCGCACACTGAGAAATTGTCGCTACTAGTCCAAGAAAACCCTTTGGCACGCGGGCTCTCCCAAAGGGAGCCTGCTTCACAAGGCGGGCAGGGACAGGGCCCACTTAAAAGTAACCCCAGATTTGCTTAGACTCAAATATGATCGATCTTAACACCTAAACTAAAAGAAAAAAAAAGCAGGACTTGTGTTGAAATAAACCAAAGCACTCCTTTACAAGTCGAAGCTTTAAAAAAGAGGCCAAACCTAGCCATCTTTTCTGCACAGTTGTTTCAGGCACAACAAACACGGCAAACAGCGAAGCAGCAGAACGCGAGGCGCTGAGGGCAGGCGGTGCCGCACAGGCAGCTGCCCCGAGGGCTGTCCGTGCCCGCCCCGAGCCGTGCCACAGGCATCCTCTCCGCCGCTCCTGCGGCCCCGCGGCAGGACGGAGCGAGCAGCCGAGCGGAGCATCCCCGCGGGCAGCGTCCCACCTGCTCCCGGGAGGTACAATTTCACCGCCAAAGGCGGTGAGCGCCGCGCTACTCTCTGGGAGTGGACTCAGATCCAGGCAAAAAGCAGGCAGACCCCATCTCCCTCTACCCAGCCCAACACTACCCTAGACCTAGACCTAAGCGACCGCATCCTCTCCCGCAGGGATACTGCTGCCGAACTGGCCACCGCAGCACACAGTCCGTCAGGGCATCCACGGAGAGCCAGACTACGGCAGTTCACTCGCCTGCCGCCCTCCGCAGCGCGCCCTCAAGCACAGCCCGCCGCTCGGCCGCTCCGCTCCCCTCCCGCCCCGGGCGGACGCGGCGCACGGCGGAGCTCACGCCTCACTCACCGCGGAGCCGGCGAACGGAGCGGAGCAAGCGGCGGGCGCGCAACCCGGACCGCGCGACGGCGCTGCCGCAGCCCGCCCGCCGCCGGCAGGGAGGAGGCGGGCAGCGCTCCGCACCCAGCGCCAGGCGGGACCCGCCATCCCGCCGCCGCCCCGCCCCCGGCGCGCTGAGATGGCGCCGTCTGCCCGCGCCCCGGCCCGCCCCGCGCTCCGCCCGGCACAGGGCCCCGGGGGAGGCGGTGGCGCTGGCTGTGCCGGGGAGAGAGCGCGGCTTGTTGGATGTGAGAGCCTGGCGCTGAGAACTGCTGCGGCCCCGGACTTGGGTGGAAGAGACCCAGGTCGTCCCGCAGAGAGCACAAGCGGTGGCACTGTGAAGCAGCAGCACGGAAGGCGGCTCCCTGCCTCTGTCTGTAAGGAAAAGGGGGCCAAGGGATCAGCACCGAGTGACCACACGCATTACAAATTGGTTCGGACTTGCTCCTTATAATGCTGTACTTGTCCCCGCAGAGGGTCGTTCTGGCGCTCTCTGCAGCCCTCCCTCGGCCTGTCAATGCCTTCCGAGTTCTCATCTTGGCCCGCAAAATGGTCGGCCGAGAGCTTGGTCCTGTCTTGGTTTGTATTCTCTACAAATATATATATCCCGTTTTCTCCTTGGGGTCATTAGGTAAAAGAACAGAGACCTGTAGCCAAGACAGATGCCACCTGTTTGGTTTTGTTTGTGTTGGTTTTTGTTTTGTTGGGTATTTTTAATAATGCTAATATTGAAGCATAGAATAACAATATTGAAGCATAGAATAACAAGAATGGGTAAGGTTGGAAGGGAGCACAGTGGGACATCTGGTCCAACCTCCCTCCTCAAGCAGAGCCATCCGAGAGCACATGACACAGGACTGCATCCAGAGAGTTCTTGAGTATCTCCATTGCGGGAAACTCCACAACCTCTCTGGGCAATGTGTTCCAGTTCTCAGTAACCCCACACAGTGAAGAAGTTCTTCCTCATATTCAGGTGGAGCTTCCTCTGCATCACTTTCTGCCTGTTGCCTCTTGTCCTATTGCTTGGCACCGATCGTTTTTCTAGTCACAGTTTCAGTTTTCCATCCAGTTTACCCTCTCTCAGTAAAAGTTTCATCAAAACCACATTTCTGTTCCTTATATTCAGTGAGATTTGTTTAAAGCTTCAAGACACATCATCTATTGCTTCTCTCCCATTTACAAGGCTTGCAACCACTTTGTGGAAGGAAATTAGATCGGTTTGACATTATTTGCTCCTGACAATTCCATGAACAAGCCTTATTCATCTGAGTGGTATTAAAGAAGTAATTCAGATCTTGGCAGTTTCAGGCCATTAGTTTTCAAATATAAAATACAGCGTAGATAGTGTTTTCTGTTGGTATCTGTTGTAATATGCAATGGATCAGAGGATTTTACATCAGTTTAAAGCATTATTATGATAAAAATTTCCTCTCTTTCACAGCTAGTGGAATTTTCACTACTATTTTAAATGTTATTTTTTGTCTTTTATTATTAAAAGCACTAATCAAGCATTTTGCTCAAACCTACAGTTTTCCAATGCTCAGCTACAACACATAAATTATAATGATAAAAATATTTTTTTCCTATGCTATAAGCAATTCTCATATTTTGCATAGCCAGCACAGACACGTGGTCAAATAGTTTCCCAATAATTTACCCTACTGTCAAACCAAAACACAAATGAATACTGAAAATCGATAAGCCATTTCATTTTGAAACTGCAATATAGATCTGCCTTGAGGGCCTTTTTTTCACTGCAAAACCATGTTACCTTTTGCATTGCAGAAAATTTGCATAATTGTTTTTTTACTTTGATCAGTTGGAGGCAGTGTTAAAGTGCAAAATATTGTGCATCTCACATAAATGGAATTGGTACTGCAGGATCACTGGTAGGAATACACTTTAGATATGCATCACTTCATAGTCTGTACAAAGAAAAGAATATAGCAAAACATTCTATGAGATACTGCTTAATTTTGAGAATAGCTCCAACACTGATTGGAATAATCCCCAAATATTTTTGTGGGCTTGCTTTTTTTTGTAAAGCTGATCTAGCACAAACTGAAACTGAGCTAACAATTCTCAATATTTTTAGTTTTAATCATTTCTTTTAGCATTGGTTTGTTAACAGTAGGGTAGCTAATATGGCAGTAAGTTGTATTGAATGTAAATACGAAAAGTAGGATTTGGCCATTAGAAAGGAAATCAATTTACTCAGCAATAAAGGAGACATTTTCAAAATACCTTGACTTTAGTGGAATACACTGATTGTGGTTTGACTGAATAGTGTTTCACCATCTCTAATAATTGTGACACAGTTTTATGGATTATACATTTCTCATAATTGTTCTGGGTGTCCCGTTTAAATTTTAACATTTGAAAATATTGTTCTATGTTGTTTGCCCGACATGTTATTGCAGTCCACATACAGTGCTAAAATATGAGACTAAGAAAATGAAACCAAAAATTAACTAAGTTTTTACTGCCAGACTCGAGTCTTGATGGAAACTACAGGAATCTCTGCATCTTTCAGAAAATTCCACTTCAGACTTTTCAACAGTTCAACAAAATGAAAGACACAATATTTAGTTTTAATGCAAATTGATAACGTTTAAGTAAATGTAACAAAATATTTCATAGACTTTAAATTGCTATTCAGCCTGAACACTAACATGATAAAAATAGAATTGATTTTTTGTCTGAAATTAGATTGCCATGTGTTTAAATATATTCTTTCTCCACCTAAAATCAATTACAGGTATCCAGGTGTAGCTAGGAAAAAATAGTTGCCAAAATGACTCCAAATTTCAAAATTAATTAACATTTGAAAAATTACTTGGTAGATAATTAGGTTGATTTGTATGCAGTAGGAAGTAAGCAGCTAAAAAAAGAGAATATTATCAAACCCAGAAGCTTTCAAGGCTGATGGAACCCTGTGTTTCCATTCTCATTTCTGGATGTTTGCATAGTACCATATTAATAATATAGTAAGTTAGCACACTGCAAACTCTTTCTCATATGAGCCATCTTTTTTGGTCACAATTTGAACTAAAAATTACATTAAAGAGTGGCTAAAAAAATGTTCTTCAAAACTAAGGGGTCATTTTAGCTTCATGATCAGGCCTGTAATCTTTGGCCACAAAGGTATACCACGGCATGCTGAAGTGAGTGTGTGGCATGGGGGCAGGGGGTGTCTCAGATTCTGGGGGGGTTTTCCCTGGCTGGTTGGCCAGCCCTGGCACCTTAAAGATAAATACATTTTAAATGCTGATTTTTAAGGTTTTTTTGTCCACATGGTGATAATTACTTGGTTGCTGAAGAAAGGAATTCTTACATAGTTAAATTTTAAGCCAGTTTTCAAAGCTCATGTGATGGACAATGAGGCTGATGTTGCATGTTTAAGAAATATAGATGAATACATTCAATTATTAGATAATTTCCCACATATTGTAATATGTTCAAATAAGATACAATGCCCTAAAGTATGGCACTTCTGGAGAGGCGAGGAAAACCCTCACTGTGATTGCGTTTTAAAAGCTAGAGGCTGTTTCCATCTGAGCATCAGACTGCTAGAGAGCAAGGAGGATACCTGGGGTTAACACATTCCCTTTTTTTTCCATGCTTTTTTAAATTGGAGTTGTTCCCAAGGTTTTTCAAAATGCCCACTGGTGTGAGTTCTTTGCTTTACCTTCGCTATGCTCCTCGTGGAAATTAAAGCAACGTCCAGGCTGCTTTACTTCATGCTGAGATACTGATCTGGTCTTACAGAGATCAGCATCAGCTTGACAGAGCCTGTGCATGTGGGCTTGGTGTCATACTTGGGGGTAACAGGCTCCCGATGTATCAGTAAGGCACATCTTACAAACATGTGAGGAGGGAATTTCAGGCCTTAGAGGAGAAAACAACTGCAGGCATATATGAGGAGAGTCCTTACATCTCCCACTATTGCCTCTCATTCATTAGAATTTCTCTTTTAATGTCTTTTTTCTGCTAGGCTTAGGCAACAAGGTCAACATCACTGATACAGAGGCAGTTGTTGCAAAGTAAATTTGGACCAAGGCATTTTAACAGATTCTGATTTCAAATATCCACACAAAACAAGGGAGGTTTACCTGTGCTTTCTTAAAAAATATTACCTTGTTTAAGAAGAAAAACGTTGGTTATATATGGCAGTGCTGGAAACTGTAAGATCTTAACAAGCACAATGAAAACACAGAAGAAACAATAATTTCTTCATTTTTCTTTATCACGTGTATTACTATCTCAAATAAATATAAGACCACATAAGTAACTTCAACAGATGCGATTGCATTGCCAAACCTTAAACTGAGAAAAAAATGCAATTGTCTACTTTAGTTTGGTTCTGATAAATGAGGAAGAAGGTCTGGCAGAATTGAGACCAATTTAGTTTGTATATTGCTTTCCTGTGGACATTTTAGTCAGTGCAGTCTTTCACAGTCAAGAAGAGATAAAAACCTTATTTAAATTGGCACTAGACTCTTCTGAAGTCAGTCATCAAGTTCTTCAGGCTAATATTGCTTACTACAGTAACAGCGAAGATGCGGCTGATATTACAGCAATTTTTCCCGCCTTAAGGAAGTGGTGCATAAAATTAAGAGATTTATTTTGTTGAATATGCTCTTCTGTAACAAAGCTACATAATTTTTCTTAGGTACCTGATAGATAGATATTCCTTGCATGAATGGAATTAATTCAAATTAACAGTGTTTCCATACTTGAAGAAAACACGAAATCAAAGGTTTTGAAAGTATTCTTAATCTTTGCCATATATTTCACAAACATTGAAGGAAAACTGGCATTTTCTTTCTTTTTTCCTATCTATTTTTTTTTTCCAGTGATGGAGATAAATTGCAATGATAAGAGTCCCAGGGGCAGAAAGAGTCCTGTTGTGTTAGACATTGTACAAATACAGAATAAAAATGATGGTCACTGTCCTAAAGGCTTCAGTAAACCATTTGACACCACTGATCTGCATCACAGTGACATCCAGCCACAGTTTCTGAAATCATTTTAGTTCTCCTTTTCATTCATTTTTCTCAGTAATGAGCTTGTGTTCCACAGGAAGCATTTTTGTTAACATCAGAACCTTGAGCCTAAATGAGTTCTGTGTAGCAAATTAATCTTATTTGACCAATGAGGCTGATTGAAACATGACATCAATTTTTACTTGTTTCGGTGTTATTATTTTTAAAATCTGGTTAATCTAAATCACTTCGGTTTTGTTCCATGGCCATTCAATACTTATCCCATAAATTCCAGTGCACTAGCAGTGCAAGGTATTTCAGAAGGGCACTGATGCACTTTGGGTGCATATGGATCACTTATGGACCACTTACACTAGCAACTTGCTCCAGAGGTTGGTGTGCAAGGATCAATCTCTGCTGAAAATAAACATGATCTAAGAACACTTATTGTGTCTGTGCAAACTGTTTGAAGCACTATCACATAGAACTGTGAGGCACTCCACCACTGTGGAGCCAGAGCACCAATTCTTGGAACACAATCCTCTGATTAATCCTCAAGTGTGAAGGTAAGTAACTCTTCCTCAGGGTTTTACATTGAGCCAGAGGTTCTTAACTGGTTCTTAACTGCTGAACCAGGACCAAAATTTTTTTGTTAGTGAGACCTGGCCAAAAGTATGTCAGGAACCATTGCAGTGGCCAAGAATATTTCCTGCTATTGATTCTTTCTAGTACAGATATAGCCTAGAGGTTTACCTGAAATTGAGCTCAGTCATTCTCCAAACTCCAGAGTGCATTAGTTAGATCTGTGTTTTCTCTAACAGGAGCTAAAATGTCATATTTGTGCAGGAATTTATTTGTGGGCACAAAAGTGAAGGATTTTTGATATGTCCCTCATTCAGACTGTTATTATGAAAACGATTATTTTTTGTCCTATGGGCAACAGAGTATCCAAGGAAAGCTTAAATATCTGTGATATTAAAATATCCCAAGTTACAGAGTAATTGTTTTATCCTGTTAAGCATAAAAATGTATGCCTCCAGCAGTTCTAAGAATTATCTGTGAAATAAAAAGCTCTTTAAGAAAAAGCTATACCAAATATCATTTTTTCTATTTCTTTATAACATCAAATATTGAAGATAAAGTCTTTTACTTCCACTCTGTGACAGCTATTTAGCACCTATTGTAAAAGAAAGAAACTGTGACTCCCTGACAGTTTAAAAAAGCAAAAAACAAAGATTATGCGAAAAATCTTTTCATCATTGCGGTGCTTCTGAGGTATCTAATAATAAACTAATAGTAGCACACCAAATGAGCTCAGAAACATGCATTAAAAAATCTGTGCTTTGAGAAAGTGTGAAAGTTAAAAATTAAAATACAGTTCTTGACACTAGAAGCTCTTTGACATGTTAAGCTACACTGGAAGTCAGGAAGCCACTTATTTCTTACCATGTGGTCTATTATCTTATTTGACTCCATGAATATTCATTAGAATTTACAGTCTTTTATTATTTAGCTCCCTGCATTAAACATCTGCTTTTTCCCCCCAAGATCACCTTCTATGTAAGTTGGTTAAAATAATAAAAAGATTTTATATATATATATATATATATATATATATATACACATAAATAAAACTATTGTATTAGCTGAAACAATCAAAAACCAAAGGCTGATGGTAAATGACAGTCCTACAGTTGCTATTTGTTCTAAGGGGAGTAAGTTCCCAAAATATAATTTTAAGAAAAGCCCATAGACCAACATCACTGTATCAGTATATGATGGTGTGCTATGGTACAGCATCGCATTGCAATGTTCTCACACTGAAGGGAATAAAATGCCAAAATCTGTCAACCCTGCTTAGCTCACTGAGCTCTGGCAATCTTGTTGAACTGTGCTGCAAGAGGTTGCTGTGTTCTGGGAACAATAGCTCCAACAACTGATAAATATCAGACCAAGCATATAATTAGCATGTCCTCAAACTCACTGAGTTTTATCATGACGCATGGCAAAATAGCACTTGGGATGACTTCGGAGGCTTGCCATTCAGAGAATTTCCTAATGACTATCATTTGTGTGCATGCTCTCCTGACTAACTAAGGATCAATATGCCTGAGGGAAAAAAATGATTAGGAGCTATGACTCAAGGAGGAAGCTTTTGGCCTGAAGCTGTGGTAAGTTTTACCTTGAAAGTCATCCATATAAAAAAAAAAAAATGACATGCAGCCTTATTATGCCTCATACACAACAGTAACTGGAGGGAAGCAGTCCTCCAGGTACAGAGAGAATAATAAATGATCTCTCATACTGTTTGCGAAAGGAGCAGAAAAAGCCACATCTCATTCCATGTACATTTTTAATAACATGAGGCTTTTTGCCAACACTGATAATGTTACATATGTCATCTATTGAAAACATGGAAGCTCAAGTTTCAGCTCCTAGAAGATGTTGATACATTTCTGTCTACAGCAACATCCTCACGTTATCATCAAAATTTCTCACTGAAGATGAAAAATAAAGGGATTAACTAACAAGAAGAGAGCAGAGATGCAGCAGTGCCCAGGGAAGAGAACAGATTTTATTTCCTTTATGTGGCAGGGGCCATGCATAACAGAGGCCAATAATACATGGGCTGTGGAACACAGCACAAGCACTTGGTGGGGAGTCAGAGTCTGCACCAAACCAACCCTGAATAGGACAATAAAGAATGTACAACCTGTGCTCCACCGTGCCTAATCTAAACACCTGCTCCATCAGAAGGAACCCAGTTTGCAACACCCCTCTAGTTTAGTCAGGCATGGGTTAGCTCAGTGGCTTGAAGCAAAGCAGAACCACTGCCTGTTGTGCTGCCAGAGCAGTGCCAGGCTCTGCACTGATGTATGGTCAGCAGCTCCACACAGTGCACAAGAAGCTGAAGCTGACTTTGATCAAAGCTGGCCTGAATTAAGCAAGTACACCGTGTGTCTTATTTGGATACTTTTTTTCCCCTTAATAGATCCAAATTCTGCTTCTCATATAGAAAAACAGAAATTGTACCTGACAGCATTCACGCCAAATCAGTTATTTTAGTTCATAAATTTAATTAACTTTTGATTACTCTAACACATTTCAATATCTGTTTAGTAATTGTATGCAGGACTAAACAAAACACTAATCTATTTTTAATAGTGTATTCGATTTTTGCTGCATTCTTTAAACACAGATAAAATCAACTGCTCAAATCACAGAATTTTACTTCCACAACAGGAATACCAGCTTTCCCTGTAAACAATTCTGACCTTTGTGGGAACATTAGGTTAGCTCGGCTGGGAGAGCTAAAGAGGTGTACCAACTCTGATGCCACAGAACTGGGGCTGAAGAAGCTTCCTCAGATTTATGTTGCAAACCAGAAAAATAAAAATCACATTATCATCTCTTCCTCTCAATCATCTTACCCCAGAAGTCTGCAATGGTTATTTTGAATGCTAAACAGATATGGAGGTCATTTTGGAAGGCAAAGTGAGGGACAGTCTTCACTCTATGTCTTCTCTGGAAGAGCCGTTTCTGGTAGCTGTATACAGGTTGTGCAATACTTGTGGTCTCTGAGTGACAGGACTGCTATTCCATCTTATTTCTGCTGCCTAACTTGTGCTAGGGAAACTCTTTATGCCCTCTTTGCTTTCCTTATTTAAATACCTCCAAGGAAGGAGGATGGTGGTTGGGAGGCAGACGTTTTTCTGACCTTAATGTCTGGACAGTGTTTTGTATAGAAGAATTCAGTACTAAACAGTCATCATGTGTCTTAGACTGTAAAATGATTCTAACATCACCAGCTAGTCCTCTCTGCAGCTACATCACTGTTGAGCAATATCTTGTCTCTTTCAGCTAATTGGCATTTCAGCTAACAATTCTGAGGATTTAGAAAACTTAATTGGGTCTTGAACTAGACTGAGAAACACGCTACAAAAAATAATTACCAAATATAAGAGCCACAGAACCTATTCATGCTATCTGTGATGAGGCAAGTAGCTCAAAAAGAGAAGCAAAATAACTTAACTGGGAGAAAAAGAGAAGAAAAATGGATCATCATTCAAATGAAAGTGAAGGACTTGCCTCAGTTCAAGATGTAAGATCATAAACATCACTTCAAAAACAAATCACACTAACATTCTGAGCTGTCTTGTGGTAGCTTAAACATCTTGGACTAAAGATATGCATTTTTTTTTTATTTCTTTGAGCGATTGACCTGTTGTTTCAGTATTGGTGTTTCAGACACCATAGACAAAGGAATAACATCCCAGATATGTCTTGTTCCTTCAAAGGTCCACTCAACTACTGCCCCTGCCAAATGGTATGCAACCCCAAACTTAATCCTAACAACAACAAAAAAACATCACTAGGGAAAAATTCAATCACTTGTGATCGTTTTGGTACTTAAAGACCTCTAGCATTTCATCCTCTTATAAAACAGGAGAAAGCCAAGTCCCTGCATAGGTAGATATCCCAGCATCCAACCAACTCTTGACAAAAGTATTCATTCCAAATATGCATAGAATCATAGAATATGCTGAGTTGGAAGGGACCCATCAGGATCATCGAGTCCAACACCTGGCCCTGTGCAGGACACCCCAAGAATCACACCATGTGCCTAGGAGTGTTGTCTAAACCCTTCCTGAACTGAGACACATGACCATTCACACAAAGGGTAAGAAAAAACACATGGCCACTGAAATTTGCAAGACTGCAATCTGCACCTCTGAAAGAGAACTGATGTGAAAATAACCACAAATATCTTCCGGGTACCATTTCCAAAATACCTACTTTCTGCTCCAGTCACAACAAGCAGAGAGGATACAGGAAATATTCTAAGTCAAATCCAAAACACGTAGCAAAATGTCTTTATATAGTAACTGATAAAAATATCAATATATTTTATGCATGGATATTTTCTTTAGATGCCAAGAGGTGTTTTTCTATACAAAATCCACAATCAAATTCACACCTAAAATTTAACCAACAAATTTACTGTCATTCTTGGGCGTACAAAGAGAGGCCCTTAATCTAATGATCGACCCTTAAGATTAAAAAAATTCAAGATGTGGAGAATTAATTTGGCTTCCCAATGAAAATATTACATAATTCCACCAAGAATCCATGAATAAATGATGATGTCAAACAATTTTTTCTATGTACTGTTTCACAGGCATTTGTGTTGAAACTTGCACATGAATAAATGTTCGCCATCACGTCCTGGTGTAAATGATGGCCCTGCACCAAAAAACCAATCAATATCCTTATATATTAATATTCCTTTATAATCTGATTACATAATTTGCTCAGACTGTAGTAAAATCCATTTTACTTAACAATCCATTTATATTGCAAATATATATGGAAAACCCCTCTCATTTTAAATGGATTTCTACCTCATTAAACTCTTCTTAATGAGACTGGGGATACAGCTTTCAAGTAAATGAACAGAAGGTATTTTAAATAAAATTAGTTTAGTTTAAATAAAAACAGCTCATACTTTACAATACCCTACAGCTAGCAAAAACGAGCTACTTTATACACTAACCACATAGTGCAATTTCCTGCTCTTCCATGAAGGTTTGCTTTGGGAAGAGCAACCTCACTGAACACTCATTAAAGAATCTTATTTTAAAATGACAGACAGAAGACGAATATATCCCTATGTGTGATATTGACTATTCACAAGTGCATATTGACCCTTGCTCTGCAATAGTAATCTTTGGTAATCTTACTCTATGATTGAGGCCAGGTAGTAAGATTCAGCTTCTTACTCACACTGCTACGTATTAAATATTTTTCTTCCTTTTTTTTAAACATAATTGTAACAATAACAACTTGTCTTAAAATTAAGAGAGATGCTAAATTCTTCATCGTTCTATCCTGATTTCAGTGAAGCCAGTATTAGTCAAAACTTGTCTCTGTCAAAATTCACAGATGGGAGGAAGACACAACTCTTCCAGTTTTGGAGCTGTTCAAGGAGTATCAGGCTATGTAGCCCAAGATCTGGAAGATAATAAAAGAAGCAGTTACAATACTTTAACTTTTCCCACTAGAAGTGGAATCTCATTTCAAAACTATGCACTTTTTTCTCCAGATGATTTTAATCACTAGCTAAGATCCCTTTTAACTGCATTTATGTTCCCTCTGCCTCAATGCAGTATCATTGAAGATAAATGACCCAACTTGATAGATTCTTCTCAGTCACCTGAAAAACAAACATTGTGTTTAAAGAAGTAACAAACAATATTCACCTTTTTTCTCATGCATAAACTATACAGTGTATTTCACTTATCACAAGCAGGTAACATTTCCCCGCCAGAAGACAAGCAGATCTGTCATTTCTCATCGAAACAAGAAACCACTTCCCGGTAGCTGACGGTCATAGTAAGTTCAGCTGTAGCAATACTTTGATTCGTTCTGTTCCAAAGGTTGTATCCCTGCCGCCAGCCCTCTCCACAGACATCACTGGCAGATCAGAAGCCCCCATTTTACCCCCTGCAGAAGCCCGCCCGCTCCTTTCCTATGGCCGCACCCCTTCTCCAGCCCCGCCGGCACCGCTGGGAGGGCGGTTCCCGGGGCCGCCCCCGCCCCCAGCGCTGCGGGCCCGCCATGGCGGCGGCGCGGCCGGCGCGGGCCCGGGCGCTGCTGCAGCAGAGCGTGTCCGCCCGGCTGCAGGTGCGGCCGCCCGAGCGCGGCGCCGAGGCCCAGTGGGTGGAGGTAACGTGGGCTGGGGGCTGCCCCCTCGGCATCGCCCCTTCTCCGCTCGGCTCGGGGCTGCTCCGGGCCGGGCACCGGGAGAACGCTCCATCCCCTGGGCGCGTGCGCCGCCGGGAAGCGAGGGTGGGCGTTTACGGAGATTTGAGGAAAATCCCCCATCTTCCTTTTCCGGGCTCAGCTTCTTTTCAGGCACGTTTCTTACCCTGTCCCTGGTTTTCGCTCTCGAGCCCTTTCCTCACCCTCTCGTCATCACCCAAGGTTACGCTCAGTCCCTTCAGTCCGGTGCACGGCGGTTTGTCCCTGCTGCTCCTTCCCTTTCCCTGTGCTCCAGCAGAGGTTTTCCGCAGGCTGTAGTCCCTTCGGGAGCATGGCTGCTCAACCACACAACACCTCCTTCCCCTCTGACCGTGTTGTTCCTTCTTTTCTTGAATACACTTTCACAGAGGCACCAGAACCTTGGCTAGTGGGCTCAGCTGCCGGCTTTGTTTATTGTGTGATAGTGTGCACTTGGAGAGGAAAGGGCAATGGGGCTATGGTAGCAGTAGTTCTGATTTTGGGGGGTTTTTACCAGACCACTAAATAAAAATGAAATTTAGGGTGTAGACAACTACACAGGTTGAGGGAAATGTATTTTCCTCATATTCCTCCCATGGTCCTGCTGGGAGAGGTAGGTAGCTCTGCAGACTCTTTGGGCTAAGTGCTGTGCATACAGCCCGGGGCTCTTTACCAAAGCATGAAGGCTGCCCTGTGGGGTGCACTGTCCTGCTGTAGTTGTCACTGTTTATGGGTTACCTACAGTAGAATAACTCATCTACGCTGGTGTCAGCTATTTAGCCCTTGGGTTGGTCAACTATTTAGCCCTTTACACATGTAGCATGTGTAAAGGGTTAATGAGTTCATTCAACAAATCTGAAAAGAGTTCACTGTTTGTCTTTCACCTTATCCTTAAAACTTCTCTCTCCTTGTTCAGAAGGGGCAGATGGATCCATAAGACCTAGTTTTTGCAGCATGGTCTGGGAAACCAGAATGTTTGGCTGAAGTGCATCTGTGTGTATTGCAGCATAAATTACTATAGGAAAAATAAGCTATTTCTAGCTTGCTAATCTCAGAAGTAGTTGTACATCTAGTAAATAACAGCAGAACTGTAATTTTGCTGGCTATCTTTTAAACTGTCTGAAAAGAGTTTGAAGTTGTTATAATTGAGAGATATGAGTAACTGTTACAAGGGGAGGTTGCAGTTTACATCTCTTATTTGAAGTTTTTAACAGATTCAGCAAAAATCTCTGGAAAGTAATAGAAAAGCACTAAAGGAATCTGCAAGAGATTGGGGTGATTTCAGCAGCAGATTATTTTTTGGACATGAACCTTACTCATATTTGTCATGGGTACTTAGGAGTCTTTCTTGGCTACCTCGGGCTTTTTAAGAGAAGTCACTATGCAGGAAAAACAACTGGGAAGTGATACTTTCTTTAGTATGACTACTGTAGAGGTCATTAGAAGGAAACTGCTGCTGATGTTTTGTGGTAGGGTAATGTTACTCCCTATATATGCATGTCAATGCAAAAATAAAAAATATGGGTCTCATCGACTACTATTTACATGAACCAGTGTGTTCCTGATGTTTTATAACAACTTAAAAGTAGGTCCTCACCTTGAGACATTTCTAGCATACTATAAATATCATATTATGTGGGTGCCTTTGAATAGCTGCTGAGCTGTAGGAGACCCCTGTAGGTACTTTAGGAGATTCAGAGCAGATGTTCTTTATCTGCAAAAAGGTTGGGAGTGTACTCTATACTTACACATGAATCACTGCCTTCATTGTGTTTTCACGATTGAGTTTTTTGGTCCTGTTGAGGATTACTGGGAATTGGATGTCTTTTTTATGGAGAAATGTTGGTTAGATAACCTCCATAAAAAGCTAATGTGTACAGCAAAATACTTAGGAAAAAAAGGAATTCTCCTTTTAAAGGTAGAGTGGAAATAAGGTGTAGTTTGGTGTATTTCACAACTATGGGGGAAAAGAAATGTAAGATGAATATTCAGCTAAAATGAAAACTGTCTTTTCCTTATCGTCTTTCCCTTGATTTGTCTTCTGGTTAATATAGCAAAAAGAGGTGCAAAGTACCAGGCACAGACTTGTTCTGTGACCTGTGGCAGATGATGTAATCTCTCTTTGCTGCAGCTGAATATAAGAAATATGAAGAAATCTTCCCACAGGGTAGCAAATCTAAACTTGAAGTGGAAATGTCAGAGAATAATTAATGCAAGTTTCACAAACTGGCTTTCTAAAGATGAAAAGTATCTCTATTTTCATTATCCACTGCAATTTCCTGGGGAAAAAAAATAAAGGTAGAGTTGAGATAATATTTTACAGAGTATATTTTGGTTTTCCTAATAATATCCTGAAAAATTCAGATGGATGTATTTAGTAAGGAGGATGAGGAACGAGTCAGTTATTTGTTTTTTTCCTGCAGAAGAGCTAAAAAGCAGCATTTGGAGGCAGCATTGCAACGGCTGGCTGTATGGCCTAAGGGCTGGGTACTTCAGCCCTTCATAATTCAGGTTGCCTGATCTGATGATTACTTAGGACAGTTGTATAATAAATGCCAGCGTTGCAAAGTGACTTGCTTTGCTGGTTTATTTATGTAGGCACTTTACTGATAACAGTAAATCCACATAGAGCACAACTTCCCTGTCCAGCTGCCTACGTGTCACTGTGTAAGTTCTTGCAGTGGCTGTTTGCACATCAGTGTGTTGACTATATGACCATCTTATTTGTGTTATTTTACTTGGTTTTTTGTACTATGGAGAGCAGATACATTACAGGGGACCTTCAGCAGTGGCAATGGTTTTGCTTTGATTCAAAAGGTTTACATGTTCCCATTTGTAAGGTAACACATACACAGGTATTCTTCCCAAGAATACCAAGGCAGTGGAAGGATTAAAAAAAAGGTTTCTTTCAGATGCAAGGACTAGTTCTAACCATGCCACACACACTGGGCCCTAGGGTAAAAAAAGGCAATGCCCCACCTTCTCCAAGGCTTTTTCTATCTTCTCTCTCTTCTCCCCACCCTACCTCTGGCCCTAGGACGCCTTGTACATGTGTGCAAACATGTTATCTCTCTGCATACCGGGGAGAGAGATAGCTTGCTCACAGCTTCTCTCTGCAACTTTCTCTGAAATGCTGAAGGAAGGAAAAAAAAAATCTAACCTGTTTGAGAGGGCATTCTGCAGTCTTCCTAAGTGAAACAAGTTCTGGCTTTCCGTTAAAAATTCTTGCACAATTGCACCAATCCCTACACCATTCCTTACACTAGTGATGAGCAAAAGTCTCAGGACACCTGAAACAGTGATATAAGATCACTGATATATGTTATTATTAGGTTTGCTCTTGTAATGTCATTCAATTTTACATCTTCTATTGAATTAAGAAACGGAGTAAGAACAAAGTAAGACCTAGCAAGAGGTTAAAACGTGGCTGCACATGTGTTGAAAATAGTGTTCAACCACAGTTTTCAATCATAGTTGAAACCATTAGTTTCAGCTTACAATTACTTGAATGGTTTTTAACTATATCATGGTTGAGAAACGGTCTAGAAGACCATAAACATGCAATACAAATAGAAACATCCTCTGGAACCTTTAAGTTGTCTCTGAATTAATTGTCTTTTCGTTTAACCTCCTGTATCTCTAATTTTCCTCAATATGCATGTTTCATCTTGTGATAAATTGGATATTCAAAACCAGGCATCAAATAATGATAGAAGCTGGGAAAATGATGAATGTTGTTACTTAATCTTTAGCTGTCAGGCCATAAGACTTCGAGGCGTCACTTTATTTTCTCTTTTGTCTCTTTAAATGAGATGTTTGCAGAATATTGTTACTTCTGTAAGTGAGACTGTGCAAAAAGAAGACTGTCACAAGTCCCAGAAATAAAATTATTTTCTGTGATGCATGCTATGTCATGGCATCACTTATTTCTAATGCCGTGGTCAGAAGTGTACAATGTAAATGCATTTGGCCTATTTTATCACAAACATATTTATTAGTAGGTATGTGTGCATTGTTATTATCTATTAATATCCTCACCCTAGTCTGTTTCTAGAGTTAATATTTAGCTAAACATGTAAGGATGTGTAATGTCTGGCAGCCTGCATTTCTCTCTTTGAGCAGATGGTTTGAAACGTCATTTGAGGTTCAGGCCATCAAATTTGTTACAGTGTTTATGAAATGTGGCAGTCATTTGGGAACAGGTATAATATTCTCTAGTGGTCAAAATGAGTTTTGAAAGGAGCCATTTAAAGCGTTTGAAAGTTTCTTAGCATGTGACATTTTGACTACAAAGAGCATTCTCTTTTTTCAGAAGTTAGTCACTAAAAACATAGTTGAGAAAGGATAGCTTAGTCATTGCTGTGAGCATTTTGTTTAATCTCTGCAATAACAAAGGGATAAAATCTTATGTGTATAGCTAAGTTTTCTTAACCAAAAACCTTTATCTTTTAGAGAAAAGGGGAAAGAAAAACAAATAAAAGAGAGGAAAAATTAAATAACGGTATTTTTTAGAAACTCTTCACATTTCCTATCTTTTTGCTTTGATAATGTTGATTAGTGACTCCTTCCTGTCCCAATCTATTTAACATCTCTTCAGTGGTATTTAGTAAGTTCACATCTATATTTCTTCTAACAAAAATATTAAGATGCTTATTCTTGACAAAGCAGTGGGGAGGGTTTTTTATATACTGTATGTCTGTGGATAGTGTATGCCTTTCAGGGTTTTTTTCCTGAAGAAGTTAAACCATTCAGGTGTACTTGTGTGTGAGACAGTTAAACCATTCAGGTGTACTTCTGCATTGACTGCAGTGCCTATCAGTTTGTCTTAATAAAGCACGGGTTATTGCACATGCATACCTTGAGAACTCACCAAGAGAACAGAAAAGCCACACAAGAATTTTCCTGTACTTTCTATTCAGTACAGACCTAATTCTTCCCTCACCTACGTAGTTCTTACAAGTAGTCTCTCTGAATGCTAAGGAAGTGGCATATCCTTTACTCTGGATTTATCAATCAGGGGAAGGGTTCTCTTTCACCAGTAAGATATTACACAAGCTGATAAATAATATTTTGGACAACTTAATAATATTCTGAACAACTTCACAGATGTTGGTCATCGTATTTAAATCTTTAATTATCAGACTGTGTGGGTTTTTTTCAGAATTAAGTTGTGCTAGATTACTTTTAACACCAGAATAAAATTTAGTTCACTGACAAGTCCTGTGGTGTTTGTTATGCTTCCTAATTGGAAATAAACTTGAAATAAACTTGAAAATTATTTTATCCCTATGTTTGATAGCAAAAAAAAAAGCCAAAATTATTTCCTATGCTGGATTTAAGTACACTAATTCATCTTGTCACCTTGTCTGTGTTAATACTTTACATTGTACATTTCAACTAAATTCGGCTTCACATGGACCTAATAAATTGGCTTACTTGTATGTAGAAGCATTGTGCAGATAACCAGCATATACCTTATAAGCTTCCAGAGCATGTAAACTTAATGTCTGAAGCTATACAAAATAACTAAAATTATTCTCATAACCTTTTTTGGTTGTGTTGTTTTTTGATTTTTTATACCAGTTTTTGTAAGTATGCATTGTGGACAATGAGAAATATTGACATAGGTTTCTGTAATCTTTTATAGATCCAAAGAGGGCTTGTTATCTACATATGCTTCTTCAAAGATGCTGATGAGGATCTCGTTCCAAAAATCGGTATGATATAACCCTTCTAAATTCTTGTATTTGAAAAAGAAGAAAAGCAGTAGAGGCAGAGAAGGCAGCAACTATTTGGACAAGTAGAAGTCAAGAAACCATGAGATGGCATCATTCTAAATCAGTCACCTGCCTAAAAGAACAGTTTGGTCTGTCTTGTTTCTTTTGACAGTTGTCCATGCCTCTCACTCTGTCCATCTGCTCAGGACTAACTTAGAAAATCAATTCCCATGATGATAACCTTCTAGGAAACAGAGAAAATGCTGCACCTGCTGTTTAACATATTACATGTATCAGGCAACAGGTTCAGTCCAGGACAGAACTGAATTTCAAATAGTTCATGGCTTGATTTGCTAAGTATTTTGACACTGATCACACTGTATGTGCAGGATATTTAAGATTACAGCCAGTAGAGGGAGCTGAGCGGATGACAGTGTCCTTCCCATCTCATTTCAGTAGTACTATATACACTATGAGTATTTTTAGTGCAGTTTTCTGGTTCAAAAGTGATAACAGCAATATCTGCAGTTCTTGCCCTCTTTTCCACATGCACCTTAACATTTACATAAAAGCAGAGAAGATGCTGTGGATCAGGTCAAATGGTAGTGATTTCTGTCTTCACCCACTGCTGTTTTGGCTTGAATTTTTTGTTTTTGGTTTGTTGTTGGGTTTTTTTCCCACTTTTATGTCATTTCTTCTCCCTCCTTTCCTCCATCAGTAGCACTGGATCACCTGGAAAAATATGTGATGCCATGTATTCCAGATAAAAATACCCCTTTTCTTTTCTGTGGCTGGCTGATATTAGCGATTTGGCAAAAGGTTGTGTAATGATAGTCTATTCCAGGCTAATGGCCGGGCCTAGCAGTGCACAAGTACAGGTGCTATTGAAAATGCTGAGAGGAGCTGCTGTGGGGTTCTCTTTGGTCTTGGAGGGCACAGTCTTTCTGAGATGCTAAATAAAGTTGAAATATTTGGGTATATTTAAATCTATGTGAAAATTTATTTTGTGCTTGTGAGAGTTTCATGAGAATGTTACTTGAGAATAATTACATTTCCAGCTGTGGGGCAGCTGAAACAGGCCAGAAAAAGAAAGTTCTGTTTCTTATGAGGAGATTCATGTATGACCATCCTCCTCGAGTGCCTGGTTTACAGCATGTTGTTCCTAAATATATTTTGAATCTGTTTAAATGTGTGGTTTTGGTTCCTGAATCACAACTCAGCTCTTTTTGCTTTGAACAACATTAAACATGGAGGCATAATTAGTATCCTCACAGCTTTTACAGGGTTTGAGGAAGTTTTGGGGTAATGATTTGATTTGTTATATAAACATGGAAAATCTAATGTTAGTAAATGTATTGATTTTATTTGCAAGTTTATATATTCTGGTTTATAAGGCAAATTGCATCAGACCTTCCTGCCCACTTCCTTTCTCAAAAGACAAACTGACCCCTGCACATCTCCAAGTGGAATGCTGAAGGACTCTCACTCCATTTGAGACCGAACTGTGGAGCTGTGCCTTCAGCACAGATCATTGCTGGGTTCTGCTGCAAACTACTCCAACCAGTGTGAAAAGACAGTCAGGGCACAAAGCTCTCCAAAGTGCACTGAGGATGGTGTTGTGCACACTACACAATGTGTAGTGTTGTGCACATGCTGCCTATTTGAGTATTAGAAAATTTAGTAAGGGCCATTATGTGCACCCTTCTCTGGGTTCTTTTGGGGGTGTCAAACTAGAATCTACTTGAGGATTTTAGATAGCAAATCACTTCCCCCAAAAATAAAACTTTAGACATCTGATGTTAATATACATATCCTTAACATTCCTCACAATACTCGGACATATTAGTTGGTATTTATTGACTGTCCATGTTTCATTTAATTAATAAACAGTTTCTTTTACTTGAGTAGTTTGTCACACATCAAAATACTTTTTGAATCTTGTTTATGATGTCCTGTTTAATTTACTTCAGTTATACTAACTCTTATTTTATTTTTATTTGCAGTCAATATGCTGTTGAATGTCAAATTAAGTGAAAATGAAAACGGCGAGTTTGTTTCTGTTCTTGATTTACCAGGCGATGTACTTATCATACCTCAAGCTACCCTAGGCGGTAAACCAAAGGGGAGAAAGATGCAGTACCATGCAAACATTGAAAAAGAAAAAGGGTTGGAACTTTATTCTCAGTTCGTGACTTTGTGTGAGAAAGAACTGGCTGCCAATTCCAAATGCATGGAAGCAGGTGTTCACGTCAAGCATGGCACATACGGAAACAGGCAGGTGTTAAAACTGGATACAAATGGACCTTACACTCATCTGATTGAATTTTGAAAAAATAAATTGTATCTCAGATACAGTACTGGTGTCTTTTTTTCTCCCTTCCTAAGCATTAATGTGCTTGAATGCTTTGGGAGATAGCTACAGTGTAAAAAGGGCTTTCATTCATCTGTACTGTTGTTGCCAATGCCATTGAATACAAGGATGCCTGAGACTGCTTTGCTATAATGAGTATGCATTTTATGCTCATATGCATCTGAAGTGTGCTCAAAATAATTGTTAATATTGATCCAATAATTTGAAAGGTTTATTAACAAGAATGGGGTAATGCATTCATTTCTTACTAAAAAATAATGAAGTATTTCATGTATAGCTTGAGTAAGTGGTTTATAGATTAGAAAAAAGAATACTGTAAATGTTCTTATGTTTCCAGATTTCCTGAGTCAGTTTTTGCCTTTCTGTTTTCTAACTATAAAATGGCAATGCTTTCTAACTAGCCAATACATAGAAAACACAAAATCACTGAATTTTTAGCCTTTTAGAGAGTAGGTACTGAATAAGAAAGTCCATCCTCCTCATCGAGAATGTGTAGGGGTGGAAGACTTAAGGTAGTACTGGGCTGATCATGGGCTATGTAGGGAAGAATAAGTGAGGCACATCAAGAAACTAGCAGTACCACTGAATTGCTTTCTTGAAGTTTGCATTCTGAAATCTCTGATGTGTTTTGATAGGCTGCTTGCTATAGCTTGGTCTGTGTCCTTGTTACTGCGGTCTTGCTGTCTACTCAAGTCTTTCATAACAGAGCCTCAGGAAAAGAACAGAAACATTCAAATGAAAACAAAAGTAAAGATGGTACATTGTATGCAGCCATCTCATTGTTCCCACTGCCCCTATTGCTTCCTTCAGGCTTTTTGTCTATTGAATCTGCCAGGCAGAGACTAGTTTTCATTTTATAGACAGTGTTGGTACATTTGGGGCCATGTTCCCAGCTGACTCCCTATGCAGTACTCTTATAAACATTATTAACAGATGGGGTTAAGAAGCTATAATGGGAAATTCTCTCTTGTAAGGCAGTGAGAACGGAACAGCTGTATTAAAATGTGGCAAATTCAAAACTGATTCAAATATGCTTATCCTGTGAGTCAAGTTTCTCTTTTACTGCAGCATTATGGCTTAGAAGAATTCAAAGTGAAATTAGACACTTATATGGTTTGCAGTAATTATCCAAAATTGCCATTTAATTAACAAATTATTCTGGAAAAGACCTAAGACCTCATGGTTGATGAGGTTACCAGCTTGTACAATCCTAACTTGTAGGTCAGTAGTTACAAAATTCTGTCCTTATCTTTATTTTTGTAAAAAAACATTACTGAATGTGTAATCTGCAGACTCAAACTATGTCATGAGAATTACATTTTTTTTTAACAGAAACAAAGCTTGTAGTTTTGATAAGAGAGTAATGAGATTTTTTCAGATTGCATAATATATGATTAATAATTACAAAATACATAAGGATGTTGAATTCCTGGCAACTGACACTCTCAGAGTTGAAAGCAACCATTTACACAAATGGCCTGGAAATATTAGCTATTAGGTCCCAAATGATATGTTTATTCATTAATAATTAACAGTGGTGATAGACACAATATGAGTTATGTTCTCAGTTCCTACTAGCAACATTTAACTAAGATTGTCTTGATATGAATAACTAATAGAAATTCATTTTAATCTGTGTGTGTGGTAAAACATTTTTATTCCTCTTTCTTTTGGAGGTCAAATCCTAAAAAGTGCTGACTTTACAGGACTTTCACAGACTTTACAGGAATTGTGGGTATTTAATATATCTCAAGAATTGATCCTTTGAGGTATAATACGAAGTCTGCAGTTTTAAATTTTTTCCTGTCTCCAGAAAGATCTCTGGCAGCCTGGCAATTCATTCTCTATATTTCAAGAACTCTGTGAGTTCTAAGAGGGATAGGCTTGCAAATGTTTAGTGAAAAACAGACTTAAAACAAAACTCCATCTCATACTATCTCTCATATAAAGCACATAAAATCAAAAATATATTTTGGTTGTTCTTAGGACCAGACAGAACTTTATAATTTCTGTTACAAGGTGGATATTTTTGTATTACCTGCCCATTTCTGATTTATTTTTGTAACCATCTTGGAATACTGATTTCTGCCGTCTTCTGCTCCAACGATTGGCAGCTCGTTGAATATTGTGCCCTTTGTACTGCTTTATTTATATCTACTATTGATTCACAATCCATTTACTGAAAGAAGTCATTTCTGAATAACATACTGGACTGTACTGATGAAAAAATCAATTAAAATTACTTTTTCAAAGCCAAATGTTCATTTCTTTCTGCCGTGAATATATACTTTAAACAGATGATCTGACACTGCTTTAAATAGTTTCTATTCTGTGACTAGACAAAACCTCAAATAATTATCCTCTTCTATACTTATAGACCATCTATTGGAAGATGCTTAATATTCCCCACTTCCTTGAAATAACCTATAAAGTCAGGAGTCATCCTTATGCTATTATGCCTTCAATTCAACTGTCATACAGTAATTCCAGTATCAAGTTTTTGCGACCTCGTTTGCAGCGTACACACCCAGTGTGTCTAAACTGAATGTGTGTGGACTATGAACTGGGCTCATAAAAATTTACTAATGCTTTCAGGTGCAATAGCTTGTTTTTTAGTCAGCAGTATTCCTGCTTCCTTCCCATGCCCTTTCTGGAAATTTTTACCTTTGCTATTGCATAGCAACAGCATGCAACATATGAATTTACAACATACAAATATTAATCCAGAATTGGAAGTTAATAAAAAGTGTGTAGACCAGTAATACTAATAACACTGCTGCAACTGTATTGCTATTGCTAGTAATAGTCAGTAGGCTTTATCACAAGTGTTACAAGACCTCAGGATGGAGGCTTATCACACATGCTTTATCTGACCTTTCCTTAGTCTTCTCAGAGCTTTGCTTTTACTTGATTTAGCTGTAACAACAATTTTTCTAAGGGTGGGGGACTGTGGCTGATTTGTTTTACTTCTGCGTTGTATGCTGAAACAGCAGTTATTATATAGATATTAATACTAAGTAGTTATTCTGTGTAGAATGATATTTTTATGACTCTAACATAATGTTACAGTGTACAAAACAGCACCAGCCTTGAGAAGCGAAGACACTGACGGCAGTGTAAAGTAGAGGCAGGGGATGGTAAGAGATGGGGCACGGACTGTCACTGGAGTCCCCAAGGCTATAAACTTTCCAGTGGTCAGTTAAAGAAATGCAAACCTGGAGCTGGGCAAGACTAGTCTTAGGGGTAAAAAAGAGAAGAAAGAGTGGGTATTTAAGATGTAAAAAAGCAAAATACGCGGTTGTGGGCCAGTAAAGAAAAAGCAAGGTGTAAAACTTTATTAGAAAACATGCAAAATAGCCCCAGCTTTTTTTTTCCCAAAAGAAGTAAAAGGAGAGGAAGAAGAACAAACCATAACACCAACATCATACTTCTGAAGGCATAGGACTCCAGATGCTGATAATCCACTGTTCTGCCTCTACCAGATGGAAGCCACATGAGGTGAAAGGGTAAGCACGACACCAGGAAAAGGGGTAGGTATAGGCACTAGGTGTGCATCCATAACGATTTTAAGTGTAGTATCATTTTTGAGACTTCTTATACAGGTTTTTTTATTTTTATTTCCTTTCTTTTTCTACAATAATTAGATTTGGACTGAAAATAATTCTTTGATTAAATTGCTAAGGTTGCAATTATAATAGATTTGGTGTGACTTTATACATAGGGTGGATTTCTTGTTGCCCATAGCAAGATTTTGCACATAACAGTTTCTGCAGACAATTGCTTCCCCATGTTGAAATGGCAGCCACTTGATGGCCTGCTGGATGTTAGCCAGCCTTTGTGGTTCTTTTCAACAGATCCTTTAATGCAGCTGTGATGTCTGATCTCATTTACCACAAAAGCTGCACAAAAGTTTCATTCTTCATTGTGACTCAATGCAACCACTGCTCTTTAGCCCCTCTTTGAGAACAAAATCAGTTCCCCTTGGATTTATAAGTATGATCTGGTGAACCTCAATCTCACCTCTGATATAAAAACAGCTTTTTTGGCGAAGGAGGTATGAATCTTTTAAGCTCCATTACTTTTTGCTTTTATTTTCTATTAGTCTCTGCTATATGGACTCCTTCAAACACATGATGTTTATCTTCTTAAGCTGGAGTAGCAGTATGCCATAGAGAACTAGAGTGGTCTCCAGGCATTACCTGAGGTCTGTCACCAACCTCTGTTGTTACTGGCCTCATTTCTTAACTTCTTAGCATCTCAATTCTCATCTAATAAATGGGTATTTTATTTTTTTTTCAATGTGTTGATCCTTAAGACTATACGTTGAGCAAAACAAGGACCATCACTCAGTTTAGTGTATTCACAGCACAGTGGGACAGTACTAGGCTGTCTGTAAGATCCACCAGTTGCTTTATACTAGAACTCAGGGTGACAATTGCTGGACAAGAACAGAAAGTAGAGCTTCCTCCTTAATATTTTTCTTGGGAAAACAGCATCTAAAATTTGAGACTCTCCCTCAAGAATGTAGTGAGTTTAGTATTTCCTATATATTCCTTCTTGTTTTTTTGAAGCTCTTTGAAAGCAACACAAAATTTAGGAATCCCTACAAGATTCTTTTGCCAGAAGTGCTGTGCAAATACAGTTGAAAAGTAAATGGTATATGTGGTCAAGAGAAAGAAACAGCAGTTAGAGTAGCCCAAATACTTTGAATGTATTGCACATTTTCTATTTAAACCAATGCTGGCTGCTAGTTCAATTACTGCCAGTGTGCGGCTTTGGGTAAAGCAATTTTCTGCTCCACTTTTTCCATCTGTGAGACAAAGAAAGAGTGAAAACAAGGGAAAAAGAGGTTTAAAACCACTAGTTTTTTTCTCTTCACTAAAAGCAAAAAATCACCTCTGATCCTCCTTTTTCGTCAGAAGGCAGTATGCTTTCACCTCTCTTCACCTTTGTTGGAGCTACAGGAATTTGCCTTTCACTACCTCCTGCTTAAGCCTCTGCCTCACAAATGTGACTTGAGCTAATGTCCACAGAGCACTTTGACTGCCTCAATGAATAGTGTGGTATCAGTGTAAATAACACCTCATAGTATTTCTAAAACAGGGGTGATCCAGACAGCATGGAAAAGCAAATAAATGGCATTCTTGTTGTACTGTTCTTGTTCATATGTATTTATGTATCTTATTGCTCTGAATTTAAGATTGCTTTCTATTCACTTTAATTGTATTTACCAGTGTAAGTGCCACAATAGATGCCCTATTGCGTCAGTATGTATTAAAAATGTGCAAGTAAGGAGCTTAAGGCTATTTAGATATGCTCCATTAGGAGAGATTGGCAATGAAGGTTTTGTATTAGCAGTGAAAGCAAAAGGGTTTTGGGAGGCTTTAGTATTTAGCTGGCAATTCATCCCTAAGATCTAACTTTCTTATTTCCCACTGCCATTTTGGTAGCTGTATCTAATATTATCTAGGCCTGCATAATACTTTTATTTACATTTTAGGATTAAAACTAACGGCAGGACTGTGTAATTGCTTGGCAGGAATTCAGGCCTTGCATTTTGTGATAGTACAAAAAGCAACTGTTAGGAATAAAAAGAAGTATAGCAGTATTGTAGCATAAAAGAAAACTATATATTACTTTTGATATTCAATGTGTAAAAAAAGAAATATTTGTACTTAAGACATTGCAAAAGCTAGGACAGGCCAAAATGTATTGGGTCCTACATGCCCCCAGAAGGGAGCTACTGCAGGGAACTGAACGTTTCAATTTTGGGATTAGAAACACATAGTTACTGTCTCAACTTAGGGAGCAGGCGTGGGACAGACTTGGATGCTAAGGGCTGCAGCAGTTCTAGAACTGAGCATGTTATAATGTTTATAGGCAGATTAATAACCTTAAATTAAAACCAAATGTAAATTGCCTGTAGCTGATGGTGTAACTGTTCACACATTCAGAACTTAATTGTCTCACTCTGTACTTTAAAACCAGTATGTTGACTGTATAACAAAATTGCAAAGAGAAAGTAAAACTAAATAGTTAATCTTATAATTAATCTAAAGACATTCCTTCTTAATTATTTTAAAATATCATGGAATTTGGCTTTTTCTGCTATGTAATTAGTTGGTGATGTTACATTCGCTTCAAATCAGGCCCCTAGTCCTGTGATTCTTAGTCATGCATGGACAGTTACACTAAATTCAAAGGAATACATTCTTTTTTTTCCTCTAGAGTGATTGAGGATTATAAAGCTGAAAGAAAGAAAATATTTAGCTCAGAGGCGTATGCGACTGCATAGATATTCTACTGTGTCTGGAATTTGTACGGCAGAACTGATTCATGCTGTCTCCCCACTTCAGCAATATAGACTAATGAGAAGACTAATCAGTAGGTTTGTGCATTTCAATTATTTGCCAGTTGCTTATTTTATTAAGTAATTTGCTATTGAAGCACAGTCAGGACTAATGGGGAAAGGGAAAACTGAATTAATACATGGTGAATACATTTAACTATCCTATTTTTTTCTGGTTTAGAACAAAGTACTGTAAACTTGCATGACAATAATTTTTTTTATTTCAGATGGAAAAGGGGAAAAATAAAAATGGCATACATAATTGCTGAAGTAGACATTAATTTGAATCAGTGCATGGTTAACATTCTGTTGACCAATTCAGGGAAAATAATCATAATAAAAATCTAGGTTAGCCATAAATTCAATAAACACAGACTCTTACCCTCATGTAAACACTGCTGGCACAAAGTCACCCTAAAGCTGATGTACCCAGAGATGGAAGGAGTGTCCTGATTTAATATCCTTTGTTATTCCAATTGAATCATATCAGCTTTGCATTAACAAAGCATTACTTAGATCTGATATCATGTGTTCAGGGGGGCTGGGAGACATAATGCTTAGGAAAAACTGAGCAAGACTTTACTTCTTAATGAGTGATATTTTGTTTTGCTCTATGCTCATGTAACATTCAGCATTATGAGATACTAATATTGGGTGGGTCCCTACCTGCTACCATAAAAGACATAGTAATGATAATAACAGCAGTAATATTCCAAAAATTATCCTAAATTTGGGGTTGCTTATTGTTTCTGGGTTAAACATGATCAATTCTTCACAAATATTGCCAGGTCTTTCTGTTACCTCAGGGCTGCCAGCCAGAGCAGCCTTTGTTTTTCTGGAGTTCATTATGGAAAATGTCATAACACCGACGGTCTTTGAATATAAATTGTTCAGCTGACCTTTCTCACAAGTGAATTGCAGATCTTTATGAGTAGCAGCAACTCATCTCCTGATCAAAATGAGGTTAACCTAGCAAATAGCTCTTTCCTGGGAGTGTATGTTATTTTTGATACCAGGAGTTAACACCTTTACACCAGTAGGAGTTCGTAGAGTTGATTTCTGTGAAATATAATATGTAAATAGTTTCCTGCTTCAGGTATGAGGCATTTATATATTCTTCATTACCACATCCATTGCCAGAATTTTTTTTAAAAGCATCAGTGCTTATGTTTTTTTATCACAGTCAGTTTAGTAAAAATGAAACCAGTGTCCATATATGGTAACGCAGCCTGGTGCTTGTGGCATCTATAGCACAATGTAATCGGGCAGTTCTGCGTACACTCCTTGAAATATTTCTCAGCAGTATCATCTGCGTAACTGAATACAGATGTTCCCAGAGGATCCCACTGTATATAAACCTTATATGTTGAATCTATTTGAAGATGAATGCAGAAGCTTATGTAAGGGTTAGACACAATTTTGGCTCGTATGGTTATGTGTCCTGGGCATTACTCCCTCCCCACGATGGCTCCCTCTCTTCAACTACCTGAAAGGAGGCTGTAGCAAGGTGCTTCTTCCAGGCAACTAGTGACAGGATGAGAGGACATAGCCTCAAGCTGTGCCAGGGGAGGTTCAGGTTGGACATCAGGAGGAATTTTTTCATGGAAGGGATTGTTAAACATTGGAATGGACTGCTCAGGGAGGTGCTGTAGTCACTATCATTGGAGCTGTTCAAGAAATGACTGGACGTGGAACTTAGTGCTATGGTCTAGTTGACATGGTGGTGATCAGTCAAAGGTTGGACTTGATCTTGGAGGTCTTTTCCAACCTTAATGATTCTGTGATTCTGTTTGCACCGGTTAAAAGAAAATAGTCCCAGAGAATGCAGAACTACAGTAAGATTATTGTTTGTTTATTTTAAAACTAAAAAATGGTTGAGAGACACATACGTTCCTCTCATTAAGACAGAACTTAACTTTGATCACAGATTTCAGTAAAGAAAATCCCTCCAATGGAAATTTTCCCATGACCAATGAATTTGCTTATGAAAATTCGGAAGGGTGGAAGTCATTCCAATGATGTAGCAACCCTTTCCAGTTGGAGCACATGGAAGAAGTACCTAATGCAGTAGGAGAAACCAGGAGCTCCAGCTGACCTGGTCCTTTAGACACAGAATGACTCCTTGACTTGGGATCCCATATCGATTTGGGGTCAGAGCCTACACAGATGAAACTCGAGTAACAACTTTTGCAAATGTTGGGTTTGACATGCATGCACTTAATAGAAAGGTGCTGTTCCTGTTACTGTCCTGTGCGGTGCCCAGGTGCCCTCTCCAGAAAGTACGCCTGTGGGGTGGAGTGGAAATCAGAAGCCATGGTAGACTCTTATGAAAGTCAGGTACAAATCCCAAAAATGCCAGCTGAGCTACTTTAAAAAAAAATATCACCGAGAGGGATTATTTTGTTGTTGTTTTCGGTGGGAGAACGCTGAGCGCTGGCTCCCGGCTGTGCCCCGCTAGCGCGGCGCCGCTCACCGCCCCGGCGGCTGCGGGGCCCCGGAGCGCCCTCGGGGCGGGGTCTCTGTGCCCCCCGGCACCGCGGCACCTCGCCCCGGGCCCCGCGCTCCCCGAGCCGCTCCCGCCCTCCTCCTCGCCGCCGCGGGCGCTCGATGGCTCCGGGCCCGATTGCACAGCCCTGAGCACCGGAGACGCCCTCCATCTCCTCCTCCTTCTCCTCCCCCCTCCCCGCCGGCGGGCGGCGGCAGCTCGGGCGCAGGACCCGCGGCCCCCCCGTGCCGGAGGAGGGCGGGCGGACGGAGCCGAGCCCCGCAGAGCGGCACGGGAGCCCCGCGGGCAGCCAGGAGGTACAGCGGGCGGCAGGTAGGGAGGGCGGGGGCAGAGGTCGCCGGTCCTGCCTCCGGGGCAGGGGGCGCGGAGAGCCCCGGCGGCCGCCCGGAGCAGGGCTCGGAGCCGCCGGGGGAGGGCGGGGATGACCCGGAGCAGCGCGGTGCCAGCCCCCCGCCCGCGGGAGGGGATGCCCGGGCTCGGCGCGGCGTGAGGGGCTGTGTGAAGGGGCAGCAGGGCCGAGCGGAGGCGGTAGCTCTTTACGGGGCTGTGCCTGCCCGAGGCCTGCGCCTGAAAAGTGCTCGATCACCCCCCGAGCCGCCTGGGTGGGTCGGTGGGTGACACACACAGCCGCCTCTGAAGCCGGCGGCCGGGCGGCTCCCGCGCTCCCTCGGCACAGCCCGTCCCGGTCCCCGGGGCTGCGGGGCGGGTCTCAGCCCCGCCAGGGGAGCGGAGAGGGGTTTCTCGCCGCGGGAGGAGCGGCAAGCCGGGCACAGGGCTGGTGCCGGCCGGGTGTCACGGGGGTCGGCGGCAGAGCAGCGCTGCCGGCCGGCCCGGGGGGGGCGAGGGTGGGTGTCTGCCTGTGCGGGGCGGTACAGAACCTAAGGCTGCAGGGACGGGTTCGGCATTTACTTTCAACGAGGTTCTCTGATTTTAGGGTCTTTTTTGTACTTTCTTAAAAATCTTGGTAATTAATAATATTTAGGGGAGGAGTAGCAGTGTTGGACATTCTGGTATGCAGAAATGTTTTTGAAGGCTTTTGCACTTGAAATTTGCATCGTATAACTGGTAAAAACCGTGCACAGGGATGGAAAACCTGTAAAGTTGCATTAGTGTTGACATTTTTGAATGAGGGAAAGAGTAACAGATGTTTTAAGTTTAGGGAAAAGGAAAGTTTTTTGAGATATGGGTGGAAGGATGATAGGAGAGGAGGAAGGCGGATAAAAGTTCAGTTCAGCTTTGTGTTTCTCTAAATGAAATCTGATAAATTTTGAATTTTTAATTCATTATTTGTAGTGATTCTTTAAGTTTGGGTTTCGATTTAGTAGCATTAAGTGTTTACAGTTCTTGCCATGAACTGTACTTTTATTTTAGTCTCACATGCCAGAAATATTTTCCCTGTCTTCAGAAATAGTCAAGCTATATTGTATGTTTTGGTGTTTTGCTACATGATGTGTAATATTCTCATGTATGAAATAACAATTGAGACCCAGCAGATAGATTACTTCTGCTTGTGTGCTGAATGGAGTTTGGGTTTCTTTTCCTGATTGTTTGACACGATGAAATGGAGTTGGGGGGAGGAAGCCAGTTTGATGTTACACTAAATCTAGCGATACACTGAAAACTTGTGCTTGATTATTGAACGTAGGATTGTTTTTATAGTTGGTAAAATATCTAACTTACTGACTACTTCATGACTGACTACTTCCCAACACATCAAAAACTTTATTAATCAATGCAGTATGATTGTCTGTTTTGAAATTCAGAACATCCTAATGAGGTAGGAGGTTAGAATTATGTTCTCACAAAAACATATTCAGATTGTGGGATGTTTGTTCTATTCAGTTTTTACCAATGTGGTTTTTACTGATTTTAAGGAAGCAGAACGTTTAAAAAGACACAAAATATGTCTGTATCGACATTGCAGACCAAAAAGGCATGAAATTTTTATGCAGTTATATTTTTTTGAGCTGTTTTGGAGTTTTCTTTGGGGAACAGCCATGTAGAATACCTAGAGAAAGAACAATTGCATTGAGGTATGTCAGTAATTTATGCCTGGATAGTGGCCTCTGATCTGCCAAACAAGTCTCCTGCAAAGTCTGCATCTGTGAGGCTCCTACTGCTAAATTTCTGTGTTGGTGTGTTTCAGCACAGTTGAAGTCTAGTCATAGTAATAGCTATAATAATTTTCAAGAAAAATAAGTATACTTTTCTGGGATTTCAGGATATGTTCAGCAAAAAATCCCTTTGGCTGAATTTAATGCTAAACTAGACTGGATTCAGCATTTACCTTAATGGAAAATTGGTAGCTAAAATCAACCTACACTTTGGATAATCCATATGCATATATATCACCTAGTGTAAGTCAACATTTTAACAAATAATTTCATTTCCTGAAACGGCTGTCATTGTGATAAAAAACCCCACCACCAACAAACCCCACCCTGTCAGCATACTCAGTTTGATGTATTTTTGTCTATATTAGATAAACAGTATTGTCTACAGTGTTCTCAGGAATAAAACTATATTCAGACATGTATTGAATTTATTGGTAGGATTACGGTGGATGTTTATACTTCTGTGCTTTTCATGCACTTGCTTTGCTATGACACCAGCTTTCAAACCTGCAAAGAAATAAACCCAAAGCATTCTATGAATTTTTATCAGACAAAAGCTAGTTATTGCTTTCCGAAGTTTAGTTAGTCCAGTTTTAGGGAAGGGAGGAATCTTTTAAACTCATTTTGTCAGTATCAAACTTCCAGATATTATACCATTTTTATGACTATTAGAAGCATTGGTTAATTATTTATATGTGGTTTGCCAGGTTACCTGTAAATAAAATAATGTTCTAAGGTCCCTGTAATGGAGCCAAGTCTATCTCTTGTCTGAAACTTTCAGAAATGAACTTAAATAATATTAGAGAGTTGTGAGGGCTAGGGGGGACAGTGTGCCAGTAGTGCTGCTGTGGAGCTCAGGAAATGGCTGGCTTATATTTCTCAGTAGCTGAATGTTGTTGCTTCTTGGTTTCCTGGAATAATTCTTCTTATGTGGAGATAAAAATTAAAGTGATGACAAGAAACATGAAAGCGAAGTGTATGTACTTTTTAACACAATGAGTAAATGTCTTCCAATTTTTTTTTAAAATGTCTTGAATATGTTGCGTTGCTGAAATAGCTATTGCATTTCCAGGCACTTTTTTTCAGGGTATTTTTCTCTAATTTTCCCTCAAGCCTTGTCCTCAAAACATCACAGAAATCATTCAGCATTCTTAGAAGACATTGTCTTGTCATTTCTTTCACATTTCAGCAAATGTATATTGTGTTGTAGTTCTTATAAGTGTCACTGTTATGTATGAAGGTTGTGGGTGGTCACATTCTTTGTGTGAACATTTTTAAAACCAGCAAGTCCAGAGCAAGGATTCTGATAGATTTCTGTTAGGTCTTTGTTGCCTTTGAGCTTTATTACTTTTTCAGAGAAAGGGCAACTCCTCTGAAACTTGGAAATCAATAATAGCATTTTGGTAGGAAAATCAGTCCTCGGAACTGTTCCTGTGGGAGTAAACAAGTACTTTGTATGAGCATCATGGTTCACAAAACAGCCTCTTTGTTTTGCAACACAGATGAAAGTAGCTGAGAAGCTAACAATAATTCTGTTTGGGCTGCATGATATTTGTTCTTTAGGACAGCCTGAAACACTGTGTGAACACAGCAAGACCTACATATGTGGGAGGTGCAATATATGAGGATACACTTGGCTTGTAACTTTAACGACTACCTGCATAAATGCTACCAAATTTTCAATGAGAGGATAGATACATAGCTGTCCTGGGGCAAATTGCTTCACCCAGAGCACAGCAGAAAGCCTGAAAGAATAGGATCTTGGTTCAACATTTATGATTTCAGAATCATGTTTCTAATCTGAATAATTGCATACAAAAATATGATGTAAATGGAAGTTGTCCTAGTCTGAAATCTTCACAAATAATTAGAGGAAGTGGATGGTTTTGCAATAAGCTTTACTTTTTCTGCTTGTAGTTAGACAGATTCTTCAGTGCTTTTTGCTCTTTGGGATAAGCATGTGATGCAAGTGGGTAGATGTTTTGGTTTTTTTAAAAAAAGGAAGATAATTTAATTTGTGAGTGGAACTGAATCCCTCTCTAACACAGAATATACAACAAAACATATGAGTACTCAACTGTGGGATTTATTTGGTGTGTTTTTCACATGCTAATGCACTTAAAATCTGACATTAAGAGTTACAATTCTGCTTGATTTAAAGATCTTAATATTTCGGACCATCTCCTCTGTGGCCTGGTGTTCTTTTTCCATGTCCTCTGAGTTGTAGTCTTGTGATGACTTTCTCTTGTGGTCTGTTCTTGCAAACTGCTGTCAAACATGACTGTTGGTCCCGTCTTCTCTGTGTTTGGCTTCAAATTTTCCTTACTGCTGACCAATGTAACATAACACTGCTAAATACCTGGCATTCTTAATGGCACTATATTAATTTTGGGTGAAAAGCACTTATCACTTTGATGCTAAGGAGTAATTTGGTCCACATTGATGAGACCAATCAGTGACAAATTCAAGTATGAGTGTGTATGCATTGAAAGACTGGGTTCTGGTTTCAGAAAATCTTCACTGTCCTCCTCATCAAGGGTTTAATCAATTAAATGTACCAATGCTTCTGCTAAAGAAACAATTCTCAGGGAGGTTAACTTTCTCTTTTTTCCCCTCCTCCTCTTCATGTCTTGGTGCTAAAATGCCCTGCATTTGCTTGTGTGTTTCTTTGAAAATGCATACAAGAAAGCGGTGAAAGGGCACACGAAATTCCCAGGGTTTTTTTCAGTCAAATGAGAGGCCAAGAGTGATTAGCACTGCTGAACATAAAATATGTACAGAAGGCTCAATGTTAAATTGGGACCAGCAGTTACCTGCTATTGCTTCATGTAGCTCTGTGGAGCACAAAGTTTAAGGCTAAGGCTTGTGTATACATAAAGAAGGCAAAAGTTAGCTGAATGCTGAGGATCCTGCCACACAAAAGATTTGGAAGTACTGACATGCACTGACACTTCTATTTAGCTTTGCCTACTCTAACTGAAGATTGTGAGGCAGACTTTGCTTCTGCGAGTTAGTTGATGATAGTTTGTATAAGTCAAAAAGTAATCAAAGACTGCCTGGCCTTTCCAGTAATAATAAACACCTTTATCTCTTGAATGTTCTCACTTCAATCCATTTCCAGTATCTAAACTCCAAGCTCATCTAAGCTGGAATTTTAGTTCTTTTTTATTCCTTAGGAAATTACTGAGATTCTATCATTGTTGTTGATTTGAAGCAGATTATTTCTGTGAGCTATAAATTCTAGCTAGATTACAGCTAAAGATAACTAAATTCTTAATTTCCTGGGCCATCAGGTCTCCCACCTGAAGTAGCTGGGAGTTTCATCCTGCACTTTTTGCCTTCTCCAGGCCTCAGTGCCTCTTTCTGTTTGCCTACTAGTATAAACAACAAACTGTAACTATTGGATTTTGGTCTATGTTTCATTCATTAGTAGCTGAATTTGGCTGGTTCTTTAAGGTTTTTCTGCCCAGCTGGCAAAGACCGTCATACTCGGTTTCTCTTGTGAGAAGTAAGTCCAAGGGGGCTGGGCAGGAGTTTTGTTTATGTTTGGAAGACTCTCTAAACGGGTATGTCCGAGGGCTTAACATAGACTTGAGCATCGATGTCTCTCCCTGCAGTCAGCTCAGATACATTGGTAACGATCATCCCATTAAACTTTTAAAACAGTGCTGCAGGAGTAACATTGATCTGAGCTGTTAATGGCTACAACTAAATGTGTCAGGCTAGAAGGCTTTCTCTGGAATGTATAGTTCATTTTTTAGATAGATGATAAAAATCTTGCTTTCTGAGGAAAAAAACATGAATTTGAAGTCAGTTAAAATACTGCTGTGGTGCAGTGAGGGACAGCTTGAGGCTAATGAATGTGCTTCAGCTCTGTTTTTCAGCAGTGGGATGGTTATGGTGTTGATTATATAGTGAGCCCAATGGCAGCTGTTATGAAAACACTGGTTATTATTACTGGTCATTTTTGATCTTACTCATTACAGTTATTCATTACTCTTTTTTTACTGTTACTCATTATTGGCAATGAGTAACAGTGATAATTTCTGAGAAGCATAATATGCATTTACTTCTCTGCTAGAATCCACAGATATATCAGTGAGCTCCTGAGCTGTGCCATGCTTCAAATTGTCACCTGTGGGGAGCAGCTGAGGGAGCTGGGGCTGTTTAACTTGGAGAAGAGGAGGCTCAGGGGAGACCTTGTTGCTCTCTACAACTACCTGAAAGGAGGTTGTAGCCACGTGGGGATCAGCCTCTTCTCCTGGGCAATCAGTGACAGGAGAAGAGGACACAGTCAGTCTTAAGCTGTGCCAGGGAAGGTTTAGGTTGGATATTAGGAGGAATTTCTTCACAGAAAGGATGATTAGACATTGGAATAGACTGCCAAGGGTGGTGGTGGAGTCACTGTCTCTGGAGGTGTGGAAGGAAAGACTGGATGTGGCACTCGGTGCCATAGTCTAGTTAATGTGTTGGTGCTTGGTCAAAGGTTGGACTTTATCTCAGAAGTCTTTTCCAATCTAATTGATTCTGTGATTCTGTGATTATCTTTATGCTTTAAGTCAGATTTAATGCAGAATTATGTTAATACTGAAACTAGAAAAATATAAATAATTATTATTAAGATAAATGACACTTTATTTTCTTCACTGCATAGTAGATGTAAAGGACTTGGACCCTTGTTTAGATTGTACATTAGATCCTGAGTGTCATGCCTACAGAGCTGAGGTTGATCTGATTTCTGTTTGAGCACTTGTTCCTGGAAAAGAGACAAACTGCTGGAACAGTGAGAGATCAAATATGAAAAGTCTTGAAAGAAAATAAATTTGTAAGTACATACTTGATCTGTGTGGTAGTTTCCATTACTTGTGTTGCTCTTCTTTGAAATAATGAGTCATAATTTAAAAGCTTTCTTTTAGTGAGAGATCAGTTAGGAGTTTGCTTTATTGCAGATTACCTTTTTTTTTGCTTTTTATTTTTTTATATATATGCAAGATATGCTATGAGGTGGAAGAAAGGGGGAAAGTAAAAATTATTGCCACTATTGCTTATAGCTTTTCACTGGTTGTGTATTAGTTTTTGTTCTACCTTGTATTGGCCCTTTTAGCCACCAGCACACTTGTAGCAAGTGTGGGTAGAGCCCTCCCCAAATCTTTGTTCTCCAAGCCTAGCCGTGATGATTAGTTTTTGTCTTAGATGTCCATGTGAAAGAAATACAGCAGTCTATGGTCTGCTCCCCTCAGATTTTAAAACCTGAGGAGATTACCTAGCTCAGAATGAACTTGATAAACATAATAGATCTGTTTGGTTTTTTTAGTCTGTTATAATTTTGTCATGGCTAATCCGTTGGTTCTCGTATTTGAAAGATGGTTGCTAAAGGCAGTTACTCAGATCAGCCTTATCCTGGATGAGTCACCCTGTATTTAAAGAAGACTACAGGTCCCTCTTTTCTCGCTGTGGTCTGTCAGGAACTTCAGAAACTGAAGTGCTTTTGCCTTTTAATACTTGACTCACCCTATATTCTTTCAATTTACAGTGTGACATTCTGTTTAGAGGTTGTTCTAAGAGCTTTTCTGAGCTCTTTTCTGACCAGTCTTGAACAATCCTGCTTGCCAAATTTTCCATCAAAAAATGAAAAAAATTTTCATCAGTAATAAGTAGGAACACCTTCTGCCTTGTCCAGTAAATCTTTCTGACAGTTTTGTTGCATACTGTAAATGCAAAATAAACCTACACCATAGGAAAAAAAGAGGGATTTTTGATTGATCTGTTCTTGTAGCACCGATGGTAAAGTAATTCTTGTAATTTCTTCAGTTACCTAAAGACAAAACCAAAAGCATGGTGCTTCATGCTAGTTGGCAAATGAAGATTTTATCAGCCATGTATACCTTTTCATTTTGGTTGATGGCATAGTATACATCTCATTCAATTAAATTTCACACTTTTTTTTCCAGATTTCTTTTTTCAGATTGAGAAGCATCAAAATTGTAACACCAGGGGAAAGGCACTATCAAATAATTCAACATTTCTAAACATGAGTTTCATGTAAATATAGATGCATCTTTACATGCTTAGGTTGCACTTGCATCGATTCATTGGCATGTGATGGTGTTCAAAAAGCTGCAGTGGCTGACTTGACATTCAGTCTTCCACTGTGCTTGCCTGGCCCCCTGCGTGGCTGTGCCTCGCCTCTGAGCTGGGCACAGTCCCACCCATGTCTGGACAGTGTGTGTTTTGGTTTGATGTTTTCTTCTGCACTTAGAAATTGCCTGGTAACATCTTGCATACATAACAAGGACATATTTATTATTAATCAAATGTAGCTCATCCCTGTGTTCTGTGCTTGTGTTCTGCTTTACATAGGCTTGTAAGCAGTCTGCTTTCTGCATTGTTCTCTGCTCTGGCTGCAAAACCAATAAAAATAAGTAAAACTTAATTTCCTACATTCTTGGCTTTCTTCTCACAAGTTTGCATGCATATGCCCTTTTTTTATTGTTACTTTTGAAGCTTCATCAGTGTCCCTGGTGTGCAGACTTACTCTTGTTAGAGGGAGTCTCAGTAAGTGTTAGGGATAAGTTTTTTGCATGGAATAGGGGTTATACTGCTTTGAATGCAGTTTCATGGAACCAAGGTTTGCTTGTTGACCAGATCAGCTCTGTGATTTTTAAAAAATTTTTCTTTTTGCTGCATGTCCAGTTTTGTGTCTACAAAACTAAATCTTGCATAATAAACAGTGAGCCTTTGTAATTTAGTACTCAGTTCTCCTGTGAGAAATGCTAGCCTTTCTGACCTTGTTAGCAGGGGTTCGTTGTAAAGATCAGCAACTATACCGTAACAGTTTTTCTTTCTTTAATTTAAACTAAAAAATAAATAAATCTAGATTATTTTTGCAAACGTGTTGTCGTGGGTTGACCTTGCCCGGATTCTAGGCACCCACTAAAGTCACTCTGAGCTGGGAGAGGTCACACAGGCAAAACAGACTCAATGTGGGGTTAATACTAAAATTTATTACTAACAGGATAAGATCTAAAGAGTGAGAAATAAAATAGTCTTAAACACTCTTCCCACTCACCCCTCCTTCCTTCCATGTTCTCCCTCCTCCCCCTGCAGCAGTGCAGGGAGACAAGTCCACCCCTCGGGCAACAGGTCTTCCAAATCTGCTGTCCTGTAGGTCACTCTTCCATGGGTTACAGGGGGACAGCCTGCTCCACCATGGTCCTCACCACAGGTTATGGGGGGGCCACAGCTCTGAGTCATTCCCCTGCTCTGTGGCTCCCACAGGTAACAGTCCTTGATGGACCTCTCCAACGTGGTTCCACCCCTCAGGCAGTAGTTCTTCCGTATCTACTGTCCCGAGGGTCACTTCTCCATGGGGTGCAGGGGGGGGTCTCTTCACCCCAATGGTCCTTCATAGGATGAGTTGTACCGATGTGGATCCCCCACAGGCCATGAGTCCTACCTGGGAATAACCTGCTCCGGCGTGGAGCCACAAGTCTCTTGAAGGACTCCGCTCCATCTTGGGCCTTACACGAGGGGTAACGGCCTTCTTCCATGCATCCATCTGCTCCAGCATGGGCTCGGCTGCACCGCAGCGGGCTGCCCTGGCCCAGCCTGGCTCGACTCAGCCAGGGGGGAAGGGAAGACAGTGCCCGCTGGCAGGGACCACTCTGCTGCCCTGGCCTAGCCCGCAGGGCACCCCCCTCCACCCCTCGCAGTTTGCCTTGGAGGCTCTGGTGCTGTCAGTGCTGTTCGGCTCCTCGGGCAGGACGGGCCCCGGTACAGGCTGCTCGCGAGGCAGGCCCGGGGCGCTGCGAGGACTCTCCGTGGGGCCACACGCCCTGGCCCCAGCCCTGACCACCCCTTTGCAGGGGCCGCTGCTCAGCTCGGCCGACACTGCCGAGAGCAGCATGGGCAGCTCGGCCGGGGCACCACTGCCTGCTCCGGGGTAGGTGCCAAGAGGCCCGGGCTGGGCTGCCACCACCTCCCCCCCTGCAGCGGGGGAGGCGGCGGGACTGCCCAGGAGCTTTGGTCAGCTCTCCCCTGGCTCGAAAATTCTTTCGCGCAACAAACTTGTTCTTAAATATTTTATCACAGAGACGTTACTATTGCTCCTAATTGGCTTGGCCTTGGCCAGCGGCAGGAAGTCCCTCCTGTAGCCAGCTATCCTTAGCTTCCTTGGGGGGGAAACTTCTAGCAGCTTCTTACTGAAGCCACCCTGTGTACCCCCCCGCTACCAAAAACCCAGCCACCTCAACCCACGACACGTGTTTATACAACTGAACCGTCTTCATTTAGAAAAAAGTTACAATAATAGCTTCAGATGGCTTTGTCCAGTCAAGTGCTAGAAACCCCTGAGGGTGCAGATTCTGCAACCTGTCATCACCAATCCCAGTGGCTGATAATCCTTACAGTGAAAATCTTTTTTCTTCTATCAAGATGGAAGCTTCCTTGTTTTAATTATGCCACTTTTATATTATTCCCTCCCATACACCTCAATAAAGATCCTGTCTTCATCTGCTTGATAATCTTCCCTTGTGAAGGCATTTCTTAAGGTCCCCTTGAACCTTCTCTTCAACAGGCTGAACACTGGTTCACCAGGATGAAAGAAGTTTGAATTATTCTGAAATCTACATACACTTTTGATTTGTTTTCAACATCAGTCATTTGAAGACTGATTAAAAAGTGAATAGTTTTTAAATAAAGTATTCACATTCAACCTCTATTTCATGTCCTGCCAGAATAAGTTCAAGTTGAATGAGTTTTAAAAGGAAATGTGTTGCCCATGGGTTCTTACATTAAAACTATATCTAGGAGCTAGGAGAATGAATTGATAATCCTCATGTCTTGTATCCATAGTATTGTACATGAATTTTTCAGAACACATGAATCACCTATGCCAGCTCTGCTGGTTGTTGGTTTTGACTTGAATGCTATCGTGTTGTTTATGGCTATTTATTATAGCATTCCAGACTAATATAATGAATATTTTGCACCTCTGCTTTTTTAGATATATTGAAGTAATGTAGGTCTTACAAAAGCACTGAAATACTCTTGTATTATGCTGTTTGAACTTACTTTTTTTATGGTTTAGAATTAAACTAAGTTAACAAAACAAATAACAAAGGCAGTTTCAGTAGTTAAATGAATCCAACTGCATGGTGTATATGGTGCGTCTGCCCAATTTAAATGTAACATATAGAGAGCTAATAATATTTATGGAGCTCCAGTCTTTTTTGGTGAGCTATCACTTAATACAAATTTTCAGGATTGCAAGACTTTGGAATTCTTGTTTTCTGTAGAAGCTACACTTGTATCTCATGTGCTTTCTTTCCTAAAGTTGATCTTTGTATTAATTATTTTCCTAGGAAATCAAGTTCTTAACATCCTTTATCCAAAAACCTGAAGCAGCAGAGAGATAGTTTTTACAATGAGGAGAAATTATCTTCTAGGTAAGTTAAGTACCCATGTCTGGTTACAAACTGTGATCTTTTCAGTTGGGAAAAACAGCTACGAGTTAATCCTGAGCTGCATGTGTTAAGTGGATAAGTTACTGTGGTAGTAGGTGGTTTAGAGATGGTAGACATTGGACATGCCTTGGGTGAGGAAAAAAAAGACGTATTTGTGACCTATACCTGTAATTTTCATGCTGAGTAGTGATGAGACTCCACTCAAACACTCAGTGAAATATGTAATCCTACTTTTTTTTGTATGTCGCAAAAAATGTGAGGATAGAGCTAAATTCCGTGAGTGTTCTGGGAGCGACATAACTGGTAAATTATGAACTTCTGTGTACCTAGTTAGATAAAATATGTATATATATGTATAATGTATATAATATGTAATATATGTATATTATATAAGTATAATGTGTTATGTGTATTTATATCTGCACATCATTTTATAGTGTGGTACCTTTTCAAGTGGCTTGGTATTTCAGGTAGATTTGAAGTGACAGTTCACTACAGTAAATGTAATATGACTAATTTTCTCTGTGAGTTACTTTTACATAAAAATGCATAGAAAATAATAAAGGTAGCCTTCTGCTGTGCATTTGATGACAACCTGAGTATTGAATTATTTACCAGTGCTTTATATTGCTGTTTACAGTTTGACGGATCATTTTACACTATTATACTGTTACTACATAGGAAAAAATGTGTTCAGCAGTCTTAATGACTTCTGAAAAGGATAACTTTTTTTGAGTTTAAAATATAGTTGACCATATTTTAACCAGAATCTCCCTGACTATTTTTGTTTGTGAAGCCTACAGAGTATTCTATTTTGTATTTTGATGCTATATGGCATTTAAACGTAGAAATTCCAAAAATAGTCTGAGAGACATAAGTAAAACATAACTTCTTTTTGGATTTCGAGTTTTTGAGGTCTTTTTTTTTTTCAGGTTTGGGTGTTTTCTTTTGTTTTTGAGGTTTTTTCCCATAAAAAAAGAGTGTATTAGAGATTTGTTCAGCAATGAAATTCTGGATTTTTTTTATGCCTTGCTTGGCATTGAGAATACCTAAAGTGTTTGAATTAATATGTTAACATTTATATTTATGAATATAATTAAAAGGAGTCTGTTATGTGTAGGTTGTGGCTATTGCTACACTTAGCTCTAGATAGCAAAGTCATTATGTTTGGGTTGGTCATTACTTTCAGATATATATATGATAAAGGACTAGAAAACTTCACTTCTTGCAAAACAAGGAGAAGGAAAATCAGAAGTTCAGTGAGAACCCCCCTGATATATTCTGAAGTATATTTAACTTTAGCTGGCATATTACATCAATACCATTATCTCATATGAAAAACTTAAGTATTACTAAAGATCACTACATAAAACTGCTATAATTTATTTTTTATATTGTTTTCCTTTGAAAATTTTATTTTAATAAACCAAGCATAAATATGATATGATATGATCATTGACTTTCTATTAACTTTTTTTTTTTCTTTTTCTGTTTAGCTGTTCAAACTTCTGATTCATCAGATTTTAATGAGGAAGAAAACCTGACTGATTAACACAGCTTCGGTAGTTTGTTGGGTTTTCTTTTCATTCCACAGTGTTTGAGAGATTTGAGGAAAATTTCAAGGAATGGAGTTAGCTCACAGTTTGTTGCTTAATGAAGAAGTGTATAACCAGCTTGGTGGATTTCAAAAAGCAGAGTTCATTTTTGAGTGGTTACAGTATTTGGAAAAACTTTTACCAGTGACTAGCAGAGTAAGTATAATGAGATTTGAGAAGAAAATCACATTATATAGTTATTTCTTTCTGTCTTTTTGTTATTTTGTTTAAAACCAAAGAGCAGTATTCAATTTCATTTGCCTCATGTCTTTCATTTACAAGCAATGAAAGTATATTTAGTGTTAGCAGCAGCTTTCTAAATGTTACAAGAATTTGGTCACAGCCCTTCAAGTGACAGAGCCACTTGTCCAATGAAGGGAATTTTAATTATTTGTAATTCATATTATTGCTGCAAGATTTTGCAGCCCCATTGTGAAGAATGTCAGTCATGCTTCCACCTGGCATTGCACAATTATGTGATAGTTCTCTAGCAAGCAAGAAAGTAACATCTTTCTCTTCTTTTTTTAAACTTTTTCCTAATCAAATGATAAAAGATCTGTTTCCAGCCAACTCTCCAATTGATTAGTTCACTGTTTAGAGTACATTAAGTTGATTGTGTAGATATATAAGAGTAAACCAACCAAAATAACGGTATTTAAGTGTTTTTATTTGTGATGAAAATATGTAAAGGAAATATGGTGCCACACTATTTTTTTAAAAGAGTATTAAAATAATTTATTTAAGACTGGATGATTGTTTTAAGGGAAGTTCTTTCCTTTCTAATACTCAGGTTCTTGAAACATGGCTAAAGTTCTTCTTTGATACTAAAATTACTATATATCTATTAATTGTTTTATTTTAAAACAGGCAAAGCAAGAAAAGGAAACTTTGTTTTAGAAAGATATAAGTATATAAATACCATAGGAAAATACACTTGCAATGCTACTAGAAATAGTAGCTCTGAAAAACGTATTGGGTTTTTTTAAGAAGAAGAATAAAATAGTCACATACTTGAAATGTCTTTTCTTTAAGCATAAAAATGAAGTAAATGTTCGTTTGTAATTAAGAATGTCATTATCAGAATGGTAATAATGAAAAGTAAAGATAATTTACATTAATTATCTTTAACTAACTTTTAAATTTAACTGAATTTTAACTGGTTACGGATTTTATTTCCAGGCTGATATAAGGGAAAACCAGAAGAAACTGGTTGAACAATTGACTTCTTTGTTAAACAATTCACCAGGACCTCCTACCAGACGGCTTCTTGCCAAGAATTTAGCTGTAATTTATAGCACTGGAGACACTTTTTCTGTTTACCAAACAATTGACAAATGCAATGAACTCATTCGGAGTAAAGATGACTCACCAAGTTATCTGCCTACAAAACTGTAAGTATTTTTTTAATCCCAAACTTCAAATTCAGTAATAACAAGAGAGACAGACTGACATGGTGAGCTGCATCTGAATTCACTACCACAAGATACATAATAAAACAAAGATGGTGCTAGTGCTAGATATTGTGTGTGTGCATCAGGAACCAAAAGAGTAGAAGAGAATTGGTGATCTCCAGCCAGACAGTTGAAAATCAGGCTGGGGAGATACCAGTGATGGATAACAGAGTTATGAGGGCACAGCTGTTTGAAAAACAAGGAGAAGGGAATAATATTGCTGAGAAGATCAGTGAAACAGACAAGTACAACTCCAGGTACAAAGTACAGTTACTGAGTACATTTCTTAATCCAATTGGGAAACTGGACATAGTTAAAAATGTTTGTAACTAAACGCCTGAAGCGTAGCCGACAGAACAGAGAAACATCAACTGTTACTTCAGAATGTGAAACCAAATCTTTATGTGCAGAAATGTTGTAAGTAACCTTCATTCCTGAAACAATGCACATCTTTGACTATAATGAAGAAAATTAAAGGTAAAGGTAGAGATAGTAAAACATCATTGTGCATTAATGATATGGTATTGAAAGCAGAGCAGAATATGTCTTCCTCCTTTACTTTGCATGCTAAATTTGTTTCTGACAACCCAAGTAAAGATTTCTGAAAATAAATTTTGCAAGGAGTCAGTTGTATTTTCCAATACCATAATTTTTTTTGTTTCCCTCTTGTTCCAGGTGACCTCTTGTGCAGTCTTTTGAGTTAAGAATAAGTTTGCTATAAAGGGTCTAAGTCTTGCAGAATAAATTACGCTATACTACATTCTCAACTATGATATGCCATTAAGATTATAGTTGAGTTGTAGTGTAGGACAGAGCTCTGCAGGTCTTCCTTGCTTCAGCTGCAATATGCCAGAGGGAAGTGGGAGGATGTCGGCATAGCAAGGAGGGATGATGGAGTCCATTGGCAGTAAAGCAGTAATGGCAGATATCCAGAGTCAGAACGCAGAGAAGTAACTGGGGGAGAAAGAGAGAAGTGGCATTGTTCAGAATGCTCCTGGGTATGTAAGCAGTAGTGAGGAGAGGAAATAAGAGATGGCAAAAAAAGTAACGGTAAAATATGGTTTAATTCCAGAAAGTTTTGGAAAAAGTATTTCTGATACAGCTGACACTGAGGCTGAGGCTACACAAAAACAATTGGAACCACAGAGCTGTTTACTGAGTAAAATCTTTCATCTTCGGTTGCAAATATATTAAATACTTGGTGTTCAGTGTAGAAAAATTGCTTTTTTTTTTGCCTGATCTTGATTAAAGTGTTGTCTTTGTTTGCCATCTGTCCTTATTTAGCATACATGCCCATGCTGTCTCGTAGCAACACTTAACCATCAGTGTTCACAATATGTTAATATACCCGGGAACTCCTTTAAATACAGTTCCAGTGAATCATTCTCTTATCTCATAAATTATTACTTTTCTTCTTTGATGGAAATATTTTAGGCAAGCACTTTAAACATAACCTTAGCTAGGTGCTTATCTGCTACTAAAAGTCAGTGTGATATGAATACAATACCAAATCGGATAAACAGGTTATGCAGTGTGAGTGCAACTTATTAATTAACTTTAAATGATGAAGTTTTTGAAATATTGACAAGGGCTGCTTTTAAACTGTAAGCATTTGCCTGGTCTGCAAACTTTTATAGCTTATCTCAGTGCTATTTTACCACATGTTTGAGTATCTTAGCTCTGGATTTTTGTTGGTACCTCTCCAGGTACAATTGTTAAGGCAGAATTTAAGAGAAAACAATTTAGATGTATCTTTCATAGAGAGTTGTGTATCAAGATAGAGGTGTGCTGCTAGGGAGGTAGAAACAGGGGCAGAGAGGCTTTTCCCTGCAAAACTTGTAAAAATTTACAGGCTTCCTTGGAAACTTCTGGCTGTTGCTTACAATTTGACAGTTAAAGTAACTCCACAATTAGTACAGTTTGGACTTAGTGAAGAAACATTTGTGGAAAAAGAAAATAGACAACTAGAGCCGTGATGCAATCCTAGAAGGCAGGCACGAGAGCTTCCTCAGTCCTATGCTTTGAACTTTCATAAAAACTTAAATGTTGATGTGCAGAAGTAACTAGATTCCCATCTTTAGTTGACTAGATGTTACTTATCAACAAGTGTGGTCACTGTTGCTAGAAATCACTGTTCAGTACTGATTGACTCTTTCATGCGACGCTGTACATGGCAGTACAGCCAAACTTCTAAGAGTGTCTGCAGGTTATACCATGACGTAATAAGGTAGTTTATTTGGTTGGGGTTTTTTATATGTCTGTTAAATATTCCTTCTTCAGATTATTAAACAGATATTATTTAATCTTGAAGCTAATTAAAGAAAGTATCTCTGACCTTCAGATGCTCAATTTAGTAGTAAGATGGGACAACTGTGATTTTATGCCCAGGCACACCATGAACAAAATTAAAATCCAAACTGTTGGTGTGTACCGAGTTGAATAAAAGCAATAATGAAAAATGCTTTTTTAATGAAAATAGTGTTTTGGTATGATAGAGAAAGAAGGCTTTGTTTTTCTTATTGTGCTGTGTAACTTATGTGAAACTTGAATGCAGTTGGGGAATACGCAAAATGTTGTTTTGTTGAAGGGGATGCTGAGCAATGTCTGCATATTTAAGTAGGTTAAGCCAAAGAGCTGAAAGCTGATTAAAGAGATAATTTCCTTTTTCCTTGTAGTCATAAAACTAATTGGTTTAATTTATAGATCTGTCAATACAAAACCAAAGTGTTTTCCTTAAAGTAATTATTCAAAGGAAAACATTCTTTCATTAGGCAACTCTTTCTTTCTTTTTTTTTTTTTTTTGCTCAGTATTAGCAATTTTTTCTTTTGCTAATGGAGAGGCCAATGACCACGCAGAGTCCAGCTGTCAGATATTTCACCAGGATGAAAAGGACATGGGTTTATAGTTTTATTTCCTTCTTATGTATTGTTATACATAAATGACACAATTGCAATTACTAGACCATTTGCAGTCTACTATTGGCCATCAAGTTGTAAGTAAACCTGTGTGTGACTACTTCTGGCAGCATCTGCTGTAGCACAGTGCCATAGACTGCATGACACAGAGCATGCTTGGTAAAAAATTAGATAAGTTTTAAAAGTGGATATGGAAACCCTATTCCTATTTTAAAATTTATTAGAAGATTGTATTTACCTGAATTCTTGTATTGTGCAAGTTATTTTCCCAACCCTTGTATCTGCATTTCTTGTAGAGGGTATGTGCCACACACAGACCATTTTTTTTCCCTTTTCATAATCCACTTATGTTTTTGGGACGTTCTGTTCAGTTATTTTGCTGTTTGCCCATTGATTACGTTAGTCTCTTAATCCCTTTCATCTCTTACTGCATCCATTTTCACACGTCTTTGGATTTGCTTTTGTTTTAGTGCTGCGGTGGTATGCTTGGGCTATTTATACAAAAAATTGGGAAGAATTTTGGGAAACAGTTTTACTGACACCGTTGGGAATGTGCTTAAAGCAATGAAGAATGCAGAGGTATTGGAACAGCATGTTTAAAAAATGATTGGAAAAATAACAGGATGTTTACTGTTGGTAGCTGGACCAATGAGTAAGAAAAAATGCATGATACCAATTTATGAAAAAAAAATCATGGAAAGTCAGATAAAAATCAGTGTCTAAATTCCAAAGAAGTAATAACGAGTTAAAGGATAACGACTAAAAAATGATGGATTGTAGCTTTTTTCAGTCTGATTTCATGAAAATTAGAAAATTTAATTGCATTATTAATGAGAACCTTTTTGCTATAGCTCATACTTTGTTTTGAGTTTTGTTCTTCTATTTAGTATTTCTCAATGGAACATAGAATTACTGTTTTCATTTGCTTATAGAGTTTTAGGGCAAGTTATCTGCTTTAACTTGCTTCAGCATAAATAGATCTCCAAAAGTCTAAAAGACTGAACCACTGTTTGCCTATTTCAGTAATTGACGTTTTGTGTTTCCAAGGATCTTAGGGTTACAAAATTTTAACATTTCTCATTTTCATTTTTCAGTCTCAAGGTCGTTATGAAATCATGCTTAGTTTGCAAAATATATTAAATGGTTTAGGAGCTGCTGCTATCCCCTGTCACAGAGATGTTTACAAAGCTGCCCGATCGTGTTTGACAGATCGATCCATGGCAGTCCGCTGTGCTGCTGCAAAGGTAAACCACTCTAATAGCTGTTCTTATTAAGTAACTCCCTAAATAAAATTCTGTTTTAATGGGTGATGAACACAGCAGTAAATACATTGTTTGCTTATCTTTATTTCTTTAATATTACCTTGACAGCAAAAAAAAAGTAATTTTAGTATGAGGCAACATGCTTATTTTGTTAGGAAGAACTCTGTGTATTCTGTACCAAATTAAAATTTTTACTGACTACTTTCCCGTGTTGAAACACTTTTATTTCCCTTTTTTTTGTCTAGTGTCTTCTTGAACTTCAGGATGAAGCAGTATTTATGTGGACTACAGACCTGGATAGTGTTGTGACCTTATGTTTTAAATCCTTTGAAGGTTCCAATTACGATGTACGATTAGCAGTTTCAAAACTTTTAGGCACAGTATTGGCTAGAGCTCTAACGTCTAAGCAGACAAGAGGTAAAGTATTTACTTTATTTGCTGAGTCCTCACCTGTAAAAATTTGTTAGATGATAAGAAATTCTCAAATTCTATTGAAGCCTGAAGTAAAAATCACAATTAAAGCTTCATCTGGCTGTTCATATCTCTGGTTTGGTCTTTTCTGTAACTTTTTTCTTCTGAAGTGCTATGCTTTTGGTGGGATATATATATATATTTATTTATTTATGAAATAATAAACAAGGAAAAGTATTTGGTAAAACTATTTTTCTCTGTTATAAGATTGTTATTTTGTGGAGAGAAATTAGTAACCTAAGGAATTTAAAGGCAAGATTAATTTAAGCAGTGTAGAAAGAACCAAGATTTGAGGCAGTGTCTCTATGTCAAACAAAAAAGTTAAGGATACCTTCAAGCTATTTTTCTGCACTAATCAATATCACATGGAGATTGTCCAGCAGTACTAATATGATCAGAAGCAGATATTAGCATGAAGTTTTGTTCATATAACAACCATGTAGCAGTTTTTGCTGACAGATAGTACTTGAGCTAACTGAAGCATCCCAGCACAAAGTTAACATCTCTAATATTTGGTGTCATTCAGACTAGGTGGTTTTAGTCCAATCTTAGAAGCCCAAAGCTAAGTATCTAACTATAATCTAAGCAAAATATAACAGGATGCAGAATAAGTGTGATTCAGACTGATTGTTCTGCTTTTAATGGCATCAGAGTAAACCTTCAGTGCAATAAGCAGCAAATGACAAAATCACATGCCTTTAAGCCCAACTTACTGTCTTTCAGAATACTTGAGGCTGTATGTTTGCGTTGTAGAGTCTGAAGTCTTGATTTATAAAGTATTCTCCTAAGAATCTTTTGGAGAATATTATTGTGTTACAGAAAACAGCACTTATCTTTTCTCAATAAAGTAAAAAAAAAATAATATTCTGACCTCTTTGTAGATTCAGTGGTTTTCTTTAATCTTTGTAAGAAACATAGTTGTTATTTCTAAAATACTAAGATAAAGTTATATAAGAAGCTTATAAATTATTTCATTGGCTGTTTCAAGGAGTTTTGTCCTTAGTGGAGTTATTTTTAGTTAAAAAGAAGTTACAACTAAGTGAGACAGAAGCTAGGTGGGGACTAGAAGGGGCTGGGGGGAGAGGTGGAGGGAGCAAATGAAGGAGTTCATAGTCTTGAAGTTTATGTATTGTATCTGATGACATGCTGATATTGAGTTGTTTACTTTTTTTTTCTGGACATAATTATCTTGAATCTTCTCATTCTTTTCCCATTTCAATGCTTTCAAGAGAATGAAAAATCCAGTGAAAGTTTTAGGTCACTTAGTTTGTGTTGTGTGCTGTCATCATGCTGTTTGCAGACATGTCCCAGTATGTATTTTAAATGAACTTTCAGTAAAGAAATAAAGCAATGGAATAGGAATTGGGGATAAATAATTTTCCTAGCTGTTTTTGTTATTCTCATTCTTTCAAAGAGCTAGCTTAATGCCAAGATGAGTTGCTTTTGTTTGTAAGAGAACCTGTATTTGTACCCTTACCTGGCTAAGCATAGCAGAAAGGGAATCCGCCCCTCTGAATTTTGGAATAGAGGTTGTCTTTGGTGGAAAGCTGGAATATGTTAGTTAGGACTTCCATGAAACTTGGAGTGGTAGGAGTAGATCACACAGACCTTTCTGCAGAGGGAGCATAGATGGTAAATACTGAGGGTGGGTAAATATAAGTGTGCATACAATGGCTTAGACTATTTAAAGGTAGCTAAAGGAGAAAAACTTGATAAATGTTGTGGTTTGCTGGATCACTGGGTCCTAAAATACCTTAGTTTCTGTTATGAAGTTAAACCGTATTTGGATTTGATTGTGCTACTGAACTTATGCAAATTATTTTTTCTAACACAATGAGAGTTGAACCTCTCTACTTCTAAAAGGTAGCAAGATTTTAGAGCTATTCCTCTAACGATTTACATCTATTCTTAGTGTCCACCAAGCATAACTTCCGCAGAATCTCTTTGGAAGAAGTGATGGAGCTATTGGGAACTGGATTTCTGCGTGGAAGTTGCGGATTTCTGCGAGCCAGTGGCGATATGTTGAAAGGGACCAGCTCAGTCAGCAGAGATGTTAGAGTTGGAATCACCCAGGTTTGGTTTACGTTAGTTATGGTTTTCTGAGATTGCTAAACATTTGTATAACTGCTTTGCTCTGCATGTATTTCTCCTTTCTTCATCCTTTTTTGTATCTGTGATGAAATGTATGTACTTTAAAATAAGGATTTACATCTTGAGTTATATTAGAAAGAAAAGAAAAAAAAAAGATTTCTGATCTTGCTTATTGTTTGCCTGATAGTTTGAAATTTTAAAAGTTAAATATGTATTACTTATGAAAACTGCATGTGATAGGAATTTCAAAGGAGTGATATAATTAAAATCCTTGAATTTTTAATTTAAAACTTAATACCTTATGTCTAAAAATTAAAGGGAAAAGTTACAATAAATCTTTGAACTTGGAATAGCTTCCTTCTGTATAGGGACATTCCAAGTCCAGTTTTGAAAAAATTATTCTGCTTTGAGGAAGTGCATGAAAACTAAGGAAAACAGAATTTAGTGGAAAAACCCCACCATTTGTTTTGCTCTGTTCTAGGATGCTCAAAGGATAGAATCTTGTTAACTGAACGGGAGTGAAATCAGACCATATAGTGCATGGTGGTAAAAATTGTATAAATTTTTCAGATAATATCAGGTTGGCTTCATCCTGTAAATATTATCTTAAAAGTAAACATTCTAAGACATGGATACTCAAATGTGAAAACTGTGAATCAAGACTATAGGTCATGATGAACATTTACTTATCAAACAGCTGTGATTATTTTAGTATTACAGTTCCACAGCTATATGATAATCCACTTTGCCAGTAAGGCAGTTTTTTAGTACATATCAACTTCTGCAGTGCAAAAAAAAAATCTTAAAATTAGCTTCAATTACTGATACAAGCTGCCACACTTTGCACTGAAACAGCTAGAAGGTGCTCACAAATTGTCGTCTGTACTCAGGTCATGCTGAGTAGAAGCATTAACTTCTGGCAGAGAGACAGAAAAGCTGGGGAACAATAATACCTTGACAGCTATTTGCCTAGAAAATGCATGCCAGACTCCTAGGGTGTTCTGTATGCATGGTGGTTTTATTAGTTTTCTAGGAACGGATATTTCAATTCAATGTTTTGACTATTTTCACTGGTTTTTGGAAGTTGTCTCCTTTTTCATGCATTTCTATGTTAACTGAATAGTACCTGTGCTAGATGGTACACTCTAACTACCAGAACAGTTTAAATAGTGCAATAGTTCTACAAGAAAAACTTGAGAAATTATGTATTTATCAGTGCTTATACGTAGAAAACGCAGTTATTAAATGTATTAATTAGTGAGTTTCAGCTTATTATGAATTTAAAAATAAGAAAGTCACTGAAGATCATTTCTTACATATAGAAGATTTTATATTTGTTCAAGACAGTCTTTATCATGTGAAATTCCTCAGTTTTGAAATTTGTAAAACCAGGATAATGTACTGGTGCATTATGAAGCATAAGTAGTATTTGTCAAGAGCGATTAGCTCTAACAGGATCCAATAGTATAATTTCTCTGTCCAGAGTAGTTCACTTTCTTTTACGTGAATAAATTTGTTGTTAATATTAGACACAAGACAAAGTATGTGTGAGGCAAATACAGAAATTGATTGATATGAGTAGTAGTAGTGAAGTTTCTTATGAGGAATTTTGTGTGTTCATTTGCATATTCTCATTTTTTGTATTCCCTTCTCTTTATCTATTCATTAGAAGAATCCAACACGTGCACATGGAAGGCAATTGTAGGGGAGCTTATTATGTGGCAAAATAAATGGTCTTGTGGTGATTAGATTTGTAAAGTGATTCTGCATTCTTTCTCCTTGTTGTGATAAACATAGTCTTTTTATGGTTTTTATCTTTTTTATGGTTTGCAAGGCAAACAATTAAAATTCATTGAGTTGAGGAACAGTGCTTGGGGGCTGCAAATATTCCCTGATTCAAACCCTTTAATAACAAAATTCTCTCCAGGTTATGAGTTATAGTTTTGTAATATTGTAGTTCTTAAAATGCATTCATACATTAAATTTGGGTTGCATGTTCAAAATTTTAAATAGCTGGAAGCTGTTGTTAAGTGAGACCAAACACAATGTTTTACATAAAAAGTGCCTGTGCCGGGTAAACTGCCGTTTCTCACACTCTGGAATGAAATGACGTGGGCAAGCATGTTGAGTTAACTTACAGTCAAAGCAGGCTGCAATATTACTGGTACAACTTTGATAGTAATTTAAATTATTTAAACATATATGTAAGAAATTGCAGAAACCAGAAGTGAGAACGTACGTGATTTATAGATGCATAAATTTGTAAGTCATCTCAGTTTAGTGTTCTAGTTGTGCAATGTGCAGATTTAAGAAGTTATGTAAGTGGGATAGTTAGCAGGGATTTCCCAGATATTTTGCTCTAAAATATGTTTCTTTTCAAATCTCTTTCAGGCATATGTGGTATTTGTCTCTACATTAGGAGCAAAATGGCTTGAAAGGAACTTCTCTGCCTTCCTTTCCCATATTCTAGATCTTGTGTCTCAGTCTCACCCTAAGGCTGTTCAGAGCCCAGTGGATGCTATTGGCTGTCGTCGCTGTGTTTCATTCATCCTGCGAGCTACAGCAGGAGGCCTGCTCGGGGAAAAGGCTCAAATTGCAGCTGCCAAGGAGATTTGTCAGGCCATCTGGAAACTGAAGAAAGTTGTGGGTATGGGTCTAACAGGATTATCCATTTGGGCCTCTGTTTTTCCTTTTTTAAGCGATTGTCCAACTACCTAATCCAGAGAGTGCAGAAATAGAATATATAGTGCTGATTTATTACCCCATGATAATGTAAAACACTTTTGATGGACTGCTTTGTTTTTAGCTTGGGCTGGTTATTTGTGTGTGTGTGGGTGCATGTGTCTCTTCTGTATGTGTGTACCCACACAAGTATAAATGTATTTTTTAACACTCCTTCCCTGGCAAAAGCAATTTTAACCAATTGCAAATAAAATTAAATAATAAATATATGCAGTAATAAAATACAGATAGTATTTTAAAGTAAGTTAAATTGGCAGTTAATGTATGTCTAGCCAGATCATGCCTTCCTGTTCAGAGCAGTTGACATTACTGAAGGTTCAAAAAAGAAACGTTTGTTCCTAATTGAAAAATGAGCATTTCTCCTGGAGAAAACATATCCCCTTGGAGTGGAAAAGAAAGAAAATGCTGGGCATAACCAGTTGTTCCCTGGTGTACAGCTGCATATTGTATTTCAGTTAAATATCTAAATGTTGTATGTCTAAACTGACATACTCATTTGTGTCTCAAAAGATGAACTTTCAAAAATACATCATATTTTTCCCCTCTCTCTTTATTCCTTGTCTCCACCTTCTCGCTTGCTGTCATAAAATTTCATTCTTTTCTTCCCTTTCTTTTTTCCTACTATGTACTAAAATCTGACAAATTATCAAAGCATGTCCTCTTCACATCACTTTTGGTGGGGCAGAGGATAGCATGCTTCTTGCTAGCCACTGTTTCCCATCACATAAAGATAAGCAATTTGGTAGTTTTCACTTTATCTACCCACCTGCATTTAGTAATTGAAACATCTTCTCTTGCAAAAACCTTTTTCTGATCTGTTTGTTTGATTTTGGTAATGATTTCACAGTGATTTTCTTGTACTGTGTTATCAGATGCTGCAATGAGTGACAGTAACTTGGAAACAAGACTTAATACAACAGATGTAACAGGAAGTCAGCATGTGCTTGTGTGTGCACTTCAGGAACTTGGAAGTCTTATCCAAGGCTTAGGAACGACAGCAGCACCATTACTGCAAGACTCCAGTACAGGTACAAGCCCTGAATTATTTTGTCATCCAGAGTACAAAATATATTTATATTCCTTCGCTCACTTTCATCTTCTTTGATTCCTTATTTTTTCTTATTTCTTCTTTGATTTCTTATGGCTATTCTTCTGGCTCAGTCTCCTTACTAGGATCTCTGTAGTTCTTCTTTTCTGTATTCTTCCAATAAACTTAAAAAAACCCAACAAAACAACCAAAAACAAAAAAGGGAGAAGGGAAAATTGGCTAGCTAACATGCTGTAGGAAAGTTTCAGACATTGCCCAAAGAGTTCTGTATCTTCTCCAACCTGTACAAGTATATTTATTAAAAATAAAAAAAAAGTATCAAATTTAATTCCATTAAGGGTTGTATTTGGAGTCCAACACTTCATAATGTTTATAATAAATCAGTTTGATTGAGCCGGGTATCTTCATCAACCTTTATTGTTTTCATTTAGCTGCATTTTTTTCTGGATGGGTTTGAGTGGACATCTATTTCCACTGCATGGATTTCTGCTTCCTTGAGAATGCTTACAGATATTTTCTATGCATGTTGATGGATAACTGTGTAATATATTAGGTTTTCTCCGTGATGTTACGTTTCATTCAGGGTAAATTTTTTTGAAAATTATTGAATTATTAAAATTTTTTAAGAAGTACTTCACAATAAAAAACAATAATAGTTTTTCAAGAGAAGTATAGAAATTGGATAGTGTTATGTTCACCAGTCCTCTGTATAGATTTTTGCTTGTTTGACAATCTGCTTACCTATTTCTTAAGTGTAATTATGCGTTTTATTTTTCAGGAGTTCTGGAAGCAGTAATTTCTATCATTCTTCATCCCAGCATTTCAGTCAGAATAACAGCAGCTTGGAGTTTACGCTGTATTGCAGTAGCATTACCCTCCTATGTGTCCCTGCTGTTGGATCGTTGCATTGAACGTCTTAGTACGTTGAAATCCTCCCCAGAAGCAGTAACTGGCTATAGTTTTGCTGTTGCTGCTTTACTGGGTGCAGTAAAACACTGTCCTTTAGGAATTCCACATGGAAAAGGCAAGGTATGGTTTGAATACTTTACATATGGGCAGCTCTTGGATGTTTTTGCAGTAGTACTTGCAAGTTTTCTTTATGATGTGTTCATATAACCCAGTGTACTGATGAGATATTTTGGCGCCTCAAGAAGAGGACTTTGAAGCATACCATAACTCAAATAAGTGAATGCTTTTTCTCAAATGTGTCAGGATTGTGAATTTCTTGGGAAATGTCGTTAATGATTTTGTTAACTACTCATATTACTACCTTTTTCTAATAGAAAATTTTGTTAGGGGAGAAATTCATTGTTTTGGAACAGAGCTTTTAGGACTTAAATTGAACAGTCTAAGAGAAGGTTTACCTGAAGAAAGTATTTCTTGAGTAGTTACATTTTTCAAATTTCCAACTAAATTCTTTACAGCAAAATTAAGCCTTCTGCAATACTGTCTCAGTTTGACAGTGGCTTAATTTAGAAAGCTGACATTTTGGTAGTGTTAATGGTGAGAAAAGGCTATTTTGGAGTAAATCCAGCTGAAAAGCATCAGACTTTGCCAAAGGAAAAGATCTTCCTTTTATTAAAAAAAAAAAAAGGAATACACATACAGATCTGTTGCATGCTGTCATGTTTCTGGGAGGAAAGTTGTTCAACCACAGAGTAAGCCAAATTAGTATGTCCTAAGCCCATCAATGACTCTCCAGAGTACAGTTTAGTCAGTGCTTAAAGCAGTAACAGACATTATGCATTATATTGAAAATCTTTGGTCAAGTCCAACAAAATGTTTAGTCAAGTACAACAGATACACGCTTTTATTTTGTTTTACAGAATTTAATAGAAACCAGTTTATTACATTATCATAGTCTAAGATGCTTGTACCAATCTCCTTGCTAGTGCAGATAGGATATACAGTGCTCTGAAGTTTTAGGGATATGCAGATGTAGAAATACAGACCAGGAGAAGAAGCTGTTTCCATCTTATTGGCAACTTTATCTATGGAGTTACTCATGTTTGGAAAACTATGGTACATCATAAATGTCAGCAGTACATGCTAATTCTTTGCACAATGTAGAAACTTATATTCTCTCTTGTGAAAATACCTGTTTTGGAGTCAATGGACATTAAGAAAATATTCTCAGCATTCAGAGTTCCAACTGCAAATTGAAACAACTTATAAATTAAAAAAAAAATGTACCTGTGTTTCCTAGCTTTTAAGAACTTTTCCTAGTGATAACTAAAAGATCATGGAGAGAGGACAAAATGAATACAGTTTGCCCACTTATATAGATAAGAAGTGCCATTCAAATACTATATACTTAAGCAGAGCTAAAGTTTCTATTTAACAGAGAAACATAATTCTTAACAAAGATTTCTTTTGGAGGAGTACAGTAGGATGAAATAGAGCCAGGAGGAGGTATGGGAGGGTACAAAATAAAGTGTGGGAAAAATACTGTATTCTGTACTAAGCTGGCAGGGGTGAGCACAGAGCAGTTGACAAAAGCCCTTTTCCATTCTCTCCTAGGAACACTTCCAGATTGCAGACTAGCTCCTCTTCTGAGGAGCTGAAAGAGACCAGTGTTAAATAGAGCAGTTTTGACAAAGAAGTATCAAACTCAGATAATAGTGATCTGGATAGAAACTCTTTTATATTAATTAATTTTCCTTTGAGAGAGCAGTTAGAGTTGCAGGTGGAACCTAGAGAAAATAATTAATGAGTTTTTGTACATTTAACATTCAGTACTAGTGCTTATGCTTCCATTAAAAAAAAATCCTTTAAAAATAAGACATTCCTCCTGTACATAGAGAGAAAAATTGCCAGAAATCATTAAATGACATCCTTTCTAGGATGTTTGTTTTACAGGTAATTTAATTATAATAAGTTTTTAGTGATTTATTTAACAAGGGTACTGGTTTATTTTAGAATCAAATACATTTAATTTATCAGGAATCTATACAAATAAATTTCTTCATTTACAGCCACCTGGTAGTATTATGGAATTGGGGAAACCAATACTTTCCGACTGGAAAAAAGACTTTAGATGAAGTTTTGGAAGTGTAAAAATTTCAAACATTCATGAAACAAATGTTCATGTGCAAACTTTCACATCATTTTCTAAGTGTGCAAAAAAATTATAGAAGGATATTTTCTGTACTGAGACTTTTAATGATACTCTTGATAATGACACTTCTTACTTGTAATACTGATTTATGGGAAGTTTTGGAGACCAGACATAATGCAGAAAGTAAGAAATACTTTTTAGCATATGTGAAATGTAATTGAAGCAAACTACTTGCAGAATACTTACAGCATTTGTAGCCCTGCTGTGGTAATTGTCCATGGGGGTGTGTTCCTCCATTTAAGTTCTAGGTAGCTTGTGCTTTGGTAACAAGTGTAATCACCTTGCACTTAGCACTTGGTGGGCGTGTGCAGCTAAATTGGGATTAATTCTAACTATACTATTCTAAGTCATTTGTTTAGCCATGCCATTTGTTGATTTGAAAAGTGGTCAGAGAGAATAATAGACTTTATTCTAAAACAATGATAAGAAGATCATTACTGGTCCATCCCACCACTTCTTTTGAGCTGTAATTTGTAGGTGTCATGCTATTCTTTTTCTACATATTGACATAAATAGAATATCACAACACTTCTATCCTTCCAATGCATATTCCTGTGAGAATTATCAGTTGTCATTTTACTGCTGATAAAAGAAAGGGTACAAACCAGCCGAGTAACTTACCTAGTACTCCACAGAATTGTTGAAGCTGTCCCAGACTACTACTGAAGTCAGGAATTGCAACTTCAGGAGCCCGAGTTAATTGCCATAGCGTGAGGGGAAGATGGCATCCTATCTGGGAACACTGGAATAGGATTAAGTATCAAAATAAAAGTATTTGAAAAAAAAATTGTAGTTATGAAGATGCTGATGCTCTGTTTTTCTGTTTTACGTTGAAGGTAATCATGACAGTAGCAGAGGAGTTGTTGTGTTCTGCTTCTCAGAACGGTCGCATTTCACTGCAGCGAACACAGGCTGGATGGCTGTTGATAGCTGCCCTCATGACATTAGGTAGTAGCTTTCTACAATTTTTCTTAAACTCCATTAAGCTGTTCGGTGTCACGTCTCTGATTTTAGTTCTTTTGAGATTTTATGTAATTTACCACTGCAAAATCATTAAAAAACCCTGAAATGTTTGGAATGTTTTATCTTAAAAAGATTTTTTAAAATGTCATTTCTCTCAAATTTACTGCTAGTTCATTGGGAGCAATGTCTGAACACTAGTGACTGAGTGGGACCGCTATTAGTTAAATGTAGAAAATAAATTTCAAAGTCAATCTAACCAAATGTCTTCGTGGTCATGAATTGTTAAACATCTGTCCCAGCACAATTTGAGCTAATCATTTGTATATCCCTCTTGTCAGGCATTTGAAATCTTACAGAACTTTATGATATATCTTAATGGTCATATTATTGACTGTGATCAGTAAGTTACTGTTAAAGAATGTATTTTATTGGGTTCGATCATATTCTCAAGGTACCTTTCGTGTTTCAGCTATTACTTCTGCCCAACAACTCCCATTTTTTTTCTTATATTATTATATTTAATTAACCTAAAACAAATGCTTGCTTTCCTGAATATCGCTGTTGATTATTACATCTCTTTTATGCTGGTGATCTACAGGGTCTTAGTAAAACAGAGGCTGCAGTTGGCTTGGTAGCATACTGGTAAATGTGTCAGTGGGTATGCAGTTATATAGGAAAATGAAGTACCAAGATAGTAAACATCTGAGAAATTATATATGAGAAGGCTGGAAAAGTAGCATAAGGTTTTATTCACTGCTGTAAAGATTTTGTGAACTCAGGGAAAAGGAATGAAAGAGAAAATTTAATTTTATTAATGCTGCATTGACATGACAGCTGTCAACGTTTATAGGTCCTGCAGTTGTCCAACATCATCTGCCACGAATGCTGTTACTGTGGAAGTGCATCTTTCCATCATCTCCTAAAGACCTAGAAACAGAGAAGACACGAGGAGATTCGTTTACCTGGCAAGTAACACTGGAAGGTCGTGCTGGTGCTCTTTGTGGTAAGTGGGATTTACTGTCTTTCTCTGCATATTTATAGTTGGGCTGTTAGTTTATTTTTCCTTCTGACAGAACAAGGACTCTTCCTATTGATTTTTTTTTTCACTAGATGGTAAAGGATGTATTCACTCCCCAACATAAGTGCTTCTATATCTCTATTTACATATGTATATATGTGTGTTTAATTTTTGTTAAAAAAAACCCCAACTAATAAAAAACCCAAGATGGTTTTTCCTCTTGTTCTTCTAATCAGTTGATTTTCAAGCAGTAAATGATAATCAGGAAGCTTGTTTCTCTAGTTTAACATACATATCACAGTAATGAATGAAGACCCAAAGCAGGATATGTTCTGTTGTTTTTTTTATTATGTTTTTTCTGTTGTTCCTTTTATTATGTTTGGAAAAAAGACGTTCTCTTTCCTATCACGTAACTTAATATAAGCAAAATAGAATTGGTGAGTCATTCAAACACATTTGTGGGAGTGGGAAGACTTGGGTAAAAATTGTGATAAGGTAGTTGCACTTCTCACCTTGTGAAGAGCACTTTGTATGTGACTGCTGTCTGGTTTAGGTTGCAATTTTTGAATGAAATACTGTGAATTTGGGTTTCCAGGAAATTACTTCAGTAATTTTCTTCAAATACTTAATATGTTTCAGTCATGTATTCTAGAGTACTAAAGGGTCCTTTGCATTGCAGAAATATGAACCCTGGTGTAGTGATCACCCCTCTCTCTTACTGTTAAGATTTATCACAAAGTGCTGAATTCAATAGTAATTTCATTTTACAAGTAAACTAAACAATTAACCTATGAGTATTTTCTCTTTAGAAAATAGGTATTTAATACTTCATATTCTCTAGGTGCTTTTGAAAATTAAACTCGAGTTTAGTTTTTCATAAATAATGAAAAATACTTGTATACATATTAGCTGGTTCATAAGGTACAGTAATTAAACTAATTTGCAATGGAAAACAGTAAGCAGTAGGTCATTTAATCATCCTTCTTCTATTTTTTTATTATTATCCTGGAATTATCATGAAGTTGAGTTATATACTGTAACTCAGTTTATAACGAAAAGCAAAAAATAGGTCAATTTGTATATGCAATTAAAAGTCAGACTATGAATGTCCAAGCTGAGACAACAAAACAGTGCATCTGTAAACATGACTTTTTTCATGAGATTTTTATCAGTTTCTTCAATTTTATAGGCTAAAATATTTTTTAATTTTGTTTGTTTGTTTGTTTGTTTTCTTCTACTTTTACATTATTAGTGATGTAATGATGTGATTACTTTGCTGATGTGATTTTGTGCCTGCAAGATACCTCACACTAAGTAAATTAAAATCCAATTCCTTTTCTAGCTATCAAAAGCTTTGTTTCCCACTGTGGTGGTCTTCTTACGGATGAAGTTGTTCAGAGACTTCTTCCTCCTCTCCCAAGTGCTGTTGATTTATTGACACAGTAAGTGTGTGTACGAAGCTGTTAAATGGATTCTGGTTTTGAGAAGCTCCAGAGTAATGTGCATTTGACTTAGCACAGTTTCTGAAGAACCTTCTTTTCAAAGGACAGAAATCAGAGTCTATGTGTTTGCAGATTCCAGTGTCATGTGAAAAAGCTAAGGAAGAAGCTATTGAGTGGGTTTTTTAAGTTAGTGTTTATATTCTACTTTTTTAATCAAACATGCACATTTGTGTTTATATACAATCATTTTTTATAAAATAAAAACAAAGTTCAAGAATATGATTAGAAAAAATCTTTTAGGCATGGGCACTTTTTATATATGTATTCAGAACTAAGTTGGAAAGGGTTTTATAATTTTTAAACATTTGCCTTTGGAATATAGAGTGATTTAATGCATTTAGGCTTTAAACTCTAACTTAGAGAAATATATCCACAAAAGTTTATTGTCATAAATATAGGTAAAATCAAAGAAAATAGAAAATCTTGTTTATTTCTCTGGTATTAAGTAAAAATAATGCCTGGGAATGGACAACAGACATTCTATCAGAATATATGAAATAAATTGGATTCCTTCTACTATTGGTAATGCCAATCAGAACTGTAGTTATATAATACATACAAATTTTAAAAGCATTTGGCAGAGTGGTACAAATGAAACTGGGGCATTACGTAATGCTTGCATCTTTAACATCTCTGATGTGCTTTTTATATTTTAAGGCTCTCTTCAATATATAAATCATACGGAAATGCTTTAAAAACACCATCAACAATTTACAGACATAAACTTTATGAATTACTAGCAGTATTGCCTCCAAAGACCTATGAAGGTATGTACTTCCATACAGAGAGAAATCCATTAAAAATACCATGGGCTTATTTTTAAGTTTTTGCTCAATGTAAATTCAGGTAGCAAAAATTAGTTTCACCCTTTCTAAAAAACAAATGTTATTCTGTCTATTTAAATTTGATGAATTGTAGCAAAGTCACTGTGGTTTTGAAAAGGTAGTGTTCATGATCTCTTTTCCCCCTCTCCTATTATAAATATAGGCCTCTGTTACACATATAGACTTTTGTTCTATTTTTGGTTGAAACTAGAAGGCAGACAACCTTTCAATTTCAAAGTAGTTGAAAAAAAATCTTTTTTATGCCTGTTTTATTTTCCATTGAATCCTGAATCCCAAAGGTGTAATCTTAGTTTAAATCAGTTGCATATAGTCTATGAAATAATTTCATTTAATTAATTTAAGTAAACATATATTACAGATATATTAACCTGATCCTGTGCAGATTGTGGCTAAGAAGTTTGTATTTAAAGAACAATTTCAACAAAATTTGGGGATTGACTTACTTTTCTGTAGGAGAACATAACTAAGTATTTAAAATCCAGCCCTCTAATGCAGTAACTATGCACTGTAGTTAGATGGGTCTAACAGTTCAGCTAAAACGTTAAATACCTTTGTTGTCTTTGAATTGTTTGCCATACAGTACTGTATGGACTTCAGTAAGGAACCACAGTGTTTTTGACAGCTGTAAAGAGAAGTATAAGGTATTTTTTCAGGACAGAGACAATATGGGCCAGCCAGGGTCTAAATTAGCTGTGTCCTCTTTATCGTGGAGGGAATCCGTACTCAAATGATGTGCTCCATCTAGTGGTAACGGCTAAATAAATCGGGACAAATCCCTGACTTATGCCTTAAAGCTGCCGTCACATTGGAATTCTGTATATAACACTGGAAGCATGGTGTATAATACTTATTCGTGACTTGAGTTTAAAAGACTGAAAATTACACTTCCATCCCTTAGAACAAGTTATTCCTTTTGTTTCTTTATTACAGGGGTAACATTTTATACAATACAAGCATTTGGTATGGGTTTGGCAGTTTCTTGATGTGTTTGAGATTTCTGTGTTATGTTCTAACTTCGTTGAAAATACACCGTGTTTTACAGTGTGACCTGCAAAGCATGATTCATGTGAGAGAGCATCCTAGCTGAGGGTGCTGCATCCTAAATCCAATAAATAAAGAAAAAGCTTGTAAGGTTTCTTGTAAATAAGGGGTCACCCTGCTGAAAGCTTTGAGAATAGCCTTAGAATCAAAGCAGTTACTTGACAGGTGTAGTCTCAGACGTATCCACCCATGTGTAATACAACAGTATGAGAGTGGAGAAAGAATGGAAATGCATACATCGCCAGAACTTATTTCCAAGATCTGCTATATATTTTAATGTATAAGTGTGCATCATTTAAAAGTGTGATGAAAAGTTTCTAAGGTAAAACTTGAAACAAATGCCATTCTTTCCATATTATTTCCAGTATGAAAGCTTCATGCAGAAACTGTATGTCTTTGCAAATACCTGGATTTTTAAAAATTATATATTTCGGAAAACAATATCATCATGAAACCCAGAATTCTTTTTCGATGTCTAAATTCAGTCATTATCAATAGGAACAATATTAGGAGTACTCTGGTGTTGCACAGCATGTCACATTTTGCATGGCTCAGAGTGACACACTGAATGAGAAACTTTCACCAGTTCATAGTTTTATTTCTTTTGTCTTTGTTTTCTTTCATCCAGGTAGTTAGGCAGATGCTAGAAACCTGCAAGCTGTTTCTTTTTGAGAAAATTGGTGATGGAAACATACACCAGGAGTTGCAACTCAAGCTTTTAGCATTTGCAAATAACGTGCAAAACTTGGTTTCTTTAGCACAAGAGGAACAAAACAAAATACCCAGGAAAATGAACAGTTGAAAACAGATTCTTTATTCATAGATCCCAGCTTCTTTGTCAATTCAAGGCTTTAGATTTCTGAGGCCTGAGACACTAAGACTTGTTTAGGCTCTGCTTGGTCCTTTCCTGCTCACTTTCTGCCTTTTAGAGGCAGTTTCTTTTACTGTTTTCATCACTAAAAATCAATATCAACTCAAACAGCATAATTTTACGAAGATCTACTATGAGTGTGCATGAATAGTAAGTGATTATTTGCATTATTTCAGCGATGACAGAAATGAAAAGAGCATATTAGGTAAACATGAACATCAGTGAAATACACTGAACATGTTTTAGTTGCTGTCTTCAATTGTGTCTGAACAGTTAAGACTTTGCAATTTATCTGATCCAAAGTATGAACTTTTTAAGCTGGTGAAAGCTGTTTCTGTTTCTAAGATGAAGAATCATATTTGTGATCATTTTCATGTGTAATTAGATCCGGATTATAATGTGCTCATGTTTTTGAGGCTAAACATTTATTTCCTGTTACTTAATACAAAAAGTTTTATAATGTCCAGATTGAAAATTTCACACAAGTAATTTCAGTAGTCTGAATTTTATTAGATTTGTTGATGCTTTCTGTTGTCTGAAATTAATGTGTTTTGTCAGACAACTCATTAGGTTTCTTTTCATTCTTCAGCTTTTTGTGCTTGTTACGTTCCACTGTCTAAACCATAAAATTGAATACAAGCATTCACTTCTCTTTCTTAATAGGATGAGATGAATAGCTAGAATGCTGGAACAGCATTCTGGCTCAAAATTTTGAACTGCTTTACATTGGGAAAATATTGTTTGACATGTTGAGGATTGCCAAGTGTCTGAGACTAAAATAAATTTTAATTTGGTTAAAAAAATGGGTATCTCAATTACATTTGATTTTAAAAGCTGTTCTCATAGGAAGGGAATTTAAAAGAAAAAAAAGGTGTTGTGATGAGCAATAATGAAAGAACAGCTTCTAGTTCTTAACTACTGTGTTTTTTTGAAAAGGCTCAATTTGTGTCCCTGGCACACACTATTTGTGCGCCTTGCAATATATTTGATAGTGCTAACTTTTTGCATTTAGATTTGAGTAAAGCATTTTGGAAAAATTACATACTTGCCTAATTAGTCAGGGAGGCAGGCAAAGCAACAGATGCCTGCAGGGAAGACAGGCTGATGAGGCCAGGAGTTTGGTAAGTAGGGGAGAGAAAGTCAGCTTTCTCAGAACAGTTTCAATTTTCAGAAAGGGTAAAATAGCTGGTTGTAGCTACCAGCTCCAACTATAATAATTCTGCTTGTGCTCATGGGGTGCTAATAACTGTGTTGTCCCGTTTTTTGGAACTTCAATGTGTTGAGAAATGATAAGCAACTTTAGTGCAAACAGATAGTTGTGCAATCATCTAAACTGAATGCAAAGAATTGGATATGTGGAGTTAAGCTCCTCCTCTTAGTGCTGATATTTCCCTATTCTTGAGGACTTGACTTTGCAACCTTAATGCTCTGGAGGTAAATTCTTATGTAATATTTGTATAAAGACTGTGTGCATTCTTTAAGATCAGTTCTGCAGATTTTCAACACAACTTAATTATAAATCAGACCTTTCTCATCACGTGTGGTTCAGCGCTGGAAATGTTCTCTCACTACAAGGACTATTTTAATGACCTAAAATAGTCTGAGTCAAAATGCCCAGGGTTGGTGTTTATGTATAATGTACAACCTTGTCAGAAATATTAAGTACAAAAATATGTGAAACTCAACTAATAGTGTAATTTATCATAGCATAACCTACAGTAAATTTCTCTTGCTTTGCTTTTCACATGCAAACTCATAAAACAGGGGACTATGCTCATCAGATTTTGTTATTTATCAAACTTATGGATGTTTTAAATTACCTCGACTTGCCAAGTCCAAGTATTCCCATGTAATTATGTAATACATTTCACAGCATTAATTTTCAGGAAATAGAAGAAAATATAGCTGTGTTTGTAACTGCCTTTTTTCCTCTACTTTAATTGTAAATGTAACTAATTTACTGGATTATCACTTGTATGGCACTATGCCTTCTGTAAAAGTCTTTGCTTTTCAGCTTCTGGATTGCTTAGCTTGCTTATCTCAGATACTGCTCTGTTGTTTCCCCTGTAACAGAGGGTTCTCCAATTAACTATTTGAAGACTTGAGAGAAATGTTAGATGGATGTTGCTATTTCAGTATAAATATCTTGCTCCCAAAGTTGCTCGTTGCAAGTAATTAACCAGAAATTTTAAATATTTTTCCTTTAACTTAAAGGAAGTTTCTGTGCTGTTCTGAAAGAGTTAGTGACCGACTTGACTGTCCCAGATAGCCAGATTGATGCCTCTACGTTCTTGCTTCCACCGCTTTGTCATGAGAATGATCTCATTTTACTTGGTCCCTTACTGCAAGAGACTGACCACCGATTTATCGAAGAGCAGGTACTTTTTGTTCTGTTATAAAGGTAGTAGTTCTAGTTATGAGGGTCAGTGCTCATTTAGACTTGGCCAAAAATACAGCTATCCCTTTTTTCTTTCTTACAGCTCCTTTTAGGTAGCAGCATAGCCAGTGGCAGCCTGGAGTACGACCCTCACGCAATTTATGAGAAAGCTGGAAAAGGGGACTCTGTACCCAAACCACTACCTCCTGCATTGTCTGTTATCAGTGCAGCAACTCGACTTTTTGGAGTTATGTTTTCCCATATAGCAGAATCTCACAGGTAAAGTAGTAACTACAACTGCTGGGGAATTTGGGAGATGTTATGAGATGGTCACAGTGTTTGACATTGAATACAGAAAAAACAGTTCTGAAAATATAATTAATTGCTTAAGTGGATTCTGTAAACCATGTGAATAATATAATTTAGACCACCAAATTGTTCAAGTTTCTCTTTAAAGTTACTGACAACAAAAAAGCACATCCAGCAAGAGGTTACTGTCATAATAAATTCTGTTGACCGGGAAAAATGTTTTGTTCTGATAGCCAGATCAAAATGGAAGTTATTTTAAGAGCTATTGCACTATTTTTGTGGTGCTTAATACATAATTACTAAATACCTTAGAAACAAAGAGGGACAAAAGGGGTAGGAAGCGGCAGCATAAGGAACCCTCATCCTGCCTCATTCATTATAAAAAGTAGATGGGAAGAAACAAGTGCGTGTCTTACCACAGTTCTGTCAAGGTATAAGAATGCTCGAAAGGGTTCACAAAATTCTCTTGTGTGTATGAACTTCCTACTGCGCACATGGCATTTTGGTTTGTTTCACATTTATGAACACACTGCTTGCTAAGGCATAAAATTCCTTAAGATTTTTGTGTGCTGTTGCTTCTTCTGTATGCTGCTGGTAATATTTTCGAATGCGGCTTTAGAGCAGATCAATTATTTTTAAAATAAACAGCTTTGTATTTTCAAAGCCAACGGTACTTAGACCTCAGATCATGATCATTATAGATAGTAATGGCTTTATTTACCCTATGTGGGATGAGTGCTTAGTCTTGACGAGCCCTGAGTCTTGATATTTTCACTACCTAGAATGCTCGGGATTTAGTGTAAGTTTGAGGCAGCTTTTTGAATGTGAGAATACCTGCCAATAAAATTGCCATGTGATTTATTTGTTCTTCTGACTCCCCTTTACTTTCTTATTCTGTCTTCACTGACTGCTTTTAATGTGGATTTTTTTTCTGTTTGGGTTTTTCACCCCAACTATCGCCACCTTGCTGGTTGGTTTTCTTCACCTGTTTCTCAAGACCTGAACTAATTGCTGCTGATAACTGCATTTTCATTTTCTTTTTCTTTTACCTCCTCCTTTCTCAATTGTAAGTCAAAATGCATCATTCCCCTATACCGTTTGTTTTAATAATTTCTGTTTAATGTTAATTAGAAGAAATGATTATCTGTGAATACATTTGTTATAAGGAAACAAAGGCAAAGAGTTCATGTTCATGGATCAGTTACTTTTTCTAATACAGAATACCCATTTTTTTGTAGGAGACGGGGATGCCAGTTGAAGGAAAATTCTCAAGAGTTAATTTGCTCCACCTCTGTTTCTGTAATATACAGGCTTTGTTATGAGTTTTAAAATAGAATTGAAACTCTTGAATTATTTCTTTAACTTTCAATTCTGTGGTTTCTTTTCTGTTTTGGTTTAAGGCTCCAGGCATTAGAACAGTTGTTGAATTCCATAAAGCAAACAAAAGGATCACGACAACAAATAGTACAACTACATGTCGTGTCAGCCTTTTCTACTTCCTTAAAGGTAAATCTCCCCTCTCTCTCTCCTTTCTTTCCTCTCCTTTGTTTCTCTCTCTCTTGCTAAAATATAGCACCTGTTGCTTCAAATGTGTCAACTGCTGTGATTTAAACCCAGCCACGCAACCACTCGCTAACTCCCCCATAGTGGGACAGGGGAAAGAATCATAAAAGTGAAAAAACTCATGGGTTGAGATAAAGACAGTTTAATAGGGAAAGCAAAAGCCGCACACACAAGTAAAGCTTTGTACAGTATTTGTATTTGGAGCATATTTAATATGGAATCCAGATAACTGCTAGAGCTTTTACTCATACTCTTATTTTGGACTGAGATTTTTCTTTGTGTCTTTCCATTCTCACTGGTTTTCTTCTTGATATTATTTCCTAAAGTTTATGCTTATATGTTGGTTTATTTTGTTCTACTACAATCTGTCCAGTATTTCTTAAAATAGTAATGTTGATATTGTAATGCTGTGCTGTGATGTACACTTATGCAGGGCTAGATGTCTAACTCTCAAAACAGCAAATAAAAAGAGAGGAATTCCTCAGGTAAAGTGGAAGAAAATAAAATTCCTTCTGCAGGTCTTGAGTTTTTTGCATGACAGAAAAGCACATTCTAATTCATATTCTATTTAATATATTTAATATTTATTTTTAGCATTTGGCTAACTGCAAGGGAAGTTTAGGTTCAGAAGAAGTTAGAAGGTCTGCCCTGGCATTGGTAATGGGTGCCTTGGAAAGCAATAATCCACTCCTAAGATGTGCTGCTGCAGAGTGTTTGGCCAGGTTGGCACAGGTGGTTTCTGACAGTGCCTTCACCGCCGGATTAGCACAAGTCAGTTTTGACAAGTAAGTTCAGAAAAAGCGTGGTTACTAGTTGAGTTTATAAAAGTGTTTGAGAAATCTACCTAGCGACTATGATGATAATTTTTAAAAGATGATTTCCTTCATGAATTTGATGTCACTTGAGAAATAACAGAAAAAAGCACAGCCTGAGTTCTGCATGTAGTTCTTAGTTTTGGTGATCTTGAAGAAGATTGTCTAAGTAACCATGTAGACTTTAAAATAAATTAAATTCTCTGCTGTATCTAAAATCATTTTGGTATTTTCTTCAGATAAGAAATGATATATGAACTTAGAATTTTGGCAATGTAACAGTGTCTAATTAAATGTTTTGCTTATTATATTCCAGAAATTTCATTTGTACATGTGCTTATTGCATAGTAAGAGTCTTGGTGATTAAACTAACAGCTTTCTTTCAATTAATAGGCTAAAATCTGCCAGGGATGTGGTATCAAGAACAGGTCATTCTTTGGCTCTGGGATGTCTGTATAGGTACCTAGGAGGAATAGGTTCTACTCAGCACCTGAATGCATGTGTTGGAATCCTGTATACTTTATCTCAGGACAGTACTTCTCCTGATGTACAGGTACTTGCCACTTATATAAAAATGTTATGTTACAAATTAATTGAATTATATTCTGGGGTATAAGGTTTCTTTTCTTGTAAGAGTAACACTTCACAACCTCTTAGGTATACCTCACAGGTAATGGTTAGAGCAGCAAAGGCAATGTAGAAGATAGCCCCTGCTTGAAATCCACCTTCAACAACTTCCCTAGCAACAAATACGATGATATGTATGAGGTTCTTACTTAATGATCAGCGAGGCTGATAAGGCTAATATATACTGGCTTCAGAAGCAGTATGTGATGTTTTAGAAATTAATTCATTTCACATTCACCTATATCTTGACTTTGACTGGATAGTACCTAAGTTTTTTTGTTTGTGTCAGTTTTTGTCTCTTCTACAATGTTTACATCACATTTTTTGTGATGTAAATAACAGGGATTTGTAGCCTAAATGCTGTAGAACTTGGTGAATATACATCCTTGAATAATGCTAAGTTTTAAAGACTAATTCACATTATTTCTCTGTGGCTAAAACTGTTATCTATCAGAATAGCTTTAAAAGACATCGAGTGTATTTAATGTATTTGTATAAATCTCAGTTAAAGAATTTTTAAATCTTTTTTCACAATATCTTTACACAGAGAAGAACTGTATGTGGACATGAAACAGATGTGGCTATTGGTGCAAAGTAACTGCAACTAAAACAATAGGTTGTTTCAGCAACTCAGTATTTTTTCACAATTCTCTTGTTCTTGCACATGGAACTGTAAGAAACTTTAAAAAGAGTGGAATGTATTTAAGGAATAATAATCACTGTTAAATTAATTTACTACTAAATTCAAATTTTTGTTAATTAACAATGAAAAATTTGAAATAGTTGTTGCATTGCAGAATATACAGTTCCTTGTAAAATATTCAAAATGACTTATTCAACATCAGATTCTTAAGGTTTCTTTCTATAACCTCTCCATTTGTTCCTTTGGAACCTAAAAGTGCAACTTTTATTGCACTTCATTACTGAATTTCACTTGAACTATCAAGTTTTTTAAAAAATCTTACATTTATCACATAAACATTACATGACTTCTCTTATTTTACAGGCATGGGCACTACACTCTCTGTCACTGATAGTAGATTTGGCTGGGCCCTTGTATCATGTGCATGTGGAACCTACCTTATCTCTTGTTCTCATGTTGTTGTTGACTGTACCTCCTGCTTATGCTGAAGTTCACCAAAGCCTTGGTCGCTGTTTAAATACACTTATTACCACGCTGGGCCCTGAGTTGCAAGGTATGTAACATATAAAAGCATCAGCTTGGTTTGGATTAGCAACAGAATTGCTAAACATTGTTTGAATGTGTGATTGCAATTGTAACAAACAAGCAGATGCTAAGATTTTTTTCCTCCTTTTAAGACAGTATTTCACAGGCCATGACTTTATGCAATGAAGATGACATGACTGCTAGTTTTCTAAAAATAGTATGTCTTCTTGTTTGAACTGGTTCTCCAAACCTTGCCTTTGGCTGAAATTTCTTACATAAATTTTTACATTTTACAATTCTTACATTTTTACATCTTGTAATTCTAGCATGAGAACAGAAGATACTCGTATTTCAAGAGTTAGGAGCCAATCTGTGTCTTAGTTATGATGCACACATTTAAAATTTGCATCTAAATCACCTTTTAGATAGCTGGACAGTGAAATTTCCAGAGAGCAATGTGATCATTACTCGTTGATATTAAAGTATAGCAGAGACACAGAAGTCATCCTTCAAGAGGATAAATGTTGGCTGACTTGGGAAAAAACAGGTTGTCATTTTTATTAAAAAAACCCCAAAAACCAAAAAAGTGATGTTTTAAAACCAAAAAAACCAAACCCTACTTTTTTTATTCCAAATATAGGCAGCAGTACAACAGTTTCAGCCTTAAGAACTTCCTGCCTCTTGGGCTGTGCAGCGATGCAGGATAATCCTGATTGCCTTGTTCAGGCTCAAGCCATCTCTTGCCTTCAGCAGCTTCACATGTTTGCTCCTCGGCACGTCAACTTGTCTAACCTTGTAAGCTGCCTATGTGTGAGTATATATTTACTAGTCTATATCCTTGTATTTTAAAACATTTTGCTCAGAAACACTTAAAAAATGCAGATGTTTCTTTAACCAGAGAAACTGATCATTGTGTAGGGGTAAGGTGTTTCATGTCCTTCTACAGGCAAGTATTCTATATTTTTTCTTTTTTTTCTCTCAGTTTATGCTTCCCCTTTACGAGATGAGCACATTCTGTAGAAATCTTGGCCTTCTGAACTGCTTGCAAGCGCATTCTGCTGCTCTTAAGGCCAGTTGTCTGGCAGGATATACCATTCATTACAAATTTCTGATGGATTTTTACCAGCTATTTTATGTTGACCATTTTTTTCCTTTTGCTGCTTTTTCTGCCTTGGGTGAAGGATTGATTAAAAATATTTGTGTGTACCGATTACTGAGAATTGTTTGGTTTCGTTTTGTTCTTTCATGATGCTGAAAAATTATAGATTTCTCTGTTTTGTGATTTCTGTAGCACTAGTGCTTCAATGTACTGACATCTTGGCAGTCAGTATAAATATTTCTGACAGTTACATAAATAATAGTCAAACCAGGTCTTTGGAAAAAATAAACAAAACTCTTTTTCAGTCCCATTTGACACAGAGGTTGGAGAGTTTATTTGCTGTGGGGGTTTTTTGTTTGTTTCTTTTTCTTTTCACTCAATATCTCTCTGTCTTTGAAAAGTTTTTGTTCTGAAGCACGTAAAAAAATAAAGGCAAAAATAATTTTCTGGTAGTTATTAGCCCTGGTGTTTTTTGTGGGCTAGGTAGAAACAAAAACCCACAGAGACAGTAAAGTATGGTGGGGTTTTGTTTTAATCTTGTCTATACTAACACAGTTCTTATTCACATCTTCTACTGGGTAGCTCTTGTGTATCGATACTGACTATATGTTAATTTTGGATAAAGTTTAGATTCCTCTAGTTTTCTTTATTCAGTTTGACTAGCAACAAGATTGTGGGAGGTAGGAAAAATTGAAGGTCTTTCAGCCCCACTTTGTGATAGGCATGAATATGCTAATTGCAGAAGAACTGGAACTAATCTGAAGTGTTCTTTGTTTTAACATACACTAAGAATTATTTTCTCTTCTCTGGGTTAAAATCAGTTTTTCTTACATTGATAAAATCACAGCAAACCATGTAAGCCACTCTCTTGCTCAGAGGATGTGTTAGCATTTGGGATAATTTCTAAGTCTGTGTGCAGTCTGCTTCTGTGTCTCTAGCTAATATCAACTATCTAACTAATAAAGAGGACATCATGATAAAGTTGTCTATACAATATTACTGATTTTTATTGTTTTTACAAGTGGTCTGAAAGTACTTCATACAGTACTTTATGAATTTCATAATGTTAAATTACTCAATTAAGAGAAAACATGGTTCATAGCTTGACTGTGTGTGTTCATTCATCTGTACACGTGTGTGTTCCTCTCTAACCCAGAAATGATTCTGGGCTTCACAGGGTAGGAATCCAAAGAAATCACTGGCCTTACTTTTCTCATTCCCATGAACTTGTTATACAACTAGGGACAATTTTGCTGACACTGACAATTCAGTAAATGCCACTACGTCTCTGAAGAGTATCATAAACAAGGTTTGAGTGTGTACTTTTCAGGTCTGTGAGAAGATAATTGCACAATCAGAATTCTACATTTGTAGAACACTCCATCCATCCATGTAGTTTCCACCCACTAAACCACCATCTCACTAGGGAAGCAGGATAAATTATTGGATCTGAAATCTGCTCTTGACTCTGCTGTTTGCTCAGAAGGTGACCCTCAGCTAATTATTCTTCATGAGTTTAAATGTCTGCAAGCTGGAGAACGAAGTGTCACTGTCCTCCTTTGCAATACATTTTGAAGTAGCATATAAAAACTAGGCACTAGATAGTGTGAATATTCACCACTCTACTCCTTATTTGGGGCAGAAAAACAGGAGAGGCAAAGAATCTGTGGTCAGATGAGCGATCTTTTACCCCTCTGTCAAGGAATTCTCACTCAATTTGAAAACAAATGTGCAAAGAATTATTTTTTTTTTCTAGTTTTAGTAGCATTTAGTAGCATAACCGTCTTCATCCTATTTCCCCAAGGATTTTGGAAAATGTCTGTGCTGTCAAACTTGCCTTTTTAAAATTTTCATTCTCCCCACCCCCCTCCCCCTGCTTCCCTCTTCTCTCACCCTCCTCTCTTACTTTCCTCTCCTCTCTCATATCCCCTCCTCTTCTCTCCCCTCTCTCTCCCTCTGTCTCTTCCCCCATCCTCCTCCCCTCCCTCTCTGCCTCTCATTAGGCATGCTAACAATTTCTGTGAGCAGCTGCAAGCTGCCTCCTCCACCTATCTTCCCAGCCCTTAGAGGATGAGATGGTTCAGGTCTCCAAAGTATTTGGACAGTTCAGGTTGTGACTTTGCTAGCACTAGTAAAACATGACTTAGGCAATGGATACATTGCTTCACTGGCTTGGTTTTTTGTGTTACTTTTTTTATAATTGTGTACATGTGCCTGTCGTTATCTAGCTTCCCATCTTTGGTTTCTTTCTGAAAGTGTTCAATGTTGGTCAATTGGATCTTTCATGGAGTGTCTAACAGTAATGCTTATCCTGCTGTTTGATCTCTTGGCTCCAGCAGAACAGAAATTGCATGCTTTTAATGTCTAAAATTATCTCTGAAACTAACTTAGTTGAGCACAGATTGCTAAAGAGCTTATCAATGTAAGCTTATGATGTAGTATTCCTCAACATAGTGAATGTCAGTTTTCAGCTCTAAGATACTAAAGATATTTTGAAACACAATAAGTATACATTGTCAATAACTATGCTGTACTGCTGTCTTGGTACTGTTTAAGTACTAATTTTAGAGGCAACTGGATTGCAATTTAAGTGTGTTCAACTTATTAAATATAAGATAAACGAAGTAAGCAAATGAGGGTTTTGGTATATTTGAGGTAAGATTCTGAATTTTAATATATGCTGAATTTACATATAACAGTCTCCATGTGTGGTTGATATCACTGTGATATCTATATTTTGGTTTTGTCATGACTGGTTTGTCGTTTGTTTTTTGTGCAGGAAATCTTGTTGGATAATTCTGTGTTGGTAGGTCCCTGTGCCTTGTTAATCCTAAATTTTGCAGTTTGCAGTGGTGTTTTTATTTCATCTTTTATCTTTCCTTTTAACCAGTTTAATGTAATTTCTTTTAGCATGTCAAGTGACATTTTATTGTCATCCTAACCAGATCCTTCCTAACTTTCTGTAGATGGCAGGCATATATTTCATTTATGTGCTTAGTGAGGAATAATTTTGTGTTTAATGTGTTAAGCAGAGAAAGGGGTCTGTTTGTTTAAGTTTTAATGTGATGCTTGCATTTTGTGTCTGTCATTTAGTCCTGTCCCCTGCTTAGAATGTGGAAGAATGAGAGAGATGAAAAATGTGCATCTTGTGTTACTTGGTAGCCTGAATTGGATCCTCTGTTTTTTCCCCTATTGCAAATGAGCACGGAATTTATGCATGTCCAACTTAAAGTAGAATGTGTAGCCTGCTTGCATAAGTGTTGCATTAAAAGCCTCACTTGTTTTAAAGTTTCAATTAAAGTATCTTACAGACATACTTGTTGAGTCAGAGTTCTTGTAAAAGGATTATGCGGAGTGTATCTTTTTACATATTAAATCTGTAAATCTGAGTATTGTAGATTCACGTGCATGCATAGAAATTCTGAAGACGAAGCTTAGTTTTGTTAATCTAACAAAGCTGAAATTTTGTATTGCTTACTCTTTTTGTCCTTGTTGTTTTTTTAAAATATATGTTAAGTAATATATATTAGTCATTTCGACTAACATATATTGGCCTGTTGCTGACAAATGAGGAGCATAGTCTTATGTCCAGGTTTTCCTGCAGCAGACACTCAGCTCTGTTTTAAGGATGGTAATAGCTAAGGGCACACAATTACTTAGTTGTAGAGAAGAATTTTTTTTTTATGATAAACTACACTTAATTTAAAAGAAGCTGCATAAATATTGGTGTAGCCATCTTGCCTGACCACACAGCTAATTTATCATATCTTTGGGATTCCCTTCAGATTTTCTTAAAATTGAAAGCAAGCAAATAAAAATCAGAAAGCTCTGCTCTAACAAAAAAACCTTGAGGCTATGTCTTGGGTTTTTTACATGGTTTTCCTTGTTCCAGTTATAATAAATCTGTAATTGTGTTTTCCAGTGTAAAAAACACTCACTGGCCTGATAGTTGTAAAATATGGTGATGCTATGAACCTTTTTGCTAGAAAAGTACATTCACCAGTAACTCTCACCCTTTCTCTCACCTTCTCTAAAACATAATTTAATGTAAATTGAGTATGTGATATTTTTTTGCAATGAAACTGCAGCAGTGTTCCCTTTGCCCTTTCTTTTAAACTTCCTTTCATGCATGGATTTCAGATTTACTAAAACCTGATTGACTATCTCACCCTTGGTTACATTGGCATTTCTCTCGTTACATCTGAGGATGATTTGAGTAATTTTCTCTTGTACTGTTTTCAAGCCCATTGTACATATATATACATATACATACATATATATATATATATCCTGTAGTCAAAAAACAGAGTTAATTGTTCACTGAGACCACGATTCACCTGTCATTGAAGTTAATGGGAGTCTTTCTACCAATATTGGTTGGGAGTTGGATTCAGCCCCAAAGCAGTATTATAAGTTGCCTTTGGAGAGAAAATGCTAAAAGCACTGATATGTTAAAATTGATTACAGATGTTGCAAAACCTTTCATTTGGGGGTCGGACAAAAAAAAAAGCTGAGCAAAAAAAGTATCAATTACATGTTTACTGATGTAACAGATTTGCCATAACTGCAGTTGTTCAGAAAATACCAGCCTTTCTGAGGTATTGCTGTAGAGGTTTGTTAGCCATCTTACTGTATCTTCTTGCATGTTTCAGATGAATCTCTGTAGCTCATACCTATTACTGAGACGTGCAGTGGTATCTTGCTTACGTCAGCTTGTGCAAAGAGAAGCTGCTGAAGTATCAGAATATGCTGTTGCATCAGTAAAAGAGAGCAGAGAAGATTTTACTCCAGGTAATGCATTGAAGTTTCGAGATCAAAACATTGACACATTGACAATGAATTTTGAACTCAGTCTGCTATGGGTATGAAAACTTTGCTACACTCTTGAAATCTTGAACTCAAAATGGTTTTCTATCTCAGTTCTCTTTATAGTACCAAATTATGATAAAATGAAGAAAATGAGAAAATGCAAGTGGAATTCCAGAGAAAGCTAAGCCTGTCTAGCCTGTAGCTGTTGTAATAACTTCTTGCTAAAAGACCTGAGACTGATCACTAGTTCATCCTCATGGCCTTTCTATGAGGAGATGGTGGTAATAAATGATTTCACTTCAGATTTCAATTCAAGCTCATTTGGAAATTTTCCAAAAATATAGACTTGTAGCCATTTTGTAAAACTGCTGATATGTAAAATTCATAATATTGAGCAAATAAAAATTGTTCATAGTAATTTAACAAATTACTTCTATATGTCTGTCCAGTTTTGTGCTTCGTTGAAGATTAGTTTTAACTTCCCTTTCAAGTTAAAACATTGTTTTAGAATTACCTTATGAAGTAAGATAAGTGAAATAGCAGTCAAAATGAAAATGAAGTTAGTGTGAAATATCATATGGCCAAAGGTAATTTTTTTCAGGAGCTCAGATGCTATAGTGATGATAATGCTGTGGAATTCAGAGTAGGATTTTTCTTTTTCCTGGGATAACTTTCTTCCTGTTTTTACTATGTTTCTGTAAAAACTCAAAGTTTGTTTTGTATTCAGATACAGTATTAAAGCAGCTAATACAACTGTTTCGAAAATATTTCAGGGCTGGTAGGTATTTATTCAAAAGATACCCCATGTGCAACATGCGGTGGGGTTTCTGTTGTCATTACTGCAGTTTTGTGATGTACAGCATTCAACTCACACTTTGTTCTTAGCAGATGTGAACATCAGAGAAATAGGCCTGGAGGGGGCATTGCTGGGCTTGCTGGACAAAGAATTGGATCAAAGATTGTGCCAAGATATCAAAGAGACTCTGACTCATATGCTTACTTCAATGGCAGTTGAAAAGCTCTCTTTTTGGCTGAAGCTTTGTAAAGACGTTCTTGCTGCCTCTGCTGGTAAGCACTAATACACTGTAGTTGAGAACACAATCAAAATAAAGTCTGCAGAAGTACACTGTGTCACTAAGGAAAAGTATTCATGTTTCTTGAATGTTTGGCATTTATGAAGTGTATCATCATCGTTCATATTGAAAGATTGGACCGTTTGACTTAGTTCCTTCAGAGGAATGAATATGCCTTTCTCCCTTCTAATTGCCTTTTCCCTGTTGAACAACTTTTTGCCAACATCTTAGCATGTTGCCTGTTCGTATTCTTGTTGATTTATAGTCCTAATGTTAACTTATTTCCATATTAGAAATGGAAATGTGGAGTACGTTCGAGATCATGAGTCCTTTGCAATTACCTACAAGAAAAACATTCAGATGGGCTCTTCTATTACTAATAGGAATGATTCAAACCTACTATATCATGATGAAACTCTTGAGCGGACAAAATTAATTACTGTGCTAAATATTGGGGGAGGGGGAGGGGAGAAAGGAAATTCTTTTACCTGCAGCACAGGAGGAAAACAAGGATTTAGATTTTTTGATTTGGAACATTACTAGCTACTAATGTGTCACTCTTCTTTTAAAAGATTCTTTCACTGCAGTTCTTAGTTTACTTTCATGGTATTGATCTTGTCTTCCAGCAACTAATATCAACCAAATGTAGGCAGTTTTGTCATATTTTAATTCTAGCATTTACTTTAAGACACCGAGGTTGAAGGGAGTCACAGTGAATTTGAGGCTAGAGATAGACTTTGAAGAGATTTCCATGTGAGTCTTTCTGTAGTTTTCAGTTACAGTAAGAAAGAATATTATATTTTGGGTTTTCTCTCCTGTGTCTTAAATACAGATTTCAATACAGTAGCTTCAGTAGATACCACTCAAGAAGAGGAAACTGCCAAAGTGGATGATGCATCTGTTTTAACATCTGACAGCGATGACAGGTTCCATCCTTTCCGGAATCCACGATGGTCTACCAGAGTTTTTGCTGCAGAGTGTGTTTGTAAAATTATAAGCCAGTGTGAAAATGCATGCAGTGCACATTTTGACATAACTTTGGCTCAGGAAAGAAAACAACGTGATTCAAGAGGTATGTGTTACACGCTGAAAGAATTCAATAGAATGCAAAGTATGCTTAAAATAAATATTAGCTCTTTGCATCTTAGTGAAGTTTGTTATAAATTTGTTTTTTGTAATCAGTGAAGCCTTTAATTATTCTGATTAGAAGCCTGTATTTATTAAGATGTAGAGCAGTTTTTGTTTGCTAAAATATTGGCATCTTACTGCACCATTTTCACTCACTTTCCTGGTTATAGTACCATGGCATATGCATGGGAAGCCATTGTTTCTGCATAAGCACTGGCAGTCAGAAGTGATAGCTGACACCAGCCTATAACATCACAGTATCTGGGAGTAGCTGAGAGTATGACTTTTTAAAAGCATCACTTTTTTTCCCCTATAATTTGCATAATTACTGGTATAAACACTGCCATTTTTTGGTACCTCTCTATGTTTATCTGGAGGTGTTTTCCTCAACACTCTTTTTTAGAAAATCTGCCTTATACATAAGATATATGCTTTATTCTAAGTACCTTTTTTTTACATATAAATGGAAAGCAACCTAGATCAGCTAACATAAGATATCCAAGTAAGACTGTTGTATGTGTAAGCTGCCTAAAGTGATATGTTAAGGTAAAATGTAAAATATTAATTTTGAAAATGTTGGAATCGGTCTTATAAAACACATTACGTCTAAATCTAAATTTAATAAAACTATTTTATTTCTTTTTTCAGATGACTTTTTGGTATTGCATTTAGCTGACTTAGTTCGTATGGCTTTTATGGCTGCCACAGATCATAGTGATCAACTTCGTCTTTCTGGGCTTCAAACATTGCAAATTGTTGTTCGGAAGTTTGCAGCTATTCCAGAACCAGAGTTTCCAGGTCATGTAATTCTGGAGCAATATCAAGCCAATGTAAGCACCATTACTAATAACTTAGAAAAGTTTAAAGTTACAATCAATCACTAAAAGAAACTTGCTTTTGCAGTGCATAAGAGTTAGATTTCAGTGAGTTTGTTACTGAAAGTATTGTTAACTTCTTTGGCCTTAACATCCTTAGAAATTGTCTTTTCGGTTGGCATATAATGTCTAAGCTCCAAAGTTTCTCAAGTTTTGGCATTTTCCTCTCTTGAATACAGCAAAACCAAAAAAGATAATTGGTAGGGGTTTTTTGGAAAACATTGGTTTCAAAGTGTGGAAGTATTGCAAAAAATGTTAGGAACAACTGTAATTTTAAATTCTTCTCAGAAGTAAGTAACCTTTGCACACCAGTGATCACACTTGGAGATCTTGGCCAATAAATAAGCTAGAGGATGGATGATACTCAAAGCATGGATGATACTCAAAAGGTCCATTTCAGTTAAGCGTTGGCTGAGACCTAGAGAAAAGATGTCCTAATCATTTTGCATTCCAGACTGCACTTGTGTTAAATACGGCAGACAGCTGTGTTAAGCCTCATCTGGCTCCCATTCTTCAATTTCTAGCAGGGATTGAATAGGTCAAATCACTTTCTCTCATAGGAATGGAGAGATCCTGACACTGAAGACATCCTAACCTACTTTAATCTCACTTTTGCCATTAGAATTCTATTTTACTGGCGCTTCTTTGTGGGAAAGAAGTGCCTTGGTCTACTCTGGAACTACCAAGGGGAAAAAATATGCTATCTGTCCTTGCTGTCTGAAAGCAGGTCATAAGTAGAGCTAATAATTTTCCTTTTAACCTTCAGGACCCTTAAAGTGTTTCTGCTAATACTATGTATAGATCTGATCAGCTGTTCCATGGTAGTTTAAGAGATGTGAAACAGTTAAATATCAAGTCTTTATCTTCTAATTTTTTTTTTCTGTAACAATATCATAATAGTCCAGAAAAAGATGGATATAGATTTTCTGTACTTGAGTAATAACATCCTGAAATCTTGTTCAGAAGTTCCTTAAATGAAGTCTGAGCTTTAGTGGGTCTTGAAAAACTGTCATTAATTGCCATTAACAACAAATCCTTTTCACTTATTTTCACAAACGTGTATTTGTAGTGTTTGTACTACACTTTCATTCCAAAAAGCATCAGACTTAAGTCTGAGTTTTCAAATGCAGGCTAAAGCAGCAAGGGAATTTTTTATTGGACTTTACTGAAATGGCTTTCAACAGTGAGAGTAGCTAAAATCTCTGCAACCTGGTACCTATATGTCTGTGTGTTCTTTATTAGGCAAATAGGGTTTGTGCTCTCCCTTTTTTAAACTTTCCAAAGTTGACCCACTTCAGCTGTTTGTTCCCTTAAATCTGTGTTCTTTCTAAGTAAGGAAATGTCACTCATTAGGCATCTTGCTACTCATCAAGCCAAGCGTTCAGGAAGGAAAAGGTTTCTGGTTCACTTTTAGACGGTGCAAAAAATAGAATCAACTTTGAAGACCCCTCTCAGAGACAGACGTGTCTTCAGTGTAAGCAAAACAATAAAAGTATGACTGCAGCTGTTTCTCTGCTCTTTAGCTTCACTGAAACAGTCTGTGAAAAAAGGAAATTTATAAAGGAAAATTATAACAAAGTCTAATTATGAAAAGTAAATATTTAGTTAATTGTTCACTACGTACTGAATGTTGTGTAACTTCTCTTTAGGTTGGAGCAGCACTTAGGCCTGCCTTTGCTCCTGAAACTCCTCCTGATGTCACAGCAAAAGCATGTCAGGCAAGTGTTGAAAGTCAGAAGTTTTAGGTAATAGACCCTCTGAAATATTTTTTTTTTTGCTTGATACGCAACACAATAAAAAGAAAATAAATCATCTGGCCTCAAATCCTCAATGCACACCAAATAATGTTACCTCTATATTGTGACAACTCAAAGATTTTTTGCAGTTTAAAGTCTTTTGAGAAACTTTGTAGCAGTTGATACTTGGTCGTTATTTGTGACACCCAACTAATGTTTTTGGCTTTCATTACTTAAGTATACTAAACTGTAGTGTCACTTAACATTTATTATTTTCTGAGAGTAAATGTATCTTGGTAGAAATTAAATCTGGTTTTCATAATTTTACAGACAAAAAAAAAAGTCTCCAGTGGTGTTTTTTTCTTGTTCCTCATTGTTTCTGTTTCACAACACTAGGTATGCAGTGCCTGGATAGCAAGTGGTGTAGTCAGTGATCTTAATGACCTTCGAAGGGTTCACCAGTTGCTTGTGTCCTCTTTGGTCAAAGTGCAGGCTGGAAAAGAAGCACAAAATCAACAATATAATGAAAGCACCTCAACTATGGAGATACTGGCTGTGCTTAAGGCTTGGGCAGAGGTTAGTATAGCAGCTCTGTAATGTTAGTCTTGATATCTGGTAGGTGAGTTGGAACCTTTCAGACAGAATTTTTGAGAAATTTCTTACAAGCTTCATTAAATAGAAAGTGCTGGCCCTTTGCTTTGCTACCTCTAAACAGTACATGAACTTTGTAAACTTGACAAAAGCACTGCTCCTTAAGCCATCGGTATTATACCTTACATTAAGAATAATGTCTCATACTTAAAAATATGAATTTCTTAAGATATTCTGATAGTTCAACATTCATTTAAAATTGCATGTTATAAATGGCTATGGTGATGGTCCACTGAATGTACCATTTTAAATAGATGTCATTTTTCTCATTATCTATTGGCATTTAATTTCTTAGTAATAGTTCTTGTAAGTTAATATTGTCGGTTCAGTACTGCATTGGTTAACTTAAAAGTCAGCTCACATGAATGCCTGTTTTAATACATGTAAATGGAAGGTTAAATATTTAAAAGTCAAGAAGGTGAACAATGTACATAATCTCTAAAAGATGTTTAGAAAGGAGTGATAAGGACCTTGGATGCTGAGGCTTGATAACCAGCTAAATATGAACATGTTATGTAGGTACATGATATTTCTATGTGTAGTCAAGAAGCTGTTTTGGAGGAGAAAGTAGTCAATAGATAGCTTTTATGTGAACATTTGTAGAAAAACACCTCTGGTGTCCATACTTGAGAAAGGATATTGGCAAAATAGGAAAACCATTGGAGAAAATCTAGCGAGTGGGAATAAAAATCTTGGAAATGTGCTTACATTGAGAGATTTAAGTAGATTAGTCTATTTAATCTATTCAGGAAGAGATAAAGTACTGAGATCAGCTTAAAATTATTAAATTAAGAAAATGTTTTTAATAGCATGTAACAACCTATCACTGGTCAGAAGCCTGTGAGGCTCAATTGTCAGAAGTGAGAATCTGCAGATTGTTCCAGCCTATAATTAACATCACTAGAATTCTTGAAAGCAAAATTCATATAGCTTTCCATAAGCTTTTGTGACCTGTAATTTACAAATATTTCACTTAAGCCCTAGGCAGTTTCTTCTCACTTAGAATCTTACCTGTTTCCAAAGCTAACTTGCGATTCATTGAATCTAAATGTCTCCTTTATAGTGGAGAAGAGCGTCCCTCCAGGGGCATTTTGGAGAGAGTAAAGATGGCTGTTGGTCTGAAACATTCTCAGTTCTGTCTTTTTCATAGCTAGAAAGGCATCTAGGGAAATTAATATTAAATTAACCTGTTGATGGTAACACCCAAGAGTTTGCAAAGTATTGTTTTGCCGATTGACGGGAGAGAGAGAGAACACAGACACCAACAAAGGGAATGGTCTTACTATACTAGCAAAATTAAGGCAACACAAAAACAAAATAATGCATTTAATATGGCAATAAGCTTAGCATGTGCACCATTTTGGCAACAAACAAACTAAGCAAAGTAATGCATCTAATAATTACTGTACAAGCAAAGAGTAGTGATGAAGAAAGACACATCCCCAGTTACCCCACTAATAAATTACCGTCATCCAGACCATTTCATTTGCTGGGGAGCCCTGAGTCACAGCGAAGGGTCGGAGAACCACTACGGGTAACTGGGAAATCCTATGCAGTGTGTCCACTCGTGGGTGAGTTCTCCGTCTTCGCTGTGAAGGGATCCAGCTTTTGCAGGCTGGATATGAATGACTTGCATATTTTGTCATGCAGAAACACCTGGTGACAGTCTTCTCGACCACCTGAGACCAGGGCTTGTCCAGAGCCCAGGTCTAGTTTGGGCGAGGTTCCAATAGGTCTCTAAAGCATCTTAGAGGCAGTCACAAGGGCATACTACAATTTCTTAAGCATCCGGTTTAACAGACAAGATTTAGCAAAAGATGTCTCAAATATGTGGTTTGACAAAATAATGCTTAGCATAAGCAGTTTAGCTAATCCATGTATAAAGTTCATACTTAGCACAAGCAATCTAACTGATCTGTGTATAAGGTTTGCCCATTTTCCTATATCAAGTAGGGACAATACAGGATTCATCTGTAAGTCAATTTTGGCCTGTCTCAGGCCCTGGCACTTCAAGTGTGCAGGACTGTACTCTTCATTCTTTACTGCTAACACAGAGTAATAAATAATTTTGAGAAGTCAGTTGCAAGTGCAATATGTCATTTCGGTTAAAAGAAGTTTTAGGAATGGTTTGACTATTGTTTCTGGATCATGATTATAGGTATGTTATTTGATAAGTTCTTCAGTGTTGTAGCCATAGCTGTAACAGGGTTTGATGGTTGAAACCAGAAGCTGGACAAGTAAAATATTATTTTTTAAGAGCAGGGAAGTCAACTGCAGGTGTGTTTAGGAATTTTAGTAGTTTTTCCTTTTTTGGGGACACTTGCATTATGATTAGCTGGGGAATTGATTCAGAAGGTTTAGAAAATAAGTGCTTGTTCACCTCTGCCTGCTGGACTTAAAGCAGGAATAGATTCTAGGAAACCTCATGTCCATTCAGCGGGCAGTCGTGTTAGTGATCACAGTAGTTTTTTCCAAATGCCAACGCTTGTCAATATCTATATATCAACAGGTTTACATAGTTGCAGTTCAAAAGCAGAAAAATCAAACTGATGCACACAATCACTGTTTAAAAATTGCAAACTCTGCAGAAGAAAGCTACAGAGATGTAACATTTTCAGCCAGTGGACTTCTGGACTTGGTACAGGCAGATCTTGGAACACTAAGCAAGCTCTGGCTTGCTGCACTTCAGGATTTTGCTCTCTTAACTTTGCCTTCAGAATATGCATCACAACTACCTGCTGAAGGTAAAAAAGCAAATCAGTTGTGTTTTCATAAGCCACTTGTCAGCATACTGACTTGTAAGTAAGATTAAATTTTACTTAAGCATGCTTATGTGCTATCTAAAGATCAGGAGTGCTTTTGAGAACAGAGGTTTCACTGATGTGAAAAGTAGTTTTTGGTATTCTTGTTTGTTGGGTTATTTTATGGTGGAAAAAAGAAGTAGGTGATTTATTGGATTTTTTCCAAATAAATATAAATTAGGTTCCCTCATTAGCCTGAATTTTAACATTGAACATTAAAAGAAAAAGTTATACATAAAATACATGATAAACATAATTTAATTTTTTTCCGTAGTTTCACAATACATTATAAACATAATTTCAATAAAAAGAAGAATCCTCTTTTAAGAATGAGAAAATATGATAGTTGAAAATAAATTACATCCTTAAAACTAACTTCTTTTCTTGTAGGTGGTACATTTTATACAGCAGAGACGATTGAAAATGCCAGACCTCATTACTACAACTCCTGGGCACTGATACTTTATGCTACAGCATTATGGCTGACTAGCACAGGTTTCGTTGTCGTTGATCCAGATGAAGGAGTTACAAATCTCTCTCGACCTGTCACCCCAACTACCATGTGTCAAGATTCTTCTACCAGACCCTTGGTGAAGTCACCTGAGGATGTGAATACTGACAGATTTCATCTTATCTTGGGTTAGTGAGTGTCTATATGCTGTATCTCAAAATGTAATTCTTACCAGATAAAACTGCTAGCAAATATTTTCACATTATACTGCATCATTGAATATCCTGTCTCTTGGAAAAATATACAATCAGAAGAATTTTAAGTCTTAGTGAGAAAATTGTAAAGTGTTTTCCAAATGTGGTACAAAACCCACTCATTGTTAGCTAAACAAGCCCTAAACAAGTGTTTATTGCTCTGCCCATAAACATGCAAGTTCAAGGGTGAATTTTACCGTGATTGTACCACTGTAATTACAGAGTGTACGGATTAACATTACTGAAGTACAGTTTTACATCACAGAATAGTGTGTAGGTTGGAAGGGATTTGCGGAGGTCATCTTGCTGACCTTCTGCTCAAGCTGTTCACCTAAAGCCAGTTGCTCAGGACCGTGTCCAGACAGCTTTTGTATATCTTTGTGGATAGAGATTCAACCTCTCTGTGTAACCTGTGCCAGTGCTTAGTCACCAAAACAGTAAAAAATGTTTCCTTACATTCACATAAAGCTCTCTTAAGACTCCGCTACTGCAGAAGCTAATGAGGTAGTTGAATTCAGTTCCAGTTCTCCAAATTTATACAATTAGACATTTGTGATTATATTTTTTTCTTTGATCTCTCTTTTGTATCCTTCTTTTGTAATCCCTTTTCGGAATGGGTTTGTGTGACCCAGTTGCATATGTCTTCTTTTGAATCCCAGTTTTTCTACAGAGAGCCAGATTCCTTTGGAACTCCATTGCTCCCTCAGTTAAAAGTGGGACCTCTGATACAAAAGCTGCCCGTTTTCCCTGCTTCCTCTACTACTTAGTGCTTCAAATTTCACCTACTTTAACATGAACATCTGGCTTGTTTGTTCTACTTTTGAACATATTCCAGTTGTTCCTTTTCACTCCTACAGAGAAACTGAAAGAACTTTAAAACTCGAGCATTTTCTGTTGCACAGCTGTTCTTCAGTGTCCGTTGATCCATTCCCCAAGTCATCACGCATTTTGGAATTACAGCTGTACAACTGGGATGAGAATATGGATTGCAGTTTATATGAAGCTTGTCTCCAAAGTCTTGAGGAGTCCTGAAAGCTGAGGAAAAAAGTAGTTTTATCTTCTCTAGGATTTGCAAGCTTAGGGTTCATGTAATTTACTTAGTGCTAGTGATCTAGTTGTGGTAGTTGCATTTTTGTAAAACGGGAAGATAAAGCCTCAGCCTTTGAGTTTATGCACTATTATTACTTTTGCCATTATTTCTTTCTATTACATAAATCAGAGCAATGAGGCAAATATTCTGCTATATTCTCATTATTAATGTTGTCTGTTCATTGGACCTATAGTTTAGTGTTTTTCTCAGATATTGCTGGGGTTTTATTTCTTTATGTTAGTAACCAGTTATAGTTGTGTCTTATATTGTTTAGAAGCTGAAATTCTTTGTTTTGATGGAAATAGAGTTCTTGCCCCAAGATATTAGCAATAGGAGATGAATTCACAATATAAAATGCTATTTCTATGGCTGCTCAACCTACTGTGAGGTTACTTAGTAATGGACAAAATTATTCCTTAAAATTTTGAGCACATATGGGTTTTTTCTTCTGATGCTTACAGGAATTAGTGTGGAATTCCTCTGCTCTCCTCGGTCGGATGCAGCAATGGAGAATATTATTGCCTGCTTGCATGCCCTACAGGCACTCTTTGATGTTCCATGGCCAAGGTCTAAAATAGGTGGTGATCAGGTAATGAATTAATGATCTAATGTCCCCCAGAATTAAGGCATAATTTTAGTTTAAACAGTATCTCTACACTCTACTGTATTTCAGGCATCTTGAACATATAAGTAGTAGGTAAATTATATGCTTTACCAAAATCCAAAGCTGTAGAGGGAGGAGAGAAAAGGAGCACATCATGGAATCTGTAAGAAGACAGGTGAGAGGCAGGGAACTTGAGGACATTTTGTCAGGGAGAGGTAATTACATGAGTAGGATGAGAACTGGGTAAAGACAGAATTCTGGGAAAGAGTTCTCAAGGCACAGTTGAATTAATTCTGTTGTAAAAATCAAAGACATGCCCAAATTCTGCTGATTGTTGACGATCTCTCCAAGGAAATGCATATAGTGTAGGAGGAATACAATATAGTATCCCCCCCTTCAAGAGTGAAGATGATGTAAGATAAAGATTACTTGAGGGGGGGTGGGTTTAGTAATTTTAAGTGCCCTGTCTCTTAAATGGCTGTTTACTATTTTCTTGGGAGAACTGATCAGGACTGCTGCTACCAGGAGCTACGAGCTGGATGTTGAAGAAAATGACAACTGCTATGATTGTACAAATTACATTGTGTTCCTTAGGGAGATTAATCAGAATAATACTGTTGGCTTTAACAAGTATTAACAAGTTCCTAAAACTTCTGCATTAAAATTAAGATATATTAAATGTTTTTCTTGTTGTAGGAGTTAGGTGTGGAGCTGCTGAATGTTTTGCATCGACTGATACTGACCAGAGAATCACCTGATATTCAGCTTGCTGCCCTTGAAGTGGTTCGCTTGATTCTTTTTGCAGCTCAGGAACATGTGAAGGAAAAGCGGAGAAGTGCAGAAGGTACAGTAATGTGTGAGATGTTTAAATACCTATTATCAGGATTAAAGCAATTCTTTCTTGGAAAACTGGATTCCAAGATGCATCTTAATTGAAGTGTTTCACAGTTGGTTACTTATTCTGATTTATTTAAGTCAGTCCCAGTGCCTGACATAAGAAATTGGAGTGGTATGATAGCAGGTGGTTTGGGTGTTGAACAGAGGAAGTGAGGTGGAAAACTGGAGAAAGTGCAGTTGGGATAGTCTTGTGTGGTCTCAGGGAGGGAGGAGTTTTAATGAAAAGCTGCAACAGTTGGAGGGAGGAGTTTTAATGAAAAGCTGCAATCAGTTGCAACAGAGCAATGGAGAGACTCCACACAGCTGTTAAAAGCTAGATTCCAATAGTTACTCTGATTGTAACTTCCTAATGTTCACTTTCTAAAAGGAAAAGACTGGGAGAAGAAGAAAAGCACTTGTATCAGGTGACTTCATATTGGTTTGGTGCCTCAGGATGTTGTATATCTACTGCACACCCTTTTGCCTTTTGACAATCACTGTGTAGTTTGCTTATTCAGAAGGATGTATGATTGCCAGTAGAACTTTGAATACATACTCATGCATATATATATATATACATCAAGATTATGATTTGGTGATGAAACAGTCTTAAGAAGTAAACTTTCTGGAAACAAGGCACAGCCTGCAGACTTCTGCCATATTTCTTCTTCTTCTTTTAGTTGATGATGGTGCTGCAGAAAAGGAAACGTTACCAGAATTTGGAGAAGGCAAAGACACAGGAGGACTGGTGCCTGGGAAATCATTAGTCTTTGCAACACTGGAGTTGTGTGTTTGTATTCTTGTCAGACAGCTTCCCCAGCTCAACCCTAAATTAACTTGTAGCCCTGCAGTTCAACCTGGAAAACATCTGTTACTCTCAGAAGATGGAAGTAGACTGGTAGCAGCAGCATTAGTTATTCTCTCTGATGTTCCTGCAATCTGTTCTCCTGAAGGTATGCTGTTTCACCACAAGAAAAGATTAATGAAAGAATAGTGGGGTCTTCTCTCCCTTTGTTATTACCTAATTTTCTTAGCTGGATAAATCTGGCAGCAAGTTTTATTGATTTGCTTGTGACAATTTCCTTTTCTAATTATTTTTTGACTGTCAGATTACAAAACTGAAGCAATTAAATGAGTAGTTTTTCTTTTCCTCCCACAGGTAGCAGTGCAATTAATAGATTCGTTTTGTACAGGGAAGTATACAACAGCTACGTGATTATATTCTACTTGAATTGTCTATTCTGGAATTTATAATGGAGACATAAATTAAATTTGAAAGGGAAATGTGTCATGTTACCTTTCACTAAAAGCCATCATTGGAACATTGAGAAACCACTGTAAGGAGTTACGGTTGAATTCTCAGATTAGTTGACTTTCACCCAGTGAAAGTGGAGTGATTCATTCTGAATTCACTCCAAACTTTAAGATGGTTCCCCACCACCAACCTCCAATATCATATTCATACATATGATCTTCCAGTGCTGTTACAGCCACACATATAAACCATTTCTGCCCTACTCTTCTATTCCCACCTCAGGTATCTGTGTACACCTTATGCAAATCTTTGGTATTTACCAGCTCTGAAAATGTCTTCTTTTCTCTTAATTTTGTTCTCTGCTAAAAGATTCTTCTTTGGGGAATATCATTCTCCAAATGGCACTCTTGCTATCACTGTAAGGTGATGATATGCTTTCTTTTTTCCCTCTGCAGTCCATTATTTATTAGTTCAAAGCAAATGGAAATAAACATAGCATCACTTAAAACTGAGGACAACTATCTTGTATGAAAAATAATCTGTGATTTTTTTTTGGTGGCTGTTGTTCTTTTTTGTCTTTAGCCGTTCATGTCATTCCACAAACTAACAGCTTGCAGTATCAAACCATATGAGATGTTTACACTAAAGGACTTGAGCATTTTGTTCAGGTGACTGAAAAGAGGAGCTTAAGCTTGCTTATACAGTCACTTGAATAAGGAAGCGGCTCTGAAAGTCAGCTCATATAATCAAAGATAAGAGAATTCCTATGTGGAATTGCATCATTTTTTCCCCTTTAATAGGTAATTGAAGTTATAGTCCTGTGACTACCTTGTCTCTTACTTCAGGCTGTCATGATAGGTATGCAAGTAAATAATAATATTATTTATAAAGTAAATAATAAAATATGCAAGTAAATGATGCTCATGAACAACATTTCCTACTGAATTCCAACAGTCAATTTTCAAAGACTTGGCTGTTTAAAAATAGAAGGTAGATGTCCTCAGCTTCAGAAAATACTTGTGCATATGTCAGAGACCTTGATTATTCAACAGGTCTCTCATGAACATCAGTATATTAAAATCTTAAAAGCGTAAGCATTTTGCTGATTAGGGAAGGAGATAAATGTATTATGCCATATGCTTAACTCTGTGCTTTGCTGAGTCAGAACCTGAGATAGGAGCAACACATAAGTATGCAGGTTGCTAGATTGTCTCCAATATGTGCAGAATTCTATATTACTATTAGGTTCCAAGATGTAAAAATAAGTTAAACTGCTATGCCAGGTTTCTTCTGTGTTTTATTTTTAATATTTGTTAATGGTTTGTCATTCTGACAGGTCAATTATCAGACTGTTAGAGATAAAGGTCTCTTCAGTAGCCTATGGGACAATCTGCTTCTCTCTCTAGGTCTCCTCTTTTCCAAAATATTTTAGAGGTTTTTATCGTAATTCTAGGATTTTTTTTACACATATTTATTCTGAGGTCCTCTTTTAATTACTCTTACTAAATTCTCGACTTTACTGATTTTCTGGAGCAGTGACATCCTTAGCTAACCATGCATCATGTAGGAGAAGTATTTCCTTTTACCAGTTTGAAATTACCCTCTGTTAATTTCCTTCACTTTATTGTCTTCACTGCAAAATAGACTTGGATGCTTATATTTTGTTTTCTGCTATTCTTTGTATATCCTATTATATACAAAGAATATACTACTATACATACTACTGCATATACTAGTATGTACCATATATGCTACTATACTTGGTATACTTCCATACCTTCTGTTTTATGAGAACAACCTCCTCAGTGGTTCTGATCTTTCTGTTCTTGCTTTTCTCTGAACAGGACATAATTCCATGCTTCATATAGTAAAATCATCCATAAAAGATCTACAGTGCTAATTTAAAAGGGGGAAAGGTTTGACTTCACTTAAGCAGTCTGACTCTCTGTTTGCTGTAGCAGGTCACACATTATTTCAAATATTTTCTTCAAATTGCTGGTGCCTCCATTAGTACAGGTGCTTAAAAATTATAAATAAGAAGTAAAAAAGAGAATTCAAGAAAACTGCCTCAAGTTTTTTTAATGTAAAAAGTACCTGCATTGTTTTAACTCCTGTGAAATTAATTTGCATTGTTTTACAGGAAGCGTTTCAGTTCTTCCTACTATTTTGTACCTAATTATTGGAGTACTTAAAGAAACTGCTGTGAAATCACGAGATGGCCAGTTACCTCTGGTGGTTGCTGCATCTCTACAAGCTCTTAAAGGACTCTTGTCTTCTCCAATGTCTCGAGCAGAGAAGAGTAGGACTGCTTGGACTGATCTTCTGCGTAGTGCTTTGGTCTCAGTACTTGACTGTTGGGATCAAGGTAAGCACAAATATCGGGTTGTGTATTTAAAAACAAAACAAAAACTGTCTGTCTGAAAGGTTATTTGGTTTTATTTAGATTCAATTTATGCACATGTTAAAAAAAATTAGTATGTTAGTCACAGAAGAATGTGTGAAGAACTACCAAGTACGGTTGAAACTATAGTGCAATCTTGTCTCTGCAGTTCATATGAGAAGTCATCATCTATAAAGTACAAATGAGGGTGTCATGGTTTAAGCCCAGCTGGAAATTAAGCACCAGCAGCTGCTCGCTCAACCCTCCCTCTCCCCTCCCTGCACCCACCCTGGAGGAAGGGGAAAGAGAATCAAAGTAAAACTTGCATGTTGAGATAAACGGTTTAATAATTGAAAATAAAGTAAAATACAGCAATAATGGTAAACTACAATAATAATCCTAATAAAAAGGGAAAAACAAGGGATGCACAAGGCAGTTGCTCACCACCTGCTGACTAATGCCAGACCTCCCTTTCTCAACCCAGATCAGCACCTCTTCCCGGTAACTCCCCCTAGTTTATACACTGGGCTTGACGTTCTATAGTGCAGAATAGTCCTTTGGTCAGTTCAAGCCACCTGTCCCAGTTGTGCTCCCTCGCAGTTTCTTTCCTGTACCTCCTCACTGGCACAGCATGAGACAAGAAAAAAAGTCCTTGACTGAGGATAAACATGACTTAGCAAAAAACCAAAACATCGATGTGTTATCAACACCATTTTCATTCCGAATCCAAAACACAGCACTGTAACAGCTACTGAGAAGAAATTAACTCTATCCTAGCTGAAACCAGGACAGTGGGTTTGCAGGCCTGCTCCTGTGTTACATAGTGCCACAATGCAGTTACATGGTACAATGGCCTAAACAGAAGTTGTGGCCTCAGCGTATGGTTGAGCATAAAAGACAGCTGTCCTGCCTGCAGCTTCTCAGCAGAGAGTTAGTGCCCGTAGTAAAACAAAGGGTATTTAAAGCAGTAGTGCAAGGAAAACTTTTTTTGTCTTAAAGTAAACTAACTGTGTGCTGCTGCTTCAACTTCCTGAGTTTGTAGTATTTTTATCATTCCTTATGTTTGCTCTCTAAGGTGTAATTTGTCATTGGAACTTTTCTTTATAGAGATGGTTTTTTAAGTGATAGAAAAAGAATGTATGTTAATGCAAATTTTATATACTCTCAAAAAAGATTGTAATCTTAATATGTCCTACCAGCTCTTCAAAGGTATTTATTGTACTTTATATAAAGAAACAATGGAATAGGAGCATGCTGTTATTTCTAAATATGCATATAAGCACCCCTGAATTCCCATTTTGGCCTTGGCTTTTATTACAGGAAAAGTCCATATCACTGCATCAGAGTACATTGTGTATTTGAAAAAAGAGGTTCTTAAAGAAATGTAGACATTGATATTTCTGTTCCACCTCTATGTAACACTTTAACTCATAAGATTGCTTTTTAATGCAAATCGAACCTTTTTACTTTATTGACAGATAAAGAACTCCAAGAACTCGATGAAGTTAGCCTGCTTACTGCTATTACAGTATTTGTTATGTCTACCAGCCCAGAAGTTACTACTGTAGAGTGCCTTCAGAAGCGTTGTATTGAGAAGTTTAAAATAACACTTGATTCAAAAGATCCTCTTGTAAGTACTGGTGAAGTTATAGAATACCAGAATTGTATTAAATGAATTTTAGTTGTGTCACTAGTCCTGGGTATTGATTGAAGTTAATTCTCTCCTGACTATATCTGTTCTATTTTAAATTACGGTTTGAACAAGTGATCAAAAACATGTCCAGCCATGCATTTAATCATTTTTTATTCTGTATGCAATTCTGTATTCCTATGATTTTTTTTGTTTTTGTTGCATTGGATGCAGCACTTTATCCATTGATAAGTACAAAATACAGTTGTGTAGTGTTTCAGGCACCTGTTCAATTTTATTTGTTCATTTTATCTTCAACACACAGATACTATCTTTTGCACAGAAAATCACTCAGCTGTGAGTCTTTGGGAGCTGTAGCAAGTGCCACTACATAACTGTTACTGTCCCATAAGCATCAGCTCTTGGCCACTGCTGGATGCAGCCTACTGAACTAGATTAATGCTTTGTTCCGACCTAGTATAAATATTTTCATGTAGTGGCTTTAGATTGTAGTGCCACAGTTCATATATTACTATTCTTCACCTAAAAAACCCAATGTATCAGGGAAAAAAGTATTTATACAATTGGCTTTTTTAGGTGTTGGGACTTCTTCACTCTCAAAGTTCAACTCTGAAAATAACATGCATTAGATTTCATCTTTGTGAGAATTCATTGTAAACTGTTTTTCTTGCATCTTCTCTGTATATATTTGCATAGTAATAAAAAATTAAATAATTTTTAATTATTTAAATAATAATTATAATAATTAAATAAATAATTATTAATAAATAATTAATTATTAAATAATAATAATTATTTACATTTATTTAAAATTTATTTAATAAATGAATTTTTATTTAATTAACCTTTACTTGAGGAATAGCTGTAAGACAGTACTTTTTTATAGATCAATACATTTCTAATATTGTAAATGTCAGTTTCCACTGTTAGGAAACTGGGGATGCCAAATATGACTGCAAGGAAATGTCAGTATGCATTTTCAAATTTTATCCAAGTATTTAAGCATCTGAACCCTTCAGAAATGGTGTAGGAACTTGGTGGTTCCAGTCCTGTTGACTTCCAATGAATGCAAGCTATTGGACAATCTGAGGCATTTTAAAATTGTGTCTACAGTTTGACAGGGATATTGCTTACATTTTAAGCACCTCTTTTCAGTCAGCTGTATTTTTGCAAAAAGGAGAGTATTTTCAAAACAGTACTCATCCTCATACAAAAAAAGTATTTTTTCCGTAACTCAAAAATGTCAGAATATGTAAGACTTGGTGGAAAGAAAAAGGAAGTATGATCTAGTTTCTATTATTATTTTGATTACAAGTTATAATGCTCTTATAAAGTATTATACATTAGCAGCCTGAAACCTGATGGATTTTTGAGCTGTGAGGCACATTTTTCCCCCTCCCTAAAATTTTATCTGACAAGCTGTTAGATTTAAAATACTCAGAGATGTATTTTTAAGTACAATGCTTTGTAACTGCAAATTTCATTTTCCCTTTAGGTACAGTACAAGTGCTACCAGCTGCTGCACTCCATCTTTCAGCATCCAAACAAAACCGTGTCATATCCTTATATTCATTCTTTAGCACCATCCATTGTGGGAAAACTGCAGGAAACAGAAAAAGCAAAACCTGAAAATGCTGCTGAACTTCAAGTCATTCAGGAGGGAATAAAGGTGGTTACAGCTCTGACAGCCACTGCTGAGGAAGAGCACCGTAAGTTATTTCCATTACTAGTGCCCAAAGCATTAAATATGTTCAAAGTTGCCATAAGTAACAAACTAAATCAAAACGACCACTAGGAATCCAATCCTGAACACTAATTGCTAACAAAATTGCTCACAGAAAATGTTGGTTCTTTTTACCCTACAGTTCAGCTAACATTTGCAGCTTTTATAGTTTGAGTTAGATGTTAACCTAGAGAAATACTTCTAGTTTTAATTTGAAACTGTTTTTAAAAAGTGTATGCTGAAGTTGTGTTTTCAATGTTGTAGGTGCTCATTTGGTGGCCTGCTTTCTTCCCATCCTTATTTCCTTTCTTTTGGATGAAAATGCCCTGGTTTCTGCTACAAATTCAGCAAAAAATCTACATGAGTTTGCTTTGCAAAATCTGATGCAGATTGGTCCACAGTACTCATCAGTTTTTAAAAAACTAATGGCCTCCTCTCCAACTATGAAAGCCAGGCTTGAGTCAGCTGTGAAAGGCAATCAAGAAAGCATCAAAGTGAAGACTGCTAAACATGCAAAGAATCCTGGGAAAAGTTCAAGCATTCAGCTAAAGACCAATTTTCTTTAAAGCTTTATATTGTCTTCTTACACATTTTGATATCAGCAGCAAAAAACATCCCTTTTAATTTCTAATCAATGTAGAATTGCTATGAGTTGATCTTAAGTATTTGAGTTTGTGCTGAAGTATTTCAGAAAGTTTTTAAGAGAAAGGAAATCTCTAGGTAGCTTTCTGTTAGTGTAAGACTTCTTAAACATCTCTAAATACTGTGAATAAATCAGAGGTCATCAAATCTGTATTTTTTTATTATTTTGAACTAAAATACCAGAAATGCACATGTCTATATTAAAAAAAGTATAGCGAACTTTACCATAGGTATGTTTAGGAGAAGCCCACACTTAGCCATTAAGTAAAATTAATTTTATTTCAAAGCAATATTTGTCAGAAAGAAGTTACCTTAAGTGGTTTTTGGATTTAACTGGGGCATAAATTTACTTACAGATTGTAATCTATGCAAATTACTAATTTAACAGACTGCATCATTAATTAAACAGGTTAAGTATCCTTTTAAGCCTTACAGTAGTTTATTGTTGATCTCAGAAAATTCAACTCAGTACAGGTAGTATGAATAGCTTTAATCCTAATGTCTTGAGCTGTACAAGATGTAACAGTGAAACACAGCCCTATGATGCTTCTTCATGAAGGACTCTGTAGTGCTTTCCAGAGTGGGACTAGGTAAGGATTGGCAGGCTCGGTGCCTCGCTTCTCAACATGGTCTCACTTTTCAGGATGTGTACTTGTGTTAAGTTTCTATTAGGTGAGCCAGGCAATTGGAGCTTACATATCCTGTCCAGGGTAGGACAGCAATTTTAACATACTGTGCCTCAATTCAGACCTCTGCTCTATCTGGATGTATGTTTCCTGATCTGTAAATGATCGGTTATATATACACGTAACTCACAGAAATTTACGTATCTCTGCAATGAGAGATGGACATATTTGAAGTCACTTTGTCCTGTGTCTATAAATAAAGTACAACAAACTGATAGTAAGGAGTATATAATTAACATTTTTATCAAGGAACATATTTTAATATAGAAAAATAACTATCAAAATTGCAAAGGCTATAGAGTATTTTGACTTCCTTCTTAATACCAGTATTAACTAAACCAAACACTATCTATCGAACTGAGGATACTATTTCCTTCTTGAATCTAATTGCTTTAAAAGAAAGAAGAAAAAATTATTTACGGAACTGAGAAACACACTGTGACTCAGGAAGAGTGTGATGTACTGTATTTTATTAGAAGTTTTGTATATAAATATAATTGTAAATTGTACAGAATTAACCATTTGACCAAAGTTCTAACAATTAATTTTTCTAATTTACATAAATAAAGCTAATTTTCTTCCCTTAGTATTTGTCTTAGTCATTTTATCCAGTAGTAGAGGAACTCTAAGGACTTGTGTATCAGAAAGAAAATCATCGTATGGTGCCTCAAGGAAACTAATAATAAAAGTTTGGGCCGGATTCATCAAGGTCTGTGACTTGATATTGCAGGTCTTCCTCTGTCCTGTGTAGCACATTGGGTAAATAAGTAGCACCAGGAAGACTGTCTATGTGTAAATACCTCTTCTGTGCCAAATGCTGAAATGTGTGAACTCTGGGAAGATGGTTGAGATGCTTTCCGTCTTTCCCTGGAGGACCAGAAGCCCTTTGTTTCACCTCTTCATTGAAGTCAAATCTGTAGTTGTTGGCTCAGTTACTCATCTTTATCTTATTGGTAATTTTTTATCTTGTTATTTTTCCCTTCAAAGTTTACTGGTGGGGTTTTTTTGTTTTGTTTCCCAAGGCTGCTCTGGAGAATCATAGATTCTTATGAAACTTGAAACTTTTAAATGAAACTCATGGCATGTTTACTATCAAAGTGGCCAAATACATTGCTTAGGAAGTTAGTTACTACAATAGGTATATATGGCTACCTTTTTCATTTTCTGTAATGTATAGCAATGTATCAACATTTTCTAATGTTGATAGGACAATCTATTGAAACCCTACCTTGCTCAAAAATTTTGAAGAAGCATAATGAAGTTGCAAGAGCACCAAACAGACCTGTTAAAAACCAAAAAGTAAATTTCAGAACAGCTTAGTCCTCGATTTCTTAGAAGGTCTCATTGCAGTAGCTCACAACTGAATCACTGAGTAGTGCCATAATTATGTCATTTCATGTTTCTTGATCAATTCTTGTAGCCACGTGTGGAAAAGCACCATTTTCAGCATATCTGTGTATTGCAGAAGCAAAAATGATTCCAATAAAGAGAACTGCTGCTAATTCTTAATGTTGACTGTAAATTAGGATGTATGTGTGAGCTTTATTTATCTAGATAATTAATTTATCCACATAGTAAAAATATCTGTGCCCTGAGTTGTACTTTTTTATGTACACCTAAAAGAACAAGTTGGATCACATGAATAAATCTACTCATTTAAGGTAATATAAATGAATATTACAGATATAATCTTGTTTCAGTTATAAAAAGATTTTGGCTTTTAGATATCAGATGTCTTTGATGCAGTTTTATGAGGAACTTGCATAAATCTCTTTTTTCCTGAAGAAATAAGTAAGACCACAGAGCAGTTTTGGTTTTAATTCCGCTCTTCTTTTTTAGGCATTGCTTGGTATGCAAGCTCTTATGTTTAGCCAAACAAAAAGAGCCCAGCATATGTTTAGCCATAAACCAAACTCTCACTTTTGCCATTCCTGCTTCCTGTGTCCTGTGCCTCCTTGCTGATTGTTTTTGTGCCATTTCTCTAGAAGCACCAGTAAATTTTCTTCCAGTAAATTGTGTTTGCAATGAAGTGTGTGGCCTGCATGTACGTTTCCTTTGTATGTTTCCACTGTTTATATAGGAAATTTAATGGTTTTGTGTGATAGAAGATCCTTTCTATGCCTAAGCTCAAGTGTATATATGCACATATGAGTACATCATGGAATGTAGTATTTAAGTGCTATGCAAATAACTCGCAAATAACTTTCTGTTGACTGCAACAAACCAGAATTAGTAAAAACTGTGCAAAAACATCACAGTTGGAATGTGGTAGGTTTTAATTGGATACAAATCTGTAGCACTGCAGCTGAAAAAGCAGCATTTCTGATAGCATTGCTTAGGCTACAGTAAGTCTGAGACTGACGTGGTATGTTCCAAGGTGCAGGAGTCACCTTCAGGCAGACAGAGGTATCAGTCAAGTGATGCACATATCACCATAAAATGGGAATGCATAGGAAGCATAGCAGATTTTTCTATTAATAAATGTCAGTTACAATTAAAATTTCCAAAGAGATTTTTCTCCACCAGACTGCCACAGCAGTACCAAAAGAGGGTAATCGCAGAGATCAATTGCAGAAGGAGTGGAGTGATCTAGGATAGTTTGCTAGTTTATCAGAAATAGCAGTAACACTGCTTAGAAGGGATCAGGTGGAAAATTCAACAGAATTCCAATATAGTTTTAATTTGAATGAAGTTGGATGTATCTGTGACAGTAACAAGGTATGAGGGGTCACTGTGACAGTCTCTTTTAAAGCTTCATCCCTAATCTCAGTGCTAGATACACACTTTTTGTATTCAGCTTCCTGAAATGTACCTGTTTTATCAGTAGACCATAAATCAGAAGTTGTTTCCAAGAAGAATTTGCTGTTTCTTAACAAATACTGGTCTACTAATAAACGGCTTCTGTTTTCTGCCAGTGACAAACTTAGCAAATGATACTTCAAGCAAGGCAAGAAAGCAAGGGGGGAATCTTTAGACAATTAACACTCTTTGCTGAGTCGTCAATCAAAAGAACATACAGCAAGGTAGGCTATTTGTCTACTTCTCTACACTGTGGTATCAAAAACCACAGGAAGAGTCACTCCATTTGTCTTGAAAGTAGCATTCCTTGGCCAGCCCTGATCCTGTGGGCGTTCTTAGGTACTGCTTTTTGCACATAAGAACCTCTGATCCTTAAAAATATCTAATAAACTGTACTTCCATGCAGCCAAGTGTTAAATAAAGTGGTCAGTCAGATTTGTCCATAGCACTCTAATGTGAGCAACACTGGAGCTGTTGCCGTGGATGACATTTCACAGAGGACTCTCATTCAATTAGCTGAAGTAGCAAGCAGTTCAGTTTTACATATACTGCTCAAGCTATTTAATGACAGCAGGCTATAGCTTCAAAGACATAAAAATTAAAAAGCACATTTGGCCAGACATGACATGCTTTACCTGCCTCTAACATATTTACTGTCATGAATACTGAAAGTTGATTATGCAAACTGAAGTAAACCAGCTGCATTTGATACATTATGCTGTTTGCACAAGAAAACCCTAAATATGCCAATGCTATGCCACTAACCTCTCCAAAATGTTGTGTGGTTCTTACTTTGGTTTTCATGTAGAGTTGTAGATTTTTGAAACTTTTTTTCCTAAAATGTTCTCTGTATTCTCTGGAGAATAAATGGTTTATTACATATACCAGTGTAAGGGAAAGTGACATCTAAATATAGCAAAAGTAGGGCTGAAGACCTTGTCTGAGAAACAGGTCAGCACAAAAGCAGGCTTTTAAAACATCCTGCAATAATCTGTGGTACAGTAACTCAAATTCACTCTGCAGCCAGATATCAATTTTGCTCTATGGTCATATCTCCACTTCCATAGTCCCACTTATCTGAAGTGCAAAGTCTAACTCTGGAAGGAAGAATGTGGCAGCAAATCCCCTTTCTCTCTGCTTGGATTCCAGGTGCTCAGTGGTGGCACATGCAGGAGAAAACAAATTGGGAGGATGAGCAGCAGCCACAGCAGAGCCTGCTGTCTCTATGCATATTAGTGCGTGTGCCAATTTGCCTGGTTATTGCACAGAAAAACATATTCTTTATGCATGTAAAGAAGTTTGCAGATAAGGAAAGTCTGTTTCTACAAGTTGCTGGTAAGAAGCTAAATTTAGTAATGACACAGATTCATAAAGTCCCATTCTAAGCTGCAGTCTTACGAATTGCAATTGTGTAGCCTAAAAATGGATTTTTTTTGACCAATGTTAATATTCATGTATTAAAATGGATGTGAATTATCTTGCTGACAGTGAAATGAAATATGGAATTACTGAGAGTCCCTGTTGCTACTACAGGGAATTTTTTTCTTATTATTACCTTCTCTGGGGACAATTTTATTTATGGTATTTTTGTAAGGTTTTTTTTTTCTGCCTACTTTGTCAGTCCTCTGTATACTTTTCTGCAAGAAAAGGAGAAGGGCTTGTATGAGGCTTATTTTCAGTGGAAGTATGAAGTACAGGCCTCAGGGATTCTGGAAACAATTTTGATTTATATCTAAAAATAGAAATATTATGCAATTTGAAAATACAACCTATCATTATGAAGGAAAATGCTCTTAACCTCATCTTCCCTCATGTAAAATTCATGGCAAACACCAAGAAAAAATTGTCACAGATGTATGCATGTTTTATGGGAAGCACAGATGCAAGGATAACTGGTTCAAGCTGCTGCCACCAAATTTACCTGAAATTCAGTTAGAGAAATAAAAGAATTTGCCTATAGGAAAAAAATCAAGTTTTCTTTTATGATAATTCTTCAACTGTATTTATTAAAAAAGCAAGGATGGGATGAAGAAGGGAAATAGAAGAGATGCTGGAAATGAATGGTTTTCACCTCCAATCTGAGGCACAATGCAATCTTGTGTTCAGCTGTCAGGGAGTCAAGCCACACAGTAATGCGGCCACGGGGAGGGTGGGAGGGTGGATGGGCTTTTTTTAGTCCATTCCTCCTAGTTCCCTTTTGAGACCAACAAATCTGGGTATAATTTACTTTTGTGAAATGAGACTTTTCAAGCTGGTTGGAGAGAGGTTCTCAAGAACGAGTGGTCTTGATTTGGAGCCATGAGCCATCCCTAGTTCTAGGCACCCTCTAAACCATACGATACATATAGATACATGCAGACCCTTGGGGCTTAAAGGCTTGCAGTCTTCTGTCCTGATTTTCCCACATAAGCTTGGAGATGTGGCAAAAGGCCATACCTGTCCCCTGTAGGTACAGGGAGGAAAAGTAGTCAGTGGGCATGGTATGAACCACCAAAGTATTCTTCTCTGTCTGAGGGCAGGTGCACCCAGGGAAGCTATGAGTGAATAACTTATTTTCCAAGTAGGCAATTTCCTTCAGATGCCCAGGGAAACCTACTTTCAAGGACATTCAGAACCATGAACTGCAATGATTTAGGATAAGCTGTGGTCATTCCTAAAGACTTCTGGAGATTTTCCTGATCAAGACAGGAGAGAAAAGGCTGTTGGAAGTACTGGCTATAGAGCAGAGAGACTTCAGAAGCAGATTTGGAAGATGAGACATCTACTGCAAAGCTTCCATGAGCAAGAGGAGGGAAGAGGGAGCAGGGTCTTACCTGGGTTGTCAGGCTTGAAGTGACCACCATGGCTGTCATGGCTGGGCTTCGCGAACAAAGATTTGAGGAGGGCACTACCCACGTTTGTTACAAGCACGCTGGTGGCTAAAAAGGCCAATACGAGATAGACACGTCCGGTTGCAGAAGGCACAGCAGAAAGACTCCTTAGGTGGTGTATTCTGCAAGGCACGATTCTTTCTGCGTTGTCTTTTCTCCTCAAGAGTGATCCTGTGTGCTTTCTCAAAGGAAGCAGCAGCGTTATAGATGGTGTGTCTCCAGACCTCCCGGTTGGAGGCCAGAGTAGACCAGTTATGTTGATCAATATGGCCAAGGCTGAGATCTTGTTTCAGGGAGTCCTTGTATCTTCTCTTCGGGGCTCCTCTCTTGCAGCAGCCAGTGGCAAGTTCACCATAAAGCAAGATCTTAGGGAGGCAGTGGTCCTTCATCCTTGAGATGTGCCCTCCCCAACGCAGCTGTGTTCTCAGCAACATGGCCTCAATTACTTGTGACTGCTGCTTGTTCTAGAACAGATGTATTGGTCACATAATCTGACCAGTGGATGTTTAGGATTGTACATAATCTGACAGACAACCTTTGTGTAGCCATGAGAGAATGTTTTCCATTACACAAAATTTGGCAAAAACTGCAATGGCTTTGGCACACTAATGAGAGGAGACATAGCAGCTCATGAACCTGCTACTACCCATGGAAACTTGCTGTTCCAGGCTGCGGTATATCTTGGCTGGATCAACTCTGCATCTGGTGGTCAGGATTTCAAACCACATACTTCAGTGGCTCGTTCTGGACTTTAACTAAAGCTTTCAGTGCCGTAATTTTCTCCTTCAGGAGATGGTGAATATGTTAACTGTCAGGGATTCTCTCCTGACCCTCTAGGTTTGTGAAGCTGTACCTAGACTACACAGAATGCCCCAAAAACAACTGAATCTTTTTTACTTTTTTTTGTCTCTTTTGTAAGTGCAAGAACTAGACAGAGATGCAAGTATTTAAAATCCAGTTCCTTTTCTAATATCCCAGAACTTTGTGCAACTACGTTGCTGTTAGAGGTCTTTTCTGGTTGTCTTCCTTATGTTCAGCCAACACCCAGACATGACTTGCTGAGTGACTTCTGCTGGGTAAAAGTGCTAGAGGGCAATATGCTCCAGACAGTGAATCAAGAGAGATAGCTGTGAAGACAGGGCAAGTCAGAGGACAAAGTAGCAGGAGAGGAGCAAATACAAAGTCTGCTGAGGAAGCAAGAACACTCTTGAGAGATTTTTCAAATCAAACAAATGCTGGAGGATTAGGCCAGGACAGAGAGGAAGAATAGGAAAGCAGAACGAGAGGCATGCACCTGGGTAGTAAAAGAAGGAAGAGAAAATTTTTACAGCAGTCACCTGGTTGATTCATTGCTTCAAAACAGTCTGTGTGAAATATCATAGTTTAATAATTGACTGGAATATTATAAAATATTTTAGAAATTAAACTGCTCTGATTTGTAAAGTTCACACCATTTTCTGTTACATGAGTTTTGCTTGTTCTGTTTTGTGCTGCCTATTATTTAGGAAAAGAAAAGACTGCCAACCATCTGCATAAATCAAAGCACAACACTTTGTAGTAGCAGCACAGGATGAGGCAAACTAATGACATTACTGTAAAAAGTAACTCAAAGTTACTTGCATAAAATACTCTGAGTCTCTACCTGTTAATAAAATATTCAAAGCAGCCACAACAGGATCACATTCTACACAGTCGCTAAGTAAACCATGAGAACACTCACTGAAATGACAGAAATTTCATCAGAAAGCACTGTTTGTTCCACACACACACACAAACACCAAAATTATTAAGTAGTATGCAAAGTAAGAAGACAAGTTTGCAGTGATGTAACTCATGAACAGCAAGAGCAGCTACCTGCCCTAGTTTCCGTTGCCTTTTCAGTACCAGTTACAATACCTGCACATACACACTTTATATGTTTTCATCAACAGATTTCAGAATTACTTATAAGGAGTCAATTGAATGGCAAAATTTTCACCACTGTTCTTAGGTTAGGATTTTGACCTAAATGAGTGGATAGTCGTTGGAAATGAAGATCATTCCTTGGAGGGTATTCAGAGGCCAGAGAGAACGCAGAGAGTTGGGAAGGGTTTGTCACTGTTCAGTGGCAGATGAATTTTCCTAGGGCGGGTAGGTGGGATCAGAGTGGGTTTACTGGTTCCTGCCTGCTCTAATCTCAGGCAAGTGGGTGTAATTGCTGGCAACAGCTCAGTCTCTTCAGGGCAGGGAAGAGAGGGTAAATACTGTCAGCCTTTAATTATGGTTTGTTCTTTCTCGCCAGTTCTGAAGAAATGGAAGCTGCTGATAACACAGTTTGCACCAAATAGGGGCTAAGATGGGAACTGATTTTTAAAAGCACAAATAAATGTGCTTGTCACCCTTCTGGGGAGAGAGGAGAACTGGAAACAATCATGGAGGTGCCAGAGAAAACATTCTGTGAGACTGAATATTGCTGTGCCCTTGTTTGTGCTCCCCATCCCAACCTTGATAGACATACATTAAAGCTGCATGGACCACTGTCATGCAAATAAATACTTGCTGTGCAGGTTACCTGGTTAAGAAGTCCTAACAGTTGCTCACAGCAAATACTTTCTAGAAGTCAAAGCCATTGAATTCCATCACAGCTACACCAATATCAATGAATTGACATCGGTAAGAGTTGTTCCACTGCAGAATAACGTTTATGAAGTGGTCAAGATTTTAAACTTTTCCCATTTTTAAATTGAAGATTATCCCATGTCTTAGCTGAACTGTCAGTGTTGATTCCTATTTTACTAACTTGATCACTTGAACTGGTGAGTTCTGGAAAGGAAGACAGTATTCTGAAAAAAAAATAATCACCGGAAACCTCAAAAAATTTAATAATTTGATATTATTTGTAAACTTGAGAAAATTGACTATTTATCACTACATGGGAAAGAGTTTATATAAGGTAAATGTAGGGAAGCTTTTTTCCTTGAATTGTTTCTGGTCTAAAATCACACCACTGCTTCAAAGTAAGTTAGACTCAAAAAAACTAGATGGGATACTTTAATGAAATTATAATGAGATTATCTTCATCCTTTTACATTTTCATGTCTGATCAGTCACTGATATTCTTTGGTTTTCAAGCTAAAGTTTGTGGAACTGATTTAAGTATTGAAATATACAAAAATGTGTTAGCCATTATTTTTTGTGTGTAGGTTTGCCATTTGCTGCTTTCTTCAGACATCTAGTGTGATATGAACTTTGACATAAGGCTGAGTTTAAGGTTATCTTACAAAAAGCATTCTGATTCAATAGCTCTGAAAGCTGAAAGCAACACTTAAGCACAATTTAAATAAAATCTAAACATTTTGGTAGCCAAACTTTGATTTTAAATACTGGAATTCCCTAGAATTTCAAATTACTTTGCATGTAAAGCTTAGTCTGGAGTGAAAATGGGAGAAAGGGAGGATAAAAGATTGGACAGACTGCAAAGGAAAATTTTGAATTTACTGCAAATTGGATCTAGACATGGCATTGTTTCCAGGGAGAAAAAAAGTAGTATAGGGGTATAATTTTCAGAAGTATTATATCACTGGTATTGAAGTGGTTTAGGGGTTTTTTTGAGATGTGATTTCACTGGCCTATCAGGTAGACACAGCCTGGATACCCCCATTGCCAGCCCTGAGTGAAGGTACTGTGTGGACCCACTGAGTGGTGTTCCTGCTGCAAGAGAAGGGAAAGCAGAAGCTTGTGGGTTTGGTGGCAGACAGCTTTTACTTAAGAGTGCCTGCAAGATGAAGGGAGTACTGTGGTACTCCTAGCTCCCTCCTAGCAGTTCCGCTTGATCTTAATAAAAGAAGTGTGCGTGTAGGATGTGTCTGTCATCTGAAGGATGATGTGGGAGAGGCCTGCTTGAAGAATGGAAACCCCAATGAACCATTTTCTCCATGTAAGTTATCATTTTTGAGAACTATTTAAAGCACTCTAGAGATCAAAATGTGTTTCCTTAAAAATCTTTTAGAGTCCTGTAAAAACTCTGCCCCAAGGAGAGAGTCGGTGCTAGGGGTATCGGGTATGCACAAAGAGAATGGGGAGCTCTTTCAAGGGAATGCTGGGGTAGGTGTTGCTACAGTCCCAGAAATGCTCTGCATCTGAAGTGAAAGGCCCCCCGAGGGAAAAAAAAAACATTGTATCAGTTAGGATTGGTCTTAAGAGTGACCATGCCAAATAGCTCTACCAATAGAGGTTGGCTGAAAGAAAACACAGCTCTGACACAAAGCTATCTACTATCAGATCAAAAAGATCTTCTTATATGGCCTGGGTCACAGTTTGAAATGTGGTGAGCAAGTGTAGCGTTTTGAACCCTCATCACTGTATATCCATTTTTTTTTCCTGCCAGAAGTGCTGTTTAATCACTTACAGCCTAGTATAAACACATTTGAGGTATATGACTTTCTAATTCACAACATGCTGCTTCTAAGATATTTTCTAAACAGTGATGTATCAATATTTTTTAATGTCTTTGGAAGGGTGGTGTTTCTCATAATTTTCCTCATAGTCACCATTACAGAATGAATTTCAGGGCTTTGAGCTTTGAGAATTACTTCTGCTCTTTTAAAAATATTTCTGTTAAGGAAGTAAAAAAAAAAAAAAAAGAAAGAAAGTAGAGCAGCAAAAGGAAAAACAAAGTTAAGAAAACAGGAGGAATCCCCTCAACATCATTTACTGCATTCACTAGCCATGGGCAAAGAATGAAACTCATCCCTGCTGATACTAAAAGTCCTTTGTCTGTCTTTGCAAAATATTTTCCCTATTTTCAGCCAGTTCTATTTAATACAGTTTGTAGCCTGGGAGTAAGTCCAAAGGTTACAGCAAAGGACAAATCTCAATACATGCACAATGTGATCTTCACTGATTAATAAAAACTAATTAAGAGAAAATCGGGTACACAGTTTACTGCCTATAATATATTCCTTAAGGAATGTGCGTTCTTTCCTTACAGAAATATAGATTTGAGAATCTGCAGAAACCTGGTTTCATATCACTTGTAAAATTCTAAATAAAGTAATTTCACACTTCTGACAAGGATTTAAGTTGTTTGAATGACACCTTTCCTACAAACCCAACAATTCAAGCTTAAATGAGCTTGGGAGTGTTATCTTTCTGATCAAACAAACCACTAGTGAAATATATTACTTTCTCATATTTCCTAAGAGTCATCAGTGGGGCAAGAAAGTTTTCCTGTTTCAGTAGTAAATGGTACAATTTTTTTGTTGTCTGTCTCATATGCCCTAGGACAGTGCTAGCATTGAAATTTGCCATGCTCCACCATAATAGGCTGATGATTTTTCCTGGTTTGAATGAAGGAAGCTCTTTTCAGTTAGCAACTAATCCAGAAATTCAGGTTTTAGGAGCTTGAGACTGTTTCTTCTTTTTTGCATGTCAAGACATTCAACAGCAGTGAATAGGGCATAATTTCATGAAAAGAATAGTAAAAGGCATTAGTAAGCTTTTAAGTATGTAAAAATTACAATCTTTTCTATAAAACTCTAAGTAGCTGGATTTTTTTAATCCCAGAATACAGAAGAATTGTTTTGTGATTAAGACACCTTCCAATAACAACAGACTAAAACCAGGAAGAACAAATACCAAATCTTAATTAACCTTCTGATTCAGAAAGTTATCACCTAGTCTGTGCCATTAAAACAGTAAAAAGTCCTGTGATCTGAGTCACTGATCTTTCCTTACACTTGTCTTGGATTGACATTTTTTGCTGTTGCCCATGTCACAACTGGACAGGACAGAGCTAACAGCCTGAAATAGAGAACTGTTGCCTAAATTCTGTTTCACTTTCCCCTTGCCAGTTGGAGGCAGAAGGGACATTAGTGAGGGTAGTGAGGGCAAGTTAATTTCTATTTTATGTCCAAATAAGTGATATAGCTGGAGGTAAACTGAGGTTAAAAGTAATTAACTGATATAAAGTTTACTCACTTCTCACTCTTTAGCCTGAAACTGCAAAAAAGTAAACTTATGAAAAAAAGCATTCACATAGGTGAGTTTACTTAGGAAAAAGCACTATAATGTATAAGATTTTGAGCAATAATTTCAGAAAGAAGAAAAGATAATTTTGGAGTATTTGCAGTTTTCTGGAAAACATGCTCTTTTGTAAATTTTCATGTTAATTCCCTCAGCTCCTCAGATTGATAAGACCCTTCCAGGAAGCTGAGCCTCTCCTGAGGAGGAGTCTAACGTGATGAGCAATGACTCAGCCCAGTACCTCAGTAAACACCAGCCACCAGCGAGTCATTCGCATATTTATCACGTCAGCGTCAGTCGTGCCCTCACCACATTGACGCGTAGTTGCAATGCTCGGACCCCCCGAGAGGCAGCCTCGCACACGGCCCCGGCTGCAGCAGGTTGCGTAAGACGGCACATGGTAAAAACACACCCGCTGTGCGGCAGGCACAGGGTTGGTTGGGGATCGCCAAGGCTGCAAAAATCGGCACGTCCTTCTGGAAAGCCAAGACGCTGACACTATGTTTGTGCTCCCCAGGCTAAGAAGAGACTGTGTTAACACAGGACACTTGAGAAGTAAAGAAGTTTAAGTAGCCAAATTCTATAAAACTAAATCTTACCTGATACAGCAAGGAGGCTTCTGTAATATCTGACCTCCTCGCTTTGAAATGTGTAGTCAACATTTATTAACTTTCTCTTTAGAAGTATAATGTTCATCCAAAAAAATGAAACATGTATGGAATTATTCATCTTTTGGATTTGTAGGAGTAGGAACTTTTAGTGTTTTCTACTACATTATTGGGTGGGAGAGAAAAAAGTCTTAAAGCAAAAGAATAAATAATCCATAAACACCAAAAGGTTTTAATTGGCTGGACACAGCCTTGGTCTTTGACATAAACTACTCAATTAAATTTATGGAGGTGTTCAGGTCTGTTTACTATAGAGAAGTGATATTTTTAGAAACACCAGCTTGGCATGCGTACAGAAGTAGGCAGACAGCTAACAAAAACATCAGTCATCCTAGGTTCTAGTTGCTGCCTCAATTAAAAATACATGGAAGAATCAGATGCTTCTTACTTTGTTTGAATTGTAGGTGTTTTTCAGTTTGATTATTGGCCAGTTTTGTATTTTCTTAACAAAAGCCCAACAATTCCAATCTGAAGCTTTCAATCCTCACTATCACACTGTGACATCAACAGTGCCCATGACAGATTTTCCTTCTGCTACCGGCTAAAACCATGTAGAAAACACCACCCTGATTATAATATAAAACCAGTAATAAATGTTATGTTTTTAAGCTATAAGTGAAAAAACATTTGGGGTTTTTTCTATCCTGAGAAAATTTTGCAGGATTCTAGCCAAATGTGAATTCCTTTCAAAGATGATCAAATCCTTCAGAGAACACCTGCAATGTCTTCTTATTGAGTATCTGTCTCAGATGGGCTGTCCTTTAGAACATGTCTCCTAAGCTCTCTGCATCCACAATCCTCCAATCCCTGACACTTGCTACCCTCTATGGCATATTTCACTGTTGTTCATGGGTCCCTGACACTGTTCTAGTAAATGTGCTGATGTTTTCTCTTTTAAAGCCAGGTTTTAATTTTCAGGTAAATACACAGCAAAAATGCCCGTCATTGCTCAATATCACACTCTACAAAGGTCAATCTGTGTTGACCCTATGTGGCCTAATTTCCAAAGACATCATCAGTCACACATGTGGTCTGTTCAAGTGTAGTCATAAAGAGGAGTTCTGTTTTATAGTATTATTTAAGACTTAATGTAGTAACATGACTCAGCAACTCACAGTTCCATAAATGCTAAGACATTTCTGACTCCAGCATTACTATCTCATTATTTGGTAAAGGAGGAAACAGCGACACGCAGTGACTAAGGGATTAGGCCAAGGTCATACATGAAGTGTGTCAGCTGGTGTTAGCATTTAGGTGATTTTCTAACTGAATGAAAAATATGTACATCGCACAAGTACAGGGAACTGGAGCTGTTTTTGCAAGTTTCACACAATGCTCAGTGTTGTTTTCTTCAAAACAGCTCTGACAGTCAAGTTCCACTACTTGTCACTTCAGAATATGCCATCACTGGCCTTCCCCATCTGGCTACACTGGTCCATGTAAGGACCTTGTTCCTCCATATGCTTAGGCCTAGCGCTGGCAAAATGATAGACACGGGCTGGAAATTTGGGGGTCTGAACAAAACTTTGTTCATGTGAAATTTCAAATGGAAGTAAGTAATTTTGTAAAAATGACTGATGCAATTCCTGTCTTTCTTATCCACTAACTGTACTCCTACTTGCTAGTGATTTCCTTCCTATTAAATATTAGAGAGCAGCCCCGTTTGAAGAGGCAGTCCTAGTCTGTATCGCTCGTTGTGGTGTATTTCAGTGGAGTACTGACAACTGTGAAAATAACTGGAATGTCCATCAGCATGTGAAGTGGAAAAAAGTATTAACCAGTCAATAAACATATTTTGTAAGAAGAATATAATCAATGAAGCTGAGATTATCTAGTTAGCATTCTTTTTCACATTTGTTTATGAAATCTCATCACGAGGAACAAAATTCACTAGCAAACTCTTGAATATTGCAAATGTATCACAATGAAAAATGATCCTGAATCATAAAGCTGCAATACATTACTTGATATACTTCCTTTAATACAAAAATATTCGACATAGGAAATCAGGCAATTAATGCGGCAGGACATGGAAGTATTTGTGTTTATCCATTTAGAAATAAGTATGTACAGCACTGAAAACTATTTCCAGTATTTAAGTGTTGTACTCCTAATTAATAGTACTTTAAATCCATGATTTGTATTCTTCGCATGTAGACTATTTAAAATTTTGATTTTGTTCCTAAATTGGTCTGTATTTTTATACCCTCATCTTCTCCATAGATGATCATGTCCGGAATGTTCATCCATAGATGATCATGTCTGAACCAGAAACTGTACCCTACGTGAAAAGAGTGAAACATTTGATTGCAAAGGTTTTGGCCTCTACAATTGAAAATTGGGATTTATTTTTGGTCTTCAGAAGAAATTCATAATATTTTTTTAACTGAAATTTCCTTTGTGATAAAAAGCAAAGGAAACTGTTCTAGCATCATGCAACAGGAGTGAGGTCACTTAGCAGATGCAGTTCTCATAAGTTTGGCCTAATTTTGCTGCACTGGTGAAGTGAAAGAAGACCAAGCTTCTAAATTTAAAGACTGCCGACTCAGTCTTCCTACTGCCTGGTGCCCTTAACTTTAGGCATATAGGAAGTCTTCCTGACCTCTGAAGGACAAGCACAGGCAAAGGATATCCATGTAAATCTTGTCAGGGCTGAAACAAGTGGCAGTTAAGAGAGACATAATACGGTAAGACAGAAAGGCTAAGCTGCCTTAAAAATCAGAAACAGAGACAAGAGAAGTACTGTTCTTGTGTTCTGAAAAAAACGTGCACCAATAAAGATAACACCTTTTAGAGGTGTTATTAGAACATCGAACAATAAAAATTTGGCATTTGGCAAGTTTTAACCAAGCATGACTGCTATTGCCTTTTTGTTCAGTGTGTAGTTTTAGCCTCCTAATTACAGGAAATGTCTAATGAGGTAGGTAGGAGTGACATTCAAATGTACAATAATCTTATTTACTGTACTTATATTAATAGACCTAAATTCCTTTGAAAAACATGTCATCTTACAGAGAAGGAAATTATTTTGAAGATCCTTCGCTTTTAGTCCTTCATTTTCAATTTATAGCAGTTTGCTTCCTTTGTATTTTGATTATATGCAAGGTAAGTGCACAGCGTTTTGTAGAACGTATGGCCGGGGACTACATTGCAGGAGGTGTCTCAAGATACACAACTCAGGCTCAGCACTTCAAACTCACGACTGGGTAGGGGCAACTTAAAACCTCTGCTCTGGAAGGCCCACTACTGCGACGTTTAAACCTGCTCATCAGACCCCTTTAACGGAGGTGCTGGAGGTGGATCAAAGTGTTTGCAAGAGTGGCCCCTGCAAAGTACAACCCCCCCCCGCCCACATAAATGTAAAGAACTGAAGTAACTAGAATACGGCAAGAAATAAAACGACCTGCAAACCATAAAAAAAAAAAATCCCGATGCAGCCAGGGAAAGGCCTCCCGAGGCGTGGCGGTCTCCGCTGGGCAGATTGCGGAGGACCCCGCTCCCTGTTCCCTGTTCCGCGTTCCGCGGAGGGCCCCGCTCCCTGTTCCGCAGCGGCGGCGCGGGGCGGAGCGCTCCCGGCCCTGCCGCCGGTGGGAGCGGCCCGGCGGCACCACCCCCGCCCTGAGGGGCCGCTCCCGCAGCGCCCCCAGCGGCCGCCGGGCCGGGCCGGCTCCGCTCCGCCCCTCGACGGCGACTCCTTCCTCGCCCGCCCCGCCCCTGCCGCGCCGGGCGGAGCGTCATGGATGCCGCTGGCCGCCTGCCGCGGGGCTCGGGCCGCCGCCGCGCCGCTGCCCCGCTCTTGGCGCGGCGCTGAGCAGGGTCGGCTGCGGCGAGGAGGCTCCGGGAGGCTGAGGTGAGCGGCGGGGACGGCGCGGGGGCCTCTCCCGCCGGCGCCGGGCAGACGGCGCCTTTCTCGGGCCGCCAGGCCGGGTCACCCTGCGCGGCCTGCGGCTCTCCGGGAACTCGAGCGTCGCTGCCCGGGCCTGGCGGGCCGGTGCCGGCAGGCCCGGACGGAGCGGGCCGGGAGGCGGCGGGCGGGGGGAGGCGGTGGGAGCCAGGAGGTCTGTGCGTGGGGCCGGGGACAGAGCAGGCGGTGCTGCCGGGGAGCCCCTCACGCCGCCGGGTGCCCCGTGCGGGGGCGGCGGGGAGGAGGAGGCGGTGCCTGCCCTGCCCGGGCGGCGCCGTGTGGGGACGGGGCCCGAAGCCCCGCGCGGGCCCGGGGCCGCCTGGTGAGTGCGAGCAGGCCCGGGCGACGCGGGGGGAGCGGGGCTGGGCCTGGCCCCCGCCCCGGAACGGCTGTCCCGGGAGCTCCGTTTTCCAGAGGCGCTTCCGTCTAGCTGGAGCCCGTCTAGGGTGTAAGAACAGCAGGTGCCCATGCTGAGCTTACCCCCTCTTAATTTTCTTGTTTCTCTCGCCGTCACCCATCTCCCTGCTCCCCTGGAACTAAAGATTTAGTCACCTGAAGGAGAGGTACTATACTTGCAATACAATTCCACTTTTACTGGCTGAAAGTGGTATTATATAGTGTTGGTGCAGAAAATACAGCCTGTAAACAGCTCAGATGATCATAGGCATTGTTTAAAGCACAGAAATTTAATTTACTAACGTTAATTTACTTTTTAGAGCAAGACAATATCAAATATGTAACTGGCAAGCAGTAATTGAATGATCTGTAGCATTTTGGCCCTAAATTACATAAAAATTCTACTTTCCATACTTTTGTCCCATCTTTGAGTTCAAAGCTGTTGTGAAAGAGCACTGCTGATCCAGTGTGTGTTTCTCCATGTAAGACTTATTTCTGATTCCCTTTCATAGACGTGCCCTTCATGGAGTTATTTTTTAACTATTAACTCGTTAGCAGCAAGTAAACAAGTAGGCAGACTTTGTCCAGATCAAGCTTCTCCTTCACACACCACCTCCCCCCCAGTTTGTGGGGACACTGTCGGTGTTTCATATTTACCTATGAGTTTGATAAACTAACTCTTTTTCTATAATCTATATTTTTTAAAGATTTTTTTTTCTTGTGTGTTTTATTTGGAGAAATCTGTTTGTAACCTTTTAGTTTTCATATGAAAATAGTCATATTTGCTGTGTTATTAGGTATGGAAGGTGAATTTGACTATTTGTTTGTAAAAAAATAAAAACCAAGCATGTAGGTCAAAAATATCTCTTAACATTTTAAGGGGACTTTTTTGGTCTTCAGCTTGCATGTACAACTATGGCATTTGGCCAGCAAATAATTTTGTTTTCCTTATATGTACGTGAATTATTTGAATTACTCACTGCATATTTTAAAAAAACTATGAATTAGATAATTTTTTTAAAGAAAATCCAAACAACCCAACAAACTCCTAACACCTGAAAACTGAAGTGATTCTTATACTGTCTTTTTTTATCTTTTGACATAAAAAGACTATTTTTCTTGTGCTTGAATGCTCTTAAAAGGGGAAGGATTCATAAAACGTTTTCAAAGATTCTGCAAGTCTGTAGTTACACATCTCAGTTTTTCTTTTGTGGATTTCTATTTAAAATGTGAGATTTGTTGTCTTTCTATATTTGAATACTTTAGTGAGGTGGTAATACATCTCTCATAAAGTTGAAGACTTTATAATAAAGTGATATTAAAGGGAAGGGGGTGGACAAAACATCACTCTCTTAGCTTTGAGAATACACAGAAGGGTTAAGCACAATTTTTCTAGTCTTAATTTTGAATTATCCTCAAAACAGAACAAACTCATTACTGTTTACTTATAAATCTTGGAAAAAAGCAAACTTTGCTGATAAAATATGTGGAATTTTTCTTAATGTCGTCCCAAAAATATACTGTACATTTTAGGGAGAAGCAAATACAGAAAGTTTAACAAGAAGATTGTGATGATGATTTGATGATTACTTTTTTTACTTTTTCCTTTTAGGTGAAAACTGCAAAAGTGTGAGGCTGACTGAAGAGAGAAATTAATTGTGCTGAAGTTAGTCTGGCTTGAACAATTAAAGGATATTTGTGGTACTTTTTAATTTAAGTGGAAGCGGCTTTTTTTTTTTTTTATTAAAAAACCCACCATGGCAGATGTGGACCCAGACACGTTGCTGGAATGGCTGCAGATGGGGCAGGGAGATGAAAGGGATATGCAGCTAATAGCACTGGAACAGCTATGCATGCTACTTCTGATGTCAGACAACGTGGATCGCTGTTTTGAAACGTAAGTCGTCTTGGCTTTCCTTTATGGGATGTTATTTTCCTCTTTCAGTAGCTGAATATAATATGTAACATTTGTAGAAACTTTCAGCTTTAAAAATGTTTTTACAGACTGAACTTCAGTTGAAATCTCTGAAATGAAGAGTTCCTCTTAATGCCATGTGAAGTACCGTTGTCTGATTAAAAACATAGTGTTGTTTGAATGATACCAGTGCCTGGTCTGACATATGAGCCTATTGCAACTCTTATACATTTCTTTAATTTAAACAACGTGGAAATGTTGTGGGGGGGTTTTGTGTGGTGGTGTTTTTTTCAGTAGTGAAAAACTTTTATTTGCATTAGGACTATAATGATCACCTGGGTAGATATGTTTAAGCATGTTTTGCCCCTTCTTTGAAGCATGTTGGTGTTCATGCCATGCTCCTTTTCAACTGCATTTGTGCATGTCATGTAGCACAGTCCCTGCACTCACTCTTTTGTATATTTCTCACAGCACAAAACTCTGATGTAATCACTCCGGTTACTTAATAGTGTTGCTGTGCATGTGTTACACTGCTTTCTTTGAGAGCCCAGACTAGTTTGGAAAGAGGTAGCAGAAGTGTAAACAACCACAACTTTTAAATCTCACATATCTTTGTTTCTTCAGTTCTGATCTTGATTCTCTTGCCTCTCTTCCGTGTTTTTTTTCATTGCTCTCACTTTCTTTTGCATGGTAGAGTATGGCTAGTGTATTTCTGATACATTCTGCTTTTTAGGAGTGTGGGTTTAGAAGCATTTAAGAAGGTAGCTGTTTGTTACACTGTTTAGTTTTGTAGCTCTAAAGTCTCTTAAAAACTGTTCTCTTTCATGACTGCATTTATTACAGGAAATGTAAAATTCATACATCAGTAAAATTTGGATTTGTAGTAGTTATGTAACAGCACAATTCTGTACAGTGCGTTAAAATTTGAAATTGCCTGTTCTTGGCCTTGGTGAGCTGATGGGTAAAATTTTGACTTGGAAGAGACTTATTGCCAGGAGATCCATTCTGCTTCCCTGTCTGCCCTCACAGTACTGATACTAGTTGAGCACTATGTTTGCAGCCTCAGAATTTGCCATCGTAGAAAAGCGTTTGTTGCTTAAGAGTGAATTTTTCTTATGATGGTAGGTGAACTGCCTGCTCCAGGATATTCAGAAGTATAATTAGGCATAAGTGTTTTTAAAGTTATCTTCTGGGTATTTGAGAATCAGGAATGAAAAGTCAACTTTTAAAATACAAACCAGTTGTGGGTTTTATGAATCTTATTTAGAACAGACTTTCATTTCCATATAAATGAATTAAATAGTCCAAGTGTTTTTTTCTTAGAATGTAGATAATGAATGCTCCATTACTGCACTGTTGTGGTTCTAAAGTTATTTTTTATGTCTGAAAGAAGGAACAGTTAAAATGCCATTTGGCATTTTAATTTTTGTTTTGAGCCTTGGTATAATTTAATTTTACTGGTCTTCTGGATTGTTTATTTCTTTTACTGTTGTTTCACTCAAAACAAGAGAATAAAGTGTAAATTGGGGAAAAAGTTACCGAGGTTGAAGTGATATTACAATGAAGTTAAAACTGGTACTTTTGAATATACTGAAGCATTTGGTGAGCTGACATGGTAGCTCATTACCTTCAAAAGGGACCAGTTTCCTCTTCCCATCTATCGCCTACCAGTTTTATTCCTCACAACCTTACTCCTCCTTCATGCCGCTGTTAGGGCTTACTGGACTCCTCTAGTACACTGAAAGAGCAAGCTGCTCTTGAAACCTGCTGAAGAAGATGGTTCTTCCTGTTAGTTTTCTTTTTCTGATGGTTAGTTTTCTGCTGAAGATGGTTTTAGAACAGGAGGTAGAACTGCATAACTGGAAATATGGGAGAGGCAAAGAAAGGTGTACAGTCCTCAGTGGAGAACTTCTCAGGGGATTGTCTCAGGTGCTTGTGGTGTCCCAACCTGCATTTCAAAGCGAATTTATGTATTTTGAAAGTCTGTTAGAAATAGATGGTGTCTTGAAAAGCATTTTTAAAGTCTTTCCAAATGACAATTCAAACAGCCAAAATTGTCGTGTGCTGAGGGAGTGTAACTAAAATGATAAATGGATAATATTTTATAATTGCTTTTCAACTGTGTTTTTAAAGGAATTTTTGTTTGCCTAAAGAGGGCTCTAGACTTTACAAGGTTTTTTCTCTTTTGCTAAGCTAGAACAGCATTGCCAAATTCTTGGATGCTGTGCAGATGTTCTTTCAAGATCTTGGAACTGTTTATTGCTATTAATTATATATTAACAAAACTTGAAGAAAACTTTTCATCTGTGGCATTCAACAAGTGAAAGGCGGAAGGTGAACTTTTAAAACAGTTTCTTGGAGAACAAAATGGGGAGTTTTTCAGGGATCAGTTAGTGACTTTAGATATTAAGTAGCAGCCCCCTTTTATGTAAGAAACTATTTTCTTATGTGATGTGGAGCTAAGAAAAAGCTCATCATTTTAGTGAAGTACATCTGGTGATTAAAAGCTGTATATTATGAGGACTGGCAAACTGTGCAACAAAGACACATAAAAAATGTTGACATGTGTGCACTTTAAAAGCATAACAGTGTTTCTGAGCTTATTTCTTAAGGAGTTAAGGGCAATTGACAATCTCACTTAGCAAAGAAAGCACAAAGTTGGAGGGGAAAAAAGTATTGAACTGTTGGATTCAAAAATCTTGAACTTCATTATTGCAGTAAAGTAATGAGGTTACTTTGCAAACATTCTCAAGGAAATGTATTTTAAAGCTAATAATTTGCTTCTGTACAAGAGTATTGAGTATTGAAGGTAGTGTTTCAGATCAACTTAAAAAGGGAAGCAAGCATGAGTGTACAGTAGTGTGTTTTATAATGTTCCTGCAGCGTTCTAGCAGCATCACAGCAGATTGTGTGGTATGCAACCCATTAACAGGTAGTGCTGCCAAACAGTTGACATTTCTTTACTTCTTCCCAGATTTACATATTACATCCAGTTAAATTATTTTGAAAGTTACTCATATGTTAACATTACAAAAATTAGCAGCATATTCATCTTCTGGTGATAATGAGTCACAGACACTGCTAGTCACTTAGCATGAGAAGTGGCTAACATTTTACCAGCAGCAAAAGCCAGTATCTTGAACCATAGAAACTTAATGAATAAGGAGAAATGGTTCTGTTAAATAGTTGAACTGGAGTAAAATAGCTAAACTGGTTTGATTAAGTGTTAGTCCCCAATTGTAGTTAAACTGTGTGCTATGAAATCCACTTTAACAGGAGTTTTAGGTATGCATTTTATATAATACAATGGGGGCTTTTTAGTCTTTTAAATTACCTGTAACAATTTAAATGCTAGAGGCTGTTAGTTACAATCTCACATGATTAATATAACCTTTTCCTCTAAGTTGTTTCAATTTATCTTTTTTTCACCCTTTTTTGGTGAAATAAAATTAGAACATCTCTGGTCTGGCCTTTCTGTTGCTATTTTTTTTTCCTGTCTGCCAAAGTAAAAGTATTTAGCAAGCAAAATGTTATTTATATATTTTCCTTAATTACAAAGAAAATTTGTAGAACAAGGCACTAGTATAACACGTAAAGTAAAGCCTGAGTAAAGTAAAATCTTTCTTATACAACAGATAGGCCTTATTAGTGCTCAAAGAGAAAGCATGTCTTCCCCTTTGGCTGTTCCCTAAGTCACTTCTGTATATTTAGCGTTAACAGATTTGGTCTGCAAAAAACTATCAAGAGTTGTCAGTTCATTTGACAAATAAAACCAAATTGTACAGGGAATCATAACTTAGGGTTCTAACATGTAAAATAGAAATCCTTTTAGTTTATTCTTTAGGTCAGATATGTTTAATTTACAATAAACCTTGTTCTTTCCAAAGTATTTATTCACTGGGGAAAAGGTACTTGCAAAATAGAAATCTTTATCTTGTATTTCCTAGTGTGTGACAAGTGTGAAGAAATGCTAGTGAACTAAAGACTGTTGATAGGAGTTAGTGAGACTGTTAGTGTGGGACAGTTTAGCTTTACCTCCACCTGGTTGCTTAAAACTATATTCTCCTGTCTTTATCGCGGTTGTATAACTCCAGTAAATCAAAATTAGGTACATACAGGAAAACAATTTTTCTTGTAGAAATAAGGATAGGAATTCAAATTGCTGGTTTTCAGGCACATATTTACAGTCTGGGCTGGTTTAAAAGCATCTTGTAATTCAGGCAGTGGTAAAGTGTCCTTTAGCAGGTCTAACAATCATGGAATAAGTAACAGGCTGAGAGGGCAGCTCTGTTCTTATCAAGGTGATTTCACATTGTGTGTCCTACAGATTTGCTCGTTTTGTTATTTTAAGGGAAAAAAAAAAGTCAGATCATTGTTACAGTTTTGTGCTGGAATGCAGCCATGAGTAAATTAGGTAAGTATTGTTGTTAACAGTAGATTAGTTTTCATTATTTTAAACTGTGCAAAGCATTTCTTTTTTGTTTAGAGTTATTCCTGACTTTTAAAGCCATTTGGTTGTTGGGGTTTTTTTCCAGTTATAAGAGTTTTTAAAAACTGATGTCTTTCTGGTTGCTCTCCGTAAAATGGGAATTACGACCTCATTGTCACTGGTATTATGGAGATTAATTAACCTTGTCTAAGTATTTTGACCATCTTAATGGTTGCAAAGGCCAGAAGGAAAGATTAGGTCATCTAAATTGACATCCTCTCTTCTGTCATTGGCCCTTATATTTTACCTGGTTATTACTGGATTGAACATCTTGTTTGATACAAGCATAATGTGTAGCTGATGCTCTCTGAGAGGGCATCCTGCCTAATTTTATCTCATTTTGCTATTTAATGTGCTGTCTAAGTTGTCTTTGTTGTTGAAATTTGCTTGTTCTTTTTCATATGAATTGGCTAGGCTGCTGCATTCTGCAGAGGCCACTTGTTTCACCTTTTCCTATTAGATTAAAAGCCAGTACTGTTCTTAGTGTGAATGCACTTGCACACAAAGATCTCATCAATTCTTGATCTTCCTCCCCCTTTCCAGTTCTTCAGTTTACAGTTTTTTCAGAAATATTTTCCAGTGTTGCCTTAATTCATGCCATTTATAGTCATACTTTTAACTTACTGTTAACAGTTAAACATGCCAAGTTTAGTTACAGGTTTCCAAAATGTTGTACAGTAAGTGTGGTTTTAGTTATCTCTTTTCAGAGTTGCTTTCAAGGATATGATTGCTTGCTTCTTAGGTGTGGCTCGGTGTATTACCTAGACTAAGATCTGTAACTTGGCATTTGTGGGTGTTAAAACACATTTTGTTTAAATGCCTCTGGGTAGTCCAGACAACTGTATAACTCATCACATTGTCACTGTTTACTAGTCTGTCATTTTTAAGATTTTTTTCTAGCAGTATCATGAAGTAGCCTTTTTGTTTAGAGTTTTGTGTGTGAGATAAAATTGAAGTGACTCTTGCAAGTACTATGTGAAACATAGGTGCAGAATTTTAAGGCTTAAAGTTAATGAACTTTCGAAAGAGTCCAACTCCTAATAGATTGGAAGAGACCAATAAAAGAGGTGTTATAGGAATTTCAAATAGTGGGTTTCCTTTCTTGGATGACTGTACCAGTCAAGTGACTTTTAATGTTGGCCTCTTATGGAGAAGTATAGATAGCATAGATGTTAAGCAGATTGCTAATGAGGAAGTGGAAGTTTTCTTGTTTAAGTCAGTTCTCTTTTTGAGCACCTGGAAATCCAGGAGAAGCTAGTGGTCAGATGTGCATATTTAGGCACATATACAAAATCATACTTTTTGTTTTAATTACTTATTTCCTTTTGAAATGTTAAGACATGTAATGTGTATTTGAAGCATTATCTATTTGCACAATTGAGGTTGCTACTAGTGGAAATCATAGGCAGAAAGACCTGTAGTTTCAAGGTCTTTAATTTATTCAGCTATTGTGGACCAACTTTCTGCGAAATATTTACAAAATGCTGGAGATAGGAGAAAAAACATGTTTTTTCTGAGGTATGGCATAGCTTTTATAATATGCTGAAAAACGCAAAAGGCATCCCAACACATCCTTTGTAAATTCAAGAGCAAGACTAATGATACTTTACTTAAAAATATAGAAGTTACCTAGGCTGTAGAAGCTTTCTTTGTATGTATTTTTTATTTTTTCATTTTACACAACTGATATTTATTGAATGTGTAGTTGAATACTTATGTGTTCTCTCCTAATAGTGAACACTCAGAAGAGGGTTCAGCTCTGTCATTTATTTAGCTCAAAGGAAGTTTAAAAGTAAATATCAAATTTGATTTCTAAAATGATTTATTTTAATTTCTAATAATGTGGATTTTCTGCTGGAATGGATACAAGATGGAATTGTTTTAGTTCATGTGTAGAAACAAAATGGTCTTCGAGCAAAAGAAACAATGAGGGAAAGTCTGAGGTCTCCTCCCATAGAATTACAGACAGGAAAAACAATCATTAAGCAAAAATGAGTTGAAGTTACTATTGCTTTAAGAAGAAATCAGTTGTGGCAAATGTTCTTTCAGGTTTCAAAGTTGTGTGACACATTGTAGTCAACTTATAACTTGTATATTTTTCCTCAGAAACAGTTACTACTGAGAGTTAGCTTCAATATTTTAGTTTTCATTTGAAATTATTATATATTAAGTAGGGTAGACACGTGTAATTCCTTATTTTCCCACTTTTAACTGGTCCCAGCATATGGTATGCATTAAAGACCCAGCACTAGTGCTGGCAGGCAGCTGAGCTTGGTTTTCTGCCACAAGTCACATGTCTTGGAGCAGGCGCCTGAAGCCGAAGGCTTTGTCACATGCCAGGGGCTCCGCATCAAGCATCGACTGAGTCCAGCGGTTACTCTGGAATTGAGTAACACACCCTTATGCTAGCAAGAGTTATATTAACTGTTTTGGGGATGAACTGGAGTTGTCTTTTTTCCTTCTTTCAGGTTTTGTTTAAGCACAGCAGTAGCCTTCACAATTATTATTCCTGTTTTAGCTAAGGATTTTAACTGCATTAAAATACGAAATGTAATTACAGAAATGAGTTTACAGTGCCTATTTTTACTTCCTTGGTATCTTTTTACACTGGCAAGCTGTAAAATCAGCTGAGTCACTTCATTAGAGTTTAAGGGATTAGCACTGGCAGGAGCTTACTGCTGTAGCTGTTTAACAATTTTGTATCCCTATGGATATTCCTGTTCCTAAAGAACCTAAAGGTTCAGAAGTATGTCAGCTTACAGAGTTATGCTGATTATAGTGCTGTAAATTCTGTAGTAATGTAATTGTATTGACAAATTTTCTTAGCCTTTCTTGTCATCAAGATGATTATGATATTTAGAAAATGTTTTTAGGCCAAGTAAATTTTTTGCAGAGGAAGAGTGTATATTAAAGAATTTGGGTATCATGCTCTTTACAATCTAACAACTAGTTTTGACACTGAAAGTATGAATATCATACAGAATAATTATACAGAATCAGCACTTTTTAATATGGTTTAGTTAGTACTAGGAACAGAGAATGCTCTACTGCCTTAATAGATTAGAATATAAATGGTAAATATTGATATGGAATAGTACCTGTCTTCGGACAAACCTTCCTTCTTGGAACTATGGTGGGTGGAGACCTGCAAGGCAGTAGGTAGCAGACAGAAGCTCTTATCCTGACAGTACAGGAATGAAGTTGGATGGACATGGAGACTTAAAGTAATTAGCAAGAGAAGTAGTGTGTGTTGTCGAGTAACCTCATTAACTTGAAGTCCTTCTTTCACTAAGGAGTAACACAGAGTAACCTCATTAATTCACTAAGTAGTCCCTAATCACTCTTCTAAAGTACACATTTAAAGTACTTTAGGAAGTGCCCGATTTGATGTTAATACAGCTCCCTAGAGATGAAAACCTAAAAATATTTCTTTCATTTTCATATTCATAAGAAGAGGGGCCTAAATAGAAATCTGAATTTTGGAGCTACTATTTGCTGTTATTTTCTGATTTGAAAGAATAAAAACTAACTAGGTTTTTTTTCTATATTAAAGAAAACTCACTACTATCTTTTTACTTGTTCCACTGCAAAAAAGTTACTGTGGACAGTGATTCCTCTCCTGCAACTTTAAGGATAAAATTAGTTTTTTTTTTTGGTCGTCATTACTTTTTTTCTCAGATGTATTACTTTTACTTGATATATGGTCTAGATAAAAAGCAAAATGGGAAACTAGTTTTGATATTGGGATGATTTAAGTTTAGAAATTATGCACTTAGGTTTTTTCCCTCCAGTGGGTGTTGATGCCTGCGGTAATGAGAGGTTTATTTGTGTGCTTTGCTCTGGGTAATCAAAAGCATCATCTGTCAGTAGATGGAAATGTACTAAAAGGTGAACATCGGTTGCTGTCATGTCACATCAGTTCATTCAGTGCTGTAGTTCTTCCCTCAGCCTCCCTGCTGTCTCAGGAAGTTTTGGCAGCCTTGTTTTTCCCATGTAAACTGTTTTCTAAAAGGGAGTCCCGTGTGCAGACCCTGTCTGTGGTATAGACACTCCTTGAATGCTTTGCTACCTGTCAAATTACATTTTAATTCTGAGCATAGTCTTAGTTGGAACAACAGTAAGGTCTGTATTAGTAATGGGCCCTAATCTTCCACAGCAAGTATTTGAGGCAGTTTTAGGTCCCTTTGATCTATTTTGGCCTGACTCAGGAAGCCACTAAGGATTTACCTTGGAATTATAGTGTATTAGTAATGCATATGTAACATGACTTGTCTGACTCACTCTTTGTTTCTTGCTGGTGTTGACTGTATTCGCTTGCTTGGTGCTTCATTAAAAAGAGAGGCTGGTCCTCAGAAAGTGCCCTACTTGGAACCTGTTTGCTAGAATTGCTTCCAGGTCAGCAGTGGATTTCTCTTCCCTGTGCTGCCTTTGCTTAATGCTGTAGTGCCTTTTCTTGGGACTGGATTGAGAGAAGACTCAAGGACTACTCTGAAAGCCCATTTGCACAATTTTGAAACATAAAGATCATCCACCGAGTAAGGGCAACACTTTCCCTTTTTTTTTTTTTTTTTTTTTTTTTTGTGGTCAAGTGCCAGCACACAGAAACCCCCAGTGGAGCTATGTGAACAGAAGGGAGGGGTGTACAGGCATTTGCTATATGGCTGTGATGATGTTATATCCCATCTCTCATGGTGGGCTGGTGTTCCCACCTATCCCTTCTAGACCTTTTTCTGGTACTACTCACAGATGCACGTTCTTGTCCCTGAGACAATATATAGCAGGTGCTCATAGTTTCAACCATGAGACCCATGTCATAGCTTAGTGTGGGTTTGGGGATTAAAGGGTGATCTCTGTAAAGCTGACCTGTGTACTTTTGGTTGTATACAGTTGTTGATAGAAAGGTTACCTACAGCATAATGACTGAAGTCCTTCAAAATGACAGCTGCATGAATAATTATGCTATAATTATTCTAGCCACCTGTTTGAGAAGATGATGGCTGGAGCAGTGGGGATGTGTTTGTACGCCCAGCTTCTCTGCTATTACAGGCTGAACCATTGATCTAGATTGTCTGGATGACGGAACTGGTCCTTTCTGGTCTCTTGTTGACAGGAACATTAGAGACTGATAAGGCCTGAGTGGACTTGAGCAGGAAAAAAGAATCTGAATTTATCTGTATAGTGTGTGTAGTTTGTATATCTCTAGAGAAGGAAGCTCCACAACCTCTCTGTAGTTGCCAAGCCACTCTCAAAGATATTTGAGAAGTCATGGCAGTCAGATGAAGTCCCAAGTTACTGGAAAAAGGGAGATGTACCCATCTTTGAAAAGGGTAGAAAGGAGGACCTTAGGAACTACTGACCTCTCAGCCTCGCCTTCGTGCATGGGAAGACCATGGAACAGATTCTCCTAGAAACTCTGCACATGGAGGACAGGGAGGTTATTCGTGATGGCCAGCATGGCTTCACCAACAGCAAGTCCTGCCTGACCAGCCCAGTGGCCTTCTATGATGGAGTGGCTACATCAGTGGAGAAGGGAAGACTACAGATGTCATTTATCTGAACTTCTGTAATGCCTTTCACATGGTCCCTCCCAACATCCTTCTCTCTAAATGGGAGAGAGGTGGATTTGATGGGTGGACTGTTGGATGAATAAGGAATTGGTTGGACGGTCACATTCAGAGGGTAGTGGTCAATGGTTCAGAGTCCCAGTGGACATCAGTGACAAGTGGTGTCCCTCTGGGGTCCATATTGGGGCCAGTGTTATTTGATATCTTCATTAGTGATATAAACTGGATTACACCCCCAGCAAGTTTGCAGATGACACGAAGCTGAGTGGTGCCATTGACACACGTGAAGGATGGGATGCCATCCAGAGGGACCAGAACAAGCTTGAGAAATGGACCCATGGGCTTCTCTAAGGTTTTAACAAGACCAAGTGGTGGTGCTGCACCTGGGTATCAATACAGGCTGGGAAATTAAGAGATTGAGAGCAGCCCTGCTGAGAAGGCTTGGGGGTGTTGGTGGATGAGAGACTGGACATGAGCCGGCAATGTGCACTTGCAGCCCAGAAAGCCAAACATATCCTGGGCTGCATCCAAAACAGTGTGTCCAGCTGGGTGAGGCAGAGGATTCTGCCCCTCTACTCCACTCTGGTGAGACCCCACCTGGAGTACTGCATCCAGCTTTGTGGTTCGCTGCGCAGAAAGGATGTGGACCTGCTGGATCGAGTCCAGAGCAGGGCCACCAAGATGATGAGAGGGATGGAGCACCTCTCCTGTGAGGAAAGGCTGAGAGAATTGGGTTTGTTCAGCATGGAAAAGAGATGGTTTAGGGATGACCTAACTAGGGCCTTCCAGTATCTGAAGGGAGCCTACCAGAAAGATGGCGAGGGATTTTTTACAAAGGTATGTAGTGACAGGACAGTGTTGCCTAGAAAAGTTGTGCATGCCCCATCTTTGGAAGTGTTCAAGGCAAGATTGCATGAGGCTCTGAGCAACCTGGTCTAATGAAAGGTGTCCCTTCCGACAGCAGGAGGGTTGGAACTAGATGGTCTTTAAGGCCCCTTTCACCCGAGGCCATTCCGTGATTCCATATGCCTCTTCCAAGAGCTCCTGTGTAGCTGACTGTTCTTTGTCTACTGGAACACTAGTTTGTAGTTTTCACTGTGAAATAAATACAGCGATGTTGTACTACAGAATACTGCAGTTTGTTTTTTTGCTTTGTGTTGCAGATGTTTCATAAATGTATTAATCCTTCTGTTTACAATAATAATAATTCTAGCAGTCCATGTCGTGTGTCTACTCGTGTAGGAAATTTGCTGTCGCTTCATTCAGCTGCTGCTCTTAATTCTACCAAATCTTCTAATGCCTGGACCAAATATTTTTGCAAAGAATGTATCTTCAGTTATTACAGAACCAAGGTCAAAGTTATTTTGCGATATGGAGCTCCTGGAGTGAGTCCAGTGAAGGGCTGTGAAGATGATTTAGGGGACCGGAGCATGTCACTTATGAGGAAAGGCTGGGGGAGTTGGGCCTGTGTAGCTGGGAGAAGAGAAGACTGAGAGGGGACCTCATCAATGTCTATGAGTATCTGAAGGGAAAGCACCAAGAAGATGGAGCCAGGATCTTCTTGGTGGTGCCAAGCTATTGCTTGGACAAGAGGCAATGGACCAAAACTGATCCAAAGGAAGTTCCACCTGAACATAAGGAAGAACTTCTTTGCTGTGTGGGTGACTGAGCACTGGAACAGATTGCCCAGAGAGTTGTGGAGTCTTTGTCACTGGAAATATTAAAAACACACCTGGCCAAAATCCTGCATAATGTGCTCTGTGGGGACCCAGGGTTGGACTAAATGACCTTCAGTAGTCCCTTCCAATCTTACTCGTAGTTTGAGAAGACACTGCAGTGAGAAGTTCAGAGCTGGCAATGAGTGAGGCTCTGTCACGATCCTTTGTGTCTAATGACCACAAAGTTGCTATAAGTTAAGGTGGAAAGATGACAATATTTAAAACTTGCAGGGCATGTGTGTGAATGCATTCCTGCCTTCTTATTTATGTGGTACTTGTGAAGGCCAGTCAATTACATTTGTCCCCAGGAAGCTCCTGCTACTGGATTGTTTCGCTTAGTTCAGAAGAGAAATTTATCTTATTTGTAACAACCTGCACATCAGGAATACTGTTTAAATTCTAGGAAATTATTTATTTTTGTCTTTTCTCAAACTCTTGACACCTACAAAGTGAAAGATTATCTGAAGGGGCTTGGGCCTGGCTTCTTGAAGATGTATTTCAGAATTGCATACAAATATAACTCGATAGTTGTATTTTCATAGAATTATAAAAGGTCTGTAGCTGTCCAGAAAAGCTGTTATTTATGAGTAGTGAAAAAACTTGTATGCTTGGCTGGCATAGCAAACTTTTTTTTTTCTGCTGATACCAGTGCAAGTTTGAAATGTTAAAGAGCTGTGCTGCTGAGAACAAAGTATAGCAATGTATTGGCCTGAAATAAGATGTTTCTACACCAATGTATGCAGCATGAGGAACAAACAAGAGGAGCTCGAAGCTTTGGCCCAGTCCCAGAGGTTGGACAGCACTGACATAAGTGAAACCTGTTGGGATAAGACCTGTGACTGGAGCACCCTGTTGGATGGTTACAGGCTCTTCAGGAAGGATAGGCAGAGGCAGGCCACGGGGAGTGGCACTGTATGTAGTGGAAAGGTTAGAATTTATGGAGCTCACATTTGGCAATGGCACAATGAAGAGCCTCTGGGTGAGACTCAAGGGGCAAACAAATAATGTAGATGTCATTGTGGGAGTCTGCTATAGACCTCCCAGCCAGGATGATGACACCAAATAATTATTCTTTGAGGAACTAAGGGACACTTACAAATCGACTGCCCTTGTCTTTATGGGGCACTTCAACTTGCCAGAAATTAACTGGGAGCACCACACAGCTGATAAAACCTGGGCCAGAAGATTCCTAAAACACCTGGATGACAACTTTATGGAACAGGTCCTTTATAAAATGTTTCTGCTAATCTTTTAGATGGTATAGTCTAGCTCTTACCTTTCTAGTTAGTACAACTGGAACCCCCAAAATATACAAAAAAACCCAAAGACAGACTATTACAAGAAATGAACATCAAGTACGTAGAGGTTGAAGGAGCTTGAAAGAGTTTTCCCTGGAAGGTCTTGTTAAAATTAAATCAGTTGCTGTTTTCAGAAACGATGAATGTTTTTTTCAGAACAAGTGAAGTTCTTAATATTGCTGCTTTTATAGGAATTCAATGTGCATTACCGTAGTCTACAAAATTAGCTAAGTCTGGGTGGCTTTTTATTTTGAGAATCAAGCAATATCCACAGGTAAAATGTGTGACAAATCTACAGTTTCTTCCTGAAACCTTGTGATAAAACTTGGTTTTCTTATTGGAGGACTGGAAATCATTCCTCCAAGTCAGAAAACACATGTCCTGACAGCAAGTGGAGGTTGTTATTTACCTCCTGATTGAAAAAGTGTGGTGTCTGATAAATGTAGCTAGAGGTTCTGGCAAAGAAAAGAAAAGTAATTTTAAAAAAACCCAAACCCTTACGTTTTTGCTAGAGAGCTGTGCTGTTATAAGAGGAGCACTGCTGATACAGTGCACTGGCATTTGTGTGCTGACAAAGAATTCAATATAAATGAACTGGTCTTATAACTTCGTATTTTTACTACGTCTGCTGGGTAATTGGCTCTAGTGGATAGGAACAAATTTCTTCCAAATTTTTAAATTTCCATTTTCAAAAAATACAGCCAACTTCCCTTTGAGCTGTGTCTCTTTATAAACTGTTAAATCACAGGGAAAAAAATGTAATTTTTAGATTTGCTAAGTATGGCTTTGGACTCTCTGCTGCTGTCTTTGGCCATCTAAGAGAAATGTTTTACTACTCTTGCTAGAATTAAAATGGAGACAGTAGAGCTCCCTACTTTTCACCTGGTTATACATATGTGAGTTTGGTTTGTTTGGGGCTTTTTAAGATTTGTCGTTATTGGATTTTTTTTTCTTGCAATGTAGTGTTGGAAGAACACTGTTCATAGCAGTGTTTTAGTGTTCTGTTGGGGTTGCATAAAATTCAATATAAAAAATCCAACACCAAAACACTTAAACAGATAGCATTGTCCACTTTAAATTTTATGTGCTGATATGCTTCTTGTGTCATTGTATGATAGTTGTCTAATAATGAGTACAAATTTGAGACTGTTTTTCCCCAGTGGATAATGCCTTAAAAATGCCAATTTACCATATAAACTTTTCTTAAAGATGTACAGTTAAGTAGCAGATTTTTTAAGAACAACAGGCAGTATAGGCTGGATAGGCTAATACAAGTTTTACTTACATGATTTGACTTTACTGAAGCTTCATTTATTATTTTGTCATTAAGGATCATTGGGTAATATACTTATTTGTCAGGCAGTATTATTAATTACTTCATAAAGCATGGTCAGATCTTCAAGGAAACTATTAGCATTTTGCTGTCCCAGGATTTAGTCCCTTTTATGAGTCATTGCATACCAGATGGGATACTGAATGACCTCTGAGTCTTCAGAATGATTCATCAACAAGTACTTCACCTGTCTTCCAGACCAAAAAACATGTTATTCTTTCTGTTTTGGATTTAGAAAAGTTTTAGGCTGTCATTTGAAGACCAAAGCCTTACTTGAAGGAAAAGTTGCACTATTTGCTTCTTGTAGATTTAGTCTGGTCTACTGCATCTAGGGTTGAGGTATCAGTTATTTTGACTACTGTCACAGCATATATCCCCTTCACTTAATTCCCCACCATCACCTTGGAAGTCTTCTACCACTGCAGTGAGCCATCATTATATTGTTATTTATAGTTAAGTAAGTATGCTATTGGAAGATAAAATGAGTTAAAGTATAGGTCTGTGTCTTAGAACTTTTGATCCAAATCAGTCTTAACCACAGCTGTGAAAAGTAATTATTTCAGTTTATATTCTGTTGTGTCAGAAGGGTAGAATAAGGACCATTGCAGCTTGCTTATTTTGTTTTGAAGTTGTGGGGATATTCAACATACAGACTCACAGTAAAAAGGAGAGGCAGAGGCTACCAAGGCAATGCATATGGAGAGAAAATGCAATAGAAACAAGCTAAATTAATGAAATATGTTCTCAGTATGATTAAGGGGGAAAAAATGAGGCAGGGGTGGGGAAGGAGATTGAAATAGGATAAAAAGACAAGGGAAATAACATAGAGAAGAAGGACCACTCAGAATTAAATTGTTTAGCAAAACCAAAATCTTTAGTCTTTGTATAAACATAAAATTTCAAGTAGCTATTAATCATCATGAACCTTGAAGCTCTGTTAAAGAAAAAATACATTCTGTTTGGTGATGTGAGGTTAATTCCTAAAATAAATTCCCAAGATGATATATTTTTTCCTGTATGATTGTAAAATTTCAAGAATATTTTTTTCTGCTGGCTTCTTCCCCTAATACAACATCTTTTCAGATTACCAATATGAATTTTCGTGTGTGAGATGTAGTGTTCTAAAGGAATGCTCTGAACCAACTATAAGCTAGCTGAGCAAATTGACTGCATGGAAAGCACTAATGTGCTGATGTGAGACTGTATGAAATTACATAATGTAGAGAAACTGGCACAATGTGATAATGAGTTCTGTTTTTATTCCTGCAGATGCCCTCCTCGAACTTTTTTGCCAGCACTGTGCAAAATTTTTCTCGATGAAAGTGCTCCAGACAATGTACTGGAAGTAACAGCTCGTGCCATAACGTATTATCTGGATGTATCGGCTGAATGCACCCGTAGGATTGTGGGAGTGGATGGAGCTATCAAGGCACTTTGTAATCGTTTAGTAGTTGTTGAACTTAACAACAGAACGAGCAGAGATTTGGCTGAGCAGTGTGTGAAGGTAGGTATACTTAAGAACCTTGTTTTTAAGAAGAAACTGGATGTATTGAAAAAGAAACAAAATATTAGAAGAAGGTTTTCCTGTTTATCTTACATGACTAGAATGCTAAGAGCTACTTTTGTGCTAAAAAGGGAATGAAGAATGGCTCCAGGTTCAGATTAGTTACCTGTTGCAAAAAAATTGTCTGCTTCCTCTTCAATAACACTAGACACAGCTTCCCTGCACCCTTGTGAAGTTTTCAGAAAAATTTACAAGACCCTTAAAATCTCTAATTTAAAGCGTAACTCATGGCCATGTGGTGGCATGTAGTTGTAGTCCTTGATTACCATGGCGTCAGAATTTATGCATCTATTTCCCATTTACTAGTTCAGTCTATTTGGAAGTGCATCACTGGAGTAATGGTGCTCTTAGAAGTTTCAGACCTCTTAGTTGTGTGTTATCCCGAGATTTAATTCTCCCAGGATAAGATACTGTTATCTGTCTTCATGAACACCTGTTATGACCATGCCTTTGGGGGATGTTCTTGTATTCACTCCTGTATTTTTGAAGAAAGCTCTAACTACTAACTACTAGAGCTCTAACTACTAACTACTATGGAGACTTTGGCTGCTTCTGGGTGTTGAGGAAGAAAGGAGTTTTTATTTTTTCCTGTTGTTTCATTTTCTTAACCAGTTCTGTATATGGATATAAACATCTGACTAGGATATAAATAACTGACTTTTTATGTATGCTTCATTCAAATTAAATTTAATTTTGTCCTAGGTGTTAGAGTTAATCTGTACACGTGAGTCAGGAGCTGTGTTTGAAGCCGGAGGGTTGAATTGTGTTCTGACATTCATTCGTGACAGTGGACACCTTGTTCATAAAGATACTTTGCATTCAGCTATGGCTGTAGTATCCAGACTCTGTGGCAAAATGGAGCCTCAGGATTCTTCATTAGAGATCTGTGTGGAATCTCTGTCTAGTTTATTAAAACATGAAGACCATCAGGTAATGTTGGCTCAATGTGCTGTGAATTTAACTTTCATTATGTTTATTAATAAATAGATGACTAGGTAACTTTTTTAGCCTCCCCAACTGTACGTCTACATAGAAGTTGTTATATATGGTTATTACGATAGTTTCCTTTATAGTTGTTATGATAAGAGGATAAAAATACTGCTTAATGTTTGACTCCAAGCACTGTTGTTTGAATATAATCTTATTTAGCCTCTGAAAACTTTATTGAAAAATATCTTGTAACTTTTTTCAGTGCATTTTGAGATACTTTCTAAAGTAATTATTGTTCTATGACTGCACTGCAATCACTAGTAAGTTTGGCATAAGTAAGAGACAAAAGTCAATTTGGTTCATTTTTCTTTTGCCAGACTAAGAGAAGCAATAAACTGTTTCCAGTTTATAAGGTGTTTGAAAAAAGCAGTTGCTGGGGCTGTTGGAGATGTGAATGAGAGTTCAGATCAATTTAGCTGTTTAGCAATTAAGCTTAAAGATAAGTGGGCTTAAGACTGGAGTAACCCAGATAATAAGTAAATCTGTACTGGTATCCTTCAGAAATGTCTTACGCATGAAACAAGCCTCAGGATTACAATGGATGTTGATGTGTATTATGGATTTGTCCAGTAATGTCCCTTATAAAGTTTTGTTGCTCCCCATCTCATCCTTTTACGCTCTTGGGTTTGGTCACTTTTTGTGTGGGCTGCCAGTTAGTAACACAACTTGAGGGAGAAGTTCAGACCAGATGAATGTGGCCCTAAGAACAGCTTATCTGTAACTTTTTTTTAACCTTTCTGCTAAACTTGCAATGTGGGAGAAGAAATGTAAATAGTTTCCACAGTACTCTTTTGCTTTGTAACCTGATGCCGCTAATGTGGTGTGTTAAATAGGTGAACCTTTCTTGTGTATTTCTGACAACTGTTATAGTAAAGATCCAGAAAGTGTATACAAATTACATAAGGGTTGATGGAATTGTTTATCTGTACTGTCAAAAGAACTGGAGCAAAATGCCAGAAGACATGAGCAGTGACCATCGCAAGTTAAAGAAAAATGTCCCTTGCAAAAGAGTACTGATAAATCAGAATATTTGGCATGCACAGGCTGTGCCAGAAGTTTGCAAACTTAATGGAGATATAAAATTTTGTGTTCATCAAGTCTGGCTACTACTCTGATCATGTTCTGTGTGTTGCTGAGCAACTGTCTTTAAGCTCTCGTTATGTGATAGCTGACAATCATTTTGAAAATGGACTGCGCTATGAGTTGACATTTTAGGGAGTAAGAACTATAGTAATTTAGAGTTTGATAGAGAATAGGTATTGTGGGTTTTTTTTTTTTTTTTACTATTTCTTGATATCAGTCTGGTTTGCTACTACAGATCTTTGAAGGCAACTGTGCCTGAAGCAGCTTATCTTGATATGCCTATGCAAACCTGATCTGAAAGATGGAGACCCTTGTAGTGCACAGATGAGAGAGATAAAGGGAAAGCCTTCCTTTCTTTTCAATGTTGACATGAAAAGATGTTGGCTGCTTTCCTGGGCAGTTGACCAGCAGTACTTTTTGCTGAATTGTTAAACAGATCATCAGTAAGCCTTATTTCCACAGTGTCATTGTTTGCTTTTTTGGGAGTTTTTTTGTGTTGGTTTTTTTTTTTTTCCCCCTTTAGTGACAAACCTAAATTTGGGAATTTGCATTTTATTGTCACAGAAGTGCTTGCATGTCCTTGGATCAGGTGCTCAGTGGGCAATCTTGAGTTATCTAAAATTTGCTTTTCCCAGTTTGTCCTATTCTTAGGCTTGGTCCAATTGAAAAATTTCTTGTGCTCAAGAGAAATATCTAGACCTTTAAATACAACTTTAACTATCAAGCTTCACTGTCAATTTAATACTTTGGGAGTTCTTAGTCAGTACATCATTTAATGGCTTATTTGATAGCATTTCTTTTGATAGAAAGAACCAAATTATTATAACATTGTAATATTAGCAGAATGTTAATTATAAATGTAAAAATATAACATATTGGAATATTTGGTGTTCTGTAAATATAGAAGATAAAACGGCAAGGCAATTTTTGTCTTTATTATTCTTTGAGGAACAAATTTCAAATTCGGTAAATGTATGAAACCTAGGAAGTAAGTCCTCATAGAGTGTTTTCTTGGTGTTTTGGGGTTTTTTTGTTGTGTATTTAATTTTTGTTATTGGAAGGCTACTTTAACAGTTTCTAGCATCAGAAGAACTAGAAAGTTAAGTATGCTCTTTCAATAGCCAGCTGTGAGTTGGTATTGGTTCTTTTTCAAACTGTATGGTCAGAATGGACAGTTGCTAGTGGGGATTATAAATAGCTGTGACAATAAGATCTATAACTAAAAACGTTTTGAGAAGTGCTTCCAATATGTATTTATTTGGCAATTTCATGACTAAATGTGTTTTTCTAGATTGAGCAAAACCCCAAATCACACAGTTGAAGAAATGCTCATAACGGTGAACTTCAGAAATAGTTTCCTTGACTTTTATGTATCATCAACAGAGAAAAGGAGGGGAAGAAATGCAGGAACAGTACGGTCCTTCAGTGAGCAGTTCAGAGCACTGTTGGGTTCCATCTCCGAGTTTCTGGCTTGAAAAGCCTGTTTCCTCCTTTCACTGACTTTGAAGGGAACCTGGGGAAATCAAGTTCTTCTATATGTCCTGTATTCTTGCAGATGTCCCCTTAGCATCTTCTCCTCTTCAGTAAGAGATATTTCATAATTTCTCTTGCACTTCTTCCTTAGGTTTCGGATGGAGCTCTGAGATGCTTTGCTTCCTTAGCTGACAGATTCACACGGCGCGGGGTTGACCCAGCCCCATTAGCTAAGCATGGATTAACTGAGGAGCTGCTATCTCGCATGGCAGCCGCGGGTGGGACAGCATCAGGACCTTCTTCAGCTTGCAAACCTGGACGGAGTAGTGCTGGTGCACCACCAACAGCTGCAGACTCTAAATTAAGTAATCAGGTGTCAACTATTGTAAGCCTGTTGTCAACCCTGTGTAGAGGCTCTCCAGTAGTAACACATGTAAGAAATCCTTTTATGCTACAGCTTTTTGTTCTCATAGGGCTTTTCCCTCTGTGTACTTTAATGTATGCAAGATTTATGTTGCTATTTTATATATTTATAAGTTTTATTTTTATAGGTACACATGCACACACACATGCACATTTATTTATTTATAAAGAGGGGAAAAAAAGGAAACATTTCATATGGAAATGAAACCCAATTCTGATAGTATCTTCTAAAGCCCTGTATATTTTTTATTGTTCAGACTTTTAATTATTTCCAGGATCTTCTAAGATCTGAACTTCCAGATTCTATAGAAAGTGCGTTGCAGGGTGATGAGAGATGTGTGCTGGATACCATGCGGTTAGTAGATCTTCTTTTGGTGCTACTGTTCGAAGGGAGAAAAGCCCTGCCAAAATCCAGTGCTGGATCTACAGGCAGAATCCCAGGACTGCGAAGACTGGATAGTTCTGGGGAACGTTCTCATCGGCAGCTAATAGATTGCATCCGCAGTAAGGATACTGATGCACTGATAGATGCTATTGACACAGGAGGTAAGCAAAAAATACTCTGATAAAGAAAATGAGATGCTTGCTTTATCTTTTGGTTTTCATATAATCTATGGTGTTACAACAAATGCTTACTTACTACACTGAAAATCTTCATATACAAGTTCACTTATTTTGTTAAATACTTAACAGGTCCTGTTAGGATAATTCTTATGCCACCTTTTTTTATAGGAATTAAGGGCATAAATGCTTCTCTAGAATTATCGAGGATGCTTAATTTTTTTAAGACCTGCTTTTTATTCTGCTTTTTATTTAAAGAACAGTGTTGAAGTTTAGTTTATAATTCTGGGAACTTTAACTATTTATTTAATTGTATCTTTCAGCTTTTGAAGTAAATTTTATGGATGATGTAGGACAAACTCTTTTAAACTGGGCCTCAGCTTTTGGAACTCAGGAAATGGTAATTAGGTTTATAGACTCTTAAGAAGTTATGTTATCTATGTGAAGAAAGAAAAAAAAAAACTACTTTCCTTTTTCTGGTTTAACAGGTAGAATTTCTCTGTGAAAGGGGTGCTGATGTTAACAGAGGTCAGAGGTCATCCTCATTACATTATGCAGCATGTTTTGGAAGACCTCAGGTAGCAAAGGTATGATTTAAACTGACACTTAGGAAGCCTTACATATTGACTTTTCATCTTATTCTGCACAAAATGTTTTCAATATATTGGACACATGCATGATCAAATATTTACATGTTCTTTATGATGTTTATCAAAACACAGATTTTTCATCATGATAGGGCACTAGAGAATAAAAGTAATTTTATATTAGCTTTACAAATATCAAAAGCACGGAATGCTCCAACTTTGCCTTACAAGCATGAGAAGAGTATAGGAAAGATGTATAAAAACCACATTTGCTACTTTGGAAGAAGAAATCTTAATGTTTTATTCATACATAAAAATATTTGTTTTCAGACTCTCTTACGACATGGTGCAAACCCTGATTTGAGAGATGAAGATGGGAAAACCCCTTTGGACAAAGCTCGTGAAAGGGGACACAGTGAAGTAGTAGCTATTCTTCAGTCTCCAGGTGAGTGCAGTTTTTATTTCCACACCCTCGCTGTAATAGAAATGCTGATACATGTTAAAAATGGCAGTTATTAGAATTTTACTCTATTAAGGTTATTTAAAAAAAAATATTTTGTGACCAACCTTCCTTAACCTGTAAAGTCTGTATAAAAACTTCAGCATTTTAGGTGTTCTTAAGGGAGGGGGAATTACTGAAGAAATGACTAACCAGCCATGAGCACTGCCAGTGGTCCTGCTCTTCAGCTGTGGAATGGGGCTAGACTGGGATTTTCCTGTGGATTCAAAGGTGTCAGCCTTGGTAGCTTCTCTGGCTTCCTTCCTTTGTACATGAGAAAACAGCACTTTATCTGATGTTTGTTAGATGCCACAGGTGATACATGCTATCAAATAGTTTCATTCAAGAAGTTGTGCACGTGTAAATTTTATATTTCTTGGGGTGCATATTCCTGTTCAGGTATTTAGGTGTTTTAAAGAAAACCTGTATGTTTATTTGAAGGGCTTTTTGTTTGGTTTGTTGATTTTTGCCACTGAATGTTTTGGGGAAAAATATTTTCCAGGGGATTGGATGTGTCCTGTTAACAAAGGGGATGAGAAGAAAAAGAAAGATGCAAACAAGGATGAGGAAGAATGTAATGAACCCAAAGGAGATCCAGAAATGGCACCCATATACTTGAAAAGGCTATTGCCTGTGTTTGCACAAACATTTCAACAAACTATGTTGCCTTCAATAAGGTAATACTGTCGTGATAGACAATTTCTTGATACAATCTTAAAAAAGCCAAGGTGGATCTAAAAATTTAAGTAATGCAAGTAACAATCATATTTATTTTTGAATAGAAGTGGTTGTGTGAAAAATGTTGCATGACTGATTTTTACTTAGTGTTTTAAGTAGCATTTTTTCCTTTCTGGGGAAGTGATGTCTTGGAAAAAATATGGTTAGTCAGTCAGAAGTGGGAGAGCAAAGCATACTCTTGACTATAGTAGCATGATGAAAGAATACTATGTTCATAAAGTACGTTGTATACACTGCATACGTGATTTGGTTACAGCTCTTTGTAGCCACTGTAATGAAAGTAGTAATTTAGTAGAGGAAAACTAATGAATTGATATCAGGATACATTCACTGGAAAATCATCAAGACTGGAAAAAGCTGTTTTAGAAGACTAACAGCTTATCAACTGCAGAAAACGCTTCTTACTGAGAGAATTACAAGAGTGTAATCTAATTTACTACTTAGAAAAGGAATGCTGTGGGTGGCATAGTGGATGTGAAAAATTGCATCTGACCATAACTGCTCAACCTTTTATACTACAAATATGACGTTTATTCCGATCACTTACTTATGGTCCCAGTGTTTATAGGTACTTTGATGGGTGAAAATGCAAGATAAAAAGGGCTTCTTCTAGCGGAGAGAGACTCAATGTGAGCTGATGATAGAAAGCTTAAACTAGGTCCTTTGAAGTGAATGAAATAAGAAACTATGTTAACAATCTATGTATGATTAATTGTTGTTGCAGATTGTGGAAAGAAGTAGTTGGCTCTCTAATTTAAAGTTTAGTTTATGAATCAGATAAATTATGTTTTTAGAAGTCAGTCAAATAAAAAATTCGTCTCTACCCTATGGGAGTGATTGGCTTTCACATTAATTATGGTTTTTAGTATGGAGAGCTGCATGATTAATAATAATTTTAGACTTTAAAACTATAGGGGTCTTGAAACATGGGAAATATATGACTAAAACAAAAGGCTGGATACCTGTGAGGGGGATAAATTGTGCAGAAGGGAATTGCCAGCACTAAGAGTGGATAAAGACAAAATGTAGAATAGGTTTACTTAGCAAAGGGTTGAGGAGATTAAAATACCTTAGACTGATAGCACTGTACAATCCAAAAAGATCAGAGGTACATTATTCTTAGAGATAATCTAGGACTTATTAACAATAACTAATTTTGGTTCCAATAACGAGCTGAAACAAGTTTTTTTTTTTGTTTCTAAAGAATGTGTAAATGTAGTACAAAAGTAGTTTTATCTTGAACTTTTTTGTTACTTTGATTACTGCTTGTTTTATCATTGTTAGAACCTTTTTTTTCTATGATCTCTTAAAGGAAAGCAAGTCTTGCCCTCATTAGAAAAATGATACATTTTTGTTCTGAGGCACTGCTGAAAGAGGTTTGTGACTCTGATGCTGGCCACAATCTGCCCACAATACTGGTTGAGATAACAGCTACAGTGCTTGATCAAGAGGTAGGAAGAAAGTGCAAAAAAGGGGGTTATATTCATTGATTCCATGTAGTTGTTGACAACTAACCCTAAAACTTTTATACCATCCATCTGTGACCATATGTGAAGTTCAGCATGTAAGGATATCTTCAAGTAATTGTTATTTTCTTTTCATCCCAATGTATTACAGGATGATGATGATGGCCATTTGCTAGCCTTGCAAATCATAAGGGATTTAGTGGATAAAGGTGGTGATCTTTTTCTAGACCAACTGGCTAGACTTGGTGTAATTAGTAAAGTGTCAACTTTGGCGGGGCCATCATCTGATGATGAAAATGAAGAGGAGTCCAAACCTGAGAAGGTAAATGTATGGAATTGATAGCTTTATTTGTTACTCTAAAATCAACACTTCTGATAAAATTTTCACTGTTATGAAAATGTCCAGGGCAAGGTAGTTAGGATATTAAATTCATGCTTATGGTATGCCCCTTGTTTTAATTGCTTTTGTTGTTTTTGTCTCTACCTTCATTTTCCATTAGCACATTATTATCTGCTGAGTTTTCCTATCCATATTTATTTATGGTCAAGTTGATCGATACTTGATTTTTTCCTAGTATTTTGAAAGTGACTGCTAAATGAAATGAATCCTTCCTGAAGTGTATTCGTGTCAGAAGTTTATGCGCCAAATAATTGCAGAGGTTTTAAATGTTGTTACGGGATATATTAAACGTATAAAAAAGAAAATAGTTGTTTGCTTAATGAAAGTCATAAGTGTATATTGAAGTTATTTGTCAGTTTCCAGCAGTCTTATTGCCACTCAAAAGAACTGAATGGATCACAGACCTCTTCTGTTATCAATTCAATTAAATTTATAGTTAAACCTTAAGTGTATAGTTAAGCTCTTTTACTGTGGGTTTTGGGTTGTTTGGTGGTTTTTTGGGTTGCTGTTTTTTTAAGTGTTTAGATGTTAAAAAGTCATCTGGACATGGTTCTGAGCAACTGGTCCTATGTGTGTCCCTGCCTGAGCAGGGGTTTGGACTAGATGGCCTCCAGAGGTCTCTGCCAACTTCCACCATTTTGTGATTCTTTCCTCACAATTCAAGTTTTGAACAGAAGTGGATGTCACAGTCAACAGACTGTTGTTACTGTTGAGTAGATAAAGCTGTATGTGACAGGAAACTTCCTAAGAAGTATCTTATTGTTTTAAAGAATACTTTTAAGGATACATTTTACAGACAGAAATAGTACAGTTCCTGTACTTTGGTTTGAGTAATTCTTCTCTTAAAGTCTTTTAAAGATGTCTATGTTTTTGTGTTGGTTTTCTGTTGGTTTGGGGTTTTTTTAATGGATTGGGCGTTTTTGTTTGGTTGTTGTTGATAAATACAAATTTATTACAGGAGGATGAACCACAGGAGGATGCTAAAGAACTGCAACAGGGTAAACCGTACCACTGGAGAGACTGGTCAATCATTAGGGGAAGGGACTGCCTGTATATTTGGAGTGATGCTGCAGCCCTGGAGCTATCTAATGGTAGTAATGGATGGTTCAGATTTATCTTGGATGGCAAGCTGGCCACAATGTATTCCAGTGGGAGCCCTGAAGGAGGATCCGATAGTTCAGGTAATTTTTTTACCAATCAAATCTGGGTTAATTTTTGAGACGGTTATATTTGTTTATATCATTTGATTTGAGCTATTTTGTTTTGCAGGAATTGGCTTGCTAAATAGTAAAGGATATAAACAGGTGGAAGGTGGTCAGTTAATTGTGATGCTTTTTATCAGATAGCATGTGACCATAACTTGACTTCCTTGGTGAATTGTGTTAAGTAAACATCTTGCCAGTAAAAGTGTATTAACTTTTTGTTTTAATTCTTCTCCATGCGTACCTAATTTTTTTCACCCCAGTCATTAAAAGCACTTTGTAGTGGCCATCCCAGGAAAAGCAGGTTGAAATGGTGATTCGTTGTTTGCTTCTAGCTAGCAGAATGGAATTGCATGTGTTTGAAGACAAAGTAATGGAACGTTTCTCATCAAGATTGGGAAACAAATTACAATGTCTTAATTGTCTGCTGGAGAGAGGATAAGGGAACAGACCTTATGCACTGGCAATGCACAGCCGGTTCTAATTTTCTGTACAGAATACACAACTTGTTCTGGATGTGGAAACAACCTTCCTTGTGTTGTTTCAGGTTTTTTGCAGTTCATGCATTTATGAACCTGCAGACATAAAATGCTTTGCAATATTATTATGCTTTCAACAAGCCATGGAGTGAAATAACAGAACATATTATGATTCAGGATGAAAATAAAGTATTAATGACTTTATGCATCGATTTTGGTGCAAGGACACAAAATGCAGTATAGTGTGGTTTTGATTATAATGCAACTGGAAACCACTTATAGATTATTTTTTTTTGGTCAGAAAATGTATCTTTGCATTCTTTTTGATAAGGATAATACCTTAAGAGGTAAACAATTCCTGGGTTGAGATACTACTTTATCACACAATACAGTTTTATCAAGATCCATGAGGATAATGTTTTAGATTCTCTTAGCCCCCGGATGCCAACTTTTTTTTTCCTTCCAAATGGTGTGGGCAGGGGGCTGAGACTTTACCATATCTGTACAAGATGAGTGGAGTGGGGACACCTCAGTTAAATTTGGAGTGAAGAGAACTTAAAAGAAGTCAGATTGAGAATTTAAGAAGATATCTCTTTAAGTCAGTCTTTTAAAAAAGATTGAATAAATCCCAAGTTTTTTAACAAGATACTTAGCATAGATATTACGGAGGGAAAGGAGCTAAAATTAGGATTAAATGAGGCTTCATGCAATATTTTGTCAAATAGACCTCTACTAAGAGTGCTGATGTTGCAGAGTCGTTTGCCTGAACTTTAACCATGAGCTCTAAGCATGTGCAGCAGCCTTTTTTACTTAAGAAATTAATATTTATTAACTAAAATGACTACAGTACAGTATAGACTCAGATAGTATCTTTAAGTCCTGAACTGTATTATATGTTCTGCTGTCCTAAGTCATTACTGATTAATCTCATGGTATACTTTTTAGTATCTTCACAACTGGCAAGAATATAGTGGGTTGAGTAGTGAAATCTGTTAGTGTGTATTGCATGATGAAAGTTGAGGTGGGTGGGGAAATATATATAGTGTGAACATTTTTGGAAGGTCTGTACTCACCCCTCTCCACATTAACTCTATACTTGTTTTGTTTGAATTTTTAGAAAAAATAAAACTTCAATGCAAAAGTTGAAATTTAATGGTAATTCTGAAGCTTTAAGTGTGACTCAAAATTCTGTCCAAAGGAACCTGAAATTATTCCCGACCATGTATAAACATAGTACTTGCAGTGCAGCATGCTATATAATAAATTTATTAAAGTGTAATTATGGAAATTTGAAACTGTTTAATTAACAGAATTTTCATTTTGCATATAAAATCTCAAAGTTATTTTTATGAGTCTTCTCTCTATATGTTATGAAATTTAAGCAATAATGTTATGCCTTCAGTGCATATTTATTTTTGCACAGAGATGATTTACTTCTGTGTTATAAAAGAAAAAAAACAAACAGCAGATTTAAAAAACCTAGAGCTTGTCAATGCAGCAAAAGGAAAACAGCAATTTTTACAAGTGTATGGACTACAAAGGTTGTATTTATCAAATCAATATGCTAAAATCGATATGAGGGTACTTGTTAACTGTGAAGTTGAGATATAATTTTACATTACTGAGGTGTTTGCATTTTTATTTTAAATGTAATTTTTATCTTTTAAATTATGAACTCAGCCTTGTAATTACTAAAATATAAAAATATATTTAATTAAATCTGAGATAGTTTTTTAGAATAATTTTGGGCTAGATTGCCTGCCTGCCCTAAAAGTAGAACATGATTGTGTTTGCCATCTATTAAATTTCTCTAAATATTGGCTTCTAATTAAGTATCATGTGGTGCTGTTTGGTGTATTTTTTTTGTTTCTCTCAGAGATAGAGATCCTTAACAGTTTTGTAATTACTAAAAAAAAAAATAAAAATCTACATCAGAAGTTGAATTAATGTAATGTCACTGTATTAAGTAGCATAATTGTGACATTCTTAGTTTCTCTGAGGTTCTCCAAATGAAATTAAATAAAAGTTTTAGTATACTTTATGAAAAAATTTTATGACACTTCATCTGAGCAAATAGCTCAAATTTGCTTTTAGTACATGTTGACTGTTGGACTAGGTAAAGTTTTGTGAATTTTTTTTCTTTTTTGTTAGGGCTTCAGCATATTTTCTCCAATTGCTCTAAGCTACAAAGCTGATTGCTGTTTTCCTGTTGGAAGATTCATTTAATTTCCTCTTTCTGAAAACTCACTTTTGAGAGTAAATCATGCTGGCCATGATTAATTTTTCCAAAACTGAAAGTTTATCATGGATTTCTTTGATCTTCCAATTATAATTGTAATGATGAATTAATACATTGGTGAATAGCACCTTTCAGAAAGAGTTTCATTGTTACATTGCAGCTTTCATGTGATTGTGGAATAAATCACTGCTGAAGTGCAGAAGTACATTGGGAAGACATTTAGAACACTTTAAGACCCTTAATTTCAAACTTAATTTTGCATTGAATGTACTCAGTTGTTTTGCTCTTGCCAAAAAAAAAAAAAAACTAAGATACAATGGTGGAATCAGTTGTTGGAAGGAAAAAAATGTTTGTTTCTTTTTTAAATAGAAAGTAGGAGTGAGTTCCTTGAGAAGTTGCAGAGAGCTCGAAGCCAAGTAAAACCATCTACCACAAGCCAGCCAATTTTATCAACACCAGGGCCAACTAAACTTACTGTAGGAAACTGGTCACTCACTTGTTTAAAAGAAGGAGAAATTGCTATTCACAATTCTGATGGTCAACAAGCTACAATACTGAAGGAAGATCTGCCAGGCTTTGTGTTCGAATCGAACAGAGGAACAAAGCATTCATTTACAGCTGAAACTTCTTTGGGTAAGTATGTAGGTATGTGTTATGTGCAGGTAGGAGCAAGTGTATATGAGGTAGTTTTTTTATTTGTTGCTTTTCATATCTATGAGAAAATGCGACTTTTCTAAAAAATACGTTGCAGGATCAGAATTTGTGACTGGCTGGACAGGCAAAAGAGGAAGAAAACTGAAATCTAAACTGGAGAAGACAAAACAAAAGGTTGGTGAGCATCTGTCTATTTTATACTTAGAATTTGAGTTTATTTTATAACATGCTTATAGAGTTGTAGTTTCTTCTCAGAGGATTAAAATCTCTGACTTCAACTAGACACAATTTTATGTTAAACTTGAAGGGGAAAACGTCACTTGGAACAAAGGACTTCTTCAGGTGGTTTTATCCAACAATATTAGTAAACTGTGCTCCTCTGGAGGAAAATGAATTTTCTTTTAAAAATGTAGGAAAATCTAATCTTTCTGACTTAGATTTGTATAATTCCCCAGGATTTTTTTTCTTTTATGCAAAAGGAAAAGATGTTATGATCAATACTACAGTTGTCAGAGGCATATGATGCTTCTGGTTACTTCATTTAGATAGTAATTTCAGACTGGATGTTGTGACAGATAGGGTGCTGGAAGTGAACAGTCTGCATTGTAAGAGTTGTGGTAGTGAGGCAAAATGAGTAAATACCCTCATTTTAGACCTCTTTAAAATTCTTCTTTCTCCTCAAACTGAGGGGAAGAACAGAGGAACTAAGAAATTAAATTAAGCTTTTTACAAAAACCCCACAGAGTTAACTGTATGTTCTGTGACCTGCTGATGCCAAGGGCTCAGGCTGATCTTCAGTCTTGAACTGTCTTGCAGTTTCTAACAGGGCAGTCAATGTATTCTGTACCATGTATCTGCAGCATGTAAGAACTTACATCTTGGGAAGTGTGACACTAAGTTGAAAACTAAAACACTGTGTGAATGAGAATATGTGGGATGATAAGCAGAGGCAGCTCACTCTCGTACCTGAGATTGCACTGTGTAACTCCGAAGCTTATGTGTTATTGTACGACATGTAATGGTAATGAAAGGGAAAGATTTTTGGGGAATTTCTTATAAGCAAAATATTGTTTAATAAGAAATTATATTATAAATCTGTATCTTGTGCGAGCTATACTTTGTAGAAACAATAATTCTTATAATAAGAACTCATATAGGGACTGAATTGGTTTAAGGAATTAAGCATTCCGAAACCGTATCAAACCTCCTTAATTTTATCTTTAAAAAGATTATCTAATCCATGATACAGTTCTAAAAGAAAGATTTACAGATTGAGAGTCCTACTTTTTGTGGTGTAATTTAATACATGACACTAAGCTTAGTTTGTGAGATTCAGTAAGATTCTGTGTATTTCCATTTATTTCTCCTGTACCTTTATCCTTTCACAAGCTTTGCCATTTCGTGATGTATGATGGATCTGATTCTTCCCTGTTTGTTTGTCTTTCATGGACTTATTTAAAAAAAGATGATCAAGTTTCCAGTATTGGGAAAATAACAATAGTCTCATTACAATAAGGTATGAGTTCTGATTATCAAAATCTATTTCTAGGTTCGCACTATGGCAAGAGATTTATATGATGATCATTTTAAGGCAGTGGAAAGTATGCCTCGAGGAGTAGTTGTAACTCTGAGGAACATAGCAACGCAGTTGGAGTCTGCATGGGAGCTTCATGCAAACAGACAGGTAAGGGTATCCTTCATTTCTAATGTCTGATGTCAGTGTCATAATGTTCAGACTAGTCTTTCATGATGTAAGGAGGGTCATAGTATGTCTCTCTGAAATGTGGGGAGTTTTAATGCATGTATTGCCTAGATAGGTACTTTCCTAGGATACGGGTTTTCAACTGAAGTGGAAAAACTGTTACCTTGTTTCACCATAATTATCTTTTTGTCTTTCAGTGTATTGAGGGAGAAAATACTTGGAGAGATTTAATGAAGACTGCTCTTGAAAACCTAATCGTACTATTGAAGGATGAGAATACTATTTCTCCATATGAAATGTGCAGTAGTGGCTTAGTTCAATCATTGCTGACAGTTTTAAATAATGTGAGTTTATAGAACATCGTTGCTGAAGAAAAACTTTCTAAAAAAAATTAAGTCATGTGCCTTCATTTAAAAATTCTATTATAAATATGTCTCCTTCCTGTCTTGGTGAAAATCAGACAGACCTGCTCCAGTTATTGTTCTACCTGTTGAAAATAAACTGTCACAATAGATGACTGTAGTTAAAATGAGCCATTAAAAATCTTTAAATCAACACTGGTCAGGTTTAATGGCTGATGTTTAGCTTTTCATATACATACTTTAAATAGGGCATTCAGTGAGATTGAATAGATATTTTTGCCTGTATAACAAACACATAAATTTCTTTGTATTAAATGTAATGTATTTTTTTTCCTATTAGAATGTCGATTTAGATGTGAAACAAGACTGTAGTCAGCTGGTAGAGAGGATAAACGTTTTCAAAACAGCATTCAGTGAAAATGAAGACGACGAAAGGTAAAAATAAAACCAAGCAAAAAAATCACCCCTTTTGCGTTTATGAAGCAGTATGGTATGTTTAAAATAATTTAAAGACTAAGATTATGTTCTTTGAATTTGAGTGGAATAGAAAATTGATCTTAAAAGACAGCATCTGGCACTGAAGTAAAAATGGAAAATTTTTATCTGTAGGAGTCAACTATACTGAATGAACATCTGTTGACAAATATAAAGTGACTTGTTCATCATTGTGCAGATTAATATCTTTTTTACCGTGCTGTAACCATGTGACTAGAACAGATGATATTAGTAGAAATAGCATGCTGAGTTACCTGCCTCAGCTGAGTGCTGTTCTCTGAGACACTGTAGAATTTTTTCCTTTGTTTTGTGGTAACATGGTAACTGTTCACTTTCACAGTCGTCCAGCAGTTGCATTAATTCGGAAATTGATAGCAGTGTTAGAATCCATTGAACGTCTACCTCTGCACTTGTATGATACACCAGGATCTACATATAATCTTCAGGTAAATGTACAGTGATAACAGCATATCACCCTGGGTGGTACACATCTGAATGCTATATATTGCACACATTGTCTGCAGAAGTGGATAGAATTAGGTAAAGAACAACGAACTCTTTGGCATCTATTTTCTCTAACACTTAACCTAAATGTATGGGTGTTCCTCTACTGTGACTTTAACACTGTGAAGTGAAAGTAAATTCTGATTGAAGAGATAATGTGTTTGTTCTTTCTTTTGTCTTCAAGTATTGTTGTCTTTATAAAGGAATGTGCCCCCTTATAAGTATCCTTACTACTTGACTAAGCATTTAGTTGAAGGCAATTATTAGACATTTATTTGTAATGACAAGGGATGGGTTTTAACTGTTTAAAGAGTCCCATCTAGGGCTGTATGTTCAGACACCTGCAGGATCATCAGCTTCTTATACAGGACACTTGGCAGTTTGGCTAAAAATATTACTTGTTTTTTTCCAGTTTGTGTGGATTCTTAATTTTTTCTATTTGAAAGCACACTTCAGGATTTTGCAACATGCTAAGGAAGTGTAAATATTTCTGGTTTTATGTTAAATTATTAGCAAATAGTTGCAGAAAGTTGCAAAAACACTGTTGCTATTGAATATTTTTGAAAATAATTTTCAATTTATATATTCTTGTAATTGCTAGTCAACAAATAAAAGCTATGAAAACACAGAAGTGAGAAAACATTAGCTGAGTGTGTTATTGACTTTGACTATCATCTTAAAGCATTGCTTAATTGAAAAAAATAAGGCTATCAATTACATTTTAAAGTGTTTCATTAGAATATAGTTTGCTTAAGTTATGCAAAGATACTTGATATGCCACTGAAACTTTTTCTTAAAATTTCAAAGCATGAACAGAAAAGCCTGTATTAATGTTTAGCTGCTCTCTCAGATATTAACAAGGCGCTTGAGGTTTCGTTTGGAACGTGCCTCAGGGGAGACATCTCTGATAGATCGGACTGGGAGAATGCTAAAGATGGAACCGTTGGCAACTGTTGAATCTCTAGAACAATATCTCCTAAAAATGGTGAGCTACATACCACACACAGAGTTCACAGGGAATGGTTGTATTCTGTTTCTTTAATATTTCATTTCCTTTCATTCATATGTAGGTAGCAAAGCAATGGTACGACTTTGATAGGGCTTCGTTTGTTTTTGTACGAAAACTACGTGAAGGCCAAACATTTGTGTTCAGACATCAACATGATTTTGATGAAAATGGAATTATTTACTGGATTGGGACAAATGCAAAGTGAGTTTCTTCAAAGCTAAATATTTAAGTAAGACAAACTATAGACCTTGGGGCAGGATAGGGAGAGAATTAATAACGAAATGAAATAAGTTATGTTTTTAGGAGCAGGAAGTATCCTTTGATCAATAGAATTACATTTCTTTTTGATCTACTTAAATAATAGAATATGAATCACTGAAGTTGCGTTGAGAATTTTTATGCTTCCCCAAGAAATGAAGGAATGGGGAAGTTTGGGTCTTTGTTTTTGCTTGCTGTAGTTCTGTTTGGTTTTGGCTTGGGTTTTTTTCCTCTGCTACAGTAGTTTTAAAAATCCAAACAAATAATGTTTGAAACGTATCTAAAGTTATCTGTTTATCTAAAATTATATTAATCATTTTGGTTTGTGATAAACTCAGATGTAATATACAATTTACAATAAATGTCAAATGTTGCTGATACCTTTTTTTTTATGTAAGTAATAATTGATCAGTACATTTTTCTTTTTTTAATATAGAACTGCATATGAGTGGGTAAATCCAGCAGCCTATGGGTTAGTAGTGGTTACATCCTCAGAAGGAAGAAATCTGCCTTATGGTCGTTTAGAAGACATCCTGAGCCGTGACAGTTCAGCTCTCAATTGTCATACTAATGATGATAAGAATGCTTGGTTTGCCATTGATCTTGGCCTTTGGGTTATCCCGTCAGCTTACACATTACGCCATGCTCGAGGGTATGGACGATCTGCTCTCAGAAATTGGGTTTTCCAGGTATCTAAGGATGGACAGAACTGGACTACTTTGTATACTCATGTTGATGACTGTAGTCTCAACGAACCAGGGTATGTCAGTGTATTTTATCACTTTTCATAAAACTGGGCTCAGTTAAAAAATGTACTTGTCTATAGACTAGTTTAATTTGTCCTGTAGTTCTAATGATATGTCTATATAAAGACATGGTAGGCAATGTAAATTATCAAGGATGGGCTGGAGAATAAGTGATTTGTAAGTTCTCTGTATGGTTCACGTAATGGTATTTGTGCTTTTCCATCATTGTGAATTTTGCATTTGATTTTGACAAAATAGTAGCACTAACACTCATCCAGAGTTTGTTCCTAGTATTAACAGGTTTTATGTATCTTGTAACACATGATCAGCAATATGATTTTGCTTACTTTGGTACTAAGATTTTTTGGTTATGCTTAAAGGTCTACAGCAACGTGGCCTTTAGATCCTCCAAAAGATGAGAAACAAGGTTGGAGACATGTTAGAATAAAACAGATGGGAAAGAATGCCAGTGGGCAAACACACTACCTCTCCCTCTCTGGATTTGAACTTTATGGCACTGTGAACGGAGTATGTGAAGATCAGCTGGGTAAGAAAAAGAATGTGTATATATCTTATTTGTTCTTTTAAAATGCTAGTGAGCATACAATAGAAAAATCAACGTGAAAAAGGAGGTTAATTTTTGCAGTGGAATTTGCTTAGAAATAAGCTCAAAATTATTCCCCATTCAATACTTTTAAGTCTTTTCATTTCAATTTACATCTTTTGTAGGAAAAGCTGCTAAAGAAGCTGAAGCAAACCTGCGAAGACAGCGACGTCTGGTCCGTTCTCAGGTGTTAAAATACATGGTTCCAGGAGCTCGTGTAATCAGAGGAATTGATTGGAAATGGAGAGATCAGGATGGAAGCCCACAGGGTGAAGGCACAGTTACAGGAGAATTACATAATGGTGAGCATGAATTACCCGAATTTGTAACTGTACCATGATTAGATCATGGGGAGTGGGTATCATTAAAGTATTTCTTTTGTAATATCTTGAAGTTGATGAAATTTTAAATAGTTTGGGGAGAAGGAACTCAAATGCTACAACTTTTGTGGTCCATTTGTGAATTCCATTTTGATGCATGAAAAAAAATTCTTTCTGTACATGGAACTTTTGTAGAGCTCCGCTTAACTAAAATACAAAATTGTTATTTAGACTTGCAAAGTCTATGAAGGTGATTGATGCAAACTGATTAAGGTTTGGGCCTTCAAGATCTATAATTACCTTCTTCATTTCTTCTAGCTTAGCATTTGCAATATTTTTCTTGACTTTTGTTGTATCCTATACCTTTCCTACCTTGCAAGCTTCATTGGGATCAAGTTGTTATTTTTTTTAGTTAAAGCATGAAAAATAATTATCTTAGCAGAATAAAAACCTCCAACAGCCAGGGAAGTCAGTACTCAGGAAGCTAAGATACTGAAGAGGCTGCAGGAAAGGTGATGATCTTGTCAGCTGAACATGATTTCCACCTTTTCCCTTCTCTTCCCCCTGTTTTGAGGTATATAAGACTTGCCTTGTTTCTGAAGCATCTTCAGCCACTCTTAGGTTCATTCTTAGCCAGACTTGAAAATTTCTTCTAGTCTGTTGTCAGCTCTCAAGCATGGAGAAATGTCCAAAGTACGTCTTAAAATGTTTTGAAACTTAAATTCTTATTTAAGCTGTTCAGTTCAGCTTGTAGGGAATTTTTCCATCATCTATATGTTGTTCTTATCAGATGCAACAGTATCCATAGCTACATTCTCACTTTGAAGACTTTAGGTATTATTGGTGAGTAGTATTCTACCAAATCAGTGTTTTTGTTTCTATGTTCCAGTAAAACTTTCCCATTTAAGCACAGGTGAAATCGAGGTTCATTTATGAAATGGTGATGCCAAACCATTTTTTTCCTGTCATAGCTTTCTTTCAAATAGAATTTTGAAAATTTTGGTCGTTATTCACAAGTTTAGACAAGTTTTGAGTTGTTTTAGGGCTATAATGATGGAGCAGTATAACTTCAAGTACATAATACGTACTTAAAACTTGTTCAGATTTAAAATGGTTTGTAATTATATTTTAGAGAAAGGAACTATACAGAACAAGAACAGTTTAGATATGCTTTTACAAAATACCCTGTCAGATAAATTGTAGAAAGAAAAAAATTCAGGCTTGCTTCACAACTTTACCCTTCAAAGATTGAGTGATGGTACTCAGCTATAGCTCATGAAGAAGGAATAAAATCATATGAGAGTAACATGATCTAAGCTTGCTCATTTGGGGATGAGATGTCTGCTTATCCGATCTGAAAACTGTATCCATTTTTAAATACCTTTCCTCCGGAGTGATATTTCTAAGTAGAAAGTTGTCTGTGATCTTCTGTTGTCTAGCAGTGGTGACTGTTGGATAGTTGAAAGCACTTTCGTGCACCTGACAGTACTAAAAAGAATATTTTAGTTGAAATTAGCTCTCTTCTATTTCAATAAAAAAAATATGTGTGTACATCTGGACCTGACATTTGTTTTGAGTTTGTCTGAGGTTGCAGAAGATGATTAAGCTTTAAAGATTTTATTTTCAAAGAAAATGTGTATCAACTAAAATAGTGGTACCAAGATTTGTTGCAGTTAAGATACAATGAGAAATTTAGGGTGACTCTTATATTGTGATACATATTTAGACAAATAAAAATAAATCATTTTGCCCCCATTTCTGTTCTAGTTTGCTGAATTTTGCACACTACTCTTATTATTGCAGATCTATTATATTTAACTTAAAAATTTTGCTATTCTAAATAATCATTCAATAAAGGAATTGAAGAGTAGCATCTTTTTTGAGTGTTGTTTGGTCCCAGGATAAAGTTTGTTTCTATGAAATATATTCTCTTTGCAATCCTGAAATTTTGCTTGAAGTAGTCCTTACCTGACTGCTGTAAGACTTCTCCTATGAAAAAGGAATATTCTAGTCTGTGTAACTCACTGAACTAAAAAGCTGTGTATCAGTGAATTAATTCTTTCACTTTAATAGGGCAAGAATAAGAAATCCCAGACTAATCACTTTCAGTTTCATGACATATCTTCTGTTGGGTAAATATGCTTATCCGCAACCATCCAACTAAGAAAAATATTATAGAATGTCCTTGCAATAATTATAACTTCTTGACAGATATTAATAAGGTTGTTAGACAGATATTAATAAGGTTATAATAGATTTTAATATACATTTCTGTTATTAGAGATTCTAGTAGGTAAGGTTCCTTCCTGAAGGAAACTTTATTTTTGGCTGGATTCTGGGACCCTGAAAATAGAGGATGATCATTCTTGCCGCCTCAGTGTTGTCAACATTACAAAATACTAAATTGTTTAAATTTAAACACTTCCTTTTTAATCGGCATTAAGGGTTATTTAGTGATTTCATTAATTTCGACATGCAGCCCTTAAGAGAAGCTGATCCCACATTGTGGAGCTACTGTCTGACACGCTCCTGTCTGCTTTCTGCTGGATCTCACAAACTCCTGTCCCTTTCCAGGCTGGATTGATGTCACCTGGGATGCTGGTGGCTCTAACTCTTACCGTATGGGCGCAGAAGGAAAGTTTGACCTCAAGCTTGCACCAGGGTACGACCCTGATTCAGCGGCATCACCCAAACCTGTTTCATCCACTGTTTCAGGCACAACGCAGTCATGGAGCAGCTTGGTGAAAAACAACTGTCCAGACAAGACGACTGCTGCTGCAGGCTCTTCAAGTAGAAAAGGAAGCAGCAGTTCTGTGTGTAGCGTGGCAAGTAGCAGCGACATCAGCTTGGGTTCGACCAAAATGGAGCGGAGATCAGAAAGTGTATTGGAGCAAAATATAGTTTCAGGCACTGACGTCCATGAACCGATTGTTGTTCTGTCATCCGCTGATAGTGTGCCTCAGGCTGACATAGGGTCATCTTCCAGTGCGAGCACCAGCACCTTAACAGCGGACATGGGAAACGAAAATGCAGAGAGGAAGTTAGGTCCTGATAACTCAATACGTGCTCCTGGGGAGTCCAGTGCTATATCCATGGGAATTGTTAGCGTAAGCTCTCCTGACGTGAGTTCAGTCTCCGAACTGACTAATAAAGAAGCAGCTTCCCAACGACCTCTGAGCTCTTCAGCAAGTAACAGACTCTCAGTCAGTTCTTTGTTGGCTGCTGGGGCACCGATGAGCTCTAGTGCAAGTGTTCCCAACTTATCATCTCGGGAAACTTCTAGTCTGGAGTCCTTTGTACGAAGAGTGGCAAACATAGCACGTACCAATGCCACAAACAACATGAATTTGAGCCGGAGTAGCAGTGATAACAATACTAATACTTTGGGAAGAAATGTTGTGAGTACTGCAAGTAAGTAAGCTATTTTTATTTTTAGTTGAAGCTTTTGTTGTTTCTTTGGCTTTCGTTACACTTAAACAAGTTTGGATTCTGTTGGCCTGATAGAGAAATGAACTTAGAGCAGCCTTGACCTTGTGTGTACCTGTAAAACTCATGAAAAGCTCACAGAGTTCATGTCAGCTGAAAAGTACCTATCAAATAGAAGGTAATTTGAAATTTATACTTGTTATATATTTAGGAAGAGAGAGACAGTATGGTTTAGACCAAGAGGTTGGAAGTCTAGCAACAGTAGCTCATGTCAGGTGTTTATGCTTTCTGATCTGTGTAGATTTTGCATATTCACCTTGTACCTGTCTATTTCTGTTATTTTGCGATTTTCTTCAGGAGGCAGTTTGTGCATACTGTGAAGTCTCTGAGCATAGGAACTAAGAACACAGCAGAAAGAAAAAAGTGAACTTCAGTATAATGAAATATTAGTAGATTCCTTCATTCTATTGGGCTCAATACTGTGTATGTTTTCTAAAGATGGTATCATCGTTAAGGCTTAGATTCGGTGAACTGTTCAGGTGCATTAAATGTGAGGAACTTCATAGTTAAGTGTTTTAATTGACTGTGTACATGCTTTAACATTTGCATGTTCTGTGATTATATGTAGGATTAAGGTATTAGCAAGGGAAGCTGTAAACCTTCTTGTTGAGAGTTCACTGTTTTGAGCATGCTGCCATCAAAGTTGTTACTCTGTTCTCTGATGGTGACTGTATTTTAACTGGAGAGCTGCATTTCATGAGGTAGGCAGGTCAGAAAAGGTAAAATTACCCAAGCTAGAAAAAACCACTCAGCTTCTTGTGAAGCTTTCATGCTTTCCGAGGAATGAGAAAAGGAGGCTTAGGAGAGATCTTATTGCTCTCCACTATGTGAAAGGAGGTTGTGGTGAGGGGGTGCAGTCTCTTTTCCCAGGTAAGAAGTGACAGGGGAGGTTTAGATTACATATTAGGAAAAATTTCTTCATTGGAAGGGTGGTTAGGCATTGGAACAGGCTGCCCAGGGAGGTGGTGGAATCAGCATCCCTAGAAGTGTTCAATAGTTGTGTAGATGTGGCCCCTGGGGACATGGTTTAATGGTGAACATGGCAGTGCTGGGTTAACAGTTGGACTTGATCTTAGAGGTCTTTTCTAACCTTAACAATTCTATGATTCTAGGCTTTCTTATTTAAAAATATGGTGTTTGCTTTTAGCATTTTTAATTTTTTTTAAATACTGAATGTTCCATTTTTTGTTGGGGAGATTTATTTTTTTAATGTATTCTTACATTCATATTGCCATACTGGGGATGGGGGGGAATTGTTTGAAGCCTATATTAAAAATGTAAATAAGATATTCAAGGAAAACTTTCCAGTAATTGGTCCCTTTTTAGGCAGATAGTGCCTCTGGTTCTGAAGTAGTTTTGTGTTGGGGGAAGAGGGAAGAGAGCACCTTTGAAAAACATGGTAAAATAGTTCAGCAGCTTATTTAACAGATTTCATGAATGTTTGATGCCGTACGCTGGAAAAGTTAGAAATAAGAATAGGGCAAATTAAAAATGTAATTATTTGATTAAAATATTCATACTTTACATTATTCCTCATGTAGGAATTATTTTGTTTTATACATTTTATATTAATAGAAACTGTAAATGGTAAGTCATGCCCCAAAAAGAGATCAGAGACTAAATTGAAGGAATTTCACCATAGACCATTGTGACAAGCTTGGATTTTTAAAAATTTGTTGGGGTTTTGACCTGTTCAGGTTAAAAAACCAAACAACTCCTCCCCTCCAGAAAAAAAAAAACCAACACAAAACCCCAAAAATTCTCAAACCCCAGACAAGCCACTCAAAACACCCCACCCCTCAAAAAAACACCAACACCCACAAAGTAAAGAGTGAAATCATGATTAGTGATGTAAGCGTTTCTGGACTTGCTGTACTGGTTGCATTGAAAAACATCAGTATTTGCCAGAAGTTAAGTGGTGTCTGGGGTAGCCAGTTTCAATTTGGTCTTGAATTCAGAGCAACTGAAATGCTGATGCTTAATGGCTTTTTCTGTTTCCTGTAACGGCAAAGAGTTTACTGCTATTAATTAGTAGTAGGTGGAAGATGTGCATACTGAACAACTTATTTTCAATTTCTTCAACAACAAAAGAAAGACTCTGGTTTTTCATTTCCATGGTTTCATAACGATGAAGATAAGCTTATTAACAACTCTAGATTTAAATTTCACACTCTCCCTCATTATCATATTTTTATTTTACACTCTTCCTGCATTGTTATTTATTTGCAAAATGTTACTTACCTTCCTAAGGGGCAGGGACTGGGATGGGGGCAGTATGTGACAAAGAAGAAAAACAGAAACAATAACATTTATTTTTCATGAAAGCTACCAAATATACTTAAGAATCTTTGTACCCTTCTTCAAGGGTAGTAACCTTTGCAAACTTTAATAATAGTCTGAAATTCAGATATGGGGTTTATTTTTTAAAAACCAGTGTCTTAGTTTACATAAACTGCAATAATGGAAATGTGTACTTTAAAACTGCAAAACTTGAATTTGATAAAGTTTAGAAAAAGTAGATTGGAAAACATAAGGCTTAAATTCTAAGTACAGGTGACCCATCAAGTTTTCACATGCAAATGTGTGATTAATCTCCTTGCTTGAAGATAAGCACGTGAGAAAATGTTTTGAAGACTGGGATCTACTTGCACATCGGTATAAATTGTACTCAGTTACGTACATCACCTGAAATTCTTTCTGTTGAGTCTACAGTGAATTCAGTTTTGTTTCAGTTGTTAACTAAAATGCATTTACTGTGTTTTATTTGAATGTGCAGTAAGGTAACTTCTTAGTTGTTGCTTGCTTTTTCTGAAAATTATGTAAATAAGTGATCCAACATAAGTCAGTCACTGTGTTTCACGGTACTGTCAGTTCAGGTTTGTTGACCGTGATGATAATATATTTTAATAGTTATAGTCTAGTAGTGATGTGAAAAGAGCTCCTTTAAGAACTTTAGAAAAGTTCACAATAATCACAGGTTTCATGTTTCTACTGTTCTAAATTAACTTATATATAGTTAAGTTGTTTTCCCTGTATAGTATGACTGTATTGTTGTTTAGAGGTTAAATTACATTTTAGGCTTAAAGATAGACCACAACATTGGAGTAATAGATTTCAGAAATTCTCTTCATACATTGAAAATGAAATCAAGTAATTTCAGATTTACAGTGGGATTTGGGGATTTATTTGATAAAATTATTTATTTTTAATATACACAATGGAATAAGCTCAGAAGTGGATTACAATCTGCATTGTAAGGTGCACTTTTGCATTGGGAAACCCTTCCCTTTTATATTCTGTTGTTCTTTATGTAAAATAACACACTGATAATTTTTCAATCCCAAATATATTTTTCAACACAGGAGTCATGCATGTAAGTTGTACTCTTCAAGTCATCAAATCATTTATTTTATCTTACCATATCTTTATCTATAGCTTCTCCTCTTATGGGTGCCCAAAGTTTTCCTAATCTGACTACAACTGGTACCACATCAACAGTGACCATGTCTACATCCAGTGTTACTAGCAGCAGCAATGTAGCTACAGCAACTACAGTTTTATCTGTTGGTCAGTCGCTTAGTAATACTCTAACTACTAGCCTAACATCAACATCTAGTGAGAGCGATACAGGGCAGGAGGCAGAATATTCTTTATATGGTAAGTTTCATTTTTAAATGAACGTAAGCATTAGACTTCCCATTAATGATTTTTTCCTTTTCTTCCATTGTTGTGATTTTCTCGTGTAGTAGTTTATTTACTGAAAAGTGTTTGAAAGCTGAGCTGTTCATATGTTGCTAATTCTGTAAGGCAGTAAGTAAAATAATGTTCATGTCGTAGTATTTCCTTATGTTTTTAAGCGGTTTGTATCCCACATTATTACTATTTATGATACGCTCTATTTAGGCACTTATATATTTTCCATCATCAAATTTAATATCTAATGTAGCTTTCATATGTACTTGTCATTAAAATCAAAATGTTATTTCTTGTTGTGTTTTGTAGGCGTGCTGCATGCACGGCCTGATGTACCTTGTATTAGTCTGATTGAAAAGCATCCACCATTAGGCATATTGTACACTTAAAATAGGTTCCAGGTATCTCAGTACCATCATAGCAATTGCAAAAAATTGGAAAGAACACAAAAATTAAAATGACATGGAGAATGGAATTATATGATTTGAGGAACATCATCCAGAGTTATGTGGACACTGTACCCTAGAAACAGACTTTAGGACAGTAGTTACTTGCAGGATATGAATATTGGAAAAGAAGATTTAGATAACTAGGTCAGTAATACCTAGGAATCAAGATGATAAAATGAAGTAAAAAAAAAACCCCTGTGTTGGATATGGGAAAATACTTCCTAATGTAAAGTTTATTGGATTGCGAGATGTTTGTGAAAAAAAGGTACTTGATTTGTTTACAATTTTATTGGATTAAGATTGTATTCTCTTTTGTTGCCTTTTAAATTACTTGAAGAATATCTGGTCATTTCAATGGATACTGGAATTGAGCTGCTTGGAGGCAGTTGATTAATATATCTACATATACCATCTCCCTTTATTCTTTTAATTAAGTCTGATTTGATATTTCACTTGGGTGACAAGTCTTAAAATATATCACAAACAACTGAGCAAATAGAGTATGTTAAATTTTCTGTATGGGTGGTGGCAACAATTCATAGGGTGTTTCAGTAGTATAGGTAGTTTCTATATGTATAGAAAAATGTAAAAGTTGAAAGCTTCATCCCATCCACTTATATTGCTGTGAAATTCTTTTCTTGGGATGAAATTCCACCTCTTTGGGATGTTGTTGAAGTCTTAGTACTAGGTTGGTAAAATTGAACTTTGTCTCTGCCTTCAATTTCTTGTTACAGTAACTAATTAGCAATTGAATCTTTAAAAATATTACTCTTAAATATTTATCTTAAATGTAATTTGAGGTTTAAGACACACTGTTAGTGGAAATTACATCACTGACCTGTTTTTAAAATTAATTAGACATAGAAACAGACAGTATGCATTTGTGTACCTCTTTTTTGAGATGTTTAGTAATTTAAAATAAGTGTAATTGTGTTTGCTATAAGCAAACAAAAAAACTGATCACTCTTGATCACTATTAATTATACCAATATTAAGTGCTGCTTTTGTTAGTTATGGTCTTGAGTAGACCCATGAACGTTTTAGCTATGTGCTAAAGCCATGGACTTTTTAAATGTGCTTTTAACACATCTTTTTATCTTCTTATGCAATAAGCAAGGTTTTAGTTTTCTTACTTGTTTTAGTGAGATTTGTTTTTTCACTCTGCCCAATGCTTCTGTTCTTTAATTTTAAAAATTTTGCTTTAAAGGTTATTCTTGACTTTTGTTCTGTATGTAAATGTATATATATATGTATGTATTATAGATTTTCTCGATAGCTGCCGAGCTAGCACTCTATTGGCAGAATTAGATGATGATGAGGATCTGCCTGAACCAGATGAAGAAGATGATGAAAATGAAGATGATAACCAAGAAGATCAGGAATATGAAGAAGTTATGGTATGGTACAGTTAGCATAAGATGGTATCTTAATTGACTAGCAGATGCATTAAAAATCAACAGATTTTTTTTGGCAATAAGAAGTCCTAGCTATAATATTTCCATTAATTAAAACAATTTTATTTAGATTTTAGTTTCTTGCATATAATAAAAAAATACAAGAAAAGTGGTTTTGAGCACCAGCACACTCTGAGACCGTATAGGTCAGAATGAACATCTTAAAACCAGCCTGGGAACAAAATGACAGACAGTGGAAATGATGGATCACTAGTTCAATGGCTGATGAAATGGTAAAACTTTGTGGGTAGGCTGCTGCATTTCGTGATGATACAGTTCTAGGATGTGTTTAACTGTAGGCTTGCATGAAGCAAAAAGTTTGTTAGAGGAACTATGTCTTCTAAAAAAACTCACCAAAAAAGCAATGGGGTGGGGGCAATAGATTTTTGCTTACACTGTTGGGAGTTCTGGCCTTTCATCTGGTTGTTCTTTAGTGGAAGGGAATAACGCTTGGTCTTCTGCCACCACCACTGAAGTGATCAGCATGGATATTGCAAAATATAAGACTTCACTAATAATAATTTAATGTTTTATGTAATAAAAGTAAATATTATTTTATGGAATTACAGAAGCTTCCTGTTTGCATTTAATATGCAAAGTTTTATTCATTTGAACCAAAATATTTAGCATTTTAAATTAGTGGTTATACTCTTAATAGAAACTCTGGTACATTACTAACTATTTTGTTATTTCACCTTCTGCACAAATATACGAAATTAGGAAGAAAAAAGCTAGTGCTACTTAAATAGATCTGCAATGCAAACAGTGACATTAGTTTGTAGACTGTTGACCACTTTTCAGAAAATGTTAAACGGAGTTACTATTGTTCATGGGAAGCAGCAGAAATAGCAGAAATAGACTTTCATTGAGACTACACAGCAAGAAGCAAGTCTGGAAAAGAAAATTTTCCCTTTTTGGGCTCTATTCCCAACTATTCCCTCTGATATACCATGTAATTCTTCTCAGTGAGGAGTTCAACAGATTAAAAGCTTGTTGTAGAAAATTCATAAGCAATTTACACTTGCTAAAGCTCATTGAAAATTAGATTTTTTTTTTCCCCACCATAATAGTTCTAGTATTTTTGATTTAATGTCTGGATAAAATGTGTATATTTTATATACTAATATGTGATACACTTTGGAAAAAAAGTACTACTTGTTTTCAGAAAAACTAATGTGTTTATTTTGACACCATTGGCTTATTTGAACTTATGATATTACAAAGTTTGTGGAATACACACAATATCTACACCAAGTTTGCTCGTCTACAATACTTTGTATTTTTCCTGTGTTCTTGTGCTTCATGGAATGTTTAATTCTTTCCAGAAACTGTAAATATACCCATTGTAAGGTTAGCCCTGTTGGTTTCTCTGTGTCTGCGGTTTTGATAATTTTGGTTCCTGCTAAGGGGAACTAAAACTGTTAAGTGCCTACTTTGATTTCTTCTATGTCAGTTTTCTCTGAAAATTGGGGAAGACGTAATGAATTGACAGAATGTTGACAAAAACCACAGTGAGACTCCACAACCTCTCTGGGCAACCTGTTCCAGTGCTCAGTCACCTGCACAGTAATTAAGTTCTTCCTCATATCCAGATGGAACTTCCTGTGCATCAGTTTCTGCCCTTTGGCTCTTGTCTTATTTCTCAGTACCACCAAGAAGAGCTTGGCTACATCCTCTTGGCACCCCCCCCTTCAGATACTTGTATACATTGATGAGGTCTCCTCTCAGTCACCTCTTCTCAGGGCTGAACAGGCTCAGATATCTCAGCCTGTTCTCGTAAGAGGGATGCTCCAGTCTCTGAATCATCTTTGATTAAGCTGGACCCATTCCAGGAGTTCCCTGTCTTTCTTGTACTGAGGAGCCCAGAACTGGACACAGTATTCCAGATGTGGCCTCACCAGGGCTGAGTTGCAGTTCAGTTTATGTGACTGCTGTATTCCCTGAGTTTTAATTTTTTGTTTAAATGATTTTTTGTAGCAGAATCTAAAAAACAACTACATTTTTTTATAGGAAGAAGAGGAGTATGAAACCAAAGGAGGCCGTAGAAGAACATGGGATGATGATTATGTATTGAAACGGCAGTTTTCTGCTTTGGTTCCTGCTTTTGACCCAAGACCTGGTCGTACTAATGTCCAGCAGACAACTGACCTAGAAATCCCTCCACCGGGTATGCTGACAAGATATTCATGATGCTTAATCTGGCTTTAGGATGGAGACTCATTGTTAAGGGGCCCACTGTTCTGGGGATCCTATCACTGTTAACCAGAACAACATGCTTTTGTGGCTTTGTGGCTTTTCTCTGTTTGAGTGAGTTTCATCTACCTCCGCAGGTCCAAGCATTACTAGGGAAAAAGTAAATTAAATGCTGTGTAAAATAGGCAAACTCATGAATTTAACTCGGATCATCTCTTAAAATGATAAATAATAAAATCTCTTGATAGGATCAAGATGTGATAAATCTCTTGGTATGTCTGGTTCCACCTGCAGGGATTAAACTGTCTTAGAGCTACCCAGAATAACTTTGATTGGAGAGGGCTTGCTGAAACAGTCCAAAGCAGAGGCAAGGGGGAAGGTAATACAGTAAGGGAGCCGTCTGTGCGATCAGCAGCATAGCACCTGATCTGGCTCCTTAGTTCATTCCTGTTCATCAGTGTGGAGGTACTCAATGTGCATAACAGAAAGGAATAAATAGGCTTTAGTGTATGTGGAAATGAACTGCTGTTGATTTTGAAGAACTGAAAGGAAGCTACTGTGTGAAAGGAATAAAGCACATGCTGTGATAATATGAAAGGAGATGATAACAAGATGTAAGGATCAATAGGGATTTCAGAAATTCCAGTTAGCTTTACCCACATGAAAAAGTGCTCTGATTATAGCCCTTAGATATAGTCTGTAGTTAAAACTCAGTATCATCTCTTTGACATGTGTACAGAAAGTCTTTACACTTCGTTATTGTGCCACTTTATTGATGTTGCAGCCAACTTGCAATGCGTTATATATTTTGTATTAACGGCTTCTCAAATGATTTTTCACACGCAGGTACACCTCATTCAGAACTCTTGGAAGAGGTTGAGTGCATGCCTTCACCACGTTTAGCACTTACCTTGAAAGTTTCAGGTCTTGGAACAACTCGAGAAGTAGAACTGCCTCTAACAAACTTCCGATCTACCATCTTTTACTATGTACAGAAATTGTTACAGCTTTCCTGTAATGGCAGTGTGAAATCTGACAAACTTAGGCGTATTTGGGAGCCAACCTACACGTAAGCTCACTGGTTTATTATTCTGTGTAGAGAACACTGTGACTGATTAGGAAATGGATGCAAAACAATGTTAATTTTTTTTCTTCCTCCTCTGTAAAAAGCAATATTAGAATTAGGTGGGTTTTTTGTGTTTGTCAGTGTGTTCTTACTCGTTTTAAAACTACTGCTGTGCCTGCAAAACAAAAAAACCTCATAACCTCTAATGCTCAACTGTGATTTGTTAATATTCCAAAAGTCAAGCATTGACCAAGATAAAAAGAATTTTGTCTGTTCAGGGACCTGCTTGGAAAAATCCCATGGGGTTTACAGTCCTAGAGAAAAGATAAGTTTCTAGTTAAAAAGCATGAGAAACAGTTGTAAATATGCATATCTCCTAAGTTAATGCACAGTAAGCTACTGTATGTCTTAAAAATTTCAAAGAGGTGGTGCGTGTGTAGTGAAAAATCTAAAGTTGGTTTGGGAAATGTGCACAGTGAAGGTTGTTTGATTACTCAAACCTCACTTAAGGAAGCATAAATTAAATACTTTGCAAGCTAAATATCAACATCATGAAAATAGAGCTTAAGAACTTATTAGGGTATTCCAGATGTTCTGTGCAGCAGAGAGTGGCTGCTGTTGCTGATTTACATCATATTATCTAAATGTCACTGATGTCTAACAGGTCAATATATGACTTCATAATTTAGAGGATGCTATGAGTATGAAATATTAACTCATTGTTTTGATATCTAGAATCATGTACAGAGAAATGAAGGATTCTGATAAAGAGAAAGAAAGTGGAAAAATGGTAAGACCTATCTCTGTGCCTTTGTTTATGTTCTGTGGTTCTAACAAAAGCAAAAGAAATCCTATTGCAGTTTTTGAAATGCTACATTAAAAAAAACTAACTGTCTTCAATTACTTAAAGGATATGCGTGAGTATATTTGTAAATGCATGCTCCTTTAAAAAAATTATATAATGCATGTGAAATCTTCAAGACTTTACAATCAGGAAGAACCAACATTTGGTGGTTCCTGTTGTAGGGTTGCTGGTCAGTAGAGCATGTGGAGCAGTACCTTGGCACTGATGAATTACCAAAGAATGACTTGATAACCTACCTGCAGAAGAATGCAGACTCAGCTTTCCTGCGCCACTGGAAATTAACCGGCACTAATAAAAGTATTAGGAAAAACAGAAATTGTTCCCAGCTCATAGCTGCATACAAGGTATATGTCTGCATCCAAACTTTTTTTTATTATGAATGGCTGTGTGCTTTGTTTTGCAGCTTTAAAGATTCTTGTGGAGGGAGAGCTATGACATGGATAGGGAAGCTGAATGTTCAAAAGCCAATATCAAGTTTAGGTTTTGCTGCTCTTGGCCTTTTTATTTTAATGTCTTCTGTTAAACGTAGTTGTGTTGAAATGCATTTGAATCATGATTTGCACCATGCACAACTTGACTGTGTTAAGTTTGAACACAGTAACCATTTTGATTTTTTTAAAATCATCAACTTAGAGTGCACAGTCCTAAAGAAAGCAACACACGCAGTTTTCATTGTTAACAATTCTTTTTTTCACAGGATTTTTGTGAACATGGATCAAAATCTGGATTAAGTCAAGGAGCCATTTCTACTCTTCAAAATTCTGATATCCTTAGTTTGGCAAAAGAACAACCTCAGGCCAAAGCTGGCAGCGGACAGAACTCCTGTGGAGTAGAAGATGTTCTGCAATTACTTAGAATTTTGTATATAGTTGCCAGTGACCCTTACACAGCACGAACTTCTCAGGAAGGTAAGTTAGTTATTTTGCAGAGCTTCTGAAATATTTTAATGAAAACAAAATAAAGGAAAAATTTTCTCTTGATTATTTTTAGAAGGAGATGAGCATCCTCAGTTTAACTTTCCACCAGATGAATTCACAAGCAAAAAAATTACTACAAAGATTCTGCAACAGATTGAGGTATTACATTAATGTATTATGCACAATGTATATGTGTCATATTGTTTTTAAGCCTTTATTATTCTCTTCCTTATTTTGACTGTTTGAAATTAATAGGTTTTTTTGCCATTTTGATTTTTGAATTATTTCATACATATTTTCTTCTTTATAGTTTGGATGAGTAAATTATGTAAGAATAGACTAGTCTGAATGAAAACATACAGTTCTTTTTCATACCAAACTTTTTTTCTTGATTATATTTTGCTTATGAATAATAATTTTTTTCTGTACCAGCCACTGATGTTACAACCGTAGTGTGTGTATGTCTGCCTGATGATAATGTAAAAAAGGCAATTGATTATGTTAGGGTTCACAGACATTTCATGGTGTATATATTCTACACAAAGCTTTCCAAAATAGCATCTAGAAAACATCTTATTGGTACCAGGTCAGTTAGATACATTAAAAAGGAAATTTTAAGGTGTAGTTCTTCCAAAGAACTATGTTTTCTTTAACAAAGATTTGAAGGAAATTCTTGACTTAGCCCTTGTGTGGTTTTTGAGGTTTGGGTTTTTTTAATTACAGTTAAGTTGCCCTAATTTTTTGTTTAAAAAAAAGTTCAGGTTTTTGTGTTCTTTTATAGATTGTTCAGGCACCCTGAACATCCTTGTAGTAATAATTTCTGTAGCCTTCTTTATTTTAGAAGGGACTATAGTAATTTTTCAGTGGGGATCATCTTTACTACCACCAAGTTTCTTTGTGTCTTCTGGTATTTAGAAGGTAGTATCTAATCACTTTTGGGCAAAACTCAGGAGTAATTCTCTCTCGGTAATTGGATCCTTAGATCTCCCCAGTGTTTTGAGTAGTACATACCCCCAGATTTACTACAGCTTTCAGTGTCTATGTCAAAGCACCCTTGAGTCCTAGAAACTTTATAAACTTAGAACTGTAGAATCACAGAACACTGAATATGGCGAGTTGGAAGAGACCCATCAGGATCATTGATCCTGGCCCTGTGCAAGACACCCCAAGATTCACATCGTGTGCCTGAGAGTGTTGTCCAAACTCTTCTTGAACTCTGTCAGGCTTGGTGCTGTGATCACTTCTCTGGGGAGCCTGTTCTGGTGCCCAACCACCCTCTGGGTGAAAAACTTTCTCCTAATATCCAACCTAAATCACCCCCACTCAGCTTCATGCTGTTTCCTGTTGACTCCCTTCACTGGTCAGTACCTGCCTCTCTGCTTCCCCTCGTGGGGATGTTGTAGATTGCAATGTCTCCCCTCAGTCTCTGCTTCTCCAGGCTGAACAGACCAAGTGACCTCAGCCATTCCTCATGTAGTTTCCATGTTGATAGCATTTAAAAGGGAGGGGGGGAAAGTGTCAGTTGCTAAGGAAGAAACTTAAGCACAGACGAAAACTCTGTACTTTGGGTGTATTGGGTGTCTGTGTAGTTAGTTACAAACTTGTTGGGACCACCTGAGTCTAATATTAAAAACATTGTTGTTTTTTTTCCCCTCTGCATTAAACTACAGGAACCCTTGGCACTAGCAAGTGGAGCTTTGCCAGACTGGTGTGAGCAACTAACAAGCAAGTGTCCTTTCTTAATTCCATTTGAAACAAGACAGTTGTACTTCACATGCACAGCATTTGGAGCATCAAGGTAAAAAAAAAAAAAAAGTAAGACAGCTTCCTTTTAATAAATTGCTGATTTGCAGAAGGACCTTATCCTAATGAGACAGATTTTGCTTGCCAAATGTGAAGCATTTTGGATACTAGAAGGAAGAAGATGGAAAAGTTTAGAAAGACAAGAAATTTCATTTTTTAACTTTAGCTGAAGACTTGCTAGTGTACTTCTAGCTAGGTTATCCTATCAGGCAGTAATTTGACTGGGTTGCAGTTCATTGCATAAAGGACTGAAAAACAAAATAGAAAACATTCTGCAAATCATATAAATTAAATGGTTTTTTAAAACATACACCAAATCACAAATCCTTTTATAGTTCTTGCAATTGTTTTATGATTGTTTTGGCTAATTTACTTTTAACTCACTGAAGTCTTAAAAAAACAGAAGAAATCTAACAAAAAGATGCTATTTTGAAAGTTACTAGCTGCACAATTAACTCAGAATCCTTAATATTTTGATTACAGCAGTGATTACCTTGAGAGTATATAGGCAGTGTAAACCTTTTTGCTGGTATACCTTTATCTAATGAGAAAAAAGAATTAGTTTTTGAGGGTTTTCTTGGCTCGTTTTGCTTGTTTGTTTTCCAAACCAAGGTGTAGAGAGAGAATTGCAGAAATTACTGTTGTCTAATTCACAGTAGAAATGCCTCATAAAGACTATAAAATGAGGCATTTAAAAAGAAAGAAAAAGAAGGAGAAGAAAAGGTATTATCTTGCAAGACATCAGTTTAAATCTTTTTATTGTGTAAAAGTTTAACTTTTACAGAAAATGGTCCAGAAAAATGGACCATGTGTGTTGGGTTTTTTTTTGTTTTGTTTTGAAAAAAGGTAATATTCTAGAAAAATTGTGTTTTAAAGAGATCCCTCAGGAAACATTTACTTTGTAAGTAAAGAGCTCTTAAAATACTGGAAGTAGTTCTTAAAACTCATATTCTGTATGAACTGTGGGTGTGTACACTCCATCATGACATTTGACCATATTTGCAAAACAACCAACAGACAGTAGCTTGGTAGATAGTTTATTGCCGCATGGATGACAATACATACAAGAAATTGAAAATTTGACTTCATATAAGTATTGCTGTTAGAGGCAGCTGTTCTTCCTTCACTGATATGGGTTTATTTATGTATGATTGTGCTGGACCTTTGGTTCTGTGTTGCTCTGAGGAGTGTGTAAGTAAATAAATCTTGCTGCAGAACTTGGTCAATATTAATGGGGTGATGCGCAACTGCCTTACAATATATACTGAATAGTGTAATACTTGTCTCTAAACAGGTTTGAGCATCTGTGATTAAAAGTTCAAGATCAATAATTGTATTGTTTTCATGGGTGCTATCATCAGAAGCTGGTGCTTATATTAAAAATTATCTAGTTTTCTGACTTTATAAAATATGAAGCAGCCCATATTGGGGCATTTCAGGTATTTCTGAGATACTTCAGTTTATACTTCAAAAAAAATTAGGAGCTAATTAGTAATTAACAGGTAATATTTTATTAGTGACTACTTTCAAGTTTTCATGTTGCTGGGCATCAAAGTTTTAAACTACTTGTTTGGTTTTTTCCCAGAGCAATTGTATGGCTGCAGAACAGACGTGAAGCCACTGTTGAACGGACAAGGACCACAAGCACAGTGCGACGTGATGATCCAGGAGAATTCAGAGTTGGGCGCCTCAAACATGAAAGAGTAAAAGTTCCGCGAGGTGAATCCTTGATGGAATGGGCAGAAAATGTCATGCAGATTCATGCAGACAGAAAATCTGTTCTAGAGGTAAAGCATATCTGCCTAGCAGAGCGAGGTTAGATAGCTATTTCTAAAGTACTGGACAGGATATTTATTGAATATCCTGTTCTATAACCAACACTGAACATTTCACTAGGATTTTCTTTTATTATTAACATTCCTTATGTTTTTCTAGGTTGAGTTTTTAGGGGAGGAAGGAACAGGCCTGGGTCCTACCTTGGAATTTTATGCATTGGTTGCAGCAGAATTTCAGAGGACAGACTTGGGAGCTTGGCTTTGTGATGATGATTTTCCAGATGATGAGTCTCGTCAGGTATATTTTAATTTGTATATTAAACTGTCAGAGTTGTTTAAGTTGTTTAAGTTGTCAGATGCTTGTGTTAAGAAAAAAAAAAGGGGGAGAAGACAAATGAGCTAGATATCCAGGAAGAAAGAACACATGATCATAGAGAAGCTAGTCATCATGGTAAGAATGACCACTCTGCTCCACAGCCTGGTTTTTTACCTGTTCTCTTTTTAACAGAGTAGTAGAGTATAAGAATTTAGACTGTGCAAATACATTGTTAAAGGTGAATTTAATAATATTAGCTTTTTTTGTCTGTTAAATCAGGTTGATATTGGTGGTGGATTGAAACCGCCTGGCTACTATGTACAGAGATCATGTGGACTGTTCACAGCACCATTCCCACAAGATAGTGATGAGCTTGAAAGAATAACCAAACTCTTTCATTTCCTTGGAATTTTCTTGGCTAAATGCATTCAGGACAATAGACTTGTGGATTTACCCATTTCTAAGCCTTTTTTTAAACTCATGTGTATGGGGGACATTAAAAGTAACATGAGTAAGTTGATATACGAATCACGGGGTGACAGAGACTTGCACTGTACTGAAAGCCAGTCGGAGGCTTCTACAGAAGAAGGGCATGATTCCTTGTCAGTAGGAAGTCTGGAAGAAGACTCCAAGTCAGAATTTATTCTTGATCCACCAAAACCTAAACCACCAGCCTGGTTTAATGGAATTTTAACATGGGAAGACTTTGAATTAGTAAATCCACATAGAGCTAGGTTTCTAAAAGAAATTAAGGACCTTGCAATTAAAAGGCGTCAAATTTTAAGCAACAAAAATCTGTCAGAAGATGAAAAGAACACAAAACTACAGGAATTAATGCTGAAGAATCCATCGGGTTCGGGTCCTCCTCTTAGCATAGAGGATTTGGGGTAAGAGTTTTCATATTTATCCATAAATAAACAAACTGTGTTGTGTTAGAGACAAAAGTCAACAGATATAATGAAAAATGAAGATTTCTTAATTTTAAATAGCATCATTGCAAGGGGGAATCATTAGAGATGCAGCCATATTGGTTTGAGAATTTTCTCACTTCCTCAGTTTCCTACTCTTTAAACTTAAGTGTGGCTACACTGCAGTGTTGTAGGACTGCATGTTGCTTTAAAGGTAAACCGGCAGGGGAAATGAACCCAACTCAAAAGAGAGATGATAAGTCAGAATAACAATTTAATAAAATAATAGAATAAGTATGATTATACAGACAAACATTTGGTTTGAACCCACAAAACCCAAATGTATAACTCAGCACCCTGGGGCATGAACAGAGTGGTGTTTGTTGGGCCCCTTGAGTCCACAGTAAAAGGAGAGGGGAAAACCTGTTGGTGAGAGTGCTGTTGCAGTCCAGTCGAGAGTGGTGGTTGCAGTCTGGTTGAAAAGTGGTGGTTGCAGTATGGTTGAGAGTGGTGGTCTGCAGTCTTCCTCTGGATCCCACGAGTGGTTAATAAAGTCCCAAGACCCCAAGATTATATATCCTCCAGTTCAGGCAGGAATGCCCAGTACCTCCCTCAGGGTGGGGAGTTCCACAATGGGTGTGAGGACAGGAGCATCCTCCTATCTCACAGACCTCTTAACACCCAGGTTATGGCCTGAGGAGTCAGGCTGCTCTGGGCAGGTGGTGTAAATGGTCTATTGATAACAGTTTCTGGGAAATGGCATGGAAGGCTATAGAATACACAGTTTTGGGTTACACCCATACAGTGATGAACTGGTCCCAGCTGTTCTAACTAGGACAGACTGGGAACACAAATACTTTTAAAGACATTTGAAAAAAGTGTGATACACTAATTTCTTCGCTCTGATAACTGTTGAAATTTATCAAGTTTTTTGGAGAGCTTTTAAAGAGGATAGATTGACATTTCAGATTGTGTTCATTGTGCAGTATTTGAATCCATGTTAAAACACGTATTAACTTTTAGCAAATGTGAAAGACAAAGTGCTCGTACCTGTGTAAACCTGATGTCAGGATGTAGTCTTAAATATTTCCTTTGAAACAGCAATAGTTTTTCTACCATTAATATTCTTAGTTATTTGTTAAAATAATGTTGTGCCACAAGGATTGCATATTGTCAGAGTTCAGTAATTGCTTATGGCCTTGGAATCATAGCCTGTCCTGAGCTGGAAGGAACCACTAGGATTATCCTGCACAGGACAGCCCCAAGTGTCACACTATGTGCCTGAGAGTATCACTGAAAGGCTTCTTGAACTCTATCAGGCTTGGTGCTGTGACCACTGCCCCGGGGAGCCTGTTCCAGTGCCCAGCCACCCTCTGGGTGAAGAACCTCTTTCTGATATCCAATCTAAACTTCCCCTAACACAACTTCAGGCCGTTCTCTCAGGTCCTGTAACTGGTCACCAGAGGAGAGATCAGTGCCTGCCCCTCTCCTTCTTGAGGAAGTTGTAGGCTGCAATGAGGTCTCCCCTCAGTCTCTTCCAGGCTGAACAGACAAATGACCTCAGCCACTCCTTGTATGGCTCCCCCTTTATGCCCTTCACCATCTTCATTGCCCTCCTTTCTAATAGCTTTATATCCTTAAAGGTCTTGTGGACTTTAGCTGGGCTTGTTATGGAGAGAAAGCAAGTAGCACCGTTGAAGGGCCTAAATACCTAATATGTTAAGTGGCTCTGTAACTGTTAGTGCTGGAAATTAATGGAAATGATTTTTCTGAGTTTGTGAACTGAATTAAATGGTTTGAGTAGTTCTGAAGCTGATAGCTTCTGGATATCAAACTGACATTTTCAATGGTTATCCAGTCCAAATAAATGGTGGGTGAGTATATGCATGTGCATACCATACATTTGAAACCTGTATTATCTGTGCAGTCCATTACTACTTGTAGTTCTGTACTGTTGTATATACATGAACAGCGGTACAAAATGATCTACCAACAGTAGTTTCAAATCTAGTGAGATACTTTTGGGTGTAAGGGGTGCATGTTGTAAATCTGGTGTATTTACAAAAGTAGTAGCAGACTTGTTTGCTTTGTTTGCTAACTATCTTTGTATTTTGAAGTCTAAATTTTCAGTTTTGCCCTTCATCCAAAGTATATGGGTTTACAGCTGTGGATCTCAAACCAGGTGGTGAAGATGAGGTAAGGAAACTACCTACCTTAACAATTTAACGAGCAGTTAAATTTTTATAGTCTCAGCAGTAACTCTAATGCACAGAGAATTCTTACAGTATTTATCTATTGTCTTTCCAGACTGTAACAATGGATAATGCAGAGGAGTATGTAGATCTCATGTTTGACTTCTGCATGCATACTGGTATACAGAAACAAATGGAGGCATTCAGAGGTAATTTTAAATATAACAGAACATATATGCAGTTAGGTGGAGTAATTGGTGTTTAGAGTATGTTGGTTTAAAGTGGTGGCATCGAATGGCTTTCAAAAATAAACTTTTTAATTAAGAATGCAACAGGTAAGAAACTAATTTCAGAATACCTTGGCATTAGTTATGCCATTTTTAATCTTGAAGAGGTTCCATTTAGATTAATAAAGAAACTGTTGATTCTGGTTTGACTAAAATACAATTGAAATGCTGACATTATTTTATAAACATTATTTGGACTCATGTTTATAACTGTATCTTGTACAAATTAAAGATGGCTTCAACAGAGTCTTTCCAATGGAGAAGCTGAGTTCCTTCAGCCATGAAGAGGTTCAGATGATTCTTTGTGGAAATCAATCGCCTTCTTGGGCAGCTGAGGATATCATCAATTATACTGAACCCAAACTGGGATATACAAGAGATAGGTACTTATATTCTGAGTGATTTTAAAGTATTAGCTAAAATATAACATTAAGTGACAAAATGTGCAGAATATTCTTTAGATGAAGATGCCAAATTGGGTGGGATTGGTGGGTCCTGAAGAGCAAGTGATTGTCTAAAATGGCGTGAAATAACCACGTATGTTACAACAAATAGTTTAGAAGGTACTTGGTGGTTTTGTGATGAGAGAGAATAAGAAAATTATTAAAATGAGAACAACTAGTGGAAATGTAATGGCAGCTAACTAATACAGACTGTTAAAAATAGCATTTTAGAGTTTTTATTCTCATGTTAGGTGGTTATAACATTTTTTTCAGTTGGGTACAATTGCTACTTGGCCTTATTTCTTATTTCTCTTCAAGTGTACTATGCAAGGGACAAATGTATACTGGTGGTTGTCTATCAGGATGTGGTCTTGGTGTTTTGGGGTTTGTTAGGTTTGGGGGTTTTTTGCTGCTTGTCATGTTTGGTAGCAATAACACACAAATCACTTCTGGAACTGTGTTAGTGTAAGTCTGCTGAAGGATCCTAATAAGTCTAAGATTGTGTGGAGCAATTCTTCCATTGACCCTGCCCTGCATGCAAAGATGTAGCTGAGATTACAGCTCCCTTATACCTGAGGGAGTGTTTCAGCAGGCTGTGCTTTCTTCATGCCCTCTCTTTCCCCTCGTTCCCTGGGTTCATAGGGATGAAAGCAGCAGAGGATTTCTTGAACATCTGTTGTAGTCTGTTATATCTTTCCTACTTTTTTCACATAAGGGTCTAAAACAGGGTAGAAATGAAATGAAATATAAATTGACTTTATACTGTAGTACTGGTACAGAAAAAGTCTTCAAGATTATAGGCAGTTGGATTCTTCTCGTAGAATGTTTGAGCTCTATCTACTTCTCTACCCATTCATATGCAAGATACCCAAATAACACTCCAAGATAAGTATGTACCTACGTTCTTCTGTGTAATACTCAGCAAGGAGATTAAAGAAGTATTTTTATAGATTTTAAGCTTTTTTTATTCTTAACTTAAAACTCAGCAGGCCCTAGAATCTTATGATGTCTGCTTAAACATGACTAAAGGTTGTAATTTGAATGTCTTAAGAGAAATTAAAAAAACCCACATGCTTTCTTGTAATGTTACCAGAACTGATTATTTTGATTTATTTTAAGCCCTGGATTCCTTCGATTTGTGAGAGTCTTGTGTGGTATGTCTTCGGATGAGAGGAAGGCTTTTCTCCAGTTCACCACTGGTTGTTCAACACTCCCACCAGGAGGACTGGCCAACCTACATCCCCGGCTCACTGTTGTACGCAAGGTACGGCTTATTCAGGTCACCCTTTAAACCAGCTGGTTTGGCTTTTGAATGGAATCATTTCTATGTTAACAGTGATGATTTTTATTTTGTTTTCAGTTAATTTATGGCACTATGCTAAGCTTTCAGTACTAACCTCTGCTTCAGATCTGTTCTCTGACTTCCTATATATATATTTTGTATTTGATATATTTAATATATTTCATATATAAAATATATTCATATATTTATTTTTAAAGTGTCATTGTACAGATAAAGCAAACATATTTATAAGTTGGTCTGTAGCTTTGCTGATGCTACTGTTTCTTGACAAGTGGTGTTACATATGCAGTAAGTGCCATAAATTACAGGATTTAACAACTTTTAACTTCCATGTCGAGTGCTGCAAACAACTGCAGTAAACATTCTTTTTTTTTTTTCCTCAGGTTGATGCTACAGATGCAAGTTATCCATCTGTGAATACATGTGTGCATTACCTAAAGTTGCCTGAGTATTCTTCGGAGGAGATTATGAGAGAGCGTCTGCTGGCTGCTACCATGGAGAAAGGCTTCCATCTCAACTGAGCTGCTGGCCACAATATGGAACATGGAAGTGTTTTTTGATACTAGCGAAGCCTCTTGTGTTTGTGTGCAAAAAATATGATCTCCACGCTGTGCTCTGACGAGACTTGCCTTTTTTCACCTGTGAGGCTTTAGGAACATGTGGAATGTTTGTTAGCTGCTAATGACAAAATAAATCCCTGTAACTACACAGCCAGCAAGAAATTGGCACAGAACACTGTGTGATGCTTCAAGGGCTTGCACAACTGGAAATTAAGGTGTTTCTGTTTGACTGTTCCAAAGAACAGATCATCAGATTTTCAGTGTTCACTGATACAAATTTCTAACAGTGTATTGTGTAAAGTTTGTCATTTAATACCTTGTACACTACAGTTGCCATCACTGATCCCTGTTTTGCTGGCTTTAAGCTAACTGGTCAGAAATTTGTTTCCTTTAAAATTTAGAGTTAATGGGCATCTCCAGCCTTTTCTTTTTTAATGGTGCCTGCACTATTGGAGTATTTTAGTGGGTTTTTGCATATAATCATGCACAACCATTTTTTTTCTTCTTTTTCTTTCAAGTGGGAATATATTTTGATTTCTCAAATGCCCTGCTATAAAGATCAAATCCTTAAGTGTGTTTGTGCAGCTCAACAATAAAGCTATTAAAAAACACTGGTTCCTAGTGCAAGGCACACTTAAAGCAAGTTTTACTTTTGGTTGTATTTTCTTTGTATATTATAAACATTTATTTAACTTGTTGCAGTTTGAAGTTTAAAAAAAACCACCCAATGTGTAAGCTCAAAAGTAATCATTAAAATGTTTGCAACATATAAAACTGTCTCCTCTGAATACTTCATTAGTACTTATTAAATCTTTATACACGTTCTGGACAATGTGCCATACTTTTTTAAAGGTTTAAAAGAACTATTGATCTCACAAATTCATTGCTGTGTTCAAATCTTTTCAGAATTAGACAATGCAGCTTTCTAAGAACTAGCCTGGGAGTGATAACCCTGCATGTGGCAGGTTTTGGTGCTCTGCAGTGAACGCGTTGACCTGAGGTTATAGGTCTTCACTGCATTGGAATAAAATCTGGGTCAGATGATACAGCTGATTCAGCTTTACCTCAGATGGAGTGGCTGCCTTGGTTTCAGCATGTGGTATTTATTGGTAAAAAGTGGATTGCAGTAAGATAAAGTGACAATATGTCCTTAAAGATATTTAAGTACTTGATAACAGAAAAAAAGAAAGGCAATCGTAGTTGAATCTGTGTGGTAAGTTTTGTTCTGTGCCAGTTCTCTTTGGTAACCACCTTTTCTCGCGACGCTGCTGAAGGAGGCTTGCCAGAAGATTCTGCCTTTGCACATATAGATCAGGTTGATGCCAGATGTCTTTTCATAGCATTATTCATAGGACTTTACAGTATTGATTTTTAGATTTTCCCCAATGCAGCATTGGAGGGGAATCTCCTTCCTGCCCACTCCTGTGCCTGTCGTGCTTCAGTAAAAACACCTGTACACAGGTTTATAGAGCTATCTGCTCCAGACCCAATGTCATCTTGTTTTGCTGAATGTGTTGTGTTAAAGCCATGTGGACTATTCTCACAACACTCTTTGCTCCTTAGGCCCTGGTTTCTGGGTGCAGTTTTTATGTGACCAGTATGTGCTTTCATACATACAGCTCACACAGAATATGCTCATTCAGTATCAAGTTATGCCTGGGGTTGGAGTGAAGGTTATGAAGAAGGAGCCAGATAATTGTAGAAGGGTAAGTGGAAGTAAGCTCAGATTGCTGACTCTTCCATGACTTACAGTGTAGCATGCAGGTGTGGCTCAGCATGCTGTATGCCTGTGAATGCAAGTCAGTGTAGCTATGGCCTCCTGCTCAAGAAGGGAGATTTGATTTGGTACCTACCTGGTACTGAGAAACTTGCATATCTTATTACTCATCTTTTGTAAAAATTTTAATCTTGATGCATGGATAGCACATACAAGAGAAAAAAAATACACTGGTGTGCCAAAATGAAAAAGGTCTGTGTAATTTATGAAGCCAACACGATAAAAGATCATTAAACTTCTTATTTGAATTATCTTTTATTAATGTTATAATATTTAAGTGCTAAATACTTCTAGTTACAACTTACACGGTATGCAGAAATACTAAATACATCTGTACTTTTCTTTTGTATCCATGACTTGTATGGCAAAGGGAAGTTAACCAGCTTTTTGACAAAGGATGAATCTACTTTAAAAGTGGTCATAAAAGTTACAGAACTGAAAATAAATTAGAGTTGATACTTAAGGGAAGGACTGAAACTCAGAATTTATATTTCTATATTTTCTGTCTTCTAGGTCTGGCACAATGCTATGTAATACCATGTTATACCTGGTTGGTAAGTTTCCATTTCTTCATCTGCAGTCCTTTTTAAAACTGTTGACCATTCTAGAAAGATTTCTGCTGGGTCAGTAGAGCTACATCCAAATGCATCTACATGTTTAGCTGCATCTTTCCCATTAGGTACACAGATTATAGGAGAAATGGAAAATATTTTCCAACTAATTTGAGTATTGCATGAGTCAGTCTTGCAACATCAGAAAGCTGCTGTCAGTACATTCTTGATGTTTTCGCCATCTTTTGTAGAATGCTTTAGTCAGTCTTGCATCTTCCTATCTTGCATCTTCCTAGCTTTCTGCCACTTTGTCAAGCACAAACAGAGGGGCAAGAATTCTGTTCCGGTTTGTTTCCACAATGCAACCATTTAGCACCATTTCATCCAAAATTATGTGCACTCTGTCCAAATTGAACATGATCTAGGAACATTTCAAGTTAAGTATATTTTGAACAACATGAAGATAATTCAGAAAAAATCTTAGGCACCTAAATCTTTAACCAAAATTTACAAAGATAGGTGTTTCTTAACTTATTCTACTTTATTTGGCTGTTTATTTTAATAGAGCTAGGGAAACAGTTCAATGGACATTTTTTTCTGATCACAAGGCAGTCAGAAGTTTGTAGTAGAAAAGTTGAAGCCCCAGCAGTATCATCTCCTGGAATACAGTAGTAATACTAGTACACAGTAGTAAAAGCAAATGAAACTAACTAAACTTAGATAAAGGTGGTTAATTTTACTGTCTGTCTGAGTACCATGTATCGTTTGGATATAAAATGTTATTCATGGATAACAGCCTTGAATGTGAAGATCCAAATATTCTGCATTCTTCCTAGAAAAGTAGTTGCCAAATTCTTAAAAATTTGATTCTGAAATTTTCCTTACCCTAAGTTACTTAATACTATTTGATCTGCTTGGAAATAGCTTAAGAGGAATATGCTGATACGTAAAGTTGAGTCATTGATCTAACAATAAATCTCATAAAGAAGAGCAAAAGTAAATAAATGGTTCATATTTTAAATACTTTCTAAAATATATTTATAATCGCTAATATTCACCTATAAGAAAATAATCTGAAGCAATATGTATTTGTTCAGTTTGCTTCAGTACATCACAGTTGTGATATATGAAATTTGCCCATAACCATGTCTGTCTTTCCTTAACATTATCTAACAGCATCTGTCTCAAAACCCTGATGACAGGCCCCACTCGGGTATTAAGTGGTGGGCATTCGTGATACATGACTGCATTCATGCAGACACGAGTGCTGGGTGCATCCACTGAACAACTGCAAAGGGTTACGTAGTGAAAAAAGACTCGTATGTTGCCATTTATCACCAGAACCCGAAATGGAAACGGGCACAGCAAACCAGCCTGCTGGGTGCATCTGTTGTGCCTCACTGACATACACATACATATACAGAGGCATGAATAACGCTTCATCTGCCTTGCTTGCCACCTGTTGCTGCTTTTTAAATGTGTTCTTCGCTGTGCTCAACAGATCCACTTTGCCTTCATTTTGTGCCTTCTAATTCTTGGATGTGTCTGGAGGACTACTGCAGTAGAGCCAGCAAGACACTGTACAGTAATTTCTAAATGCATCTCTCAACACTTCTTGCCCAACTTTGATATGAGTCTCTTGAGTTCCTTCTCTGCCCATCATGCTATTTTTGACACTAAGGATTGAACACAGGAAGACAGCCTGGTGTTGCTCTAGTCCTTGTATTTATATTAGTGGAGTTCCCTGCTACTCATTGGAGCTGCAAGAGCCACGTTTTTGAAGGCATCAACATTTTCCTCTGCCCAGTGTGATATAATTGTCTAATTTTTTGAATATGACTCAGGCATTGAAGGGGATCTAGTGGATCTGACTTCGGCAGTCAGCTGTACTGCCCTACCAAAGAGCAGGAACAGTGGGAGTATTGTGGACTGTGTATGACAACAGCTGAGGAGCCACATATTTGTATATATTTGTTCCTCCTAGGTGGTAAGCGCAAGTGGTGGGGGTTTAAGACAACAGCTTAAACCACTGGAGCTGCTATGGCATAAGCTCATGCAAGGGAACAGTCTTGGGCTGAAGTCAAGAAATGGATTTGTTAGGTAACATTGAACATCGAACATCTCCATGCCTTGTTTTTTAGCACCTGGCTTTGAGAAGGGAATTCCTTAACCTGAGTTAGGTGCCTTATTTTTCTCACAATGAGTGGTGACTGCCAGACCCATTAAACAAGGTACAGGTTCTAGAGAACCAGGGCTGAAGCCTGTACTTGGGAATGCAGAGAGGGAGTTTTCCATGATCCTTTCTCTTGGATGCAGAAACCCACGTCATTACTTCAGGTGATGATGATTGGCTTGATCTCTTTTTAAATGTCAGTAGAGATGCTGCCTGCCTGAAACCTGCAGAGGACAGAGGCTGAGTCTGTCCTCAGCATGGGGAATTCCAAACCCACCTTTCTCTGTGTGCAAGCTTAGCTGAGTTGGTAGCAGCTGCACCAGCTTCCCTGTGCTTAAGGTTCTCCTGCTGTCTGTAAAAGTTCATAAGTATGACAGTCTGGCAATGAGAGAAGCTGAAGATTTTGTTCCTGTCTTGGTGATCGTTTCTGCTGCATACACTAAAGCACAAAGAGGGGCACAGAGTATCTCAGCCTTGTGTGTGACCACCCTTCTAAGAGCTGAAAAGGAGAACCTGAACCTGTTCAGGCAGAATGATCCAACTGATGAGACCACAGCTAGCGGGCTGTCACCTTCCTCTGCCATTTCAAATTGCCATGAATGCTCTGAACTCGGTGCTACCATGTATTTGTGGAGAAGGGGAAGCAATTGTACTGCTGCTCCAGCAGAAGTGTTCTGCTTGACCAAGTGCACAGCATGTGTGGGTATGTGCAAGAGCAGGATTCAGGCCCCCAAATAGCTTTTCTACTAGTTACCATTACATGACAAACTATAGTTGTCAACAAGATCTCGAGTATGCCCATGGTTCATCAGATAGCTTCTAAGTTGCTGGCCTAACCTTAACCACCTAATTTATTTCTAAGTTGTATTTTAAATACCAGGCTTCTTCCTGAGCCTGATCATAGGCCTGAATTCCTTCTAAAAATCAGACTCGTGCTGTCAGTACTGAGGAACAGTGCTATCCTTACAACTGTCACCGTTTCTGTGGTGCCAGAGGCAAAGGTGGTAGCTTTACTTTGCTTGGCAGATTAAAGACTGAAGACAAACTTCTTGCTGTTATATACTTTTTAAGTAAATCAGCCTTTACAGAAGTATTTTAATCTGAGAAGTTACGATTTCCTTATTCCAGTAATGTGAGAATTTTTAGGAAGACAGCTGTTGTGCTGCTTTGTGCTCACCTCTGGCACTGCTCTGCATTGGGCTAGAGGATCTGTTAAGGAAGTTAGACAACATTCCATTCATGTTTCAACAAGTGATAAAGCCAGCTCCTCCTGGCTTTTAATTTTTACACTCTACCACTGATTCACAGTGCCCCAGTTCCTATGGCAGAGTCCAGACCTTCCTCTTCCTTTGACAGTTCCAAGGATCTAAAAACCAGACGAGTGGACCAACCAGGATCAATGATGAGGCAGCAACCTGCCACTCCCATCTTATTTTTCTGCATCATCTTGTCTAAGAAAACATTTAAATAACACTTAGCACTGCTTTTTCCCCTGATGTATTTCTGGAAGAGCCAATACTATGTCAAAGGAAAACACACCAGTAAGAATCTTGCAGCTGTTCCACTCAAACCCAATGTGGTTCAGTAGATGTCAATTCCCCTCCAGGGCCATTCCAGGTTATTTCCAGATGGGGCTATTCCACTGCAGAAAAGTGGTATGATTTCTTTCCCTCTGTGATGTGGTCAGCTCACAGTCATCATTCCAGAACAAGTAATTTCATCTGCAGTTTGAATGGGGATACTAATACCATTCTGGAAAGATCTATCAACTTGATTTTGGAAGGTCCCAAAGCATTCTTCACCATCTACCCTCAGCCTAACATCCCAGCCTCTCTTCCCACCTCCCTTCATCACACTGTTCTTGGCAAACTATTGGATTGTACAGGGAGCAACCTTGGCTCTTTTCCCCTTCCTGTAAGTTTCACCTATGCTCTATGGTTCCATCTTGCCATACACACACAGCTCAGCCATTCACATCTGAATGCTCTGCCCAGGGACAGAGAGATACAGATCTCTGAGCTTCAGCAAGGCTTGTCCTTCCCACCTGTCACTTGTTTGGCAAGTGACCCCAAATTTCAGGGTTTAAAGCCCTGAAGTCATAGATCCACACCCAGCTGAAGAGCAGCAAAGCAAACCAGTTTCAGCAGCTGGCAACAGGAAAAAGCTGTATTCAGTGTGTGCACTGCCGTGTGCTCCACCCAGAGCTGTCATTTAAGGTCCTGCTTCCAGTAAGAATCCCGGCTACCCACAAAAGAGGATTAAGGGACTTTCACTAGATCCATGCAGAGGTTAACAGGAGTTTTTAAACAAGTACGCAGAAGAAAATATGTGTTAATCCCTGCATGTCAGCCTGGGCAAAGGTGAGCCCTCCCTGGCTCTGTCTTACAGATTTCTGGCAACGCTGCCGTGGCTGTGTAACAAACAGCGGAAGTAAATGGTATCTACTCAACTGGCATTTTACATGTAATGCTCGCTTTTGGCAACTTTAAGAACTGCCCTTCTTAAAGACATTAATGGTACTTTCTACTCTCACAAAGAGTTTTTATGACACATACATACTAAGAGGAAGTAAATGTGACACAAGTATTTTGTCTCCTTCCCTGAAATATTATATAGACAGTTGAGCAGGGGAGAGAGGAAGGAAAGGGAGAAAGGAAAAAAAGCACATTTAGGACTTGGATGTGATAAATAACTTCTTCATATAGAGGCATTTTAAGAGCTCTCAGGATTTTCCAGGCAAGTAATTAAGGGTGTGCCCAGGCTTAACAGATGATGAAGCGCAGCCAACACCTTGTGATCCTGGAACACACCCAGGAGCACAAACAAGGGCTTTGTAGATTACAGCACAGGTATGTATGGGGCAGATGGTTTGCTACTGAATATACAGCACTACAAAACCATGATTTCTATCCTAGACACTCATCTTCAACGAGCAATTAGTTGGAGTTGCTTCTTTATTTAATCTAGAGTCACATATTCTGATTTAACTTTGCTAACCTTCACTTTCAGTGACTTTTAGCCTATTTAATGGCAGGCACATTAAACACACTGAAACCTGAAATACTTTCTGTTTCTTCCTCAAATGGCTAAGCTGATATTAAATAGGTGACAAAGGTGCCTTCAAGTTCTGTGAAATTCTAGAACAACTAAGCTAATTTTAAGCTAATCCTTATAAATTTCCATTTTATCCAATTATGTTACAGAGAATAGCCACTATCACTTTTAAAATAAACTTCCTGTGGATCTGTACAAACTGCATAGCATCCTTATAAATTCTCAGAATAAATTCATCATTGAATTTTCTCACTCCTTAAATACACTGTATTCTCAAGTGTTATTCCGCAGGGGACTGAAGAATAAAATTGATTCACATGAAAGCATTCCCTATACCAAAGTTTCTTATCTATCCTAGGAGGAGCAGCAGCAGTTAGTTGCAGTGGAATGTAATGGCTTTTTTGGATCAAGACAACATTCCTCAAATGCTTTGTCCTAGAGCACCCTCCCCCCCCTTCTCACCAGGGGAACATAAGTATCTGTTTCTTCTTTAAGTTAATAATGTGACTCCAAGTAAACTTTGCTTCACCAGTTCAAGCAATAGAAAACTCACCTTTTGTAATTTTAAAAATTGTCATACTTACTAGCATTTTGTTCTCTATAAAGCTGCTGTGGTAACATGTTCATTTTTATAGTCTCTTTTGTCATCATCATAGCAAGAACGTAGTTCCTACACCATCCAAGCTGGAGTTTTAGAGCTACAAAAAACTCCACCCACTTATTTTATAGACAAAGTGAGGCTTATCCAGTGCTATTAACACATTAGGACACAACACCCCTAGGACAATTTCAGTACTTGTTCACTCAACTGGCCCAACAACACTACTTATCAATATTTTAAAACCAATCTGAACAACTTTAGAAATGTTATGCTATTCCAGCATAGGTACTCTTAAGTGTGCAACAGACTTTCAAAATGAAAGTGAACGTCATATAATGGCTAAATGGTTTACAAATTCACACATGAAACCATCTGTAAAAAACTGGCTATTCTAAAGTACTTAGCTGGACAGTAGCTAATCAGTGTTCATTTTTGCAAGTATACATGAGATAACTTCACAATTGTTCATGCATTGTTAAGCATCACACATGCCTATGTCATACATATCAATGTGATGTATGAATCCTGTTGGGCAGGATTCAGATTGGACCCAGTCCCTGCCTTATGTTCAAGGCGTCCTTCCTGACAGCTGACTCCAGACTCAGGCCATGACACAACCTACGCTGTGGGTGCCCTGGGTGAATTCAGGGGTGTGCACATAAATGAAAGCTGTAGTCCTGCCTCAGCTGGAGCTGCGTTGCCAGGAATAGTGGGGCAATGCCCTATGTATGGGAAGCTGAAAGAATCAGTGCATGTGCTGCAGGCTTCGTATGGGCTCCAGGGACATCTCAAAATTGTGTGATGGTCTCAGTCTTTAGATTTGATTTCATGTAATTTCCTACTATTTTTTTCATGTTAATAAACACTACTGGCTCTATAGAATAGCCACTACCACTTTTAAAATAAACTTCCTATGGATCTGTACACAAAGATAATAGCACAGAGTCAGGAAATTGTGATAGTCTCCTGCCTGTCTTAAACAAAGATTTTGTAAATGCTACTTGGCTTTCACTGTTGCAGATGTTCAGACACAGTACTTTCTCCATCAGCTGTTTTGTATCCAAGCTAACTGTACTGAATATAGGAGTTCGTGTGAGACCATTGGCAAAGGCAATGGTTTAATCCCAGGTGGGGATATTACTTTATATGTTATGAAAGGCAGATTGATGAATTATTGCTTGCACTGCAATAACAGCTAAGACAATTGCCCAGACTCTGTATTGTTTTTCTGGGTCTGCTATTCAAGCTGTTGTCAAAAATACAGTCCTGAACAACCCACTTCTTCACAGTTACACCTCAGCTTTACATTTAATACTGAGGGCATCTCACTTCATTTCAAATATTTTAAGTATCCTTTCAACTTATGAAAAGCTCTTCTTCCTAAATGGGAAAATTACTTTGTACATATAGAGAAGTAAAATGTTTCATTTTAAAATTGTTCCTGAAATGTGTATCATAGAAAAGTGCATCTCTAAATGGTAAAATTACATACGTCATTCATATGTCATCCATATGAAGGAGAGAAATATCAGATATGAGTTTTTCCAGTATTTTTTCCACTCTGATCAAGTAAGTTACTAATGCACACTCCTATTTTCCAAATATTTATATTTACACCATTGTGCAGATGAGACCCTTAGATAAATTTCTATGGAAATCATTCACACCTCATATTGCACCCATTGCAAACATTAGTGTTGGCATATAATGCAACAACTTCTCCAAAAAGTGCAGACTAAGGACAGGATGCCATCCAGAGGGACCTGGACAAGCTGAAGAAGTGGGCCCCACCTGGAATACAGTGTGCTGGGGTTCCCAGCACAGAAAGGATGTAGACCTGTTGGAGCAAGTCCAGAGCAGGGCCACCAAGATGATCAGAGGGATGGAGCACCTCTCCCTATGAGGAAAGGCTGAGAGAATTGGGATTGTTCAGCCTGGAAAAGAGATGGTTTAGGGATTGACCTAACTGGGGCCTTCCACCACCTGAAGGGAACATTTAAGAAAGATGGAGAGGAACTTTTTAGAAGAGCATGTGGTGATAGGACAAGGGGGAATGGCTTCAAACTGAAAGAGAGTAGGTTTGGGTTAGATATTATGAAGAAATTCTTTACTGTGAGAGTGGTGAGGCACTGGCACAGGTTGTCCAGACAAGCTGTGGATGCCACATCACTGGGAGTGTTCAAGGCAAGGTTGGATGGGGCTCTGAGCAACCTGGTCTAGTGAAAGGTGTTCCTTCCCACGGCAAGGGGGTTGAAACTACATGATCTTGAAGGTCCCTTCCAACCCAAACCATTCTATAATTCCATGATATTCAGCAGCCAATTGAACGGCTGATGGGAGCTCTAGCTCTAAGCATAGAACTACAGGAAATTCTTTTTGGTAGGAAATCAATTACCAGAGGCAAACAGAATTTAGAATCATCAGTACACCAAACAATCTAAGATAATTAGACACTTGCAGACTTAAATACACCATATGGAAACACAGGGAATTCTTTTTATGTGTAATTACTGAATAGATCAGATTAGTCTCTAATTCAGCAAAGCTCATATACAAGTACACATAGTTCTAATCCTAAACTATAATATCTGAATACAAAAAATCTAGTTTTACAGTCACTCAGAGACCTTAAGAGTCCCTTCATGCTGAAATGTCATTATTGCTCTTTTATAATATCAGTGAATTTAAGTTTTTTATACTAATACCACAGCATTTTGTAAATTTCAGGAAGGAAATACAGACAGTGTATATATATACACATATATATAAGGTCAGTAAATGAGACAGTTCCAGCAAGTAGCAAGCATTAAAATATTCACAAAAGTGAAATTAATTATTTCCTGTTGGTTTGTTTTTTCCCTTTTTAGTAAAGAAGGAAGAATAATTCCAAGAAAAATGACAGAATTTTCCCATGTTCTTCATAAGTTGTAATTCTTAAATAAAATAAATAAATGAAATTACATGACAGTACTTCATTCCAGGATGGCAACTGTATTTCAGATGTATAACTGAAACTCTTTGTACCAGATCTGCATTTAATCAACAACAAACATAAGTGTAAGAATTGCTAGAGTAGAGTGAGCAGGCACTGGGATTGGAAGAACTGATAATGAAGACTGTTTGTGATACATTCTCCTGGTATTAATTTTCTTCCAACCCAGTATTGTGTTTTATTTACTTGATATTTGTGTTTAATTGTTCAAAACTGTATTTTAGTATCTGTTTGTATTTGGGTTTAGTTTTAAATCATATTTTAATTAATCATACACATGAAAATACAGCTTTGTAAGCGGAGAGGTGGAAAAAGAAAACAGTAACTGTGGCAATGCCTAGTTTCCTAAATTTCCTCCTCTCAGGTCTTTCTCTGTTCATAGATACAGAAAGTAAAACTCAACTCTTGCTTTCATGAAGCCAAATCAAAGTGCAAACATAATCTTACAATGATGCTATTGCTATTTGGCTCAAGACACAGCTATAACATTCAGTTATTATTGCAGGCATTTCAATATCTATTTTATTGTAAACTTAAAGAAAAAAAGTGAAACCCTGAAGTAATAATTAGTTAAGCCTGAAAGCTCCCCTATGAATATAACTTTTCATGTACTTAGTTCTCCCTGTCTTACTTTAAATGGAACCAGGCTTATCTTAATGATAGGGGATTTAAATAGGTGACATTGTGAACATCAGTCATGCTTTCAGAAGGGTGCCAAAATAGTGCTACTTACTCTAAATGCAAAATTGGTTAAACCTCTGCATTGTCTTGATTGACAGTAAGTGCTATGAAGACAGTATGAACTGGATCATACAGCAAAAAGAGACAGACAAACGGATTTCTGATACTGAAAAGGATACATCTAATTCACTCTGCAAGGGAAAGAGATAGACAGTCATTAGTTACAGTTGGATCTCTCATCTCAGATTAAATGATCTCTCATCTTGTAATCATTAAACATTACACATCCCTTTAATGGATAAAGAAAGTCTTCAAAATAACTATAGAAAATTTTAGGGCGATTCAGATTTCTGGTCTGAACTGGACAATTACATGCTCTTTCCTGCAACACTGCTTTGCCTTACATATGTTACCTGCCTGTGTAATCAAAGCTAATGTTTTACTTAGAAAAAAACACTGAGGTCACCCACAAGTAACAATTTGAATATATGCAGTGCCATCTGAGTGCGTGGGTGGAAAACTAGCAGCTCTAATCACGGCAGCTCCTGCCCTATATTCTGTCTTCCTCTTTCTGCAAAACCCAGGATGTTAATGCCAAGTTCACACAGTTAAAAATGTTGCTGCAGATCATTTCAACAGCAAAATCTAGACATTGTATATACCCATGGCTGGGGTAGTAGTGGCTACATATATTAGGAAAGGGAAGGCAACTCCAAGCTTTGGACACTTAGCACTAGGTATTCTCCAGCCCCAGCAACACAGTTCTTCATAGTCATCGTTTCCCTTCTGTTTTTGCCCTGGATTTACCCCAAGTAGTATTACTCATTTAACCAAAATGTCTGAGTTAGAAGCCCTTGTGGTCTCTCTGCAGTCCCCAGAAGAGATGTGGATCTTCAACATGCTTGAGGCATGACTCACTTTCTCGAGATACTCATAGGTCTCCACGGCCAGTAATGGGAGCTTAGGATGACCAAACTGCTAACTTAGGTGCCTCAGTTAAATGTCTAAACTTAGAAACAATTAATCACAACCTTAGCAGTTAATATTTTGCACAGTTGGGTGGAGGTTCCCCAGTCTCTGCTAAAAGAGGGAATCTTTATCTGCTACCAAGGGAATTTAGTTTGCTAACATGGTTTTCATTCATGGTCTAACCCTGGTTTTAAAGCAGAGAATACTGGTAACGTTTTATTGGTAAAACTGATATTACTTCTGTGGTCTAAAGATGCTCTAAACTGGACTAGTTCTAGTCTACAGGCCTCTGCTGCGTGACTGTGCCATTCTTCAATTAGAAGTCTTTAATGCATCACAAAAATTGTATTTTAAAAGCCTGATCAGTTTAAGTTTCCTGAGCATTAAAACGCAATTGAAGACATTGGAATTCTGAACAATATGCAGAGCTTTCTGTGGGTAGCCATGTAAAAGTGAAGGGGACTCAGAATTACATCTCACAAACAAATTTGAAAGCTTTCCCCCTAATTCCATTAATGTTTGTTCTCATATCTGAATTCAAGCTCTTTAAAATCCATTAGATAAAAATAGAGTATGTGAGAATGTTTAAAGCTCACAAACCTAAAAATAATAGATGACAAAATGTCCTTCTAGAGCAGGACAGATGTTCGTTCCTTTCCCAGAGTTCTGTCCCTGTTGTCACCATCATAATTTGGGATTCTGCTAAAATTCTGCAAATCCTAAATTAATCCGTAATAGTACAGATTTATACTTTCTTGCTCTGTGGTTACTGACAGTAACCCCAGCTAGAATTATAGCCCTCATCTTCAGTGCTCTGTCATTTATCATGTTATATGCTACTAAAAATAGAACCACTGAATGGCATGAGATTTCCTTAACCAGTCCCCTTTTAGGTTCCTCTAGTCTCAAACATGAAATGCTACAGAAAATATAAAAAACCCCTGTGGTATGATGAACTAGCAAATTTCTAACAACTATCAGTGGCTGGGTTATATGTGTGGTCAAGGAATTATATATACTACATTTATATGTATAATAACTACATCTATTTTCGTTCTGCTTTAATTGAAGAAATAAAACTTGAGAAGTGGTTGGCAACTATTAGCTCAATTAGATAAATAAGATGTGACTAAATTTTTTGTGCATTCCTGTGCTGCGAGGATCAAATTCCATTCCTGGTTATCACTGCTTGGGTTGGGACTGCAATCAGCAATTTTAAGAGAGAGATTCTGAACTCAGTGCAGTCAGAAAGTGATACACTTAGTTCCAGCAGTTTCAGTGGGCTGGTGCGGCATCAGTTGACATAACAGCCTAAAACATTTCCCAGGCATCTAAATCGTGAAGGGTGCAGATGACTTTTTCAAGCATGTCCTTGAATTCACAGAGGGACCTCTGCCATGCCCACTGTGGTACTAGGACTAGGAAACCAGTTACAGACCCTGCATACTGATCTCTTGATTGTACAGTCACCAATGTAATACCCTCAAGTACATGGACTACAGAGGAAACCACGCAGTCCTCTTTTCTGAGAGGGATATCCAAGACATTTCAGTATAGGTTAATTGAAATTTTTTTGTAATAAGGCTATTAAAAGCCATATATTAAATAGCACATGTTCTAACCAGGATTATAATGCTGTATTTTGAAACTTTGTAAAAATGAGCAAGCAAACAAATCTCCCACCAAAAGGAACTGTCATTTTAACTGGAGCCATGTCTGATGTTGAATCCTTAACAAAATTACTATCTCTATAATAGCTGTTTTATCAGATATCCACTGTTGCATGACAACAATATGGAGACTACAAGTACAGACTGGTTTTTGGGTTTCTTTCACTCCATCCCTCTGATCTTGTTCAGTGAGATGAGTTCCCTGCTTAATGTTTACACCATCTTAATCATAAATGAAGTTCATTTGGGGAATGTAATGCTAAGAACTGCATGAAAGAACTGCAAAGAAAAACCTCTTTATTTCTTTAAAACATATAAAATGCCCATGGCTAAAATAAGAATACATGACCCAAAGAAACTTTATAGCACATACAAACATGCTTTTCTAACAGAAGTATTTCTGGTGTTCCTTGTCTGATGATTTATAACCTACATATACTTTTACTTCTCTGAAAAATCAATTAATCCTGCTTTCATCCCCCCTCCTGTGATAATATTTATACTAAAGTATTCAAAATTCTAAATTAATGTTAAATAATTATTTTCTCCTTTGATTTATTCCCTGAAATGACACATTCACTAAAGCTTTGAAAGAGAAAAAATGTTTCATAATAGATTCAGTGTCTCACCACTCTGCTGAAGTATTTGTCCAAAACTTCCACAAAATTATGAATTAGTTCATATATTGCCATCTCATTCTGAAATTAAAAACAATCGAATATTAAATGAATATCTAGAAAATGTAATAGCATTCTTTGTGTAAATTCAGTTCCTGGTGAATGAAAAGCAACTCGATAACATAAGACAACCCACACTAAAGTGCAGAAGCTCAGGCCACCACAGCAGGAGGCAATGTCGTTACCCAGCAGAGCTGCCAAGAGCTGGGCAGTGCTTGGGGCAGAAGTTTCAGGCCGGCCACCCAAGGAAGCACTGCAGTACCCAGTGGGTCTGTCTCTCCCAGGATGCTGCTGTTCCACTGCATCCTTTGTTCCACCATCGCCCAGGTCAGATATATGGACAGAAACACCTAACTGGGTTATGCTGAAGTCGCACCAGCCAGCTGTAGCACAGAGCTAGGCTATGCTGGGCGATTTCTGTAGCAAAGCCAAATTAATTTGCCCCAAATTGCATGCCATTATAACCCTGACTTGAAGACACTGTGGTAATCAGTGCTACTTTCCACACCACCCTGTTAAGGTCTCTAATAGTAAACTTTGAATTAATTTCTGAGAACCGGGAATCAATGTAAACACTCAAGCCTCACAGGCACAACCTGAACAAATGAAATAACAGTACTTGTCAACTTTCAGATATCTTTCTTTTTTTCCCTTTTAAAAAAAGAAAATAAATTGGCATCTTTCTAGCTGAACAGTATGGGAATTTGTTCTTTGGTCAAGGAGCTTAAAAACAGTGGGGAATCACCACAGATGAGACAACTGATTTGGCTGTAATGCTAACAATGGTTGAGAAACTCCACCCCACATAAATTTGTGTTTAATCAAACATAAATTTGGAAAACAGAATCAATACAAGGCTCAGGAAGACTACCTCGTGATAATAGTTAAGTCTACTGCCAAAGACTGAAGTCAAATATACTTCATTTGCTTTTATACCTCTTTATTTCACAGAAATAAAAATGTGGGAGCATTTTTGTTTGTTTGGAGTGGTTTGTTTTTTGTTGTTTGTTTGTTTGGTTTTTTTTCCCCACAATGACTCCTTGAAATTCTCTAATTGCTATTGAAAAATTCTGTACTGGAAGAAGACTTGAGCTCCTGCCTGTGAGAATCACTATAAGCTTTCATTGCAAGAGGGTATATAATTTCTTACCTCTGTCTGGTCGATGCCAACAACTACGAAAAGGGCTGCATACTGTCGGTACACCAGCTTAAAGTCCTTATACTCAATGAAAGAGCACTAGGCAGAAGCAAAACAAGTCAACTATAGCAGCTGTCCTTTAAGCATACAACAGCATAAAGCACAGTGCTCAGAGAGACTAAGCTTTCAGGTTTGTAAGACCCACAAAGAACAATGGATTTCCCAAGATCTATCAAACGATTTTGACTTGAAAGAAATTTAGTAGGATAACTATTACACAACACTTTTCATCTACTGGCAGAAAACATGCCACCACTTTTTAAAATGGAAAAACTGGAACATACAGAACTGAAGAGACTTGTTATAAGGCACCCAATATTCCCCTAACTTTTCATTTGCAAGCCCTTCCAAAAAGAGCCCTGTAGGTAATTTTTCTATTTTAAAAATTATCAAAATCCTAAAGTAAAAATTAAGAATGTTAGACTTTCCAGATTCAGGGGGATTGACATGTGTTTCCCAGCAGGACGGGGGCCAGGAGATGGCGCCATTACTCGCCGCTTCAGGACGTGCCGCCGCCTTCTCTTTCACTGTCATTTCGCTCGGCCCCCGAAATGGCAGCGGCAGCGCCGTCAGCTCCTGCGCTGGAGCCTGTGCTAGGAAATGCCCTCGCAAGAGCAGTAGGAGAAGGTTAACTTCTTTAGCCACTGTCAAGTCTGCGGACTAAGGTAAGACTTTATAAGAACTGCTATTTTTTCTGAGGTTTGGTAGAGTGTAGTATGTGAGGACCACTGCGCAAGAACACACATAATTAATTAAAAATAAAGAAGCTGACTTCGGAACACAAACCAAAAAACCCCATTCACAGTCCAAGTCACATATTTTTCCTCTAATTCAAGTCAATGTGCAAAAGTTTGGTGCTTTTAAAGTGAGCCATGAAAATCTCAATTTTCATCTAAGAAATTTCACAACTTCTGAGTTTTCTGACTTTCTTGCAGAAAGTGTGAACACTTTTTTTGAATAAAAAAGTCTAATACTGAGGCCTAAAAAATTGTGTTTCCAAATGCTCCTGTGCTTTAGGTAGTGTTTTCATAATTTGTAATCCTCTATCCAAAAATCTTTATTTAAACTTGGAGCTGTCTGTACTCTCCCTGCTACATTCTGGCAAAGCAGCAGTAATATCTCTCTATCAATCTCTAAATAAATAATAAAAGGATAAAATGAGTTTTTTCTGGACTTCTGAGTTTCTTCAAACAAATAAGAGGAATCTTCACAATAGTGATACACAAAACTCTAACATCTCTTTAAGCCTCAGAAAAACATATTTATTCGATGCAGAATAACAGTCCAACTGACTAAACCCAAAATCTAGAAACTCAGGCTTTTTCTTCATGGGTACAAAAGAAATAATGACCTGCAATGGAAACTGATAGGTTTTCAGAATTATCGACATGAAAGATGTGAGATGTGGCTAAAATAAAAACTGCAAAACTTACCTGATCCTTTGAACGGGAGAGACAGTTTTTGATCACTTCGGCTTCCAGCATTGTCCGTTTATTAATTTCTACATGCTCATAATACCTAGACAGTCTTGTTTGACCTTGCTTGTTAACCATAAGAAAAAATTTTATCATTTCTTTTTTGTTGATTTCAGTGGTAGATTTGAATATTGAGTGCAGGAATCAAGAAAAGTATTTCTGTTGGGAGGAGGGGAAAAAAAGACTAGTAATACATAGGAGTAAAGACTTCCTAAAAGCTAGTTAGCCCAGATCTGCATATATTTATGACTGAGTTTATTGCCAAAACACAGAATACTGAAAAAAAATCTCTAATCTTTTGCATGCATCCCATGAGTAAAACTCCATTTTTCCCCCCACACAACTAATCATAAACTATCTAATAAATAACAGCTTTCACATTTTTCAGGCAAATTAATTTCTCTGTGGGATTTGGGCAATTGGAGGAGTAATCAGTTACTTCTTCATAACCATAAATCTACTCACCATTTTGTTTCTGCATGCTAACTGGTTGGAAAACATTACCAGAAATTTACCCAATACCAAACCAGAAGGTTAACAAAGCTCCTAAGAGTAAAGTGGCCTCTGAACACTATTTTTCCCTTGACTTGTATTTAACAATTACATTCATACCATCGTCATATCATATTGAAGGGAGAGACAACAAAGGGAAATGCATGGGCCACAGCACATGACCATTCTTGCAGAACGAGAGACTCCTAAGTATTTGGGTATCTGCAGTATCAGCACACATCTTAAGCTGGACCAGGAGCCACTGAAATCAGTTTTCTCCTGTCTAATTTCCCACACTGATGCAAAAGGTAAATTCTGCACTTAATGAAAACTAAGTGTGGGTCTTTGATACCTAAGGAGAAATCTGTTCATGTTAATTATTTAAAAGAGCTTAATCTCAATCTAAATAAATATTAATCCACACAACACCACTGAAATATAGTTCTAGAATATAAATATACCCCATGCAATGTACAATGAAAAAGGGTATTAAAAAGAGCACAGCACGTATCAGAATCTGCTTCCTAAACAACTGACATCTTTCATGTTTTGAAAAGCATGGAAAAAAGGATAAGCTGCAGATGTAATTTTCCTCAGTGTACTATGGTTTACTCCATATACAAAGATGTTTAGATTTCTATATGTAGTTTCAAATGTATTTTTACTTATTTGACTTGATACTGAGAATTCATTTCTTAGTTAAGTGACACATGCCTAGTCCAGGATGGATCCTCAGGACAAGAGAATCTGTTTGAAATCGTGACAGTCTCAGAGCATTCTCACCTCCGCCAGTCTCTTCAGGAATGCACTTTTGTTGAGTCACTCCAACAGAAGAGTCATGGATGCTGGTCAGTGCTGCTGCAGTGGTGCACACACCTTGTCCACTGCACCCAGGGCTTCTGAATCAGCACAAGTTGGTCTCTGAGAAAGAATAAACCAGGTAATTAAGACAAAAAAGGGCCCAGATGGAAACATATAATGGGATCTTCACTGCTGGATGGCAGGTAGGCTGACATTTATGACTAAATGGGAGAGTACCATCTATACAATCTTTACTGTGTTTAATATGTGGCTCTTTTTTTTTCCACGTTCTGTTTTGTATTGCCTCCTGAAGTTACAGTTGCGATGTCTTTGTATTTTGAAGCATAAAGGTGAAACAGTGAGTTGATGTAGTCATTTTTTAATACAAACCTTCCAAGAACTAAGGATAAGAATGAATGACTCCTTCCAGCTCTGAGTGAGGCCCTCTACCAAGGGCCAACCTCACAACAGAAGGAATCTGAAGCTTTAAAGCTACCTAAGAAAGGGCTGTGGCATGAAAGAGAAACAGTCGAAGAAATGCTGCCCATTGTTTTAATCAAGCTCAGACACAGGAGAACAAAATCTTTGTTCCTACCCAGCTGCAAAACATGTCTCTCCATGCTAAACAGATAATGACAGTGACATAGACAGCCTTTCTTTTTCCATCTTAGTTTTACACTTCATCTTTGTGTTTGGCACTGCTGAAGCATGAACAAGGTGTCTGTTTTAAACAAGTTGTTTCCAAACTATTTTAATAATTTAGTCATAAATTGTACCAAGGACCGTAAGTCCTATTTTCACAAATCAGCAAGCTGCATAAATCTACTCTAGAAGAGTAACATAAGGCTTCATTATCATCATCATCATCATCATCATGGCTGGGCTTCGCGAACAAAGATTTGAGGAGGGCTCTACCCACATTTGTTACAAGCACGCTGGTGGCTAAAGAGGCCAATGCGAGATAGACAAGATCAGTTGCAAAAGGCACAGCAGAAAGACTCCTTAGGTGGTATATTCTGCGAGGCACGATTCTTTCTGCGTTGTCTTTTCTCCTCGAGAGTGATCCTGCGTATGTTCTCAAAGGGATCAGCAGCGTTATAGATGGTGTGTCTCCAGACCTCCCGATTGGAGGCCAGAGTAGACCAGTTATGGTGATCAATATGGCCAAGGCTGAGGTGTTGTTTCAGGGAGTCCTTGTATCTTCTCTTTGGGGCTCCTCTCTTGCGCAACATAAGGCTTAACATGTCTTATATATGTGCATATTCAAGCAGGACTTGAGAACAGGAGGAGAGTAAACTATCTCAGAGCACTGACAGAGATGTAGTACTTTGAGTTACTGTTAAGCAATATATGACAGAAAAACATACAAAAATTGATACGTATGATCTTATTGGAGGATTGGATCCTAATCCTAATTATTCCTTTATTAACCTAATCTTTGTACATGGTTAATCCCTTTCTGATGTTCTGACTATTGTATCTGCATGTATTCCTATGAATGGCCTGGATTGTTTTACATATGAATATACTTTAGACCAGATTATTTTTTTCTAATCCACACAAATGGTCTTACCCAGAATAGATTAAAAAAAAAAAGTTGTAACAGGTAGAACCACAGTAGCACTCAAATGTGTTATCTGAAGAAAATCGCTTGTAGAAATAAAAATGTTTGCTTGCACATTTAGGCAAAAAAAAAAAGAAAATTACTGAGTTTTGTTTCTAGCAAACAAAGATTATTTTTTCTCTTTTCATTTTGGCCTTCAGATACAGACAACATTTTGAAGTGAGATTTGCATATACAGAACCCACAGAATCACAGAATATTCTGAGTTGGAAAGGACCCAGAAGGATCGAGTCCAAATCTAAGTGAATGGCTCATACAGGGATCAAACCCACAACCTTGGTGTTATTAGCACCATATCAACTGAGCTCATCTCAGTTATATAAGATGTACATAACTTATATAAGATGTAAAGAAACCTGTGAAGTATAATAAACAAACAAAAGCCTGTGTATGTTGATGGGTGGAGAAACTCCCATTTCTTCAAGTTCTATATATTTGAGAAGCTACCTTTTATGATCAATAATCAGTATTCCACTTACAAAGGCAGCTCCATTTCTTCTGATACAACTCTTACGTGCTTTCCTGTGCATTCTCACGCACATGCCTGTGTGTATTAATGCACATACACATGAATTACGATGCTTTTATGAATGCAGAATCCAATGGTTCAAGGGAATTGGTGACAAGATGCAAGCCTTTCATATCTCTGCCATTATTTTGCTCATTTTAGTAATGAAAAGACATTAGTATCTGAAGGCTGTTTGTCAGAACTGAATAGGCGGTCTCATTCCAGGTCACTGGACAACTATCTGCATCACAAATGCGCTTAGGAACCGAAGACTGGAAGAGACTATTGGGATCCTGATGGACTGTCAAGTCCAACTCTCCCCATCACAGTCAACCATGCATTAGAAATTTTATTCAGAATAGCCTATGGTATATGCTTCCTGCATATCCTGCATACCCAATCTACAAAACACCTACCATTTGGGGAAGATGTAAAAAGTCTTGAAATTGCAAACTTTCCTTCAAAAGAAATTACCTTCTGGAGTAACTGAGTAGAACCCTTACAAAGTATTTCTTCTGTAAGGATAATTTGGCATGTACACAGATGACATACAGCTTAACTACTGTGATTTAAATATGCACTATTACAGTGTCTTAGATCTCACCCTCATTAAAGTATCTCTTGCAGATAAATATCTATGAGAGAAAACTCATATGGTGATTGGCTTGTGTGACTCACACTGCTTCAGGATCTGTTTCCAGAACATGTCAGCTCTGCAGGCTGCATAACCACATAAGACACCTCAAAATAAGCTGTCCCTGTTTGAGTCACACCCCTAAATGATGTCTTTTCAGATACTGGCTGAGACCTCTCAGAGAGACAAAGCCTGCAATACCTGTTCTGTGGATATAAAGATCTTAAGTCTCCAGTGAGGCCAACCCAGCTGATTCCCATGCAGTAATATAAAACATATTTTAAACATATTTTTAATTACTCCTCCAGTATAGACACAAGCACTCAATTTAGTTTGTCAATGATTTCGCCAATATTTATGCATACTCCAATACATAAATCATAAAAAAAGAAACACAACCTAAGTTTGAGTTGTACTTGCAGTATAGCTGTAATTCAAATTAGTCGTATGTCTCTCAAGCTAAAACCACTCCAGTCAATGTCTATAGATTTGGAAGCATTTTAGTTATTGCACTCTACGAACAGTTTGCAATATTCTAGAGCTCTCAGCTAGAATGTAAATAAGAGATCAAATCTCAAAAAGAAGAAATGCATGACTACATATTTACAGAACTGCTTTACCAGGAATTAAAAATAAATGTTAGATAGAACTATATGCAAATAATTTACTGCAATAACTCTAAACAAGTTGATTTTCTGGATGCAGAGATCTAATGGCACTTAACGTGCGTACTAAATGTAGAATCATAGAATATCCTGAGCTGGAAGGGACGCAAAGAGATCATCAAGTCCAGCTCCTGGCCCTGCACAGGACCATCCCCAAGAGTCACATCATGTGCCCGAGAGTATCACTGAAATGCCTCTTGAACTCTGTCAGGCTTGGTGCTGTGACCACTTCCCTGGCGAGCCTGTTCCAGTGCCCAGCCACCCTCTGGGTGAAGACCTTTTTCTAATATCCAACCTAAACCTCCCCTGACACAACTTCAGGCCATTCCCTTGGGTCCTGTCACTGGTCATCACAGAGAAGAGATCAGTGCCTGCCCCTCCTCTTCCCCTCACGGTGAAGTTGTAACTGCAATGAGGTCTCCCCTCAGTCTCCACCAGGCTGAACAAGCCAAATGACCTCATATGGCTTCTCCTCCAGGCCTTCACCAAATGTAGAACAAGTAAAACATTAATGGAATTAAAACTTTAATGAAAATCAAAAAATGGCTAAATAGTAGAGGCAAGAGGCAAAAGCAGGTGTAGCACAGGAACAAATATTTGTGATATATATGTTTATTGAGCTTCCTGGCTATAAATTTATTGTACAAAACCATGTAGCAAATGAAGACCGCTCCCATAATCAGAACCTTTAGTCTTCCTACTTTTTTTCTGACTGTGGACAAGGCTTTAACAAAAGTCACATGTAATGTTATTTATCAGTAGAAGTAATCTTTGTATTCTAGAGCTTATTACTGTGCACATTCTTCCAAAGATGAAACAAGCATATCTATGTGGGTTTAAAATAAAACACTGTGTTGAATTTCAGGATCAGGGATTTTACAAAAGCAACCTTATTAACCTAGGGAAGTCAAAGGAGGAAGGAAAGAGTAAAAAAAGTTTTCCTTTGCTGTTGAGTTGTCAAAATGCTGGCTGAATATAGTAACGGAATTAAACTGCAGTAACTCCCACATACTCAGGAATGAGGAATGTCCCATACAATTCGAGCTAAACAAAAGGTTACACTAGTTATGAGCTAAGTCGCAATTTTTAAGAATGATTAGGTACTGTCAGTAGACAAAAGAAGTAAGCTGAGGTGGAAGGGAGTTGGATTTAGATTGCCTAATCTATATGGAATCAGGAAGACTGTACAATGACATTTTAGTAGGAAATGATTTAATGGAGAAAAAAGGAAGGACTGGATGAACTAACTGAAACATCAACACACACCTGAGCAGAAATTAGTAAAGAAAGGAAACACCAGCACTGAGACAAGGAGTATTTTTTTTTCAGTAATTAACAGAATTCCAGCTCTGTCAAGAATGGGCCATGTTTAGGAAACTATCAATTTTTTTACTTAATGAGCACAGCATGTAAATACTTTGATGAGAGGAAAAACTGAAGGGCTAGCTTAAGTGGGTGACCTATGGATCATTTCAAACAGGATGTGTCAATAATTTGTAAATACTGCATTTCAGAGTAGGATTGTGCAATTGAGGTAATTTCAGCATATCCAAAATACAGCATCAAACACTGCATTGCTATCACTGGCAAAACTGAGCCAGACAAAACAGACCAGTAATTACTTGCAAAACCTTCGTCACGTGGAAAAGACTTTTGAATAACAAATATGGTGCACTCTTCCTTCCCATCCAGGGCGGAACACATTACACACAACACGACTGAGGTATCATGAAGATGACCCTCTGGTCATGAGCCAGCTTCCAGAAACGTACCATAAATTGAACAAATCTATTCTAAAACCAACTCCTTGCAGGGCAAACTCAGGGCACCATTAAACGGCGCTGAGTCTCAAAAACTTAAGTGTTTGACCTAAAGCTGGCTGCGGGCCGCTTTGGGACGTAGGCCCCGGCCCGGCCGCATTCCCGCCGACTCTTCCGAGGCCGCTCGGCACTCCCGAGGCGCGGAGAGAACCGATCCCCGCCGCCGCTTCCCACGGTCACCCGGAGCGGACGGGACCCGCGCGGGGCCGCCAGCCGCGGCACCGACCGACGCGGGGCCGGGCGCAGGCGGGCGAGGCCGCCTCCACAGCGGGAAGATGCTCCCGCTCCCGGCCCCGGGCCCGTCCCCCTCCCCCCGTCCCGGCGCTCACCTCCCTCCGCGCAGGCGCCCCGGCCGCGGGAGGCGGTGGCGGGGCCGGGCCGCGTTTCCCGGCAGGCGCCGCTCGCTCCCCGCCCGGCCGGTGGGAGGAGGGAGGGCCGCGGGGCTGTAATGGCGGCTGGCGGCGGCTCCGCGCTGCGCTGACACCCGCACCCGCTCGGCGCAGCCCCCCCGCCCGGCCCGCCCCCTCCTCCCCGCCCCAGCCAGCGCCGCTCGCCCCCTCCCCGGCCCCTGCTCTCGGCCCCCGCCGCGGGACGAGGAGGAGGGCTCCCCGCAGACAATGGACGAGCACCCTGGAGCCGGAGGAGGCGGTGGGATGGCGGCCGCCCCGAGACCGCAGCAGCCGCCACTGCAGGCGGGTGGGAACATGAACCTGCAGTCGGGTGGGGGCTGCGTGGGGGCCGGAGCCGGCGGCGGCGGAGGAGGAGGGCAACAGCCGCAGCCCCAGGGCCCCGCGGCCCCGGCCGGGCAGGAGGCGGCGGGCCCCGCCGAGCTGTCCCGGCCCCAGCACTACACTATCCCGGGGATCCTGCACTACATCCAGCACGAGTGGGCTCGCTTCGAGATGGAGAGGGCGCACTGGGAGGTGGAGCGGGCCGAGCTCCAGGTACGAGGGGCGCGGGCGGGCTGGGACCGGCCCGGGGGGCTGCGGGGGCCGGGCCGCGCGCGGGATGCGGGGGCAGCGCTGCCCGTGCCGGCCGGACCCTCAGGGCCGAGGCGGTGGTCGTGGCCTGGGGACGGTACCCGGGCGAGGTCCGGCGGGCGGTGCTGGCGGAGGCCCGGGCCGGGCTTCCTCCCCGGGGCAGCCATTTTGGTTTGTAGCATGGCGCCCGCCCGGCTCCGGAGCGGCCCCGGCCCCGCAGGCCGCTCGCCCGCACCCGCCGTGCGGGGCCCGCAGGGCGGCCCGGGAAGGGCGGGCGGGCGCTGTCGCGGCGCGGGGCTGTGACCCTCCTCCCCCTTCTCCTCGCCGGCGAGGCGAGCTGCGCTGCGCCTTGACAGCTGCGATGGGCTCCCGCAGCACAATGACTCCGGGGCTCCCCAGACCCGCGCGGGTCACGGACAGCAAGAGCTCCGGGCCTGCGAGCGAGGGCTGGCGCTTCCCTGGAGCTCAGCGAGCGGCTGCTTTGGAGGGAAAACAGGGAGTTAGGAAGGGGCAGGAGTGTCTGCCGCCCGAGAAGGGGGAGGACGAGAAAAGGGTCCAGGTAAATCACAAGTAAGGGACTTGGCCAGGCACTCTAATTTGAGACAGGTCGAGTGTGTGTTCTTGCTTTTCTTCGGACTCGTTTCTTTGGAGATTTCGTATCAGAGAAGAGTGAGGAGTCAATAAGTCTGCAACGTGGTCATTTCAATATACAGAAAACTACGAACTTATCTCGGGAGCAGAAATTGAATAACTCCTCAAGGTAGAGAGCAAGTGTTGGAGTTGCAGTATGCATCTCTTGCCACTAATGTTTGCTTTTAGTAATAGAAAGGATAATTCTACTAATTACTTTTGCAAGAAAAATAAAATCATGCATAGGCTATTACAAGTTTATGAACAGATTACAAAATCTGCTGAATGTGAGGTATTGACATAGGAGTCATTGTCCTTTTATAGGACAGAAATGTACATGAAATGTACATGAAATGTACATGAAATGTACATGAAATGTACATGAAATGTACAGAAATGTACATGATAACAATGTTAAAAAATGATAGCAAATTTTGTTGCTTCCAAAGAATTTTTCGTGGTTTTTTTTACTGAGTGAATGTTTACTATCCTAAAGTGGCATTCCATCAAATTACACTCTAATTAGAGTTTTTAATAACCTGCTGCAACAGCAGCCAAAGTTTGCAAGGCATTTACTTTCAGATTTCAGAACCAAGAACTATACCTGAGCCTGGGCAGTTCTTTCAGAGCTTCTTGTCTCTATAATAAGCCTGTAACTCGCGCTATTTTTGTTACAACTATAATTAAGAAAGAATTTTAAAAAACCACCAAGGGAAACAGATGAAGAGGTTTCACTGTTTCCTTCACTTACTGCTAGTCTTACCATTTTAAACCTTGTGGAATGGCTGGTTTTAAAATCAGTGTGTTGGACATTGGCGGGAGTTTTTAGCAGAGGGTAATTGGCTATTTCTCCTGTTTCCTCTAGTGTCTTTGTAATACAGCACTGTGTTTAGAATTAAGTTGCTTAGTGCTATTCATTAGCAAAGAAAACCATCTTGAAATTTTTATGTATGGGCTTATTACTTCAAAATGAAGTACTATATTCTGTACCCTGTTGTGGAGCACAGTTCGGAGACTTCGAAAGTTATGTCTAACTGAAAAAGCGCTGCTGTGAACTCATGTGGCCTCTAGACTCCCTGATGCACTCTTGCCAAGTCTGCTGCATTTTGTTTGTGGTTGCTGTTTGTCATCCATTACCACATTGTTTCAGGTGCTTATTTCTGGAAGTATGGTACTAGTTCTGACCCTGATTACATACGTGTTGATTCATATATGTGTGCATAAGGCCACGGGACAGAGACAGCATAGTTGCTGCACACTGCAGCTCCATGAGGGAGATATTTTTTTATAACTTCAGAATCCCAGGATAGAAGGGAAGGAAGGCATTACCTTTGGATTTTAAATGTCGAATTTACAGTTGTGAAGACTGATACAGGAGTGTGTTGAGAATATTTTTGGAAGATAGGTGTTTACCAGGCCTTTTGGTTTTTTTGTTTTTCTACAACTCAAGATGTAAAGCCACAGTATATTTTGTGGCTAATAAAATTTTAATAGTTTGGACCCCAGACAACAGTTTTGTCTGCTGAAACTGGTGAGAGTGATACAGTGTACCAGTGTGAGGTTTTTTGATGATTGAGGGCTCCTGGGTTGAAAGGAAAACAGCATGTCCATAGCATGACAGTCGATAGTTTATATGGAAGTGAGTGTTAGATGATTTATTTGCAACTCTCCTGATGCAGGTAATTTCATTGTTCTTATTTCTTCATTCTTTCAGCATGGTGGTAAACTCTGTAAACATTGTTTCTCAGTGCTGGCAATTACAAATTCTTTATAACTTTGCAAACAATGCACTTGGTGCCATGGTCTAGTAACCACGGCAGTGTTGGATCAATGGTTGGACTTGATGATCTTGGAGGTCTTTTCCAATCCGGTTGATTCTATGATTCTATAAAATTTATGTGGAAAACCAAGTGCCTTAGCAATATGTGTGATTTTATTTATCTGTTCTAAATTTATGACTTTATTATTCCACAGAATAAGATACTTTCTTATCTGCAGTATGAAATTAATGGGACTCCTGTGATTTACCCACCTACCCCCTTCCTTTTCCTGTATGGTTAAAGTGAGTGGAAGAATTGCCCACCTTTTGTAAGAGTGCTCTTTGCATAGAGGGGTGATGGTGCAGGGAGAGATGGATCTTGTAAAGAACTTTTTCTTTTGTTCTACCTGTCTGTGGGACACATTTTTATAAATAATTTAAAGTACATATTACCTTATTGTGTTGGGGCTTATACCACAGCTATAAAGACTAATAGAGGGTCTTGAGCCTTTGGGTCTGAAGTCATGTACTGGTAGACTTAAGTCTACATTTACATCAGCCTTTGAATATAAAATGTTAATAATTTTACATTGACTTTCCAACTCTTCAGATGCATGGCTGTTCTGCTTGTGTGCAGAAGAGAAGCAGCATCATCATGAGACAGATCTGTGTATGCAAACCAATATCAAGTACAGAAATGTTTCAAGTACTGCACGCCTGATATTCTGACATTTTTTCCTTTCACTTGTAATATTGGCTGCTGCAGTAACTTTTTAAGCATTTACTCACAGCTGTGTAGAAAATAAGTAGTCTGGCGTTGCATTGATCTGTTCCCTTTTTGGTGAACTAAAAGATTTTTACTGTAGCAATGCTGTGTAATTGTAACTGTAACTTTGAGCTGTCAATCTATTGACCTTGATGATTATAGCGGTTAAACTGAGCTACACTGTCCATCTTTTCGAAGACATTTATGCACTTCAGAGGAGTTACTCTAAGTCCATATTGTTGAATGTTATGTATTTGTTAGAAGTAATTATTTGCTCTAGGTGGTAAGCGGTTCCATAGTCTCCTAAAAGAAAAAGAAACATCGATCCAAAACCACTGTGGAGATACAGAAACATTTAAAGAAAGAAGATAAAGGTTGTGTCAAAAAGGTGTATCATAGGAAAGGTTGCAACTTTGCAGGAAAAACCAAGGGAGATCCACTTGCCTGTGGGGCTTATAGTAAGGCTTGGCTGGAATAAAGGTCTCAATTGTGCAGTTTCTTCAGGTTTTCTGAAGCAGATAAAAGTGAAATGGAGTACTCTCTGGTACTTCAAAATCACACACAAATATGCTGGGAGAGAATTATCAGTAGATGCTACTTCCAAATGTTCTAATGAATAGGATGAATAATTAAGAAACATAAACACTCAGAACAAAATATGTGCAATTTCAATTTAAATGTTATATAGCCTCTTAAGTAACTTAAATGTGCATATGATTGTTAATACATTTTTTATCCTGACGTCTTTGGTGACACACAACTGAAGTTCCTAGTTTATCAAATTTTACAAATGCTCTTTTTCCCAACTGTTTGGTGACATTACAGGAAAGTTTTGTTATCTAACATTTTGTGGTTTTTTATGTAAGTGTTTAAAAAGCCCAAACCACCAAACCCCATAGATTTCAGATTTTACTTGCATGCCTCCCCCTTTCACTTTCTGCTGGGGGGTGCGGAACAGGCTCATTAAAGGAATTTTATACGGGATATTCCTTTAAAAAATAAAGTGTATCTTCAGATAACATATGTAAAAGTGTTGATATCATGAACTAAATTGAGACCACGTTTAGAGTATATATACCGTCATGCTGTATTTCAGCATTTTTCAGTGTTTATAAAGTGTAGCGAGAATCAATTGCTGAAAGTTTTGGCTGTATGTGGCTTATTTTACTGTGTTGCAGGTTTGAAGAGGAGGTGGAGATAATGTTGGGAATGTTTCTCTCAAACGTGGAGGAACAGTTATTGCTTCTTATAGTATAGACTTTGACTTGCATTTAGCAGGCAGATAATTTGTTTTGATGATAGATTGCAAGTAGAAATGGTTATGAGGGTTGTGGAATGGTTATTAGTTTGTTGGAAATAATCAGTATGTCTCAGCAGCTAGGGAGCATTAATTAAAAATAACTATTTAAAAAAACCCCCGTCTTTTCAAGAATTAGTGGAATTTTATGCAGAGGCCTGTTGTAAATATATGTGTATGTAAATGCTAAAGTGTTCTTGGGTCAAAAAGGGTTTGCATAAGTTCTTGGAAGAAAATTTCCTGGGGATATCTAAATTCAAAGATACTATCTTTTTGATTTACAACTTTTTTGAGATTTGGAATGTTTTTGAGGTTTATTCTTTTGTTTTTGTGCTACTCCTGTGGCACTGGCTGCCCATGGTTAAAAGTGGCAGACTGAGATTGGTGGTCTGATGGGCTGACTAGGCAAGCTGTTCTGATATCCTCACGACCAGTGAGTTACCTTTGAAATGTAATCATAGAATGGTTTGGGTTTGAAGCGACCTTAAAGATGATCCAGTTCCAACCTCCCTGCCATCAGCAGGAAAATGCTTCGGTTTCATTGTTCGAGAGTATACTTAGTGCTGTTTTGATACTGTCTTGCTTAAGTAACAAACCCTGATTGATATCGGGGCATTAATTGTGATCAAATATGCAAAATTAAGGCAGGAAATGCAGATGCTGCAGTTGTGAAATGCACAGTGTATTTTAACTGCATGTATTGTTTATCAGTTACATTCTAGACGGTTGAAGTTGGAAGTATGATTAATTGATAAACTGCTATTTCATTGAGTCTTACAGGTGAATTTCAGTATTTAGTATAAAATTAAGCTTAACTAATCAGTCCTTTTTAAGCAGTCCTTAAAAAACACACAGGTTACTTGATCAACACTGACTGAAAATAAAATTAAGTAGGTTGTAAAAAGTTGATCAGCATTATTTTTTGTGATAGCTGTAAATGCCATGAGGTATGTGGGTAATATATGCATCTGAACTGGATGAATATTTGATTAATATATGCATCAAACTTCTGTTTGTGCAAGCTCTTAAGGTGCTTGCTGTAGCAGGGGTGTAGAAGTACTTCTTTGTACAAAGTAATGTTTATTCACATAATAGAATATCTGAATATTCAGTACCTTTTTCTGTATAAAATAACATACATATTAGAAGTTAAACCCCAGAAACTTCTGTTCATTAATCATTTTTCTAAGCTAATGGTGAAAACAGGTACATATTTTCTAGAGTTAAGTCCATTTTGCAGTTTAAAGCACTCAGCTGAGCGTTCTGAGTATTTTGGGTAAGGGGGCAATTAGACATAATCAAGGGTTTCCCTTCTGTTTTCCATTTCCTTCAAGACTTTCCGTAAGCTGTTTAGTCTAAACTACATCAAGAGGCAGATTGCCTCTGGTAGAACTTCAGGTGCCTGTATACTGAAGGTTGAAAGTCTGTTCTATGTGTCTGTGGATAAATCTTGCCTTTCCTCATAGGCTTCTTGGCAAGACTTCCAAATTAAAACTGTGCAGAGCTGCTTCCTTTTTGTGTATGGATAACCTATAAAGAGAGGACATGATTGTAAATTGAAAGATGATTGCTGTATAGCAGAACTTACCTTAAGAAATACATGTGCGAATTTGGAGTAAGGAGATTTTTTGACATAGTTCAAGATAAATAGAAATAAGGAGATTTTCTCCTGTGGAAAGAATGTTAATATTTCATTTGTTTCACTGTAAAATTGAGGTATGATTTTTGGCACTAAAGGATTAGAGTCTTCTTCACTGAAAAACACAGTGTTTTTACTTCTCTGTGCCCCATTCTTCCATTTTATTTTTTAAAACATTGATTTAGATCTTTAACACTTTTATAAAATTTTCTTGCAGTATTCACCTCATGGAGGCAAAACAATAAAAGAATGCAGGACACAGAGTTACATAAAGATCCATATAGAGAGTGAACAGGAAATACCTGTATGGCTATGGAGTTTATGTACAGGAAGATATTGGTCAGTGTAGAAGTTGTGTAACTTTTTCTGGAATATTGTTCCCAAATAACTCCCTTCTAGCAACACTTGGTATAAAAGTTTAATGATTGCCTTTTCATAAATGCGTATTTGGAATAAAATCTCTCTTCGAAGTGCACAGAACTGGTAATTCATAACAGTCTGAGGTTTTCTTTTAGGCACAGTGTAGAAGTATGTGGCATGTAAGTTATATAACACTTCCTGGTGAAGAAGTGTTATTTGTACTTTGTTAAACACTGGGCATGTATTTTATTTCTTAGTTTCATTGCCTATGCATATCGAATGGCTCTATGAGAAATGTCTCTTTGGGGAATTTTTTGTGAGGGTTGAAGTATCTGTTGGTGTAATTATTTATTTCATGCTGAAAGCAGGTTTCGAGGTAGTGGTGGGTATTCTTGATCCTTTTTGTCATTTAACCAGTTGGGAGAAAGTGATAATGATTTGTTTTTCCTAACTGATCAAGAGTATGGCAGGGAAGTTGGATCTTCCAGTGATTTAACATATCTTCAGGACTTGGAAGAGCTTTGTTTGCCTGTCTTATTGTTACTTTTTTTCACTCAGACTGTTCTTGAATTATCCTAAGCAATGGCTCAGCAGGATGTTGAGTTTAATGATACCTTCTGCCTTTATCAGTGCAACTCCAAACAGGTATCAAGAGCTAATTAGGAAGTTGGCTATTGTTCAGGACCAGTCCTGAATCTACAGCATGAATTCAAGCAGTCTGTAGGTTTCTCTGCCACTATAGGATCTTTACTAAAAATGGCTGATTAGAGGTAGCCTCCTGTTAGCAATTAAAGGTAAAAATACATTTTTCTGAGTTCAGAATAAATTCGACTCAATGTTACTGAGAAATGAAGTGCATTCCTAGCTTTTTTTGAAGCTATTGTGCATGTTTATGTATATATTTATATTGAAAAATCCTGCATATGTTGAATGTAACATTCTGAAAAATTGTCCTTCTCTGAATGCTGACTGAAATGATCCTGAAATAGAGAATGAACTTTAGAAAGTCCAGGTCTTTCTGATTATAAAATTTTTCAACAGGTTGGTTGCTGTAAAATTTCTTCCATTTGCTCACCTTGTTTTTTCTTCACCCAAAATATTGCCACTCTTTAACTACCACCACATATGAGGATGATGATCCTATAATACTCCTCCTAGACTAAAAAACCCAAAGAAAGCCCCTTGGCTTTATACTGGTGACCACTATAACAAGCTGGACTCTAGTATTTAATTTGAAACTGTGGTGATTTGCTTTCTTTGAGGATGATGTGCTTAACTCCTGGACCCTGGGGTGCAGGAACAGAATCCTGTGATACACCTTGAGACCCTGGGAAAAGATCTCACTTTGACAAACAACTCTCAGAAGAGAGTTCAAGGAGAACGTGTGAACATCTTTACAAGTTTTATAAGAGCTATTCTGTTTCATGGCTTTAGCAAGATATATACAGTTGTATTGGTAGAAGGCAGGACTACTGGCTGTGTTAACTCTCTGGTGAAGTGGTGTAAATTAGAGAGCGCTGGCACTGTTCTGTGCCAGGAGACTGGATTAACATTTAGGAGGTGCAAAATACCTGCCCCTTTTCAACCTTCTGTGATGCCTCACCGAAAACACTTTAAATTATACACTTTTATTTTAATCATCTTACTCTTTCTTAACTTTTAATTCCCTCAACTTGATTATATTCAGTTTTTTTGCTGTCAATGTTGCAATTGCCTTAACAATGCAAAGCTCTCTATACTCTGTAGACTGTATTCTTCGATGTGTGTGTGTATATATATATGACTTCTTATATTCAAATAGTTCTTGCTTTCTACTGTCTGTTCCTTAGGCATGTGTGCTCCTGACTTGCAGCTGATGAACACTGACATGAGTGTTCATCACTGGAACAGTCTAGGTCAGTTCAGATCACTGTGTTCGTAGTGTGCTGTGGATTATGCTTTCTCCTTCTATATTCCTGATTAGTAAGTAGGTGTTCCTGGTTTCTTGAGGATGTTTGCCGCACTGCAATTCCTCCCTTCCCTTTTCACTCCATAGTGATTATGAGAACTTGCCACACTGCAAAGTATACAATTTCATTCTTACTTATGTGATCTTTTACTACACATACTAGTAATAATAAAAAAAATGAGCTTAATATTTTCAGTTCTATGTAGTATTAAGTATCTAACGAAGCTCTAGCTGTGGCCATCTGTCATTAGCTGTATAACTTAACAAAGTAGCTTCATGTTAATGGAATAATGTGCCAGTGTAGTGATGCTGACCGTAAAGATATTTTTAATCTTATCAAATTCAAATACTGTCTTTTGGTATATACCTAATTAATTTTACTGGTTGTAGTGGTGACTTCATTGAAAAGAAAATTTTTTTACTAGCATAATGTGTCCCAAAAAATGCCAAGCAATTTAAAAGACTGTATGTGAATCTTTTTAGATGGAAATGGTCCAAGGTGTGTAACTGTTTTTTGGTTTTGTTTTAAAGATGTTATTTGGAAGGTTCATGCATTTAGGAGAAATGCAGAAAATAGAGATAATGACAGAGTGAGCAACTGCAACTGAGGATGAACTTGTGCTGAAATAATCATGCTGAGTTGTTTTCCTCCAGGACTGCTGTGACTTTCCTGCTAAAAGAAGTTAATAAAACCCCTGAATGATCCCTGGCTTTATAAGCGGGAGCTATAAATACAGAAATTGGGAAGTGATTTCTGTCCTGTGATCTGTGCAGAACTGGCAAAGTCAACACTGAAATATAATGTCCCATTCTTTAGTAGTCATTTTGAAAGGAATGCTGAGAATTTGACATAAAACCCGTTTGAGGTCTGGAAATAACATCCTGAAGAGGTATCCATTTAGAATTCAGTCTTCTTGGTAAATCAGAAGGCAATCTGAGGGGTAGCCTTATTAGATGCTTCACTGGGGTTTAGACTTATTCAGAGGCTTTTTATATTACAGTAGAAAATTGTTTAGTTTAAGGGATATGACACAGCAGATTGGAGCTTCACTTTAGAAAAGTTAAATCCCAGTGAGGGTGTGTAAATAGTTTGACAGATATATGTGTGAAGTTGGGTAACTGTGTTTTTTTTTTCTCTTCTTTTATTTGGGTTTTTGTTTTGTTTGTTTGTTTGTTGTTTTGATTAGTTTTTGTTTGTTTGTTTTGTTTTTCCTTTTGGTGCAACAGCCAAAGAAATAATCAGGCAACAAGTATAAAACATAACAAAATAATTTTTGTACAATGAAAATTTATGAATCCTTTCTACATGGAGACACAGAAGAAATAGAAATGGATTTACAATAAACCATCTCTTACTCTGTAGTCTAATCTACTGCTGTTAAGTTTATGTGTTCTGTCCATGCTTTTTCATAAGGCATCAGACTTAAATTAAGAATTGGACCCTTGGAACTGAGAGAACTAAGATATTTCTTAGTTCTTAGTAAGGGATTTTTAAGAATGGCTGTCTTAAGTAAAAAGGGAGTCAGCACTATCTGTCCTGTAATAGATGGAATGTACTCAACATAGCTGGTGTCTACTAAGAAAGGCAATGACCTTTTGTTTATTAGTTAAAACAGAGACCTAAACAGATTACTGATAGCCAGTATCAAAGTACAAGTAGTTCAATAGTTTGCTGGTGGGTTGTTGAATATGCCTGTCCAAGGCCAGAAGCTGTTCTTGAAAAATTAAAGTTAGAAGAAAATGTACAAGAACCCTTGCAGTGTAAATTCTAAGACTCACAACTGCAAAATAATCCTGATTTTTCTTCAGGAATTTCTCTTACAATTGCTCTGGTTGCACTGCACTTAAGCCTGTGTTTTACAATCAGTTTGTGCTGTAAGTTGGGACTATTATGTAGCATTATGTGAAAATTGTATACCTGTCTTGAGCACCCTTATTATATGTGTTTCAGTAATATATAGAAAAGATAAAAGCATATTCAACAGTTTCTTTTCAATCTCTGATTATTTCGGTATGGTTAAGTATTTATGAGAGTTTAGGTCTGGGCAGAAAACTACTTCAGAGATTTCAAAGTCAAGTGAAATTTTTTTAGACATTATTTTAGCATTACTTCACATAGAACATTTCATTAATAAACTGACATCTATGATGATGCTAAATGTTTTCAAAATACTTGCTGCACTGTGGTGTTATAGCTGTGATGGTCGAGAGTATTTCTCAAGTGGTTTAAACACTATCTAAGCTGTGGTTACAGTGTATTTTGCTGTTGATTGTCCAACATTGTGATTTGACTTGTCCACAAGCTTGTCTGTGTCTATTTTCATTAGTTTTTCCTCAGAGAAGGTACTGCTCACAACCTTTGACTCTCTCAACCAGTTTATATTGGAATAATATACAGAATGTTCCAAAATAGAATATTTACATAGGAAATGCTATATATAGTCTTAATTGAGGGAGGGAATACTTAGAGTTGATAGCTGGTATTTTTGGCAAGACTCAGTTTTTGTCATTGGTGTTGCAATTGTGTTGTGGGTTTTCTCCAGCACAGACATTTGGAAAACACTATGACTTAATAGATTTTAAAAAACCTAAACTTCAATAGTTTCTTACCAAACAGTAGTATAAGAATTTCTTTTCATCTATGAAAAGAATATTAATTTTTGGCTGACATCTTGGGAATCCAGAAAGGTCCCAGTTGACTGGAAGCTGGCTAATGTTGTCCCAGTTTTCAGGAAGGATTACCCTGGTCACTACAGACCTGCCAGTCTCACTTCAGTGACTGGTAAAATTATAGAGATTATTATTTTGGGAGGTATTGAAAAACACCTGAAGGACAATGCAGTCATCAGTCACAGCCAGCACAGCTTCATGAGAGGAAAGTCCTGCTTATCCAACCTGATTTCCTTCTATGACAAGGTAACCCACCTACTTGATCAAGGGAAGCCATTTGATGTAATCTTTTTGGATTTCAGTAAAGCTTTCGATACTGTCTCTCACAATACCCTTCTGGACAAAATGTCTGGCACACAGCTGGATAAACACATCATGTGGTGGGTGAGCACCTAACATTCTGTCGTAACTTTTTACTGTAAAAGGCATATGAACACTAATATTGTTATTTTATGTATTGGGAAAACTGATGTGAAAAAAATTGAAGTTCCATAGAAAGTCATTTCAGATAATAGATGTGGGATTTTTAGTTTTGCATTACGTGACTTGATCTTCAGGAAGTACATACTTTCTTGAAGAATGATACTTATATTGTCAAACAGGCTGAATTGTAAAGAGAACTTAGTTTAATTTACATTTGTGTGCAGAGCTTTCTTAAATTATTATTGGGAATGTGACTGCCTTAAAGTCTTCAGAGCTTGTTTTCAAACATGATTCATGGATTATTCAACAATGTGCTTAAGAAATGTGGTTGAAATATGGTATCCAGACTCTTCACAGAATAGTGTTTATAACGAGTAAGAATTGCTTTTGCTGCTTATGTTTTACTTGGTTAACTATTTAGTTATCTTGAGTGGTGGCATTCAATTTGATATTTGAATGGAAAGACTTTGATTTGTCATTAGAATTGTATTGATATGGGTGAAGGAATGAGCATTTGTGTCTAGTTAGGTGATGCAGTAGCTCCAAGCATTCCTGTTAACTGTCAGTTGATTAAAGAAATGATTATGTCTGTTTAACAGCTTTCAGATAAAATTTGCTGGCTCTTGGCTCTGATTGTGGGGAGAAGGAGAGCTGGCATGTAGGGACAGTGGCTGACATTCTGACACTGTGTCATGGAGCGTTTTAATAGTTCTTTTACAGTGTGTAGATGATAAAGACCAGATTAACTTCACTTTTTGTGAAGTTAATGTAATAGTTCAGTCTTACAGAATAGAATGTTCTTTCAGGAAGGTGACAGTTCTTTTAATAATTCCTAGGCAGGAACTTCCTTTTCTGAATGAACGTCTCTCAGACTGAAATTGAAATGGAAAACTTATTTATAAATTAAACTGTGCTTAGTGGTTTCTAAGTTTCTAAATGAAACAAAATTTTAGAAGCGTTGTTGCATGAAGAACACTTGAGTACGAGAATAGTCAGTGAATGATAAACTTCTAAGGCACTTGCTTTTGTTATTAAAAAAATAAATGTTTTTAGTGTCCAGTTTTTAGACATGTATGTTTTAGTCTTTGAGGACAATGCTCTTTTTGTAAAAGAGTGTGAATCCATTGTTTTTAGTGCCTTCAGCTTTTTTTGGACATGTAGTCTAAACTGACTTTTTTTCCCCACTGCCATTGGCTTCTCTGTACTGGGTGTAAGTCTGTGGACAGACTTGGTTTACTGTGTTTCCAAACCATGAAGTTTAGAGGGTGTTAGTCTTTAAAAACACAATTATGAGTTGTGTGAGTTTTGTTACTGTACTATTCCTAAGTACCATATTGGTTAAGAGAGTGCCTATAAAATTCCTAGAAAAAAATGATTCCGTGAAAAAATTCTAAGAGTGACAGAATGAAGGCAGTTTTATGCTGAGTTTAAGTTGTGACTTGGAAGTTTGGCCCTAGCACAGAACAGGATGCAATTGAAGGCTGGATTTTCTGAAAGTTGTTCAGAGATGCTGATGAAACTTGACAGTATTTGGCCCTGTAGTGAAGAGGCAAACGTTTGAATGTGAATGATATGGTGGTAGTGGGAAAGAGAAAAGACAGATTTAGGGAAGGAGAGAATTTTGCAAGCCTAGTCTTTGCCATCCATAGCCATTGCAGGACTGAAAGGGGACTTATGGATGAGTAAATCCTCAGTTGTGTCATTAACCTCCTTAGACCTAGTTGGGTGTCTTGTGTCTGCCCCTTTTATGAGACAGTTGCTCAAGCATGCCACTGTTTTAGTGGTTAGGGTTTGCTTTTAAAAAGATATCAGGAAGTGATCACTTGAGTCTTGGAAAAAAGTATCCGTTGGGGAGCAAGAAATGGTCGTCAGCTCAAATGGAAAAGATCTGTAAAAAAGGGAACACATCTTAATTCCTTTGCTACTCTAAGTGTAGTAGTTAACTACCCTGTTATTTAACTGACTTTTCATAAGTTTCTGCCAAAAATTACCTTCTTTATTTGCAAATGTTGTTCAGATGTACACTGGTATTAACTAGTTGTTGATATCTTTTTTTTCCCCACACCTTTAACTTGAGCTTACTTTATGAAGTAAAGGTTTTCTGTTAATGTAAGAGAGGTGGTGTTTCTATTTTTTTTGGTCTTCCAATTATTTTCTATTCTATAGGATCTTTTAAAGTAATATATCTTTGGAACATGTATGAAGCTGATATGACCAGTGACATCTTACTGCGTAACTTACTAGAGAGAGAATCTTGAGACTTTAATTTACAAAATAAATATAGATTTTAATTTATATATGTATATATTTATTTATAGTATGGTGTCTTCTTTCAGTCCTCAATTGACAGTTAAAGATTAACTGTAAGGACAATAAATATATAAACATAATCAGATCTGTAAGAATACTCTAAAATTCTTCTAAATGCCCAATGCTTTTACATGCTTCTAGATGTTCTGAAGGAGGTTAAGCTTCAGACTGTGTTTATTGAAAACAGAAGGTGAAAGCTTATCTTATGTTCAGTTTCCCTTTTATGAATGGGAACTGGAATATTAGTAGCTGCACAGGTGTGTTCACTCTTAAATGACTGAGTCAAATCTTCCACCTCCCCAGTATTTTCTAGTTTCCTAAACAGTGTTCTGCTTCATCTTCAACATAATAAGTATCTAAAAATTAAGATTAGATTAATATTTTTGTGTGGTAATAAACTTGTGATTAAACCAAAAGGTTAAAAAAAATCCTACTGTTTTTAGTTTTGTGGTTTAGTTATCCTTAGTAGGATAAGCATACACTTAGTGTATGCACTGAGTATATATAGTTAAATTGCCCCAGTGTATTGCACTTCTTGCAAAATTACTGCAGTCCTTTCATGCCTTCCCTCTAGAAGTCTGAATGGACTTCAGAAAAACAAAACACAAGCATTGCATTGTAGCTGGTATTGCTTTACATATAGTTGAATTTTTTCAAAATAAACTTCTAGAGACTGAGATTTAACAATGTTTAGAACTGAAATGGAAAGAAAGTATACTTACTTATTGAGTGTGTTCCTGTATTGGTAAACCCATTAGAATTCAATAGTTTGAAACACTAATCCTTTCTGGTAATTTCAACAGCAGAAGATAAGGCTTTTAATCAGGCCTTTACCATCCAGGTTTCTTTTGTGCCTCTTTTTCCCTTTAATGTGTTTCACTAGGTTTCAGGTGTTGGACAAGTATTTCAAATACTACATATCAGGATTTATTAGTAAAATAAGACTATGAAATCCTATGTGGATATCATAGTTATTATATAAACTTTAGGTTACATATGCAATTTCACCTACCCAAAATGCTGTAATAACTTCAGTGTGAAGATTGTTGGTCTTTTCTGTGCAGTTAAAGCAATGAAGCATAGTTTAATATGAATGCTGCTATGGGTAGTGCTGTATCAAATGTAGAGCAATAATTCTGAAGTTTTAAGACCTTTCTAGTTTCTTTTGAAAGAAGGGGGGGAAAAATCCTCATTTTCTTCCCAGGACACTTTTTTTTTTTCTTTAAATTTTGATTTATAAGCTTCTGTATGAAATGAAATATTTTTAAGAATTGAAAGTTATGTGTAAGTAATTTAGTAAACTAGTTTAAATCGTCTATTACACTTTGAACAAGCAGTGTAATTGCATACTAGGATGTGGACTATCAGTATAACCAGTGATTTTTAATTATTCCTGTCGTTTAAGGGAAACTTCAGTTTCTTGTTTGAGATCTTAGCGTTTGTCTGAAACACTGTTTCCTGGTTTGTGTATGATCAGACTTGCTATTTAAAAGATAAAAACTTTTCCAACTCCAAAATGCATATATATCTGAAATGCAATATGCCATTAAAACAATGCTAAGTTTACAAAGTCTAAAATATCAGATACTAGGATTTTTAAGTGTTCTTTTCTGCATGTGCATTCTGTAGTTTTTAAATCTCAGACAACTCTTTTTCATGGGATCCATACTGTTCAAGTAGCTATTCAGTAATTCTTTTTATCCTTGAATTCTATCTTGCCTTGTTTCAGGCATTATTTCATGCATCCTTGCACAAATACAAAGTATCTGTCACTCTAACTACTTCTCAAAGCTGCCCGAATTCACTTTCATAATAAAGCTGAGCAAGTTTGTGTGGTGGTACTCACAGCTGAGGGCCAAGGTGTAGAGGGAGACCAGAGTTATTAAATGTCAATTTTGTAGAAACATAGTGGATCCCAGGGATCTGTGAAAACACTGTAAACATGGAAATTTACAGGCTGGTAGAAAAGAAGGAACCTGCCCTGAAAATAAGACTCTTGATTAGGCTTTGAAGAATGTGAAGTACAGTCCTTATCTGTAGTGAAAAATATTCTAACAGAATCTGCACACAACTGAATACAGCTGGATTTTAACCCATGAAAGGCCATATTTTTGCTTACAGAACTATTACATGTTTTGTAAAAGAGCTATTACATGTTTTCTTCCCCTTAAGAAATGTTCATGTTAATACACTTTTTAAAGTGCATTTTGATTAAATTTTCAATTCAAAAGAGTTAAGACTTGCATTTGACTTTTGTAGTCTCTCTGCTCTTGTTTTTGCAACTCTTGTGCCCTGGACATGCATGTTATGGTATCATGGTCAGTTTAGGCTGATCTAAGACCATGTTATCTCTGAAGGGAGCTGTTACTTCAGTATCCTGTTTGCATCCCCTGTGCCAGCCTGCGTACTCCCATGGCTGTACAGAGTAGAATCAGGAAACTGATGTAATTTAGAACTGAGTAAAAAATAAATAGGATGATTTCCTCGGTAGGCTTGATATATGTGAACACAAGTAGCTCAGTCAGCACAGCAGAAGGAACAGCAGTATGAGGAGGAGGATTGCTCTTGGTAGTATCAGCCTGGGGACTTACAAATTGGTGTAAGACAATAGAAAGAATTCTGTTGTAACTAGGGAGGGTGGGGTGAAAAGGTGAGACCAAATGCTTCTTTGCCATTTTGTTTCCCAGTTTTTGTGCTAGACAATCTCAAATCATCAGTATATTTACAAATCATATCAAATCTAGCTCTCCTGAGAATTGTTTCAATTGTTTCAATATTTGAATATCTAAGGATTGTGAAAGTTGTATTATGTAGAGATAATTTCTTAAGCATTTGTCTTTGTGTATGGAACCCAAGTTAGTACAGCACCCCTGAGGGAGATTGATGTGTTTGCTTTATATGGTTTTATCGACCCCGAGATTTACCGCATTTCAAAAAAGGTGTTGGGAAATTGTGTGTTAATCCTTAGGGCTCATAGTCAGGGAGTACATCAAGTGTATTGTTTTGACACCTCTCATTTCTCAGTTCAGACCGAAGGGAGCTAGTTGATTAATTTATACAGCAAATTTTTGGTGACCTAATTCTTGGTTTCATGTTGAGGGTTTTGATGACTAAGTACTCCTCCAGTCTAAATTGATTTTTGATATTTCTAAATATTGAGCTCTTAACTTCTATTGCATTTTAGCTATGTGACGGTTACAATGAGAAAAAAGTAATAAATCCTAAAATCAGTCAAATGTGTATCCAAGCAATTACAGAAAGCAATGCTAGAAGAAATCTGCTAATATTGACAAAAATGTCAAAACCCCAGCTACAAAGTGTGTTTTGTGGTAACCCTTCTGTTCAACCTACTGGACCCTGTAAAGATTATTATAAATACTGTTGTTCTTTTGAGGGTTTTTCGTAGGGTGGATTTTGGGTTATTTTTATTTCTGTACCATTGTTTCTTTAGTATATTAATTCTCAAGATCACTCAGCTCATTAACCTGTCTGGTTGAAAAGTATGAGATCTAGGCAATACCTTTTAAATATGGAAACTTGATTCTGCTTGGCCAAGTACTCCAGAAATATTAACACATGGAAAAATTTTGTCTGTGAGCCTTTAGGAAGCAGATGCCTCCCTCTGTGTATGATCAGAATTATGTTTTCCTCTCTAGGGCTGAAATAAGGCCCAACAGTTGCAGCTGGCAACTAAGATTTGTCAAATAGTTGTAGGAGGGTGTTGGCCAGTGAAAGAAGACTAATGAAAGGGGAGAAAACTATCACTTAGAGAAGACCTGAAGTTTGGAAGAAGCTGAGAGTTGCATTCAAGCCAAAGGGCATAAGAGCTTTTATAACCTTTATTAGATAATTATTAAAGTATTTAGTTCTGGGTTTATTTTTGTAGGAAGAGTTTGTGGGCAGTCAGTAACTTCCAAATATTTGAAGTACAGTGTTGTGCATATGTGCATGTAATATGTTACCTTCCAAAAACCCCCTGCTTTTATAACTATTTAATGTGTATTTTGTTATTTATGTAACAACTTTGCATTGACTGGTGAAAACTGGGATAACTTGTTGGGCTTGTGAAATTGTGTTGGTCATTTGCTGCCTTAGGTATTAGGGGAGTACAAGTTATGTGTAGTGGTAGCTTTCTGCAGAAGGCTGTTAACTTTGTATTTGATTAGAGTCAGTTTTGTAGTGTTTTTTTGAATCTAAGTAACAGAATTGCAGTTGGGTATAGTTGGGTTTGCTGATTCTGGATCTTGGTCCCTACCTTTTATTTTGAAATATCTGTGCAGTCAGTATGAAGTCTGTTTCAGTGTGTTTGGGGTTTTTTTGGTGCGGCATTGGTGTTTTTTCCCCCCATCCCTTAAACTCTCCTCTATTACCGTACACTGGTACATTACTGTTTCTTACCAAGTGACAGTGGTTAGTTGAACTTTTAACTGGAATACTCATAACTGCCTTGTTCTCACTAGGATTTTAATTGATTAAATCATTACTGAGCTAATGCAAGTTAAAGGAACGTATTTTAATTTGGTCACCATTGAGCACAAGGCCAGAGGGGCTAAAATCAGGGCTCATATGTCAAGTCTTATACAATGATATCACTTAATCTCAAGAAAGGAGCGATACAAGAATGTTATCATCCTGGTTAAACTGTTTCAGGCTGTAACCACTGAGTAGTGAAAATGTACAACCAATCTCTTTATAAAAATCTTGAAGGATAGATTAGGTGCCGATTATAGCAGTTCCCCCTGCCTCCTTTAATAATTAAATTGTGGTGTTGCTCTTGACCTTAGTAGAGCAATGTGGTCTCTGCTTTATTTTCCTTATTTTAGTTTTTTAAATACCTCTTCTAAGGAAATTTTATATCTAATCTTGTAGTGAGCTACCCAATGGCTTCAGTTAATTTAGAGTCATAATGGGGACAAATGAGTCTGTGTAATGATGGCCAATCCAGTACAATCATTGACTGTTTAAATTTTGTATTCATCTCTGCAATTTCCCTTGTCTTCCCTAGGATTTTGGCTTGCAAAAGTCAAAACACAAGTCCTTTCACTTTGTAGTGAATAGACTACTTTTGTCCTCAACAGACTTATTGCTTTTATTTTTCAACTACTTTAAAGTTTGATGAGATGGCTTGTATCTTCTGCTGAATTTATTATCATCTACTAGGTTAGCAGGCAAGTAGGTATCTTCCTTAGTTCTTTTTAAATTAGGTGGATAGTATGATTGATGCTTTAAAAAAATCATAGCATTATTTTTCCCCATATACAACAGCACACTAAACCCAGTTCTCCCTTGATAATCTAACCTTCAACTGTCACTAGTAAGTAAAATGTGAATCCGTAAAATAGTTGTTTCCTGTACAATTGATTTGTAATTTCTGTATGTGAATTCATGTACTCATTTCTTAATCTGTTCAGTATGTTTACATTAAAAGCTAAATTGCTGGTTGCTGTGTACCTAATGTAATATGGCTTTGGAAGAAAATGTGTAATAGAATTTATGCTAGCAATGGTGCAAGGACAAAGATGTGTGCATATATTAAAAAGTTTAATAAGAGTGCTCTTTGTGCCTTCTTGTAGTGTTACTGTACAAACTAATACCTGTTCATCTTAAAATGATGAAAATAGTAGTGTCTAGGGCAGAAGTATTTTTGTTGTTTTTCACTCACTGAAGTAATGAATGCAAAAAAGTTTCTTTTCTTTTTCTTCCCGTTTTTTTTTTTCTTTTTTCTTTTCGGCCAGACTTGGTTGTTTTATTTTGGGAACAGAATGGATAAAATCTATTTTTTCTTTTTGTGTTTTTGTGTATGTGTTTTCAGGCTCGGATAGCGTTTCTACAAGGGGAAAGAAAGGGTCAAGAAAATTTGAAGAAAGACTTAGTGAGAAGAATAAAAATGTTAGAATATGCATTAAAACAAGAAAGGTAGGTATACAAATTGTTCAGCTTTTTTCTGACCTGGAAAACTTTGCAGACTAAAGGGAATTCTGTCACATTACGTGAACTATCTTTATTAGATGATTTTATGTTACTTTATGTAATATGTTTTTATGGTTGGTCATCTTTACACCGTGTTTTCTGACAAACCTTAGTGTCAGCTATAATAAAAAGTTGCATAATTTTCAAAACGTTTAGACTCATGTCTTAGACAAATTGGACAGTTTCCCTTTTCTGAGTTGGAGAATGAACATGCCCAACAGATTTATACCTTATTACTATACCTTTATGTGTGCTTCAGAGCTACTGAATTTGAAAGGATGAAAAATACTGTTCTTTTGATCCCTTTCAACCGTTTTTTATGTGTTGCATGATGAAAACTGTATTTTTGTGACAGAACGGAATCTTTTAAAAGTTGATTTTGCATTTTAAAGTATTGTTTTGTCATTGGGTAGATGCTAGCATATTTAGTCTCAGGAGGTGCATTTTCTGTAGCATTAATTTAATGCTTTAAAAGTTAAAATTCCATTCAGTCTGTGCAGGCTAATGTCTTTCAAACCTACATGCTCTTTTGTTGCCTGGTTATTTCATTTGACCAAAATCGGTAGGTAATTTTGCAAAAACACTAGGAAAATAGTCTTGTCATGTGCCTATACTTTCAGTAGTGGACTCAGTTCTTATACTTAGTTTTATCTTGCTCTTAAAAAGTAACTGAATCCAATAGTGAAACAACTTGAGGATCAGGCAACAAAACAGGTACTCTTTATTTGTTTATTTTGATTTCAGAGGAACATGCCTGTCAGAGTAAACTTAAAATTTTGTATCAAAGTGTAGTGAGACTTTACCTGGACATTTTTAAGTTAGTTATCCAAGCATTAAGTATATCTAAATATATTTCACATTATCCATCAGTACTGTAAGTGACTAGTACAGAGGTAACTTTCAGTTGTTTTCATATTAAAAACTAATGTTTTGGCAGTGATGGCTGCATTTTTCTGTGTGAAGTGTCCAGTGTAAAGGTGCTTCAGAAAACTGTATATTCATACAGAAAGCCATATCAGCACATCATGTCTTTTCTGGTGAAGTAGTAGACAGAAAGGATCTGTTGTTTCATTCAGTCCTGTCCTTGTAGTGGAAAGTAGCTCAAGGTTTCCAACCAGTATAAGATTGAAAATTTTACATTGTTATATCAAACAGGTAATGTGCAAGTCAGTCTGGATTCAAGGCAGATGAGATGTATACAGAGTATTGGGTGTTTTCTACTCCTCCTATAAAGAACATTGAGCATATCAAAGTAGTAATATGCTGTTATGGCAGACCCAAATGTCTTGGGGATAAGTTATTATGTGAAATTGAAGGAAAAGATTTTGATTACTTTGGCAATAATAAACTAAGCTGCACAGGGACTTTGTGCAAGTGCATGCCATAAGGCTGTGAGGATTGCCTGCTTTTTGAGATAAATCAGAGGCCGTTAATTACAGCTGGAATGTGAAGACATCATATAACAGGATGCACAATTTGAAGATTAATGGTGTTGGTGAAACCATATTCCTGCTCTCTCCTGAAATGCAGCTGCCTTTATAGTTTGTCTTCCCATGAAATACCAAAATTCATCCAATGGGCAAGAAACTTGTAAACGCACACCAGAAGCAGAACAGCAGAATCACACCATTTACTTTCGTTTTTGTGGCTAGTGGGTACAAGCAAGTACTGCATAGTTTTTAAGATGAAGAGCCTTGCTTAGGAGATTGCTAGAAACAGGAACTGAAACTTGGGTTGATTGGTGAATGTGTGGGTGGCAATGAGGAAGCTACAAATGCCTAGTAATTTGAGGGGATCTAACTGTGAAAGTATGATGGATTGAGTAAGGAAAGCAAGCAGGTACTGACTTGTTAGTAAATCATATGAGAATGATACTATGTTGATTTCTTGCTTGTCACACTCAGTGTTCAGGAGTTATTTTTTTGCCATCGTTCCTCTGAGTGAAGAGTCACAACTAATGAAAATATACGTGTTCCAAAGCAAAACAAAGTTTGAGAATTTCAGACCTGAGAATTGTTGACAGCAAATTTCAGTGTTGCACCTGATTCCTCCCCACCCTCTTTCTCCTTTTCTTTTTACCAACTCCACACCATCAAAAAGTGTCATGCAGTGAAATATCAATTATAAGGAGTCAAGAACAAACTAATTCAGACATGGACTGTTGTGACTTTACAGAAAAAGATATGAAATTGAACATCAGTGTGTAAGATTAAATAAAATGCAGTAGTTGCAAAATAGTTTGATATTTCTAGTATTTATCTCTAAGTATGTGTAATAATGTTTTGGAGACATAAAATGTTATTATTTTAGTGTCCTGAAATGCTTTGGTAGTTCAGTATAATTTTTTTTGTTATAAAATTAGGTCCTATGTAGTTATATGTATGGGATTTTTTTGTTTGTAGCTAGTGTGTATTCCTTTATGGTGCTTTGCAGACCCAGGGACACATTGTCTGCTGCATGCTCTGAGCACTCTACCCCAAGCTTCATTACCATAGTGCTGTGCTTAACTTTAATGACGCTTGCTGAAGTCATAAAACTGGGGCTGTGTTTTGGCTTCATGGGCTTTGAACTGGAGCTAACTTACACCCTTATAACTGAGTGATAGGCTTCCACAGTTAAATAGCAGAAAGCAGTTAAATCAACTTAAGGCATTGTTTTTTTCTCTTCTTACTTTTTCACTCATGGAAACCTAGCTTTAGATAAGTCAATACTCTAAGGATTCAAAGTTGGCTCTTGTAGAATTCAGTTACTATGTGGTGTGGAAGAGTAATGCCACTGACTTGTCAACAGCGCTGTAGCTTGTTAGTGTGTTTGAAGGTATATAATAACTACCATTTTTTGTGACCATACAGAAGGGACAGATGTGTGAATGTACATTTTATTGGAATTAAATAAGATTTATTTCTTGCTGTAAAATTCAAGTTGTGATGTGAAAGACAACTGATCTCATTGCCTGCAGCAATATTTTGGCTTATTTGTAGTGGCTAGTCATTGGTATAATTTTAGATCAGATACATCATTATCTGCTCTAATCAACAATTAAAGAAGAATTTTAATTAATGTTTTGAAGTTGTAACTCCAGAAAGGAGAAAGTGCTCCTAAATAGTGTTGCCACAGCTCAAAATTGAACAAATTTAGGTTGACTTTTCAATTACAGTGCTTTATTGGCTTCACTTATGAATTGAGCAAAAAATATTTTGTCAACTTTATTTAACTTGAATTATTTTCACTTTGGTTGTTTAAAGTTGTTTTGGGGGTTTTTTTTACCCCTAAATGTACAATACTTTATAGGGCATATAAATCATAGTATGTACTTTCCATATCTGGAAAGCTTGGTGGAACACTGCCCAATTACAGTGTGGCACAAAGCTTTGTCTCTCAATTTAAAGAGAGCACCTGGAGCAGACAGTCTTTACTAGTGCGTGGATGAGCTATGAACCTATTCATAAATAATTAAAAAATATGATTCTATTTAAGTGGCAGTCAGTCAGATTCAGGTCACCGAGAAGTGTTCGGGGGCCTCACAGTTTTTCAGTTACAATGTGATTGCCATGAAATGAGGGATTTTATCTTACTAAAAAGGGTCAATAGTGCCATCTACTGACAGTTTGTTAATGAGAGTTCCTATTTGCAATTTTAGGAGATGCTTTTGTAACCCTAAAAGAAAATCTTCTGTACTCTTGCTTTAAGGATCAGGAGCCGAAAAAACTCCAGGCAAATTTAGTAGAGATAAGACAGAGAAGAGCTCTTTAATGAAGGCCTTCTGGCACAAGGAGTATGAAAAGCGTGCACCCGTGTCCGGGGTTTCCACAGTTTATGGTCTGATCCGAGAACCACCTGCCCCCAGATCTGCCCCCCAGAAATTGAGTCAGAGGTCCTAAGACCCCTTCCTTCCTCATCTTCCTCTTCTTCATGGCACATACTGTCTTTGAGGCTCTTCCAAGGTTCTGGGCTTGAAGTTGCTTTGACTATGATGATATCTTGTTGTTCAGGCCTGGGGTGCAAATGTTCTTAAACAGAAGGTGTTACTACAGTTCTACCTTGAAAGGAGCCTAAACAAGCCTAAAGAATTTAGAAAATTCAATATGAAATAGGAGAATAGGGTTTGATGAGTGTTAACTACAATTCTAAAGTGACTATACAGCTACATTAAAATCTACAAAAAACTAAAAATCCTGAAAATTCAAAAGCATCAATACCATCAAATATACCAGACAGCATTTGAGATGTACCTTTATTTTCAATTTGGAAACACTTGCAGTAGTGGCTCAACCATTTGAGAAGTTTTTTTGGAAGTCCTTGATTTTTGTCCAGCGCATGTTCCATTATGTATCTTTTCTTGAGAATTTTCATATTCAAGAATGGTCTTTAAAATTGATGGGAGATAAATATGGTTCAATTATTCTTAAAATTTTGGTCAAATGTTTCATTTTGAATTATAAAGATAACTGTATTTCAGACTTTTTTAAAATGTGGCTGCTAATGTTTCTACAGAGATTTTTTTCCCTTGGCTTTACTGCAGAACATTTAGAGTTCTTTACACTGAGATTTTGAGTATTTTTGCAAAGGATCTGTGAAGCAAAAGTTGACCTGTGAAAGATCAATGATAAAGTTTGAGAACTCTAGGATATAGATGTAGGTAGTTCAAATTATGTTCTTGGAGGTAAAGGGAGCTGAAGACATTTTGATATGCAGCTTGGGTAGAGAAGAAGATTTTATAGGCTTATGTGTACCTCCATGGAAATAGTATCACCAAGACCAATTTTTTAGAAAGGGATGGAGAAGGAGAGGTTAGGGTTATGCGATCAGAAGATGGGAAGAAGTGAGGCATATTTGCTTAGGTGGACTAAGCAGGAATTGGAAGCTAAGCCTCCAGTCAATGAGGAGGAGAAAATCAGTAAGAGAATACATGTGATGAGAGAAACTAGCACTCCAACATGGTTTTTCAGAGGGAAGGATATGTATGATAAACAAAGACAGAGCAGGAGAGAAATGGAAGTGGAAATTGAAAGTGGCAGGCAGGAATCCCAAATAAGAGGTTCATTCATTGTAGTGTGATTGCCTACCTATGACAGTGGTACTACTGGAAAATCATTTCTACTAAATAGCTGAACCTGCTGGTTTTTGAAAGCTTCTCTTATTAGCTGATCTACATGGAAAACCCCACATTACTGGAGAACATACTGAACTCTCATCTATAAGTTATTTGATAGTTCTGAATAATTGTAAAAATATTGTCTTGAAACTGTGTTATAGGAAGACTAATAATAATTGTTTGATGCAATAATTATCACAAGAGTTTTATTTGGATTAATTATACTGTTGGTATGGTTACTTTAAATGGGAATAGTAGAATGTTTTGAGTTATTCAAATTTTTGTATGCTAATTTGTTAAACATCTGCATACTTTTTCAGGGCAAAATATCATAAATTAAAATATGGCACAGAATTGAACCAAGGTGACTTGAAAATGCCAACTTTTGAATCAGGTAACTTTTTTTACAATAGATTTGATCTGTTCAATTTATTGCAGCTTTCCGTCTTTCCCCCAGCCCTCCCGTAAGTGTCTTATAGAGAATATATCTAGGAAAGATTTGGCATTGGGTAGATATTGTTTAATCTGAAAATCAAAATTAATTGACCTTTCCTTTTTTCAAGGAGCTCTGAATGTTTTTATCTTGAATTAAAGAAAAAACTCCAAAGAGGAAAAAATAAGCTGTTCTTATTGCTCCTCTGGAGTGCATTTGATTTTGCATTGTAAATATCAAATTGATGGTAACAGTTTTGCTCTTCATAGTATTGCAGATAGAGGAAAGCGTTTCTCGTAACAATGCTGGGCTATTTAATAAGCAGAATTTCATTTGGCTTCTTTTGAAATGTTGGTCTTTGGGAAGACAGACTTTTGGCCTATATTTGTATAGTATGCCTTAAAATTGTGGTCTACAGATTTATGTACCACACCCATCTCTTTTTTTTTTTTTTTCCCCTTCTCTTTTATAAGTGCCACATTTTGGGTACTTTTATACCCAGTTGAAGCTAGAGATCATGATTTGTATTTTTGTGTTTGAAAGCATTATAAGTTAGATATTAACTATGACACTGTATCTTCCAGAAGATACCAAAGATACAGAGGTTCCTGCAGTACCTCAGAATAGCCAACTGACCTGGAAGCAAGGCAGACAGTTACTGCGACAGTAAGTAACATTGTTGAATATTGGTGTTTCAAACTTTTCTTGCAGTAGGAGGAGCTGTATATATGCTTACTCTATGTAACAGTAGTTGAGGTGGGCATAGAGTAGTTTGTTTTCCAGAACTTCACAGTGTTGAGCTTTTAGCAGTACAGAGTAAGGTTTTCCATATGAGATGGATAGCAGTGAAGCTTGTTTTTCAATAAATGATGTAATAGTGGCATTCATTTTTAACAGTGATACGAAGTTTCCTTTTTTCTCAAATATGCCTTCCTCTTTCTTCCTACTCTAAATGCAACTAGGTATCTTCAGGAAGTAGGATATACAGATACAATATTGGATGTACGCTCCCAGAGGGTAAGGTCTTTGCTTGGGCTCTCCAATTCAGAACCAAATGGTTCAGTAGAGACGAAGAACTTAGAACAGATCCTGAACGGTGGTGAATCTCCTTCATCAAAACAAAAGGGACAGGAAATCAAAAGGTAAGTGAAGAGATAACAAATGCATAAAGCTTGTTTTTCTTAATCATTGGTCAGTGCAAATTGAACTTTCAGCTGCAGAGTCTCTGAACACCTGCGAGTGTAGCTGACCATAAATGATTATGAACTTAACTAAAACTCATTATACACAGGAACATGTACATCTATTACATACATATATGTACATTATACTAATATATACAGAAAAATTGTGTATTGAAGTTGAATTATGTCATATAAACACTTTGGAGGTGTTATTTTAATCAAAGATGCTGCTGAGTGGTGTTTTTGTAATAAAGACATAGGCAGTTGTAGAAACTTCTTCATACAACCATTTCTTGTTTTGCTAGCTTTAAAGCTCTTAACCTGTCAGGTAGCAATTTCGTTTAATCTGTTAATCTTCGAAATCTATTCAGCAAGTAAAATGGATTCTCTCGATGTTTTTAATTATGTAGGAATTCTGGTGATGTTCTTGAAACATTTAACTTCTTAGAAAATGCAGATGACAGCGATGAAGAAGAGGAGAATGACATGATAGAAGATATTGCAGAAGGAAAAGAAAAGCATCGGATAAATAAGAAACACAAAGTAAAAAATCTTTTATTTTGTTTTTTTCTTTAAATAGATCTGAAATTCCCTTTGAAAAGGGAATTTTTTCCCCCAGATGATATAAATGTGTAATGTTAAAGTGTTTGTTGCACCTTTGTTATATGAATGGATTGTAAGCAGATGCATTATTAGTAAATTTAGTAGTTTAATTAATATATTACATAGAAAAATTAAAAACAACTAACCAACCTATTTGCAAATGTGAATTGGCCATGTCAGCTTCTCTCCATACTTTGAGTCCCTTTATGAGACAAGTTTAGCACAATACAATGTGCATCCTTTCTGAATTTTGGAGAAGGTAGGGACAATTCCTTAGAGGAAATAAAGTTATGTAATGTGAAAAAAAATTACTTCCGCATCAAATACATGTTTAAATCTTCCTTTTAGGCAGTTTTTTACTAAATAGATTAAAAGCCTAGCAGAGACTTGTCTCAAATCACCTTTTGTTTAAGGTTCAATTAAGTTTTATTTTTCTCTTTAGTTTTCCATTGTGTGAGCAACTTCCTAGGTAGGATAGACTGTGTTACCTGTCCTATTTTAGTTCTTTCTTCTGTACCAAAAGTCTTCTTGTCTTTGAGGTTTTGAAATTGAAGAAGTGAAATCAATGTAAAAACATTGATTTATGCATGTTGTACTGACAGTTTTGTTACTTTTTACTCAGAACTGTATTCTGTATCATGATGACCCTCTGGCTGCATTGGATTTTTTTAAGTAGTTGACAGCATTAGCTTGGCTTGATGCAAGTCTTCATGTCCAAGCTTGACTTGTCAGGAAGGAGTTTCCACCATGCCTTATTAACTTGTACTTCTGGTAGACAGATTAATCAAGCAGTTGAATCTCTTTTGTTCTAAGGCAGTAGGTAGTATGATAAAAAGATTATCAAGTAAATAAATCTCTAAGCACATGTGAAGATATTATGCTACTTCTTGATTTTTTTACAAAGTTTGTTTTTCTATAGAAAGCAAAAGGATCATTTATAGTTAACTTTATAAAAATAGTCTCTTTCTGCAAAAGTAAGAATATTGTGCAAATAATAGAAAATTAACTCCATGTGGAAATTTTTTTCACCTGAAGAACTTTTCACTGACCCTTTGGCAGGGGGTTTATTTGTTTTGTTTAAGGTGAAGATGTGGTAGAAATAGTAAAAACACACTTTTCCTGAAGTGCTTCCTTTTCCAAATTTATACTTAAAACTGAAATAGAACTGGAAAGCAAAAAGGGGAAAAGGCTCCTGGACCAATAGAAAGCAGAATTTGTTTGTAAGGCTTCTCTGCAGAGCTGTTGATAGTGCAAGAAAATCAACAAAATTTTCTAATTGTTATGTGTTAAATAAAAAAAATGAAGACTGGGATGTATGGGGTTGTTTTTGTTGCTAAAGCTAATGTCAGTGTTCTTTTTATTTTCTAATGATCACTAGACTGCACTGCTCTCTTTTTCTTTTTTTTTTTTTTAATAAGCCAGCTGAGATCTGTGTCTTTTTCTGCATTTCACATTGAAAAATGTTTTCCCCTGGAACCAGTTATTCAACGAGAGTAACCTATATCTCTTCTAACCTAAATGACTAGAAAATCTGTTCGTGATTTGAACGCAGAAAAATGTTTATCTGCTTGCAGATTGGTAATGAAGGTTTAGCTGCTGACCTTACAGATGACCCTGATACTGAAGAAGCTTTGAAAGAATTTGACTTTTTAGTGACAGCTGAAGATGGTGAGGGAGCTGGAGAAGCTCGAAGTTCAGGAGATGGAACAGAGTGGGGTAAGATGCTAACAAAAGCATTTAGAAGTAAGGGAATATTTGTTCATGGTAGTACATGAGTTGCAATATCTACTAAAATGGTGTGAATGTGTGGATGATTGTGATGTTCCAATGTTAATGCTTAGAAAATGGTATATTGTATACTGAAACTTTCATATATGTATGTATATACACACACATATATATATATGCTGTCGTAGTTGGCACAAATACAAATATAGTTGTAGTTGTTTCGGGTTTTGTTTTTGATTCCAAAACTAAGAGGAGAGTATTTTCCTTGTTAGATAGGAAAGGCTAGGATTCTGAATGTTTTTATACCTGTATTAAATTTGCTTTCAAATATAGATATATTTTTTCCTATTTGTTTCTTATCAGGACTTTTAAACTTTTTGTACTTTAATTTCTTTGGTGTACTTGAAAAACGGACCATTAGTATTTTTAGTTTTTCTCCCTGAGATTTTTAGATGTTGTTGCTCATATGGCTTGCATTAGTAAAAAAACAACCCAAACTTTTGTAATAGCCCAACTTTTTCGTAGTAATTTGTGAAACAAAATATGTTAAGTCAGAAACTTCTGCAACCTACGTGTTTCAAAAGAAGAAACTGAAAGGAGAAAATTTATGTAGGAAAAAGAACTGACCCACATAATTAATATTTGCCTTTAAATGGTAAGTTGAAATCTTAGTTTCTGAACTGTGATATGAGCAATTTTGTAGTTGCATACTCTTAAGTCTTTAATTGTAAACCCCAAAGTGCCACTAGATCATGTTCGAGTTATGTCATTGAGACAATGAAGTCATACTTCAATAAGCACCTTGGTGAGCAAAGAGAATATAAAGATCTACAGAAATTAAAATAACAGCACATCTTCCAGGAAAATAACCCAGTCTTGATTTTGAAGGTATCAAGGAGTAGAAAGCATTCCTTCCTGAAAACTAGTATTAAGGGTTAGTCACCTTTATTTTTAAAACTCAGTCTTATTTCTAGTTGGAAACTGAAGCTGAACAAACTGTTACCTTTAGTTTTGGTGATAACTGTCTACTTTTAGTAGAATTTTAGTTGCTTAGTGTTGATTCCCTTTGAAGTTGCTGGTATGTGATCCATTTCTTGATCATCTTTTTATTTAGGCACACAGGCAGATCTCTTGATGTAAGAACTTGAATCCAAGTTTTTTACTTTGCAACATTCCTTCAAATATATAGTGATGCCGAATGTTCTAGTTCTAGCATCAGTCTTACTGCTAATGTATATAAAAGGAAAGATTATTTGATACTATAATTCATGCAGTCAAAAGATTTATCCATTTTTGCCACAACAGACTGATGAAACTTATTGAACTAGCTTGTCCATTGAAATTCCAAGTCATTGTTCCCAAGATTACTTTCCAGTGTGTTCTATCTCTGTCGTCTTCTCAGGTAGCTACTTGATTTTCGGTGTCTATTTTAAAAGTCAAATTGACCCACCATTATTTTCATAGAGCAGTTTAAATGTCTTTTATTACAGTTTAAGTGAACCCACAGCAAAAGTGACAACTGATTTAAATGTAGTTCGTTCCATTGTTACCAAAATAGTAGTGTCTGAGTCAAGGAAGTGGGAAGGAAGAAATAAAACATAGACCTACTTTTCATCTTTCTAAGTATGTGTTCTAAGTTTTGCCATATGAAGACAATATCCGTAAGTTTATTGTTTATTTTCTGCTAACTTACTATTTAAATGCATGAAAGACACACTTCCAACTGTAGTAGCAGTGTTTTTTTCACATTATGTCACTGATTTTAGTACAACTGTTCTTTTCCTAAGTGGATGTTTAAGGATACAGTCTATCAGATCCTGGGGTTAAGCGTTACTTTTTTAAAGGTCAGTGTGTAAATATGACAAGGCTTCTTTATTAACTACCACAAATAACATTTTAAAAATTGTCCCAGTTAAATGCTTTCTAAATTAATACATTGCCTAAACCAATTTATTTTAGCCTGTCATATTATTCTGAACTTTATGAAACTGTTGTTACCGGAAATCTCCAGGTCTGTACATTTAGCTGTTTATTTTGAAGGGGAACTTCATTTAAATGAATACTTACCATGACTTTCTAAACAATTGCATCAACCATGCACATCAGTATTTGTTAAAATTCAAATTTTTCTTCATAATGTAATATTGCTCTATTCTGTTTTCGTAGTTTTTCTTTCTTCCAATTTTAGTTTTCCTGTCATTAACATCCTTCTCTTGCGAAGGTCTAAGCACTCTGAAAAAAATGTAAATGTTTACATCTCTATTTATTTATAATGCTTTTATTTAGTATCTGGAAACCAAACTTCTGATGTTTAGACTCTAAACATATTGCCTAGTCTTTCTTTATTAATATTTTTAATATTTTTCTGCTGAAGTATTGTCTGTAGATCTAACTTCAAATATGCTGAAATATTTCATTGCCAAATTCAGTTATATTTTTGCTATTGGAGACTTCTGCAAACCAGCCAATGAGCGGTGAAGTTTGGGTTCTTTTCTTTTCTTCCTATAGTACAGCTTTTTATGAACACATTCTTTTTTTGTAAGTCCCTCAGTTAACATACTTTGAGTATTAAATTAATTTCAAACATTGCAATTTAATGTGTCCTGTCATGTGACATGTTTTACTTAGGAACAGCTTATCTTCAAAATAGTGAAAGATGAGCAAGTTCAAGCAATGTTCAATGAAAAGTCAAAGTATGTGACACACTAGAAAAAAATGTACAGTTTTAGATTGAGGGATTTATATTATTATATTAGAGGCATTTATAAATGCCTTGTGGTGACTTATTGTAAAGAAAAAATGCATATATAATTTGAGTTTGCTTAAGCAAAAAGGAATAAATACATATTGTTATATATTGTGCTATGTATTACAGATTTAACATATTATGTAGTCTTTTTGTTCTCCTTATGGTTTCAAAGACTAACTGTGTGTTCATCACTGGATTTCTCATCTCCGTGAAACACCAAAGTTCCATTTGCAGATGGACCATGAGTCAGAGAATGACTGACTGTGCCCAGAATTGTGGGAGGCAGAGTGTGACTGAAATTAAGAGTCTCTTGGGTCATCTTCTAAATATTTTTAAAAAAAAACCAAACCCCAATAAAAACAAATTAAAACCAGCCTTTCTCCACAAAATTATAATGGTTAGTGGACATCCTGGATCCTCTGTGCTGTTCTGGTGTCAGTTTAGTGCAGGTATAAACACTGCAGGCAATTTGAGGAAGTTCACTAGAGGGACATTAAAGAGATCTTCTAGTTACATGGCTCTGTTCTGAAATAGATAGTTTATCTAGGCATACCACAGAGAAGCACTGCTGGATTTTCCTAAAAATCTTGTTTGAAATTCATTTTGCAGCCTCCTCAGATAACCAGAATTAGTATTTTATCTGGTTTTCTATTTTCAACCTGCATTTCAGCAGCCAACAGTGTTGGTTTTGGATATTTGTTTGTAGGCTTATGCTTTTCCTGTTCTCTATTGACTGAATGAGCCCACAGTTCCTTCAAATTCGTCTTGATATTTAATGTCCTGTTTGTTTTGCACTCTACAGACATTTCTAAACCTCCAGTGTAGAACACAGACTATGTTACTTCAGTTTTGTCATCACCTGTGCTATAATATATGGACTACTCCTGCTTTAATACAGTGCACCTTTTAAAATGTACCAAAATGACTTTTTACAACAGCATTGCATTGCTGTTCCATGTGTTCATCTTCTGGTTCAACTTATTTCCGTAATCCTTCTCTGCAATACTTCAACCTAGCTGATTATTTTCATTTTATTAATGGTGCTTTGGATTTTTTTAAATTCATTTTAATTTGATTTTAACTGAATTTCTTTTAATTGAGTTTTAGGTTTTTTGGTGGTTTTTTTTTTTTCCCCTGATTTTCTTCCTCTTTTGATTGAACATATCCTCTGACTTATCTTTCTGTGCCTCTTGTGTTTCCTGACTAATCACTATTCCTCTCTGTCAGTGTTTTGGCCCAGTGATTGTAAAGATCATAAAGGTCTTCATGTTTGCAGTTTGGTAGTTGTAGCTGCAGTTTGGTGTAGGATGTCATTGTTCCTTTTTCCTCTCCAGAATTCTTTGTGGTCAGCTCAGGGGACTCTGCCATTATGCTGCTGGTTTCATGCTTTCACTACCCTTTCCATTTCTATATTGATCTCCTTGATCAAGACTGACCTATCTTTGTCCTATTTGAATGATGATAGATGCATCAGTATCCTAGGGTATCCGTCCACTCCTTCGTTGTCATGTTTTGTCATGAAACATGTACTTGGAATAACTCCTATTGTGTTGCATCCTAAATGCATGTTTCCTTGTTTCTGCTGTGTATGATTCCTCTTGTGCACTTTTATGGTTATAATGGTTATAACTTCAAAAATTGATACAGTCATATTGTAGGTATGATTGGAAGTTGAGAACTGAGGAACTAAGTTTTATTATTTTATGCCTAAAGAATTTGTGGGCATAAAGCTAAACTGGCACATAAATCAAGTTTGCTACCTAGTTGTCTACTAGCAGAAGTGCTTCTGCAAATGTTATGTATGCCTTGTCTTAGAAACAGGTTTATCTTTTTACTAATTCTAAGTTTCCAGAAATATTTGAGATGGATAGTTTAGAAAAATGGAGATTTGACTTTTCATAAAGAATAATTAATTCTGCAATGTTTGTCAAACAGAAAAAGATATGTCTTCTGAAACGACTGTGGAATGTTGTATTTCTGTTAATTATGATTTAATTTCTGGAATGCAGTAGGATGTCCACCTGTGTGAATTACTTTTTTTCATCTTTATGTAAAAAACTGTGTTTATAGACTTGTTTCTCTGGTTAAATATAGGACCAAGGTTTTTTTCTTGTGCATGTAGAATGAATGCGAAAGGATGCATGGTGGTCTGTCTTCATGAATAAACTGGCACTGATTTACTCAAGCTTGCATTTTCATGAGAGATATAGCATGAATATTTTTATTTGCTTATTCAACACTGGCTGAATAATTTCTTAACACTGTCTTTCTAAAGATGCAGTAATTGTTTCTGATCACCAATGAAATGTTGTGTATGTTGAAGTATTTAACATAAACAGTTACTTATGAAGCTTAATTTGTTTGCTCCTTAGTAACAAATTAACATACAATTTTCAAATATGTAACTGATAATATACAGTGCCTTGGAAAACTGTATGAAATGAGACTTAGTCTTTTATAAACTTAAAACTGAGACTGCACCTTTAAAGTAAAGATTTATTAATAACTTTATTAGTGCTCTTATACAGCTATGACAGTAAATCACCAACAGCTTGCATTGCCAATTGCTGATTTTTTTTCTTTTAATAATATGCTGCATGTAGACAAAGATGACCTGTCCCCAACTGCTGAGGTTTGGGATGTAGACCAGGGACTAATAAGTAAACTGAAGGAACAGTACAAGAAGGAACGAAAGGGGAAGAAAGGGGTAAAGAGTAAGTGCAGATTCTGAATCTTGTAATGCAACACTTTTTTGCCTATCTATATAGAAGACATTTTTTCTCACAAGTTCTGTTTTTGTTTTTTTTTTCATTAAACATCATTTTCTGTAATGGGGGCAACCAACTTTAACTTTCTACCTGCTGAATGTGAATATGCCAAAACCTTTGACAGCCATTTCCTAAATGAGAAATGTTGAAAACATGTAAAAATTCAAGATTAAATAGGTGAAGAGAACTAAATGCTTTGAACTGTGAGTGTAAAAATAGCGAACAACTTGCGTTTTGAGGATATTCCTACTCTAAGAAGTTTTCTGAAAGATTTAAGCTTTATCTGCTTCTTAAAGTATAGTACAATGATACTGTTCTGGGAAGGATGGGTGTTGAGGTCTTTTTTGGGGGTGGTGGGGTCGAGTTTTTTGTTGCTTTTTTTAATATGAGCTTGAATCAAGCTATAATTGCTATTTATGGGCTTGTAATTATTTTACAGTCCTAGGCATTGAGAATAAAAAAATGTCTATAATGTATATATGAACTTTTTGATGGCCTTTTTAATGATATAATCTTTATTTTATGGTGCCCTTCAATTTTCTGTGCATTTACCACATTTTGGTTGACAGCTCTTTACTCAGTAAGAGTTTTGTGACCAGCTGACCTATTTTAACTATGTAAATTAAACCAGATTTCAGTGTTGAACAACCTGGTAAAAATGCTTTTAGAAATTATGTTATGAATTACACAAAGTTCTTAGTGGATAAAGTATTATTAAATCTATGTCATCATAGAATGGCTTGGGTTGGAAGGGACCTTAAAGATCATCTGGTTCCAATCTAATCTAGTTTAGATTAGATATTAGGAAGAAATTCTTTACTCTGAGGATGGTGAGGCACTGGCACAGGTTGCTCAGAGAAGTGTGGATGCCCCATCCCTGGAAGTGTTCAAGGCCAGGTTGCATGGAGTTCTGAGCAACCTGTGCCAGTGCCTCACCACCCTCAGAGTAAAGAATTTCTTCCTAATATCTAATTTAAACCTACTCTCTTTTAGTTTGAAGCCATTCTCCCTTGTCCTGTCACTACATACCCTTTTAAAAAGTCCCTCTCTCCATCAGGTACTGAGAGGATGCAATTAGGCCACCCTAAAGCCTTTTCTTTTCCAAGCTGAACACTCCCAATTCTCTCAGCCTCTCCTCATAGGAGAGGCTCCATCCCTCTAATCACTCTGGTGACCCTGCTCTGGACTCACTCCAGCAGGTCCATGTGCTGGGAACCCCAGAACTGTACACAGTACTCCAGGTGGGGTCTCACCAGAGTGGAGTAGGGGGCAGAATCCTCTCCTTCACCCTGCTGGCCATGCTGCTTTGGATGCAGCCCAGAATATGATTGTATTTCTGGGCTGCAAGTGCACATTGCTGGCTCATGTCCAGCCTCTTATCCACCAAGTCCTTCTCAGCAGGGCTGCTCTCAATCTGTTCATCCCCAGCCTGTATTGATAGTGCGGGTTGCCTCAACCCAGGTGCAGCACCTTGCACTTGATCTTGTTAAAGCTCATGAGATTCCCATGGATCCACTTCTCAAGCTTGTTCAGGTCCCTCTGGATGGCATCCTATGTCACTTCAGAGAAACTCCCATGCTTGCAGTGTTTTTCTTCTAAAAGTGTATTTTAACAGTTTCTGGCAATATCTAGTAAAAAAATTCTTTTCCTCAATTTGAAAAATTGTGTGAATATGTACGAACTAAATTAAATGATAATTAAAATATAACACTTCATGAAGAATTCCGTAATCATTAAGATTTGAATTTACTTTGTGACACCTAACAATTACACTTCAGTTGGTGCATGTTGGTTATTTTTGCAGCAGTTTTGCATGACTTGCACACACACACATGAACGTAAAATCTTTGACAAAGCAAAGATTTTTACCTAGTCTTGATTAGAGCTTACAGTAGTAATCTGCATGCTAATGAGCACTACCATTTATCATGGAAATCAGCAGCTGACACCAAATTTGCATGAAGTATTTGGTAGGGTTAGAAACTTCACACCAGAATGGACTTATTTTATTTGAAATTTTCATAATTTCTCATTTTAGACTTTTGGAAGCACAGTGGCTGCAAAATAACAAAGTTTTCTTCATCTAAAGTAATTTTGAAGTCTTCTTTTGCTCACATAAGAGAATATTTAGGAGATCAACTGTGTGTCACAGCACGGTGGGGTCATGAAAGTCATTGTTTGGGTTTTGAGTTTTAAGCTTAAATTCTCCTTCGGGAAACCTTGAGCTCACGTAGTTTCACATGGTGGTTTGAGAGATTCTTTGCTTGTCACATTCATGGTAGTAGTTTCTAATTAAAAACTTACCTCTGAATCACTGAGCTAATTGAATGAGAGAGCTCCACACACATTCAAGGTTGGGCAGATTTATTTCAATTCTGTTTGCTTCATAGATTTGTTTTCTCAGCTTTTTAACATTCTGAGGCTGAAAATAATGTTGAAGGCCTTCTTTATTCTTGCTCTTCATGTCTGATCATTTGGGAACTTCATTCTGAAAATTCATCTCCTACTTTGCTCTTCAGTATTTTGTCAGACTGCTATCAGAATTTATTTTGAGCGCTGTCAGAACTTACCTGCATGGTAGTATATATGTATCATCATAAACGTCCAACAAATGTGCATTAACTGTCATCCCTTGCAATACTTTGAAGCATATTATAGCATAATAGACCAGACATTCTAATAGTTTCTTTTGTGGGATATGCATCTGCCATAATCTACATTTAGACTGCAATTAGACAGGGTAATCATAGCCCTGACCCCAGGTGGGGAAACTTTCATCCAGATGTAGACATAAATAAGTGAACAGAAGTAAATCTGATTCTATTTTGATGCTTATCTAGTCTGAATTCATATATTTTCTATTAAGTAGAACACCTTCATTTAGGTCATCTTCTGTCAGCACCTGTATTTCCCTTTTTGGTGGGGAGGAAGAGGGTGTCTGTCATGACAGTCGCCATGTTATGTGGGAATACTACTCTTTATAAGTCTATATAAACCCCACCAAAACAGCAACAAAAATCCACTACTCCACACTTAAATTTCCTTCATAATATCAGCTGCAAAATAATGCAAAGCTGTTTATTGAAGAGTTCCAAGTTTGACAAGATCAGTTTTGGCAGGTAAATTGGGATGACTGTTTTTCAGATATAGCCTGTCACATTTGCAGGATGTAATAGTGCAGGTGTTGTATATCTCGTTTTGTACTATCGGGTCAGCATAATGTGTTCTCAGCAATTTGAAAAATAGTTTTCACATCTTAAAATGTATGTGTACATCACTGTTGAAGTGAAAATACTCTTACTGTTTTTTCTTAGTTTTCTTGAAGCTTGTCTTTTTTTTTACTTTCCTGCTCTTTTCCCTTAGTGTAATTGTTCTGTTTGTTAAACAGTATCCATCCCATTCACTTTGCTAGCCTTGATTTCTGGAAACACAGTGTAATAGTTGATAGGCATGAAAATAGATCTGAATTTTACCTCTTCATTACCATCACCTTTAAGGATCCCTATGTTATATTCAGACTTGGACTGATACATCTCAGAGCTAATAGAAATCTGCTTAAGGTTTCTTATACTATAACTTTTCATCGCTGAATGCTCAGTTACCATTTTCCCTTTTGATCTCTGAAGGAGAATACACTGAGATGGTATTGTAAAGCATTCTTTTCTTTAAAAATCTCTTCATAACATTTAAAATACTTCACCAGTTATATGAAGGTACACTTGCACTTATTTGAAAGCAGAAATCTGTGCCGTCTTCTGTAGTGGTGGCACAATCTTGAATACTGACGTTTTTCGACATGAAATACACAGAAGCTGTGAGAACAGCATCTGCTCTCTTATAAGCTTCTCCCTGTATTGTATGATGGATTGAAGACTGTTCTGAGATTATGCCTGAAGGACAAGAAGCGCTCAGACTTACTGGAAAACTTTAAAAGGCAAGGCTGTCCATCCCGTAATCAGTGACACACTAAATGAATGGCTGTTTTAAGGTAGCAGAGCAGGGGGACTACTTCTGGTTACTTCTGAGTATGCTTTAAGACAAACTTCCCATGCTCATGTTTGGTGTGAAAGTACCTCCAAAAGATGCTTTCAGTTTGGATATGAGTAATATTATAAGCTATTTTTGGCATTTTCCATCAATGTGTTGAACAGTTCATGGTATCAGCATGGAGAAGACAAATGATTTTTATTCTGAAAAGCAAAGGTTTATTAAAGTAGACAGCTTAGAGTACCAGTCATTACTTATATCATGTCATTTATTGATTTCTCTATGCAAGAACATATCCGCTGTTGGTCATGGAGGTACCTCACTGATGGCCATCTGGAATAAAGACAAAAGCAAGCTTTGTGGCCTGTGTGGTAGAGACCTGTCCATTTTAAGAGTGACTTTTGTGTATGAGATCTTACCTCCTGACTGCAGTTAAGTATTGTACTTTTGAAATTAAATCCTGTCAGTTTAGGCTATTAGAAAAAACAGTTGGTTCAAAAAAAGCATTCCTCATTTTTATTGTTTTACACTCACTTCAATAGGTGAGATCATGGGTTTCTAGATATACTTCTACACAAGAGTGGAATGAAACTTAACCACTCAAGTGATCTGTTGCAGAAGGGAAACTTTTGGAAGCCATTTTTATTCTCAAACAGCTTCTGGGTAGCAGCCTTTTTAGATTTAACTGGAATACTGAGTGTTCCATAAAGGAAAGAAAAAAATATCAGAAGCGCAAAAAATATAAGGTGTATGTAAGTTGTATTACTTCGCAAAATGAAAATGTTTTGCAAATATTAATGAGAATTGTCATGTGGCATCCTTCAAGGGTATGTGTGGTATACTTGCTATGATTCTACTTCGAGAAATATTTTTCGTTTTCATCCCTCTCTGCAGGAAACTCTTCATTATCTTCAGAGAATTCAGGTTTTTTTAAATACTTATTTTTGAACACATTGACTTACCCAGTAAGATCTGAAATGATCAGATACTTTTTTAAAGAGAGTGTTTTAGTGTTTAACTGTTGAATGAACAGTTATGCTTTTGATAAGTCATCTGTTGTTATAGTCTTTACCTTTTACTTTTTTGAGAATAAAGGCTTTGTTTTAGTTTCCTTTTTAATAAAAGTGGTACGTTTCACCTCAGAGTATAAGAACTTGTTCCCTAATGCTTCCTTTACTAAATGGTTTACAATATCTCTCTTGCAGTCCCAGGAAAGGCTGTTTCATTGCTTAAAAGCTGGATAGGTCTTTCATCATTGTGGATTCTCTCACTGAAATACACTTTATGACTGAAGCTTGACTTTTTGATGTGGAAACTCTAAAGGTGGAAGCAGGAATGAGTTTATTAATTTAAAAATATTTTAAATTATACTATTCCTGTTTACTAGTGACTGCGTAATTAAATGCACATATAATTCAACATGCTTTGTTTCTAGGGGCATACTTTTATAATATACATCTGCAGTTTCATACAGTGGTGGAAGTATTCTTGCTCTCATGTTTAATAAACACTTTATGCAATATAAATATCATTCAAAAGCAGGGAAAGTTAATTGTTCGTTGCACCCCCATTATGAGTTGTCTGTACTTTTGCCCTCATTTTTAAGCATATTTTTAATTTGCACTTCTGTTTTTCAGTGTTAAATTGTTTAGTTAAAGTTGTGTAATATTATTAGAAAATGTTTAATTCATATGTTTTTTGTTTAATAGTTCATGTTCTTTTAATATTTGGCTTGACTTCAGTAGGGCTGTAAGATGATTTTTTTTCTCTTTCCTACAGGAAACTGTAGAATAGATCTACAGAACACAAAGGAGTATTGTTTGATTTAGTGAATTAAAATTATTTGCATGTAGTTTTCAGATTTGATGTATGAACTCCTTCTTTTGATTTCCGAAATATTAATAAACAAAAGCAAAGCACTATTTATTTTAAGGAGGTCCCATCAGTAATTATTCTTGTTTAATGGATTTTTAGACTTCAGTCAAGTCAAGCGGTAGCAATCAAATGAATCTTTGCTGCTGACATTAATTTACAGGAGTCAACAGGACAAAACTTCACGACATGATAGCTGATCTGGGCGATGATGAGATACCCCACATCCCTTCAGGAATCATTAATCAATCTAGGTCACCCTCTTCTAGAATGCCTGATCATGAAGGTGCAAGAGCAGAGGAAGGTACAAACAATTCAGCTACTTATTATATTTCAGGAGATTTTTTTTTTAGAAAGCACACGCTGTAATTTATTGTCCCCTCTATAAAGCTTAATGAAATTGCAGATCGCCACGTTATTTTATTTGCAGTTCTTCCCAAATGATTTTATGAGAATATGGCTTGAGTTTCTGTAGCTTATCGTAACTCACCATTATTTCATAAGTATTTTAAAATATCTTTATGTACAGCAGTGTGTTCTGAAACTATTCACTATTAAACTCCTGTTTGCAGACACCCCCCCCTTCCCCATTAGCAACACCTTTCACAAATAGGTTGTATTTATTTAGGGGAAAAAAGGTGAGTATTAACATTGGATACACAGTTTGGATTTTAAAGTGAAAAGTGGTGGCTTAAGTTGCAGGACTAATTTGTCTCTTTTCCTCAAGTTTAATGTTCTCTTTTTAAAAATTCTTTTGGTCTACATATACAAGTTTGTAAAGGCACTATTTATTTCTTTATAAAGTATTTTTTTTGTTTCAGGATTATCTTAGACAACGGAAGTTAGTGGGACGCTTTAATCTAAAAAGTGAAAAACCTTTAGTTTTTCAGCCTTTAAGTATTTTGTTTTAAAGGAATGATTTTCCTTGCATTAACTTTGAGATTAGCATACCATTATGTAAATTCTGTCCTCAGAACATATTTATTCAAAATACTCTGATATATTCAGATTTGGCTCCTTTAGGATGATCTTTGGCCCATAAGCCCTGGCATAGTAGCGCCTGTACCAGAAGTGGAATTTGTGTTGCTACTGATCCTTGTAATCTGTTGGTTCTCCTTTTCTTTCTTCACCCTTGGCCCCACAAATGCCTGTCACCAGGCAAGCAGAAAAATAGAAATGTTGCAAGGAAGTTTTTTTGTTGCTCTCCCAAACTGTTATTTTACAAATGTCTCCTTTACTGCCTTCCTTTTCATCTTTGTTTTTATTTACAACTTAAAGATGAACCAGTATCAAATTTACCTGTGGAGTGCAATTGGAAAACCTACTGGTGAAAGTTCCACCTGCTAAAACGTGTAGACATATATTTAGGTTGTATTTAGGTTTAGTGTTTACCTGCTCTAAGTTGCCTGTTCGCCTTGTTAAGGTATGAAGGGCACGTGACCCTACAGTTACAATTTCTTCAGTCTGTCTTGGGCTATTTTTCTTTGGCCATACATGTTGTGCAAAGGAACACAGACCTTCATTGTTAAGAACAGGCCATATAGGGCTGTTATCTCTGTTAGAGACTTTAGATCTAAAATAATATTGGACAAAGCAATCTTTCTGAAGAAATAGATGCTAAATTTGAATTTGCTAGGGACCATTTTGTGTTGCCTGGTTCCCGTAGCACAAACACTGTGCTGCCCTTCAAATAAAGATTGTTCACACTCTTTTCAAATAAAATGTTGTTATTGCTTTCAGGTTGATATCTTCATGCTGTTTAATGTGTCCATTTGTTTTCAACTTGTCGGTGTAGTTTGGCCTTTATTCATTAAGAGGAGTAATATTAATATCTCTATCATCTTATCTGCTAATTGTGGTTTCTGCATAGTTTTTAAACTTGAGTATTAGAGTGTAACTTTTGCTGTTTCTATGCTGAATACTATGTGGCTTTTTGAGTTTTTGTTTTTACCATATGGTGCAAAGCTGCAAATGAACAGTGTTGTATTTGAATTCCTTCTAGGTGTGTCACAAAGCCAAATAGTTCATTATCATAAAATGCAGATTTTGCACCGTGTGGTACAAATGCAGATTTTAATCATTATTCAGCTGCATTTTAAAAGCTAAGTTTTTGCAGATAACTTTAGGCTTTTTTCCTGGGACACACTAGCCTATGCTTGATGAATGTTACTAAGCCATAATTTTCTTATGAGTGTGTGAAAGGTTTATGTTACACTTTGAAATATTACAGTTCTGAGGTAGTGGTTGATAATTTTGTTTTCATCTAGAGGAGAAAGTGTTATTGAGCTTACTTTTTTTTTTTTCTTGAGGGGGTTTCAGAGAGGAACTGAATCTGACTGGCAGGGAACGTATCTTTTATGCCTCTAAAGGGAGGGGGCTGTTTTTTTTTTTCCCCACTCGCAAGTGCCTGGTTGAATATGATGAGGAAGTTGTTATGCTGTAATTGGACTTAATAGTTTTGGTCATGAGACAGTGGGGTTTCCATTTCTACATATGGCATGACTTTCCAAAAGAGATTCAACTGCAGCATGATTCACTATCCAGTGTATTCTACAGAGAATTGCTCTCTACACTGGTTGTTTTCCTTTTTAGTATCTATAGATTGTGGAGGTGTCAATCTACAGATTGACAGAATAAAGCATTAACAGCTAATTGCTTGGGTATTAACAGCTGCTTTTGGTGTACCACATATTAACTTTGTGGAAAACAAGATTAAGATGTTGCTGTCATCTAACAGACAACAGCAGCCTATATGAGCAAACATATCTGATTAGAGATTAAAGCAGTTTCACTTTGTACAAATATTGCTGCTTGATTTTTATTTAATTGTATATGACGTCAAGAACTTAAAGGTAAGAAGTGCTGGTTAGGATTGGCCGAGCAAATATTTATTAATACCATTTTATATTTTGATATTTCAATATTTATTCAATATTTATTTCACCTACAAAGAAACTTGTAGTATCACATTTTTACTTTATATTTATTGATTGCAAACTCAGTTAAACATATATATTATGCTATGAGGATAATATTGTACTGTGTGTTAGAAAAATACTTGGATATTTTTTTAAAAATGAAAAGCACTAAAAAGTAATTTCTTAACTATCATTTGCATATATCTATTGATGCATTTTTTTTGATATGCAGAGATGTGCATCTTTATTTTTAGTAGCTATAGCATGCATCATTCATTGTGCTACTATTCTGCCTTTTCTTTTTTACAAAAGCAGCTTGCAGCCATTTTTAAACTTCTCAAATATGCTTTATTTTAAAATAATATTTTAAATAATTTAAATCATAATTAAATAAAAATAATATAAAATAACAGTTAAAAATAATTAAATAAATTAAATTACACAACATATGATAAATTCATATTGAAAACTTTAGTATTGAGAAATATTCTTCTAAATTTTGGATAGCATTAATTTTGAAGCTTTAAATAGATATTCACATCATGAGAATAAAACTTGCTGAATTTATAATATAAACTCTTAATGTGGTAGTGATTAATTTTTAGCATAAAGCATAAAAAAGCTGATCTGTTAAGGTCCGATAACATATATTTCACAAAGAATTAGTATGACAAGTTATGGGGCTTACCTGAACCTTGTGGGCCTGTCCTAAAGATTGAATAGGAGTAACAGTAAGGTAAATAGGTGCTTTGTAGGAATACGACATTTTATGAAATATGAATAGTTTGCAATAGACTGTCAAATTGAGAGTTTTAGTAAAATATTAATGGAAACGAAAAGCTTATTCATATAAGGGCATGGTAAGCCACTTTGGGCTGTTGATGTAATGTAGCATTCTTATGAGTTAAGACCTCTGTATGGACTGTGCATGTTTTAAAAAGAGATGATTGTGCATAGTTAGAGTACTATCTACTCTTTTTATGTAAGTGTAGGAACAGCAATCTTTATTCTTGCATAGATTATTAGATTCTCACATCCAGTTATGTTGGCTGTTGGTAATAAGGTTACTTCTTAATGATACAGTAGCTCTCAAGCATTAGAACTTGTTTTATTCTTGAGAAGTGAATTTTTTGATCTAGCTGGACTGGCTCCTCTTTGTGTAGCCATAACAAGGATGCCAGGCATCTGTGACTTTATACCTGGTCTTAGTTACTTTTCTGCAGCGCTAGTGGAACAGAACTAGGGTACCGTTCAGAGAGTGGCACTATGAAATGGTGAAGATGCGTGTTTAAAACAGCAGTTATGTTGATTATTAGTCCTCTTGTTTGGAACTACTTTTACAAGACAAAGAAACAGGATATGGATGTTTTTCACATCTGGAAGCTTTATGTTCTCTGAGTTACAAGGGATTTCTGAGAGGAGTAGAAACAAGGAGTGGCATTAAAGTGAGACCGTAACTCTCCCTGCCAGATCAGTAAAATTCAAAAGTCAACCAAGTTTAATTTTTCAAGATGTCAAATATCATTTAACATATTTTGCAGATGCTTGTACTTAGCTCACACATAGCTTAATTTTACGTACTTTATTTAACAAGTGTTGCAATTTCTGCATGGAAAGGAATACTGAGAAGTAAAAACAGCTTCTGAGTTATGCTGAAGCATTACAATGTTTAAGCCTTCATTCCTATTCCTTACTGCTAAATTGATGTTTGTGGGTAGACAGAGATTTACAGAATTGTTGAGGAGTGTAAAGAATATGGGGGAATATTTGAAACTTTATTATTCAGATGTGAATTTATAATAAATGGTTATATATAACTTTTATTTATTCTAAATTATAATTAACAGAATTGTTAAATTTTAATTTGGGGAAGGCTTAGCTAGCCAAGATAAGTAACAGTTGAGTGTATTTCAAATTAGTTTCTCTGTATGATTTTGGATTCTAGAGATGAAATGAATGAATAAAAGATGTTTTCATTTTTTCAGTCATCTGAAAAAACTCAAAGTAGAAGAGATGTTTTGCAGGAGTCTTTCGCCCAAGAGATAAAAAAATACTTAAATATGGAAGTAGAGATATTTGACTAGTATAAAGCACAGAGACTTATTTGCAAGTGGATAGAAGGCAGAAAGCACATAGTGAACAAAATACTTAGCTGAGAATTTGGAGACCTGGGATGTACATTTGATGTTGCAATGTAAAGTAACATCAGTCAAGTCACTTGTCAGTAGTATTGAACACCTCTGTAAAGTAAGTTGAAATCAAATGACAAAGCATGACATCAGAATTGTGTATGTAATATGTGTGTGTGTTTGCACATGTGTGCGTGTCTTCATGCTTTTTTTTTTAGTTGGGGCCGTGTGTAGTACATACAAGTTCAGTTTTAAACTCTGCTTTGCTGTTAAGTGATGAATAATGCAGCTTTTCATCAGTTTGAATTATTACATTGAGACTTAAAGAAACTGTTTTGTTCTTTGTAGCTGAACCAATAACGTTTCCACCTGGAGGAGGCAAGTCATTTATTATGGGTTCTGATGATGTGTTGTTAAGTGTACTGGGCCTTGGAGACCTTGCAGACTTGACAGTAACAAATGATGCAGACTATAGTTATGATGTAAGTGCAATTTTATTTTAAAATTCTTTATACAGTTTAATCAATAATAGTTGGGTCCCCTCTCCTCCATCCTGAACGTTACAGTTGCAGAGAACAGAGGTTTCATTAGCAAAAGCTACTCCTTGGGAGGGAGGACAGAGCACCTTGTGAATGAGCTAAGTAATTTGGGTAAACTGGAATTCAATGAGATGACATGTTTTTTTCTGTGTAAATAATTTAATTCAGATTTTGTCACTGGGAGAATATGTTATGACATAAAATACATGTCGATGTCTTAACATGAATTTGAACAAAAATGGCAATTATACACTGAAATGGAGTATTGAGAAGACATAGCATAAAACATAATATTGATATTAAGTTATTTCTTTGCTGTCCCTTCTGTGATTATGTAGTGTTAACAACATAGACTATATATAGAAGTATATTTCAGATGTAAGCTTTTATGGGGTACTTTTATGGGATGCTTTTATTATAATCCAGAGTGTTCTAACATTCCTTTGACTGTGTTCATTAAGCTTCTACTAATAATGTCACATGAATTTTTCATTGGTTAGTAACATTGAATGGCTGGTTAGGGAAGTGTTCAGGTAAGTTTTGCATGTGGTATTGTACTTAATATGTCTTGTGATATTGGCTTGTTGGTTGTGTTTTATTGGGATTTTCTTTTTTTGGTTGGGAGTGGAGAGTTGGGGTTTCTTAAGTTATGGTTGGTAAGGTACCTCTCTGTTTCTCTAACTTCTGAAGTTAGATAGATGGTATTTATACTGGAAACCATTACTAAAAATTTTATTAACATCTGAGAATCTGCAAAGTGAAGAAATAAATTGTTTATACTTTTTACAGGGTCTGAAAATATTTGTGTGTGACTACACACCTATTTTTTAATCATAGTTGTCCTTTGGTATTTAAAATGGGTAGCATTATTAATTACTGTAATGAAGTAAGAGCTAATACTTAGGTTTCTCCATTATTGCAGGGTGTTACATTACATAGTTGGATTTCCTGAAAAAGAAATGAAAATGTTAATTATCCATCCTATTTCTGGACTGTATAAAAATAAATGAAAGACCTTTTTAAAATATTTTGAGTACTTTGTAAAATTGTGTAATATATCATCCTGTTCACAGTAGAGAATAGTTTTCAGGTTCTGTTTCATTTCACATGACATAACACTTCCAGGAAATCACATAATATCAGGTCTTTGCATCTTAACTTTCTCAATATTTTGCCTTCTGTTCAGCTAAACCTGTTGTGTAATCACTTCTAAAATATGACTGGCTTAAGGATCATGTATAATTGTTTAGAAAATTATCACTTTTTTTTTTTAAGTTTCAGTGAAATCTATAAACAAATGACATTCAAAGAAACAAAAGTTCAAAAGCATCAATTCTAAATGCTTTAAAGGCAGCTTAAACTTGAAATATCCAGAACTGGATGTTCCTAACTACTACTCCTAACCAGTAGTAAATTCCCCTGGAAAGTACGAAGTTGAATAGTTTGGGAGCTTGTTTTGCACAGTGCTTTATTTACTTGGTTCTAACTTCTAAAATGCTTCTGTCTCTGGGTTTATCAAAGAATTAAGAAAAGTGTTTTAATGCTAACCTTAAAAATAAAACCATTTCTTTTTAAGCAGGTTAGAATCTCAAATCATGTTTATGAACTTGGCAGTTGATTGGTGTATTTTCCTTAAGTGTTTTTCCTAATTTACTGACAGTAAATATGAGGCATCTAAATCTAAATGGTGTACTTTCAGTAGTGAGGCAGCTGCAATTGTGAGATTAGGTCAAAAATTGTAGTTGCACTGAATTTTATGTATGTCCTATTCCCAAGTTCAGAACTTTGGAATGTCAAGGTCTGCTGGGTCACACTTACCAACTTCATTAAATATATAAAGGTAGTGTGACAACATTTGGCTCTTAAGGCACATGTTTGTAACCACAGATTTTTATGATACTTTTTTCTTTTAAACATCTGAAATATTTGTTAAGCACCCTACTTTCTCCTTCTGGCCACCAAAATCCCAAGTCAGCCTGTATGCTGGAAAATTAATGCATGGACTAATTAGTATGGCCAGCCTTCGCGTTGGTCTGTAATACTGTATTTTGCCTGGCTCCACTCTTGGTTGGCAGTTGTTAATGTCATGAAAATGATTGTCAATTGCAATTAATAGCATAAATTTCAGTATCTGTACAACTCCCATATTAGCAGAATACTTTATATCTCTATTATAGATCATTATTTTCCGTTGTTCTCCAATAAGCTCTCTGTTGAGAATTACTAGGAAATGTAATTAGAGGTAACATGTTCCTGGGCTGAAGTGTGATAGCAGTCTGGAAGAACAGTGAGAAGCACCACTGTTTTTGTACTTTCTCTTCCACACTTTTAGTTGGTTTTAGCTATTGTCAGAGACCGACACTGAGCTAGAAGTATCTTAGATCAAAAGAATGCAATCATTAATATGTTCTGATGCCATAATGGCAAATATATGCCATACTTCTTTCTATGCTCAAGCGATTGCAAGAATGTCTTTTATGTAAAAGAAGAAATTTGTGACGTCTCCTTCAAGAATCCTGGCAGTGTAGGGGAAGTTGGTCTTTAGAGGATGGCCTGTGAGAGACTTTCAGAAGCAGTATTGGTTTTGAGGAAAACATCATGCTTGACTGCAAATTGCAGCTTTGCAGTATGTCACTGTCTCTTGTCAAGTATAACTTCTTTATGAAACATTTTCCTTGTTCTGAGATGGAGGAATATATACAGGTGAGCCAAGACTAAACTCAGGAAGCATTACCATAAATAATGTAATTTACATCAACTGATCAAACTGTTACATGAGAATCTGTGATACTTGTGACAAGTACAGTTTCTATGGTGCAAAGTGTGATGCATAATAGAATTTGAAGTTGCTTTTGCTCTGGGGAAACTTAAAGCAGAGAACAAGTGATAAATACACAAGTATGAAATACTGCCTGAACTAATAAGGAATTTGCAGCAGAATTAGTTGGAAGTTTGAAGGTGTTAGTGATCCTGTAGAAGAAGTTGATCTTACTGCTTCAGTGTAGTTGAATTTTCAAAATTTTCTCAGAGACTCTACAATAGAGACTCTTTAATTTCAGCTTGGTTTGGGAGGTGTGTGGAAAGAGGCTATTTCATGGTTTAGTACTTGGCATATACAGGAGACAAAAGATAGAAATGGAGTTTTGTTTTCTTTCTAGAAACGAGATGTGATTGACCAAAATTGTCACTTGATTTCCCTGCTTCCTGTCCAGTCCTCCTTTCCCAGTACTCTTAGGTTATCTTCTGTCTTTTAAAGCATAGGTCAAAAATACGTGGTGGCTTCTGACTTCATGTGTCAGAAAAGACAAACATAAAGTATCAAATAAGACAGATGGCAAGAATTTTTTTTTTATATTTGTATTTAAGAAGACTTTGTCCTGTCTTGGATTTGAAAGAGACTGAAATTCAGGTATTATTAGTTCTTTCTCAGGTTGAAAATTCCTTGATAGTTATTAATTTCTAAAGTTGTTTCCTCGTAACTGTGGATTTGCAGCACAATCACACCTTGAAGTGTCACACTTTAGAACACTGACATACAGTGTCACATTTTACTTCTTTTCCATTATACCTCTGGCCCATTTTGTATCTCACATTTATCTTTTGTAATCATCAAATCCCTTTTCCAAGTCCTTGATTGTGTTTTTCTGAGGTGGGGTTGGATTTTTTGTTTGGGGTTTGTTTTTTTTTTTTGAAATATACTACAGGTTAGCTTTTTTCTCTTAAAGATTGCAAGGATCTCTTTAAAGATGTGTCAGTTGATCTCTTGCAGTAAGGATGTCAAGATTCATTAGAAACATGAATGGGGGAAAAGAATTTCAAAAGAAAAAATTGGTTTATTTATAACTAGATTTCTGGTAAGATGTACATGGTGTGTTCTAAAAGAATTGAGATTTTCAGTTTGTTTTAAAAACATGAAGGCTTTAAAGCTATACTTAAAATGGGAAGTGTACCTTATTTTTCATAACTTGTGTAAATTCTGTACCTTGCATTTTAGAAGATTCCTCTGTACTGCTGAAAATGAAATTACCATTGCAACAGACCGTTTAACAACAACAACAACAACAAATTTAATGAACTCTCTTCCTCTTTTGAAAAATAAGGGCCACCATATTCAGTCCTGGTTTTCTTGAATGACTCTTCATCACAACTGTAACAGAAATTATTGTGACATGGGTGCACATTGCATCCAAAGAATTTAAAGTCTTCTGCATAATCTGGGACATAATATCATGTGCTAAAATTAAGCATTGCTATTTCAAATTTTTGACATTTGTTTCTCTAAGCCCCAGATCACTACAATTACATGAGACAACATGAGTTAGCGAGGTGGGTGAATATCTTATGTAATGAGGATTAAAATCACCAAGGGACTCCTATTTTCTAGAAAAGTACCATTTTTTCTTTCTTTTTCCCCCCCTTCTCTTACCCATTCGGGGAGGCAAATAAATAGATAGTTTGGTCTGAAATCTATCAAGTTTAATGCAGAACTCCAGAATTCCACTCTACTCTGCTTCCTGAAACAAAAGATTATTCTTTTTATGAAACTTGTATATAATATGCAGTGTAGTGCTAAATAACTTAAATCTCAGTAAAAATATTGCAGTATTCAGTGTAATCTGAAGTAGGAGGATTGCAAACCAAATGCTTTTTTGTTATATGTGTTTCTTGATTGGTGCTAAAAAACCCCTAAAAATTCAGGTTGCATGTCTGGTATAACAAGTTTCTGTGGCTTGATCTGAATTTGGTAAAGTTTGCACTTGGGACAAAAATTTACATTAATATAAGGGAAAAGCAAATGTCTGCACATCTGTAACTCACAGCAGTAAATGTTATGGTCTGAACCTGTTTGTTTTGATTGGATAAACTGAATTTAGTTTGAGTGAATAGTGGTAATTCAGTCCTCATTATAGATTTGGTCCAAGAATAGTTATTACAGTATATGTTAAATTATTATCTGATTTTTATTTTCAGTCTTGACAGATATAAGGTACTAAGATGTTATTAACTGTAGGAGATTTTAGTCTCTTATTAGCTTGGGATGTTAAGATATTCAGGCCTGCGGTTGAAAAACATGCTTTAACAGTTACATAGTGAATAGATAGTAAGGCAGAGGATAGGATTAGCTTCCATTCATTCTTAGTTTGTTAATTTTGGTTATCTAATTAAAATCAGTTTTCTAAGCTCCCTTTAGGGAAAGAGTTTCTGATGGAGGCTTAGAATGGGATGTAGTCTTTTAAGGGTCTGCTCTGCATAAATTTAAATTATATTCAAAGCACTAGAAAGGCCTGAGGTTTTCTGGTAACTCTTCTGAGTTACCAATAATTAATATTAAGCAGCTGTAATTATTGTATTTTAGCCTAACAGTCTGTAGGTTAAGAATATGAATTGGAAGTTCACAACATATATAAATGTAGAGTTTTCATATATTGCTTCATAAAGCAGCCAAGTTATTGTCCCACAAATATATTTAAAATTCATTAAAAACTTCAAAAAATATTTGTATGTAATGTTACATTTAAAATCATGACAAACATGTCTTGAAATTTCAGTTACCTATTTCTGTGTACATACCTTCGCCTGTAGAAGTATTAAGGAATTATATATGTTTCCTGTCAATCTCAGTCACTCCTCTGAGAAGAAGCACTCACTAAGCACCTGAAATTTGTTTTTTATTGTGTTTAAGTGATAAATGAGCTTTTGACAGCTGTAATCTCTTCCTGGGGTGGAGACAACATGATAAGCAATGACAATTTCTCTTTCTTCAAGGAAGAAGAATTAAAGTATCGTTGTGCATTAAAACCAGTTTTTGAAAATCAAGGCTTCTTGTCTGTGTATTTAACATTATATTCCATTCCACTCTGGGATAATGGAAACCATTACAATAGAAAGATTTGCAGACTACCTTGCATGCTAGACAGGGATTGTAGGTATGCATGTAGACAAATCGATAGATAAATGTAAACTTAAGATTGAACATGTATTAGCTGAATCAGGCATAGCGCGTTTTCCTAAAACACGGGGGGATGTACATATTACGTATTTTTAAATCCAAGATAAAATTACTCCTTTCCTCTTCTTCTTTTAAGTTGCCAGCTAATAAAGATGCCTTCCGAAAGACATGGAACCCTAAGTATACGCTACGCAGTCATTTTGATGGAGTGCGAGCATTAGCTTTTCATCCTGTAGAGCCTGTGCTGGTTACAGCCTCTGAGGACCATACTCTAAAACTTTGGAATTTGCAGAAAACAGTTCCTGCCAAAAAGCAAGTATATGTGTTTTTATAAAACGTCAATTGTGTTTTAAATGCCTTTGAAATTAATTAAACACATTTTCAGAGTTTTTCAGTAGACGCTTCACGTAATATAATAACTTTTTTCTTTCTCTTTCAGGAGTGCCTCTTTAGATGTAGAACCCATCTACACGTTTAGGGCCCACATGTAAGTGTTTGACATCATTTGTGGTTGATAAATATATTGTCATTATCTCATGTATTCTTAAGAAACATCAGTGTAATAGCCACAAATCTGTTCTGTTTTTACACTGTGTAGACAAGGTGCATTATCCTTGGTAAAACAGGTTAATGCTGAGTCCCTGTCATTAATTGCACTGTCCATGATAACACAAGAAGAACAGAAAGTGGCAAATGTGATTAGTTGCAGTGGAAGGGAGAAATTGTAGATGGTGATGAAATCACCTGAGACATGTCTTGGACTGTGGATTTTTTATATATAATATATGGTAAAAATAAATAATGTAGATGTTACTAGTCTTGCTTAGTACCTTCAGATACAGGTCTGAGTCTCAGTGATTTTTTTCAGCTTGTGTTAACTGTTTTGTTACTCCTGAGTTTCACTTGCTAATTATGAATTCTGCTTTCTTTCAATAAGAAGGCAAGACAAAAATACGCACTTGATAGCCAGAGTAGTTTGAATGTACTTTGCTTTTATAAGTAAAGATCCAGTCTCCAACCCAGTTAGCAGATGAGCTTCACAAGAGTTTCGATAAGCACGGAAGTAGGTAACACTTCTTATGCTGGCCTCAACAACAACAAAAGAAAATAAATTTGTGGTTTTATTAGGAAATCAACACATTCTGTTGTCTCACTCTCCTCCTTCCCTTATGCTGTGTGGTAGAATGTAATGTGCTACTTTTGTGTTTATTAACTAAAGTGTAAAACACTCTGCCCCAGGACTGGGAGACTAATTTGTCCTCATGTTGAAATATGTTCTTGTGGGGTCGCTGACCAGTTTTCTCCTTCAGATCTCTTTCTCTGTCCAAATTTGGGCTATTATTTGGATATTTTTTAGTGAATACCAAAAGGTAAGGTTTGGGGAAGTTTTAATACAGAACTAATGCCTACCCTGTGGCTCCAGTGCGACATAACAAAGAAATTTTACTATTTTTTCCTCTCAAGCAAGCATTAAGCAACATTACCTTTCAACCTATCTTCATTCTTCACTTTGCTGAATACATGGATGGATTCAGCCAATAGTCTTCCTTGTCAACATTTTCAAAGATATAATTCTAGTTTGCTTATCTGCTCTTATCTATATCATGAGCATGGCCTGTCAAATGACCCAGGTGTCTAATTTTGGGGATATGGTTTTACAGTACAGTTAAACCTGTGTTTGTAGTGTGTCCAAAAGAGTAGACCTGGTTCTTCCTTTGGGCTACCACTTGTGCTTATCTGGTATCACAGCAAACAGGTTCAAGAACTTAAACAGTGGAAATTTAACCTTGGCCAAAAGGTACAATTTCTAGGATCATTTCTCTGAACCAGTTTTCCAGGATGTAGGTTACTGTCCATTTCTAAATGTAGGCTGAGAAAGGGAGGCAACTACAGCCACTGATTTCAGCACAGCTAGCTGTTAGATTGGCATAGATACACTGTAAAAACCCACCATTTGTAGGTGTACTTAATTCTGAGAAATAAGGTGGTGGTCTGAGTTGTTTCAATTTGTATAGTTTTAGTTAATTTCTTATGATTCTTTTAATAGAGATTGATATCACTTGTTGAGACTTAAAATGTTTTAGTAGTATTGTTTCTTTGGAGTTTATGGGGTTTTTAACTGCTTAACACAATCCAAATGTTTTTTGAAAGTCGATAGCCAAATTTTTACTTCTATCCTGTAGGCAGTATCAATCAGCTTCTTTTTCTTTGTCTCCCAATAGTGGACCTGTATTGTCATTGGCAATTAGTTCCAATGGAGAACAGTGTTTCAGTGGTGGTGTTGATGCAACCATCCAGTGGTGGAACATGCCTAGCCCTAATGTGGATCCATATGATACCTATGGTAAATACCTTTTAAAACATAAACATCTTATGATCATTGTCTTCAAAATTAATTTTCTACTTGATGTTAATCTGTTTTCTAGTGCTTTTATCATCTAAACCATGTGTTTTCAACTTTTTATGTGTGGTAAACATTAGTTTACCCATTAGTTTACCACAAGTTCCCACTTAAATTGGTGATGTGCTTTGTGTAGAATTGTAATAGGGAGACATAGCAATTCCTGAGATTTATACAGTAAAGAAGAAGTTAATCCAAACTTTCATTTTTGAGAAGCAAAAAATTTTGAAACCAAATTGCAACTTTTGAATGATTACTTAGTTTTCTGGTAAATTTTCATCAGTGAAAAAAATAAAACAAGTGTACTCAAATTCTATGTCCTGTGTTTCTGATTTGCATCTCAGTTCCCTACCTTTAGATGTCTTTAGTTTTAGATGTCTCTAAAATTAAATAGCTGATAACTGTTTGGAAAACTGTGCATCCCTCTCCTGCCACTGATGGTGATCGTGTCAGTGTAATGAATGGCCTACTACAACACTCAGGCTGCATTATCTGTGGCAGTGAGAGGAGGAGTAGGTACTGTCTTGCACCAATTCAGGAGAAGCACTGCACCCTGTCCCTTTAAACCAGTGTATTCTCCAATTGTGCCTCTCTGCTAAAAATATATTCAGTACAGTCTAATCACTAAAAATGGTCCAATTTGTTCATGCTGGTAGGATTTGATGGTATAGTTTTTATGGGCCTCAGACAAAACTGCCTCTACTCAAGTGACAAAGTTATTGTTAAAAGGGAGAGCTCTAATAGGACGTTTGCCTTCCTAAAGCTTGTTTGCAGGCTCTTGGGTTGCAAGACCAACTTGTTTTTTCTAGTTTTCCACAAAACTAAATTTTAGTGATTTACCTGACTTCATGCCTTTCCATTTGTCTTTTTCTCCCACTTCTCTACTCAAAGCCTGATACAGAATAGATTTAAAAACCCTCTATAAAAGACAACTACAAATTATCCAGGAGGTGAAAATAAGATTCTCAGGTCCCCAAGAGAAATAGCTTTTGTTTTAATTATTAGGGTGCTTGAGAGTTTTAGAACATACCCTTGTGTCAGCAGAATATGTTGAGTAAAAGCAGCATTAAGCATCAGTGGGTTTTGTGGTTTGAGTTTTTTGTTTGCTTTTCTGTTTGGTTGGTTGGGGGTTTTTTTTGAGAAAGATGGCAGTGGTTGTGCAAACGGACCTCCTGTGCAATATTCTAACTGTTGCTTAAACAGGAAGGGCAGGTGGGATATACGACTATTTTATGTGGAATTTAATTTATGTTTAGGTACAATACTTACTTAATGTTTCTTCACTAAAAAGGTTTCATTTCTGAACTTTTTTTTTTTCCAGAGCCAAACGTTCTAGCTGGCACATTAATTGCTCACACAGATGCAGTCTGGGGTCTTGCTTACAGTGGTGTAAAGAATCACTTACTCTCCTGTTCAGCAGATGGCACTATTAGGTTGTGGAATCCGCCAGAAAAAATTCCCTGTATTTGCACTTACAATGGAGAGAAAGGTAACTTTTTGCAGTGGTTTTGAAAATCAGTTGTGAGGCAGCTGATGATGCATCCAGGCTCATTACTCAATTTATCCAAATTAGGTAAAAGAGCTAAAGGAAGAACATTAAATCATCGTGGTGCTGTGGCATTACTTTAAAAGAGCAAATTTCTTCTTTAAAGTATGAATGTAAAAAAACCTAAATGTTTAAACTGTCGGAAATTTTAAAAGTGTTTCATTCTTTTTAAAGATTTTTTTTCTCTCTTTCCAGAGCATGGAATACCTACATCAGTTGACTTTATAGGTTGTGACCCTGCTCATATGGTGGCATCTTTTAACACTGGCAGCACAGTCATCTATGATTTAGAAACATCCCAGTCAGTGGTAATGTTTTCATCACAAATAGAATCTGGTAAGTAAAGCTCTTCTGTAATAAATATCGATCTTGGTTGAGGTGCCTATGGTATTATATGGTACCTATAATATGATGTAGTAAATGAAAAAATTTTGCTTCTCTTCTGCATTATTCAGTTTGAAAGATGGTTAGATACTTAAAGATGCTTGGGACAAACATGATGGAAAGGTGATTCAGCTCCTCTATTCCTCTCTCGTGAGACCCTGCCTGGAGTGCCGTGTCTATCTTTGGGGCCCCAAGCATAAGAAAAATGTGGGCCTGTTGTAGCGAGTCCAGAGCAGGACCATCAAGATCCCAGGGCTGGAGCACCTCTCCTGTGAAGACAGGCTGAGAGGGTTGGGGTTGTTCAGTCTGGAGAAGAGAAGGTTCTTGGGAGACCTTATTGTGACCTTTTAGTACCTAAAGGGGCCCACAGGAAGGATGGAGAGGAACTTATTAAAAGGGCATGTGGTGGCAGCACAATGGGGAATGGCTTCAAACTGAGAGTAGGTTTAGATTAGATATTAGGAAGAAATTCTTTACTGTACAGGTGATGAGGCACTGGAGCAGGTTGTCCAGAGAAGCTGTGAATGCCCCATCCCTGGCGTGTTCAAGGTCAGGTTGGATGGGGCTCTGAGCAACCTGATTTAGAGAAAGGTGCTTCTGCCTGTGTCAGGTGGAGTGGGAACTAGATGATATTTAATGTCTCTTCAACCCAAGTCATTTTATGACTGTGGATTAGCTGGATTTGAAAGTAGTTAGAGATAGTGAAAGCAACAGTTATTGTTCTCTAAGCTAAGATTTCTTAAGATTCAGTTGTCTGATTTATATATCAAACCACATTTTTAATTACATGGTCTTGATATGGAGGATATTAAGATAAGTAAATGGATTAATTAAATACAATATTAATTCAGTGTAGAATTCTGTACACCTTGGAATTAAACATGCTTTCCTATGAAACTTTATAAAAATCCTGTTGCTGCAAGTAAGGTGCTAGAAAGATGTAGCTCTTCAAGAGTTAATTGTATGTATCTGATGAAACTCTAGATAGAGGTGACTTCGTTTTGTGAACTTTTGAAAGTGTTTCATAAGGAAAATCTCCAGTTTCTGGTCACTCCTTTCTATGAAACGTGATCTAAAAGAATAATGCAAGGGGAAAATTTGCTTCTCCCCTCCAAGTAGTCTAGTTATATATATTATATATATACAGATATCTTGTGCAAAGCCTGACACTGAAGTGAGAAGGAACATTACAATTTGGAGCAATACAAAAACTCCTAAATGGAGTTTGAAAACTCCTAAATGGAGTTTGAAAACTCCTAAATGGAATCAGAAAAAATTAAGCAGAGAAGTTAAAGGAACAAGCCTTAAAACACTCTGATATCAAGATAAGAAAGTGTTTTCTAAAAAGTATTCTAAAGACTTCTGAAGAGATTTTAAACCATTCATTGTTTCTTTAAGTTGAAATTAAAGACATAAATATATCTGACAGAATCTAATAGGTTAGATTGACTTCAGTTATTTGGATTCTCTGCTCTAGTGGAAGGCATCCCGTCCAACCTGAACCATTCTGTGATTCTGTCTTCTCCCCTACCCCCTCTGCCACCCCAGCTAAATAGCTTTTGGTGTGACATGTGCTAAATATATATTACAGATGCTACAGTTTGTTTCTACTTGACTAGTGCTGCCTTGCAGTACTTGCTTGGTTTCCTATCGCTCTAAAGAATCTTTCATGTGTGTAAACCACTTGTACAGCTTTAACCTTTCAGTATGTTGCCTAGGATCTACCTCCCTTAGCCCCATCCTGTAAAGCAAGAAGCTGTTACTTATTTCTTAGGGGATCCATTGATCTTAAAATATTACTTACATGATATTAATTACTATGTAATCTAAAGTGTAATGCTGAAATACTGTCATTTTAACTTTAACACTTTCTTTAAGACAGGTGAATATTTTTTCTTTTATTTTCAGGTGTACAATCAAATAATCATATTAACAAGGTAGTAAGTCATCCCACACTTCCTGTAACTATTACAGCACATGAAGATAGACACATCAAATTTTTTGACAACAAAACGGGTAAGGATAAAGAGAACCTAATTTGTATGTATGAATATTTTTAAAGACAGCTGGATGGACAAAGGGAGAATCCATGTGTAGGAAACTTACTAGTGATGCAGTCTTACACAAAACAGAACTTTTGGTATTTCTAAGAATAAACCTCTTCAGTACCTTTTCTATGAAACAGGGGTATCTGTTGCAATTGTGACTTCAGCAGTCAGAAAACACTCTCAAAACAGGCAGAGATAGTTGTGAGGAACAAGAAAGCTGTTTTTAATTTAGAGCTTTCCTAATTTATAGAGTATGTCTGCTGTTTTATTACTCATGATTTTAACTCTAAGCATGTATCAGTTATATTTTTCAACTTTCAGTAGTAAAGAACATTGCTTAGTACCTATTAGGGCAAGAAATAACACTAAATTCATTGTAGTAATGGAATCATATGTTCTACTTAAGTTGTTGATTAAATTTATAAAACAGAAAAGAATCTGGAGGAAAGAGAGGGAACGAGGCTATAGGGGAAAATTGCACTGTCTATCATGACAAAAACGTTGTAATAATTGTAAGAACAAACCTAAACTTCCCATTTGTGAAATTGTCACACTTCCTGCGTGTTATCAAAGTTAGAAGAAAAAAAAAATCAAGATAAGCTCACTTTAAGTAAGCACATGTGCAAAACCCCTGTTTGAAGTTTGTTTGGTTTGGGCAGAGTGGGGGATGGTGTTCCTGGGGTTTTTGTTTTCCAAGGCAAAAAGCTGGACATTTTTTCCCCTTTACACCTGCCATGAATGTATGTATTTGAGTTGTGATCGTTAAATGTGTTGTAATGATTGTGCTGAAATTAAGATTTATTACTTTAAAGAACAAAGATGTAGAATAAGGAGAAAAATTTTGCATGTACAAATAATTGGGTTAAAGACAGGAAACAGAATGTAGAAGTAAATGGTCATTATATTAGAAGCAGTAGCTCAACACAATGAGTCATCTGGACAGGGGACAATATATTGGCAGTTAACTGACATTCATTAATCCAGGTTATTAAACATTAAGTCTGACAATGAAGAACTGAGGATATTAATACACTTAATAGCAGGAAAATTAAATTCCGTGTGGATAAATGGGAAATGATACATATAAGGAAAAATAAACATTGTAATATAAAATAGTAATCACTGGGGTGACTGTTCTTACCCAAAGTAAAACCTTGGAGTTGAATAAGAGATTGAATGGAAATACCAGTTTGTTGCTTAGCAGTCAGGACAGCAAAATGAATGTTAGGAGGAAGGAAAGGAATAAACAGCAAAAAGGAACATTTTTAGTACCTTTGTATAAATACTTTGAATGAAGTCTCCCTTATCTCAGAAGGGATATAGCCAAATTAATATGTTTCAGAGAATGTTTAAAAAGATCTTTAGTAGCTTTTAACTTCTTCACAAAGAGTCTTAGGAACTAAATAGACTGAGATTCTTCAGAAAGACAGACAACTGGAAAAAGATGATATAGTTTCTTCATGTTGGTTATGGTCTTACAGGGATTTATTTGCTCTCTTTTTCAATACACGGACTGAGGTTCAGTTCCTAACCCCCAGCAGGTGATAGATTCCAAACAGAAAGAGGTGATGGTTCTTCTGTGCAGTTAAACATTTCAGAACTCTTTCCAAAAAGTATCATGAGATGCTAAAAGATGTTATTAAGAATCCAGGAATGGAGGTCACTGAAAAGAAATGTATTAAGAGTAGTTGAATGCAGAGGTAACACTTTGGTTTGTGACATAGCTAAACAGTGAATTACTAGGAGCTGGGGAGTATTTTGGGCAAGTATCACTTACAGTTTCCTTGTTTTTATTTTCCTCCTGGTTTATCACCAGTGGCATCTCCTAGCAATGACAGAGATAGATGGACCTTTGGTAAGGCTCAGTAAATCTCGTTTTGCAAAGCGTCGTCAACGCTCTGTCCTACTGGGGCAGTTATTTAGAACATTTAGCAGACTAAAAATTGAGGTTCTCACCCTCATTTTAGTCTTGGTCTTCGTTGTCATTGCTACCAGTAAAGATGCCAGATGGATTGCTTACAATGGAAATGCCTTTTTGAGAGTTGTGTGTCATTTACTCTTATGGTCATACAAGAGTCTGCAGTTGAAACTTCTTAATTTCTAATGGAATAGAATCATTCAGGTATTACTGGAATATAAATAAGCATGTTGTCCTGTATTGCATTTAATGTTTGATTTTTTTAAATAAACAATACTTCACAGGAAATTCACTGTTCATTTTGCTTTTAGGTAAAATGATCCATTCTATGGTTGCTCACTTGGATGCTGTCACAAGTCTAGCTGTAGATCCTAATGGAATCTATTTAATGTCTGGAAGTAAGGATTTTTTTTTTCATATTCTATATTCTCTGTAAATTTTGCATTTATGATGCACTGAAGTGTCTGACAAATATAACTTTGTCTTTTGTCTTTTCTTTTTTTCTTAAACAGGCCATGATTGTTCCATTAGGTTATGGAATTTGGACAGCAAGACATGTGTGCAAGAAATAACAGCTCATAGGAAAAAGCTGGATGAATCAATTTATGATGTAGCATTTCATCCGTCAAAAGCATATATTGCCAGTGCAGGAGCTGATGCCCTTGCCAAAGTATTCGTGTGACATAGCAGAACAAACCTGCATCATAACAGCAGGTCTGTTTGGACAAAAAAGAGGGAATGCGTCACTGCCATCAATTATAAGGTTACCAATAAGACACTACATCTGATCTGCCTGGGTGAAGGCTCTTAAGTGGGGCAGGTATAAGTTGGTGAAAAGTCACCACATCTTGAACAATGTCAGGCTCATTCATTTAACTGTAATTACTGTATTTGGGGGGGTGGGGACAAATACAAAAAAAAACAAACAGTATTTGTAGCCTTGACTGGATATGAACTGAGCGTATGTCTGTTCTTTAGGTGTCTTTAAGCAAACGTGGAGTCTGATCTTACAAAAGATTTTTATTTTGGACTCTGTGTGCTGCCTTAGGGTTAGGAATGTGGTGCTCTTGTGGGGGGAAGTGAGCTCCAAGAGTAGCTTTCTTTTCATCTCTTAGTAATCTTCTGTTTATCAGTTGAATGCCACAGATTCCCCTTTTAAACTTTTATTTTGCTTTAAAGAAAAGGAAATTTAACTTAAAATATTTTAGCATTAGTTGCACAAAATGTTTGGATAAAATTCTAGTTTTTATAAGTCTTTTTATATATTTAGCCTGTCACAACAGTGCTCAAGATTGTATTGATAATGTTTTTCTGCATTATAGAACCCTAAAACACAGAGATCTCACTGACCCGCTGCTGTGTAACCACACTCTTCCCTTCTTTTGCCTAATACAGCTCAGCTAAGTCCTTGCTTAAGGATGCTAATTCATCATCATCGCATAACTGTCTTCATAAATAAAGGACTGTAAAATGTGTTCAGATGAAACACAGAGGGGTTAACACCCCCGAATGAACTCTTTAAAAAAAAAATTAATCTTGGCATCCTATCACTATGTGATATTTTGTACATCTTACTGTATTTACGAGTTTATTTATCAAGGATTACCCATCTTGCTAATGGCCTATTGTTATTTATTTCACTTTTTGTTGGTCTTTATATCCTTTTATGTAGTGTGTTAAAGGGCCCTGTATATCTGTTATGGCACTCTTTGAACGGTCTAAAATAGATGAGAAAACGGGACATTTGATAATCCTAAAGTTGCGAATCAAGAAATTCTTTTTCATCTGCTTAAGTACCTGGAGTGGAGTTGACTCCAAAAAACTAATCTTGTTTCAGAACCTTTGGAGTGAAAATTATTTTTATTTACATTTCAAATAGAATACAAAAGTAGTTGATTAAAGATTCATAAATCTGCTGTGTTTTGACTAGTTATTCCCTGCTTTTATTTTATTTTCCAGATGTGCTTCAGTTTATGGTGTAACTAAAAATTTTGTTTGTGTAATGCATGATTAATACAAAAAAGTATTTTTTCTAGTCTTCCACAAAACTTTTCTGATCAGTTTGCGAGTTTTGATGAGTTTTGTAAGGTTTCTGTTTTACAAACTATGAATCAGCAAATTTTTAAGATTGTACCACATAGCAAAATACAGCTGTTGAAAAATAATGTATATAAAATGCATATAATAAATATTAAATGGTGTACCTGTATGTTACTGTTGGCTACATTATTTTGTGTTGCACAGTTTGAAAGTGTCATTCTACAAATTACTAAATTAGGTCTCAATTTTAGCAAAATGACCATTTGTTTATTATGCTTATAAGCTGCTTTGCTTTTGCAAAATTGTAATAGTTGTCTGGATGTCAACCAACTGTTCAGTTTCAAAGCAGCAGTTACCCACATATAAGAACATGTTTCCACAATGTTTTAAAAGATTTTTACAAGACCAAATTGAAAATTGCTAGTGTATTCCTACAGCCTTTATAAGATGATAATCACAGTGTTTTTCAGTATCTCTATATATGAAATCATTCTGAAGTGATTTAGGAGCCAGAAAGGTATACTCTCTTTATTTCAAACTGCCACTGAACCATTGTGTTGAATTTAAAAAAAAAAAAAAAAGATTTCTAAATGTTTACAATTTGCCCATATATCAAATGTTATCTATTTACCTTTGTCCATTTCTTTGTAAGTTCTCCAATAAAGATGATGCACAAAAGGCTCAACTGCAGGTCAGCATTTACCTACTCTGTGATGAGTCACTTTGCTCAAAGTGTATCAGCAGATGCAGAATACCAGAATATGAATATTAGATTTTCATGTAAAGCAGTATATTTGGGTATAAGTTACCTAAAGTTAGAACATGTTCCTATAAGTGGTTTAACTGCATTGTTCCATGTAAGTTTCCAGTTTTGCAGTAAGAATGTATTTCATGCCATCTCATGTCAAGCAAATTAGAATTTAAAAAAAAAAAGGAAAAAGAGGTGCTTGTGGTAGGCAGAATATTGCAGTCATATTTTAAGATTAATTTTGTTTTAGTAATAATGTTGCATTGCTTGAAATGTTGCAGTAAATTATATATGAATTGGAGAATTTTGTCCTTTATCATGAAGATTGAGGTGAGGCCTTTTAGTAACTGCTTGTAGGACACTAAGACTTTACTTTTGAAAGTAACATTCAGCTGATTTGCACTTTTTGTTCCTTCCAGTCTAAAGCATTCAACTAATCAACAGACAAGAGAGTATTTGAATTTTATTGGAAGTAATTTCATAATCGCCTTTTCTGAAGCCGAACATTGTTTCTGGCAGCTTTTCCAGACTGCTGCATTTTAATGCTTAAATGAAATGTGATTGTTTAATAAACATTACCATGCATAACATTTACTTTTTTTTAATTGTATTAAAATCGAAATGATAAAACCAAAAATATTTGCTTATTTTCCTTAATTGATATCTTAACTCTCATCTTAGTGAACTAATGCATAGTGGATCAAATACTGTAGTGAGGCTTCACTTATTGAATATTAACAATAATCTCTAATACAGTCTTAGTTTATTTGTTGTGGGGTACTACATGCTCAAACCTTCATTTGTTGGTTTGGGGTTTTTTAGAAGAGAAGAACTCAAGTATTGGTGATGGGGGGAAAAATGATAGTGCTGAAAGGTTTTTATTTAGCAAAAATGCTTCAAGTAATGAAAGGACTTACTTCTCTTTTGTAAGTAAGACCCAAAGGATTTGTGTTTAGAACCTGAAAGATGTCTAAATATGTTTAATAATAAATTTAGTATTTAGGGTATGATTGATGTTAACAGACTTACTCTCCATCTTACTTTTTTATTGTAGGAACTGTTCTAAGCAGAAGAGTGGTGACTGTAGTCCAGCACCTTATTTACATAAATAGCAAATACACAGGAAAATGGGTGTAACAAGGCCTGGGCAAGAACCTCCCCTAATTTAGAAATACTAAGGAAGAATTTTGTTATGTGCTTTGATTTACTTTAAAACTGATAGCAGTCTGCTCTAGCACTTCCCATCTCGAATCAATGGAAAGCTTCTTGGTCACAGTGCTGACTTCTGTTTCTTCTACCATATTGCACTAAAAAGTTGTCTCAAACAAGCACAGTTGAGCAACTGGTATTTTTGCAGGGACGCTAAACACACAGATAGGGTGGTCTACATAAATCCTTCTGGGAATATGTGTATCTTTTTTTCTTCCCATATAGAGGAGGTACATGGTATGAAAATATGACTGACTTCAAGTTTTACTTCGGTTTCATTTCATGGAAGCATAGAAAGGCTTCCAAAGGAAGGGAACATTAAAGGGGACATTAAGGATCATCTATTTCTCACCTCACCCCTGCCACCATGGGCAGGGACACCTCCTACATGTTGTTAAAAGCCACATCCAGCCTGACCTTGAGCATTTCCCCTTCTCCTGTCACTACATGCCCTTGTAAAAAGTCCCCCTCCATCTTTCTTGTAGGCTCCCTTCAGGTACTGGAAGGCCACAATCAGGTCACTCTGAAGCCTTCTCTTTTTTCAGGCTGAACAACCCCAACCTTCTCAGGCTTTCCTCGTAGGAGAGGTGCTGCATTCCTCTGATCATCTTGTGGCCCTTGTCTGGACTCGCTCTAGTATATCAGTGTCCTTCCTGTGCTGAGGACCTCAGGCCTGGATCAGTACTCAAGGTGGGATCTCAGGAGAGCAGAGTAGACGGTCAGAATCCCCTCCCTCACCCAGCTGGCCACACTGCTTTGGATGCAGCCCTGAACATGTCGAGACTCATTCACCAACACCCCTAAGTCCTTCTCAGCAGGATGCTCTCAATCTCTTCATTCCCCAGCCTGTATTGATACTGGGGGTTGCCCCAACCCAGGTGAAGCACCTTGTACTTGGTCTTATTAAATCTCATGTGATTCCCATGTGCCCACTTCTCAAGCTTGTCCAGGTCCCTCTGGATGGCATCCAATCCTTCAGGTGTGTCAATGGCACTACTCAGCTTGGTTACCCAAGTGCATGTATGTAAATATATACATATGTATTTATGTTCTGGTTTTAAGAAGTTTTTTAAAAGAATTAACAAAAGCAGAAGGCTCCAGAATTGTTTAGAAATGCTACTTCTGAGGTGAGCATGAAAGAAGGTTTAAGTTCCATATTTAATACTCGCTCTATTGATAGCTGGAGAATGCACACCCTGGAGTCCTAAACAGATAAAATACACTAAAGGATTTTAAAATAAGTAGTTCAAGCTACAAAAACTTTAAATGTCCTAAATATATATTGTTTTGTTTTCTAATTTTAACAATAAAACTCTTGAGTTGATAATGTAAAAGAACATACCTTCTTTTTAGTCCTCCTCCTTACCTTGTGGTATCTTAATGGCGCCCCACATAAAAAGTCACCTAGACTCTCTGAAGGTGCATGTATAGCAACAATACACTTTTTTTAAAAAAAATATTTGCAGAGTTTAAAGAAATTAATTTAACTCTGGTGAAATCCATAGTCATGAAAAGAAGACAATGTGAGGTAACCTATGTCATAAGGCTCTTGTTTTCAGGAGTCACTGAACCTCTGACTGCAGTGCTGTGAAAGTCTCCACTGAAAACAGTACACTGATATATGTTGATATGCACTTTAACAGTAGCTATGCTTTGATGTCTTTAGATGCATATAAAATGGAACAAATGTCAGTGAGGCCTGCTGGGGGGTTTTTTGGTGATCTAAAACCTTATTAGGAGCATAGGTCTTGAACTTGGTATTGATATTTTCTCTGGGAAGGTCATGCCATGTCCAGCTGATTTGGTCTAGTTTTCCTGGAGCAAAGTAACTGGGGAAGCCAGCCATTGGCCAACCCTCAGCCACCCTAGTATATCAACAGTGTCTGGGAGCAGTGCTAGGGCATTTAATCTGGCAGTAGAAGAATTTTTGCTTTGACTGTATGTAGTGCTATGACATAGCGCTGAGAGTAATACCAAATCTCTAGTGTATTGTCTTAACTGAGGGAGAGAGAACTGATTCCTACAAGCATATGCCTCCACTTAACATTCTTTTAGGAACATAAGCTGTTGCTGGTTGTTAGCTATTGACCACTAACAAATAGCAAGTAGCAGCTTACACATTTAGTATCTTCATCTGTGAACATCATACACAGTTGTCTTCAGTTACATGGAGTGTTCTGTTAAATCTTATCAGTGCTGTGAAACTTTTGATACTCTCATTTTGATACTCTCATTTTAAATTGATTCAAATTAATGGATTTATTACAAAATTAAAAACTTCCTAAACTAAAGGATCAGTGCTGTGAATTTATATATATATTTGGAAAACTAAGACTATAGGTAGGAATTTATAAGTGATCTTGTATTATCTGTGTGTGTAAAAGGCTGCCTCTTTTAAACTGATTATTACTGGGAGCTGTATTTGCTTTAGCAAAGTTCCAAAGTATTGATATTGACCTATTCTTTACAAATGGCATTAATTCTTTGAAAAGAGATGGTCTTTCAAATAAAAATAAAGATAATGCTAGCTTAATTGTTACGTGGCTTGTAGAATCGTTTATTGCTATCACAAAATATACAGTGCGAGTTTATAACCTTTAGATGAAATGCTCCATTCTACTTCAGAGAATACTGGATACCTTAGGAAAAATATATCACTTGGTGATCGAGGACTATTTGCTTTTGGGATATCTTTGACTTGGATGTATTGAAGACCCTTTAACTTGAAGGGAGAACACTACCATAAGACAATCATTTGCAGCTCTATCATCAGGTTCCTCTGACAAAAATAAATGGGATAGGCTATGTGACCTTTTTTTTTTTAAAAGCTATTTTCAATGTAACTTCAAGAGGAGCTTTTCGCAGTTGAACATTTGTTATAATATTATAAAGATTCTTAACTGTATTCAGTCTTAAGCATTCATTAGTGCCACCTGACCTGCTACATCCTTCTCCCATCTGCTTTTGTCTTTCAGCTTTTAGCTTTTCTTGAAAGCTTCAGAGGCTCTGAGAGAAGGAAGGAGTAGCTTGTACAAATGTTAGGTTGTGAATCCGTGCATGATCTACAGAAATACATGACCATTTGAACTCGAGTTGGGAGGGTGACTTTATAAGCTCTGTGCACAAGGTCTTGTGGCCCAGCCACGGTGGGCAGAGGGAGCTGGTGGGGCTCACCAGGCAATGCCACCTGGAGAAGGTGACAATGGCCACTTCTGGCCTGGGGACAGAGTGGAGCTGCAGGAGTCCTGCAACAAGCTGTGATAAGGCAGGGCAGGAGAGGTTTTGCCCTCCCTGCCTTCGGACATTTTGATGTTGGCAGAGGGCAAGAGCTGCTGATGTTCTCCACTGTTGGTCACGTATCCCTGAGGTGTTTCCTGAGGCTTGGCCTCTACCTGCAGCTTGACTTGCCATATGGCTGTTGGAAAGCTGTCACTGCTCTTCTGATCCTGGTGGGCCTGGAGAGACCAGTTGCATCCAGGCACTTCTCAGACTGAGCCTGATAGCTGCTGGGTTTTTGCTCATGAACAGCAGCTGGCCAAGGGGACATGGTTTTCCCTTGTGAAAGGAATGCTGGCCAAAATGGTTGTACTGTACTGGTGACTTCATGGTGACTAGCCTGATTGGCTTTTTTAAGTGGGTTTTTCTCTATTGTTTCAGGTGTCTTTCCAGTTGCTCTTTAGTACCTTGAAATGGGTGAGTTTCTTGTTTTTGAATTGTATTTTAATTAATATGTGGGGATTGTTTTCTATCTAAGGAAAAGGCTTTTCTGAGAAAAAAGCTTCTCATTTGATTAGGGGCATCTTGCATCTAAGGTCTTGTGAGACTATAATTCAGTGGGAATAAAGAGCTCCTGCTTCATGCAGAAGTATCTTTCTTCTCTGAAATCTCAGCAATGGCTGGGAGAAAAAAGTTCAAACCCATTAGCTCTATTGGTAGAACATCCTGCAATGCAGACAGGGAGGCATGGATGAAGGTGCTTAGTGTGCTGCAGCTCAGCTGTTGGGAAGTATCAGGCCTCTGGGAGAAGAGCAGTGGGCAGCTGTGAATGTTGGTGGCAGGAGCTCAAAAGCAGAAGCTCTTGGAAGGGCCTCAGATGCTTTGCATGCAGTGGTGGTATGTTGAAGTCTGAATCATAGCTCTGTCTTACGTACCTGACACTTTTGGTGGACTGGTTGGTAGCCAGAGATTTTCCCTAGATTCCCTCTGCTGAAGTTTTTTGGTGTTACATAGAAATACTGCTGCATCTTAATGACAGCAAGTCTTAAAATACTTGTAGAAACTCATTACTAGCGTAGATGTTTGCAAAAACAGGAGCTGTATGTTAGTGTCCTGAATTTCTGCTTTGATTCTGTTGCCTTAGATAACCAAGGTGACTGACTCTGCTACTCTTAATAAGCATAGTTTTCTGTTAAGAGGAATTAGCTAACAGTTGCCACACAGAATTTCTTAGAGGCTGGAAATATTTTCCACAATTTGAGTGATCTAACACCTGACAGTTTCCGTGGTGCATATGCATTATATTCTTTTAGAAACCTTTTTTTGGCAGATATTTGGGCTTACAGAAGCAACTGATCATGATCACTTTCTTCTAATTGTTTGTTAGTCTAGTCTCTGTTTAGATTTGAGCGAATCTGACCATTGGGGAGTAAATTCCATGTTAATGTATTTTCTACCAGCATGCTGTGCCTGACAGTTCTGTTTTGTTTCTAAACTGGCTCCTAGTCCTCACCAGAATTAGTTCAAGACAAATTTGTGTACCTCACCTCATTTAGAATGTTTAGATGGGAGAGAGCTGTTTTTCCCCATCTTCCTTTTCTGAACAAGTAGTACGTTATTAAAATACCCAAGGGTAAGTGTCAGAGAATTTCAGAAACTACATCCTTGTGAATTTTTTGATTTAAAAAAATATTATTTTAATTATATAGTTTGTTTGATTTAGAATTTACCAAAAATTCAAAAGTATTGCTAAGATAGTAAGTAATTTTTGTGATTTTTCCCATCTAATTTAGATTATTTTCCTAAGTCTTGCCAGTCTTCTTCTCAGTCTTTTGACTTGTTGTTGTCTCTAACTTGTATTCTTTGGCAGATAATTGTTTATCATATTTGTAATCTGATCACATCCACCAGGGCAGAAAAATAGTTCTTATCCCTTTGCTTGCATTCTGCCATACTCCAATTGTAGTAAAGGCAGTGTCTGACCTCAGCAAAGGTTGGACAAGTTTAGTTAGCATTTGCTAGCAAAAACAGCAGTTGAGGATTCACATGCTGGTGTCTGAGGAACTGGTCCAGTATGAATTTCAGCTGCAGATTCAGTTATACTCTAAGGCTGAGGGTATATTCAAACTGACAGCACCTGGCTCCCAGGAGAGTGCCCTCAGTGTGAGGTTTGGCTTCCTGGCAGCTGGGAAGCAAATGCTACCTGCTCCTTTTGGCTGTAGTAAACAAACTGGCCAAAGCAGTGCTTTTTCCCTTTATTATCCTAGGATAGCTGAAGTTCAGCTGCCCCTGCTAGTGTTTACAGGCGACTGCTCTGGTTGTGAAATGTAGAGAAAATAGTAAGGAAACAGTAATGGTTTGTATGTAGATGCAGATGAATGTAAACAAATTTTAGAGTAATAAAACAATAAATACCCTTCAGTTAATGAAAGCAGCTTATAATCAAGGACACTTCACTAACCAGACTTGATTGTTTGAAAGGAAAGAAAATTTTGATCCTAATGGGATTAAATTTAAAAGTGGGCATTTGCTTCAAAGCAGAGATTAAGACCTTGGATTTAGTCATAGACAGCAAATTTTCAGGACCTATTCTTCCTTCAGCTGAAGCTAGAGGCAAAATTCTTGTTGAAACCAATAAGGGCAAAAGAGTGTGTGCTCCAGTTCATAGACATATATAACTGGAAAGTTGCTCATATTTTAATTATAAACTGTTCACTGGAAGTTTCCATGTATTTGGTGTCTATATTTGAATGACAGTTGATCACAAACTATTCAGCCACATTCAGCTTTCACTTCTCAAGAACACCATTTAGGGTTACTGTCTCAGGACCAAACCAAAGCTAGTCAGTTAAGATTTTTCTTAATTTATTTAATTAGGCTGGGGATCTAAGCCCCCAGTTTCCACGTGGTTTGTTTAAAATAAAAGTGCATCATCTTTGACAGTGTGCTCAGGCCTTCTGTGGCACTTGCCTGCAACTGAACTTTTCTGTGATTTTTTGGCTTTGATGCTTTCTGGAGCTGACTTACCCTTCGGCCTAATGAAAGGAAGGAAAGTGCTGACAAAATTGTTGAAGCTAGGTAGTGATATTGAGAGCTGCCCCATTAGAAACACCTTCTTATGTCTTGCTTTTAAGCCTTGTCCCCACTTTTCACCTTCAGGGAAGGTGAAAATATAATATCTGTATTGTATGGGGCCATACTCATAGCTTATGTGACAACACTAATATGAAATGGAAATGGAAATAATTAAAAACATTTATGGGAGAATCTACTGTTCTGATGAAACTATACTACTTAGTGCCAAAAACAACACCCCTGTTCTTTCTTCTGTCTTCCCACTTCAGAATTGCTTTGTAAGTTGTAGAGAATTATAGTTGTTGGCTTTTGATGCAAATGTTTTTTTGGCTCATTTCTGCATAGCTCTTTATTGGCATTTATTTTAAAAGGCAAAGTAAACACTTTTAAAGTGACTATTCTCTCTTAAGAATGTTAGGATGGTCTTTCTTGTGGATCTTTTTTGTTCCTTGCTGGTTCAATATTAAGTTTCACAGATGGTAATAAAAGTCAGTAAATTTCTGAGACCTGTTCTTGCACTCTGCTTGAGGATGTCATATAAAAGACTTTTGCTACTGGGTTGCAGGGTGTGTGTATACCTGGCTGTATGAAGACTTCTCTGCAGTTTACTGATCTCTAGACCTAGACTATATACCTGCTTTTCTTATATACTGCACTTGTCAGACAAGTCTATGGCTAGAATGAGTCATGCTATCAAGAGATGTAGATACAAGGTGAGTCATGATAAAGAGAGGACCTAAATGCCTAAGATTTGTGCAAGGTGCAAAATTTGAGGTGCTGAAAATTTCCAAGCAGAATCAGAGACACTGGCCTGAGTTTCCTTCCAGGACTAAGAAAGACATACTGCCAATGACAAAGGAGTTGTGTGCTCCATTCAGTTATAAAATAGCCTGTGAGTGAACGGTTTACACAGGAAATGTAAGAAACAGATTTGGTGTCTTCCTTGGTCTTCTGGCAGTCAACACTTCCAGTGCTCAGGTGTATGTCCTAACCAACAGCTGTGGGTTGTAGCCCTTCTTGGAAGTTACCACAGTACAAAAATAATTGCAATTTATTTAGGATAGAAAATTAATAGAACTTTGTAAATTTAGGTTGCTTTGGGAGCTCCACTGGGAAGGATGAGTTTTGAACTGTGTTAACTATTTAATGTAAAATTCAAAACAGCTCAATGGGAGTTCCAGTAAGTACCTAAACCTCTAAGCTCAGAATTTTCTACTCAAGAGAAGGAATCTTATTTTTTTTTAATGTGCAGCGGTATGTCATCAGCAGTGGGGTTGCAAATCTGAGGCCCCCTGAGCAGCCTTGTGAGTACTGCTCAGGGAAATAGGGCATAGAGAATCACTGAATGGTTTGGGTTGGAAAAGACCTTTAAAGATCATGTATTCCAGCTCCTTTACAATGGTTTTCATCGGTCGCACTAAAGAACAGAACTGACCGCCTGCAGACTGTATCTCCTGACAGCCCCAAATCTGCTACAGTTTTCCCAAATTGAGTTTGCATGACTGAGGGTAGCTGCAGCTCTGTTCACATTCTTTGTACTGCTTGGTCCAGCAGCATAAAACTGAATCTTTGTCTGAATCCTTTACTTACCTTCTTACTCAAGCCAGAGTTTCAAATTACGTCTGCTACCCTCTACCTTGCTATTTATTCTTCCTCCAAATTTACCTTCCACTTATAGCACAGTCCACATCCTTTCCACCTTGTCTTTGTATCTCACCTGGTCTCAATCCTTTTATCCGTATCCCACCAAAGTTTTTCTCAGATCAAAATTATGCTCACAAATGCTTGTTTACAATAAGCATTGTATGTTTCAGAAAGTATTCTCTGTGCTCACTTCCTACCCGAGTGTAACAGGACTCTGTGAAGGTGCAAGTAACGTGGCATCACCATTCCTGTGAAATGGAAGTATGTGGGCAGTCAGCTCTGCAGGTTTCAGTGTCCCAGGGATCCAAACCTGCTTTTTGTTTGATGAATGAATGACAAGTTAAAACTCCCTACTCCTTTACAATAGTAAAAACAAAGCAGGAGGGAAAATGTGATTCTATTAGCTAGCATACAATTTATATCCAGGAGATTTAACTAGCATCATACCTAGTACAAACAATGACTAAAACTTGGATATTGACTCATTCAAAATATTTGTATAAATAGTTCCCCTGCTATTTAAGCAGGACTTAGGATTTAAGATAATACAGACAGGAAGCATCACACACAACTTACTCAAGCTGTACTACATGAGGGTCATCATAAAGAGACTTTTGTATTATGGGATACTAAAACAGATAGCAGCAGTCCCAGTTTTCTTGCAGTATGTATTTCTATAAAAAGTTTATAAACTAAATGAAAGAAACTTTAACACAAAGTTGATACGGCATATGAATTTATACAGCAAAAGCTGAATACTCTTATCTATAAGCACATAACAAAATTAAAGATAACAATTACTAGAAAAATACAAGGCATCTTTGCCATTTATGTTTAGAGTAATATATAGTCAGTTATATGTTCTTAAAAAATGCATAGCAAAAGCCTGATGAGTACAATCCCTTCTGTGCCACTCTGTAACTACTAGAAATTTTACAATCTATATTGAGAAAAAAGGGAAACCCCAGACTGATAGGGAAAGTGTTGTTTTGTTTTCTACTATATATTTTACTTGCAAACTCCCTTTATTTTCTAAATACTTGAAGTATGTTATTCACACCAAGAATCTGGGATAACTCTGTGAATATCTCATCATTTTAACCACATGTGGGTGTACAAATATATCAATATTACTAGGTATGTAATCAAATGAAAGCCTTTTATCAAGAAAACTATTCTTTCATCTTCAAAAAACCTCACACAAAAAGATGTTTTTGCTATCCTTATGAAGTTGTTATTCTGTGAACTACTAAATCCCACTTAATATGCCTGCCTACTCTCTTCTAACCATGTAATCTGATATAAATCAGTTAGGTTTCAAGGTTTGAGATACCTTTGGATTTGAATTTAAATGCTTTCAGTCCCCATTGTGTGGTCTAATTTAATCTCTTGGCCTAAGATTCCTGTGTCTGTCTAGCCAATAACAACTTTGTTAAATCAAGACAGTACATAGCAGTAGACAGGAAATATCCAGTTGTCAGTTATATTTGGAATATCACTGTTGACTTCAGTGGTGCAAGAAGCAGTAGTAACAGCTAATATTTTAGGATCCAGGTTCTCAAAGAACTATTGTGCCTTAAATACCTTTCAAAATCTGTGCCAAAAGAACCAATAGATCCACAGAAATCTGTGCACAGAAGTTAAATGACTTTTGGTGTAAATTTTTCCAACCAGATGGCAGTATCATTCACAATAGCAAAACCCTAAGTAGTAAAAATAGACTGTTTTAGCTACAATCTGTTGTATCTTTTCTTAAACTGCCTGGCAATAATGGATGTTTTGCAACTGGAGCACTGAAAGTACTTCATGTTACCAGTAGAACTCCTTGAAAAGATGCAGAATCATAAGCTACAGAAGGCTTATAGAAGATGGTACCTTGTGTTTAAAATTATATTATTTTTGGTAAGAAGAGATCTAGCAAGAGGCAGAAAAAAGTCAGAGCTGTATGATTTCCTCTGGATGTCTGCTATCCTTAGGGGCATCATATGCATAGCTTTAAACTTTGGGATACTATGTACCTATTGAAAATATTAGCTGTTGGCCAAATTTTGCACTTCAGTATCAAGTACAACTTCTAACAAGCTCACAAGAATCCTTGACTGATTACAGAAACAAAAAGTAGCCCTTCTTCCTTTGTATTATGATAGTATATATGAGGAAAAACATCTGTACATTAGAGGGACCATTTCAATTTCATGATTTTTAGTTTCAAAGTAGTAATAGTGAACAGCAGATTTTTTTCTTTATTGCCTAGAGTCCAAAAAATCTTTACAGATGCTTCTAATAATATCAGGAACCATCTGCTCCAATCCTGTGAACTCCCTGGTGAAGAAAGTATGAGACTCTCTTGGTTCAGAAGCCATGTCTTTCAGATCATCCAGAGGTGCCCAGGCAACACCGACAGAGAAGACTGTTATTCCTACAAAAGGAAAAAAAATTGTTAAGGCCATTTTGCCTGTAGATACAAGAAAAACAGCCATTTCTACATTCATGAATTAATCTGGATTGAAAAAGTATGTTTCAATATCTGCAGTCTGTCAAAGGTAATTAGAGTTTGCCACTAAATATCAGGAATTAGAAGATTTGTCTCAGGAAAAATCCTGAAGGAAATATGAGGTATTGTAAAAGCTAGTGTCTTAGTAGTTTTTGTAGTGACACACATGAATGCAGTAGTTACAATATCAGTCTTGCAACACAAGTAACACTGTGCAAAATAATTCTGAAAATGAGTTTGGTTCCTTAGTGCTTAGTGCTTCAAGCATCATCAGTCCAATGAGCTTTTTGGCCAAAACTGCTTATTCCTTTCCTAGATGATGATGGAGCTTCACTACTTGGTTCTTTATTCTTACTCTACTGTTTAGAGAAGTAAAACTGGGTGTATGTTGTTCACTAAGCTGCCATAAGTGAATCTATGCCTACCTGGCTCCGTAATACTGATCGCTGGGTTTTTTGTCATCCTAATGGGAAACGGTTCCTTGGGGCTTACATTTTGCTGAATTCAAAGCAGGTATTATACTTTGTAAAGTTTAAAACCTTAACATTTACAGTAGAGCAGAAACAAGATGGATCAACTTGCACCGCTTTTAAAAATACGTAATTTACCTGCTTTTTGTGCAGCTGCAGCAGGTCCTCTAACATCATCATAAGACTGACCATCAGTCAAAACAATGAGGAAATTTTTGTTAGGTCCATCTTTCACTGGCCCGAACACATTTCTGATCGTGAAAGAAATGGCATCCCCAGTAGCAGTGCCCCCGCTCATGTAGCGAATGTTCCGGATAGCTGAGAGGACCTTTTCTTTAGTGACGTGGTCTGTGAAGCCGAACTCAGGGCGCTGGTCATATGTGAACTGCACAGCTGCGACCTTGGAACCGATGTCAGAGATCTCAAAAGCCTTTGCGACGTTGCTGACGAAGTCCAGCATGAGGCGGAAGTTGCTCTCTCCGACGCTGCTGGAACCATCGATCAGGAAGCAGATGTTGATGGAGTTGTAGCATGTCTTGCTACACAACATCTGCTCGTGTGAACACAGTTTTTGGACAAGAGGTTTTACGTATTTGGTAGTACCAAACCAGGTGGGCATTTGGTAAGAGAAGAAGCCGTTGGTTCGACAGACAGCCTGTTGGAAAACAGTAAGTCAGTGGGTGGATGCTGACAGACCAGTCGAATGGAAAATAATTGGACACTTATGATTTTTCTTTCAAAGGCAGGTTAGTGGAGCCTCATGGTGGGAGCTTGGGGTGGCTTTTTTGCTTGTTTGTCTTGACAGAAACTGAGGACAAACATCTGCAGTTGAAACCACTGAAAGCTGTAATATAGCTTATTTTACCCAGGAATAAAGCCAATCCTGCCCCACAAGCTCTGGACATTTCAAATAATTTAGCTTTATTCAGAAGAACTATAACAACTCTGAGATTAGCTCAGCTGGTTAAAGCATGGTGCTAAGAATGCCAAGGTCACAGGTTTGATCCCTGTATGGACCGTTCACTCAAGAGTTGGATTAAATGGTCCTTGGGGGTCCTTTCCAAATCATAATTATGTTTTGTGAATGTGAACTGAGTCATGATACTGCATAGCCAAAGCATTGAAAGTTCTGTATTTTTGCTTATCCACTGAAAATTAGCCTCTGTGCTTTCCCTTGGAACTTGGTAAGACCTTTATTTTTTTAATCTCTAATGTGTCATAAACACAGACATAGAGTGGGTAGAAATACAGCTCCAGGTGATTCAAAGTAAAATTTTTTTCCCCTAGCTTCCATAAGATGCATGTAAAGTACAAGGTAATTAAGAAAGGAGTTAAATTTAAAAACTAATCTGGCTAAGATCAAAACACAGAAGGGGAGGGCAGGCCTCAATCACTTAAAGGTCATGTCTTTCTGTGTCTTTGCAGGGACAGACAGTGATAGTACAAGGGAGGAGGATGGTTTTAAATTAAAAAAAAAAATAAATTAGGTATGCTATTAAGAAGACATTCTTTGCTGTGGGAGTGGTGAGTCACTGGAACAGTTTGCCCAGAGTAGTTGTGGATGCCCCATCCCTGGAAATGTTCAAGGCCGAGCCTGAGCTAACTGGTTTAGTGGATGGCATCCCTGCCCATGGCAAGGGAGTGAGAACTGCATGATCTTTAAGGTCCTTTCCAACCCAAACCAATCTATGATGCTTCTATAAGTACATAAGGGTTGGACCTGCCTGCAGTACCTCTGGGACAAGCAGCTAGGTCTCCTACACCTAGAAGAAGCAGAGCTGTAGTGCTTCATTTTGTTCATGCCATTTCTGCTGAAATGAGACATCTAAGACCTCCTTGTGGAAAATGAGTGGGTTTCTCACTGCAGAGTAAGTAAAGACCTAGTAATCAGAAAGCTCATGTGAGAGTAGGTGATCAGTGTTTGAATTCAAACAGAACAAGATCCAAAACTGCATCCAAGATGAAAGTCTTGTACATAAACTTGCTAGGATATGTTTTTCCATATTTTCTGTCCTCTTTGTAGTGGAAGCAAGTAAATAATTATCCATAGAGCAGGTACAGGAAGATAGGCCTCTGTCTGCCATTTCAGGAAAGGGAATATATTGTATCAGCATTTCATTGCTGTGGCACATTTAATCATACCTGAGATAGGGGAATTTCCTGCACTGAGAGTCTTCATGCAAATACAAAGTCCAGGAACTACAAATTGGCCAAGCCTCTGAACTGGGAGGACAGTGATACCTTTGTGTGGACCCTTTAGCAGAAAAAAACCCCCCAGTGTTTCTTTAACCTTCCTAGTGTTATTCTTTTAAATTGCTTACAAGCAGAGAGAATTTCACTGGATGGTTTGAGAGAATATTTTTATATCTATATAAGTTATTATATATACATATATTAGTTAATTAGAATTTTAGTGTAAAGTATATTCTCCAGAATTATATTCACAACTGAAAAACAAATAATTTTTTTTTCTTACTTTGTCAACAAAACCAGTGTCTTGTACCATTCCCAGCTCCTCTGCTGTGGGTTTTGCTACAGATACAATGAATACGTTGACTCCAAATTCTCTGGCCACTATGCCGGCTTCTTCTAAATCATCTGAGGGCCAGCCATCTAGAAACACTACAATGATCTTGGGAATTCCCTTCCGTGCTCCATTTTCCAAAGAGAAGAATTTCTGAGCTGTGTGCTTCAAAGCTTTTCCTTGTTTTGAACAGAAAAAGAATATGAAGAAATAACGCATACAATGGTGGTATGTTTTGGTACCAGTTTCCTGTCTGAAATTGTGCTGGATTTATGCTATGATTACAGGTCTAACCCAGTGTAGTATTGAAATGGTGTCCCTGGAAATTTGATAAAAATGAAGCTTCAGCAACCTCTAAGCTAAAAACCAACTGCTCCAAACCAACACCCCCAGCCAAAAAAAACCCAACAAACAAAAAACCAACAAACACCTGACTAAAAAACACCACAACAAAATCCAACAAAAAATACAGATAAAGCTAAGGAAGAATTCACTGACTTTTTTTTTTTTTGCCCATGGGTCTAGTTTTGTACTAGGAAGTAGATATACTGGTGCCTGCCAAATGGATTGGAAGGAAGACTCTTCACAAGCTGAATTTAGGTAGCTCCTGAACTACAACGTACTTGGAGCTCAGTTTCCTCATTTGACTGGTTTTGGCTGGGATAATTAATTTTCTTCAGGGTAGCTACTAGGGGACTGCGTTTTGGATTTCTGTGGAAAACAGTGTTGATAATACAGGGATGTTTTTGTTGCTGCTGAGCAGCTCTTGCACAGTACCAAGGCCTTTTCTGCTTCTTGTACCACCCCATTAGAGAAAAGGTGCACAAGGGAGACACATTCGGGACAATTGACCCCAACTGACCACAGGAGTATTCCGTATCATATGGTGTCATGTTCAGCATATAAAGCTGGAGGAATGAGAATAAAGGTGGGGGGACATTCAGAGTGGTGACAAGAACTGTTATGTGTGCTGAAGCCCTGCTTTTCTGGGGATGGCTGAACACCTACCAGCCCATGGGACATGGTGAATGGATTCCTTGTTTTGCTTTGGTTGTGTGAGTGGCTTTTGCTTTCCCTATTAAATTGTCTTTATCTCAATCCACGAATTTTCTCACTTTTATCTTTCCAGTTCTCTCTCCCACCACCAGTGGCTGTGTGGTGCTTGGTTGCTGGCTGCTCTTCACAATCACTTACTACTTACTCTGTGTTTATTCTAACTCTTTAATTAACTACCCAACAAGAAAGAAACACTAAGCCTTTCATGAATTTGTCTCAAGATGTCACACTGTTACTAGTCAAACGTCAACTACTGTTTAAACAGAGGAAGAAATATTTACACTTCTACTCTAATAAAATGTGTAATAAGCAGCCCTAACTTCTGGAAATGAAGTGTAAGATGTGGCCACATTCTAGTGGAAAAACACTGAACCTAATTAAGATAAGTGTGGCATCTAAAACACTTTCTTACCTATCTGAATTATACAAACTTCAATATACACAAACAAACGGACATATATAAAAATATGTAAAGCAATAATTTCTATTTCAGTGGAAGTATGAACTCACCTGTATTGGAATTGCCTCCTCTGAACCCTAGTTCCTTTATGGCAAATAAAACTTCTTTGGCAGCAGTGAAGTTTTTCAGATAGAATTCAATTTTTGGATATTCACTGTGTAAAAATAAAATAAAGTAATAAGGTTTGCAGTTCACTTTTCATATTGGTATGGCATTAGCAAGCTAAATCACACTTTGAATAATTTTACTCTTGGTAATATATATTATTCTCTGTATTTTAAAATAGAAGTATACTCCTTGCTTAGTAAATCTCACAATCATTAGCAAGAGGAATTATCTACCTAAATGGGTAAATTAAGAACAGTCTGATTCTTATGTTTATCAAACAGCTGAAAACACTTGGTTGAAAATATATAAAGAAAAAAATGAACCTGCTAGATGTTAAAGTAAACGCACCTGTGTAATTAAAAATCAGCAGGCTTTCTACTATTTGTATGAGAAATAACTTCTTTAAAAAATATCTGCACAATGTAGTTTGAGTTATTTGAGAAGTTTTAAGTTATACTAGCTACTGACTCCATGTAAGAAATGAAAGATTTTAACTACGCTGTTTCCAGATTTCACTTTTGATTTACAGTAGAAAACAAAAAGAAATTAAGTTATTTTTGCCAAGTGAAGGGCAGACTGATAAACACCTGCAAGCCAAAGAGCTGCTGCTATGAGTAAATGGCTCAATTCTGCATCACAATCACTAGAATGAACCCTTGTGCCAAGCAGAATAACTGTTAAAATGGTACATTTTGAGCTGTAAAGATTATTGTTTGTAAGATTAATTTCTAATGAAGAGTTGAATGTTCAAGGTGCTAAACTGTTTACTTTCTCCATTAATTGGTCCTCACCTTATAGTATATAAACTCAGGACAGCAAGAGTGGAATTCATTTCCCCTAGCTTTTGATGGACAGAAACTGGATTTTTCAGGATGCAATTCATCACATCCTAAAAGAGGCATGCAAAGCAGTTCAGATGGTTTGTGCCACAAATGTGGCCTTTCTTTCTAGTGACTGCAACAGCAAGCCTAGGTAACTAAATCAGACTCAGGTATCTATCTACTCTACAGTTGCCTAAAGGCAGGGAGAGGAAAAGACTTTAATGATGAAAGAAAGATGTGATAGAGAAATCCTGTGCTAATCTAGCAGATGCTTCATTTTCTTGGAATAAGTGAGTTAATTTTGATAATAAGTGGGTTCTTTGTGCTTCCTTTTTTCCAGATGCCATAGCCAAATTGGTTAAACCTTGGAAAACTGCAATTGCTGGTCATTAGCAAACTAAGCTATGGCTCAAAAAAACCTTCTGCTAACATGCTGGATGTTCCAGTGGCTTTTAGACTACACTCTGTGAACATACATAGTACGGTTATACTAGATGATCTTAAGGGTCTTTTCCAACCTAAAAGATTTGATGAACTGTCTTTAAATAAGCAAGAGACCAGTTAAAATTTGAAAATATTAGCTGTAGTAACCTATAGGTTGGCAAGATCAGTTTTTTGTTTTGTAAATGTACATAGCCATTTGTGACAATTCTCTCTCTCTACAGTTTTAAAAAGAGCCATCTCTCTCCTTTTCGGGGTGTTTCCTGCAGTTCTACTAAGATGAGCTACAAAGCTGTCAGCAGCCAAGGGGGCTGTGAGAAGTCCAGCTGTTCTCTCTATCCAAATACCAAATATCATAGAGACAGAAAATGTTCAAATTTGTCATGTCCCCTCACATGGACATCTCAGTGTAGCACAGAGCAAACGCTGCTACAGCTCAAAAGAGTTTGCTTTCTCTTGTTATTCATCAACCATTATGGAGTGGTATTGTTCTGCAAAATAGGAAGTGATATATTAATTGATTTCTCTTACCAGTGACGCGGTTGTATTTTGTGTAGATCTGTCCTTACCTGGCCTGTACGACTCCAACATGAGGCCCTTCTATTCCAATTCCCAACATTACAGCTACTTTTCCAACAAAGTTCTTCTGCAAATTAAACCTACGTTGGCCAATGTTGTAACTTCCATCGATGAGAAATGCAATATCAGCTCTACAGTCTGTGAACATCCAAAATAATTGGACTTATTAACACCAAGTAAATATTAGGATTTTTCTTTGCAAAAGGTAAATCTGTGTATTCTTACCTTTGTTTCCAGCTTTTTTATCAAGAGTCTTCTTAGGTCTTTTACCTTCAGTGAAGAAAAGAGCATGGGTCATTTAAGAACAAGATGATGAATGGACCGAAATAAACCAGAAAAAGCTCAGACTCCAAAAATTACAATGCAAACTATCCACAGTAGGACTGTCAATCAGTTTAATTATTAAAATTGCACTAGTACTGCTTTGCTTCCTGGAGAATATTCTTTTCCAAATGAAACAGTTAACCTTCCTTTCTACACCTGCCTGACTGATTACTGAATCATACAAAGATGGGTGGATTTCTGTATCTCACCTTCCTAAGTGCTACTATTTCTCAGTTAGCAATTTTGCTGTACAGTGCACAGTATTAATGGTTTGGAAGCAAACCATGAATTAAACTGTAAAACAAATGGCCTATTCACAAACAACATCCAAATCCAGTATTTATATAGCACTAACCTTCATAAAAATTGATCTAGCCTTTTAACGCAGCATTTTCTGTGGTGAAATTCACATAACAACTAAATTTTTGCTACACAGCTCTCAGCTGTTGAGCAGTTCTGTAAGAACAAATGGTTTACCTTTTTCTTCTCTGTTACTTAAAAAGAACAAATATCCCATTAGCTCATGAACTCTTACCTTTCTTTATCTGTATTACTTTTTCAAACTCATTCAAGTTTTGTTTTTAATTTACATGAACACTAGTGAAATCATAATCAATCTCCAAGATTACATGATTCTTCTTTTTTCTGATGAAAGATATGCTGCAAAACCAGATATTGTATGTTTTCTTCTTTAAAAATAAATGAATCATATGAAACATGTAATTTCAGCCAGGGATTCACACACTGAAGCACATCATATCACAAGATGCTTCCCTTATTGTGGAGACCTCATACCTGTAGAAGGACGTGCTGTTGATACCGATCGTCCAACTGCTTCAAGTGCTGTGTCCTTGGTAGCTGCTAAAATAAGAATACATTTACAGTATTTTAGTGTATTTAGATGATGTTTGAAGAACACTCTATTTCCAATAATCTTTCTTCACCATCTGCCATTAGCTACTCTGGGAGTAGAATATGAGTCTAGACAAACCTTTGGTGTAATCCAGTATTGCACTCTTTGTTTTAGAGGTAATTAATTTCCGCATATGAAGCAACAGCAGCTGATGCATGATTACAGCATACTTATTTGATGAGAGATTTTGAGCTGTAGAAGCCATTATTTCTTTATTTCTAGCAGATAAAGTCAGGACTTGATCTGGAGAACTGAAAACTTTCACCCTCACCAAAAGCACCTGTGATCCCAAGTTCTTAGCTATTAACTTGCTGTGGGCACCAACTAAGGATTACTAGTATCTTAGAGATAGTAGGCTAAATCTTAGCTGTGTAAACAATAAGAACACATTAGAGAGATCTGTTTCACAAACTTTGAAAGAATGTACCAGAAAACACATATGCTTTAATATTTTTGAAACCACAACATATACAACCAATATGCTTCTGCATATGATTTTATGAGGGTGATTTAGCCTCCCCTGAATGGCAAGGCATGACAACAGCTTTGCAGCTGGGGACACTATCTCAACTATGTGACAAAAAGTTCTGGAAAAAAGGCCACTATGTCACACTGTAGCTTAATGACCGCACATCACATGTAAGTTGACATAATTGATATTTTTTGGAGGGTCAGTGTTCTTTTTGCAGGGAATGCTGTACAAGGTCTTTGAAGGGTCTGACAAGTGCTACTGCCTGCACAAATGCAGGCAGGGTGAGAGAAGGGATAACACTATATGGCCTGAAGTGGTAGGAGGACCAGACTGCAAAGTCAGGATCAAAGCACGGACTTTGACCGGCTTAAACTGTCATGGAACTGTCAACTGCCTGCTATCAAGTCATTACATTCTAAATAACGGATGCATTTTTATGTATCAACTTCTCCTACAGACTAGCTAGTCTAGCTGGAATGGTTTTTCTTTAGGAAACCAGAAAAATGAAGGTAAAATAATTAATTAGAAGTGAAAAATACTATTACTACACATCAGATAGCAATCACATTTATTTATGCATGGAGCACTGAAGAAGGTTCCTACAGTTCTATCAACATTTCAAATACAGTTTGCAGAATAATAAGTGTGATCCACCTACGAGTCACTGAGAAAGATGAAGCCCATCTAGAGAGCACCTGAGACTGGATCCCGTTGGCATTTACAGCAGGGTAGTTGTCCTGTCCTGGGAGAGTCTTTACCCTTACAGCTCCTCCTGCATTGGTGATCACACCCCTGAGATACAAAAAGAGTTTTTATGAATCAGACATTTTAATCACAAGAAAATGCAATACAGTTATACCATCATTAGTATATTTTACACCAGCCTCCTGAAAAAGACGCCATATATGCACTCAGTTGTGTTTAGGCTAAAACAAACTGCAACTTGCTGAAAAGACCTTAAAAAAAAGCTATTCTACACAGCATCACACAGACTTATTAAAAAAAAAAAGATCAGGAAAGCCCAAAATTCTGGCAGTGTTTAGACTAATGCAGAAGAGTGATGTTTCATATCAATTCCTAAGTGAAATTCTGAACAGTTCAGATCTCTTTTTATGTGATACTGAAAGAATATTTATTACTTTTAGAGGCCAAAGGTCAAGGCTGAGCTTCTCTAAGAGGACGTAAAAGCTTGATGCTTTGCAATACTTGGGCAGGTACAGTGCTTTGGGAGACAAGTAGTAATTTCAAGACTACTCAGCACAGCAATGTGCTCCTTCGTATTTACTTTTCAATTTTGTTTGGTTTTCTGCTTGAAAAGAGGTCCTGACCTAATCTGATTTAAAACATTGTAGAAGAAGAATAATCAAGACTACAGTTTAGAAAACTTTGTGTATGTTTCTGGTAATATGAGCTTTGGGTATCTGTGGCAAAGGCAATTTCCACATCAAAGCTCTATGTGGATTGCTGTTAAAAGACATTCCTCCTTCATGGATGTGACTTGTATTTCTAAATGCAGCTGTGGTTATATCTATTATCATAATCTTCCAAGCTACAAGAATTAAACAGTTTCAAGCTCTACAGATATTTTCTTATCCAGGAATACAGTGTAGAATATGGAGACAAAGGAGCTTTAGTAAAGTTACCCTGAATGAGTTTAAAATCAGATTATAAAGTTGGCAAATACAAACAGCACTTTATAGTTCTTTAAAACAAAAGTGAGTGAAAAATCAGACCAGAGCTTTTAACTGGTTAGTTTTAAATGACAGGAAAATTCAGTAAGTTGAAATCATCTTTAAGGAAAATAACATATAAATGTATTTAGAATATTTCAGTCTAACTAGAACACAATTTTCTTCTCCAGTGCCTGATTCTTTTTGGCATTCAAGCCTTCACTAGTGTCTCAGTCTTAATGGATAAAGAAAGGTGTCAAAAGTAGAGAATATGTGTTTAATTGGAACAGTTTCTAGTTTAAGTTTGTACTTGCAATTTTAGTGAAGCTACTTTAGGCTTACATCAGCAAACCTGATCTATGCCCAAGTTAGCTCCTAAGAAGAATTTAGTATCTCTTCCCACTTCTTTTGTTGTGGACTCACAACTTTGAGCAGTGGCTGAATTGAACTCAAGAAAATGTTCAGTCTGAAAGCTCAACCTAAGAATTATTCTGGAAACAATGTTTTCAGCTTATCTTATTGCATTTTATGCAATGTTGTCTATATTGTTCCATTTTGTCTATTGGTCTTTACATTTTAATTCCGCCAATTAAGTAATTAAATATAATTAGTAATTCCGGAGAAAAATAATTATCTACCTAGTCTCCATTGAATTTGGAAGCTTCACACTGAAACTGGAGTAGATTTATTTGCTCCTTATCTATTTGTTGAAAACATTTGATTCTGTATTTAAACACAGGTCAAAGTTCTATACTATCTTCTGAAGATACAATATTTCCATACGACAGCTCTGCTATTTTTAATTCAAGTGGGGGCTGATATTAGAAGTAAATATAACATGAACTGTAGCTTTATGGAAGTTATTCCTCCTTTCTTGCCATTTTGTTCTATAGGCGAGTTAACAGTTTAATCCACCCTTTACAATCTCATCAGTTTTACCTGGGCTGCTTCTTCAAGCAAGTCTACTCAAAATGCATACTTATATGCTGATGTGGAATAAATCATATATTGTCAGCCTACCTTTGCATTCTGAATCAGATCAGCAAATTCCCTTCTGCAATCATTTATGATTGACTTTAAAAGTGATATCAACCCTGTGTAGATCTGCAGTGGTTTTTAGAGTGAAGAAGTGCCCACGCCTTTCCTCAGAATGACTTATGTCATTATTAATCTGCTTTGAGTGTTGTTGCTGTGCTTTGCCGCTGTGTGATTGACTTGCGTGCCATGGCTGTTTTTATTAAACGGGAATCTGCAGATTGTCCAGGAAGCTTTCACTTCCTTACTCACTATGTTTCATGTTACTACCAGTGCTGCTTGACAGCAATTTTATATAAAAGCTGCAGTCTGTTCTCTTGGCTAGCTTCATTGTTAATAACAAATCACAATTTATACCTAAGCAGTATTTTTCACTCAAAAATGGACACAAATTAAACAAAAACAGACACACAAAGCAGCAATCCAGTACCTCACTGCACAGTAGCTCATGAAAGAAAGTATACTGGCCAAGGGCAGCAGAACGTATGGAAAGGTCTAATGAAATACAGGAATTTCAGCCAAAACATACTTAAAAATCTGAATTGAATTGAGGTAAATTAACCAGATAAAACTGAAGCTTTTTATGAGCCTCATGTACTTTCTCAAAATAAAGTGCAAGAACTGTTCATTTGCACTCTCAGAGAAAGAGATACAGGGCTTTGCTGAATTTTGAATGCATTTTTCATGTAGTCTGCACATCAAAACTGATGCCTAGACCACAAAGAGATAGCCATGGGAGATGAGCCTTACAGATGTGTCTGCAGCCCGTTTATCCTCAGGGACTTTAGACAAGGCAACTCAAGTAGCTGAATTCCGATTTTTCCTTTCTACTATTATCATCTGCCAACTCCTTCCACATAATCTGTCTTTCTTAATCACTCCAAGAAGCATCCTTCTCTTCTCCAAACTGCAGTCTCCTGCTGCTGCCTGATTGCCATCAATCACTAATATGCAATTGCTCAGCGTTTCCTCCAGCCCCCTAGACCCTTTTCCTTCTGTTTTCTCTGCAACCCTATTGCTTTTGGCGAAAGGAAGTTAAGCAGCAGAAGCAGGCTCTATACCAAAGTTTCCCAGGGAATCTACAGCTGCTCAGAAATCCCTCTGGGAAGACAATATTTTTGTCAATATTCTTCTAGCAAACACTAGGGCAGCTCAGGTGCCATTCATGTCTAAGGGCACTTTGTGACCAGCTTGGTAATACCATGATATGCTTTTGTTAGACTTGAGTTCTGGGACCTCGATGCTTAATTAGAAATGGTTTCACCCTGTGACTAGTTAGGAAGGTCATGAAAAAAAAAACAACTTACATGCCTATTTAACATCTAACTACTACTACACTGGGCTGGGTTTCCATTTAGATGAACTGGCACTAGAACAGAACTACACAAGCTGAGAACCTAGTCCTTCATTTGACCTTCTGATTATTAATCCAATTAATCACTCAGTGGTAGATTTAACTCAGCTCTTCATGCCTACATAGCATGAGCCTGGTAGGAGGTTCTCCATTCTTCCCTCGACAAAATGTTTTATTCTTCTGCCCAGAAAAAGAACAATATTAAATAAATATTCTGTTTCCTGAGAGTAATTACACATAAGATGAGAGAAAAAGCCAAATATAACAAACTAAACCAGGCAGAAAGCTTATTCATCTCTAGCACACAGAATTATTTGTAGCTGAATTCTGCTAAATTCTTTTCATGCATTGTATAGTATTTTCTTGTGTTAATAACTCCCTCACAGTAATGGAACTACTCATAGGAATAAGCATTACTTGATTTATGTAAAATTAAGGGATCCAGCCTCAGTATGGACCCAGCATGCAAACTGAAGTGTATGTGGAACAGACTCATGCTCATACAATCATTTTCAGTTAAAAAACCCAACCAAACAAACAAAAGCACTGCTCCCAAGACTGATGCTTCTTGAAATGGTGAGTAGTTGTCTGACTGCTTTCCCTTAGACAACAGCAGGCACTGTAGGTGGCACAGGGCTAGTACTCAATGGTGCTGAAAGGTACAGAGCTACGCTGCACTCACCATGCAATGAAATGGAGAGCATACTTAGTTTTAAACTAGGTGTGGTTATTTCAGTTATTTGGAAGAAATTTACAAACTTCTCAAAGCACACATCTTCTTACATCACAATAACAGCAAACTAAGGTGATTACCTGTTAGGAATATCTTCTCAAAAAGTTACTTTCACACCAATATGGAGTTTATGCATTGCAAGACAGAGCAAGAAGGGTTTTGTTCGATTTTGCAGCCTGCACTGTAATTAGCTGAGAACTAAACAGCTATTGCCTGTCCTCCATTCATCAATCCTTTTTTACCAGGGCCAGTATTTATGGCTGCTAACAGCTGCAGCAAAGACAACAAAATGTTCTCATGTAGCAAATTCTATTCTGAGTATGAAAGGCCAAAGTTTGAGGCTGTCTTCAAAAACAGCAGTCCTCCTTTATTCTGCTTTTTCAAAACACTTTACTGCAGTCTGTCATATTCAGAAGGCTTGAACAATGTTAATTTACATCAATTCTGGAAGACATAGATTAGAAAGGTGAGTATATTTTAGTCTCTTTGTTGCTATTAGAGCCCTCATTATTCTCACAATATCTATGGAGACAGACTGTTAGATTAGGGATTTACAAACAGGGCTACATATCTCACAAGTAGTACAATTTATATTGATTCTTACTATGGAAAAATATTGGGTTTTCCTTTTGTAAAGTATTCCCCAGCTGTGATGGAACCAAGTCCCAGCAGCTTTCGTGGTGGGATTTCTCTAACAGTCACAGACACCACTGGCATGGGAGGTTCAAGAATGCTGCCTAGTTGAACTGGTTAGAAACTTCTTGTCTTTTCAAACTGTTCAAGTCTTTAATTTCTGTAGAAAAAGTCTTGACAGCAAGAGCTTTTTTCTCTTTGAGTAAAGACTTCTTTGGCAATCAGTAATGAAACGGAATGTTAAAATAAATGGCTACATCACAAAATACAAACACAGTCTTAGAAAAACTGACCATGGAAAGAAATCTCAGTTTTCCTCATTTAAAAAACAAACAAACAAAACACCCCAACAAAAACAAACAAAAAGCACAACTCGCATTTGATCCAGACATTCTTTCACAAACTTCTTCTATATACCTAAACAAAGAAAAGTGAAGTACCAGAGCTTAATTTTTTTAAACACTCATGAAGACGCTTACAGCACACTTAATTGAGGCTTTCTTTCTTTTTACATAAGCATCAAAAGGAAGCCTGTCCAGCAATAAAATACACATGGAGACATGTAATTATATTTGAGACAAACTCTAAAGCTTTAAAAAACAAATACACAGACCCCCACAATACCTTCTAAGCTCTCTCTGGCTCCTCTGGTAGTACCTTAGCTCTTAGTCTCCTTTACAGCATTTGACAAATTCCAGACAGTTTGTACTCAAACCCCCTCCTTAAATCAATTTTTTTTTTTCAAAAAGAAGTTCATTTTAGTTTGGAGTTTAAATACTATACAAGTAGCCTGAATTTTGTAAGTCTTATTAAAAGTCATAGAATTTTAATTGATACTTTAAATGAGATTCTGGATAGTAATGACAGCACCCTAAATATTATTTAAAATGCTTAGCATATTTTTATGGCATTTAAAGTATCGAACAATTAATAATAACTCCAAAACCCCGTTATTTTCCTCCTTTATCTTCTAGTAATTAATTTCTTTGCAAAAATTTAAGTCCATAGTTGTGGGGTTTTTTAAATAAAAAATACTGATAGCTTCAGCAGCACATCGATATATTCTGAAATAGTTTCTGTTTCTTGAGGATAAAAGCCCCAGAAACTGAAATCATTCCTCCGTTTCTTTCAAACAGTTGACTTAAGCATTTAAGAAAGTCAGAAATCTGCTTTTATTCTCCAATTAATTACTATTTACACTGTATTCTTCCATCTCTACTAGTGACACAAATAATTTTATAGTGAAAGTCAATCTGCTGCTGTACCATTTTAAAGAAAGTCAACAAAGTGGTTTTCAAGAGCACTTAAACACGATTCAGATAACTTGCAAACTGTCCAGACATTCTTTATCTTGTTCTCTTTTCTCCTAATGATACTCTTGTTAACAGGATTCAGAAAGCCTAGAGAGATCTTTAATATGATGGCATCAAAAGATTAAGATTTCAAAGCACGGCAAGACTATAGACTATGTAAATTCACTTAACACATTGATTAGCATTCATTTGACTTACCTGTGTATGGCAGCTCCACAGATACTGGAGAGAGAAGCATAAATTCCATCCCCAAAGACATAAAATTGCCACAGAGGACAGTTTGCTGGGCAAAGGACATCTTCTGTCCCCTTTCTAAGGTCAAGTCCTCTTGTAAAGCACGTGATAGCAGTGGCAGCTAAAGAGAAAAGAACAACTTTTGACCTGAAAAATCTAAGGGTTTTTTGTTGGGATTTCTTTTTCAAACCTCTCTACAGTTTCCAAGCTTAAAGCAATGTCTGAATTTGAAATTAGGTACGATGCCTGTAAAGATGTCTTTGGAGCTTACAAATGTGCAGTTATGACAAGGAAGAACACACTTTATTATTTATGGGAAAGAAGTGGCAGGAAAAGGTGGGAAGGGTAAAAAAACCAAAAACAACCATGAGCAAACAACATTAAAATAACATTCAAGGAATATTACATGAGGAAAACCAATTCACATTTATAAGTTTACTGCAGAAATAGAAGGACAAGAAGACCTTGGAAGGTTGGTGGACCACTGACATGGGTGGCACTCTCCATGGGAGAAATTAAATTACTCTGACATCCCCACAGTAATCTCCAGCCGTAAGACATCTATGAATCACTTAGGAAATTCTGAATCTTCTCTTTAGTGGTATTCATGAAGCAGGTTGACAGCAGTATTCAGCATTTCCCTTAGCTTCTGCAATAAATCCAACTGAGGCCAGCGCAGGGGAAAAAGAAAAAAAAAAAAGGAATACCCATCTTCTTGCTCCAGTAGTACAGTAACATCTAGAACATTGATATCAATTCATTACAATGAAGTTTACATCTTAATCATTGGGCAAAGGACTCTCAGAATCACACAGTGAGACAAAAGTTATTTATTCAGCTGAGGCATATGATTTTTTTTTTTTAAACAGAACTCTGCCTTTTTTTCTTAGAAGTTGCTCCTCAGGTTATCATCATTAAGCTTTCACTGCTCTTGCCTATGTGCAGTGTAGGTGTGCAGACACAGATTTATATCAGTATACAATTTTGCTTGACAAACATGCTTTTCACTTTGAAAACATAGAGGTCTTTTATCTTGGAGAGTTACTACCAGCCTTTTAGTACATAACACAGAACATTCAGTTGGTCTGGTAGCACAGCAAATTAGGGTTAGATCAATACCAATTCAGCATCATAAGTCCAACCCATGACTGGCTGTTTATTCTGAACTTCCTAAGGACACATCTTGCCCTTGCTGAGTACTAGAAGGTGCAAGAACCTTTTCTGTATGCATTTGGGATATTACTGTTTCATAATATTATGATGAAAGCTGACAGAGGCTGGCCAATGCATCAATGCATACAACATAGCATTCTATCCCAAGGAGAGCATGTTTCAGGGATCAGTGATATGTCTCTTACCCGCTTCCCTGCCCGTTGTTTTCACTCTTACCCTAGGGTGTTTACTGACACCAACATATGCTGCTTGTATTTGAAAGTATTTGGAACATACACTGTTCTTCATCAGGGGATGGAAAAGATCACACCTCCTGCTAATCTCACTGACTTTGGAACTGAAAAGCAGAGCAGTTGCAGTCAGAGAGGTACAGGGAAGTATGTCTGTTTATTCTGGCTGCATAAACAAATACCTACGTTCATCAACCATGCATGTAGTTCTACTACTAAATATATATAATTCCCATTAATGCTATATTGAAACTATTTTAAACTACCTAATCACATCTTCCTGAAAAATCTGTGCTGCTATTTGTTAGCACAAAGATGGGATTTATACATGCTAAATCTGTCTAGATAGTCCAGAATAAGAAAAAAAGAAAGCAGTAAGCACTTCTTTACTTTTCCCTCCTCAAGATAAGAGTTGTCTACCTAGCCAGACACTGTAAAGTAATTTAATCTGCTTCTCAAGTATTCTAAGAAATAAAGAAGTTTCTTTTAGGACTTAGTCTTACCTACCTACATCCTCTCTGTGCTCAATCTTATACATTTGCCTTAAAAACAAAAGACAGAAAAATCAAGCAGAATCACCACTGTTTATACCTAGAAGCTCCATATTTTCGTTGTTACAAGTGCTATATTATTGGTGTTATGCTAAAAGAAGTAGATTTGCTTTGCTGTTTTAAGTCCCCTAATCCTTCCATGAAAGTTCCACGAGTGTTTTTGGTAATTACTGGGCACTGATCAAGTGATATCCACCAAATGACAACTAGCAAGAGCACCAGAATTAAACAGCAGCTGGAAGGCTGGAAATCCTTGGAGAAGTTCCTGCAATGAGCACCACTGGTACTCTCTGCTTTCACAGCTTTGCTTGTGCCACGCACCCTGCAACATTCTTCCAGCCTCTAAAAGTGCAAGACTCCACAGGAAATTTTAATTCCTGTAGTTTCTAATGTACTGTACTTGACTGAATTCCTTGGCCGGCTGTGCACACAAGGACAGTACTTAGACATGTCTAGTTAACAAACACCTTATCACTTGGAGATCTGTATTTCCCTCATCACCCAGTACTTACTAATTACTGTCATGTGGAAGACTAATATTTTGCATAGCACAGGAGATGAAGGGAAAAAAATAATCTTTCTGTGTTTTACCTGGTAATGAAAACACAGAAATCCATGGTAGCCCAGCCACGGGATTTTAATGCACTGGCAGCCTCAAGGGTGTCACCATCCTTGTCTATATGCATGCGAAGCAGGCTGCTGTGCAAACTGAAGAGCTGACACACCGTAGCTAGGGGCTTTAGCAGTCTATACATCAGTTGGATCAGCACAGAGGTAAAAACACACACTTTGAAGCACGTAACATTGTTAATCCAAAAGCAACAATTTTGGTTTTCTGTGTAGGTAGGTACAGTTTTCTGTAAGCCATAACTCTGTAACTGAGACTAACATTAGAAATTTTAGGTGCAGTATCAAAGTGAAAGCCATTTTTTTTTACTACCACAATTAAGACTTACTATATCAGCTCTGCAGTGAATTTCTTTCCTTTTCGTTAATGCACCATCAACCACTCAACCCATAAAACCACAAGCATTCCATCGCAAACAGGGAAATGTATTAATGAAATCTGAATACTAGAAAATATAAAATAGTTCTTTGCCAGCTTACATACTAATCACTCTCACAAATTTCATATGTGATATTACTATTAAAATTGGAGAAGGTGGTTGTTTTTTAATCTATCCAATATACTTCAACATGGCAGAAACTGCCAAAGAGACTATTTATATATATACATATATATATATATATATATATATATATATATATATATATATATATATAAAGTAACTGAGATAAAACCCACATGTTTTAATCACTGGAATTTAAAAATTTCAGCAATAGCAGTGGAGGCATTTCTCTGGATGCTTATGTGATGCAATACTCTAAATCCAAGTATTTTTGGAAGAAGGAAATATAAGCTTGCAATTTGTGTAACTCATGTCCCTTAAAGGATTCAGTCCTAGACTCCTACCCATTCTGGACTCTGTTGAGGACTAGAGACCTATGCTCTGTGACAGAAAATTAGGCCTTCAGAACCATAATAAATTGGCCATCATCCAATCCTGTCAAGACACACACCCGTCAAGCTTCACAGAAACACACTACACCAGGGTATCTGATAAAAACAAAGTACAGAGAAAAGAAACTGTAATTCTTCCTGATTTAAGCCATATTTAAAGGTACGGATGAATGTCTTCCATCATTGTTGACCTAAAAAAGGGGAAAAAAAAAAAGCAAAGACTCACTTCTCTCCTCAAACAACCAGTTTTCAATCATTCCATCAGTTTCCATCTTTTTGATGCCTCTTCACATTTTGCTGTGAATAGCTGCTGCTTATGTCAATCTATGAAAGTTCTCACTTAATTTTTGACACAAGTCATTGCATTAAATTATTCTAGAAAAATAAAATCCATAGCCAAAATCTGAGCTTCTCTAATCTTGAAGTTTCCATGCATTGCTTTGGGAAAATAGAGTTCGTTTATGCAAAGGAAAAAAGTCTATGTACATTCTTACAAAATATAAAACAGGGGTTCCTACAAGTAAGATTGCTTTATGAGCTGTAAAATAGAGAAGTACATCCCTATAATGCTTCCTATTCCTTTTAATATTTGGTATTATTTTCAATACAGGAAGACTTTAGGTCCCTTTTTATCTTGAGGGTTCAAACATGCCTGCTTTTTCTATCTTACACAAGGAATCCTCCCACATACCTTATCCATACTTGAAAAAAATGGACATACTAGTAAACCTACAGTTGTTTATATTTCAGAAAACTTGTTCACAGATTACATGCTAATTTATGCAATCTCAATTACCTATCTTGATGTGGACAAGGGTAATGGAATTTAAAGAAATCTGGTCAGGGCTATATCATTCATTTCAGTCTGAGACTTGCCCTTTTCTGATCAGTGTAAGGTTGCTTACCATCACATGCCAATGTTCACCCACCTGCAGAGTCTCATGTATGGTAACCACAACTGTTGAACTTGGCAGTATTTGTTTACACTCCAGTGGGAGCATAAAGGAAGTTTTAAGATTTTCAAAGATCTTCCCAAACATTATGAGCCTAAATACAGTAGATTTTTGAGGAAATTAATGTTCTTATTGAACAACAGAATTTAAGCACTTTCATAAAAAGTTCCTGCAAATCTTCTAGTTCAATAACCAAATGCTGCTGAATTTAGGCTCAGAATAATGGTAAAAGATAATATCTTACAGAAGTTGTTCACATTTTATAGCATAGTCTTGTATCAATATTCCATTTTGGAAATACACCCTTAATGCTATTTTAGCTGGTTCCAGATACCTTCAGGTTACAGTGGCTTCTCCAACCCTGGAGGAAGCATCACAGAAAACTTTTCATTTGTCTCCTGCCAGACTGTCAGCACTTCATCTATAATGCACCTGTAAAACAAAAAAAGGGAAAGGAACTGGGGTTGGAGTAGGTTTCCTATTGCTGTGCATTTTTTCCCTTTTTTAGCCATAGCACTCCTGTCTCATGCAGCTTTTATCAGTTTAGCACAAAAGAATTTTCCAAATCTTTGACTGAACACAAAATGAGCAGCAAATCCTGCTTCCTAAGAGCTGAGAAATCACGAACAACCATTCAGAAAAGCTTGAGGTCACTCACCTTCTGTCTGCCAGGCCTGCATCTGGAAGCACATTCTTCTGCTGGCTCCTGTCCTCCCTTGGTGAAAGACTCCACGGGAAGGGGCAGACAAACTGCTTGTGTCCTTCTGCCACATTATTTCTTCAACTGCTTCCTATGGCTCCTGGTTCCCATGGATTGATTCTGGCTCCAGGAGAGCCTGCTCTCCAGCAGCAGGGAGGCAGTCCAATAGAGCATGGTACAACAGGCAGCCCCTGCAGCACCCTCCTAGGCATCCTAAGTATGTTCTTTTGCTTTTCGGGTCAAAATAATTGCAGGGCAGGTTGAAAGTGGTTTTAATTAATTCCATGGTCTAAAATATTCCAGAAATCCTCAAATTACCAAGCACTGTACGACTGCCTTTATAACACACAAAACACACTCTCACTCACTCTTGCTACCGGCACTCTCCTCGATTGGAACGTTTGTCATAAAGGCGCTGCTTCACCTTGTGCCAGGAAGATGTTTTCACCCTCGCCTGGAAGCGTTCCCAGACATCCTCCGTGCCCCTCTGCAGCTTCCCCCCGGCCGGCTCCGCGCAAACCTGCCCTGCGGCCGCACCCGCGGCCCCTCCGCGGCAGCACCTGCACCCCGCGGCGAGAGGCAGCAGCAACCGGGAGCGCCGGGAAGGGCCGGGCCGGTACCCGCGGCCAAGCGCCCCCCTGGGCGCCGCCACCTCTCGCCGGGGCGGGCCTGGCCGAGCAGAGACGGTCCGAGGGAGAAACAACATCCACGAGGTGCGGAGAGAGGAGAGCGGCCAACTCACCTGAGCTGTCGCTCCCGCGCACAGGACTGGAGAGCAGAAAGGAGCCTGCGAACAGACAGGGAAGGGGTCGGGGCGCTGCTCCGCGCCCGCCCCGCCGGCCCCCAGCCGCTTCCCACCATACCCACCGAGGAGCAGGGGGAGCCACATGGCAGCGGGGCGCGCCCGCACCGCCGGGCAGCGCAGAGCTGCGGCGAGGAGAGCAGCGGAGAGCAGCCGAGAGCAGCGTGCCGGCCTGGTCACCGCACCGCGGGCTGCCGTGCCCTGTTCGCTGTCCCGCACCTCCGCCGAGCGGTACCGCCGCCGGCAGCCGCGGCTCCCACTTTAAACCTCGGCGGGCGCATGAGCACTGGGGCGGGCGAGGGTGGTCGGGGAGGGCGGGAAGGAGGGAGCGGGCACACGGGGCTGGGCAGCCTCGCCGCCAGGCCCGGCAGGTGCTGCTGTCCCTCCCCCGCCGCGCCCCCCCCGACTCCTCCCGCCGGGATCGGCGGCTCAGCGCTTCCCTAAGCAGTCGGGTCCGGTAATTCGCCCGCTCCGGCAGTGGAGGCGCGCGGACGTTCCTGTGCCCGGCGAAGCGCCTTTGCAGTTTGCCTTCCCGGCTCTGCCCGAGCATCCCTCGATATCCCCTCCACCCACAGTTCTCCAACATCTCATGTCAGGTATCTTTACTCCAGATATCTTGGGAAATGCGAGCCAGCTATCGGCTACTTTGCCACAACATCTGTCCCTCCCTCGAAGTTGAGCGAAGGGGCAAAGCTGTCCCGAGCACTGCGAGGTGTTGCCGAGGGCGGGACGGCCGCTCCTCCCGACCCGCGCACCCCCGGGCCCGCCGGCCGCGGCCGCAATCGTGCTGGGCCCTTACGCCGTCCCTCTCGGCACTGCGGAGGGGAGTACTGGGGGATTTAAGCCTGACTAAATCATTCGAAGAGATGGAAATACCGGATCCGGCATTTCGAGTATCGTTTGTGTTTGGTCTAAAATGTTAGCGCAGATATTGCAGGTGCCTTTCATTTAAGTAAAATTTTGTTTAAAGTAAAGAAAAAAAAGGCAAAACCAAACCCACCACAATCCCCCGAAAACCAACCAAACGAAAACCAAACCAAACCCTCCAGTTCAGAGCCTACTCCGTTTCCGCAGCTCAATGTACCCACGCATATGTGGCGTGAAGTACCGGCTGGCATTGATGTGCGCTGGGCAGGTCACTTGGGAATGGTGGGCAGAGGTGCTGGAATTTCAACGAATGCCTTAAAATTGCTTTCTGTACCATCCGTCAGCATCCGCTGTTTAATTTCTACTGGGACGGCTGTTCCCAGAAAATAACTTTTAAATATAAATAAGCTTTCAGACCTCATAGGAATTATGATTTGCCGGGGCAGATAATTAAGTGAGCGTGGGTATTGAAACCAGCTCTGGGAGCTGTCGTCTTTGGGAGGGAAGCTGCTGGTCAGGGCAAATCGCTTTAGGGTTTTTTGGTTTGTTTTGGTTTCTTTTCTTTTTTTAACATAAAAATGCGCTTTGTGGAGTATCTCTTCGCATGATCGCAAATAAATATATTTGAGAACTCTGTGATCCCTTCAGAGATATGTCGCCTGTAAGAAAAAAATAGGACGCATGACTGGGTAAGTTATTCGTAATTTATTCGTAATTTATTGCTTTTCCGGAGTTTAATTCAAGCAAAGAACAGAAGTGGTGAGAACATGATACCCCTTTCCCTCATAGCTTTGATCGTCCCAGAAATACATTTTTATGCCTCCCACACAGGATAAAGGTGGCGATGCTTCCCTCATGACGTGGTCTTCTCCTACGGGAGCATCATCTCAAATGCGAAATTATTCAAGGCGGATGATACAGATGTCAGGAAGTTCTGCTGGCATTTCTCTCAGCTTCTCTGAATCCTGAGATTTTGTCAAGGAATTCCTGCTCGTCAGCAGGCTCCTTCCTCAACTAGAGGTGCCCTCGAGTGGGTCGGTCACCTTTCGCCTTAGGCGATCAATTAAAGAGCTGGCAATAGCCGCCAAAAGCTGTGTCCCTGAGCTGGCCTCCGCTACGGTGTCTCCCGCAGGTGCAGAGGCTACCTTGAATAATTTCTGGGGCAATCCCCGTTCCTTAGGGATTCGATTTTCTTAGAGCTGAGGTAGTTAAAAGAAACGGGACACTTGCTCAATTTTTATTTTTTAAAGAAAAAATATTGGGAGCCAAACAGCGCTCAGGAGAGGATGCCATCCGTGGGGCCTCCCACCTCCCTGCAAGCCACCTGTGGCAAATGGGTGACGTTCCCGCTCCCTTCCCGATGCCTGCACCCTCCCCGCAGCTCCCGCCGCCGGCTCCCCTCGCCGCCCCCCCTCCTGCCGGGAATACGGAGGCGGCAGAAAACCGAAGCTCAAGCCCAGCTGGGGCGGGGGAGGAGGTGTTGGCTGGTCCCGGGCTAATGGCTCAACTTCTCTGGTGGCAAGAGCAAACTGCTTCGCAGAGAAACTGTTGTCACACGGGCTGAGGTGTTTGAGGCAGTGAAATGTCCCGGGAATGCCTTCCTCTGGAGGTCGAGGGACAGGCACGAAGAACAGGGAGAGGCATTCCATTTATCCTGGGAAATACAGGAAATGCCTGAACCGAGGGACACTGGCTGCCCTGCCACACAGCCTCACAGTAACCTCTCTGTCCTTTGTGTGAAGAAAGGCTTTGTGCAAAGATCAAAAGGGACAGAAGAAAGCACTAATTAAACTTTCAGCCCTGTATTCCACTTGGAGAGGGCCCTATGACTTGCAGTTCACTCTCTGGGAAAATACACGCACCCATCCTCATTGCAGTACTCCTTTACCTCCTCTTGATATTTTTCTTTCCTCTGATTCCTTTCATCTTCTGGGGTTTTGTGTTTCTGGCTTGTCCCTGCATTCCTTCCAGACCTACAATGCTTTCGTTTACACTTTCTTCCCTAAGGCTCCTTAATTCATCCTTCAAACTCTTTGGCATTGACTTGTGCGTGTCACCTTCAATTTTACGTTTAAGAGGTACTGAGCTGTGCTTGAATTTTCTGAGCATCAAGGAGTTACCAGGAACGCTGGTATGAGACAGGCAAACTGATGCCAGGCTGGTGGAACATACAGACATGCCTGGCCCTGGGCAGCCAGCTGTAGCAAGGCTGTTTGATGCCTTAGGAGAGACAGGTAATTTGAAGGGACCTTAGAGGGGTATGAGGCAAATGTTCCATTGCCTGTGGGCACAGCCCTTGTCCTGACACCGCTGGGCTCAATTTGTTTATCCACACCATCATCTTAGTTAGGCTCCTTATGAAGCATTAATTTTTGTTTCATTTCCAAATTACTGGATTGATAGTAAACAAAACAGAAACATATCCACGTAGGAAAAACACACTGAATAAATAAAAATATTGAAACCAGAGGAAGGAAACAAATGATTGGTGCAAGCACCTACAGCAAATTGTGTAACACCCAATTTTCTTATACTCTCTGTGCTGAGTGGCTACAGCCTTGTCACAGTGTGTGGCAGGGGAAATGCTTGTTTATGTACATGTACATGCATGCATACATATACACAGCATTAAGCAGCACCAGAGAGCGGGCTGCAACATTGGAGCTCTGCCACTGTTCCTGTCCCACTGTTGAAATGCTCCTTGGCAGCCCTTTGGCCCTGATCACCTGCCAGGCTCCCAGCCAGAGCTCAGCACAGGGTTTACTCCATCCTGGGATCTACGTTGCCTCCTTCCTTTGGAGGCAGAGAGTGCTCACAGACACGGACATGCACCAGATCACAGCAGCTGGCCAATGCCCATGGGGGCACCTTGGCAGGGGCTACAGAGGCAGCAGGCCTCTGTAGCCTGGCATTGCATAGCCTGGATTCTCTCTAGGAAGGCTCTTCTGGAGCAGGTTCTTCACCACAGCTGGAAGCAGCACAGAACCACCCTCCAATGCACTAGCCTAATAGCCCAAGCACTAAGGAAGACAAGTAGCTGCACGCAGGTCTCCACTTTTAAGAGTTCAAGCATGACTGCTAGCAAACAGTCCCTGATGTGCAGCAGACCCTTGTCTACCTGCTATTTATACCTTTTAGATTAGCCATTTATTTTATACAGTAACTGCAGAGCTCTGTGAAGAGGGACTGTGAGTCTGTCTCCTCTCCTCTCAGTGCTTTCCCCACAAAGGGACAGAAGACCACCCAGCTCTCACCCGTGGTCAGTACTGATCTTGCCTCTGCCCTGTCTTATTGTGTGCTCTCCAGTGAGAGAGGCTGGTTCTTATGATGACATCTAAAGAGATTTTCAAGATAAAATTTTAAGTATGTTTGTTAATGTGGATTTTATTTATTATTATATTTATTTATATTATATATTTATTATTTTATGTCTTATATGTTTAACTCACATGAGGATAAAAATGAAGCCTGGGTATAAAATAACATAGATAAGGGCAAACAGATTAAATTTGCTCCACATATAAATTTAAAAAGCACATGTAAAAAAAGCACTGATTATTTCAGAATAATGACTCTGGATTCATCCTTGGCTGCTTAGCTTGGGATATCAAGACCTTTGTTGGCCCAGAGGTGTATTTTTATTAACACTTCGAAAACTTTTTTCTGTGTGAAGACATTGAGGACTTTTAAATAATTAATAAGGACAAGGATGGGGCCCCACTTCATCTGCTGCCCATTCACTCTTCTGTTTCACTTGGGGCAGCAATGACATTGTGTGCAGGAGTTAGCTGCCAGTCAGAACATCTGTTTTGTACTCTGAGAACTGGGGATGCTGATCTTTGGGATGATACCCAGTGCATGCTTTCTGGAAACAGAATTTCAAATCCTGTTTCTGTAGCCGGCATCCATAGTCTGAGAGTTCATCCACCTACTGAGTCAAGAGGCCGGAGGTATTGCTTCCTGTTTCAGGAGCACATATTTCTTAGAGAAATATATTGCTTTGTGTAAGCAAGGTGCATTTTTTTGCTTCATATAAACATTATGTTAATCCTGAATGGGAAGTGCCCCACCAGAGCCTGCCTGTAGTCATATGGCTGTTGTTGAACGTGTGGCTTCTGTTATTCCTGGCTCTGGAGCTGGTGAACATGCTGTTCCTTCCACTTCCTTTGGTAATGGTCATCTGCACATTTTGAGGGTAATCCAGGGCACCATACACACACCCCGCAGCCATTCTTAAAAACAGGAATTCTTTGTCTTTTCTTCATGCACACGTACATTTGCACATATTTTTTGCGAGTCTTCATAAACAGAAAAGACATTTTCTGATTAACTTTATAAAGTGAAGATATTATGAATTCAGTTTATCCACTTTAACCCCTTATAATTGGAGTAAGGTGGGACAAACAATATCTGTGAGTTAAAATTTGAAGTGGTACCTTTTCTCTTGATTGCTGTGATACATACAGGAAAAAGAGATAAATGAGAAATATTCGTAAATGTGCATGGCATGCCAAGAGCCTCTGTAATGTGCTTTTATTGCTAGTCCAGAAAAGTACATGTTGCCAAAACTAGCCAGTACCTGGCCATTTTGACAAGCAGAAATATGTCACTGATGGATTGCCCAAAATCAGAATCATGCAAATCCATTTGTAACTCTTTTATATTTTGCTGGGATTTTGAATATCATAAACTAATGAAAGTCAAACTTAGCTATAGTATATTAATTGAAAGAGAAAACCCCTGGTTTTGCTGAGTAATTTAATCATCTATACAGATAGCTGAAAAGAGCTCCTTTTTAATTTCTAGAAAGAACAGACATACCTCTTATTATAAACTTTTGTTTAGAATATTTTTCAGAAGAATTCTAATAACAACTAAGAAAACAGATCTATGATATTCATCTATTTATGTACCATTTGTATCTTTATTTAATACTGAGATTCTGATAACCCTCAGAGATTTCAGAAATAATTGTGTTTCTGTCATGTTCAGTGCAATATAGTCTTATAGAAGAATAATAGTTGATCCAGGGAACCTTGAAGTAGTCTCCAGCAATTAAATGTCTCTTTTTTAAAATCAAGGGCACTATCATCTATCACATATAGGGATGAAGTTTCAGTTCAGATTTCACTTCAGCATTTATCGTAAACACTTATGTAAGTTTTAAAATATTTTATACATATATATGTTTCTATTTTGTTGATTTTAAAAAAAATTCTAACACTTTATGTTGTTAAATCACTAGTTTTTACACCTGGAGTTTGATTTATACTCCGGAATTTAAACTCAAGATTTATACTCCAGAATTCAGCTCCTTTGGCATCTCAGCTAGAATTTGTATCTCTGGTACACTTGGCTTTTGCCTTTTTTTTATAGTTGAATTACTACCCATCTCCAGCAATAGATGGAGCTGTGAGTATTTTTCTCCCTATTAGTCCTTCATTGTTCTTTTTTCCCTCCTTCAGTAGTTATTTAAATACCTTTTCTTACAATGGGAATTATTTACCACAACACTAATTTACCTCAACTCCAGGTTATGTGCTGCTAAGAACACAACTTCTCCAGTAACTTTCATCTAGGGTATGGAAAGGGTGGGCAAAGTGCAGAGCTGAAAGTAAATTGCTTACATTTTTCTTTCTCTGAAGGTGATGGTGTCACCTTTTGTTCTTCCTGCAGAAGGAAAGAGCTGTGGACAGTTTGTGGCATCAGAGAGTGATGGCTGAGGATGTCTGGGTTTGTCTGGTGGCTGGTTTTGCGTAGGTGTGAAGGGTGCTTGGTGATTCCTCTAGAATTAGACAAAAGCAAGACTTCACCATGTGCAAATTCTTTGCAAAAAAAAAGGATAATTTAAAACTAGAATTATTTGGAAACCCATCCTTAGATGGGTTCATCACTCGTCTCTGCTTGGGCAGATAATTGGAGGGCAGCCATGGATAAGAGGGCAAAGATGCCACCTACACAGAGATGTGTAAAGCGATGGTTTCCTTGCAGTGTAATGGTCTCTGGATAGCTGTGTGCAGCCACAGACCATGTCTGTTGGTGAATTGCATCGTTACCTTTGGTGGTGAAGCTCAGCTTTTCAGAGGAATGTTCAATACTAAGGGTAGATGGTTTTAAGGTCCTCTAAGGATGCATTGAAGGCTTTTTAGATTTTATGCTCTGTGAGCTTGTAAGTTTGGCCTTTTGTGAGGCTGTTTTTTGAGCTGTTTCAGTGTATGCATTGGTATGGGGAGAGATAGGCCTGGTTTCTTTTGAAAGAACACATGTTTGAGAGGAGAAAGCAAACACTATATTGGCATCTAGCTCTGCCAGTTCCAGTCAGTCCAGAGATGGTTTATTCTACAAAGAGTATTCAGCACAGTGTTGGAGAGAATAATAAATTTCTTTAAGACTTGTTTAAGTGAATGGTAGTTTTGAACTACTAGAGATTTCTAGATTAGTTCCTTTGGGTTTTATTGATTTTTATTTCTGTCTTTTAACACTGTATTATATCTTCGTAAATGAGTCTTAAAAATTTATTCAGATAATGAAATCAAAGAGAGGAAATACTTTCCCCTCCAAAACAGCAGAAACTAAAAGATAGAAAAAAACAGTGCTTCTTTTATTTCAAAAAGTCATGCTGAATGATGAATACAGATATTCACTTTGGTGCAAAACTTTTTTTTTTCCCTGTCAACTATTGCCAGTTTGAAAGTGACATAAAATATTTTGAAATAAGAAGCTGCAGTGCAGAAATTAGTGGCCATTCATTTTTTCTCATGGAGAGAATTTTAAAAACAGGTGTTGCTGTAACACTTTGCAGTAGAAATTCAAGATACATTATTCACATATAGATAGTGTATTTTTGTAGGACTAGGATCTCTCTTAACTTGTAAATTCAGAACTGCTTGAAAAATATTAGGAGTAACATGGGTTATGATAGAATTGCTGGAACTGGTTAGGATGATAGTGTTTACTTTTATGTCTCTGAGACTCATGCCCTGTAAAGGATTTAAAGGCCTTAAACTCATACTCTTTTTCTCAGATTTGTTTTAATTCCTTCTGGTTTTATTGATATTTATTTCCTTTCTTTTGACACTGCTGTCTATGTTGGCTCTTAAAATCTTACTCAGATCATGATATCAAAAGAGAGGAAGTATGTTCTTGTATCTTTCAGCTTGGCAGGGGGATTGGTTAATTCTTAAAATGAGAGTGTGGCATAGGATTCGAAGTTCTTATTTTGTTACCTCAAGTATCATCAACATTCACCATCTCTGAATTGCATATTTATTTGTATATACAATGACTTTTGCCACTGTGACGTAAGTAGTTTCTTTTTGTAGTAACAATTGTGACACAATATGATTATTGTTAGAAAAGTAAATAATAGGGGTTTTTATTTATGTCTGAACAAAAAATTAAAGCATTTTATTTCATTTTGATCACAAATTAATTATTTTGTTGGGTTTTTTTCACATCAGGGTTTCAATTAAAAAAATAAATGGAATTTTGGATTGCAAATGTGAGCAATTTTGTATTTAAAGCATCAATAACCCCCCTGCTTTTCTGAAATGAAATGTCTGATTTTGACATATTCTAAATGTTACTATTAGTTAAAGATAGAAAATTAGAGGTTTTTCACCAGATTCAAACTTACTTTGAGAAGAATCTCTCTGCAGTTTTTTTTTTGAATAATTCACTATTCATGAAAAAATAAAGTTTCTCAGTTGTTTTTTGCAGTTTTATGCCTTTGTTTGTGTCTGCGAAATAAGTTCTGTTAGAAATATTTACATATATCACTTGATAGACTAGGTTATTCTAACTCACAAAGTAAAACAGACATGCTGAACTTTTAAACTCAGTGTGTGTGAAGCAGTCAGTATCTGTTGAGATGGAAAAATAAAGTAATTAAGGAAAATTTTGTTTTTTAAAACTGTGGAGAACTAATCAACAGGAACATAAAAATTATCAGAAGTTTTATTTATGTCTTAAGGGTCTCATAGCCATGAAGGTAAAAGGGGAAAAAAGATGTGATAGACAAGAAAAATCAACGAAATATAACAGGCACAGGGATAAATCAGTAGATGGAAAGAGCCAGTCACTGCTGAAGACTAAAGGTTCCCCAGTGGGTGCCCCTTCATTTTTCCTTTCCTAGCCATGCAAGGGGTGGACATTCACTGGCATAGCTGTACACCCTGCAGAGGGTTGTCCATCCCCAGACACCAACATCCCTCCTAACCTGCAGCTCAGGCTGCCGGGAGGGTTGGGACTTCAGTGAGTGTGCTCAATCTGACAGGGAGGGTACCCCTACGCCTGCATTGGAGAAACCAAACTTTGCTTCTCCACTGGAAAGTGGGTCTGGGAATATTTGAGTAAGGTTGGGTCCTTATTTAGCAGGGAAATTAAAGGTTGGTACAAAGAGGTTAATCCACAGTTATCACTTTTAGTACTCAAGTGTCCACAAAGCCAAGTACTTTTTGTTTTTCAGCTGCCAGCAGCAGATGTGGCAGTCTCACATTTTTTTCTCCCTGTGGATTTGGCTCTCCAGGATACATGCTTTTATTAGTAGCATTTCATCTCTCTGTAATGAGGTAACCACACTGCAGCTTTGTCAAATTCCTTCCCTAGAATGGTACTTCATGTTCAGATTTTTTGTTTCTGTCACACAGTGTCACAGAAAGAGCAGTTACAGTCCTCAGAAGTTGATTTATTGCAAGTACTTCTTGCTGGGAAAGATTATTTTTATTCGTATACATATTTTTAACTTTTACAGGAGACAATTACATTCTCAATTTTTTTTTTGTGTGTGTTTGTACTGCAGCCATTTAATTAACATTAATTAGGTACATTAAAATTAAGAATGTCTTCAGGAAATGATGCTAAAGAAATTCTTAAATATACTTTATAAATGTTTCTGATCCAAATACAGACAATTTCTTAAAAGGACATTAGTAGGAGGTCCATTCTTCAGTTTTATAAATATTTCTGTGCCTCACTAAGGCCCACAAGGCCTGGGATAAGGCCAATGTAGACCAAAAACAAGCTGGTTGTTACATCTGCATGACTTAAGGCCAATATAAATGCATCTATGAAATGCATGTGTATGAAAAATCTAGGGAAAACAGTTTGAAGAAGACCACCAACAAATAGATCACAGATGAACATTTCTTTCATGTGCCTGAAAGAGAATCATTGCAGAGGTGGTTAGACAGTGTTATTTGTAGATTGTAACTTACCACAGAGCAGGAGAGAAAATCATGTTTTCCAGCTATGTCCAATTTGAGAGATGTAAAAAATAACATATTATGCCACATTGGAGAGAAATATATCCATTTCTTTTAAAGAAGTTTTTGTAAGTGAAGTTGTTAGAATGCAAGAAATCCATATCTAAATTTATGATGTTACTTTACAGTATGTCTCTGAAGAAATATTTCATCATTTAGCAAATGCTATAAACATTTGCTAAGCTGAATTGATTCAATAAGTGCAAGTTACCATTATGAATGCTGTACTTCATCAGAAGATTTTAATAATGCTTGAAATATAACCCAAAAATAAGAAAACACCAGCTCTATCTGCTAGGTAGAAAATGAAAGTGTGGTTGGTAAAAGACCCAGGGGTTGTACTCCATTGTCATGTTCACATGAGTCATTCTTAAGTATATGACAGTGATCACTATTCTGCTTCAGTGAGAGCTGCAAATTTGTACTGTTTATTAGGATTAATTCTGTACTTCTACTTTCAAAGGGAAATGTCACACTAATGCCAGCATTTATTGGTATCCAGAAAAATTTAGAGACAATGAGTCTTTGCTCTTTCAAAATCAAACACTCCATGAAGCAATTCTTTCCCTAGAAAAGGATTTGATCTCAATGTCGCATCTGGCACATGCAAAGGCATATCTAACTCTTTTGGGTTTTTTCTTTGCTTCCAAGAGAAAAAAGCCCAAATGCAAAAAACCCAAACAAACAACTTCCCCTCACAACCCCAGCTACAAAAAATATATTGTGCCGCAGCTGCCCCTCCCTTCCCAAGTTTCCCTGTTCTGTCCTTTGTTGTAGGAGATAATGCTTTCTTTTCATTGTGAATAATTATTAGATACTTATTTTGTACATTTTTTATAATTAAAACCTGTTAGTTTATTCAAAAATCTCTGCAATATTAATGATATTTAAGTTTTTAATTTTTAACTACAATTCAACTGTCAGTAAAAATTCAAAATCCAAACTGTATAATTTCATGGGGATATATGTGGTACTAAATGAGCTAAGTTAATTTTCTCATTAGGAGATAAGTGATAAGACACTATTTTCAGGTTTTTAAAGAAAATAGAATATCGAGTGTATTTCATAGTATTAATTTTGTCAGATGCTTCAAATACAAGATTACCCCCTAATGACATCAAGCCATGTTAAATGGGATGCACATGCATGCCATTGACAGGTACAAACTGTCATGGGAATGTTGGATACTATTCTCTGGGAAATATTCACTATTGCCTTATCTTGTACTGCAAGCTCTCATCTGATAATTTAGAAGTTAATCGCCTTTGGCTTTCTCTGTAAGTACTAAAGAAGTAGGAAGAGTAACGTCATTAAGATGTGCTTCACTGAAAACAGAGGGAACCAAGGGAGCCCAGCTTTCTTTTAACTTGGGAACTCCTCACTAGTGTGGCTGATATCTGACAGAGAGATGTATAGTATGAATGATATGACATTCAATAAGGCAAAGTGCTGCACCCTGGACTTGGATCACAGCAACCCCCTGCAGTGCTACAGCCTTGGGGCAGAGTGGCTGGAAAGCTGCCCAGTGGAAAAGGACCTGAGGATGCTGGTCGACAGCTAGCCAAACCAAGAACCAGCACTGTGTCCAGGTGGCCAAGAAGCCAATGGCATCCTGATCTGTATCAGAAATAGGGTGGGCAACAGGACTAGGGAAGTGATCAGCTCCCTGTACTTGGCACTATGAGGCCACACCTCAAGTACAGTGTCCAGTTCTGGGCCCCTAACTATGAGAAGGACATTGAGGTTCTGAGAAGGGCGATGAAGTTGATGAAGGGTCTAGAGAGTAAGTCATATGAGGAGTGGCTGAGGGAGCTGGGATTGTTTAGCTTGGAGAAGAGAAGGCTCATGGGAAACCTTATTGCTCTCTACAACTACCTGAAAGGAGGTTGTAGCAAGGACAAGAAGAAATGGCCTCAAGCTGCACCAGGGGAGTTTCAGGCTGGACATCAGGAAGAATTTCTTCACTGAAAGAGTGGTTGGGCATTGGAATGGGTTGCCCAGGGAAGTCACCATCCCTGGAAGTGATGAAATGACAGGACATGGCACTTAGTGTTATGCTTTAGTTGACAAGGTGGTGTTTGGTCCAAGGTTGGATTTAATGACCTTGAACATCTTTTCCAACCCTAATGATTCTATGATTCTATTCTGTGATTCTGTGATTTAGGAGATGATAGTCCTCTCTTCCATAAGTAAGTACCTTTACTGGTCTTCTGCCTGGGATCCCATTTGCTGTTTCCTGCCAGGGATTCTGGACACTCATGAATATCCTGTCTCCACAACTGGTAGGAAGTAAAGCATGGATTTCCATTGTGTGTAAAACTGGATTCAACATACCACTATGAATGAGAGTTATGGAAAAGACTATTAAATGTGTGAGATGATTTTGCATTGGAAGTTGAAATCAGGGTGGTGGTATAGTGCCAGCCAGATGACAGTTTTCATATGCCAGGAGTAGATCGGGTATTAGTGGGTAGAGGAGCAGTTAGGAAAATTAGAGGTGAATCTACAGGTCTTATACATGTAGCAGCAGATTGGAGGAAGTAGTCTGTACATGTCAGTGTATATACATGGATTGGCTTTTTTGTGGGTTTGTTTAAGAACCTGATATTTGTACTTATAAATTATAAATATATATATCTACACATAATATAGACATATATAGTGTGGAACCTACAAGGGTAAATATGATGGGTTAGCAGAAGGGTTTAGCATGTTAAAGATAACAGAAAATAACAGGCACTGAAAATATTACCACCAAAAATTTTAGGGGCAATTTCAAAGGTTTGATGAGGTGTATAGCTACAAACTGCTGCTGCAACCATGGGTTGCAGATGTAGTTTTTTACGTCTGATATTGCTGTGGCAACAAGATGTCACCTGGAGTTCAGAAAAAGAAGCAGCAAATTATTGAAAATGAGGGTGAGATCAAGTGAGGAAAACACAGAAACGGGAAGAGACAGAGAATGAGGTGTTGAAAAAAAATGACAAGTGGGATACATAAGGAGAGAAAAGGCAGGAAAAAGAGAACTGACTGGATAGGTGGTATTTGTTGTTCCTTTTCCCTGCTTACCATTTGAAACATTGCTCTTATTGTACTCTCTTCAAATACTTTGAGGCTTTTGTCCAACTAGGAGTTACAAGAACGAGTAGGCAGACATCGTGAATATTTATTGACTTAACTGGAGCATAATATTTATAACAAGGGAAAAGACTTTTAGCTACATGGCAAAGAAACAGGATTAAATAAAACCCCAAATCCTCTTTGGCTGCAATATCAATCCCAGATCAGTCTCAGAGAGCAAGAATTGCAAAATGATTAAAAATAATCTGAAGTTAAAGACTAAAATAGCTAGTATTGATGTCCTATATAGGTACAGAATCACTAATTGAATCAATGGGGAAAAAGCTTGTTTATGCAGCCAGTCCTTCAAACAAGCAGCCAGGGGCAAAATGACTATTGAAAAATGCATGGTAGTGCTGAGAGAAAAGTAATTTTGAGGATGTGGGTTTTTCCCTCGCTGCTGCTCTCTGAGCTAGGAAACTTCTTCTTTATTAAAAAAAATCCTCATAGCAGCTACTTCCCAGAAGCCTGGAGAAGGGAGCTGCTTCTGAGAAAGAGGAGTAGGAGTCATCAATCAACAAATAAAAGAGAAAGCTTCTTAGGAGAAGTTTTATCTTCCTTCTTCTAGTGTTTATTCAGTGCTCATTGTGCAAATGCATGGACACCTCTTCTGCCTCTGTGCATGGGAAAGCACTAACAAGTCCCAAGTACTGCTCTACTCTCCCGTTTTTTCAGAGCTGTGCCCTACTTCATTCGTGATTGAAAGTGTCTTATTTTTATCGTTGTGCATATATTTTTACTTTTATCTGAAAGGTACTACTATTCCTCTCTGTGACACCGTCATTAGAAAAGTGGTCTAGAAGGTGCTGAAATTAAGTGCTTCTGCTGTGGATAACAGCCATGCAATTTATTAGCAGAGATTTCTCTTGTGAATATCTCTGATGTGCCATGACTCAGTTTTGATGGAGTCCTTTAGAAGAGGGAGTTAATTAAGCTGAGAGGAAAAAGAAAGTGAGGAAATAGTTATTTAATACTGCAAGAGATCTCTCTGTGCATATTTAGCTACAGGGACAGAAAAAGAAAGGAAAAGTATTCTAACGATTTTTAAGCATTTTCGAACTTCATTGTTCTCTTATGGCTATGACAGAAAGACCAGTATTCTTTCTGCTGTATGTATTGTACATACAGTTGTTAAACATGGATGTAGTTTCACAATTCACTGCCTTTTGGGGAAAAAACACTGTATTCTCCACCCCCAGCCATGCTTTTGGCAACCTGTTATCTTGCATTTCTACACACCCCCATGTGCACAATGACTTGTGAGGTCACCTTGACACAATCTGAAGGGATCCAGGTTAAAAATAACTCTCCTAAAGGGTTATTTTCAGCAATCCGGTCTACTCTGTGCTCTTGCAAGCAGTTATTTTGGCATAGCTGGAGAGGGAAAACTGCAGCGGAAGAGTGGGACCACGCAGCCGGAGGTTGGAAGGAGCAGCTGATGCCAGCCTCCTGTGGCCCAGGATGGACTCTGCTGCCATTAACACCTTTGGAACTATGGGTTTGATCCTGTTCTTGCCGAAAACAATAGGCATTAACCAGGGGCATGAAGGAGGTGGTCTTCTCACCTCAACTCACTAGAACTGCAAAGGTTGTTTGGTGTTGGATTGTTCTCTCTGAGAATATTTTGCTGTATCTCTCCTAGTTGATAGTTCTGTAACAGTCTCACACGAACCATTCTTTTCCATGTATTGGATTGTTTGTGTCAATTGAATGTTCGCATGTAAAATTAGAACTCTGCAGTCAAAAATTAGCAACTGAGAATATTTTGTAATAAACCGATACAAAATTCAGTTCTGATTTGGGTGCATAACTGAAGAATACGTCTTTAAAATTTAATAGGGGTTTTTGGATGTCTTCAGGATCTTTGAAATCTCAGCAGAGTGGGTTTTCTGTGTCAACGATTTTTTCCTCTTTCTGAATTATAAAATTTACTTGATAAAGATAATTTATAAAATCATGTTTTAAATCATTTTTAATTTACAATTTTTAAATTTTAAATTTTAAAAATAGAGCTTTTGGGCATATTCACTTAGTCACTTATTATACAAATTGAATCTATTTTTTTTAAAGTTTATTCCCTCGGACTGGGATCATGTTTTGCATGTTACTTAAGTGTCATATGATGGTTTATTTTCTAATATTAAGTTTGGGAATATTTACGTATCATCCATTTGACTGGGAAGAGAAGGCTTGTGAAGGTGTGTAAGAATAGGAGTTCGCCCAGTTTGAGTGGGCCCTTAGTAAGCAATGCCTGCCCTCCAACCTAACCAGCTGGGCAGACTTAGAAACCACTGCACAAATCAAAAGATTCAGGCCCAAAGAAAAATTAGCGCAGGAAAATGTATCTCATTTCATTATGAGCAGTAAAAAAAAAAAAAAATGTAATCTTTTAATTCTTGCCTGCTCAGTTATTTAGAATGAAAATACTGCTTGTATTAATCTTGTTATAAATTAAAAACTGACATAACTTCCAATTCTTCACAGTCTCATAGTCCTGTGGTTGCAAGGTCTGGTTACACTTTCTTTTCTGGACCTCAACTGTATTAATTCTCAATAATTCTGTATTAATTCAAGTCAGAAAACCCTTCTGATTTCTTCTACCCTCTACCCTTTATCTGCTGTTGTGGAGGAAACTGGTTGTTCACAGGCATATCCAGCCCTTGGATCCAAGGAAATGAAATTTCCGCCTGGTGGCTACATCAGCTGTTCTCCATGTTGACCTGTTTCACATTTTTTGCAAAGTAGCCTCTTCTCCATGGAGAGACAAATTCCCTTGTCTCCCCATACTGGCATCAGGTTGATCTTGCCTGTTCTTTCAGACCTGCAACAGCTGTATCCTCCTGGCGATATGTATAGAGTAGTCAGAAACTGATCCTGGGGATTAAAAAACAGCAACTCTTGTGTTTAATGTGTGTCAACCTACACAGGGATGAGTTTCCAACCCTCTGACCACCTGTCACTCCCATCAAGTGCCATGGGAGTTAACAAACCTCACGGGATTTGGCCCAGGAATAGTAAGAATTTATAAAATGAGTTGTCAGATGTGAATTCCCCATGCACATGGTAACTAGTCTGCAAAGTTTGTTGTGTGCAGAAAAGTTGAGGTGCTGATAGAAAACTTGATTCTTATGCTACAAAACTGACTGGCTATCAGTGTGGTTATTAAAATAATTTCTACAGTGCTTCCATTGTATTTCAGCAATATTTAATGAGAAAATTAAAAATTAAAGCTGTACTAAGAGCAAATTAAACAAAAAACAGCTGATAAATTTTTAAAGTTGTAGTTGATGCGTTTTATTATACCTGGAAAAATATTAAGTGACATTTCAGTAAAAATGAGTTTTTTTACAGTTTTGTCATTACTGGTACTGGGATACATACAGCTTCAGCAGTGGGAGAGACTGCTACTTGTCTTAGCGCAGATGCTATTTCATGGAGGGAGCTGAGGTATAGGAATTTACATTTGCATGGACCTTTAAGTATGTATTAATAGAAGTATCATGTGTTTTTTAAGGGAGGATAATGAGCCAACAGTGGAAAGTTAAGTGTCTTACAAGTACTGTTGAAGCAAGAGATCTATCATGTGTCCATTTTAATGAGGCCATTGCAATGCCAATAATCCCTGCAAAAATAATCTGTTGACAGAGACTCACAAAAATGAATAGAAAGAAGCCTGTAATCAGTTATAAACGACTGCTGCTAAAAACACAGTTCTGACACTGATCTGTTTATCCAAAACAGCAGAAGATGCTAAGCTCATCTGAGATTGATTCTGATATTGAGAATTACATGGAAGAAACTTTAAATTTAGCTTTTAAAATTAAGAAAAGAAAACCTCACCAAAAGAATGCTAGCAATGTTGAGTTCTGAGATGATTTCCTGCAATGGTAGGAGATGATACTGAACATAAGTTTCAAATATTTTGGCTTTTTTAATAACAAACTACACTCCTGATTTCTGAGAACATCTCATTGGGAAGCGCTGCATTAATGTAGGGGTGATTCAGCTGGGTTGTGGAGTTTCTGTTCACATAAGGCAGACTGACTTTAATGCAGTTCAGTTATGGTCATCATCATATTCCGAATTTCAACATTACATTTCACCTTAGGTTGCTAAAACTTGTGACCCATCATCCTTAGCTGCATATGTCTCTCTTGCTCCAGTTTCCTGCATGGAAAGAGATGACTAAATGTAAAAACAGGTGACTATAAGTGTATCTAGATGCTTGCCATCTAAATCCAAACTGCACACTACACACAAGCTGACTTGAAGGCTGAAGCAAGCCAGCTGGATCAGTAAGCTGTGAAAATCTGAGTGGGCAGAGGGATAATAGGAACAGAATGGGTACAGTTCAAAGTCAAACTTCACAGTGTACAACGTCCATAGAAACAATCTGAACAACTATGTGAACATAGGTCATTAAAAATATGGATATAGTCTATATGCCTAGAAACCTAACTCAAACCTAACAGAGACTTTAAACTAAGAGGAAAAGTTTTAATTTTCTCAGCTTACATGAAGATTTTCATACTTGGTTTTCAAAAGTAAAATCCAATGACATTTCTCTTCTTAGTCTTCATAAATAGAGACAGATTTATATGCAAATGTCCTCTTGTAACTAATCCTAGAGCCTCGTGTCTGCCAAACTGCCAGAATTTTGTCCAACAGCTACAAGCCTTTGCAGAAAAGACATATGTGTACATGCACACACACACACACACACACACACACACACACATATAGGTTTACAGAACACTCTGCCATCATGTTACTCTGTGGCCTAGAAAAAAGTGGTACTTGGAAGTTTATGAAATGTTACTAAGAAATTCTTGACTTATAATGTAGATGTATTCTACCACAGGAATTAGAAATCTTTCACAAGACTTTAGAGCATGATAGTTTATTTCACATGCGTTGGTGAGAGCTACAAAGTAAGAGATGAAACAATTTGTTTACAAGAATACTGACTAGTTTCTGTGGTTTTTCTGATCTTCAGGGGAAACTGATTTTTGAAAGGGCCAGATGAGACTGAGGTCTGGACTGACAACACAAATCCTCGTCAGCAGTATAGAAGCCTCCAGTCTTGTTGGCCTTGACCTCTTGCATAGCTTGCATCAGTCCTCTCTGCTGAACCACACAGCATGCTCTTGGGAGATAGAGGCTGTGTTACTGGCTTTGCTAGTTTTTTAAAAAAGTCAGCTAATCTCCCTATACCTCAGTTTTCTCATATCTAGAATAGGAAACCTCAGTTTTCTCCTATCTAGAGTAGGGATAATAGGTCTCTCTTTGGTGAAGTTGCTGTAAGACATCTGTACATGTACATGTCACTGCTGTTATTATTTGTGAGTTTGGGACCAGCATGATAGGAGTACTTAGAGAGACCTACAAACCAGGCAAAACCTCAAATCTTCAAACATTCATTTATGCTCAGATAATAGACTTTTTTTTCTGGCAGCTACTAAAACCCAGACATTAATCAATTTACTAGTCAGTCCTCATGTGTAAGATGATGCAAGTCTGATGCCACATCGCTGGCTCTGAGGGCTTTGGTGGTTCTTCCCTCCAAGACTGAGATGGCTAGGCTCAAGAACTTTTCTCCAACAAAAGCTTTACTCTTTCTCAAGCTCCACGGTATATCACTGATCTGTGGGTCAAGATCTGCCTAGTCCAAAGGGTTGTTTTCTCCTGCCAAGGCTCAGCCTCTGTTCTGGTTTGTCAAGGGATGTTACCAGCTGCATGCCACCACTTGAATGTCAGCCTATTCCAGCCTGTTCAGTGCAGTGCTATCTGCTGGCAGATGGTGTGCCAGTTCTCTGATTCCTTCTATAGTTGTGGACTGGGTACTGTTAAACTAATTTTAACGATTTTTTTGCATTTAAGCCAAACAAAAGATATATTTTTCTTCCTACTCTAAATCAATGTCATGGTAAGTCAAAAACAGAAATAAAGTGCAAATGAACCTTCATACTACATTTAGATCATCTAATGAAAACACTATAGAAATGTAAAATGTTAGTGTGGCAGTATAAGAATTAAACATTATGAATAGGGATATAGAAAACCTATTTTTCAGAATCCATTAGAAAATGGAAGTTCACTAGTGTTTGAAATGGGGTGACATGCAGAGCTACGACCCTTTGTTGCCTCTTGGTGTACTAGCAGAAATACTTCATACTTTGTGGAGGGGAAAATGGCTGCATTGGTACTGTAGAGGAATTAATCTCTGCAGGTTTGATCTCTGGTGTGTCCTGCCTGTGTCACAGGCAAATGGTGAGTATGTGCACTATCCCATCATATGTTCTGTTTTCCTGCAGAAGGATGAGAAGCACATTAGCATGGAAGAAGACAAAATCCTCCCTCATTTGCTTCCTCTGGATAGTCAGTGAACCAGGACTGTGGAAATCCACCTGTCATAGTGCTGGGCTGTGCCCCCTATGCTGTGCCCCTGAGAGAAGGACTATGAAGTGCACTGTGGAGCATAACTGCCTTAGCTTGCAGATATAGCCAGCAAAGGCTGTATCATGGTGATGGCCTATCTCACCTATTTGCTTCTATGAAACTTGAATTTGTTCTCCCTTTTTTTTTTCTTCAGTTCAAGCACACCAGTGTGCAGACATGGTAGCTGCTCCTTGCCCAGCAGCCCCAGGTCAGCAGACTGCAGACCACTTATTTCAGGGCACACAGACAGTGTGTATAGGCTGACAAAAGTGAAGCAATTTACTTCAACTGAGGATCCCATTTGTCTGCTAGTTTGTTCCATAACCCCTTCTGTAGTTTGGCTAATTAGTTCCTTTTTCTTTTCAGACAAGTGAAAATCTCTAGGCTAAAACCAAAGCTTTGCATCTCAAATGACTCTTTATTTTTTCCCACTAAATCTATGTTGAAACAATTGCTGTATCTAAGGACATTCTGGAGATTTGGTTATGAACACCTGTTTTACTTGTGTTATATCACATTGCACTGTATCTGTTGATATTCAGTCATTCCAAATGCACTTTTTGTATAGACAGAAGGCGTAAAACGTAGTCAAATATGAGAACTTGTTGTATATTTCAGTGAAACAGTATACCTAGAATAAATAAATGTAAGTGATACTTGGGATTTGTTTTTTTCCCCCTATTGGGCCACGGAGTGAAAAGCTGTATTATTCCTTCATGCCATTTCTGTTTTAATTATGTAACATTCCTAGAGAAATTGGCAGCTAATATTGGTAGATATTGTAGAAAAGAAACTTTTTTTTTTCCAAATGGTAGTTTCACAACATCCATAGGCTTGGGTAAAAAAACTATTACAACTTGGAAAACTGATATTCATGACTGTGACAGAACTGTTTATCTGGTGTTTAAAAATTTCCCTAACTAATCTGATTCCTTCAAAATGCTTCAGTTCATTGAAGCTAGAAATCATATGCTCAGAAAAAATACATTTAGGTGTTTTAGAAAAAGGGATGAGAAGAAGTAATATGGCACGAGGCAGGATAATAAGAAGGACTAATAATAAGAAGAAGAGAGCAGTGGGAAAAATTATGAGATCAAAGCTTAACACTGTTTCAGTCACTTGTTTTGCTGGTTTCAGCTATCAAAATGTCAGTGTAGTTTTCTGGGAAATATTATTATATATAAAGCTTGTTTCTAGCGACCATTTAGTGTGTCAGCTAAGTAGTAGCTGGAATTATTGACAGTGGTCTTCTGTGTGATGAAAAAGTCTTGGGATGTGATACCTGGGAAGACAGGAATAAATAACGCTGTGGAGAAATGGGTGCTTGTAAATAAGGACATGGTGTAACTGGGCTGGGTTTTTTTTGTTGGGTTTTTTTTAGAAGCTGGGGAAGGATCCAAGAAGCATTCTTGGGTTATTTTGAAGATTAGAGGATTAAAAGAATGTTATTAGAACTGAACTAGTTTGGAACATTTATTTAACACATAATCTTCAATAACTTCTTATTACATTATCCAGGCTGGTAAAGTAAATGAAGAATTTCACCCACATAGTTACAAGTGTGAGAGAAGTGGTAGTGAAGAATAAGCAGTAATAAGCATGTTGGGGGGGTTCTCTCTTAACCAGATGTACACTGTAAAAAGTAGTGAGTGTTGATAAAGGAAATGTACTGTAGAGTAAAGGCATTTTCTGTGTGGCTTAGGTGTGTCATCATGAACGAGGAAAGATGATGCATGATACGTTTTCTAGTGTGAGAACAGGTCCATCACTCTTCAGATCCTTGTAAACCCATAAACCCCACATTTCTCACTTCTCTGGGGATGATTGCTCCACCAACTGTAATGTATCTCTGGTGATATCCACCTGAATGAGAGCTGTGGTGGGAGTTAGTCAGGTATTGGCAGAGCTGGAATACCAAAGTTTGCTTGGATGGATTGGAGATAAGGAGGATGGGGAGAGGCATGCAAAAGTAAGTCTTCACTAAGTAGAAAAATGAGGTCTGCATCATGCAGCAAATACATGATCCAGCTGCAACAAATCAGCTTTACCTTGAACTACCAGCTGCTTTTCAACTTGTATCATCTCCAACTTTGTCACCAGATTTCATGCTGTCAGCCAAAACGCTATTGAGCCACACACTTCCAAAGAGCTTCCTATTTGAAAGTCCTTATATTGAAACATTACAAAGACTGTATTTTAACAGGATTAATTTTTTGTGCAAGTCAATCAAAGGCATGTTTGTTTGATTTTTCATGAGATCAGTCTGGCATATACTATGACATTGTTAGTTATAAGTTCCATTTTACTGCAATTACATCCTTCATCAAACTATTTAAATAACATATTTAATAGAGTTAATTGTTCTCTTTGAGTGAAAAAGATAAGAACATAATATGAATCTAAGACTAGTGGGACTGAGGGAGAGGAAAAAATGAAAATTACAGTTCTCAGAGGGCTAAATCCAAGCCAAAGTCCTTTCAGATCTTTGGCTCTGAGAAATGTCTTCTGGAGAGGTCTCTAGAGTACTCTGTCACCAAATCTACTCTAGTTACTGTGGAGGTAGCCCTGAAGTCTGCTGGGTTTGGGTATGTGCTCTGAAGAATGTGCCAGTTTCTGAGGTAAGTGATTTGGATTAGCTTGCAGCCTTCTCGGAAAGCCTTTTAGTGCTGATGGAAGCTCTCCACAGTGCACAAGCAGTCCCACAACTCCTTGTTTTAACAACAAAGCCTTGTTTAACATTGGCTTTCCTGCCTCATCTTTGCCCTGTGACCAAAGCAGTGAGGCATAAGGGATTTAACCTCAGAGTTTACCAGGCTCTCCTTTGCATTTGCTGCATCCTGCAGTTGTTGCAGCTGGTAACTATGGTTTGAATGGCATGGGAACATCCCTCATAGCTGTTGACATCCTGTAGAGCAAAGGATCCTATAGAGCAAAGTGATTGATGGCCTGGAGTGCAGGATCATTAGTCTCCCCTTAACCCTAGACAGTGAAGACAGATATCCTTGCCCTGCATAAATCAGCTCAGCTCTGGCTTTTTTTCCAGGAAACTTGATTTACAGGGTCTAAGTCCTGGTTGCCACTTCGTATCTGCCAGCTCTAGAAGAGGGAGACTAGAGAATCAATGAAGAATGTGGGCTAAGGGTAAATCCTTTGTAGTGCCTTGAAGTGCACAACTTTGATAGTTTTTCTGTTAAATCAGACAGAAAGGAAGCTACAAACTAGAGGAAAAAGGACAGTGCTTTGCAGGGTGTATGGAAGAATATCAGCAATAGGGCTTATCTGGAAAGAGAAGCAGTGTGGAAACATTAGATTTTTCTGTGTACTTTCATACATATATATAAAATTGGACATTTAAACCTCATCATGTTTCAGGAAAAATGTAAATAATTCTCTCTCCTTATTTCACTGAACTGTTTATTTATTTGATATTTGTCTCATTTCTCAGTGACTGATTTTTTTCAAATTACATTCATTCAAGATTATTATTGTTATTAAATTATAATAAACTTCATCCTATTCAAGCAAGTTGTGAAGAATACTTCTCACCTGACAGTCTCAATAATAACTCATCCAGCAGCAAGTTCTGAGCAAAATTCCTTCCTTTACTGTGATAAATATCTACTCAGTATTTTCAGATGAAATTTAGGAATGCTACCTGGTTTGCTCAACATCTAGTAACAATTTCTTTTCCCTAGACTTAGTCTTTTAACGACTTTTGCTTTATTGTAAGCATGAGTTACTTTTAACAACTCTTTGTCATGCGTTAGTTAGAGGATCTTTCCTGATGCTCATTAATGAAACAATTAAATTTGTTCCTTAGTGCCCAGATATTTTGTTCTCCATAAGAATTTCTTCTCAGACTTGTTCTGCTCACTGAATTTTACCTTTCCTTTTTTGTCACCTCTGAGTTATTTGTTCTCTACTTTGGGCTTAATCTTCCTTGCCACAAGGATAGGCCTCTGGAAGAGGAAGCGATCCATTTCCTTGCCTTTGAGGTCCTTTTCTCTCCTTTTCCCAGCCTGAATTTCCTGCAAAATCAGGCTAATGAGACAAGAGAATACCTAATTCTTGTAATATTTCTACTTGCTTACCTGTTAGGAAATTAATTTTCTCTCTCCTGTGGTTTGGGGTAGTAGGTAGGTATGAAAAATTTCTGTGGAAAGTGTTTTATGCTTATAAATAAATTTGCTTTTCTTTTTCTTCCACATTCACTTTTTCTTCACATTTCACTTTTCAGAGACTGACCTTACTTCCATGTTTAAAAATGGCTTTTCACTTTTCATATTCACTGACCTCACCATGACCAAAATAATTAATCCGGTAGGTTTGTAATCTTTCACTGAGGTCCCACTTATTTTATTATTTTATTTTACTTCATCTTATTTTATTTTATGAAGATCAAGACAAACTAGAAGGCATTTGGGAAATTTTACTACTTCGGAAAATAAGGTTAACTCACTGCTTGAACACTTTCTGAATAGTTTGGCTCATGGTACCTCCAAAATAGCTTGATGTAGGACTTTCAGATGAGTACATTGGCCTAATCTGTTAGCTTTGGCAACTATTAGTAGTGTTGAGTAGACTCTTTTTTCACTGATAATGGTTAAGCAGTTGTGGTTAAAATTACTTTGTTGTTATAACAGTTTCCACATATGTAAAAGGCTCTGAAAGGCTCCTAAACAAAGCCACGGGTAGTGCAGTAATCTGACACAGTTTTGTGGCACTATTTAGAAATTCTGGAAATTCTGTATAAATGTCAAATAATTTTGTTCCCGTGTGTTATTTTTAATTATTAGCTTTTATTCTAGACTGTGAACCTTTTATCTTCTGATTTAGAATTTGTGAATATTACCCTTACTTTAAATTAAGGGTAGGATTGCTCGAGGGTCAACAAGAAATGGTAGGAGTGGTGTCTATAATTTCTTCTTTATTGATGGAAATAATTAAACTGACCATCAAAGGTTTTAATAGGTGCAGCAATTAATGCACTTGTGTAGTTTCTGGCTGACTAAATGACTGAACATAGTGGCTTTCCTGTGTGTCAGCTTGCTGCAGTGCATGCATGGTGCTTGCCAGAGAGGCTGCTGGAAGTGGAATTTCCTCAGGAGCATGGACACCACACAGGCATATGCAGGTGGACAATGTCCTGTTTATGTCAGGACTGCTTCACCCCTCAGACAGAAACCGTAGAAAACTCTTTCTCCTATGACATTCATTGTGTTTGGAGCTTGTGGGATTTTAAATAGATTTAGCTCAGCTGATTTTTCTCAAATGTTTGGACTTTTTACAAGAAACATGATGCGTTCAAAAGCTCCTGGCATTAACTCAGAACTTCAGATAAACTGAGTGTCTTCAGAGGTAACTCTACAGCTTCTGGATAGTTGTCTTTTCATAAGGGCACCGCTTCAACATGACACAGCTTTGTGAGTTCAACCTCTGAATGAAAGTGCTCATTTCCAAGTGTTTGCGGTGGACAGAAATAGTAGTTCAACAATAAATATTTCAGGCCACAATCAATTTTTTTCATAAACACATATCTGCATTTTAAATTATAGCCTATGTATTTTAATATTTTACTGCTGCTGGTGCTGGAGAGTGATTTGAAGTTATGCTGATTTTGTCCTGTAAAAACACTGATGGTGGAGCAGCATTAAGACAAGGTGTTTTGGGCAAGGATTTTTCGGGCAGTGATGGGCAAGAACAGCTCTGGAAATAGTTCAATCATATTTATGTGAACATTACCAGCCAAGCACAGAGGTTTGGCAGCAATACACTTATGGTGGGCTCTGAGGAGCAAAAGAAAGTGCTTTGCCACCCACAAATCTGCATAAGCTGTGGGTATGACTCGGACACTGACTGCCTACAGCCTGAGCACTGTGGAGGTACCTGCAGACAGGTACCTGTGGCACTCTTGGGCCATAGGAAGAACTAATGAGATTGGGGAAATTCTTGAATTATAAATACTTAAATAGCAGTTCATTTATTCAAATTTCTAGAAGGGTAAGTTCACGCTGAGCAACTTTGCTTAATTTTTTCATTATGAATCGTGCCACTGCTTCAGCAAAGGCCTGTTTCAATATGAGAGCTGTTTAAGGTCAAATGTGGTTTATAGCATCATTATTCACTTCATGTGCTTGTTCTTTGGGAAGTGCATTCAGACACCTGACTGTTGAAAAAATATTTTTGCAAAGCAAAAGCTCTTTGTCTATGTGCTAGAAATATTAGTTTTGAATTTAAGTGAAATACATTATTTCACTGAGGCTGTAGAACGATGTATGAAAAAGAGATAAGATTAGTACTTTTTGTGCACTTTGATTTAATAAAGCCCATTTGCCTTTTGGAGGTACCTTTCTTGGCCTCCCACTGTTATTCCTCAAACAAAAGTCTTTAGCTACACGTAGCTTACCAGCTTAAGTACACTTTAAAAAATGGTAATTTAAAATCTCTGTATAGCCAAAATAGCTCTGTTCCGGAACGACTCACAGCATGGTCTTTAAAACAGAACACCCAGCTACTAAACTGTTCTGTGTCACCTCAAAACATCTGCTGGAAAACAAGGCTATAATAGATACATTGTTCTCAGATGCTTTTTTCTTTTTTTGTTAAGTCCTGTTAAGTAGCCAGTATTTCATTTCAGTAGAATAGGGCCCTTTTCTCTTGCAGTAGGAAAAACTTTCCTCCTACAAGGATAATTCTGTATGTGTGCGTGCCTGTACTTTCTTTTACATCTTTTCTTTTAGGCACTCCAGTTAAGAGCTATTCTAACTCAAATGGTGGCTGTTTTACCCCTCTCAGCTGCTTCTTTCCTACTGTGCACGTGGGTCCACACTTCTTTCCCATTTCTTCAGTTGTACCAATGCTCTTGTCCCACTGTCCACAAAAGGACAGTGTTCACATGGGTAGCTGTTGTGCATTTTCCCTTTGCTCTTCGTACCATCATGCTAAATGTCTGCTGCTCTCTAGGTTCTGTTCTGCATCCACAGCCCTCAAAACAAGTACCATGCATTTTTCCTGCAAACCTTTTCCTGCAACCTCTTCTGTGGTCCATGGAGCAACACCACCGTCCTGCAGAGGAGATGACCAGATCAACTGGATATTTACACTATGGCATTGGCTTCCATCCATAATTCACCTTCCCTCTCTCCTTAAAAGTGGAGCGTGAAACAAGATGAAGTATGCAAATTCTACAAGGAATATTTGTAGTTGCTTTTAGGCCTACAGCTCTAGAAATTTAGAAGATAAAACCAGAAACTAAAGGTAGCTTTGAGATTCAGAGAACTCGTAACCCGAGAGGACCCTTTGGAGGTAGTATGCCGAGAAGGAATCTCCTGAGGCCTTCCTTTTTATTCATCCTTTGATCAAGAGTGTTTGCCTCTGAAATGGCAAAGTTTAAAGACTATCTACAAAAGCGTCTGCTATGAGCCAGCCCCTGAGAAATGACTGTATCTGTAGGCAAACTGGAAATAACATTTCCGCTGCCAGATGAACTTTCAGACAGTTACATTTTGATCACAGTGGGGAAAGGAAAAAGGAACACTGAGTTATGAAAAACACTTTCATTAAAATAATAAAAAAAATCTATTTCAAGTTAACTGCATTCCATTTTAAGTATGGCTCATAATACCCACCTACCAGTCAGGTTTAAAGTAAATAGTGAGCAAAATAACTTGATATAATTTGAATAGTAATAATTTTAATTCACATCATCATGTCAACTCTTTTCCCACTTCAAAACAACTGACTACTGACTTCTTAAATTTAGACATGTGGATATTTCAAACATCTAGTGCAATAAAAGCACTTTCATAAGGAAGGCAACACATTCTTCTAATTATAACTCTGATATGAAAAATGTTAAGATTCCTAAAACCATATTATGTGTTTAATCATGAAATTTGTGTGTGGAAATATATATTGCAGGTCTGTCATTGTAGTACATAAAAAACTGATGTTTCTTATGAGTTTTGATGAACAAAAGAACACACAAAACAGTGTGAGATACTGCAGGTAGATATTCCTTGACTGTTGGTCTTTCATTATTTTTCAAGAATTAGCTCCTCATAGAGTTGCATGTCATATAGGTACTTGTTGGAGTACCAGTCTCTCCAAAAGACTTGGGAACCTGATTGTGTGTATTGCAAGACATGTGCACTGCCATAAACTGATGTTTTCTTATGCTTCCTTTCCAAACAGCTGTAGCGGTATTTGGAGCAAAAGATGACTTTAGTTTATAGCCAGCTTTTGTCTGAAATGTGGACCTGGCTAAGATATTCCTTTCCAATCTAGGCTTTCCAATACAACAACAGCATCAGCCTAATGTTTTTAGTCTCCACTTTTTTTGTATACCCACAAAGTTTTATACAGTGGAACTGTAGCTGTGGCACCAAACAACATGCAAGATCTCAGAGGCACCTATAGTCACTTGAACTGCATTTTCTTTTTAATTATAGCTTCAGTTGACAAGAAATCTGCAAATACTCTATGTATAGGTGGCATTCATCTTTTCCTTATATTCGATACTGTGCCTAAATATGTGAATTTATTCACTAGTTCCTAGCTGAATCTTCTTGTGAAGAATGCCAGTGTGCACTCAGTCTTACCCCTGGCTTAGTGGGGTGTCATTTCTGGATTCTGCAGTCTCCCTCCTGGTTCTGTTTGGTGATGGATATTACCAACCATACATGGTCACTTGAGGTTCACAGGTTAGTGCTCTGTTCTTCTGGCCATCCTTCTGTGGAGGAGAGAGAAGGGAGAGAGATGGTCCCTATCCTTGGACAACTCCTTGGGACGGAGCCCACTTTTATTGCTGGGTCCCCTACTCATGACTACTGTGGGAAGAGCATGGGAGCCTGTGTAGTGTCTCTGTAGGTTTGCTGACTGATAGCATTACTTTCTCCCCTTGACTTTCATTTCGGAGGAGAATCTCCCTCTTGGATTTGTGCTGGAGTCTTTTTATGATCCCTCCCACTCCATGCAGTACTGCCTGAGTGATCTCGGCACCTTGATGCCTTGGGAAGGGCCCTGTTCTTCCTTTTCCTTTTATAAGACAGGCTGAAACCCCTTCAGTTACCAATCCTCATCACACTGGACACAGTGCATTTAATATTTGTCTCTACCAGAGCTTTCTGTAAACCAAGTTGGTTCCAAGCCCTGCCAGATGCATGAACCCTTCCTCGCGCTTTTGTAATCCCAATCCTTCTGATCTGGGTCTTCTGCTGGAAGAAGGAACATGGCTCATCTGGATGTGCCTCCCAGAGTCCCTCCTGGCCCCCCTTGACTCCAGTTGACTCCTCTCCCCAGGCAGCTGAGCTCTCTGTGCTGTCTGGCTTAGCCACAGCACCACGGTTCCCAACACGGCTTCTGGGGCCTTGGCTGTGCTGAAGTCTGAGCAGCCATAGAGCCCATGTCACACATGCTCTGGGTGTCACAGGCTGCAATCCCAGCCGTGCTGTGCTGGGGCTTCCAGCTCAGGCAGCTGTGAAGTTGCAGATGCAGCCAATATTGTTCTCCAATGAGCAAGGGAAATGAAGATGGTAAGTAAGCGGCATCTGCAAATTGCAATCAGTCCTGCCATCCCTCTTCAGTTTTATATCCATTGTGAGGAGGGAAAAAACCCAAAACCATAAACAGCAAACCTGTTTGAGAATTTGAACTTGGACACAGTGGCTGCTCACTTACAAACTTCTTCAGGATGCAGCTGCAGAAGCGGAAATCTTCTTAAATCTAGGAGCACTAGACATGATCAGAAAAATTGGAATTCCGTGCATAGAAGGGGTAAATTTTGGGGAACTGGTAAAACACTTGAACAAGTGGAATCCCTTTAATGTAATAATTTTAAGTAAAAGGAAGGAGGAGACTAGAGTAAAATTGCCTTTCAGTGAATACCCTTTGAGGTCACTTTTCTATTGTCATTGTGGAAAAAATAAATATATGTATATGAACAGCATCAAAATGTGACATAATAACTAAATCATAGAGACATTTGTCCTTAATTTCTTACTGGGAAAATTTTGAAAGAATGCAATCCAGATATCATCCTTTCTGTATCTAAGCCAGAGTTGCATTTATTTTTTTAGCACTGTTTTTGTTCCCAAAATGAGTGTTTATTAGAAACAGGTAACAGAAAGCAAGGTCATCTTGTGCCAAAGGATTCTTGTAAATGTGATGTGTTTTTGCTTCAGAAACTTTAGCTGTACAAATATTTCTGTGGGTTTGGGAAGGGAACTAGCTGTTTCCTTTGAGGTATCAATACGCACATTTTGGGACTAAATCCTTGTCTCTGCTGGGATACTTGATCCTGGCTGGGATACAGGTGAGCTTGGCACTTGAAGCCCAGATTCTGACCAGAGACTGCACATAGGGAGGCCAGGCGAGGAGAATAGCAGAACAAATTACTAATGACACCTAAATGAGGAAAAAGAATTTGGAAAACATCACGGATTTGCTGTTCATGATTCGACTGCCACAATTATAAAACTTCAGTTTTCATCACATTTTCACTGTTTGACTAAGCTGGATCCTATCCTAAAGCATAGGGACTGTGCTTTTGATCATTGATATTGCAGTGGATTGAAAGGGAGAGATAAGAAAAAGACGGAACATGGATTCTAACTAATAAATGACAGATATTATCATTAAAAAACCTAATTAAAAATTAATTAAAAATTAAGGGTGACCTCTTTTAGGTTCACCTGTTTTCATGTTGGGCCCTGAGCCTGCACAAATTCAACTTTTCCAGTGAGGATTGAGTGTGGCACCTACTCTCCTCCTTGAGAGTCCTGAGCTGGTAACATCACTGCTGTTCCTTGTCCCATGCAAGGCAAGGTTAACAGACCAGATTCCTCCCCTGAGGAGAAACGTAGTCTGCAGAAACATCAGAAAGCTGGTGACGTGGACAGTGAAGACTTTCCCAGTGAACAGTGAACGATTTCCCAGTAAGAGTTTCAGAACAGTCCCCCAACATAATGTGAGGGTCTACAAAGCATGTTTGTCTTCTTTGACACTTACTCCTAGGGATTTCCAGTTATTTTTTTTCCTCCCTCTTCTTCAAACTACCACCTATCCCTCATATGATAAAGGTGACTTCCAGCCTGACGGAGATATAAAACCCACACATGGTAGATTTATATAGTTACCTTCCCTGTGGAGTAGTGTTTACCTTCACATTGTTTGTTTGTGGTTTGACTGCCATGATTATAAAATGACATTGTTTTCATCAGGTTTTCACTGACTGTTTGACTAAGCTGGATCCTATCCTAAGGTATAGGGACTGTGCTTTTGATCATTGATATTGCAACGGATTGAGAGGGAGAGATAAGAAAAAGACGGAACATGGATTCTAACTAATGAATGACAGATATTTTCATTAAAAAAACTAATTAAAAATTAATTAAAAATTAAGGGTGACCTCTTTTAGGTTCACCTGTTTTCATGTTGGGCCCTGAGCCTGCACAAATTCAACTTTTCCAGTGAGGACTGAGTGTGGCACCTACTCTCCTCCTTGAGAGCCCTGTGCTGGTAGCAACACACAACCACAGAAGGCAGACTTATATAGTTACCTGCTTTATGGAATAGTGTTTACCTTCACATTGTTTGCTTTCAAGGAGCATGGTTACAGTGAGGGAAGGCTGGCTAGCCAAAGCTTTTTTCACCGCAAAGAAAATAACATCCTTAGTACTGCAGCTGGACAGACCATGGCATTTAGGAGTAGGTATCTTTCCCTGTGAGTTACCAATTCAAACTATATCTGAATGAGACCCACGGCTGATTAGTTATCTATGGGAAATGAACTGATGTTCCAGTTCAAGGGTGAATTCACATCCCAGCTGGAGCTAAGTAGTTTAGTTGTCAACAATCCCAGGAAAATGGCATATGGAAACACATATAGAAAGAGAGGGTTTATTTCAGTGCTAACAAAACTGGAAATACGATTAGCTTTGCTATTACATAAGCTCTACGCAAAAAAATTGTGTGGTTGCCTGTGAAACATTTTGTGTCATAATCCATCATCCTTGGCTGGTATCTCTCCCTCATATGGTTTTGTGACCCGGTTTGACAGTCTTTGTTAGGGACACATAACAGAGAACACTGCTGCTTAAAAGAATGAACAAAGCAAGTAGGAAGACACCGATCATACGGGATTTATAAATGGAAGAAAATGTTGCCCTTACTCAATCTATTTCATATGATATATATTTGTGGTCTCGAAAAAGTGTACAAACTTAGTTATTTGCACTTGAAACACAAAAATGGTGTTGATTTATAGTTTAAAAAGTCTTTTGAGTGGCATGTATCAGACTGAATGGAATAAACATTTCAGAACAGAGCTCCCAATGCCATTTGGCAACTTATACAAGGTGTTGCAATTATTTTCCTGGTTTAGATAGTAAGAACCCAGAAAGCTTTGCCATTATAGCTGAATGTACAAATGGTCCTAGTTCATTTCAGGGAGTAAATTTAACAGCTCAATTAAGTCCAACACAAAAAAAAATTATTAGCTGCCCTGTGTAATTTTAGTTTCCAAAATGAAGTAGGAATAATCCTATTATTTGTTAAAACTGTATAGTCAGTATGATTTCAAAATCTTTGAATGTCTATATGTAGAGAGAAGATACTATAAATCCATTTGGACGAGGGAGAAAATGGCGGGAGAATGGTTTTAGCTATAGGAAACACTGTGGAGAATTGTATTCATATCAGGTCATTATGATTAAAACCAAACCAAAATCTCCAAGCAAATACAGAAAGAAACCACACCAAGTGTTGTTAAGGGAAGCTATATACCTCTCTGGGACCTAGTTTTTATCCAGGTTAATTTTCATCCTTTTATTTTCATGATACATGCATAATATAAGAAAGAATTCAGAGCAGTAAATGACTGTATGTCCATGCTGAGGTGCTAAAAAGCAATTTTCTGTAAAAGCATTATGCATATGATTTACCTATCTTACAGTGCCAGAAATAGGAATGCATACACAAGAGACGGGGAGACTGAAATAGGACTTGGTACTGATAGTTCTGAGGCTTTGGGGCATGTGTCTGCTTTCATGGGATAAAGACCACTCCTCCATTACCAATTCAAGAAAGTCGACCTACACAATCATGAGAAGGAGTTGGAATAAGTTAATATAACCTTTTAAAAATGTAAAATTTAGTCCTGCTTGGTTTATAGAAGGGGAAAGACACTGGCAGGTAAACAGAAAGCTACAAAGTTTATAATTAAATTTAAAATTCCTTTGGCAATTTAACTACCTAAGCGTTTATAATTGTAGAAAAAAATTATGATGCACTGGTAGATTAAATATTAAGATTTTTGTATACCATTGAAGGAGGGCATGCGTGTTGCAGTGACATGTGACCACATTAAGAAGCAGAATATATCTGAATGTTGCTGAAAACAACCGAGATTGTTTCACAGAATAGCGTTACTAAACCACTTCCAAATAAAACAGAAGTGGGTTAAATCATCTACTGATTCACAGCAAGAAAATTATTAACATCTCTGATCTCTGAAATTACATAGAAATCATCAACACTGTGGCTAACTTTTTTGTACCACCAGAACACTGGTCAGGCTTAACTTTCTCTGATCCAGAGCCATCTGTCAGCAATGAGTCACAACAAAGGAACCATCCAAACAAAGAGAGCGAGTGGTCTCTCCACTGTCAGTAAACAAGGGATAGGAGGTTGTTCCAGCCCAACATCTTTTATTTCAGATCTGAAGAACACAGTTGTGATAGTTTTGAAGTCAATTCCTACGTACCTATTTATAAACCCTTTACATCTTAAACCTTTTAGGATTGCTCCAGCCAACACACTGGATTAACTACTAAGCAATTCCATTTTGGAGTGTATCATTTAAGCAAAAAGAGAAGTGCTGCACTTTCTTCAATCTAGTCTGTGGTCTGTATGCACAGCAGTGTTGGCTCTGTAACTGTGACTGACAGCAGTGTTCCTATTCTCTACAGAACTGATGTGTTTTGGGAAAAAGCTGCTACTTTACATTCCATTCAGACTGATGTAAACACCATCAATCTTAGCAAAATTTACTTCTAACATAAGAAAGATTTGTATCTGATTTCTATCAGAGAGCGTTATACAAGTAAGGGCATTTAAACCAGATGGTGGTCTCCAGAGGCTTCTTTAACTCATTCTGATTGTTTCATTCTTTTAATTGTTACTTTTTCTTTTTAGAAGTGTCTTAATTCTGAAAAACAGAGGCACTAAATTCATCATTAAATCAAAAAATATCCATCTAAATATTCTAAATCCTTCAAATTAAAGCAAGAAAGCAAGCAAAGGGCTGTAATTTCAAAATGTGAATTAATTCTTAAGTACATGCAATGATTTCTAAGATTTTCCTATACTTCCTGAAAGATAGATGTGCCAATTTTCTACAGTTGAAGACCAGACTGCTAATTTTCTTCCTGAGAAAGGTTTAGCACTTGACACTCAGCCTCGTGCTGTTTTTACTTACCTACATGGGAAGGTAGATCCCAATGAAGAATTGCCTGTCCTGAGATGTGGAAGCTGGAACTGCTGTGCCAGAAGCTGGCGTTGGCGCTGGTCCTCTCAGAGACTTATTAACAGAGAAGAAGCTAGAAAAGTTCCAAACCTCCTTGTCCTGTATGCAGCTGTCCAAAGTATTTATTAGCAACATGAATGCTGCTGCTATTATTTTACTTAAAAGATCCACTGAGCCACGCATAACCTCTCCTTTAAGCACCGGCCTTTGAGGATACGAAGGGCACGGTGACTGGCTATAAATTGAACAAACTTACCAAAGAAACAGCTTACTTTTAACATTGTTTGCCTCTGGATTAACCATAGAGACTTCTTGTACAACCTTCTGCATTCCTATATCCACAAGAGGTACTTGGGGAAAAAGGGCCATGTAACAAACGCCAGCACACCATAACTCAAACTGTGTCAGAAGGGAAGAAGCATGATGTAGGTACACCCCTAGAGAGGCAGAGCTGTAAAGACTTACCTTATTGGTAACAAAGAGCTTTAGCGCTACTACTACAACAAAACCAGAAAACTAGGTTAGAAAGGAAGGAAAAGAATGTTTGAAGTATGAAAATTGTATTAATTTTTTCTTTAAAAACCCAAACCTCAAATTGACCAGTGCAGTCTTGAAGACCCAGCTATAAAGCTGGGCAAAACCAAAATGTTTCTCCAGAGGCCGTGTAAAGACTGAAAACTGAGATTTTTGAATGTAGCCACCAAGGGAATTTCTGGTACCTTTACACAATTTACTGAAAGACCGAATTCTGTAAGCTGTGATTTAGAAGTGCTCCTGGTTTAAGGGAGCGGTGCCACGATCTGGACAAAAAGCAATTGGTAAGTTTTTGGTAAGATGGTTATCAGCTGCAAGGCTAAAACACTGCATAGGAAGCACAGTTGAGAAGGGATTATTTCAAGAACCCGGAATGAACTCCCAGAGGAAGCAATAAACACCTTAAAAGTAATTTTCTTTTCCAAACACACTTTGAGCTTGTTTTTACTAACAAATACAGTATATGCATAGGGAACTAGAACAACAAACTGCATTTGACAGTGAGTTCTTGCTTATTGAAGTCTGGGAGAGTGCTCACATGCAACAACTACAATAAACACCACAATAAACATATTTATTGACTTGTCAAAGTTAGAAATTTATAGTAGTAGCATGGAGTAGCTTACAATGCTCAGCTGAGATAATTAAATAACATTATTACTTTTTGATAACATGATCCAGATTATGTATATTTTTCTTGTGATACTTTTAAGGAACAGATCAACTGCATTTCTTGTATAGATGTTATGAAAAACAATCTAGCTGGGGAAAAGGTATTGTGTTTAGTGCAAAATCAACATTCAACACTGAAAAATGGTGCAAAAAACACTGCTGAAAAATTTACAGTAAGCCAGTAATTCTTACAATTTCACAGTTTGTTAATAAATTCACGAGAAGTGTTTTCTTTTTGCTTTTTGTGTGTGTTAAGCCTCATTTTGAAGGCATATAATTACTTCACCTGTAGCAGTGCTGTTTCCAGAGAGGATGTTTCTAGAGGCAGAGACTTACATCTATAAAAAAAATTTTGTTACCTTCTCTCAGTTCCTCTATGCACTCTCCAGAGCTATCGTTACTGGCAAAACGTAATTATATAATGAGATTCTTTGAACTACTAAACTGCCCCTGCCTAATGGAATTGTTAAAAACTGTATTTTAAATACGTGCTTATAAAACAGTTAAAAGCTGTTTTGTGAGTATGATTTGGGTTCTTCCCAAACATAACAGTCAAAGCAGTTACAAAAAAAGGTGCAGAAAAAATTAAAGATTTAAGTTCTACAGTTTGAAACTGTGACTGTGTAGACAAGCAATTTTCTCTTAAGAGAAAAGCTAAATTACTGCATCAGAAACTTGTATTGAAAGTATCTTCAAGTACATCTTTTGACCACCAAACAAAGACTGCACAAATCTAAGGACTTTGGTTAAAATAAAAGGGTAAGAACTAGAAGAAGTAGTTCTCTAGCACTAAGGCTGTTTGTCTGTGGCCCTAAAAGGTAGTTCCGTCCTTTTCAATTTTGTTAAATAAAGATATTCTGGCTTCGAGAAGAACATATCTCCGAATATCTCAGATTTGACCTTTTCTTGAAACTATTGCTCTATTTACTGTATCAGAAACTTACATATAAGAACTTGAAAATGCCATGCTTTTCAGCCATCTCTGTCATATACCATAGTTAATACTGCATTTAAAATTTAATAATGCAAAACTGACCCCCACCAAAAATATATCAGGTTTTAAGGTTTATTTCTGAAATGCTGATATACACTGTATTAATTACACATTTTTTTAAAAGTTATCATATTAGTGAAACGGGTTTTAAGTTTTAATATAATGACAAAATTAAAGATATGAAGATATCTGAATGTGGTAACAATTCTGTTGTCACACTGCCATCCAGGTGTTTCAGTCTTATTTCTGGCCAAGCTGGGACAGCTAAACATGAAGAGACAGAAAATCATTAGGTTGCTAATCTTATTCTTTCAAACTAATATCCAGTTCATACAGTAAATATTTCTGTCCTATAAGCTTTGTTTGTCTCTGACAACCAAAAGTATGCTGTTAATAGAATATTTAATGCATACCCTCAGAGGAGAGGATCTGAGCTTCAAATCTTCAGATTTGAATAAATCTCAGAGGTACACAGTCAAGACAACAAAAATGTTAATTAAGCTGAATGAGGAGTTAAAAGCTGTTAAGTACCATTTGTCTCCTTCAAGTGCAACAAAAATTAATTTAATTATTTAAAATGTAGTTTTGAATAACAACTTATTCTCATCTTAGTAGGACATAAAACCATAGGTGGTGACAGCTACTGAAGGGCTACTATTTGCTGACTACCATGAATAATTTTTATTTTGTATTTATAATGGAATGAGGCATAGAGAAGTAATGGTGATGATGATGTTTAAAACCACTAAAATACAGATTTTAGTATAGGTATGGACAACAAGCTTACACTAGGCCAGCATTTATATACATACACACACATATTTATAAACCAGGACAAAGGTTTAAAGATCTTCTCACTGTTGCAAGAACAGCTTGGAAAGACATGTTATTTGTGAATGTATCAAGAACTAACTCAATTTTTTTCACTAAGATTTCTAAAAAGGCAATTATGAACTTGTTCTCCTGCATTACCTGTGAACTCACATTCACAACACAGTCTTCAAAAGATAATGAAATATAATGGCTTCAAACCCCCACTTCAAGCAAACAAAAATGGTTAACAAGAATATGTATTAATCCTTCACAAATTAGTTTTTTTTTTTTGTAAAAATCCATGGAGAGATGAAGAGTTATGTAAGTCAATACACAGTTAAAGAAGTAATAAATATTACAGAGGTTATCAAAGTTATCTACCTGTTTTATAAACTGTGTAGCATTAAAAAGTTCGCTGCAGCCATACAGGACATGTTTGCCTTGTTTACCCTAAAAAAGAAAAATCCATAAGAAATAAAGTGTTTAACAGAGAGCAAAAGTGGCTTAAACTAATTATATACTAAAAGAAACCAGTAAAATCTTGATGATGTTGAAGTCTTACACTTTTGGCTGGAAAACGAATAGTTGCTCCACTGCAGGAAAAAAACCTGTAAATAAACTGAAGTGGAAAATAAAGGACCAGAGGCAGAAAGTGGAAAAATGGGACATCTTATACATTTAAACTCACTAGAATGCAAAGCTCTCTGATGTATCTATGAATGGCTTCAGGAAGCTAAGAACCTTACTTGAGTAAAGCCTTACTCCCCAAAATAACTGGCGATTCGCTAAGAATAGTGTCAACATATTTACTGTTTCTTTTGGGTTAAAGCCTGAAAACTTCCACCTGTAGTTTATTTCCATATGATGATGATATTAAAACAGCACTTTTTTTTTTAGAGGAATTCTGAAACAAAATGTTAAGTTCCCTCAGATGCATGATAAACTTAGTTTGCAGTTTAACAGTATTCGCTAGATATAGTAAGGCTACCAAAGTGCAATGTTAGCATTTGGGAAGTGAAAATTAGTTTAAGTTATACATAGCTTCAGACTGAGTTTACTTCCAGTGTTGGGTTAATAATTCCCTGAGTCTTCAGAGTTCTAGCACAGGCTTGAGAAATCTGTTTCACTGTTAAATTATTTTGACTTTTCCCATATTAGTTAGGTAAAATTTACCTAATAAAGAGCAAAATAGGAATCATTGACAAAATGATTGTTTCACATAAACTGCTAATTGTGCCATTTCAGCAGAAAGTACCAGAAGCAGATTTAAACAGTCCTTAGCTGGTGGGGATGCCTATTGGGGAGACGGTAATCCTGGTTCAAGTTCTCATCTTTATTGAGTATTTTGTAGTAATAAGCTGTTCTTGTTGCTGAGCAGGATCTTGAGCTTTCATCTTCAGACGTTTCAGGCCATTCTTTCAAATCTTGATATCTGTGTTCTAAACCAGTATTTTGACAGACTCCCCTTTCCATACTGTGATTGAGAACATTTGCTTCTTCCTTGTACTAAAATTTTAAACTATACAAATAACTGTGAAATGAGACTGTTGCCTTTCAGGCAGCTCTAAGAAACATGAAGGTACACTTCGAGTTTGTCACACTCTAAAAGTGTAATTTTAAATATGTGTATGTAATTCATGTTCATTTCTTAGTTTATTCAAACAAAGAGCTATATCTGCAAATAATGACTGGAGCCAAGTTGAAACTGCTTTATATCTAAAAAAACCCCAAACTTCAGTACTCTGCAAAGTCCAGTATTTCTAAATGACTGAAAAACTATGATTGATTTAAATTTCTTGTGATTGGAACAGATTAACAAGTAGTACTTTTCTAACCATCTACAAAAGGAAATGAAAGGATATGCTACATTCTTTTGTACAAAACAGTAAGTATGCTAGCCTTCCCTTGGAGGCTTCCTATGGATTGCAATTCTGGTGACACGGTTTCAGCATGTTGAACTGATCTTGGCCAATATATTTATTTTAAGGCATAATCTGCCTTAATGACACTATAAATATTTGCTTTTTGATATTGTGAGATAGTCCATTCTAGCACTGAACTGCAAATAATTGGATTTGAGTGTTCCTCTTAATTCTTGTACAAAAAAACCCTCAGAATGTCAAAGCTGAATGAACATTGCTTCCTGTTTTAGAAAGTTTTAAAATATTTTCTCTGTGCTTTCAGATGCAAACTGGCAAAACAGATAGTGCTTAGAAAAATAAAGCAGTGAATAAAATCTCTGTGGTATCTGCTTGCAAGAACATGTTGATTTTTCTCAAGCAAGGGCTGTTGATTTTTCTCTGTTTTTTAATCTGGAGGAAGACTGATTGAATATGAGAATAATTAATAAGCTACATACATCTGTTGAAACTATAGATGCTGGAAGTGTACCATACGGAAAAGCAAATTTTATTGGATAAGCCTGTAAGAGTCACCTGGGAGAGGCACCCAAGTCTCTAGGTGGTGGGAGGTAGGATTAAGGTTTTCATTAACCTTGTCTTCTGAAGAGCAAATGACTAAGTGGAATAAAGGTGAAGGAGTCTTTCCCCTTGGGAGGTCATCTCCCGCTGCTCACGTACACCATCTGATTGGAGAAACGTACAGCACCCTTCAGCTGTGACAACTGTTCACAGGTTCCAGGAGAAGAAAACCTCTGACTCTCCGTAAGATCCAACATTACCATTCACGTACTTTTCAGTTCCTTCTGTACTCTCCCTCTGTTTATCAAATGACTTCCTGTTTGCCCTCTTATTTCTCAGAAACTTCAGCTTCCTGTCACTTTGTATGAAGTGCCGAGTGCTTAACTTGTCATCTTACAAATGCCCTGTATATACACGTACACAGCAAACCTCAGCTCTGTCAGTGTGCAGCTATAATCAGTGAAGTGTAGTAGCCTCTAGGGAATTCAGAGATTTTTTTTAGTAGGAAGTAACAAATATACACCACAAATACACATGTTGCTGGGCATCTTTTGAATTTGTATGGTACTGAAGTGGCTTTGGGTAAACTAAGGAGCAAGTTAAATGTTTGACAATGCACTCTGCTACAGGCAGATGCCTCACTGAATTAGTTATCAAGGATGGTGATAAGTCTAAATGACTTTAATTTACAATCCTCTTCTATCCTTTCCCCTATCCAGACCATCTTTGTTCCAAAATGGCTGCCTGTTAGAGGGGAAAACTCAGCACACATGTTCTGACTTTTCATTCTTCATGATTTACCTGGACATAAAGCCCTCATGTGCTTGTTTTTTGGAAGAAGTGTTTTTCAGTGACTAATGCTCCATATTTATTCTTTCTTGTGAAAAGCCTCAATCCAGTCTATCACAGGACAGGACAATTGTACCATGAATAAGGTTAGGATCAGAAAAAAAGAATGGTATGCTGCTGCTCTTAAATAATTTTTTACCTTCTTCAAAATTTTACTAAGATTCCTTTTGTATTTTTTTTATTCCTGGAAAGTGCTGGAATACCATCCCCGCTCCCCAGGAACTGTAATGATTTAGTTACTTTTCTCCATCCACTGATTTTGTGTTCTGCTAGACTGGTCATCTGGAACCAGAGAAATTAGACCTGTTACACAGTTGGTTACGTATTTTCTTCTTTGTGCCTATGTTTTCTTTGTGCATATCTTATGATTTCTACACAAAATTAAATGATGCAGTGTAGCAAGAATGAGCTTCCATTAACTCAGGAGTGAAAACTTTTAAATGTGGGTAAGTAATAAGCACTTAGATACTGATGCCAATCTGATATTTGCTTTGACAGATAGCATGGTATTTACACTATGTTGGCTTTTGAAACCCTTTACACTCAAGTAAGATTGTCATAAAATAAGATACTGTAATCTGCAGGTTGTATTTTGAACTGACTCCACTTTCCTAAGCTGCATACAAAAAAGCATTGTGGTATCTCTTTTGTAATATTTAAGCAAACTAAAGAATTCTGAGCAGTTCCTTAATTTCAAGGTTACGATACGCTACAGCTGCTTTATTTAAGAACAGCAAATGAAAACTAGTAACAGGATTCTAAAACAGTATGAACAGTCAAACTGACAGCATTTAATGTATCAGTACAGAAGACAGGTTAATTCACTTAGCTACATCTGCTACAGTTTTCAACCATGTTGGTGTGTATGAAGACAAAATAAAGAAGAATGCATTTTATTTACTCAATTCCAAAGTGCAACAGAGCAATATAGCAGAAACAGTCTTTCTTGGTCTGAATTAGTAATCCACAATTTCTACTGATTTCTTATGTACTTTTTTCCCAGACTCTGTATAGAACAAGGATTTTAAGGCTAATTTCATAGACTTGATCTTCCAAATGCTAAATATTACAGAAAACCTGCTATGACTGGTTTCTATTAGTAAGTTATACACTATAACCAAAGAAGTACACATACCTTTATGTAGTCAATAAGATTTTGATATTCAATATAGTTGCCTCCTCCAACTATAAACACTATGGCCTAAAAGGCAACACACACATTATCAGAGTATGCAATGAAATTCTCATAATTTCAGTAGCAAAATAGCAAATCATTAAATCCAAAACAGAAGTAATCACAATTTTCTATTAAGAAGTACTTGATACAGACATGGTTTCAACACATTACTTTTTTTGTGCTTTCCCTCCCCACTTACTATGGTAATAATCTATAATATTACAGGTAAAGGCCATCAGTATTTTCTGGGCTATGCTTAAAAGAGAACAATTAATGACTAGACAAAGGAGACTTAATAGTTGTATTATTATTACCGACATTTTTGCTATGACCATCTGTTAGCCATATATATGATACCACATGGTATTTCTTTTGTTCTGGAGGATAATTAGAACATTTCAGGAGAAATCTGAGAGTTTTGTATGTCTTTGCCAAGGCAAAGATTTTGCTTACGAACCTTGGTAGTCAGGTCAGGTAAGTAAGACTTCTACTATTTGCAAATATTTATGTTGAAAAATACTGAAAGTTACAGGCATTTGTATGAAATGACAACATTAATTATTTTGCTTCTTTCCTTTAATTGCAGAGACTGTTTAAAATAGTCATGTACATCAGTGGTCAACACTGCTGTTTAAGGCTGGACAGAGGATTAAATCTAGAGAGCATTCTCAAGATTTGGTATAAAAATGGGGTTTTAAATTGCCCAGTACCCAATTAGGATATTAGTAAGTCCTTGTATTACCTTCAGAAGAATTTGCTAGATTTTTTTTCTCCAGTATTAGTTCATGCTTACACAGTTCTTTGAAGATGAAAAGCCTTCTTCAGAATAACAGCTAATTATAATTAATACTAGATATAATTAGTTTTAAGTGCTTTTTTTGCAAACAAGACCTCTCATTTTCTTAATCATGATTATCAAAAATGACTAGTACTTCAGGATGTATTTATTTTTAACACATTGAAAAAATAATTCCTATGTGACTTACCTCCTGGAATGGATTTTTATTTCTTGGAACTGAGCTATAAAAAAACCACACAAAAACATACAGTTCAAATTTTATTAGACATGAATATAAATATGCAAAATAAGTAATATACACATCATGTTTATGAAATACTATATAATATTAGACAAAAGTATAAAATAGAACAATAATTGCCTTTGTGCATTCATCCTCCAAGTATTTTATTTAAATTATTTGTTATAGAAAATAATTCATTCTACAGGACTGAATACATGAGTAAATAGGAGTTTTACTTCATCATTTTTAAGGTTGCTGTTTGAATCATAAGCTTTATGACAACAACTCTTCCAGAGTTTAAAAGCTCTAACTATGGTGCTGTTACCTAGGAGCAAATACCATGAGTAAAAAATGTCACCAGCATTAGCACAGTTCATGGCACTTAGAAATCCTGCCTACTGGAATCTTAACCAGGTAAGCCAGTCAGTTTGCAGTGACTGGATATAGCTTCAATCCTGCCTATTGGAATCTTAACCAGGTAAGCCAGTCAGTTTGCAGTGGCTGGATATAGCTTCAAAATCTCAAAAACTACTCTAGGCAGGAGGTATGTGGGATTAGAATTATTTAGGGAGGAAAAGGTAAGTTACAGTTTGGTGGTACAGACTCTTCCTCTCCATTTGAATTCACAGGCAGGTAGCACGGACAGTGGGAGAAACCTTGCACCTTCAGGAGGAAGGGGAAAGCAAAGAAAAGGCTATGAAGGGTCAGTCTGCCCTCCTGCCCTTTGCTCACACACTACCACTACCTTCCTATCTGTAGCCCCAGGCAGTCAAATACATCTTATGTTCTAACATGGATTAAAAGCATTACATTTTCCCCTTCAGCTTACCTTTTCTCTTATTCCAAGAAGTTTTCTCTGAGAGACTAACAAAAATTGACTCAACACAGATTCCAGTGTACCAGAAAAACAGGTTTTAAAAGGGAATGGCTATGTCTAATATGTTGCTTTGTCCATCATGAATATTGCAGACTCCCCACAAGTAGAAGTGTTACCCCAATGCTCTCTTTTGAATATCATATAGCAAATCCACATACATTTTGTGTCATCCTTTCAGAGGACGAGGCCTGTTTATATTTGACATAGGCTTTACACAGGATATAAAGATACTCTTTAGCTAAGACTGAATTACAGGAATGCAGTTCCTACTCTATTTAAAACATAATAGATAGCAATGCCAATATTTTTTAAAATAGTACTAGATTAGAAAATAAAATTAGTCACTTTTTAATATTGTCCCATTAATTATACTATTTGATTTCACTATTTGAAACAAGTAATACTTTGTCATGCCAGCTAACCTATGTTTTTTATCATCTACATAAATATTTGAAGGGAGAATTAGACAAACCCCTATATGGCTATATTAAGAGTTTTGCTGTCATGCTCAAATATGATTTAAGGAATATAACTTAAGTTTATGCACAAAACCCAAAAAAACCCCAACCCAGAAATTAAAAGCTTTTCCCTGCGATGACTATTACAGCTACACAGAATGGCATGTTTATGAACTGCTGTAAATGGTTATTTTTACATTGTTTAGAGCAACAAAAGAACTATACGGACTGGGTAAAAAAGCATATGTACATGAGAAAAACTCTTTGGCTTTAGTGAAACAAATCTTTGCACTTTTGCACAAAATCCACCAGAAATGCTACAAAAGCATTACAAAACAACGAAAGTTAAAATTAAAATATAAAATACTAGCGATTTTCTTCTCTGACACTTTCAAAATCTGAAACTACATAATCTGCAATACTTTCCAATAAAACTTACATATTATCTGAAATTTGTTTTTTACTTTCCATGTTTCAAGAACAGATGAAGCAAGTAAATAAAACCAAGTCTGGACCTACTTTATCCACATTTGTCCCGTAATAAACTCCTGCAACTAAATGAGCTGATGATTGTTTTCCCACAGGTTTGACGAAAATTATTTTTAGAAGGTACATTAAAATAAAGTATCTTCTCTGTTTCTAGGATATTAAATTAGGTGTGACTATCAGCCAGTTATTGATCAAAGATACAAAGCAAAAGATAAAAATTTATAAACTTCTAGTGTAATTCCTCTTCCTCTCTTTTACTGGTAAATAAACTATATCCAAATCTCCCTTCATATGCACATGAACATAAAATGTGCACCTACCCACACAAAAGCAAATGCAGTCAACTTTTAGCGGGTTGTTTTTCAAACAGTGGAAAACCACAAAGTTTCAGAGAAACCAAGCAGTACAACTATGAATAACTCTAACATTTATTATTGCTAAATACTAGTACAAATTCCCATGACTGAACTGATGTACATGTTAGCAGCATGTTCAGTCACTGGAACAAGGATTTTTTTTTTGCAGTGTTACAAGATATATCTGGTTGATCCAAGTTCCCATTGTGAATTCCTTCAACACCAACTGTCTTGACTTAGAATCAATGACTAAAATTAATTACTTGTAGTCAGCAAGTAAAATAAAACCAGATTTCTTAAGTTAGCCTTTTCACAGAGTACAAGGAAAGAAGCAAAACTCATAGTAAACTCACCTGTCACTGCCTCGTAGCATCTTGGGGTCAAAATACCGGTAGTCATCTGTCTCCTATTAAAAAGTATGTTTTTATCTCAAAAGTTTGGCATTTTTGGCTTGTATCTATTATGTTAAACATAGTTCAAACCAACATAATTTCCCATCACATAATTCAAAATTAATTGTGGTGTCCACTAATATTTATAAAGTTTGGACGTAACTGAATCAATACAGAATAAACAGCAATGAGAAGCTGTAAGGGTACTATTAAGCTTTTTATTTCTGGTTCATCTAAAATTGACTATCACACACTTTCCAAAAAATACACTGGTTGCATAATAAATCCCAAGAGAAAGGCAGTATGCAGAAAGAAAAATTACGGTGTTATCAGCTTTATAGGAACACCACACGGTTAGTTATAAATGCTAAAATTTTCCAGCTTACAGAGATTTGCTATTGTTTTAACATTATAAAACAAAACACTTCTGTGGCAATGAATGCTAAATACAAGACAGATCAAAATCTGCTACTGTTATGTAACTTATCCTTCTCATTTCATGATTTATGACTACTATTAAACCAAAATTAAGCTCTTGAAGAAATGTGTTCCACAAGCATTTGAAAAGTCTGACTGTCTAAACTATAAAAAAGAATTTTTTTCTTCACACAAAACACTGAGGCACTTCCAATATTTTTATTGGCAACAAGCAGGATTTTTACCAATTATAATGGACGAAAAACAAAACTTCTTAGTAACTCCTTTTGACAACTACTTGGCTTTCTGCTGTTTCTACACTACATTTTCATCTAGGTACTCTGTGGATAAACTGTATGCACAACTACAGTTGAGTTCACCTGGGTGCAAACATGCAAAGACCTCTGTTTTGATGATTCTGTACTACAGAAAAAATACTTCTTGAGTAGCAGACAGATTATCTGGGGAATTTATTAGAGTCAAAGCATAACTACCTCTAATACTAAAAAATATTTAATATACATGTGGTTACACACACAGAAAATAAATCTATTTTATATTAAGAACTTTTATGTAGTTACATAAAATAACTCTCTTATCCTGAAGTTTGGCTTTTAAAAAAATTAATTTAGATCTAATTTCACACTGAACCTCTGTAAAATGCTTTTATATGCTCCACTGGCAATTTCAACTACATTTGTAGTCTGCCAGCATTAATGATTTTGGCAGCTTTGTACATAAACGTGATATAGTGACTTTGAAGTAATGAGAGAGCTGGGAATGGACAGAGATTGATACACTAAAACTGAGAGGTATTTGAGAAACATTTACCTGGGATAAAGAACTGCACTTTCTCTGCTTGTTAGAATGAATTACAGATTAATGCCAGAACTAAAAATGAGAGTTAATACACATATTACAAACATTTATTCCTGAATGTATTACTCCTGTGTTTTTTCACTGTTGGCTTGTATAAGTAGACACATGAAAAGTGGCTAAGAAATCTAAATGTTATAAATTAGTTTATTTTTTTGTTGTTGTTTAAATACACCATTCCTGTTGAAATCAGTTCTGAGGGTACAGAGAAAAGAAACTCTATTTGATTTTATTTGCTTTAAGAAACAGCTAGCTTGCCAACAAAAACAACTGTATAGCTGTTTCCTTACACGAAACTGAATTTGTGACTTCCTGAAACAATTCAAGAAGAAAATGCATACTTTTGCATACTTAATTGTCAAGATTTCAAATTAAAATGGAAAAAATCCCATGGAAATGTCATTAACTCTCAGTATGTATTTGTTTTTCTGCAGAATCTAAGATGACTAATTTGGATTAAGGAAACCCTCTATTTTTAGAATTTTATTTTGTAATGCATGAAAGGTAATCCTACAATATATCCCAAATCTGAAAGATACCATATACACTAAAAGTGATGGTATTAACCAAAATACAGTTTCATTAATATATATCACAAATCAGATCTATCTACCTCTTAAGTCAATAAAAATGTACATACTGTATTCACTGAAGCTAAACCCCTTTGTAAAGCTTTACTTATCAAAGATTGTCCTAACTCATTAATCAAATCATTTTGTAGAAGATACTTAAAAGAACCTCCATAATTTTATAGTAGATGAGGGTCATTTTCATACCTATGGGTTAAAATTCGTGTATACTTGACAATAAGATTTTGTTTTGTTTTAGGAAGATTTAAGGTTTTAATTGATCTATTAAGGGACATCAAAACAAAGCAAGTATGTTAGTAGATTTATGAACAGAACATTCCTTTGTGAAAACATTATCTTAAAAGCAATTCCTTAAAAACCTGCTTTGACCAACAAATATTATTATTTTAAAAACCCCCAAGTAACGGATTACTTTAAGGTCATCAAGGAATGCTTCTGAATAAGTATTTCAAGAAAAAATGTAACTATAGTTAATCTACACAAATTAAAAAAATTACAAGATGGTATTATTGCCCATAAGAACGGTTCTAGCTGTTCCTGCTTCTGAAAAACTTGGAAAGCACAGGTATAGACTTATGTGTCCTTGCTGGTAAGCTTGTCCTTGTGAGACAAAAGAAATAGCAGGGACAAGTAACTCACAAAGTGATTTACAGACAACCTTACAGAGTTTTGTATAGGGTATCATTCTAAATAAGTTTAAGATTTCAACTGACAATATTTGTGAATATTTGTGGTACAAGTTGTACATTTTATATATTTACTTTATTGTTGCAGTTCATATCTAGAAATTAATTTAAATTATTTATGTTCATTGTAATAATTGTTTGACTTCTCAATAATCCGCTCTAATCTTGCATTACAACTTTTATTCATACACTGATCACTGTGGTTAATAAGATTTAATGAACCATAATAGAGATTTTTTTCTGTGTTGTAAAAATATTAAATCACGAGGGCTTTTTTCCCCTGTCTTTGTATTTTGCCTGCAGTGCAATAGTTTTCTATTCTGGGGAACAGAAAAAGACTCCAAACATTAGAAGATAAACACAGAAGCCGCCACAATGCTGTATATCTACGCATTGACTTTTTCCAGATACAATTTCACTTCTGTTGGTGGTACAGCAAATCTAAATATATTCCACAATGACTCTCTGGCTTGCTTCTGTTAGCTGAAATTTACTCCAAAACTTGCTGTCAATTTTCCTGCAGGTTACGAAAATCATTTTTTAGGGCTTGCCTGTTCTCCTATGACTTGAAAAGTAGTTCTCCCTGTTTCAGGCCATGAATATCAGTCTCTGACATGCCAGTGGAACATGAAGCTGCTGACTGACAGACTGGCTCAATGACTGCTTTTTTAAGTTAGAAGATCAATATTTTTTCCAAATTATCAAAGTGGTGCTGGCTGTTTTCTACTAAGTAAAATGTGGCAATATCAAATCAGAACCCCCACCCTATACGACTTGTAAATTTTTCCAAATCAACTCCTAAACTTGTAGCCTAAGGAAGCTAGTGTTTATTTTGAAAAAAATTGTTTTGTTTTTCATCTACTTGTAAGTTTTCTGTAGTTTTAATTTCAGCTTTCTGTGGTAAGTGTTCTGGGTGACATCTACTGGTTGACTAGCTAAAATTAGCTCTGTACATGTTTTGCAACTCTTGCAAATAGGAACAACAATCCACTAACACTGAAAACAGTGTCAATTCCTTTTGTTTGTTAAGAGAAAGCAAATTATCACTTAAGAATCATGACACATATCATCAATGCAGTACAGTTTAAGAGAATAAAGGATTACTTGCATGTTGATAATTTTCATATTTTACCATTATTTTTCTCCCTTTATATATAGTTAATACCTGAAGGTGAAAGTGGACTAAGAATGTTTTGAATCTACTAACAAGTGTGAGATATTATAATTATACAATTATAATATATATAATACATATGAATATATAATATATAAATATAATGTCTGATGCTGATGTCATTAAATGAGGAAGGATGATATGATGTGGCAAACATATTAAAGCTTTCTAAATAACTTTTAACAGGTGATTTTTTCAGGACAAGTATGTGAACAGGTTGGTCATATGTAAGAGTTTTGCAGGAACTAAATACATAGCAAGAAAAATGACTGCATTGATTATATACTAGGCATAACCAGACACAGGGCTACTTTTAGATGTAAATTCTAGCAAATGCCTTGACTATCTAGCTAACACGTAAGCATTTCAGAACTTTGTAATATATAAATTTCAAATAGTCTGCGTAAATTTTCACAGAAACAAGCCAAAAAGAGGACTTTTGCCGACAACAACCATCTCTGCTTGCAAACAAAATGACTGAATCAGTAGTAAAATATTTTCCTCTATATAGCACAGTTTAAAGATGTGGGAAATGAAATTTTCTCTAATATGCCTCTTTGTAACTATTTTACTTATGAAATTGTGCTCTTTTAAAAAAAAAATCACCTTGATGCAAAGAAAATTTCAACCCACAGCTTAACACAGAAATTTAGGAGCAACAGAAGCTCAGTACAGCAGAAGAGTAATAGAAGCTCAGACCAGGAAAAACCTCAAAAATACTAGATCCAATGAGACACAATAAATTGTTATTGCTTAGAAACAATTTCAATAAAAAAAGTCTTAGTAAATAGTTATGAAAATGGTTCTATTCTTGAAATACAGCATGATTGGATTTAACTGCATTATCATGAAAAAAATTAGCCCCGTTATATTATATATCCCAGCCTCAAGATTTCATTTGTTCCACCTCTCTCCGTATGAATGCAGTTGTACTCACAGGGTTTGACTTCATCTCCATGAGATTGTCCAAAATGCGTGTGACTGGCAGATTCTGTAAAACATAATGTGAAGTTAATGGAATGCTGAAATGCTTACTGAGAACTATTTGCAGGCACACTATTATTTATGGAAGAGTTTACAGAGCATTTGAAATACTAATTTCAACATTTTCCCTCTTACATTTTGTAAAGGTTAAGCATATTTATCATCACCTAAATTACTCTTCTGTACAGAAAATGCAAACATCTGAGGTGCATCTAGCCAGATGATGAACGTAAAGTACAAAAAAAGTGTGAAGATGGGAGCAGGACTGTATTTAGGTATAAGCAACATATGCAGACGTGATCATACATGAACTTTTATGAAAAAAAATTCTTTGCAGTTAAAGGGAAGAATTTTAAAGCTGAAGATGATAATTAAGGGTGTGATTCTAAGCAAGAACTAATGTTGTCAAAGAAATGGGTAAAAAAAGCAACCCTGGCAACAAATGTTTGGATGAACTGCAAAGGAATAAACTGAGGCGAGATTCAAGACCACTGTTCCGTATTTAAGATGGGAAATTTTAGCTTGGACAAAAGATCTGAAGTATTAAACAGTCAAACTATTTCAGTTATAATAAACTGAGGGTGAGTTTACATAGCAACAGAATTGGAAATGTGTCTTGTTGACAGAATATATCAAAAGGACATTCCAAAGGACGATCTACACACTACCCTGAAAAACGCTTAGTAAAAAACGAATGTAAATCCCCAAATGACTGAAGGAGAAATAAAGTTAACTTTAATAAAAATACCACAGACTTACATTAGGCTTAAAAATATGAGAAGAACAGCATTTTATTTGGCTAAGCTAAAATACTCAGAGAAGGAATTAAAAGCCAGAAAAGGCATATCCTGAAAACATTGGCAAATTGACTTCTTTCTCACTCAGAACTCAAAACAATGCAAGCCATTTTGTCAAGAATAATACTAACTCTTTAAAGCCACACATTTAAAGAAGTGACAAAATGTTAAATAAAAGAACAGGAAGTCTCCTTTAGAATATAATTATCTTCTATTATTACAAGTAAGAGTTCATCTGAACAGTTCTCTATAAAATATAACTTTCAAGCAAGCTGCATATTTAAAAGTTTCCTCAACCATGTTTGGTGGTATACTACTGATTTGTAACTTGTAATGCAACTTATCATATCTAGTCACAGTTAAATTCCTGCACAATTAACTTCATTGAATAACCTACAAAAGCAAGATCCCATTTTTACAAGATAGCTGATACCTTTCATGCGTAAATTATATGTTTAACAGGGTAAATAAACAAACAATGGCAATGATAAGATTAAGTAAGTCAAAAAGATAAATGTTTAATTAAGATTTCATTTTAATTAGTTCTGATATGCTGTATTTCTAAACTAAATTCTGATTTTTCAACTAAGAATTTGATGATCTTTTTCTTAGAAATATTGATGTCAAAATATTACAGAATCAAGATTATAAACTAAATATTGATTTATTGGCATCTGATGAAAGTACATATTGGAGAAAATAATGTGTCTTCTACAGGGAAGCACTTCTGGGAACCACAATTCAAAATTTCAGCTGCAAGTTATACAACCAGTTTCTTTTTTGTTGTTGTTTGTTTTCTTTTGGGGGGTGTACATTGACATTTGCATGCAAATTATCCTCAGAAATATTTTATAAAGCTTAGTAAATATTTGAAGGTGGCCATGTCATTATAAACACACTTTGATTTTCATGCACATTACAAGATTATGGTTGCTGTACATTACTTACGTGGGAAAACTAGAAAGGCTTGAACTGTAACTGAACAGAGAATTTACACTTTTCAGCCTTTCAATCATTCTGGAATAGATTCACTTAATACGTACTGTTCTAAGTAAAGACACAGATTTTTTGTTTATGTTTACGTGGAATACTATTTTGAGTATTCCACAGCTACTCTTCTTATAATGCTGAAATCAGTCTTAATTGCACATACTGGAATCTAATTCCTTACAAAGAGGGATTCAAAGAAAATGCGAACATTATTTGTTACTTATGTAAAAACAGGAAGTTCCAAAGTGATAGATCTATCCAGAGATTTATGTTTACTTTTTTACTGTACAATGGATTTTATTAATATGATAGAGGTACTGAAATCTGTTTTCCCAAGTATTCACAATACTCACGTAACAGACTTTTTATTGTTTTTTTTAAACTTACTTGTTGCTTCAGTACCAAATTCTTCACTCCTTCCATTACAAACTGTGATCCTGTATTCATAACACGTGAAAATAGACTGAAAAAAACAAAATAAAGATGATGTGTAAGACCTTTTTTATATTTTTATTCTTAAGCTTTATACTGACATCCAATTTCCATTAATGTTGATGGGACTTAAGTACCAAGTAATTCAATTTTTCATAAAATATATTCTCCATACCACACAGCAAGCAAATGTATGGGAATACATCTATAATCAGGCAGTTAGATCCTTGCCTATCAAGAGGAGTCTTGAGCTCTAGTCTTTAACCCACTGAACAGTTTATTTTACAACTTCAGCAAGCATTTAAGTGTTCAAGTGGGTGTTATAATCACAGTTAACAGAGTCCTAATCAGAGTTAGCAGAGATGCTGAGCACCTCCAACAATTTTTCCAAGTGAAACAGCACCGGAATTCTCTCCAACCATACTGCGCCACGGATTCCTTATGACAGTGACAGCGCACTCCTGAAAGTAAAGTTGGTATGAGGATTCAAATCCTCTCAAGCATGGAAAGACTCAAGTCCTATACCCTGGATGGGATATATGTACCCTTAGCACAAATAACTACGCCTGTCCATGACATTGTAACGAAAGAGCGGTGTGTTCTTGCATCCCTGACGGTCCAAGACCAAGAGAGAACTGATTTTGTATATTCAGGGCTGTTCTTATCTTCTGCCATTGACTATGTATGGGTTAAAATGATGGACGTCACAGATCCAGTTCCTGGTGCTGAATTCTATTCCTGTGAGAGTGAATTTAATGCATAAGTGAAGATAGCACAATATTAATATACTTTGTGGATTTAGTCACAAATCCATTTACTTTCCTCTATGTGTTTCCTATGCACTGTTAAGGGGAGATGAGCACTTGTAATTGTCGGTAACTTAAAACTTTTACAAATAGAGAGATACTTTGTTCTGAGCCACGTATAGTACTAATCACACTTTCAGTACTACTAAAATAACCTAAAAGAACTCAAAGGCTTACAGAAGATTAATCAAAAGCATACCCCAATGGTTTAGGCGTTGTGTTTCCATAGCTGGTTGGAGCTGAAGCCATCTTAGTGAAAGCCCTGTGAAAGCAGTGATAGAAATCAAATATTTATCTCATGGCACATAGGGCTGTAGAATGTTCCCCCCTAGTCATCTGAAAGTGAAAAAACTTCTGCATCTCAAACTCTTTTGGGAAGTAACTATTTATTATATGCATCCCTCTTGTCTACAAATACAATAGGAATTAGATTTGATACTTAAAAAATGAATACTTTATTTTGCTACCATGTAAAACTAGAAAAACTGATAGGCAGCATCACCTTTTGATATGAAAAAAAAAACCTTTGGAGTTTGAATTAGCACAACTTTTCATTTAATTCAGTAAGTTGTTTCTGTCCTGGATCATTAAAGGCAGTACTACATGTCATTGTTCAACAGTGTTCTGGCATTACTGGAGGTTAGTTTTAAAATAAGATTTGCATGTAGTACCATAACAGTAAAAGATTATACCAGAATGAATATTTAAGGACAATTTATGATGTATGAGAAGTAACACAACTCTTGAATACAATGCTGGGTTCTGCAAAATGACCCACTAGCCTCATATAGGATAAAAAAGAAAATACTTACTTCCATTGTTTTATGTAGTTCAAAGGAGCGAGATTACAACCTGCATCCATCAATGCTTTTTTATACTGCTCCAAATCAATCTGCAATTATGAAGTGGAGAATTAGATGAGGTTGAAGGTACTCTAATATCTGTATCTAAATATTAAGCAAGCAGTGCAAAGTTATAGCATTAACCAAAGTAAGTTAAAAACTAATTATGAGTCTTAATTCTATTTCCTATGAAGTATGAAAATATAACTTAAAATAAAATTTGCCAACAGCAGCTTTCATTAAATCCTGTGCAGGAATTATATCCTGAGCACTTTCAGATATGGAAACAGTCTTTATATCAGCATTTTTAAAAAAACCCTGACAGAGTGTTGGTTTCTGTAGAATGTCACAACAGCAGATACTAAATGAAGAGGAGCTAATATACATTTATAAGAACACTTTCTATTTGCCTAACCAAACATTTTTTCCATCACATAATATTTCTACAGTGCAAGAAGATTTTTCCTTGAAATTAATAATCTTAAATTCAAAAGAAATATTAAGAAATTCTTTCCTGAATTATTCAGATATTGGCACAAGATGCATTTCTCCTTTATTCATCTGCTAGTCAACTGACTCAATTATTCTTTAATATACAAAGATAGAGTGAAAAGAGTCATATTGCTTTATCTACTTCTATTGAGCAGTGGAGCAGAATAATAGACAGCATGCTAAGATGAGTCTTGCAGTAACTCTGATCTAAATATTCCTTCTTACTAGCCATTCATATCCTTTGAAATGGTGGCTAAAGCTTTGTGAGCAGACTTCTTTGTAACATTACAAAATTTATTTAAAGTTTTAATATTTCCTGGGCATTTCATACTTCTCTTTAAAAAGAAGCAGAAATATCTACTTACTGCTGAAACAATACAAAAAATCCTGTGTGGTAGAATCTGGTTTTGGAAGCTGTAAAGAACATACAAACCTCTGAAGGTGCCTGAGCTGAGCTTATGTAATAGATGAGAAATAATCGCATTTTATCTTCCGGGGTTCCTGCTGCAGTAAAAAAAATAATAAAAAACTGCAATTATAACTATGCTGCTACATTAATTGCTCTTCAGTAATCATATATATGTACATGCAGACCTTTAGTTATGACCATAACTGTTATGACCATAACTGTTATATCTATAACCAGGGGCCTGTTCAATGTATAAAACTGGTAGAACGACATACAGCAATGTTATTACAAGTTGAGTTAGATATACTATTCTTTCTGAAAGTTTTACACTTTCCCCTTTTGCTTGTAGTGAATATTATTCTTCAAATAACTTAATAAATAAGTTATGCTGTGGAATTATTACTTGTTTCATGTGGAGACTGCAAGCATTAGCTAGGAGTAGGTCCATGAAAAAGTAGGCTAAAGAAAAATCATAAAAGTAAAAGCCACAGCACATTTGTTTACGTCTACAACTTGTTTACACAGCTCTATGGTTGACTGTACTGAAATAACTTGAGATTCACAAAAGCACTTATATGAACTTTTGGTCAGGAAAAAAAAGCCTGAATTTCCAAATTCTCTTCAGAAAGGATTTCACCTCCTGAATCATATGTCACACTGTCTGTTGGAGAAAAACACTTCCCATTCTTAGGAAGCATTATTAATATGACAATCAAAATTTGCCTCTCCAACCAAAATGATGACGTGGCCATGACTTGAACTATAACCTACTACAGCAGATTTTGAACACCATCTTCTATTTTGTCTATAAGAGAATCACTGTTAATAAAGACTAAAATTTCAAATGAAGATTTCAGAAGTACAACTTCTCAAAACAAACATTTCAAATTAAAATTCATTAAAAAACCTGATATCTTTAGTACAATATAAGAATGCACTTTCTTGTACTCATGGTTAAGAAAATAGACTTTTTTTTCTGTTTTGTTTTTGTTATTTTTTCTTTTTCTGTTTTGTTTGTTTGTTTTGGGTGTTTTTCTCCTGCTATGGAATGTGGATCATGTTAGCAGGAGATCATCTAATCTAATCTGCAACATTTGTTTGTAAGTGAGCATATATTTAGTTTGGCAGAAGTTAAGAGTAAGTGCCGTTAAAATGAACATTTATGACTTGGTACAATCTTCTCTGGAAAGTAGGTTTTACTAACCTTTACCAAACACCAGTAAGTCAGAAGATCGAGAACTGAAGAAACTTTGTATTTATCTAAACCAAAAGCCAGTTTTCAAGGTAGACATCCACCTGGAATTCACTTAAACATTCTAAATATACAGTGTAACTGACTCTGGTTTCTGTAACTGACTTGGAAACTTGGATTCTAGCATGCCCCTTTATGGCCCGTTTCAGCACTTTGCTCATCACTAAGTTTCAGTTTCAACTGGATTAGGCTGGCATGTAATAGCATTTCCTCTCCAGGCCTGTCTACAGTGCCTACAATGCTCCTAGAAAGTTTGTGCTCACAGAAGTGGTCTCACTCACATATGAGTCTAAGTGATATTTTGTCTTACTAAATAATAATAATAACAACAATAACAATAATAATAACAACAACAACAACAACAATAATAATAATAATAAATGTGACTGTACTGTGTATACTTTACTAAATTGTAGGAAAAACACTTTGCTTGGAAGAAGTACTTTACTCTTGACATACTACTGATGTAATCATAGTAAACAGCCTAAAGACTCAGGTCAGCTTCCTGAAGAAACAGTCTGAAGAAACTTAACTTAGGAAATGTAGAACAGAGCAATTGTATTTTCCACTCAAAAACCAGCAGGCAGCCTTTAGGGCTACTGACTAACTAGCAGTACTAGCTAACTACTAGCAAAGAAAAGCCAGTAGCTCCCATTTTGTCACTCCATGATACAGTAATACCCACTGAACTGGGAGGCAACTAATAGCCCTGAGTGGCAGATTAGTCCATGAAGCTGTTAAATGATCACGGCTCAGTACTTTTGTGAAGAGCTCTGCAGATATCATAGTCCACAAGACAAGTATCCCCATAGATAATGCAAACAAATAGTTCACTGATAGAAGCACTGGAAGACATGATATATTATTCCTTCAAAGTGTTTTGAGTTGGTATTTCTCAGTAAATCACACAACAGGAGTCTGGACAGTTTTACAAGAAGCACACCCAGGAATAATCACTGTGATTTAACTTAAATCCCTTTGTTATATAAACTTATCTTAAAACTAGGCAATGCACATAAAATGCTAACATACTACCATGAAAACCTGAATACTTAGCTTATGAACTAAAACTCGAGCTTGTAAATCTAATCTTTCTCTTACATAAAACCCAGGAACCTTGCTAATGGGAATGTTGAGATGATACATCAGTCTTGGAAAACAATTTGCTTTATACTGCAATCTAAAAAGGCATAGAAAATGTGGATTCAGATAAAAAGTAACTGATCCAGTAGGACATACAAACAAGCATAAAAATTTCTGTTTTCATATCTAAGTTTATGCAAATGTAAAAGCTGAATCAAAATAGTACATGAAAAGTTAATTCTTAACATTGAAAAGGACTAGTTTGTATTGTTGCTTAATAAAAGTACAGATTATACATTTTCTTATTAACTTCATATTAAAAATTAATGTATGTACTGAATTACAGATTGATGTTTGACATTAAATTTTCTGAAAATTTTTTAGTTTCTAGACTTGATCCAATACAAGATCTGTAAATTTTTAGCTCAAGACTTCTACCAATCTTCTACTGCCTTTGATTATATAGCACAGACACTACTAAAAGACTTTTGTAAAATGTCAGCAGGATGTATATATACTCTTTATATAAATATGCATCATTATACAAACTCCAAGCAGACATTAAGTCCAGTAGGTAGCTAAAAGACTACACACATAAGCATGCGGTAACAAAACATTTTCTAAAGAGTATACTGGGAAAAGAGCAGGAACCTTGGGTCTCTAAGTACGTGGGATTTGCCAATATACTTTGCCAATATGCAGCCAGGTCAGTGATTATAATTTAAGTTTTACGATCTTGCTCTGCAGGTTACTTTGTTCCACCCAACTGGTATCCGATCATACTGAAATCCATCAGAGGGTTATGACATACCTCAGGTTGTGACAGATTGAAATGCGAGTTGATGCTATGATACTACAAAAAGCTGAGAACTCATTTGGATCTCAACCTTTCACAGAAAGACCCTTAATGACTCCTGCTAATCGAGAATCTGAGTAAGCTCAGTGTACAATGCTCTGTTATGTATGAACCACATCTGAAACAGAAGCTGGGATGCATTGCTCTTAGACAATGAAAACAGACAGGCCATAGCTGGGTCAATGCATGCAAAGCTTCAGCTGAGTCTCAGTGAACTGGACAATTTACATCTAGCTCCCCTTCTCTCCACCTTCTCCCTTTTATCTTTTTCCTCACACAAGCAAGAGCTACCTACATTGCAGCCCCTTGATCTAACCAAATTCTATGAAATGCCATTTTTCATTCTGTTTGTGAGGTAATATACATTACAAAACATGCAGTAGGATTTTAAAGGATCAGTACTCTTCAGACAACAGAATTCCATGCTATACTAACAAATACTGGAAAAGCACAAAAATTAAAATATCTTGACTTTCAGAAACAAGGAGCTGGGAAAGGATTTTACTGGAGCTGCAAATGTTCCTAATATTTTGGATATTACTCAACTGAAATCCTAAACTCTCTAAACTGCTGCTGAAGATCAATCAAAAGCTGTTTTCTTTACAAGTCTTGCACAGTTTGCACATAAGCTCTCTACCAACCCTGAAGTCCAAGCAGGTACAGATTTATTGTGTATACAAAGTTCAGATTTAAAGTACTCACCATCTGGGTCAGAAATCATGTCCAGAAGAGATTTATCCAGAGTAGATTTGCTCATTATTTTTTCCTCATATTCAAAATACACATCCAGCTTTCGACTCTGTTTAGGAGTAAGTGTTAGGGTTAACATCTCAACACAAAGAATATTTATTTCCTCTTTAAAAGGGTATGTAGCAAGACTCTTTTTAAAATTTTATTTTTAAATAAAGTATCAGTAAAAATAACTAATCCTTGCATTATAATATGCTTCTATAACTCTCAGGATGTTGATGTATATGTAATTATCATACTAAAAGTGAAAATGCAAGTTAAGAAAGGGATGTCCAATGTGAATGAAAAAATAATGGTCAGTGACTATTATGTCAGATTTATGTTGAACCTCCAGTCTCTCAGTCAAGGAGACAATTATTCAATGCAGGTAAGTGGGGGAAGTTCCTTTATACATTAAGGTATCATCCCAGAGAAAAGTTGGCAATTGCCAACTTGGGCTGGTAATGAAACACTACCTCAGATCAAAGAATAGTTCATTCACAACGAAAATAGATAGGTTTATTATTAGATTATCTTCCTAACACTGGAAAACAAGTCTGTCGTTATACAATGACATATAGATGTTGAGAAAATTCTCTTTTAGGAAGGATGGCACAGGGACTACACAAAATTATGGAGGCAAAAGCTTTCTGGAATATATCACATGGCCATGCAACTAATGACTGCATTGCAGCACATCTGCACAAACAAGCTTTGCACTTCTTGATCATGGATTTACAATCTAAAAGTAGAAAAATGCAATCCAAAACTTATTTTAAAAAGTTCCATTACAATGCAAATCATTATGTGTCTCTGAACATTAACATGTAGCATCAAAACAAACGTTACAACTACTCAGCTTACAAAACCTTAATATCTGGTAACTAACTAAATCCTGGTGTTTGGACATATTCAGCTATGTACTGGCTCGAAAAGGAAACTGTCAGAATAGATCTCCATCTTAATGCTTTGGAAGTGTTTCAGCTCCACAGCATACCCATTGGGAGACTGAAATGATACTGCCAGAGTGAGGCAAGAGTCACCCGTGCGTTTCTTGGGTTAAGTGATTCAGGGAATTTTGCCTGATAATGCCGAAGCATGCAAAACTGCTATGGGACCTTCCACCCACTGCAGCAGTTGTAACAACAGCAACATAAAAACTTTAGAAGTCTGGTTTTCACATGTTTCTGAATTTATTTAGAATTATTCCTGACATCACAAATAAGAAAATGGAATTTCAAAAAAGTTATTTCCCCACCCTTCAAAAAAAAGGTACTTCTCTAACCTAAGGATATTAAGATATTTCACCTTCTGAGTACTGTAAAGACCTGGAGTGGATAAATAAAAGAATATTTTTACATTGAAAGCATTTGGCAATCAGCTTATGATGCAGGTGATACAACACTTCCATTTCTCAGTCACCATTTACTGAACTCCTTGACAAGCAATTACTTGCAAAACAGCAACTTAATTTAAACCTTTTGTGGAAGCTTGTAATTACAGCTTATAAAGTAAATTACCTTGAAGAGTGCTCAAAAAATGACCCTTTGCTACTTTTAGGGGCAGAAGAATGTCTTCTTTTGATTGTCATAGTGACTGTAACTACATAGAAGGTGCATGAAGTGAAAAAAAAAGAGAGATAGAGCTTCTTCTTGAGCTTATGTTAAAAGAGTAGTTAGCCAAAGTTAATGTGATTATCAGTGGTTATGTTACACTAGTTTAAAGTCTGAATAGAACTGAACTACCAGCCTTTTTCCAAGTCCTAAATTCAGATGCAATTTGTTATCTGGCACATCAGACATGTTCTGAGACTTCAATTCTACAGCATCGTGGAGACTATCTGCATTACAGTTTCCCATAATCTCTCTAGAGACATAAAACAATTGCAAAGAAATTACTACAATTTTTCTAGTCTTTCCATTACATTCAGTTACTTTTTGTGTTTTAACTACATTTGTATCTCCTTACGTGAAGCTAAATTTAATGGTTTTAAGTTTAAATTATTTTTCCCAGACAAAAGGTATCCAATAAACAAGAGATTGTCTCGAAATGTGGAAACTTAATCTTATTAAGATAAATATATTAATGTTGAATTTGGCCATGCCCATATTATCTTAGCTGGTGATCTGTTTAAGATAAATTTATTTAGATGGCATGTAAAAATGTACAACACAAAAAGATTCACTACTTCTCTGTATTTGTTTACAGATCAACTTTTAAAGAAAATTATGTAATTCAAACATGAATTACTTTGAATTGTAGAAACAGATTCACAATTGTTAACTAACTTGGAGCACAAGCTAGGTAAAATTCTTCTCAGTCATGTGCAACTTTATGAATTTTTGACTAAGACTGCTGAACAAAACAGATTAACAGCAGCAAAGAAATGTGAACTTAGCACTCTTTGGAGAAAAAAACCCCAAACAAACTGAAAATCCTAAAACTTCAGGTCCACATTTTTTTTCTATCCACTTCCTATTCTTTTTTCTATCCACAATAGGGACATCAGAGATAAGCAGCATTATACAATTTTTGAGACTCTTTTTGATGCAATGAACAAGAGACGGATCATTATGATATGTCTAATCAGCTGCTTCTTCACTAGATAACTAATGAAAGTTACTAGCAAAGGTGCTAATTAGGGCAGTATTTTTTTATACTGGTTTTTAGGAATTAGATGAACACCTAATCAAATTTTATATGGATTACTGAATAGCCTTGAACACTACTAGTTACCTTTTGATAGATATCCCAGACATGCCACACCAACCAGACAGTTACTTCTTGAAGAGCCAACTTGTCTAGGAAGTACTGGTAAGACGCAGATGTCTCATTTAATTTAAGTAAATGCAATTTTGCTCACTCAATGGCAAACTCACAGACATGCCAAGAGGAAAAGCTGGGGATTAGGAGCTAAACAACCCTGTAGATTCAATAAAAAAACACAGCAAAGGAGAGGTTTTCATGGGTGCCAAACTGGCAAGTAAGGTGAAGAAAATCAATAATAATAAAAAATAATAAAATTACATTTACAGTTATTCCTTTTCTGTCTCCTGCTCTTGATTTCTTACTACGACATCTTTTCCATACCAATCTCATTCAAGAGACCTTTCTGGCTGCCATTTCAGGGACAGGATCTGTATTGCAGTTAAAGTGCCACACTTTACCTTGCTTTTTTTAAAATATATTTGTGAAAGCTTTCAACCTCTCATCTTTGGAAAAAGGCTGTTTGTAAGCCAAAAGATATTTTAGGGAAAATTACTGAAGCACATGGGAAAGTCTACTTGAGTGCTGTACTCCAAAACGAACATAAAATTCCTTCTTTTTTAAGCAAAGAAGTGGAAGCACGACTCATTGAAATATCTTAGAGGGTCATTTTTGTAAGGACTTGTTGGAAGCTCTCCTATCCTTTTTACAGTACAAAAGTTCTTAACTTTAGGGACAAAGAGAGAGAACATGCAGAAGAAGAGAGAAGAAATTAAGAAACTACTTGAGGAATTTCTCAAAGATGCTGACTGAAAACAATCAGAAATAACTGCCCCCAGAACGAGTGAGGCTGGTCAGGTAATTATAGTGTGCTCCTATCAAGAGGAAGGGAAACTCTGGAAGAAGGCTGGAAGTGGCAGTCATAGCCAATTCCCTTTCACTGAACTGCACAGAATGATGATGGAAAGGTCACCATAACTGAACTCAGAAAAAGTTGTTTTTACTGGAAGGTTATTGAATGACAGAAAACCAGCATGGACCACTGCAACATATATATTCCACAAACACATATTGTTTCTCTTCACTGAACAATGAACAACGTTCACTTTACTGAACAACATTAGAGAATGAATGCAGCCCACAGATGACCATGGGAGTGAGAACGTACTGGGTCTGGTTGAGATGGTGTTCATTTCCCCATAGCAGCTGTCATAGGGCTGTGCTTCGCATTGGTAGCTAGAAGGGTGTTGATAACAATTGATAACACATCAGTGTTTTGGCTACTGCAGAGCAGTGCTGGCAAAAGCATCAGCACTCTCTCTCAATATTCCTTCCTCCCCCCATTGATGACAAGATCCTGGGAGGGGACACAAGCAGGCCAGCTGATCCAAACTAACCAAAGGGATATTCCATACCATATGATGTCAGCTCAGATATAAAGGCTAAGGAAAGGAGGGTGAAAGAGGCCATTCATCATTTACAATGTTTGCCTGCGGAGCAACTGCTAAGTGTGCTGAAGCACTGCTTCTGGGGAAGTGGCTGGACATTGCTGCTGATAGGAAGTAGAGAATAAACCTTGTTACTTTCCTCTTCACTTGTGTGCATGCAAACTTTCACTTTTACTTTATTAAGCTGCCTTATCTCAACCCACAGGTTTCCCATCATGTCCAGCTGGGAAGGGAAGTGATAGAGCAGCTTGGTGGGCACAGGGCATCCAGCCAAGGTTAACCCACTACACATGGTATAAGACAAAAATGTAACCTTATTTAAAATAGAGTAGTTAAAATAGTGGAATTCCTTTATAAAATAAGAATTTGAAAATTTGAAAGGCTACTGTCAATCCCAATAATGGAGTCACTCAAATATCAGGCCTTGAGATCAAGCAAAAGCAGAGATACATGAAAAAAATTATGCAGGAATTACAAACGAATGTAATTTATGACAGATAATTCACATAAAATCTGCCACATAAATTCACATGTATAATTCTAGCAAGAGGTTACCTAATCTACCCCCTCTCCAACTAATCATTTTAGAAAAATGTACATGTACACCTTTTTATATGTCATGATTAAACATACATCAGTAATCCTAGTATTCAAATTACAATGACATGCAAAGATGAGCATTACTTGAAACTCTAAAGCAGCTAGGTATTCATAATTCTAGCCCTAAATCTGTTTTCCGTTGGGTCCAGTCCTTCAATCACCAGCTTCAGCAGAGAAAAAAATCCATCAGTGCAAAACAAGGATGCATTTATTCTAAGCACTGACAACAAATATTTGATGGTTCACTTAGTGAAAAAGTGATGCATACTTTCCATTATTTCACTAAAGACTTAAGCCAGAAAACTGCCAGGACCCCTAAGTATGTCATTAATTTCTGGTTTCCTCTTGTTGTGTCTTAGAAAACAATCCAACAGAATGTAGAAAGCAGCTGTAAACTAAACATTAAAATATGACCACAAGAAAAATTAAATTCACTTAGTGTATCTAAAGCATGTCTCGTAGTACTTTTTGCATTCATCCTCATATATGTAGTGAAGAAAAATGCTCAAATCATTAATATAGCAAAAAACCACAACTGACAATGCATATAGTCTATTTTAAGGTATGAATGCACTCCCAGATTATTTTAAAAGAGAAACTATAGTAACCTGAAGAAGAGTATGGTGCCTCACTAGTTCCTCATGACTTCAGCACTTGCAAAAAAAATTCTCTCTTATCCTAATCTGGTTTAATTATTTAACTGTACATAAAACCTATTAACCATAGCCTCAAGGTGCCATGAGAATTTCTTTTAAAAGTACTGACTGAGACAATGCCCTTTTTGACAGTATTCTAGAGGAATCCATTAGGTAGCGTACCATCCTGCATATTAAAATTTCACATCTCAAGACAGAAAGTTACTTTTTCTAACACCAAAGGGTTAAAAAAGAGGAGAAAATGGTCAGGAGAAAGCAGCTGGAATACACTTGACATTCATTCAGTGAAAAGGCTTTAGTGTAGGCAAATTGCAACAGAAAAAACATGTGCTTCTGCATTAGTTTAAGACAGTTTCCTAAATATCTGGAGATGAACTGATGCTTTCTAAATCAAAAGAAAAGATGATAGAGATGCACATATCATCAATGTATTGAAGAAACTGCATGGCCATTTGTCTCATGATCTTCTTCTACAGCTATACAAAAACAAGGTAAGAAGCCTGAGCACTTGCAGTTCCACAATTAAGAATCATGGAGAAATGGATGACCAATCCTACAGAACTCTCTAATAGCAGGCTCCCTGTCAGAGCAGTGAGCCAAAGGGCTAGTTGAGTGCTGTAGTAATCTGTAGGAGGATTCCCTCCACCTCTACTTAACCAAAAGTGTGTTGCTATCACCTAATGGAGAATGAACAAGTGCATCTGACTTCAGTCCGTTGCCAACAGGACACTGGTGATCAGAACTGATGTTACTGCCATCCTACATCTTGCTCTGAAACATGGTTTCCTTCCAGCAAATAATACATAAAACACTACTGGTGTAGGCCTGCAGTGTCTTCTTAGAAAAGTGAATTTACATCAAGGCATCAAAATACTGACATTATTGACTTCTACTTTGTCAAGGGTATTGATGTACTGCTTTAAAATTGTCATATATGAAAATTTACAAGCCTAATACTGCAAAAGCACATTAACTGGCCCCATAGTAATAAGCTAAACAGAGAGACACACTAATATCTCTTCCCCAACTTTAAAAATACGTAAAATTAATTTATTCTTTAAGTGTCAGAATGAATCCTTTGTTCATATATTGTACTTTAAAAAATTCAGTAGCAGTGATAACTGAGGACAGGTCTTATGCCCTTTACAAATGTTAAAGCTATCTTAAAAACACATTGCCTTCCATGAATTATAAACAGCTTGGGGTAAAATTTTCTGATTATTGATTTTCAGTGAAACTTGGTATGTGAACTACTTTCCAAAAACAGAATTTCAGTGTTTCTGAAAGCCTCATCTATAATTTCTGTTCTCATACTGTGAAAACAGATCCATTTTCCAAGTTATCCTGGCAGTAACCACGTTCTTCACTTGATACTAAACACTTTGTGAGGTCTCTGACACAAGAGCAGCATAGTTAAACAGAAAAGAGAACAAGCATCCTTCTGAAGTGCTTAAATTATGCACAAGACATCTAACACAGACCCTGGTGGAAAGACCACTTCAGTAACTTGTGTCATAATTGCCACACCTCTGGATATTATTTCTGTTGGTGAGGAGTCAACAGTGCCCTTCTGATAAACAGATACAGAGCAGAAAATTGCTTAGACTGAAGTCATGATTTGCCATGACACATCTCTAAAATAAACAAAACATTTCCATCAGAAACTTATTTTAGAAAGATTTCAACCCACAACAGCAGTTGTGGCCACCATTAAAAAAAGACTGAGAGGATATTAGTAAATTCTGATAAGAAAAGAATTGGTATGTCTTGATTTTCCATGCAGAGGCATTCAAAATTCATTCTCTGTCACCCTTCAACTCTAATGTTACACAGGAATTTCTGAAAAGGTAGCACAATTGAGAAGACTCACTTTCTTATCTTCACCAGTTCAAATATATTCCTCCAGTTAAGGAGCAGTACTAATAGAAAACTGAAATTGGAGAGCAACCATACCTTTATGTGCTCCAAAACAGCTGTTGCAACATTTGTATGAAGATCAATGAGCCTCTTCTTTTCCAGAAGTTCTGGAAGAGAGCTGAAGAGATTAAATACAAACTAACCTGCCCATTTGCACTATTAGTTGAATTGTGTATTGTATACAGTAGGTACAAAAAGAATTATAGAATCATAGAACTTTCTGGGTTGGAAGGAATCTCTAAAGACTATTAAAACCTAAAATTATAGAATAGGATTGGAACTAAGAAATCACAAAGTACAGAGGTAATGATTCTCATAACCATAACAGAATAACATAAAGACATAAGTCACACGTAATGTAGTAAACTAGGTTTTTGACCTTGACTAGCAAAAAATATACATAAAGGATAATTCAATATTTCCACTGAAAGCTTGTGACCAACAACAGATACATGCCCTGCTAACCTAAACAAATAATCTACTACATTTAGCTCATTTCTGGTACATATAGAAGTGTCAGTATCCGCCAAATAATAATATCTGTAAAAAAATCAAACTTTGTCAAATAATTATAAAATTATATTAAATAATAACATCTGTCAAATAAATATAGAACCTCTAGATATCCTGAAATTTGTCACAGGTGCTTCTGCATAGAACATAATTCTCTATGCAGGATTTGTGATTGGAATATTTTCTTTTGCGAAATGGGAAACAGAATGGTTAAATTGACTTTGTAGAAAAATTGTTACTTAAAGTGTTATGATCTACATGATTTCCACTGCTGGCACTTGGCAATCACATTTATAAAAGACTGCTTGGGATCTACACATTTTCACATCCAAAAGCACTCTGGATACTCAGTGTCTTACTCAGTTTATAAAAAGCATGGAAATATCTGCTTGCTTTTTGGAAACTGTCTGATCCATCACACGTCCTTTGTAATTCCAATCAAATCCTAGCTAGGCATAGCATACAAAACAACTTTTGAAACTCACTAAGAGACAACTAACTAATGCAGGCACACTGGATTTCACAGTATACTGGGCACATCACCCCATCTATCCTCACAATAATTACTATTTCTTCTTCCTTCTGACTGGGTCTTAGTGAAAGGCAGCAAACTAAACATCTCCCTTCTCCAAGGTATCAGTGGAATGAAAAACAAATTTACAATGAGAAACAAGTCTAAATTTCAGACTTAAGCAGGAGAGTAAATTTCTCATGCAGAGTTGTTAATAACTATAATCTTGTGAACAGATGTTATAGTAACTACATGAATCAAAATGTAATTAATTACACACTGTGCAAAGCAAGAAGATACTTCAAAAGTGGATTTCACTAACAATTTTCTTAATGAAAGAATGCAGAGCCATGTGTAGATGGCTCATACATACTGTGGAAGTTACATGTGCAAACACTTATCCTGCATTTAACTTTATCAGAATTATAAAACATTTAAACTACACTGTTGAGCTGAATAGCCTACATTTAAAGCTATTTATTTCGAAGAATATTAAAAGTGCAATGACAGAAGAAATCAGGAATAGTTCCCAGTTAATTAAACAATAATGCATTATTGATCACTTACCTGACAGCTGAAGTTAGCTTAGCTGTATTATCTGAAAGCATACTTATTGCTCCTTCATCCTCCCCTTCTATACCCTGGGTTTTGAGGAAGGGTTTGGAAAGAGGAATAAAACCAGTCATAATAAGTACAAATATCACACATGCATACAGAGTCAGTACATTTAGAATCTATTTTCGCACAACGGGATTAATGTCTGGACAGCGTTTTTCAGTTAGTATGGAAATTATATAACTGCAACGCCATTAAACACAAGAAATTGAGCCTCCTTATGAAATACGGTACTTCTAGTCCTACTTTTAAGATTGTATTATGCCTAAAATTCAGCATGCACTGGCAATTTTTGTGTGTGGGATGACAGGGTGTGCTAAGCATCTATAAAAGTCCTATAATGCTTTACATAGAGCACATACAGGTGATAAACTTACCATGATACTTTTAAGTCTTTTGACTTCATCTTCTTGGGCTCTGTAAGATTCCAGTTCTTGCTGAACAGACTCGGCTACCTCTGGAAAAGGACTAATGCAATACTCTGCATTAGGCTCAGTTAAATAACAAATTGAAACACTAGAACCAGACCAAACCTTTTTGGAAATAACAATACAGAAATCATGCACCAGTATCAAATCAGTGAAAATGACATCTCACTGTAGGTTTACTTAAACTTTCTAAGATAAATTCACTGTTTTTGATAATTTTACGTAATTTTGGTATGAACATTTTTGAGCTTTGTAACAAAAAGCTCATAAACAATTAACATTGGCAACAAATATTGACAATGATGTGGTTGGTTGACCCTGGTTTGAGCAGGTTGGGTCAAGCCACTCCTCTCAGTAGGACTGGGCGGGCAGAAAATAAGATGGAAAAAACCCCAAACTCATGGGTTGAGATATAGGCAGTAGAAAAAATCAAAGACTGTGTGTGAAAGCAAAGGAAAACAGAAGATTTGCTTCTCTACTTTCCACTAGCAGCGATGTCTGGCCACTTCCCAGGAAGAAAGGCTTCAGTAGGCAGAGTGGTTGCTCCAGAAGACAAATGTTGTAGAAAAAAAATCGAATGCCCTGCCCTTCCTCCTCCTTTCTCTTCACTTTTATTGCTGAACAGACATCATATGTTACAGAATATCTCTTTGGTCAGTTTGGGTCGGCTTTCCTGACTACGTCCCCTCCCAAAATCTTGCCTATCCCCAGATTACTGGTGAGGGGTGATGTTGGAGAGACAGCCTTGATGCTGTGCCAGCACTGCTCAGCAGTAGCCAAAACATTGGTGTGTTACCAACACCTTTCTAGCTACCAATGCAAAGCACAGCACTGTAAGGGCTGCTGTGCAGAAAATGAACTCCATCTCAGCCAGACCCAATACACCTTAAAAAACCTCTCCAAACTTATAAAATATTTTCAAATAAGCTTAAAAATAGAACTATCATAATATGAAGAATACTTAGAATTTGTTTTGACTAAATTATTATAAACTGCATATCTACACAGCTTACCTGCCCTTATGCTTTTGCCAGAATTTATCAGATGCAGTTAAATCATAGGACTTCTTATTTTTTTTCTTAGGTCTAGCACCTGCTGGAGAACTTTCCATTCCTATCGATTCTTCCAAGTTAACTCTATTCAAATGGAAATCCTAAAATAAAGAGGAATCTTATGTAAATATTTGACAGTTTTTAATTATTTATTCAGTCTTTCATACTCAACCAATATCTTCTAGAATATTTTCTAAAAAAATATTAACACAGCTATTTATTAGGACTTCATAAGAGGGCAGAAAACATTTTACTAGCTAACTAGATAATAACAACAGCAATATAAGAACTCCAAAAGTATTCACAGTCACTTAAAAATACACCCAACAAGCAACAAATATTAAGCAAAGACATTTGATTGTCTCATATGTGAGAAATCTCCTGACACTGAACTTCAGCTTTCTGCACAGAAAACATGTTATTTAGCAAAAACTGTGCTCTAATAACCATCCAAAACTAAAGCATAAAGGTGCCCGTGTTGCAGACAAAAAGTGTTTCTAAGGCTGAAGTTTACTTACACAAGGATAACAAATGTATCAAAGCTGCCAAGAAGCTCAGGACAACAGCAACAGCATTATTTACTGTGAAGACTACTTAGCTACACATTCACAGCTCTTTCCCTAATTTTTTTAAACACTAGTGAAATAGTGAATGCATGCTAAAGCAAAAGTTTGCAAAAAAGCTGCTGTTTCTCCATACAGTTTTTTTTCTTCCACAGATGCATGAACATAGAAATTTCAAAGGTGTCATTTGCTTGGCAAACAATGATAAAGAGAATCAAATCTTCAGCTATACAGAATCTGTCATGAACCTTTTAGGACAGGTATTTTTTTCAGAAATAAAACTCCACTTTATTATGTTCATTAAAGTATACAGAAACAGATCACTGTAAGTGAAACTGTCAAATAAAATTTTAAAATTTTCCTAGTTGTCCCTTGGCAAGGACTTAAAATTAAATACTACAAGTGATCCATGCCAGAATAGAAACAAAACTATCTAGAAGTACAATTAGTAGAAGCAGCTACTCAAAGAAAACTCATGCAGTCAATGAGCACAAACCTCATCTTACAAGATGTGTTTAATGTTTTAGGAATAGAAAAGTATTTTTCAAGTACATATATTCAATAAAAACTTGAAGGGAAAAAATTTATTTGATTGCAAATTTAGCTGTAGTTTTTAATGAAGATCTATGTTTTGGCTCAATTTAACTCACCAGTGACCTGAGTTTTCAAGTTAGTTTTCGCATTTACAAGGAATTTTCCCAAAATAATTCTTATTGATTAGTGTTCCTCCTCTTAACTCCCCATTTTGTCCTTATAAGGCTTTCTATCCATACCTCTCATTTTTCTGTACCCATTCCTGAAAGGTTTTTTTATTTAGAAATAGGAATCTCTTCTCATAAGCCTGTTTATGTGTAGAAACACCACGGTTATAAACTAAACAGATGCAACACTCAACTTTGTGCCTGGGTTAGCATACAGTTCAACACTGCACAGAATTCCTGGTCTATTGTAACTGAGACCTTATGTGAAAAACAATTTGTTTCAAAGTACAGCTCACATAACCAACATCTTAGTAACACTTTCACAGTTACAATTCATGGCCTCTTAAAATGCTACTGCAGTTCTTTCATGAAATATTATGCTCGGTGCATGAAGAGCCTGGCAAGCTTGCCTTTAAGGTGAATAACTTGACTGGTTTTTAAATTAAACTTTTGCCCTTGCCTTGGAATCACAGACAACTTGGTTAGAATTTCACTAAACAAATTCATAATCCTATCCACTCAGTTAAAAATAAGATGCAACATCTAACAAGTTGTTCCAGAGAAACTACTGAATCCTGATGCAGTACAGACAAATATCCAACAATCCTCGAATCATTCTTCTAGTGTTATTCTGATACCCCAGCATATTTGTAGTACTAGTTGTCCTCAGTTTCCAGTATATGATCACTCTGCACCTCGATGCACTGAAGTCCTATCCCAACACATGCTTGAGGCCACCCAACACTACCTTCTCCACATGGCAGATGAGCTGGAGTCAAATAGATGGAGCTTCACATGGTTTTACTACCGAGCAAGTGAGCATTTGCTGATTAAATCATTAGCAGCTGACAAACTGAAATTAGCACAGACCTTGTGCAATAGCATTTACACCTGTAAAAATTGTAATTTGGGTTTCCGTACCCTACTCTTTACTATTTTTAAATGAAACCTGCAGAAATTCAGCACTTGTACTGACAAGTCCCTAGCCAGTTATTGGAGAAAACTCAGTGCAAACTGTTCTTTTCACATATGCCTTCCCTAAAGAAACTAGGCCAAAAATTCTCTATCTGTAAAAAGCACTCTTTAAGTTAAGAGAAAGGCACTTGTCAGAAGGAATTAATCTCATAAAATAGAATTTACAAATGTCCTAAAACATCCCACTAGTGCTGAAATATTTTCATTGTAGCAATGCAAGTTTCTTGCCAGCACTCTAGTTATGACCATACAGTTCTGTGGGATGATCAGGGAACCAAACACCTTTCACATGACAAGTTCACAATCAACCCTGTATACAAACACATATGTGCACGTGCATATTTCATGTATTCCTCTAACAGTCTCAAAAATAAACTCCAAATACTTCTCAAAGCAGATATTGAAATGATTTTCATGAGAAACTCTCAGTATAAAAAAGTCTCCAGATACTAATTATTCTTCTTATTTTTTATTTACTCCATACCTACACACAAAATGCATAAATCTTAGGTAAGCAGTATTAGTTTTCATTCAAGTACATTTCTACTACTGGTATTACAAAATAAACTTGAGGAAATAAAGGCAGTTTAAGGCTATACGAATTTCAAAAAAATTATTTTAAAAATCTGTTTGAGATTCCTCCAGTGGGGTTATATACCCCTTGGCATCTCTGTATTGAACACTTACACCACCTTGTGGAGAAAAACAGGAAAATATGTTTTTAGAAATTCATATTAAAACCAAAATTGGTTAAAAAATACATTAAAAGCCTTTATTTTTTCAAAACTGAATTGCACTTAATGGAGTTTGGATATTACAGCACATAAAGATTATGAACTACTGAAGAAAAGGCCAGGATTGCTGAGTTATCTATCTTTTGAAGACATCAGGATTTCAACTTTTTAAGTATTTTAGAAATTATTGCTAAGTAAACCTTTTAGAGAAAATCTTCCAAGTGTTTTTTACTAAAATAACTTCCAAATAAAACAGACAAAACAGATTTGGATCAAGAGAGAATGTGGTATTAAGAACAAACTGAGTGAAAAAATAGTTTTGGTAAAAAAATCAGATTTATCCTTACCAGAACATCATGCACTAAAGCTTGGTATGTCCAAGTATGATGTAGAGGAGTTGCTAAATCTATGTTTCTGTCAACAAGGACTAATAGGGGCCTTTGGAAGCTGAAAAGATGACACTGTGTTAGTACCTCTTTAAACATGATTAAAACACCCCCGTAACATCCTGAGTGATATCAGCCACCTTCTACATCATATTTCAAATTAAAAGCAGAATTGCCTATTGCTGAGCTCCTCTAGCCTTTCCCAAAGTCACTGGGGCTGATCACTGCCAGAAATCCCAGGAATCAAATCTTAGTAATGATAAAAAGATTATTTTATTTTGTACTAAGTGAACCAACATATAAATATTGAACAGAAGTCAAAACACTGAACAGCAACTAGCCTTTTAGGTATTAACTGATACATCTTTTGTGTGGATACACATTTGAGTTCCAAACAATTGTCTGAGTGGGTAATATTCGACCTTAATCCCCATTATGAACCTCAAATATAAAATCTCTCTTCCAAGAGCTTTTAATTTCATTTTTCTCTTTGCTTGGACATAAAGTCTGTGAAAAAAAAAATTATGAACTTCTGAGATGCACTGTAGTAATTCTATCAATACTCAATTTTGTGATAAAAGAATGCATTCATGCCTAAAGGTCTTGGGTTACGGCTACATGAAAAATCTATAGCAAAGACAGGAAGACTGTGAACTGACAGAAAATTATTACCACCATTTCCCTCAAGCACATTATCCCTACAGTAAACATGCCAACTGAAGTATATTTGCACATAGTAAAAGCATGTAAATTCCTTGCAGTAAGTATTTTCACTTTAATATATAATCTCAAGAACCTTAGTCACCTTAATGATTCTGAAAACCAAACTAAAGACCTGAAGCCATTTAATTGGTTGAAGTTTCCAGTGTTTCCCTTTCCTTGCATTTTAATTTTGTGGGTAATGATGCTATACTATCAGGAAAACAGCCACTGAAGGAAAAGTAGTGGTTACAATTCAGTTCCCATGAAAATGAGGGAAATAGTATTTCACAACTATTCTCCCTCCTTTCATTCCATTTTGCCGCCCTTGATTTTTTTATGCCTTTTATTCAAATTCTGCTCTTAATTTGATATAAAAGACTGTTTTATATCCAGTCAGATTATAACAGTTTCCTTCAGCTACAGTCTTGCCAATACATGTCTCACCTTTTCATGTACAGTATAAACTCCCATAATACACTTTCCTAAGGCAGCCTGTGGAATATTCAACTATCTGGGGACAACAGTACAGAGGGACACTACTGAGAACACGTTATCAGATGCACGCAAGCATCCACAAAGGATTCAAATGGTCATGACTTAACAGACCTTAACCATCTAATTATCCAAGTGGTCGTCCTGAAGCAGTTCTCCTCTGGCATATATAGGGATCAGCTGAGAAACACTTGCTTTTGACATAACTACAACTGGTAACAGAGTGCACAAATAAGAAAATGGGTCTTTCTTGCTTTTAATGGACTAAAGGTTGCTAACAGATATGTTCAGACGTTCAAGTGCATATCATAGTCCTGCAAACAGTGTATTTGCATAAGCTTGGTTTAGAGAGGGAACAAAATTAACTGGTTCATTAGATTATTTTCGACTTACTGCCCTAGGACCATACACTTATTAGCTATAAAAGTTTTAAAATGGGTTATGCTAAGAGACTGAAAAACTCCTTTAAGAGTATATAAATTGTTTTAATATTGAAACAAATTCTAATAAATGCAATTTTCAGTACAGTGGTGACTTATCCTAATGAGATATTTCAGACAACAGAAATATGAAAAATAAAAATACATAGTTATTACTAACACAATACCTGAACTGCCCAGCTCCAAGTGTGTCGCCTGTAAAAAGACTGTTTCTGGCATCTCTTAGATTCTCTCTGAGCTTCTTATCCAATTTCTGAGGAGAGGAAAAAACAAAACCACTTTTAACAAAATAGTGGTTTCCTAACCTCTTTATCTGATCAACACTAAAAGATTTATTGTGCCGTTTTTGTAGTTTATAAAAGTCTTAGCTGCAGGAAGACTAGGTCCACTGCACATGGGAAAGAAATCAATCTTAATTCTATTTTCTCCCTCCAGCATTTATATTTATATCCAGGACTACACTGAAGATATTTCCTTTATGTCCACTAATCTCTTCCCAGACAGTCAGCACTATTACCTTTCCCTAAACATGCAAACAGAAAATACCAGCAGGAGGCACCAAGAGGCAGAAGCAGCAAATTGGGCTGTCAGATACTGTCACACAAGTGTTTCATAAAAATGAGATTATCCTCAATATGAATGCATGCACACTGAATGCTTAGGTTTAATCAGTATCATGGCTTCAATGACAAAGAAGATGTGAAGAAGATGGAAGAAATGAAGCACAGTGACCCCTAATGAAGACAGTGCTGTAGATATTGTTCATTGTGATTTAGTTTGGTCATTTCATCCCTATTTGATGATCAAGTTCAATGTCAGCTTAGTTTGATTTACTAAAAATGTCTTGTACTTATGGGATTTCCCAGTAAGATAGATAAAAATTTCTTACTAAGACACACAGAAAAACACAAGGCCAGACAGCCACTTTTTAAACTGTGTAGATGTATCTTAATCATAATGTCAGAAAATCTTGATAAACTCTAGATTAGGATTGATTATTTATATTTAAGTTTCCAATCATCTCATTCCATAGCTCCCAATTTCTACAGAAGAGTTCCATGGAATTGAAAGCAGAAAGGAAAATGGATGTATCTCCTTTCCAGTTTTATTTCCTTCATAAGGAAAAGGATACAATAACACTAGATCTCTGTCTACTATTGAGAAAACTAAACACGGCATTAGGAAAGTTTTAAATCAATGATAGGTGTTTAGAAAAACAGTTCTTACCACTGCCACCATTTCAGCTGCAGTTCCTCTTGAGCATCTGATTATAGGAATAGTGCCTAATAAAAGATATATTGACTTCTACGTGCTTTATAATTTTCAGATTATAAATCAGTATACTTTTTATAAACAAATTTCACTAACATTCTGAGATAAATACAAACTTAACTTCAAATTTTTCTCTTGCAGTCTTTATCTATGAAACAAATACTATATAGAAATACTAAAGTTTTACAAAAGTAAGTGAATACCTCATACAAGACAACGAGAAATATAGTGTGCACTAGAAAGACAGCTATTGTATTGTGGAGGGGACAAACTATCTCACAAAGAAGCATTAAAAGTTATTTTCAAAAGGTCAGAAGTCCCCTGAAAACAATAGGAAGTATTATATCACCACCACCACAATATATCCATCACTGCAGGGTAATGCTATTTTCAAAAGCACATTTTCCATTGGCTTTCAGGTTTCAAAATATTTAGCTACTGTTTCTCACTTACCTATACAAATATGAAAATTCCAAAACCATAGAGTTTAAGTGACTGAGTAAAAGACATTCAATTTGTATCACACTAACACTTGAAAGAACTGAACAGGTCCAAGAGAATCTCTACTGAACACACTGCCCCACTCCCCTTGTAGGAAAGCTATCTCAGACTGACCAAATTCAGTTAGAACTTAGATTAAACATCATCACTATGAAAAATGTATGAGCTAAGTATCAAGAAAACTCACAATAAAACAAGTAAAATTAATGTACCTTCCTATTCCTTGAGTATTTCAGTTAGATTTTTGCAGGGTTTGTGTGAGTTTTTTTCTTCTATTTCTTTGAGTTTGGTTTCTTTTGAGTGCTACAAGTCCAAACTCAAAGCACTACTACCTTTATTGCAAACTAGGATCTTGTAAAAACAGTAATTTCAAATCTTTGCATTTTAATATTCTTCTCCCATTGATACTGAAGACTAAAACTCAACTTCTATGAAGGGACAGCCTTTACTGGACTTTGCAGTGATATAAAGCAATAATTTGAGCAAGATCATTATCCCACCCTGTGAATTATTGAGATTTTGGTCACAGATTTAATTCTGCCTTTAATTTTCTATATTAAATCACTAAACTTCTAGTTGTCTCATTGAATATGGAAAATATGCTAGAATTTGGAAACTTACCAAGTGTAACAAAAAAACAGAAGAGACTATCAACAATAGTGTCCATTATCGTTTCCATTTCTGTGTCTGTTATATCTGGTCGGTTAATGGCTAAAATAGCAAGGGAAAGAGTTAAGAATAGGGTTAAGCAAGGTTATGCCACTTTCATACAGAGAAAACAATCCTTTTCTTACCTGAGAGCTGTTAATAGTCAACAGCTTTTGTTGCAGAAGAGATTAAATCATGAAATGCCCCTCTTAGCACATATACTAGTTTCTGCTCCCTTTTTTTTTGGAAAAAAATTGGGAGAAAATTATTGCTTACTGTCTGAGGTCAAACACTACATAATTGTTTCCAACTCTCTCTGACTGCATACTTTAACTTTTGGATTGTGTCAGTACTACATTACTAAATACTTCCTAGGAAACTGCATGTTATGGAAGAGAAATGGCCATCCACTTGGAAAACATTTTTCAGGAAAAAAATCCTCAAAAAATTACCTGTGCAATTTAAAGAGAATTATAGTATGCAGTTATCTATATTTAAAAATTCTAAATTCCACCTCTTGTAATGGAGATTCTTTTTTTTTTTGTAACAAATTTACTGTCAGTCTCTAGATTAGGGATTATTATCAAGTTATAAAACATTTCATATGACAGATAAGAGAGATTTCCCTCATACATTTAGGTCAGAAGAGGAGACACATAGCAACATTTCTCTTAAATAACTAACACTGACAAGAATATAATAGCCAACAGGAAACATCAAAACGAATCTTATCACAGATCTCAAGCCAAGCACTATCTCAGGATTCATGCCATAAATTCCACCCTTGTTTGCTTTATTTTACCTTTAAAATTTCTCACATAATTGCCTGTCTTTTCCTCTTTCTTCAAAAATGAATTTTAAAGCTCTAAACATTAATAAGCTTTCCATCCTAAATTTATGCATGGCCAATCATAACCATTCTCTAACTTTAAAGGTGCTTTTTTTCCCCTCATCTTTTCTCCTCTAAGGGGAGATGGATTATATTGGCAATTTCTATCAGCAACTATACTTAGTAAGCCAAAGTTTTGCCTTTGGCTGTTAGGATGAAAGCAGCAATAGAAGTTTCAAGCTTCTGAAATATCAGCACCAAAAAAGGCAGACTGTTCCCAGTATCTGTATTTTTCTGTAATGACAAAGCTTTGAAATTAACTAGGGCTATCATTCTGTAGTTACCTCCAACCAGTGGTCTCCCACTTTACAGAGGGGAAATAACCTTATTTTTACTCTCTTGCCTTTTCCAGTTTTAAAAAGTACTCATTTATGATGGTCCAGTAATCTGCATACTGTCAGTGCCTTCTAATTTTGTGTAACATGCATTTCATGAGCAGATTTGTTTCTTGTACCATAGCAGTCAATGCAGATATTCAGTATTACTGCTTGTTAAGTCAACCTTTGAGAAACTCCATTAATAACCTTTCAGTAAAATGTTCTATCGTGTTTTCTATATGTTCCTCTCTCTCTGCTGTAGCAAGCTGAGGGGGAATGCATTTATTATAGAGAGGTAAGCTTAGGTCTCCTTCATTTTGTTGTCATTTTACAAAATTCAACAAAATGGTAAAGAATGGTAATGAAGAATTTGCATAGCACAAAACAGGATGCCTCAAACATTGACCATATACTCTCCTTCTACACAGTCATAGAAAAACAGAACCAGAGAGAGCCTAAAGGTTTATCTGCTTAGTCCTCTTACCCAAAGATGAGTTAAACCCATGCAATTACTGTATCTAAACTAATTCAGAAAGATTACCAGTCATGAAAATACCGTAACATTTATAGGTAATCTATGGTAATATTTCACTACCTTTAATGTTAGAAAGTGCTTCTAATATCAGATCAGAAACTTTCTTCTTGCAATTTAAGCTCATTACTTCTTGTCCATTACTAAACAGAGGAATCTTTTGTGTCTTTTCTGTCTATGAAAGCCTTTCACATAATTGAAGAATTTTATCATGCTTATTTGTCCCAAACATTACCTCTCTGTAAACACAGTCTTACAGACAGGAAATCAGGTTTCTGAGAATTAACCTGTTTTGTTATATTTATTCTTAGTTCACACATTCAGCTACATTAATGGCCACACATGGCAGTGCTGCTGCAAGAACAGTAGCTGTCTTCCATTACCCTCAGATTTACTTTGACTTATGTAGATCATGAAACTATTACAAACTGGCAGTTTCCTGCTAGGGTTTTTCTCCAAAGGCAAAAAAGACCACTTCTTCTTCACCCCTGCACTCCCACTGCCTCTCTGTGTCAGATCTAGAATGCACACAATGAGACAGACTGTCTGAGTGCTCTGCTGGAGCATCTCTATGGGAGATCAGATTTCTGTTCGATCAGCTTTTGGAAACTGCAAACTTTCAGATTGCTTTATACATAGTGTGGCAAATTTCAGCGGCCCAAGAGAGGAAAACAAGCCACACAGAAACTGATGGGTGCAAAACATTTTCAGTCATTTTAATTCATATTCCTTGTTAGCATAAGGAATCTTATGAGAACCAGTCTTTACATACACATGAACACATCACACAACTATTATTAAAACTCTTAACAGCAGTTTTTAGTGCAAAAAATTAAAGTCTCCTTTTCAAAGAAAAATGCCCTTCATTCTGCCAATGGAATCAATCCCCAGCGTGAGACACAACCGAGTATTACAGATCTAGTTTTAAAGAAAGGTATTGACTTTGGAAATTGCGGAAGAGAGGAGAAAAATCTCACTGCTAAATGTTAGGCATATAAAGACTTCTCATCTCTACCAGATCAAAGCAAAATAAAATCACTTCTGGTTATTAGCTATGACTTCAAACAAAAGTAAATTTCAAATTCAGACATTCTGGTAAAATTTTTATATAAATTTTACTTACCACGATATGAAACAAGTTCTTTGTTTTGGTTACACAATACAAACATGTCATCTTCTAAAGTAATAAAATTAAGATATTGATCAAACACCTAGAAATTAAGGAATAATGGTCAGAATAACCCAGAGTGAAGCATAAAAAACCTATCTGTGATTTACTGCTACCTAATCTTGAACATTTCACAGAAATGCCTATTCAAAGAAAGAAATGCAAGATATAATTTATTAATTAAAAAGCCTGTGTAAGGATTGAGTGATTAATACAAAATATTAGAGCACTGAAAAGTGCCAGAACAGTTCAACTATTTCTGTGGACAAATTTTTAGTAGCCAAATATCACTAAAAAACACGTATGGAGGACATTTCAATATTATAGGTTCATTTTTTGTGAACATGAAGGACTACAACATAAGCAGCACTAAGCTCTCGGGCAGGAGAAAGGGAAGAGGGTACTCTCTGAAAAATACAACATTACAGCTGATGAATTCTAACTTTTCTGTAACATACCCATACATTCAGGAAAAAAATTAAATCTCTCTACGGAATAAATTACTCATGGGATATCACACCGGAAAATCAGATTTAAGGAAGTTAGGTTACACTGCTACACCAACTTACTCCTGCTGAGGATCTAAGGCCTAAACAACACAAGTAGAGTTCATTTCATTTCACAACAGATTCTTTGTCTCATGCCAGTAGTACTAACTGGAGTGAGAAAAAGCAAATATATTTAATTATATATGAAAATAATAACTTAATTTACAGGTTTTGGTACAGGCATCCAACAAAGAGTAAATACCTAACACCTGCCTTTAACTCAGAAAGGTATAGGAGTGTACTCATAAGAGTGTGTATGTATGAAATATTATTTAAAATGACAACTGCACTCATACTGCTCTTTTTGTGTACTTAGGAGCTAAAACCTCACCTCAACATATATGCACTGAAGGCACTCTGTTAGCTGATGAGATCAGGAATACTCTGAAACCTCTTATCATTTAGCACAAAAGTCTTGCAGCACTTGGACTTTTGACTAAGCTGAAGTATGGTACTAAGCTACATTAATGAGATGACTGTAGATTCCTTTTTTTTCCCCAGGATGCCTGACAGTAAGAATGCAATAACACCTGAAATGGTGTTAACATTAGGGACTTGGAGACTTTCTTACCTTAGCCACTTGAGTTACTGCATTAGCACCTATAGCAGCATTTGCAATATCTTCCAGTTTACTTCTTGAAATGGCAGAAATAAAGTTTAAATAATAAGATTCATAAAGCTGGTTTCGAAGATCCTAAAAAAAAAGGAAAAACACAACCCTTTTCCTGAAAAAGTACTAATATATTTCTGACTAATTAAAAAAAAATCCATACTTTTACTATGTGGTATTACAATTATCCAGTCAAACTGAATTTTCAGAAGTGCTTGGCTGTCTGTTCATACAGCTCTGCACAGTGTTTTGATTACATATCCAGATATAAACAACCTAACTTAGAACTGCAAAAAAACAGGAAATGAAATTTAATCTAAAAGACAGCAATCACTACTCCACACGTTACTGCTGACCAAAATTACCCTTTGCTCTTTTTTTTCCTTTGGCAAAGATATCAACCTTCCATCTCCTCCCAGAGAACATAAAAAACTGAGATTAGCCTAACCCAAGCCTCCTGCTCAAAGCAGCATCAAACAGTACAGGTGGCTCACAATTGTGTCCAGTCAGGTTTAGAACATCTCCAAGGATGGAGACTCCACAACACTCCAGACAGAGTGTTTGTCTACACTCATTAAAACAGCTTTTTCTTATGTTTAAATGGAATGTTTGTACCCACTGTCTCTTGTCTTTTCACTCCCTACACTCTCTCTCTGAAACACATAAGACATATTTACCCTTCTATTTTCTGGGAAATTGAAGTTTTGCACGTAAACATTTTGGGTAACATTTTTATGACAAATATGTGCTTACATGTGGAAAATGTCAGCAAAGGTGTTTAGACATACACAAGAACTATATATAGAACAGTCACACTCCAGTGACTGCACAATTACTTAACACACTGTTGTGCCCACTCATCTGAAACATTAAGCATGCAAGTTACCTGGCACATTCTGTCAATATTTTCTTCTGTTGGCATTACAAAGTAAACAGCTGGAACATCTGGAATAGCGTCCCGATCTGAATGCAAAAGCCTGACAGGAACAAAAAATCCATCTTTAATGTGCTGCTTCTCTGATATGTGTAAAATTAAAAAAGTTAAAGAAATTTTTTATTTGTACAGATAAATGTAATTTTCTACAATGTTGTCCTATATTTAGCTATATTTTTAGCAAGAATGAGACACGAAAAGAAAAGCAAAAAATCACAGTTGTATAATTTTTGGCTGAATATATTAATAGATGTCTCCGAAGTTTATTCAAAGCTTGAGAAAAGGCTTTAGAAATCTTCAAAAATAGATTATCCATTCAGAGGAAGCTAAAATACTGCATCCACAAAGTTCACATGCAAACTGTTGACATGATAAAAACCCCCTGCATATCTCATTCTATTAAACTCGCCTTTCCTGCTTAAAGGTAAGGTTCTCAGATGTTTTTCTCACATATCTGCTAATGTGTTAACATGTTAAACCATGTTTCTATTTCTAGCCTTCACTTAGCAAAAGTTTATCAAATTTTGAAAAAATAAATGTATCTTCAGAGTTTCTTCATGATTATTACCACAGTTAAGGAATGACAATGAGCTAAGTAAATGTAATCTGGGGAAAGAGAAATGGGAAATGTCTTAAAATAATACTTAAAGATTCCATATGTTTGACAGCAGACAATTAAATTCTATGTGTAAAAGGACAAGCAGAAAACATACACAGTCCCATAACACAGTTTGTGTCAATATAATTTTAACATATATGATTACAGATTATGATTACATTTGTAAAGACAGATTCCAAAAGAATACCTCTTGGGTAATTTTTGAACAGGGGCCTCCTGTACTTAGCAAGAAACTGTACTGAACAGTGTTTGGAACTCTCTCCACTCCCTGATTCTGAATAATGCCATCAGATTTTAGGAACAAGTCAGGATATAAACTTTAGTAGCTATTTTTCACTATTTTGTTCACGATTTGCAGCAATATTAAATAAAGTTCTCTTCAGAAAAAAATCAAAATTTTTAAAAAACACTTACAGATGCAAAGTGATCCCCATATCTCTCAGCTCTTTCACTGACAGCAAAGGTGAGATTATATCTTGGCCAAATCTGTCATAAATGAGAACCTGAAATAGATACACATCGTCTTAAAAAGTGCTGTAAAAAGTGGATACTGGAGAATATAGGATACAGTGGATGCAGTAACTCAGGTTTAGGAAACTACTACCCTAATGTGAAAAGTGCTTAAACATCTACCAATTTAAAATAAATCATTAATTTGTCATGGACTTCCATTTGTGCTTATGAATAAATAAAATATAAAAAAAACCAAAAAGAAACTCAGTCACAAAAGGGGGAAAAAGAACCATCATGTCTATCTTCTGCAAACTGTCTTGACAAACAAGTCTGCTGTCAGAAATTTGTTATTGTACGTGCAGAGTTTTTCTGACTGCATTTGGGGGAAAACAGTAGGAGATGCAGAGAGGAATTAGTGAAAAAAGACAACAGATGCAGAGACAGAATATACTCTTTGTAGTAGCAACATCTCATGAACTACAAGTTACATTTTAAAGGTAATAAAGGTAGCTCAGCTTGTTCAAGGCTAACAATAGTTCTTCCCTTTGTATGGGCTTCTTTCTGACTTTGAGTTTACCTGTAAGGTATCATGCAAGCTTCTGCCAATGGTATGAATGAGATCTAAGTATATTTCAAAAATATCCTCCTCAGTTACTCAGTAAAATATTGCCTAAAGAATCAGTCATTTAGTCCTTCAGTCATCAAGCAAACAACATCTGAATTTTTCTCAGCAGTTCTGATAATCAATTCTGTATATTTATAATACAGGAAAAAATATTTCGTACAAGTTAACATAGGGAAGATGAACTCGAGTTAGCTAAAATTTGCAAATCTGAACTTTTCTGAACACTATAAAATTCTCATATTCCTGTTCAAATAGTTCTTACCTTCCACACTGGTTCTCCCGTGCTGTTTTTAACAGGAGGGACATTGAAGTTCAGCATACGTTTCAAAGCCACTGGAAAACAAAGCCAAATTACTCTCTTTACATTTCAACAACAGTGATTAAACACATTAGCAGTGTTATATTAAACATTTCATTTGAGAGGAAAACCATCATAAAATATAAAGGCAACAAATCAAATTTTCATTACTTTTATACAGCTTTGACTGACAAGTGGCTTATGTCAGATAGAATTTATGGGGTCCAGAAGACACTGGAAAAGGAAAATAAGCAAGTTCCAAAACATTAACTCTTCTTAGTTATACAGGCTATATGACGTGGTTTGCGTTAAAATAGGTCCAGTATCTTCCTTAAGGTGCATTCTAGACATTAGGAACTAGTTTGCTTTATTCCCTGATCTGCTTTTCCTACTCCACTGGAACAACACTATACACACAAACAAAAAATACCTTTATGCCTGACTAAAACTGATACACATTTTAAAACATTTTGAGAAGCCATAAGAGGAAATTGCTGCTTTAAGGGGTACAAAAATATCCTTAATTTGCAGCAGGAAAACTCTTTGAAACAGGAATGAACTCTCATGTAACTTGCCATTCAACACAGAAAACAAAATAGACTCCTTCACCTACTGCTACTGTATAAATCTATTAAGTAATGAGTCCTTCCTCAGTTACCTGATTAAACAACACACTGTGTGCTGCTCTCCCATCTTTGACTAACAGCAAAGGACTATTTGCATCATTACAAATTAGTGGCTATTCTCTTCAAACTCATAACCAAAATCATCACAAGGTTTTGCCAAGAGGAAAATCAGAGCAATGTATATCACTTTGCTCATAAACAGAAAGCAGTAGAAACAGTTAACTTCTGAATGAAGCCTGTGAGCATACTCAGTGCAGTTCCCTGGGATTTACAGTATCACAGGACAGGTCAGGCAGGAGAGGACTTTGGGAAACCTCCAGTGCAACCTGCTGCTCAAGCAGGGTCATCTGTGAGGCTAGGCCAGGCTGCTCAGGGCTTTATCCAGTCAAGTCTTGAGGGGCGGATATCCTACAACCACACTGTGCAACCTGTGGCACTGACTGTCCTTGTGGGGAAAAAGTTTTTCCTTATATCCAGTTTGAACATCTCATTTATGTTATGTAGTTTATGCCAGCTGTCCCTCACCCTATTGCCATACACCAGTTCAAAGGAGCCTGGCTCCATCTTCTCAGTGCTGCCCATAGGTATTGGGGAGCTGCTGTTTGGTCACCCCTGAAGCCACCTTTCCTTCAGGCAGAACTAGCCCTACTGCTACAGCCTCATCTCACTGCTCAAGCCCCTGATAACCCTGGTAGTCCCCGCTGACTCCCTCCAACTGCTGGATGGTTTTCCTGCACTGTAGCCACAAACTGGATGCAGCATCTAGACACCGTCTCCTGGGGCTGGGCAGGGGAAATAATCACTCCCCTCCATCTACTGGCTGTGCTCCTGTGAACATGGCCCAGGATGCTGCTATGCAGGGGCTCACTGTGGGCTCACGTTCAGCTCACCATCCACTGAGACCCCTTGCAGGCCTTTTTGGCAGCTGCTCTCCATCAATCAGTCTGGCAATCCCAGACTGCTCTCTAGTGTGACAAAACACTGTTGCCTGTATGTTGCAAGGGGTCCTTCCTTTCTAGGTGCAGGAATTTACATTTGTCATTGTTAAATTCCATAAGATCTCTGCTGGCCTATTCCTCTTGCCCATTTAGGTGCCTCTGAGTGGCAGCTCTGCCCTCAAGTAGAACAGACTCCCCTAGTTTGCTGTCACTTGCACACTTAATCAGAGTACGCTCTGACACTTCCTCCAGGTGTCCAATAAGAGATTTGAAACAGGAGAGGTCACGGAATATGCTCATGTGGTGCTCCAGTTGTTACTAGCCTCTAGGTACATTATGTTTGATTAATCACAACCCTCTGAGCCTGATCATCCAGCCTTTTTGCTTTATGTATCTAGTTGCTCATCCATTCAGTCTGTAACATCCTAACCTGGATACAAGAACACAACATCAAGACCCTTGCTGACGTCAAGGTAAATGACACACTCTACTGTCCCACTGCCTACAAGTCCAGTCATTTTCTCGCTGAAGGCAATTAGATTGGTCAGACATGATTTACCATACATAGATCCACGCCTGCCTTTTCCTTCATGTGATGAGAAGTATTTTCCAATAGGACTCACTCCATGATTGACTCCAAAGTGACACAAAGGCTGGAAGATCATTGCTGAAGAGTGAGGCAAAGGCAGCATTGTGTTCCTCAACCTTATCTGTGCCTATCACCACTAAATGACCAGGTCCATTTAGCAATGAGCCAACGTTTTTTCTTATTCACATTTTTGCTACTAATGTTGCAGCAGAAGCACTTGTCATTTCTCTAGACAGTAGCTGCACCGTTCAACTTCACTTGAACTTTGGCTTTCCTAACACTATCTATTCACATCCAGGCAATGTTTCCAAATTTCTCTTTCGCAGCCTGTCTCTGCTTCCTCCTGGGTACTGTCCTTTCAAATCACATTACTAGCAGTGGAACGCGACTGTGGGAAAATCCAAGCTAGCAGTGAGTGCTGAGTCTCCCTGGAAACCAGCATTCCACTTCCTTCATACTTTTTTATTTTCTTCTTTTTTAAACACCATGGAGCAGTCCTGAAAGTTGATTACAGACTGCTCCTGGATTCTTTGGTCCCTCACCACTGGTGACATCTTCAGCCATTATGCGCAATTTTTTTAAAGCTCTACGGTTATGTATTTTGGTACTACTGGAGCTGAAACAGCTGCTTTGCAGTTTATCCTCTAAAGCAAAACTTAGCATAAGCTCTCTGTGAAGGAAGACAGTAATCAGACTAGTTATGTGCTGTGACAATCAAGATAAACATTCAGCAAGTCTCTGAGTTTCTTTTTTTGTACTGATATTGCCATTTCATTTACTTTTATGCTGAATGTTCCCTGGGGCAAGGATCATATTTTTACTGTGCTTGCACAATGATATGCTTTGACTGGTTATGAACCAGGATAAAGGTCACAACAGATGGTGTACATACGTGGTAATACAAACACTAAATGATAATAAATCTTTCCCTTTTTCCATGTATCTTTTAGTTCCTGAATCTATCTCCTTGCAAAAGACACAAGAGAAGACAATACAGGTTCAGTGGTAAAGGCTGACTGAAATAATCAAGTAACAGTTGTCAGCAAATGGACAGAGGGACTGAGTGTCTCCTCAGCAGGTTTGCCAATGACATCAAGCTGCGTGATGAGGTCACAGAATCACAGAATTATTTAGGTTGGAAAAGACCCCTGAGAACATCAAGTCCAACTGCTGACTGATTGCCACCTTGTCAACTAAACCATGGCACAATTGCCACGTCCAGTTGTTTCCTGAACACCTGCAGGGATGGTAACTTCGCCATCTCCCTGGGCAGTCATTCCAATGTTTAACAATCCACTCCGTAAAGAAATTCCTCCTCAATAAGCTGGAGCGAAGGGATGCCATCTAGAGGGACCTTGACAGGCCTGAGAGGTGGGACTGTGCAAACCTCATGAAGTTCAACAAGGCCAAGTGCAAGGTCCCGCAGCTAGGTTGGGGCAATCCCAAGCACAAATACAGGCTGGGCAGAGAACGGATTTAGAGCAACTCTGAGCAGAAGGATCTGGGGGTGTTGGTGGATGAGCTGGCAATGTGCACTTGCAGCCTAGAAAGCCTACTGTATCCTGGGCTGCATCACAAGCAGCGTGGCCAGCAGGGCAAGAGAGGGGATTCTGCCCCTCTGCTCTGGTGAGACCCCACCTGGAACACTGCATCTAGCTCTGGATGTGGACCTGTTGAATCAAGTCCAGAAAAGATCCAGCAAAATGATCTGGAGGCTGGAATACCTTTTCTAAGAACACAGGCAGAGGGAGCTGGGTTTGTTCAGCCTGGAGAAGGCTTTGGGGAGACCTTACAGCAGCCTTCCAGTACCTAAGGCAGGTTAGAACAATGCTGGAGAGGGACTTTTCACAAGGGCTTGTAGTGATAGGACAAGGGGGAATGGCCTTAAACTGAAAGAGAGTAGGTTTAGATTAAATATAAGGTAGAAATTCTTCCTTACGAGGATGGTGAGGCACTAGAACTGGTTATTCAGAGAAGACGTGGATGCCCCATCCCTTGGAAGTGTTCAAGGCCAGGTTGGATGGGGCTTTGAGCAGGTGCCCCTGCCGAGAGAGGGAAGAGGTTGGAACTAGATGATCCTTAACCCAACCCACTCCATGAACATGGTGAAGCACAATAGAAAAGAATAAAGCTGTACAGAACATGAGCACAAAGAAATGGGCTTTATTAGACAGGTAGAAAAGAGAAGAAAAGCAAAGGATTGGAAAGGAACATCAAGTAGCACTGTCAATGGCAGATGGACATAGGAATGAGATTGCAGAAAGGACTCCTGGTACAAAAAGATGGAGCATACTAGTCAATACTTAAGGCACACACAGAGACTCTGACTTTTTTTAGTCAGATGATTTTAAACATTTCATGCTAAATAAATGCACCCAGAATCGTCTATACCACCAAAGATACCGCAGTTGTCAATGAGAAAGTGACAGGATTACAGCTCAAACTACTTTCAACTTTGGCAAGCAAGGGAAGTAGAGAGGACTGTGGAGTCGACATCCTCTATGCTTTAGGAGTATATTCAAGGCTCTACAGAGATTAAAGAGTCAATTAAGGACTCAGCAATCTGTAAGAAGTGACTGAATAACAAACACTTTACTCACAGAAAACCTGCATCCTTAGTTGTTAATCTCGTGTTCTGAATTTCTTGACAGTCAGTACGTAGTATTGTCTTAACACGAGCATCACAACAGCAGTCTTATTTAACGCTATTTCCCGTTGATCCTTCTCACGGGCAGGAGGAAACCAAGACGGAAGGTGCGCGTCCATGGTCGTGGGAGAAGACACCGTTCCCGTCCCGGGCCCGCTCAAGTTCCTCCCCGGGGGCGCCTTCCACACCCCGGCGGCACCTACGGCCGGGGCCCGGGGGCCACAGCGGGGCCGGGGCTCCTCGGCGAAAGCCGCGGCCCGAGGCCCCCGAGAAGAGGCGGCGGAGCGGTGCTCCAGATGCCGCCGAAGCAGAGGGCGGTGGAGGAGCCGCCACCCACCTGCCGGGAGACCCAAGCCAGGAGAGAGGGTGCGAACCCCCGGCGGAGGCGAGGCGGCGCCCACACCCCGCCCCGCAGGGAGACAGGCAGGCGCCCCCGGCGGCAGCGTGCGGCTGACCCGGCTCCCTCCCTGTCCCGAGCCCCGGGAAGGCGCCGCACGGCGAGGACGGCGGCCGGCGCTCACCTGTCTGCTTGTCCCGGATACCGGCCGCCATCTTCCCGCCGCCGTCCGGCCGCGCCGCCCCGCCCCGCCCGCCGCCTGCGCAGCCGCCGGGACACGTGGCGGCCCCTGCGCGGGGGGCGGGCCCGGCCCGGCCGCGCCTCCGGCCCCGCAGGTGCGCAGGGAGCGGCCATGGGGAACTGCTGCTCACGGTCCGGCGGGGGGGCCGTGCTTTAGCCCGGCTGACAACGGCATTTTACACCTTTCCCCACCCCCGAGCAAAAAGCCGCAGGAGCAGTGTTTGCTCTCGCACTGAAGGTTCATGGAGGGAACTGGAACAGCTCGGATGCAAGCAGCTGAGCAGCACTCAGATTTGATTACATGAAAGGACTGAAGTTTCAAAACCAGCCAGCTAGCTATAAATAAAGTCATCAAGGAAAAATAGTTTCGGGTTTGCTTGCCTCTGCCCCAGGTAGCACATCTCCAGCGGCAGCCTTCCTTGGATTCTCCGCGCTCTTACAGCATCCTACAGTGGGAAGAGCCCCATTCGCCCTAACACAGTTTTGGATACAAAGGTATCTGGATAAACATGCTATATATTTATATAGGTACACAAATGAAATTATAGAAAATAGCGATAACTTACAGGGTTAAAACCCATTAAGTGTTAACAAAAAAAAAACGCTGAAGAAAGTTCCATATTTAACCCTTTATTGCACTTTGAACATATACATAACATTTCCCACAATTACTGATTATTTCAAAATTGATGCTACACCTGTCACATATAATGTTGCTTGAAGATGCAACAGTTCAGGCACTGATCCTGCAGTTCAAGTTAGAGCTAAAAATATTTACAAAATTACATTTTTTTAATTACCATAAGTTTAAAAAGAACATCGTTTATGCAATATAAAAATCAGAGGATTGAATTGTTGGTTTGGGTTTTTTTACATACATCAGTGTTTCAAAAACTACTTTCTGTATGCATATGATTTGACACTTCAAAAGTTTAAGCATTTTAATTTTTCTTTTGTCCAACTAGGAACTCCCTTAAGTAAAAATCAGTAAAGTTTGAGCTTTAAAATGCTATACCATATAATACAGAATCAAGATAAACTTTAAACTAATATTTTGTAGGCTCCAAAGTTGCATTTCTCTCTATTTAAAACATTTTTTTAGTAATATTTTCAAAATGTATATGTAAAATGTGAGTGAATTAATGACCAATGCTCTCAAAACCCTCAGGTCTTCACAGGCTGAACATCTTAATGAAAAATGTCAAAACTGCAGCACACAATCATTTAGACTTTAAGTATAAATGAAGTTCTCCTTTTGACTCTATTTCACTCTTAAGCCAGTTAGTTAAAAATGCTAACAGCTTTTTCTGGTAAGCATCCTTTGAATGGGTGAAAGCAAGTCAGAAATTTCTTATTCCTTTGCTTTTCAAACACAGAGCTAAAATACTTGAGGGTGTTTTTTATTGTATGTGCATTGTTAAGGAGACCATACTAAACCCACTAATATATTATTGTTTAGTATAAAATTATCACTCTAGAAAATAAATAGCCTATTTGATATGCTAATTCCAGATGGATGCTTAGAGTTTGATGCAGAAACTGTGGGGTGAAGTTTTGTGGCCAAACACAAAGAGCACTGCCGACAAATTTTACAGAAGATGCAAATTCCGTAAGAATATATTTACTACATAACTAATGTATATACAATTATTCTCTCTGTTACAGAAATACTGAAACTAAGCAAATTCCCTAATTTCCAGGTGTGCCTCAGGTTATGTTTATGTAAAATGAAAACTACTTGATAATATTGCACTTTAGAGACCTGCTATAATAATAAAAAACCTGACAGTCCTTTTAGCTATGTAAACTGCTCTTACATTTGAAGGACAAGGGGGACCTTTCTGTGTTTTGATGAATCGGTAGTTAGCTTATTCAGTGGAATTCTAATGAACAGTTTAAATAAATTCAAGATTGGTCTATATAAACAAATGCTGAAAACGCAAAGAGGAGAGGAATACAACTGGAATATACTGGAATGTCTAGATAGAGCTGATCAAACCAACAAAAAAGGAAAGAAAACTTGTCCTGAATGCATAGACATCAGTATTAGAAAATGGGAACCAATTCTATGTTAGAGAAACCCTTTCAAGCAATATTAGATACTACATAATTTTACAAATTCAGTGTTTAGATATACCATTGTATAGCAGAAGGTTTTAAAGTTAACATTTCCTACAGCTGACCTAAAGGTTAGTTCTACCTTTATATAAAACCCTTTCAACTGCTGAATTCAAAGGAAATAAGCAATAAAAGGTGTGAACTCTACTTTTGTAATCTCAGGTATGTTTTTGAAGCCCTGTATTCACATTAATCTTTGTATTTCTTTCTCCTTTGAAGGTTTTAAAATGTAGTTTATTTAGTTCCAAGTTCTGAACAGTTTCCCTTGTCACTGCAGATGCCGGAAGTCCAGGAATTGTCCATTAAAATTATTCACACTCTGTTTGGTACTCCTGTAAGTTCTGTACTTCTCACACAGAAAAATCACATAATATTACAGAAGACATTTATCTTTAACTAGGCAAGAAAAAGGAATACTGCACTGGGTACACTGCTCATGTTTGAAGTATAATATTTGCAGGAGACTCATTGCTGTATTTTAAAAATACAAACATACAATATGAATCCTTATTATGCAAACAAATTTGCACCAAGCCATTCTCCTTATAATGGCAATAGACCATTCTGAAGGCTAAGACTACAAAGAAGTTATTGGAAGAATGAGACTCAAAAATTATGCAGAGATGAGAAACATGGAATATTATTGGAGGAAAAAAATAGAAGACGGTGAGAAAATGCTTAGTATATAAAACAAGTCAAATTACATTCTCTAAGAGTTCATACATTAATTTTAAGGTAGACTTTAATATGCTTTTGACTAAGAACCAAAAAACACTGTTAGTCCTGTGTTAATTTCTTATATTCTTAAATTTCTAATGACAGGACTTTGATGAGATCAGATTGTTTTAGCTACTTGAAAGTAGTGCGAAATATCTGATCTAAGGCTTGTAATAATTTCCTTAGACTTTGAAATAAAAAAGAAAAAAATTAAAAATTGAGGGGCAACGTGGGATACCTGCTTTTGTTACCCAGTGATGAAAATAGGTCTTAATATAAAAAGATTAGCACCTCTCCCAGGATCAAGAAAGAAAGAGAAGCTGCAGCAGTTTAAAAAAGATTTCAGAACACCTGCATCACAGTTTTACTTGAAACAAAGCTCTACAGAAATTATCTTCAAGATGTGCCTGACTTGCCTTTGATAAATAAGTTACTGAAGTATGTGATACAATCCACAGACTTACCTGTTACAGAGTTTGGTACTTATACTTGTCTACAGCAAAAGTAGATATTTAAAATACTTCTGCAAGAGACTGTTGACTCAAGTCAACTTCAAAAGGAGAATTATTCAAGAAATAAAGCATATTCTGATTTGAAAATTGTTTTTCATCTTAAAATATTACTACTTTTAGCATATCTTTGGAGGAAAAGTGGGAAAAGACTGAGAGCACATTGTCCAAAAATACAGTAGCAAATTGGAAGTAGATGTTCTTGCAGAAAACTGAAGTTTCCAACATCCAGTTTAATAGCAAAAATACTTATTCACTTTCAACTCTTAATGTGTTTCTGATGGTGAGCTCCATTTTATTTTTAAACTGCTGGTATGTATTTGTTATAGGGAGTTCTAAGCAATTAAGGAGTCTGTTTCCAATGGGATACCTTATACGCAAAAATTTAATAGTAGGTTCAGGATCAAAACCAATGGATGGTATAGAAGAGGAGCCTGTTACGAACAGCAGAATATCCTCAAACGTCACTACAGACTCACCACCTAAAAAAATAGGATTAGGTGTTATTTATCACTGATGGTCTATTACACATAAACCGTTATCCTACATGCTAAGCATTAGATCAAAAAAAGCCCACATAAAATGAGATCAATATGCTGAATAAATATGCAGTTCTATGGCTAAATAAGAAAATGTTTAACAAGCAAAACTCACTTGGGTTAGTTCTGAAAAATCTTAAGTGAATAGAAAAAAACTCTTCTGTAAGAAAAAGATAGAAAACAGTGGGCTTTAAGACTTTAGACAAACTATCTAATAAAGGATTTTTCTGTGTCACTTGTGTTTGGTTTTCTTTTTAAATTCACAGGAACTCTAGTTCCTATCTTTCCTTTACTGACCCCTCTAAAGTTTGATTATAATTGGACAACAGTTTCAGAAATTCTAATTAGTAAGAAAGAGGGTGAAGAACAACAATTAGGAACTGACAGTGACTGCAAACCCTTGGATTTATTTATCCCACTGAACTCTATAAATCAAACCCTGTATATATATACCAGGGTTTATATATACCCTGAACAGGGAAGGGGAGAGAAAAAAAAAAAATTACTTACTTTCCACATCTTGCAAATAGCCCATCCAAAAATCAGCACCTTTAACTTTATTTACATCTGATGAGGAATGGATTGAAAAGAGATCACAAATAGTTTCTGCTGAAAGTCTTTCGGGTTTGTAGCACAATACGCTAGAGAATGCATCTGGATGCATTTGCATTTTCTCTAGAATACCAAGAGTTTTCAAACCTTGCCTAAAACTAGGAGAGGGAAAAGAAAAAAAAAAGAAAAAGAGTGACCATGCATCAGAACTCTCTGTTTTATAAAGCTGCAAGATTGGATACAATAAATCTCCATCTGCTGTCTCCAAGTCTTGTCAATAAGGTCTACATAGTAGTCCCATTTTAGCTTGCAAAATATGTTTAACTCTCATTTTAACAATCTAGATGTTTCTATGGAGCTTTTTGGGCAGATGAAAGAAATACCAGTGATATGCAGAAATTATTTCCTAGTACTTGACTGTATGTGCAAAGTTTACTTTTTTTACATAAAACATTAACAAATCTCTTTCTTACAAACATCTCTTCAGAAAACAGTTAAAATTCCTTGTCTTTAGGTAAAATGAGATGTCTTAAAAGATAGCCTTTGCTTGGCTTCTGCAAGTCTGCGTGTGCTTATATGCTATTATTTCTCCCTGTGACAAATGGAGATAACAGTATCCTGGGCTGTACTAGGAATGATGGTGCCAGCAGATCAAAGGAAATGCTCAGCTTTAACTCTGCTCAGCACTGGTACGGCCACACTTGAAATGCTGTGTCCAGTGCTGGTCTCCCCAGCACAAGAGGGAAATGGACACACTGGAGAAGAGCCTAGCAAAGGGTGACTCGGATGATTAAGGGACTGGAGCATAACCCTATGAGGAAAGGCTGACAGACCTGGGATGCTTCGGCCTGGAGAAAAGACGGTTCAGGTAGAATCTCAATGTCTACAAGTATTTGAAGGGAGTGTGCAAGGAAGTCAAGAGACAAGCTCTTTTAAGTGGTGGTGCCCAGTGACAGGACCAGTGGCACTGAGCACAAACTGAAACACAGAAGGTTCCATCCGAACATCAGGACCCACTTTTTTACTGCCTGGGTGACCGAGCACTGGCACAGGTTGCCCAGAGAGTCTGTAAAGCCTCCATCAATAGAGGTATTAATAAAAAGCTGTCTGGACATGGTCCTGGGCAACTGATTCTAGATGGCCTGGCTTAAGCAGGGGTGGTAGACAAGATAAGTTCCAGAAGTCCCTTCCACCGTACACACCAATCTGACTCTGTAATTTAACTACATGCATTTAAACACACTTGCCTCTCCAAAACCAAAATCAAACCAAAGCAAAGAACTGTGGGTTGAAAAAAAATTCACTTGTTACTGTGCATTGGACAAGAACATTTCAAGCAACTGGCTTTACAATTTGGCTGCCATAATCACAATTTAATTTTACTTAAGGTGTTTACTCATAATTTCTTACATACCAATAGGCTGAATCAATAAAATTCAGAATAAACATGTTGAAAGCGTACAGTCAGGGTGTAAAATATTTAACAGCTAAAATGACCAACTCTTTATTTACTCTCAGTCCTTGACAGTGGCAAGCAAATTCTTGTTCTACTCACTTATGCACATTTAAGCCCATTTCCAAAAATGCACAAAACCACATTACCCCTAAACAGGCTAATTATTATGTTTTACTTTCCAACTGACAAGTTTTAAAATGCGATATATATTGTTCAAATATGCCAGAGGGCCTTGACTGAAAGACTAATTGCTTTGAACTTTATTTAAAAAAAATCCTTACATTCAAAATTAGTTTTTATAGCTCTTAGAGATTCAGTTGATTCAAATTTGTCAAAGGTAACACTATAAATGTTTTAAGTATAAATCCAGCTATATTAGAATAATTAGCATCTAAGGCCTTTTTACTGAGCAGATGAAGAATTGGAAGTAATGTCAGTGATTAATCAAAGAATAGTCAACAGCTGCAGCTTTTCCAGTCAATGAGGTCATCACTATCTCACGGAAACATCAATGCAAAGCTGATGTTCTAAGCAGGTCAGCTTGTTGACATTATTGCCCTCCTAATGGCAAACACAAACTCCCTGATTAGAACTCTGGAAAACTCATTAAAATTTGAAACATATGTTTAACATTTCTAAAATTTAAAGATTCTGAATTCAAACAATGCTGAGTTAAAAATGAACACAAGCTTAAGAGATTTTGTAGTCTTTGTGATGCTTTAAAAACTTAAAAGTGAAAAAAAAAAAGTTTTAAAACTGTGAATCTGCCTTCTTCACAAGGCTGAAAAAGGAATGCGACCAAAAAGTGCAACAGAGCAGATATGTAGAGAAATAATTTCAGTCCTTCAGTTTAATTAGTCCTTCAGATAATTAATCCACTGAAAATTACGGTACACTCCATTGATTTAAATGAAGAATAAGTAAGAACATGTGAAAGATAGTTTTAGTGACATATTATTTAGTATTTCAGTGAGGAAAAAACCCAAGTAGCATGAAAACTCAAACAAAACAAACCTTTCTAAGGGTGAAATAATTCTCTTGATTACATGATGGATCAATATGTCATTCACCAGCATGTTCTTATCACACAAAGCTGTTATAGGTCTAAAACATCCAGCAGCAGCAAGGAATTCATAGCAGTCATGTATTGTAGACTGTAGGCTGGACAGACTATTTGCATATTTTATCTGTATAAAAAGACAAAAGTAGGAATTGGTTTACTACATGCATGTATATATGTGAAAAAAAAAAGCTTTTTAATTTCAATGAAAGTTCTATTCAGTAAGTCTTTATCTCCAAATATAGTCTCGAATTAGAAATATAACTTATTGCATATTACCATTTTTATTGTTTGTGCTACATCAACATCAGCAACATCTTCCAAAACTGGCTTCACATTCTCTGGACCATAGACAAGACAATCAAATAGTGTTTTGGAAAAGAAACCAGGAGATGGACCGCCGTGAACCAGAGAAACTGCAATCATTTTACCAGCTTCGAAATAAAGGTTTTCTTTTACAGCTGCAAATAGAAAAATATATTTGCTATTTATGCATAGAAATGATTTGTGATCCTCACTTTTTAAAAGAAAGTGTCATAATGCAATTTCTTCTTATTTTAGGAAAGGCAACAAATGAGGTTTGCTGTCTCCTGATGGTTGATAACGAACATCCTAGAAATTTGAGGAAAGGAAAATAAGTAGCAGAGAAAGTGAGTAAGGAAGAAAGGAATTCACTTGACAAGAACAAGTCTAATTATTTGCTGTATTTCTTCCTTCATTGTCATCATTTCCAACTAAACCAATTTTTTTTTTATTATCACAAATCCACACTCCAACTGCCTTCAGAATTAAAAAAAAAAAGAAAACAAAAAATCCAAACAATTTTTAGTCATCAAGATGATACTTGTGAACTGACACTCATACTGGCTGAAGACTAAAAAATGTTTAAAGTTACATAGTTCTCAATGTATTTTTGAACAAAGCATTTAATTACCTTGAAAATCAAGGGACAAATTCTTCGCAGAAGAGCCCTCAAACAGTGATGAATTCTGAAGGTGAAGCATTAATAATTGGAAGAAATGGTGTTTTGATGCAGCAGAAGTATCTGTCTTTGATCTATTTTTGCAGTTTGTGAAATTTATTTCAATGGTGTTTGTAGGACTGAAGTTGCGCTGTCTAAATCCTTTTAAAGCACTATTCCAGATATCGTCTGCATTGATATTAAGCCTTGTTGTTTTTGTATTAACTTGTACTTTTAACTCCTTCAGAATATTACAAACTTCCCTTCTTCGCTCTCTTAAATGCCTATGAGAAAATTAGATGCATTTTCAGATGAATTCATAATTATCAACAGTTATACAGAAAACATTCTTACAAATCTATTAAGAAGAACACTTCTTTAAACACTATGGCACATTCAGGTATTGCCTAAATTATATCAGTAAAATATTCAGTGTAGATTTTTTAAATTTTAACTCTGTAGTAGTAAATTTTAAAGTACCTCTAAGAACTAGAAAAAAGGAGGTAGAAATAATTACCCTGGCATAAAACAAGTAGTGATTTTTATAAATCAGTGACACCAACACAGTGACAAACAATTCTCACAGTGTCAGTCTACATTGGAACAATGTAAAATGAGTGAGAAATTGAACTTTACCATTTTGTGTTACAGCAATATTTTGCAACCAAATCAGAATAATCTTTGTCGGTATAATTAAAAAGACATTTGAATAGGAAGAAATGTTGCAGTTCTCATATAAAAAAATAAGACCTCTTCTTTGTTTTCTAACTTCCAACCAAATGTTTCAAATACCCGATCTACTAGAAGTAACTAATTCCTTCATCAGAATTTTTAGCTCATAAGGTAGAATTCATCAATTAACTACTCACAGCCAGATAAAGAATTTTACATCCTTAAAATGAATATTTTATATTAAAACATGTTGTTTTAGCACTGGTTTTAGTACAGTCATGAACTATGCCTATGCTACAAGTGCAAAAACCTTGAACATTCAAAACATGTCTAATTAGAAGAAAGCAACTAGGATTCTTTTTATTCCCTATTTTCTAAAGAATAACTAGCCATGCTTTAGTAAGGATGAATATACATTTCTGAGTTTTCATCCCCTTACTACCTGACCTAAAAATTCTCAATAGGTATCATTCTTTTCTCCTCGCACCCCTCTAGCATTTATAAAAAACAGAAGCCTTTATCGAGCTATGACTCCAGGTTTTCAGTGTAGTCATTCCATTTTTCCAGTGACTATATACATACATCTATACACATACGTATATATATATAAATATATCACACAGCTGGTACAATCTGGGCCAGAAGACTCCTAAGAAACCTGGATCACAACTTTATGGAACAGGTCCTAAGGGAGCCAACTCAGAGTGGACCTTGTGAATGAAGTGGAGATTGGTGGCCGTCTTGGCCACAGTGACCTTGAGACAGTTGAGTTTAAAAGCTCTGTTGACAGGAGGAGAAGTGCCGGCAAAACCTCAGTTCTGGACTTGAGGAGAGCAAACTTCAGTTTGCTGTAAAGTCCCCTGGGAAAATGTTTTTGCAGGTGCTGGGGTCTGTGAGATATATATATATACACATACACACATATACATGCAAACAAGTAGATATAGGTACAATACACTCCTCTCTCCACCCCCTTTGATATTTTGTAGGAATTATGGTATAAAGCCATATGCTAGATTACTCTTCAACGTAAGAAAAATTAAAAGAAAATACTTTTGCCTCAAGGACCACTTTCTGTTTGACATCAGTGGAGATAAGGACATCGTCACTCTGTTGGATGCTGGACGTTCTAGGTGTGAGCAAGGTGACAAGTTGTTCTGGTACATTATCTTTGGTGATCTATAAGTCAAAACAGTATTTTAAGAAGAGATACAATTGAAGAATGCATAACCACTTCTTATTTGAAGATAGCCATATAGTTTCCCCCTACCATGAAGTCCACCAGTGCCTGAACTACAATTTTAAAAATAATAATTCAGTATTTTATTACATGGTGTTTTCAGGATCTGCTTTTAGTTGCATCCCATAGATGAGATGGAAGTCCTAACTGATACATTAAGTAAAAACTAAAATCATTAATTTCTACAGACTTGACAAAATTTTAATTCAGCACAGGAAAATATTATTATAAACATCTGTAAGTTAGATTTCTAGAACACTATTAAAATGGAAAAAACCCCAATAAACAAACTTAAAGTTTTGCCATTTGTATATTCTCAGTTACCTCTAAATTGTTAAGGTTCCTTTAGAAAGGATCTATTTTTATCAAACTAAAGTGGTTTTCATGCCACAAAATCCATATAACTATTGTTCATGGCTTACTCAGAAAACTTTAATCACTAAAAACTCTAGTTTTAATCAATTAGCAATTTAGTGTAAGAAGTTTCTCCTACAGAATAAGCCATCACCTCCTCATGTTTGAATATTATGTAGTAATCAGTTTCTGCTCGAAAACAGAAAATTACACACTGGAGTAGAAAATTGCGTTGGGATCCAGATGACTGCCGAGGGGTCTTTGGAGATGGCTCTTCCATCAAACAAGTTGTCCCATCTGTCTCTTCAGAGGTAGCCAAAGCACGCTTTTTCTTTCTGCTGTACTTCCCTGTATGATTAAATTATATTAACTAGTATATTTGCTAGCTGTAAAGTACATTTATGTAACTTAAAGTTATCGTTTAAGAAGTCACTATCACATTCATAACTTTACCTGATTTTGCCAAGATACTTCTGCATTCTATGCACTCCCAGTTTTGCTCCCATGACTTCAGAGATGAGCAGGCCAAATGAGTCCCACGAGAACCACAACACTGACAACGTTTTATTTCCCATTTACTAAAATTAAAAACTTAGGTATTTAGTATTAGACAGAAGAAAAGTTAAAATGAAGGCTATTCAATCCAGACACTAAACTTAACAAAACATAATTTTATCAGCCTGGTAGAAATTATTATAATCAAGGGGAACTTTCTTCATACAAGATGTACTTACAAGAAGAAAAAAGCAGCTCATGTTTCAAGACCTTGTATTGAATGAAGCTATGAATTAGTGTGCTCCCCTGCCTTGAAGTCAATAGTTTACAGGCAATATTTTCTCCTCGTATTGCTAGTCAGGAAAATCCTCTTTATCTTATGGGTATCCACCAGTCGACTTTTCCAAATGGTAATTTTTTTTACAGGAGAGCCCTCTTGGGAAAAATTCAAACTACTGACGTGTTGGTGAACAGATATTTTAGCAGGGCCTGTTGTGACAGGACAAAGTTCACTTCCAACCCAAACCATTTTATGATGCTATGATGATTCTTACATTCTGAAGAAGACTCTTCATTAATGACAGTGTTATGTTTTTTATTTTATGTTTTTATTAATGACTTATGTTTTTGTCTAGATTTCTTCAATTTTGCTTAAACATACAATGGAAAAATGTGACTGATTAGTTCAAATACTGGAAGCCTAAGGTACAACTTTTAAGGCAAAGTAAATCCTGAGGTGCACACCTACCATGAATGAACCATGGAATGCTTGGTCAAAACCATATAAAGCAAAGCTAATGTCTACAGGGAATAACCACCACAGTACTACAGAAACAAGTCTTCAAAGTAGAGGCTCTGACAGCTTTGAGCATACTCACACCAATGAAAAATAAAAATTTCAGAAGCACACAAACAAAACAAAAATTCATGCAGAAAATGAACTTATTAAAAAAAATTAAGCAAGTGGTAGAGCAGAATAAAGCCTTTCACATGACCTCTTATTACACTATCAGCAGTATTCTATCTGCCACTTGCATGCAGCGGGACAGCTTGCAGCTAGATTGGTTTTACTAGCCTTTACACAGCTAGTTAATTTTCACATAAGTCTAGTACTTTAACAATAATTACTCGTAAAGGCTCTAAGTATTTTAGCACTTATTAAATTGCGGAATTAAACTCAATGAAAGACACACAATGTTCATTTATGTACAAGCTAATCTACGTGTTATGTTGATGCACAAATTCTATTTCAGCTCTGTATCAAATGAGAACAAGGACAAGATAACCGATAAGCCATTAAAGTTGGTTTTCCTGGCTTTCATAACCTAGTTAGAGAAATTTAGTATTGAAATATGGAGTGAAACAAACACTTTATTTAGACAGTGTGCTGGCTTGACATTAAAACCTGATGCTGAAAAGTATCAAAGGCTTTAAATAAATAAATTCTAATGATAATAAAAGGCAAAAACCAAACCACACCAAAGAACTATTCTATTGTAGGTTATACTTTCCTGCTAAAGCATCATACCTATCAGGTTCATTATAGTCTCTTCCTTTCTTGCAGAGACATCTTCTAATATCACAGTGTTGATAACATTGCAGTAAGTCTTGATATGCGTTCTCTTCAAGTTCCCAAGACGCGTCCCTATAAACAAGGCCGAAGATCAGATATTAGAATTCTATTTCCAATTGTTTAAATGGGTTACATCTTTTTCCAAATACAGAGTATGTAATAAACACATGAATATACTTCAACCATGCAATGTTCTAAGCAACGGTTAAGACAACTGAGAGGGGGAAGAAAAAAGTCTAGTAACTAAAATAATACTGTAAAATACAGACAGACTTCTTGTGTACAGTTACTTTGATTTGAAGTATTTATTATTTTTCACATGACCTCAGTGTGTGTTTGCTCTGATTCACATTATTTCATTTTCTCTCTCACAAGAAACACAGATATTTGTTTAGGTAACCTACTCAAGTTACCACTGAAAATGGACTCATGAAAGGTAAACTCAGAATTTTCCCGGCCAGTATGGCAAAGTTCATCAAATATTTTGACTCTACTTCCTCTCAAAAATCTTGAGCTTCTGACTCGAGGAAATTAATGGTACTCTCTGAAGAATAATAGTTTTTAGAGAATACTACTTCTAACAAAGAAACATCATCCTGATCACTTTCTGTCATACTTTGAGCCTCATCAAGTGGTGGAAACTTATGAAAAACAACTCAGAATTTTGGAAGCCGTTATTATGCTAAACATATCCTTAGCAATACCTTGGCAGAAGATAGAAGCTGTATGGCTAAGTAATCAGTCAATTACAATTCTGTCTGGATAGAAATTCAGATAATCAGAAAACCTGGGCACAGAAAGCACACTTCTATGTTAAGGCAAAATAATTGTATTTATGAAGTGCTTTTATCTTTTAATTGGATTCCTAGCTGAATCATGGCATTAAAAATGACTTTTCAGAGCTTTCTGTTTTATGTTTGAGATAATTTGACCTTTGCCAATTTTTATGCATAACTAAAAGGAAACAGGCTACTCCTTAACCAAAGTGAACAATTCTACAACTGAAGGTAGAACTAAAGTTTCACATATTAATAGATGCAGTTCTATAGAGTATCAAAGTTTTTGTAGAGGAGTGATTATCACAAAATTACTTACCTTTCTGGAATGTATATGCCCATTCTCAACATTTCTTTTTGAAATTTGTCCTTGTTATTGCATACTGTGCACCTAAAGAAAAATATCCCAGCACTCAAAGCTTGATACTGTGTCAAGAAAAAAAAAAAAAACACAACAAAAAAACCAAACCAATTATTGAATTACTACCATCCTTAAGATGCCAATAAATGTCTTAATATTGATGAACATTACATTCAAGGATGCAATCCTCACACGGATGTTAAAGCTGACATCAATCATGATATCACTTGATACTGATGCAAACGGTGAGCATTTTCTCTTCCTTTAAGGGAAAGAGATCACATGCTAGATCAAGGTTCATAAACAAAAGCACAATCCTTTTCAAGTCAACCTCTCCAAATCCAGAATAAATTTACCAAAAATAATTGTAACTTTTTCTGGCTTTGGACTTAGGCAAAGAGAACTGATGATGGACAAACGACATTTTTAGCATTCAGATTCTGCACATAATGATTTGCAAGAAAGTAACTACCTAGGTTGAACTTCAGTTCCTAAACATAAGTGAAGGCATGAAGTGTGTATCACACATGCAGAAACGTGGGGGTGAGGAGAGGAAAAATTAATAGCATTAAAAAACCAAAATCCTTTTTTGTCTCCGTAACACAATTTTAGCATTGTCCTTCAAACCTATTTCCATACCAACTACCTCAATTAACATTAAGCAATTTCACACAACTTTAAGCAGCTGTTCCATTGTTTTTAAACAGAGAAGAAATGTGATCTCTGTGGATGCAAAAAGCAAGGGAGAACCTGTGTTACCTGCAAGCATTCTCGATGAAACCAAGCACTTTTACAGCAAGGACTTTTCAATACAGTGTATGCTGGAAGATGTTCAACCAAATCCAGACATATTGTGCACTGTGACGCTCCTGTAGATTCTTCATCCATAAAAGTTTGGACTGGTTTATGTTCCCAACAGTAAGATCTAAAAATAATAATTTACAGTTCCCTTATCAATATAACATAAAGTTAAATGTCTTAATAGCAGCTTGAATGGATGGTGCTGTGTTTTGATCTGTGAAGAAAAGTGTTGATAGTACAGGCATGTTTTAATTATTGCTAAGCAGTGCTTGCACAGAGTCCAGACCTTTTCTGTTTCTCACACCACCCCAGGAGCAAGCAGGCTGGGGACGCACAAGCAACTGGGAGGGGACACAGCCAGAACATATGACTCCAACCAACCAAAGGGATATTCTGTACCATGACATCAAGCTCAGCAATAAAGCTGAGGGAAAGGAGGAAGGGGAGACATTAATTGCTACACATGATGAAGCCCTGCATTCCTGGGGATAGCTGAATACCCGTCTGCTGATGAGAAGTGGTGAACGAATTCCTTGTTTTGCTTGCGTGCACAGCTTTTGCTTTACTTAAAATGTCTTTATCTTGACTAAGGAGTTTTCTTGCTTTTACCCTTCCAATTCTCTCCCTGATCTGCTGAGGGTAGTGAGCAAGCAGCTGTGCTTGCTCTTCTGCCTGTCTGGGTTAAACTAGAACACATGTAAACAAATTATTTATCTAACAGAGCAAGTCAACAGAATGACAGTAAGGAAGAATCACGGTGCCAACTGATGCTCTGTAAATTATAGAGGTCATATATGTCCTTTCTCTCAAAACTTCTGGTCCAAATAACACGTTTTTTGTCCTCAGAACTCCAAGTTCTTCCTGTATTTCAGTGTTACCATGACATTAAAGAAGAAACTTTTGAGTTTGCATACTGATTCAGCAGTATAGGTAGTGTGATAAATTTTATAATTTAGCAAATTTTTAAAGACATAAGACATCCAAGAAGTGCAGCTCTAGAAGAAACCTTTTTGAAACTGCATAATCTTTACATGTGTATGTAATGTGAGTCATTTTTTAAGTTGAAGTGCCTGCCAGAGTTCAACCCATCCACCCTGCAAACTCAGCTCACAGTAGGCAGAATAACGCACTCCAGCATTTTGACTACAGCCAAGATGCTAGACAGATGATAGCAAAAGAAAATAAACATTTTTTAGACATTTGATGTTAAATCCATTTCTCCTGCAGTCCATCTCCAGTAAGCTTCGAAACACAACAGAATGGCACACAGTGTTGTGATTGCTAAGAGATATAGGTACCCAAACCTCTGCCATTTCAACAAAGGCACAGGAGATAGGCAAACAAAAAAACCCCAAATCAGTCATTATGCAGTTTATTTCAGAGTCTGGAATTTAATGCTCAATTTTATAAACAATTTAACTACTTGTAGAAGCACTAAGTTATGTATTTAGAAGTGTTGAGAACTTAGTTTCTAGGTATTAGGTATGCAATATAACTGTTGGCCTCCCTGTCTTCCACAAATACAATATTTTTTTCCTAGATAACCCTATGTCATTTATAATTAACAACCTATCCAACTACAAGTCAAGAAAAAAACAAGCCATCTCCTGTATAAATATAATGAATTGAAAATGGAAAACAACAAAACCCCAAAACTCACCTGAAGTCTTCCATGAACTGGAAAATACATTCCCTTTTTATCCCACAAGGAAAATGGTAACTTCGTTTGCATTTGGGAGCTACACATCCAATTGAAGCACCCTTTTTCTTACAGATATTACATTTCTAAAAATAATTTTAGAAATAAAAGAATATTAACATCTAAAGTCCAAGTAAAATTACAGGAATTAAACCAACAGAAAAATTATAAATAGTGTGTAAGAAAGAATATTGGCTAATAGATTGTAACTATGACAAGACTAATGTGGTTTAGCTCTGTTTCAGTGAGTAAATATATATAGTTATTTCACAGATATTATGTATTGGTTTATATGCATATTGTCTTGTGACATGTAAGTTAAAATACAAGCTATTTTACTAGTACCTACAGTTTAGTTGCATCTATAAAATTATATACTGCCAGCTTGAGGCTCAGCACAATGTCTGGAGGTATTATGAAAGTGTAATTTGCTAATATTCATTTATCTGCAACATACCCAGGGAATAAAAATATTTGCAAACTTTAGAGGCCCAGAGAAGCTGACTGTGGTTGCAGGACGCATTGTGGTAGCAAATCCCCGCCCCCCGGGCCACACTGTGATCTGAGAAATGCTCTTTAGACCTTGGCCTTGATAAACTGTACCTGGACTAAGTCTCTCTTGAGCTTATCAGAAACACTGTTCCCAGGAACTAATAGGTATCTAATGAGCTCCTGTTTTTTAACAAATATCCTTGGAAACATATTTTTCTTGGCTGAGTAACAACCCAAGAGGAATAATACTTTTGTTACTGAACCTTCAAAGAAAGCTACTGACTCGAATTGTGGCCAGGATGGAAAATTACTATGACTAAAACCCACTTTCTTGTGACCCTATAAACAGTGGTCCAAAGTGAGACCCTTTGAGCTCTCAATTCCTAGAAGATAAGGGACTAATGTGTATGTCTCAAACACTAATAACTGGATGGATATGGAGACAGCCAAAGACTGTCAGTAATACAAGACAAGAGTTGTTGGTAATAACCAAGGACTATTAGTATTAACACGACATGGGAAAGAACAAGATTTGGCTGGAAAAGGGATGCCAGGCAAAGATGGGGCAACACTTTTCTGTTAAGAACCACAACACAGTACAGCACAAGCACAGGAATAAGTGGCAGGAAGTGAGCATGGATTATAGGATAAGGATTAAGACCACCAAAGACCCCCAAAGCCCTCCAACCCATTTTCAGAAAGGCTGGAAAGAACGGACTGTGCATGATAACTAATTTACACAGAAAGCAAGAGATCTATCTTCAAGGGCAGAGAAACTCATCTTCCTGGTGGAGAAACATGTCCACAAAAAGCACCCCTCCCCCTCAAACCCAGGCAGCACCCCCAGGACTGACACAACTGGAGAGATGCTGAAACCAGGACTGACATTCTCTCAGCTGGATCAATACTGGAACCAGGACTGGTAATCTCTCTCTCTTCTCTCTTTCTTTAATCCTCTCTTTTAATCCTTTTCCTTTTTCTTTCTTTCTTTCTTAAATCTATCTTTCCCTCTTTAATTTCTCTCCTCCTTTTCACCCTACCCCTTTAACCAAAACCCACTGCTGTGTGCTTATATAGGTAGGTCAGGGACTAACATACCAATTTCCATGCCAAGCACATAATTTACTAACAAAACTTTCTAGTTGTTTTCAGACCCTTTGACTTTTGTCGTTCCTTTTGCCCAACAAGCATTTACGAATCTTAGGTGCTTCCTGCCCTTTAAGGGTGGGTCGTCACAACTTCTGCAGGTTTTTTTTTCCCTCATGGCTTCCAAAAACTCAACAGACATGTTACTTAAATGTAAAATTCAGATTCTTGAATGGGCTCGGCACACTGTCCATTGGAAAAAGAAAAGAAAACAAATCCTGCAGGCAACACCAAATGCACTTAAAAGTTACTTTTCCCCTTATGATAATACCAAAGACATTACTCTTACCAGTTTTGCAGCTCTATTTACTTCTTTTCTAATATCTGTGATTAAGAATCCATCCACACCTTCGTCTTCTTCCCCTCTCTGCCAAATACCACTTGACATCAACTATGAAAAGAAATTAAGTATTTTAAAACATTTACCTACCTTAAGATTTAAAATGATGTACACTGTGCTTCTCAAGTAAGAGAGTTTAGTCTAACAAAGCTTGTATGCAAATATTTAAATGATTAAAAAGCTGATCCAAAACATTTACATATTTTTGTCTGATATGACAGTAGAGAAGAGTAACCAGTAACATGAAAATAAATATTTCATAACATCAAAGTATTGTGTAATACTTTAGATCCCGAGACAGTGTATTTTGCCTTCCTTTTTGAAGTATACAGACTATTCAGATAATTGTCAAACAATTACTTTCAGCATATAAATCTTCAGAGGAAGTAAAATTAAATTAGCTGAGTTAATATGAATGACAATTGTGCTGTGGAGATAATGAAGCACAGTAGGAAGTAACTGTACTGAAGTGCTACCTAAGAGGAAAAGTAATTCGCTTTAGAGGAGATTCAAATAAACACAGAATCAAGTAACTAGGCAAATCAAAAGAGCCATAAGATAATTTAGATTAAAGTTAGTTAGGTAGCTACATCACAATCTTCAAATAACTAAACAGTTTCACAACTTGATGCCTTCTGTATTCTTTACAATCTCATTTTATAATTTCAACATAGCATCATTTTAAAAACAGTTTTATCAATATTTTAGTCAAATAAATGTAAAATTATGTACTAAAACCAATTAAATATATTTTCCAACTGTGAGACATTTGGCCAAGAAAAACGAAACTGCACCACTCATTGGTCTCTTTCTAGAACTCTTTTCTTATATAATATGCACTATATTTAACTAAAATCAAGGGGGTTTGTTTGCTTGCTTTTAAAAGTAGACACACCATAAAAGATACTGTGATGAGCTTCCTGCAGTTAAAACATCTTATAAATTGTAAGGCTCAGGATTGCAAGCATGCCCTTTCCTAGCTGTTCTGCTCCATCAGGATAGGACTTCTTCCTATCGTTTCATATGGCCTTATATAAGACAAAATAACAAACAGACCTATATTTCCTTCCAGCTGCTTCAAATTTATTTAAGAAAATAAAATCTATCTTTGTTTAAAGATAATAAAAAAATAAAATCAATTCTATCTTTGTTTAACTTCAGAAAACCTCCACTCTCCTTAGTCTTTAAAGGATTTGGTATCCAACCTATAAAGCCACCTGCAATCAACACTCCTGAAAAAACTTGTTGAGAAAACATACCCCCCAAATTATTCCCGATACTGCTGAGACTTTTTTTAAACTTGGGGGAAAAAAATTCAAACAAAAAACTTGTTGTATGGGTTTGCTTTTTTTTAGGTAGTCATATTATTTTAAAGACCTGCAAAAATTTAGAATTTGAGAGATAGTTGAAGTATACCTTTAAGACTATGAAGCTTGAAAAATGTCAAATGTGATAACTATTCAACTGCAGTTTATATCCATAGCTTTGTTTAAATTACAAACTTTTACTAATTAGTGACATTGTAGCAATATGATCAGTAGGGTATGTATTACTTAACTGAGAAGTAGGATTATTGTTTGTTACAAAGTCCTGTGTAACCTCAGAGAATAGCTCACAGCTAAAAAAGAACTAAACGAGAAAAAGAAAACCTTTCTCTACTTTTTCCCACAAGAGGTGAAATTTTCACATTCCAAATTTTCAAACTACACTTCTTCTACAGAAGGAAATATGTAGGTGCAAACATGTACCTTCATTGCTATATGCCAGGATAGATTGGGAGAATTAAATTCATTTAAATGGACCATGAATAGAATTTAGCTTTGAATAAAAGCTTGTTGGGATTTACTTACTTCATCTGCTTCACCTGACAAGTACAAGCCTTCAAGGAAATGAGTTAAAGCTCACAGTTCAAGCTTTAAAACAACAAAACTGTTAAAATGACTGGACAGATTATTACTATTAAATACTTTTTGCACTTACATTTGTTTTTCCCAGATAAAACAGAAAACTCCAAGATCAACACCAACACTTACCAAACAGTAATAATGAACAGTAAGATTGCATTCCACAAAGGTTTTTTTTTCTCCATACTTTTCAGGGCAGTCATCTGTTCGTCCACAGAGAACACAGACTAAAACAAAGAATCATGTTTATTATCACAGTGAATATACTGGAATTACTACTGATCAGCTACAGAGGAGTAGCTTTCATCTCTTTTAATCACACGCACCTTCAAGTAGATTCCTGGATAAAGGACAGTAGATACCCCTTTCCTTAATGTTGAATTTTATAGTAGATACAGAATAGAGTACTATTTGTTCCTTCTCTAGTTACTAAAAAGAAAATACTTCACCAGCCTGCTGATTCAGGAGAGGTCCATGAGCCAAGCTAAATTCACAAGAAGCTTGTGCTCCCAACTGAAATGTTCTTCCCCAAACACCTGAAGATATCAAATGGCCAACAATGTCCAGGTGCATATAAAATATGTAATCTAATTGTTTTTAGTATTGTACATAAAGTCATCACCATATTAGAATCCATGAATCGACTTAACTATTTCTTTGTCTACTTATGTGATAACAGTGAAAAGCATGTGAATGGTACCCTGACAGTGCCAAGTCATATGCTACCACTGCTTTTAAAACACTGAAGGCTTTGAGACAACATTGGATTTAACTAAAACCTTGAGGATTACTCACTAACTGAAGTTCCTAGCCGACTAACATACCTCCACAGACATTTAACAGCTTCCCTTTAATTCACAGTAGATATATAAAAGACAGATTAACAATATTCTAACAGCAAGAACAGTCATAATAGTGCCAAGAATAGGGGTACTGCTTCAGCCCAAGGAAGCCCTGAATGGTACATCTCAAACACAGCTCTGTGTGATTTGGCAGCTGAATTCACAAGGTTAAAATACTGAAAAACACTGTTTTAAAATATTCAAATTATAGCAAACAAATCCAACAAAGTTTATAAGTGGTTCTTTTTCATGTCCTGAGACAAGTGGTTCCAATGCAATTTCACAGAATTGTTAGGGTTGGAAGGGGCCTCTGGAGATCACCTAGTCCAACTCCCCTACCAAGTCAGGGTCACCTAGAGCAGGAATTCTCTCAGGTGGGTTTGGAATGTCTCCAGAGAAGGAGACCCCACAACCTCCCTGGGCAGCCTATTCCAGTGCTCTGCCACTGTCAACGTATAGAAGTTCTCTCTCATATTGAGATGGAACTTCTGGTGTTTTAGTTTATGGCCATTGCTCCTTGTCCTGTCTCTGGACACCATTGAAAAGAGTCTGGCACCATCATCTTGACACCTGCCTTTGAGATATTTATATGCATTAGTGAGATCCCCTCTCAGCCTTCTTTTCTCCAGACTAAACAGGCCCAGCTCCTGCAGTCTCCACTCATAACAGAGATGCTCCAGACCCCTAACCATCTTTGTGGCCCTCTGCTGAACCCTCTCCAGTAGGTCATTGTCTTTCTTGTACTGAGTGGGCCAGAACTGGGCACTGTAACTTGATTACTGAAACCCACCTGTTCTTTGAGCCCAAATAAAACCAGTTACAACTGGCATTATATATGCACATTAAATATTTCTGAAACTATGTAATAAAAACTTTACTTACATGTAGTTTGACTGTCAAAAGTATTTGGTTTACTCATCCTGAGTTCTGGCTGGCACTCTGTCACGAAAAAGAAACAAGGTATTAAATACATCCAGTACCTTAATGGCCATTATATACCTCTTTTACATTTTATATAAAATTGTAAAGATGAGCATAACCTCAATAAACTAAAAGCAGGAACTATAATAAAAGAATATTAGAATTCAACCGTTATTTTGAGAGATAAGGGTTCAGAAAGCAGGATGCAAACAGTCTAAGAATATTTTTTCTGGAAAATGAAACATACAGCAGCTTTTAACTATTTTCCCAAACTAACAAACACACAATATATTTTATTTTCTAAAGACAAAATAAAGTCCAATGCAACAGCTAATTATGTACAAATGTAATTGTACAGAAGAGTTCTTACTTATTTTAAGCATCAAAAATAATGGTCCAAGGACAACCTAGGCAGTAGCTGTGACTTCTGCTTAAGTAAAGATTGTACTAACACGAAGAACTTGGAATAAAAAAATAACTGTGAACTGTGTAGGGTAATGATGTAACTGAATATAGTCTCTACTGTTTGGAGAAAATGAAGGATCCTGGCCTAGTCAAAGACATCCTGATCCACAAAAAAGTCAAACAAATCAAAAGAAAACAAAAAAAAAAAAAGAAAAGAAGAATCCAAAATTGGGACATGCATACAGGGGAATTTACATCACTTAGAACTATGCATTTAACATTTTGAAGTGGAGAATAATTTATTCAAAAACATCGACCTAACTCACATTTCTTTCAAGTATCACATGAGCTGCCCTTCGCTATGTGCCATGCCATGCATCAAAGGCCACTTTGGAAAAAAAACCAAACAAACTTCACTGGAGCACTACGATGATAATTCTTTATCAAAAACCTTCTAGGAACATATGTATAGATCTTTGACTTGCCTTCCCTTAGAAAGCTGAAGAAAGCATTACCTAAGTTTTGCAAGCCAAGAATCATGGGTGATTGCCTGCAGATCCATGCTTGACCTCATGCAGGCGGATAACTCCCTCCTCACACGCTGAAGTGGGCAGGGAAGAAGCCGGCAACAAATCCAAGGTCCAAACCAGAAGCCTGACAGACTCCAACCTATCGGTGGTCTGGTACTTAGTTTTGATGATTGCCTGATATCAGCTTCAGGAAGAAACCTCAGGCTAATCCAAACTATTGCAAACAAAGTACTGCAGCCATTTACTGGAGTTTTAGGATAGTTCTATTGAGAAAGAAAGATAAATAAAAGGGAGGTAGAAGTCTCAGGCATAAGGAAACTGCTCTATGCCACTGCACTTTTAGAGGACCGGAGCAGTTGTACACAAAAGACCTTTGCCAAAAAACAGTCTAAAAGGAGAACAAACCAAAAAGCACCACAACCAATTTAGGAGAAGAGGCTCTTAAAAGCACACACTGCACCGACAGTCAGATGAAATAACCGATTACAGTTTTCACAAAAACACATTTTCCTCTTTCTAAACTACAAAGGAATAAATATACTTAATCTGGTACAAAGGGAGTAAAAGACAACCACAAAGCTCACACACGTTTCCCAGCATGGTCACTGTCAGTTCCACAGTCACCAAAGTCCTACGGTAATACAACAAAAGTACTATCTGTATATGACCACACAAGACCAGATTTTGTTGTAAAAAGCTTTATCAGGTAGAAAAAGCACACATGTGGCTTGAAATCAGAAACTATCTTCCTAACTTTCCTTGGCTTCAGCAAAACACACACACAAAAAAAATCACTGTACCACTCCCACCTGCAATTCCTTCTACTTTTCTCGAATTCTTTAGAGAAATGAACCCGAAGTTCAAAGTTAAAAGTTACGTGAGAAAAATCACTGAGGTCCCATGCACTGAGGCCCCTATGGGGCTTTTCACAGAAACAATGCATTTCGCATCAGTCTGTTTGCGAGACAATTTGGCACCATATTAAAAACAGCATCCTGAAGAATCCTTAGGGTTCTCCCTCAAGAAGAACAAGGACTGGTTTGATGAAAACAATCAAGAAATCCAGGATTTGTTGAGGAAGAAGAGAACCGCCCACCAAGCACACCTTGCACTGCCATCCTGTCACATCCATAACAAGTGGTGGATCGATCTAGCTGAAAAAACTCAATTATGCGCAGATACGGGTGATCACAAAGGTTTCTAGAAATGAGGCCTTGAAAACAGCATACGGGCCTACATACCAGGTACAAAGCCCTCTACTCAGCGCTGATGGGCAAACGCTTCTGACAGATAAAACATCCATTCTGAATCGATGGTCTGAACACTTTCAGACTCTTTTCAGTACCAACCGTGTAGTCCAAGACTCAGCAATTCAGTCCATCACACAACAACCAGTAAAGTATGAATTGGATACTGCTCCCACTTTAGGAGAAACCCTCAAGGCCATACAGCAGGTGAAAATCGGCAAGGCAGCTGGGGTAGATGGAATTCCACCTGAAGTCTGGAAACATGGGGGCCAAGCACTCCACACCAAATTTCACGAGTTTGTGGTGCACTGTTGGGAACTCGGCGAACTACCATCAGACCTACGTGATGCAGTCATCATCACTTTGTATAAGAAGAAAGGAATTAAATCAGATTGCTCAAACTATCGTGGTATTACTCTGCTCTCCATTGCTGGCAAAATCCTGGCAAGAATACTCTTGAACAGACTAATACCCACTATAGCAGAAGGAATCCTACCTGAAAGTCAGTGTGGTTTCAGAGCCAACAGGAGCACCACAGACATGGTATTTGTCCTCAGACAACTGCAAGAGAAGTGTAGGGAACAGAACAAAGGTCTTTATGTAACCTTTGTCGACCTCAACAAGGCTTTTGATACTGTGAGCAGAAAAGGTCTGTGGCAGATTTTGGAACGTTTAGGTTGTCCCCCCAAGTTCCTTAAAATGATCATCTCACTCCATGAGGATCAGCACGGCCAAGTCAGATATGCGAGACAAGAACATATCTGAGACACGTTATGTCCCAGAGTCTATAAAACCATTGTAAATAAAATGTATCTACTTTGCCTAAACAGGCTAGAAAAGTCCTCAGAGTGGGTATTTAGGTTTTGCTAAATTCTGAAACTCTTAACTGCTCCGGGACGTAAGGTGTTTGGAGACTTTAAACTACAGGATCGGCAAAGAAAAAAACCCAAAAACTCCACGAGGCACCTATCAGGCAAACGTGGTATCCCCAGCACACAAAGGAACTCTCCCGGAGCCCATCCCTGCATCCTGCGTGTCCCGAATTTACACACAGCCTCCAGCCAGCTCATCCCGCCGTTATTCCCCGGCGCCGCGTTCCGGGAGAGACCCGTCCCTCCGCATCCCCCCACAGGCGGGCACGGGGGAGCTCCCGCCGCGTCACGAGGATCCCGACCGGCCGGGATTCGGACAGCCCATCTGCCCGCACCTCGGGGGGAGCTCAGCCGCGACGCCCGGCCCGCACCGGGGCCCCGGCGGGTCCTGCCAGCGACGCCCGCCCGCGGCTGCACGGCCGAGTCTCCCCGGGACGCCGCTCGCCTCCCGCTAGTTTTTCCTCTCAGGAGCGTGGCGGAAAGAGGAAGATGCTCCCTTTGGTTAGTTACTAATGCACCTCCTGCCACCAGCCAAGCGGCGGGAGCCAGGCAGCACTGACTCCCCCGAGCGCGGGCTGAGAGGCCGCCGCACGCCGCTCCCCGCAAGGCGAAGGAAGAGGCTCCCGCCCCCCGCCCCGGCGGCTCACACCGCCCCTCCAGCGCCGCCCCGAGCCCTCCGCCGGCCGGCACCCGCCCCCCGAGCCCGGAGCCCCCGAGGGCGCCACTCACCGCGCGCGGCCCGCGATCCCCGCGCGCACCAACCGACGGCCAATTCAAACCCCAACATCCGCCGCCCGCCGGAAGCTGCGCCGGCCCCGCCCCCGTCCCCGCCCCCGCCCGCGGAGCGGCGTTCGGGGCCCCGCAGCACGGCGTGGGCTGTGACGGGAGCCTGGGTCGGGGTGCGTTTGCTGCAGTAAAATAGTTTCCCAACTAAAGCTCTGTATTTGATGTTTGTGCTGATGTTTTGCCACCGGAGTGCCACTGGTAGTGCACTGCATCACTAGGGAGCTCATTCCAGCGGTTGCGAGACGCACGCCAGTGCTGCTTCCTTGTCCAGTACAGCTGGGCTGCCTCAGTCCCGAGGTCTACCCAGTGGAAATGCCGAGCAGGGTGCAGTTCCACACCCATACACTGGACAGTGTCGGTAGGAGATCTCCCACCTCGCCCCCACCTCCCTACCCAAGCAGGTCTCTCCAGTACCAGGCGCAGACCTTTATACCCTCGGTAGCTTGGCTGTTGAATCCGGGATCTCTGCAGTAGCTCCAGACTCAAGCTCGTCCCAGTATCCAGGTCCTAGGCCACGAACCCTGTTCACTACCTACCCTGTTGAAGTTCGCTAGCTGCACACGCAGGCAGAACACAGGGCTTACCTGGGAACCTCGGTGGGACTTGTCTAGGCAAGTGTGCTGACCAGCAGCTCGTTTTCACATAACTGGCCCCATTGTCCCACTGCCTTTTTTCTGTGCTTGTTCACACACAATGTACCTTTCTAAGACAGAAAATTCCAGTTTAATCTCCTTCAGACTGGGCCCTTCAATGGGCCATCAGTGGCCCGAGATTCCGATTGGCGCTGTCTCTGTTATATCCTGCGTTTGTGTATCTGGGGCTTAGCTAGTTGCCCAAGTCTTGTATGTTAAACAGCTGTTAATCAGATACCCTTTCAGTGTGTACTTCTGAGGAAAAAAAAAAAAGAAGGATGTTAATGGATGGGGAACAGGACAGGAGGTAGAGATAGATTCTATGTAATTATTTGCTTGGTAAAAAAAAAAGAATTTAAAGAAATTACATTGTTTTTCCTAAATGTACCTCAGTATGGTGGGTGTGCCGTTTTATCCAATAACCGACAACCTTCCTGGTATATGAAAAATCCGGAATAGCTTCCATTCTCCTACATGGATACAAATGTACATTTTGAAGAACTGTAGAGTATCATTCTTGTCTGTATCCTCTCTTCCCAAATCTTCGTTTGCGAAGCCCAGCCATGATCCTCTCTAGCTTGCTGACTATTCTAATATATAAAAGGAAATATTACACTACCAATGGGAATGACAAGCTTTAATGTTGTCATTTGAGAGTCAGCCCCCAGTCTGCCACATTCTGGATAACTGTCCGAAGTAATGGTCTACTGAATAGATAATGTTACTACCCCCATCTTTTTTAATATATACCATTATTTTCTTTGCTATATGCTGTTAGGTTCCATTTACAGAATATTTCATTTTGGTTCAGCTTATATGTTAGATTTATAAAAATTATTATTCTCAGTCAAAAAAAATGAAACATTTTTGTTTTCTTTCAGTCTTTATCAGTCACGCATAAGGGAGAAAAAGCTCTAAAGGAAGAATCAATGTTTGAATGTGTCTATGTGTTTTCCTGGGTTTTATGGATTTTCTTTTTTTTAATTTAATGAGCCTAAAATATTTTTCTATATTTATGTAAAACTCTGACTAGCAGTACATCATCCTCTAAACATCTAAAGTATGGTAGGCTGTCTAAAACTCCAAATCACATATGGAGATGCTCAGTCATGGCATAGCTTATTAAGTTTTTAGGACCTAACCGTGATGACAGCATGTTATGCTCAATTTGCATGGTTATATATTAATAAAATTAAAATAATAACTAATAAGGTCCTTATTCTTAATTGTTCTTAGAAAAAGATGGCCAGGCTACTTTAAAATTTTTATATGTTGTTTTTAATTATGAACTCCCTTGTTTTTTTGTTCTCACATAACCCTTTGAAAAGTACTAGCTCATTATTTACCACAAAACACAAGTGTTTCTTTTCCTAGTTCTCCCCTATTATATTTTCTGGTTCTTGTTTGAATGTTTTGGTATGAAGTCACTTCTGAATGTTCTCAATGTCTTTTGAGCTCAAACATACCATCTCTTGGCAGCAGGAACTGCCTCACAAAACAGCAATTTCAGGTCTCTTACTCTGGTACTTACTGGATTGCTCTGATAATAAGCAGATATGTGAGCAGCAGTGATTAGGGGTGATATTTCTCCTGCAGCAAGACAGTGAGGGTTCCCCTTGCAGAGCTCATGTGCTGCCTGCATTGCTGTGTTCATTCCGGGTCAGGAGCTTAATGTGCCTGTACAAATGCAACAACACCGTTCTGCTCCTCAGCTTTTCAGGTGGGACAGAAGCTAAATTCCTTACAATTTTTCATTTCCAAGCTAAAATTTCAATTACTGCTTCTCTTTTGATGTATCTGGACACTGTGATCCATGGCCAGTGCTCTGCCCAGGGCAGTTGCGTTGCGTAGATGAACCTGGGGAGAACAACCATGATATTGATATTGAGGTGAAAGTGATTACACATTGTATCAGCTACCCTTCCTGAAGTTGACAAAACACTTAAAATTGTCTTTCTATATATGATGACTAGTTGTTGTTTATATATCTCTGTTTCTTTACTTGATAGTTTATTGAGATTTTTAGGTTCATTAAAAAAACTTTAACAGTTTTTCCTTTTTCATCCTGTAAATAGTCACAAAACTTCTACTTCTCCCAATCCAAATGAACATCTAGCCTGTAGATGCAAATGTGTTGTTTTACTTGAATAGTTCATGTTTTATGTTTGAAAGTTATATTTAAATGTCAGCTAATACTTATCTTGCAGAAAGCATTTTGTAGAGTCATCGATCGCAGATTGTGGGTGATGCTGATGATACTTCATGAAGTATTTGATTAAGATGCAAATAGCCAGCCACAACATCTTTTCCAAGAGTAAGATACACCCTGTATTTTAAAGGACAGGAGAACACTCTTATGTCATAAAGAGAGGTGGTCTTATATAGCTTCCTCAGCTCTCTGAATTAGTTTCTGTAAAGAGAAATACTTTTGGTTCAGAGACTTACAAAATATTCCAAAAGAAAAGTGTATCTTTTTTTGCACAGTAAGTAGCTTTAGGGGAAATAGTTAGTTGGTAAAATGTTTTCATGTTCTACTACCACTTAGTTCTTTGCATGTTGAAGTCTTCCAGTATTTCTTAAACCTTTAAAACGGTTTAATATTTTTTGAGATGTTTGTTTGAGCATACAAATACTTAACATAACTTCAGAGGTAGGTGGCTTTACTTATAAAATTCCTAATCCACCTCGCAATCTTACCTATAAAGGTTAAGTAGAATATAAAACATTTTCTTTGAGCATTGAAATAAATACTTATTTTAAAGGTGGGTAGGGCTTGTTCTTTTAAGGGCTGTTATTTTCTGTTTAGTTTATTGTAGAAATCTTATATGTTTTATAAATAAGCAGAAGTAAGCAAATTTAGCTGAAATCTGCTGAACCAAAGTATCTCAGTTGGGTAGACTTTAGTCAGCTTATTCATCCAGTAATAACTAAACAGTGTTTAGTTATTACTAAACAATATAATATTATTATATTAGCCTGTTTCAGGTTAATATAACAGGTTACCTTAAGCTGTCCAAGAAGACTCAGATGAGGGAGCAGTCACTGGACAGAGAAGTCAGTCAAAATTCAAATTAATCAAATTAATCAAAAGTGCACATTAGATGATGATTTTTTTTTAATTTTAATTTGAAGAAGGTTTTTGTCTGTTCCCTTGTTAGCATGTTACTTCTGCCAAAAACTCATGGGGAGCTCTACTGGAGAGGTGATTAATACTAGTTTTTCTTTCTTAATAGACTAGGACTTATTCTTTTGCTGATCTTCAGTGAGAAGACTCAGATTTTGGAAAGCATGGAAGCACTTGGAAACACATCCCTGAATTGTCATTGAGGGCTAACCATCATTCAGAGTTGACTCTAAATTCCTTTCACGTAATGTCCTGTCAATTATATTTTCTTTTCCTTTCATACCGATGCTCTTAACATAATTCACAACTAAGATGGTTAAGTTCCTCACAATTTTTACAGATACGTACAGACAAATCTTCACACACCAAAAAAGAAGCTGCCCTGACAAAAGTGAGTTATTGGGGTTTTTTTAAATACATGGTTTTTTAAGACCTTTGTGTTTAACTGTGACAATCAAGACACTAGTTTTGCCTTCATAGGCAATGGTGGATCATCCTTCAGGACACTTGGCAACACTTTGTTTTCATCAGACCCAGGCAAGACAGAAAACAGTCCAGAGTACAGTAATGGTCCTGTGCAGCACAAATGCCTTTGAATTACATATGAATGCAGATACCAGCTTCAAGGTCCAGAATGCCCAAGGCAACTTTGTTGATTTATAAAACTTCATGTCTTTTAAAAAGGTTTAGATGCTAATATAGGAATTTTACCACAAAACATTAGTTCTGGAGTCTGACAAAAGCAGAAGAAAAATGGTGATGGCCTCACTGATGTCTTTGTGATTTATTTCACTTGAGAAGGTATTGGGTTTGCATGATTAGGTTTTGGAGGGAGTTGGGGGGGAGCTACAGGGGTGGCTTCTGTTAGAAGCTGCCAGAAGCTGTCCCCATGTCCGACAGCCAATGCCAGTCAGCTCCAAGGCAGAGACAATCAGCAGTGGTAATAACGCCTCTGTGATAACATATTTAAGAAGGAAAAAAAGTTATTCTGCAGATATAATTGTGTCCAGAGAAGAGAGGAGTGAGAATATGTGAGAGGAACAGCTCCGTAGACACCAAGATCAGTGGAGAAGGAGAGACAGCAGGTGGTCCAGGCAACAGAGCTGGGATTCCCCTCTAGCCTATGGTGCAGACCATGGGCTAGCAGGATGTGCCCCTGCAGCCCATGGAGGTCGACGAGGATGCAGAGACTCATCTGCAGCCCCTGGAGAAGAGCCACGCCAGGGCAGATGTATGCCTGAAAGAGGGCTGTGACCCCATGGGAAGTCCACACCTCAGCAGGCTCCTGGCAGGGACCCGAGGAGACAGTGTGCCAATTTTAGGAGCTCTGTAAATACACAGAGTCTAGCTTAGAAAGGAGATATTGTTTACTCTGTGCAGAGTGCAAGGTGGAGGTTTCCACAAATCAAGCACACCAACTATCAAAACTTTTTACTTTTTATACATTTTGACAACTAAAGGCATAAATATGCCTTGGCTACAAGTTACATATTTCTCTTTTAATTAGCATTCTCTCTTCTAGTGGTTAATGAGTCTCTTGCTTCTCATGCTAATTAGTCTGCATGCTGAGTCTTTCTCTTCTTTTGAGTCTGTGAGTTTCTTGAGTCAGTGGTCGCCATCCCCCCCCCCCCCCCCCCCCCCCCCCCCCCCCGTGCCGGAGTTACCTTTTACCCAATCGGAGCTGATTTCAGTACAATTGCTGAGTTGGCTTTATTAGTTTCTTCCTTATCTTGAGAGTTCTGACAAAAGTCCTTGTGGCTCGTAAATTCTGCGTTCTTTATGTCTACTATCAGTGGTACACTCTTCCCAACCTTTGTTAACCTCCCTGTAGGTCTGAGATCATTGAAGCATGTCAAGTCCCAAACTTTAACAAGGCCAACAAGTAGTTTGTCTTTCTAACACCTGGACATCACTTAGACCTTGCTTGTTAGTTGCTATCTGATTCACAGATTAAATCTCCTTTCTTGTTGATTAGGCTTAAAAGTATATACAAAGATCAAACATCAAAGAACATCCTTTCTTAAGAGAATTTTTACATATTCCACATTTTGCAATAATAAGGCAGGACCCGGTTTCATAACCCCCTTCTCATTCATTGTAACTCTCTGGGCAAATTGTTAAGTATTTCTGACTCTTAAGATGTTAGCCTCAAGAGGAAGACCTTCTTTGGAGAACAGAAATAGTTTAGGTTGAGATGTCTCATAAGTGTTATCTCATTGCAGAAATTTAGAGCTAAAACTCACTATCACAATCCATGATTATCCAGACTTCTCACATTCTGCAAATTGCCAAAGATATGAAAATTGGCTAGACAAAAGATTGAAAATAGCAGGAGATTACTTGATACCTTGAATACATTCTTTTATTGATCATTATCAAGGGAGAACAGCCTTTAATATTTTAAAAAATACAAATAGTTACAAATGAAGAATTTTATTATGAAATAGTTTTTTAACTAGAAGCCTGGGAAATTATGCTTATTAAGAGGTCTGTTCAGACAATTTTCCTTTCTCTAAGGTATGACTGTAATAGGAGAAGAAGGTTCTAATATACAGCTATAAGACTGCAGTACTAGAACTATGCACTGGGGATCATCTCTGTGGCGTAATTTAAAAGGCAAATAGAAAAGTGCCAGTACCTGACACTGCTATTTTTAATACATTAATAAGCTGGGTTTTTTACAGCTCTGTAATGCTGCATGATTTACCATGAAATATATAGTTACTCTGTTTTTTTCAAGTTCTGCATTTGTCGTGTTGATCTACATCTCATTTATAAACAGTCAGAAGCGAGCTCATCATCAGATCAAACTACTTATACCAAATTATTAGTAAGATGCCGTAGAGGATGTAATATATCCTAACTGACAGACCCCTTGCTAGGCTGCAGTTAGCTCATATGAAGACCTGAAGTCACCCTGTATCTCCATTATTTGAAAATTTTTAAAAAAGAACTTTTCCTCTATTTTTTTGTTTGTTTGTTTTGATAATCTGAGAAATAACTATTCTATGAAATTCCAGGATTTTTTAACTGGTTTTCTACACACTCTCAGTTGTCTAGAGAATTATTTAAAAATGCTCTGTTCATTCACAGGAGTTGACAAGGACAGCATGTAGAATACGACTACTTTGTCCTAGAAGCAATGTACTGAACACTGAACATAATGGCTTGGGAGAAGGAATGCTAGTAGCTAAAAATTTCTTCAGTTCAGTGAATTTTCATTAGTAGTCTTGTCAAAGGAAGATAGGTTAGAGTGGGAGAGGGCTCAGGTGTAGAAATTCTGTAAATCAACTGTGGTTGATTAAAACAGCAGAGGGTAAGTAACCTTTTTTAATGACATGTAATATTTATACTTCCTTTAGGAGACCACTCTGTTTGCCAAGTTTACTCATTCAAAATAATCTTTGGGTAATTTCACCAGTGAATGTTTTCATAATTCAAATTTTAGCTCTGAAAGCTCAGTTTACTATAGTGCTCATCCTTTGCTCAGTGTCATAGGTGTTATGGCTGTGTAGACTATGACTGATAATCAGATCAAACTTGAGTTGAACCCCAATCCTTGTGCTTATGGAATTATGTTTATTTCTGTCAGTAACTGATATTTTTCTCGTAGTTGTTCAAAATTTATTGATAGCTTTCCAAATTATTAATTGGGAAGTGTTATGTATTTGACTTTACTAGAATAGAGCAGTATTTATGACATTTTTGTTGCCCTGTCATGGAAACTCTGGAGATGAATAGTGGGCCTCCTTCCTGAGGTCCACCATATTGCTTGAATATAACAAGTATTATTGTAAAAATAGAAATAAAAATTAACCTTTTTTGATGTCCAAATTCCCTCAAAGCCCCAAACCTTCAAAATGTTAAAATCACTTTTCTCTGTAGTTCCTTTGATTCTGATCACTGTAGACTTAATTTTCATTTCAATGACCCTGAATAAACATGTGGAAGCCTCCCGACTACTGCTTTCCACTTCTCTCAGACTTCTCAGGCATACTTATATTTTAGTTGTTATATAAACAAGAATATCCAAAATTACTTCATCTGGATTAAATGCTTTTGAAAAATTACAGTTATGGCCCTGGGGACTTGACCTGTTGTTTGGTGTTGTTCTGTTTTGTTTTATGGAATAAGGTAGATCGGGGAGTGGCAGTGTAAATTTCTTCATGCCATGCTGTCACTTTGATTCAATTGTACATTGTGTGGGGTCTGAGTAAGCAGAACATATTCTGAAGTCTGAGTCTTTATATTGTCTCAGAGGGCTGCAAATGTGGTTACTTGTAATGACTGAGGTGGTGGCTGTAGTGATACGACTACCCCCTCTAAGTCATAAAAAAGAAAAATACAGTTTTGTTTCATTAATTTAATTTCATTTCATTTCATCATATCAGTCACCATTAGTCTACTGGTGATTTGAGGCAAAGCCATGCACGGAGAAAGATTGTCTCCCTCATCCTTGTTCTCTGGGGGACAACTCTGTTGGGGAAGCTGAGGTTCTTGTCCACATTCTGGCACTAGTCAAAATTGTCTAATTTCCCTCTCTCAGCTTCCCAAGCTAAGTGTATGAAAAATGATGTTGAATTTCTTTGCAGAATATCTTGGGCACTGGTTTTGGAAGAGATGTGGGCATTACTACCCATTGATTTTCTGGATTATTGTTATCTGTTGTTGTTTCTTGGCTTGTAACAAATTAAAACTAAAATTTGGAATTTAGTTCTCTACTGAAGCAGAGTTGCAAGTGAAAATTACAGAAAATTACCACTAGATGGAGTCAATGATTTTCTAAATTATTCTTCATAGCTCGATGTAATAGAGCTGCAAAATGATTATGATCACTGAGTTAAGTGGAATATGATAATTTATGTAGCTCCCCTGTATCTTGTTATAATTGCATTACCTGTTCTTTGAGCTTTAAAATTCTATGATTTTTCACCTCATCTAAAAGGATTTTTTACAATTTGATGCTGAATAGCAATATTTGAATAGAATTCTTTATGAGACTTACAACATCCTGTATCAGTGCTCACTTTCCCTATTCATGTATCCAAGTTGTTCTTATGATTCTCTTCAGCCTTGTCATTTCAAAGGGTAAGTTCAATTCTAATGTTTTCATCCTTTTCATTAATTAGAAATTGATAAATAGGGTGAATTGCCAGACTTATAGTTTTTAGTTCATGTTTAAATAAAAATACTGTTATGCACTCTTCTGAAAAGCAACTTGGATGTCATCAATCATGAAATCCCATTTGTTAGGAGTAAATTGTGCTAAATTTACAAGCACAAAGATTCCTCTGTCAGGTCTGCAAAGTTCACCTTAGACCAGGATTATTGTAAAAATTTTTTCATGTTGCATTACTTAGTATAGTCTAGCTTCTGTAAAATAAAACTTTTTTTCACTAAAGAATTGTCCAGATATGCCAGCTTTCTTCCAATGGGCCACTTCTGAGTATGTCTCTTCTGAAGTTGTGCAGAATATACAACCATTCTCAGCTTCATTTTCTGAGGATTTGGCCCTGCAAATAGACCCAATGGGGTTATCTTTTGTACAAAATGAAAAAAGAAGATAGGGTTTCCTTTCAATAACATTGCTTTTCTTGGACTACAAGTACTAGGCAGATTTTTGGTAATTTGTTGAAGAAACCGCTTCATTTCTGGCAAAACAAGTACGTGGCAGTACTTAAAAGGAACTCTCACCTTTTAGTGAATATGATCACTAGGTCATAACTCTTTAATACAGCTTTTACCCGACTTTGTTTCTTCTTACAATAGCAACAAAAAACCCAAATAAAAATAAAAAGCTCATCTTACATTTAATGTTTCTTTTACTAGGCACATTAGTTAATGCCTTCAGTATATTGCTTTTACTCAGCTTTCTAGAATATTAATTTATACCAATAAAGGAAATAGTAATGATACTGAAAATAGAAGATAAAAATTTTTTATATGCATACTATATAGTAAAAAACCACACAAACAGAAAAGTATTATTTAAATACTATAGAAAAAACGATGGGAAAAGTATAATTTGAAAATCTATTGTTGGCTGTAAATAATAAAAATTATAACTATTTAAAGAAAGCAGATGATTTGCATTGTATTTTTGATTACCCTTATCATAAAATGATATTGAAAAGAGATTAAAAGTTTTAGGTGAATCCCTTACTTGTTTGCTTTTCATCATCTTGTGTTTAGTGAAAAAGATAAAATTGATGAGGAAGAAAAGGAAAACAGACTTTTTTGATCCAGAAGCCTGTGCTTTGTTAAATATCTAAAATGTGAGCTCTATTATTCCTTTATTGTATTACTGTAGAACACAAATAGTCATATTCAAACCTATCTATAGGTAGCTTTTTCTATTCAGGTTGCTGAAAACCAGACTGAGAATTTATCTAAATTCTGTTAATTATTTTTCATAGAATCATAGAATATCCTTAGTTGCAAGGGACCACAAGGATCATCAAATCCAAGTCCTGACACTGCACAAGACACCCCAAGAATCACACCATGTTCCTGAGCGTGTTGTCCAAATGCTTCTTGAACTCTGTCAGGCTTGGTGCTGTGACCACTTCCCTGGGGAGCCTGTTCCAGCAATCAGCCATCCTCTGGGTGAAGAACCTCTTCCTATTATCCAGCCTGAAGCTTTCCTGAAACGGCTTCATTCCATTCCCTCAAGTCCTGTCACTGGTCATCACAGAGAAGAGATCAGTGTCTGCCCCTCCTCTTCCCCTCACAAGGAAGTTGTAGACTGCAGTCTCTTCTTCAGGCTGAACAAGCCAAGTGACCTCAGCCATTCCTTACATGGCTTCCCCTCTAGACCCTTCCCCATCTTCATAGCCCTCCTTTGGACATTCTCTAATAGCTTTATAACCTTCTTATATTTCAGTGCCCAAAACTGCATACAATACTCAAGGTGAGCAGAGTAGAGTGGACAATTACCTCAATCAGGATGCTGTGCCTGATGCACCCCAGGACACAGTTGTCTCTTTTGGCTGCCAGGGCACACTGGTGACTGATATTTGTTTTTGGTTAAGTATTGTCCGAAAAACAATTATTTCGCAGACTAGAGTCAGGTTCCTTGATTAAAACTACTGCTGCAGGGCCATAGGTTTAAAAATACACAGTACAATTACTTTCATACACAATGAGATAGCTAAAACTTTAATAGTTTGTTGTATCTTTTCAAATCTAAAGAAATGGCTTTATACAACAATTGCATTGAATAAAGACCACACACTAACAAATGAAACGGAACACACTATACATGCTTAATTTTGTAAAGTTTACAAAGATTATTTTTAAAACATCCGTAGGCTCACAGTCAGTTTTATTGTGCATCTGATGATATAGTCATCTCTTGGAATAGTTTGTTTGATTATCTAATCAATTTCAGAATTATACTGCATGGATTTGACATGTTTGTTTTATGCATTCATAGCTGTTATCAAGAACTTTAATGGCTTACTAACCCCCACCTGTGAATAAAGCTTTTTCTTTTGTTAAACTGGAAGGATGTGGCAGAATAGAAGCAAGAAGGGTTTTTACACCTCCTCTTGTCAGTCTGAATGATTCACTAGTCATGGTAGGCTCTATGCTCTATATCAATACAATTAAATAATCAGTACCTGTAAGTTAAATCACTTCTCACACCCACTAGTAAAAATATGACATTAAAGCTATTCCCACTATAGTTTTTTCTCTTTTCATTGAAAGTAGCTGCATATAGTTTAGAGACTACAGCTACAAGACATAAAAAGTTATGTAAAACTTCTTTTCTGTAGGTAATAAACTAAACAGAAGAAAAGATACATTTCTGTAGAAGTGCGGTACGTAATTTTTATACGGACAAGACACTGAGAGATGGTAAAGTATCTTTTGTTCATTAATTGTAGGCCTTGTAAATGTCATTAGGATCCTAGACAAACAGTATTTTTGACTTGAGAATTAACTGGGATGCAGTAGTTATAAAATGAACAGATAAAACATTTTTTTTAAAAAGTGAAGTATTGGTTTAGAACTTAAACTCATTCAGTAGGAAGAAAGTGCTTATTTTTACTATGAGTTACGTGGCTAAATCTAATAACCTGCATTGGGTCTTGGCAGCTTAAAAGTTCTGCTAATTCCATGTAAAACCTATGGTCCCTGTATTAGATTTCCATTAGAAACACAGGTTCGCAGAGTTTTTTATCTAAAATGAAGTTGTTTCTAATGTGGTTGCTATAATGTAAAAAATATCATTATGATTAATAAGATTTAGTGTCTCTGGACTTGTGACTTTCTTAATCTACTCTCAGCTATATTCAGGCACCATGAGAAGTTCAGCTCATTGTCTTTTTAATTCGATTTTAATAGTGGCTTAAAGAAACAGTGAGAAAACAATAAGGTTAATCTCTTTAGGTTTATATTCTACAATGATTTCTGCTCTAGTGGTTGCTCTAGCTCCCCAACCTTGGGCTGTCTACATCTTAGAAATGCAGATAAAAGATAACTCCTATCTTTTGTTGTGCTTGAGTAGTGACTACCTAAAAAATGTAGTTGAGCCCTTTTTGGCACCATTGGCACTGGCTTACAAAATTAAGCATTTCAGGGAAGCTCTAGGCATGAAATTTAGATGCTCAGTCTAGACAGATAGTACAATCAAGCATTAGTATTTTGACACTGCAAGTGGCATTCAACATGCATGAAATATATATTGTACATTGTCTTTTGGTGACTTATGTTGTCATTTTAATGTAGGGATGGTAATGAAAACTTTGAATTGATGCACCTGACCATTAGTGAGGAAAAGCTAGAAGAGGAAGAACTTCAAGGGGTTTTTTTGTGGGTTTTCTGTAGGAAGGTTTCATTTTGCCTTATAAAGTATTGTATATAGCCCTGACACTCTAGAACCTTTTTAGTATGAGAAAATATTTAAGTCTTCTTTAGGGAAACAATTAAGTTTTCAGCTTTTAGACTTTCTGTCCTTTTGGCATGTTTAGACTGAGCACAAATGTCTAATTAAAGATGAGTTTCTGGCTCATATTGCAGTTTCTCAGGCAGGGAAAATGTTATATGAAGAAGTTACAGGGCAAAGCAAGAAATTTTGAGGAATACATCTTGACAAACTTATTTTGTTGGCTTGCAGTGAAATGGACTGCAGACTTCATGTCCTGAAGTCCGAAAATAAATGTAATAATTTAGCGCAGTTACCTATGAAACTTGAGGAATACAGTATTTGATAGTATAATGCAATGCCATTTTAGAATGCAAATATGTCTTCATTATTGATAGAGTCGTAGGAATAGGAGTGACCACACTGGAGGTTTTTGGGACAGACAGCATTGTTAGTATTGATGCATTATAGGAGGTGTACTTGGGCTGCAGGAAGCTTTTTTTCTTTTTTGGATGGACACCTAAAGCAAAAGCAGAAGTTTGTGCTGATATTAAAACTGGCATTTTTATTAAGAGTTTACAGCTAATCTTAAATGCATAGGCAGAGTTATTTTATCTACTAGATTACTGCTGGAGAATGTCTCAGAGTAGCCAGATAGTGCAGCACTCATTAGTCCAAGACTGCAAAGAGCCCCTCCTGCCCTGATCCCTCACATTTTCTGAAGCACAATTCTGTTATGTGTATTCTAGCAAGGTACAGGAGCCAACTACCTGCATTCATAATGCTTTCTGAGACTCTTTTAGGGACCAAATCACTCATATGCATGCTGAAGGTCTTTAATATGCCCTGAGTCCTGTGACATACCATGGAAATACGGGTATGCTGAAGTGACCTTTGTTCCCCTATAAATGTGGTGTTGTTCCATAGTGGAGTTCAGTGCAGGGATGGTAGAAAGGACCAGAGAAGAGGAAAATGCACAGAATTTTCGTTCATGTCTATCACTAAAGATATCTGGTGGTATTTCAGAGTTCTCTCAGCTGAGTTTATAACCTGTGCTTCTAGACTGGCAGGGAGATTCACAGGTGTTTTATGTCAGCTGCTATGGACTGACCATACAAATTGGGATAAAATGGCTTGTGATGAGCAGACTCATGCCAAAATGAGGGATGGCCTGTGATGCCACAGATAAGGCTGATTCCCACAGCTGAAAGCTGCTTCTGCCTTTTTTTTTTTCCCCTTTTCTTTTGCTTTTCCCAAAATTGATGCTGATGCTCAGCTACCCTTTGACACACCCTGGGAGAAGGCAGGAAAAAGAGATATGCCTGGTTTGTCAGCTATTATCTTGCAGAGTGGCTTAACAGGTACAAATGGTGTTTGAAATATGTGCAATTAACCACGACTAATGAAGTCTGTGTGTTTGGGTAGGGGTGTTAGATATGAGCGACTGTTAAAACAGGTTATGTGGAAATGCTGGCAAGAATGTGCTGGAGTGGAGGCTCTGGAGGGTCGGGGCAGGGGTCACACTGCCTCTCGAAGGCAGAGGCTGTAGGAGGTATGGGTTGCAGCTACTGTGAGCCATTGTCGTGGGTTTACTAGCCCCCTGCAACTGAAGATGGAGCCCCGAGCGGCAGCAGTGCATGGCATGGAGCGTGCCCAGGGCGGAGTGGAGAGGAGAAGCACAGCCAGCACAGCTACCACAGCCACTCAAATTTGTAACTCAGAGAGAGATAGAGAGAGAAGCCATGCTGAGCAGGTTTATTCTGAGTGGGACTCTGGTGAAAACTATCAGGGTATAAAGACTGAGATGAACCCCAGAACCTGTGACCGGGGGAGGTATGGACCCGACTTGGAGGGGTCCCCCGAGAATTTATTCCCCTGGGAGGGACCCCACGTAGCAGGGAAAAGACTCAGAGCTTTAACTCTCCGTGATATGTGGTGAAGATCATGGTGAAGGGAGTTGTCCCCTCACAGCCCATGAAAGACCATTGGGGGGGTGCAGAGACCCCCCGCACCCTGATGAAGAGAGACTTTAGCTATTGCCCTGAGACTTTTTCCTCCTTCATTGATGCAGGGGGCCAAGGGGTGGTTAAAAGTGTGTTTAATACTGTGTATTTTATTACTTTTTAGTTTCTATTCTGTTAGCAATAAATTTTAATATTATTCCTCACATCGAATCTGTCTTGCCTGTTGTGAACCTCTCTCACCTTTTAGCAATTTTTTAGGGATTTGAATCCAGCCACAGTAAACTCATGACAGCCATTCAGGCCACGCATAAAAGTTTGGCAAGCTTGCATCCAGGCCTGAACATACAGTATTCTTTCGTTTGTGACAATACTTTGCTCTGCACCGATGCCGTGCATCTCCCCAGCCCGTATGTTACAGCTGTGGCAGCATGGGTGGCCCAGGGAATCAGTCCTAACAACACAAAACAGGCAAGATAATGGACTGTAACTGCTGAATTTTGTGAATGCTGAGGAAATGGCAGTGGGTATCTGTTTCCTTTACCTGGGTAGATGTCTGTAATATCGCATTTCCCAGAGTGGCTTAAATTGAACTTTGGTCTTGGGACAGTTTTTTAAACATTTTATTGTGATTTTTCCAGCCTTAATTTAAGCGACATTTACATCAGTAAGTGACTCGTATCAATAATTAGATCCTTACTCACACAGCTTAGTGAGCACTCTGCTTATAATATTTAAGTTAGCTATTTCCTTTCTGAGACAGAAAAAGTACTGTGAATAGTTCTGCTGTGCAATTTGTGATTCTGGTGTGTAGATATTTGAAGTAATTCTTCCCATTTCTTTATTTTTCCTTATGATTGCCAAACTCGAGGAATGTTCTTATATGTTTGAGCCATAATTTGTATGTATTTCTTTGTGTTCTTATTCTATTAAACTGTTTATTCAACATTTAATATAAGCAGAAGGATACAAATGAAGTTGTTAGCTGGAGTGCTGACTGATTGGTTTTCTGAGAGAAGGACATTGATAGTATGGTTTTAAGATACACAACACTGGTGATATTTATGAACACATGGTAGGTGTATATAAATGAGTATGTTTGTGGCATTTTATTGAAGAATCTGAGGTGGGTTGTCATGGAGATAAAAAGCTTCAGAATACTATTCATTGGTATTAGTTGTGTTTGCTGGGCATAAAGGTATTCATTCTGCTACTCTGAAACTTTCGTTGTAAAAACAGCTACACTTCTACCTGTTTTGCAAAGGCTATTCTAGCAGGATAAGTAAATAAACACCTGATGAGCACACTAAAGTTGAAGAAAATAAACTGTGTTCTATTTTTGATTAACATCACAATTTTAGTTTTGAAGCCATTAAGAGACTTGTCTTTTAACTGTGTAGTGTTTTCAGGCTATTTATAAGGTAGCAGAAAATTGTCAACTTCTTCAAACCTCCCTACCACCCACCAAGAAAAAAATAAGGTTCTGGTCACTGGTAAATGAAAGTATTTTCTTTAGATGGAACTGTTATAGACATGAAAAGCATATTTTGCTGGTATATGCTTTTACAGTAGTATATACACTTTCAGATTTCTCTGTATGAAAAGCTAGGAACTTTGTGGTGCTCTTTCCTTAAGTAATGAGAAAAAACACTTATGCACCAGTTAACCTGTGTAAAGCATTGGTTTCTGCATGAGGTCATTGATATGTTGCTATTAGTATGGTTGTTTTTTTAACCAATAAATCAATGAAAATGCTGCAACAAATGCTGCATACATAACATCACACACACTCTGAATGAGTAATACAGTTTTCATAACAGACTTGAAGTGATGACTGTTAACTAGAATTATATATATTTATATTTAAACTGACACTACAGAATTCTTTTGACTCTTAACAGATCTGTGGAATATTTAAATGGAGTAATTGTAGTTACCAGGCCTCCTGGGATTAACCTGCTGGAAAGAAAGTGACATTTTGCAAAGAGAAAAATGAATTTATAATGTGGAAAAAAAAGCTAAAAATGAGGTTATGGTGAGCCTGTTTATAACCATTCAGGAGGAAAATATGTTTATATCAAGTCACTAATACAGTGTAGCAGTATACTTCACTTACACTTAATTATAGAGGGGCTCTGCATATAACTTATTGGGTCCTATGTTTCCTGAAATAGAATAAGCCATACTGAAAGGAAACTTAAGTGTTATTTTATTTTGGGCAAATTAATGTTTAAGAGTTGATTCTCTGCTATTTGTAATTTCACCAGGAATAACTTTACTAAATTCAACATACTCTATACTAATAAAGGAAAAAGCCATCCAAAAGAGAACAATAGCAACCTCTCCCTCTGTGGCACAAACTACTTTAAATAAATCACACCCTTTCACTTATAAGAGAGACCGATTCTGTCAGACATACTCAGATTTTCAATTAGAGTAGTTTTTTCAATGGCAAACACTGCCTGCTGAGCTCTCCTGAACTGAATAGAATCACAGAGTCACAACATAATTTAGGTTGGAAGAGAACTTTTGAGGTCATCTGGCCCCACTCAAAGCAGGATCAACTTAATTAGGTTACTCAGTACCTTGCCTGATTGAGTTTTGAGTGATGGCGATGCCACAACTTCTCTGGGAAACCTGTTCCACTGTTTGACTATGATGAAAATATTTTTCCTACTATCTAGTTGGAATTTCCCGTGTTACAATTTGTACTCACCAACTCTCATCCTATAATTGTGTCCACTAGAAGGACTTAGGCTCTGTTCTTCCATACCCTCCTAGTAAGTAGTTGAAGACAGCAAGAAGGTCACTAAGATCTCCCTTTGTTTATTCTTCTCAGGACTGAACAAACTGCTTCTTTCAGCCCCTTCTTGTACACTGTGTGGTCTGGTGGCTGGCTGGTACAGACAGCCAATGTCCATGGAGATTTGCTTGCTGATTGCCAAGACGAGAACTAGAAAAAAATCACAATTAAGTGGAAAGAGCTTGTTTTAGAAGAAGGAAGTGAATAAGTATGTGTTTCTTTAGGAACTTGTGGAGATCTAATGTCAAGTGTATGTCCAATGCAACAAATAATGCCATCCATGGGCTGGCAAGGAAAACTAAGGCGTAAGAACCTATGAAATTACAATTTGAGAGAAACATGGCATTCATGGGTATTGAGGTAACTTAGCTGATGATCTACTTATGCACTCTGATATTGTCTACAGCACAAAATAAAAGTGAGGCATGGAGAGTGACAACTATGTCTCCTGCATTATAGAATTTTCATTTCATCACAATTTTTATATTATGTATGATAAATACAATAATTTTTAAACAAATTAACATATAATATTTTTCTCACCATCCCTCAATCAGTCAGGACACCATGAGTAATTTTCTTCTTCTAAATGCTACAGAATAATAAATCAATAATGCATCACCAAGATGAGGTGAAACTCACACATGACCTACCTTCTCTTACATGCTATTTAGCAGCAAAAATCTGAAGTTCCTACCATTGCTTTTCCTGTATTTTCCTGTTATTAGTTAATTTCAACAGCTATTACTAGAGAAAAAAATGCTGTCCCTAGTCTCTTTTCAGCAGCAAAAATGTCTTTTTTTTTTCCTCACAACAGAATCATTCAGCCTTTACTGAAAGCTACACTGAAAGCTATAGCTCAGAAATAGTACCTGCTGCTATGCTCTTTAGTCTCTCTCTTCCCTTGACCAGGCAGTAAAAGAAGATTTAAAAAAAAATCTCCACTATAAATTGCTCTAATGAACCATGCAACTTGTTAAATAAATATAAGCATTTCTTTGCAAAACAAGTATTACTTGAAGGCAGTTCCATGCAATTCCAAAATCCACATGCAATTCCAAATACAAAATGACCACCCCATCCTTGAGAAGTAACTGTGGTAAATGAAGAATAAATACAAGAAAAAACCCCACAAACATGCAAAGTCTCCTTTAAAATATTTTACTCTGGTCTTACACTATCTTGTGTCTTCATCAGAGTAGTGTCAGCATCATGTAGTTGTGCATTAAGTGAAGTGTATAATGAATGGTTCATTCCTTTTTTTAACTTCTCCTCAGGGGGAGAGTTAAATGTGCACTCTTACATCCTGTTTTGGTGGGGTTTTATTTTTTAATTTTTTAGCAGATTTATGCAGAAAGTGCCTGAATTGCAGAAAGTTGTCAGAATGAAGGACTCAGGGGACAGAGAATTATAGAGCAGAACATTATTATGTATCCTAGTAACTATTCTTTTTAATCCTGTCTCGATCTATACAACCACAAAGGTGCAGAAGGAGGAATAAAGGCCTATTTCCCTTATTTCTTGAGTCTGCATGGGATCCTGCAAAGCAAGGCAAGCATTGAAAGGTTGAACTGCTGAGAGCTCTGCTGGACAGTGGGATCTTCTCAGGGTGTGGAGGAAGGTAGGAAGTGTCATCCCACCCACAAGCTGTCGTAGGGGTTTTCTTTTCAGGAGGTGCACACAGCAAAGACAAACCATTTTGGAAGGGGGTCTGCAATATAGGTCTTTGCTATCCAAGGGTATGTACTGCATACCAAACAAGAGGTGACAGGTGTGTTTCTGAGTTCCTCTTGTTTGAGGCCGCTTAGCACAGATACTAATTCTTCATTTGAAATGAGAAGGTGGGCATGTACAGGAGTCAAAGGTTGAAGGCTGCATAGAGTTCCACAAAATGTCTGCATGCCCAGCACCTATATAATAGAGAAATTTTAATAAGATTTGTGTCTTTTTTTTTTTTTTTTTTGTCTTTTGGATTTCACTGTGAAGGAAAGGGAACACTGTAGCAAAACTAAGTAGAATCTTTAGATAAAACTTAGTAGATGTCTCCTTTCCCCCACTTTATTCTTTCTTGTTTTGCTGAATATTGGATGAATAGAAATACAAGAGAGAGGGAAATATTTCCCTAATATGAAAGAGAGAATTACAAAATGAGCATTCAATTTGAAGAGAATGTCAGGGAACAACAGTACCTTATACTGCACTCTGAAAAATTGTAAAAAGTACAAAGGTTCTTAACATATTGTAAAGAAAATTCTTTAGAACTTGCTCTGTTATCTTGGAGGTAACAGACGCACCATATGCTGTGTCTGGCAGTTGCTATGGCAACTACTTTTAAAATTTAAGCATGGGGAAACTATTGCCTAAAATCTCCATGACTTGGGGCCAAATCTTGCTTGATGCTGAGCACCAAGGGAGAGTAAAAAAAGATATAAAGGAAAAATATCTTTTTTGTTTGCTTCTGAAATTTTATGTTGAAATACTTCTTATTTGTGCCAAGGGATTGCAAGCCCTGGACTCCTGAGGACAATGAAAAAGAGATGAATGGGATGATTGCAATATCTTAAATTTAATACCATGCCAACTGTTTACAATGAAAAATAGGAAAAAAACATTTGTTCCTTGAGGCATTTTACATAAAAATCATGATATTTGTCTGAAAGTAATCTCTTTGTCACTGTTTTATGTGTTTGAGAATTCTTGCTTAGAAGTCAAAGAATAGTAAAATTTTGAAGGAAATATATGGGAGGGTAATACATCTTAATAATTTGCCAGTACTTATTAGAAGTTAGCATATGCAGATTTGTTTCCTTGGAAAAGTAGTTTCAACTTTTGAATAATGTTTTCCCTATCCCACCAGCAGCCTGCATAATGTACTTCTAAGGCAAAATAGACTTAAAATGTCAAATAAGGATGCTTCTAAGAAAAAAGCAGTACAAATAAAATTAAGAAGATTTTGTTGTTCTTCACCTAAAAAGGTCTATTAGACCATGGTACAATTAATGCGGTTATAAACAAATTCAGCACCTGTGATCAAATTACATCATAAATTCTATCTTGCCCACATGCATTCTACAGGGCCTCCTAGTCTGCAAAGGTGGGACATAATTTAGACAGAAAACAATAGTTGAGTACTGTAGGTCTTAACAAAACTACCATACAAATTGCACGTGTGGCCTGGAGTCATTCAGTAATGGTCTGAAGCAAAGTCAATGAAATTGGTTGTTGTTTCTCTGTAATGTCCCAGGCTTTGTTTGAGGTGCTGTCCATGCTGCCGACCTTATATTGATACTTGTTGGATTAATCAGTACCAAAAATATGTCATGTTTTGAGCACACATCATGTAATACTGGCTTTTCAAAAGTAAATTTTAAAAATTATATTAAAAATTCTTAGATTATATGAGATCTTTGCAAGAAAGTGTTATTGGTCTCAAGTGTGTTTATCTCACACCGTTAGTTCTCACTGGGGTGACAACCTTCTGTAAGTTCCCTCTCCAAAATAATGCATCCTGTGAGCTATTATTCTGTGATTCTGTCTTTCATAAGCTGCTACAAAATTGCCAGTACTATTGTTCACCAGAGAAAGAGTTAGAACTTAAAACCTATTTAAGCACTAGTATTCTCAGGGATCTTGAAATTAATTATTTACATTGTAAAGAAAAATATGTGTTTTAAATGCCCCCTGTTCAACTACATGGATCATTTTTCTATCTTTCTTGCTTTGTCTGCTGCTCATTAATCAGAGCACCTTAATTTAACTTCTTGAAAAAATTTTTGATGGACAGCAGCAACAGAAAAGGTTAAACTGACTTGGAAATAATGTGACATTGACTAGATTATGAATATTACAAATACATTCCTTATATGAGAAATTATTAATATGTAGGGAATCTGAAAGAGTAGCAGAGATTGGAGGAAAGTGAGGAAAATGCTTTCTTCTTTGGCTGCCAATCCTGTTTAAGTTTTAGGCAAGGAAATGTGAAAGGATCAAGACTGTACTGAAGGAGACCTGATTTAAATTGGCAGAACCAGCCCTTAAAATCGCAGCTGGTTTCTGGACCTACTGTTAAAAAGAGTTTTAGCACATTTTTGCCACTGCTTCCTCTCTGGGGACATGGTGACCAGCTACTTCTGCTCTTTTCCCTGTCCACTCAGGTTTGGACCTGAAAGTCACTGCCATGTCTGTGAGAGTTGAGTGTTTGTTCCTGTCCCTGTCCTCTGGCTCTATCTCTGTACTATCTGTCCTTCTAGAAATGTCAAATATTTACTTGGCAGACGATTTCTTAAGGGGATACACATGGTTTTGCCAGAGATCTGACAATTCTGGGTGTCATGTTAAGATATTTGCTTGCAAAAACTAACTTGCTGCTGAGTAGACATTAAGGCACTGATGTTCACAGTATAGCTGATAGCTGGTGGAAATGAAATAATCTGTATTGACACATTTGGAAGTTTCACATCTTTTTCCGCTTAACATGCTAACGTGATAATTGCTAGACTGATGATTTTTCCTGTGACATGTCTCCTTTTGTCAATATTTAGACCTGTGTATAGAAAACTTATCTATCACACCTGGCTAATTTTCACTTAATTTAAAAATAAATGAAACATGTTTAGTTTTCAGGGTTAGCAGAACAAAATGAGATTTTTATAAACATTTTTCTTGAAACATCCTTTGAAGGATAGGAAAAGGTAATGACAAAAAATATATAAAACCTGGCTAAAAGGAAGGTAGATTCCTTGATACAGTAAATTATTTTAATGTTTAAATAAAACTAATTGAACATTGAAGTTGAGACTTCATTTTGCTTACCACTTACTGCAAATGAAACCTAAACATAATGCCAAATAAAACCAGCAACAAACGCCCAGTAAAATCACTTAGCAGCACAGTCCAGGAGACAGGCAAATTTGTAGCCAAAGTGATTCTACATTCCACTAGACATTTCTTCATAGGATTTAAATATTGAATCTCAGGGCTTTATTATCCAAACAATTAATTCATCTAGGCTTCTATCATAGCATTTCTTTTCTGTGTGTGCAATGACTTTCACTATTAGTGATTAGGTAACAATTTGTCAGTGAAGGAACATAGGCTGTAGTATTTTGAGTATCCTGACATAATTGTAAGCTTTAGTTTTCTTTAGCTTTGGTGCTTTTTTGAGGACTGATCCTCAGTAATGAGTGTGACCAGACTGCAAGAATAACTATCATGACCATGGAATGAATCACTTCACCATTATTTGGAAAGGTTGAAGTCACAATATTTCGGCTACATGCAATTATCATTCTTGCCATAGTTCTGTTTTCACACTAATGTCTTGCAACTGTGTTCTACAGCACTTCTGTAAAGAGGAATTTTGTTCACCTACTTAGAGCTCTTATTCCATAATACTTCTTGAATAGTTTTGCTTTATTGTGGTAAACGCTGATTTTCCAGTCACATGATTGAGAATTCAGTCATGGTCAGCTTTTAGTTAGTCTGAATGGTTATGAATCTGAATCGTACATGTAATACAGCTGTTTCACATGGTTTTCAGTATTATACTTTTCATGTATTGTAATTTTGGACATCATCAAGTTAGTTAAGGTGTTTTTCTTCCCCACCTCTTTCTTCAGATAATGAGGACCCACCTTTGGGTTTTGCATTCAGAGACTTTTGTTTCACAATCTGAAGGATGGCTAGTATTCCAGAAAAAAGCCATTGTGAATTTGCAAAATCCATCTACACATAAAAGAGGCATAATTTATAGCTTTTTCCACGAGGTCATCATAATTCCTAATCCTTCTTTAATGTGAAAAATATGTCATCTGAAAAAAATTTCTGCGCATTTTTATGAAATCCAAGAAAGAATCTTTTTCTGCACAACTGTGGTCATCACGGCAGGTTTGTCTTCTAGTTACATGCTTATTAATAAACTTCTGCTGTTCTTTGCACTGTGTGGTACAACTTGTGCTGAAACATGGAAGCTGACTGCTTTTACTGCATGTCACATGGTGCTTCTTTACTGAAAATCTCTGAAATTGTTTCCATGTGTCTTAGAAAAAAATCTGATATTTGCCATTTGACTATATTCATATTCTGTTTTAATGCCCATTTAGTAATTTTTATTTAGCAGACATTATTTCAAATATTATCTCTTAATAGATGGTTTTAGTTTATCTTTCAAAGAGTTGTGATTACTTATGAAATAGCTTGCCTTTGATCAGATATCGGGGATTCTGTATGCAGCTTTTACTAGTTTTTAGGCTTCATATAACTTCACCATTATCGTTTAGGCCTTTAAAATCACAAAGTGTGGGTAAGTGGAAAGGAAATGTGCTTTTGCAATCAATAGTCTTGTTAGAAATATTCTGAATTATTCTGTCTTGGAAGCCTTTCAAAGGACTCTCTCATTCTGCAGAAAGATTATGTCGTAGCTTTCCATAGACACAGCTGAGTATCTGATTTCCTGAGTGGTAGTGCTTTTTTTTTTTTTCCCTACAAAAATCTGGAAACATTGCCTTCATTTCTTTCAATTCTCAAGTTCCTATCCAGACTCAGAGATTTAGATGTCTTATTTTTTTCCAGAATAAAAATAAAATTCTCCCATTCCATATAAGTGTCAGAACATTTTCAGAATGTCAGTTACTTGAAAAGGTCAGGATTATAATAGATTTGTACCCTTTCATATGACAGTACCCATAAACTTCTAGAATAATAAAACTATAGTGCAGCCCAATATTGTCATCTTCCAAATTTTATCACAGTTTTGTGATATGTGATGCATTTCTTTATCTTTCAGCTGCTAAAATGATTTGTATAGAGGGTGAATCTGAGGATTTGTTTTAATGAAAACATAAATTTAAAACTTCATGTTTCTAAAAAAAATTAATATATTATCTAGATTTTCACAAGACTTATCAAAATGGAAAGTAAATAAAATATTAAATGTATAATTTCAAATCTTTATAATTTTGGTCCCAAAGCAAAGGACAGGGGGTATTTTATGATGTTTGAATGCTTGTGGCTGATAATGTTGTGAAAAAGGACACAATTTTGCCAAATCTATGTCATTTTTGGAACTACCAAATTTCTCTATACATATGTTTATCTGTAGGTATTTGCACAGAAGGGGAACATTAGGACACTGGTAGGGAAATGCATAAAAACAGAGAGACTAGCTTTGCCTTAAGACTAGACAGTGTTAAAATCACCCTCCACAGCTTTGGGAAACAGGAGTCTTGGTTTTGCATTTAAATCTGTTTGGCAATATGCACTATGTCTTCCAGCCACTTGGCTATTTGTAGAATTTGCTGTATTCAGGGGGTTTGAAATACTTTAAAGCAAATTGAGCTGAATGGGCATTTTAAATCATTTCCTGATTGGTTGTCTCCTAGCCCCTAATGTGCCTTTCTAGGTCTTAGTTATTTCCTTTTCATAAAAAAATAATTGCTCTTAAAAATGTCTGCTTGGATTTCTTTTGTAAAGAGAGCCGAACTGAGGAGCTCTAGGCAGATTAACTGGACTGCGTCGTTTAGTAGGCTCTCTGAGCTTTGAAGAATGCTTGAAAAGTATGGAATAAAGCTCTTTTTCTTCCTATTTTTACATGGGCTAACAACTTCCCAGTCTTCTAATTTGCTGTCCTGTTGCATTAGAGTTCATTATCTTTGTGTTTCAGTTTAGTAATTCTGTCTGAGTTCCTATCCTTTCTCTCTTCTGAGTCCCTGCTGAAAATGGCAATACAAGTAACACAGCAGAAGCTTGTATACTGACAGAAGATACAATGAGAATAGTACTTCTTGTGGGAATTAAATGCTGCATCAGAGGGTTTCATTTGTAAATATCTGCAATGGAAAAGCATGTTTAAAAGTGCATTCAGATTCACTGTTTGGAGTCTCTTCTCTTTTGTACTATGCCTGCACTGTTAACATTACAAAACAAGGGATGCAGTTTGGGCTTGATTGAGGGTTAGATATGTAAATTTGGAGGAAACAAAGTCAGGACATGGTTTTAAAGTAAAAACAAAAATGACTTTTAAGGTACAACAGAAACACAAAGCAATTTGCAAATATTGGTCGATAATGGCTTTATAAACAAGAAATTCAAACAAAGACTGCAAGTGACTTATCCAATGTTGTTTGACCAGATAGTGGCCAAATACAGGCCTTCAAATGATAGTTCCCATGTGCTGACTTCTCAAGGAGATCATCACATTGACTGTGAACACACATACTGTGTTCTGAGTGGAAAACCTGACCTGTCTTGTACCAGTCCAGAAGCCTTTTACAGCATAATAAAAGGTGGGGAGAATGATATGGATCGTTTACACATGGAACTGTTAACTCAGTGAAAAGGCTATAGCTGTTTTCATAACTATATGGAGTTACAGTTACTAACTGAGAGAAAGGAAAAAGAATATACTCTGTGGAAAAAATTATACTGGCTCTTGTATGAGAATTATTCCCTTTGGCCTTGGAAGGATCTTCCATCAACTCCTTAGCTTTTTTAAGATGAAAATTGGGAAAAGCTTAAAACGTCAACGAAGATATTTTTTTCTTTTAGTAAGAAAGAATGCAAAACCTCCAGAAAGGTACTCTTGACGTTCAAAGAGATCTTGTCAGTTCTGTTGATGTCAGTATGAAAAGAAGTTGATAATTATCTGAAGAAAACACATTTCTCTTAGTTACTTTCTTTCTCATACAAAATTTCTCAGGTTAATCATAGCAGCAGACCTGCAGGGGTATGTACTGTGTGCCTTCACTTTTGCAGCACATTGTCTAAATGCTACCAAGATTCATACAGGCAATTGTTGCATTATACCTTCGCTGGCATGACTAAACTTATGTTGGATAGGCTGCAAAGAGAAAACCCTAGTAGTTATCTTAAACATGTATTTCTTGTACAGTGTAATTATACCAAAGGAGTGGTTTGCCTTTTTGCTATCTATGGGTCACGTGTTTGGCCGTGTTGTATATCATTTAAAAGGGACTACTGCAGGTGTTGAAGGTGAACAGGTAACTTATGGAGAATTGTGAGTGCATTTCACTTCTGTCTGATTAGCGTTTATTTGAGACAAGTAAACCTCTGCATTATTATGGAGTTCTTCAGCCAGAACAGACTCTATTCTGTGGAGCATTTGTCCTGATTTTGATCTGTACACCACTTCTCAAAGAGTGTTAACTTGTGAAGCCACTGGAGGACTTCTTGATGAGAATTTAATTTCTAACTGAATTGCCATCAAGATCAGTTCTGAAAATCATCTAGATGATAAAAGAAATCAAAAGGCCTTACTGCAAATGAAGCAGTGATCATTTTTTCTTTTCTGCAAGGAATAAAAGAAATTCTAATATAGTACTGCTCTTTGGATTCTCTTTAAAATTTCCCTCAGAATGCAATAGGATAATCCTGTCTACAACTTCCTTTGCTTGGGATCATGCAGTATGATTCAGACAATGACATTTTCAATTCTGCTCAACAGGATTTATCAGCAGAATAGTGCACGGCAACATTTTTTCATTTATTTATTATGTTCCATTTTACAGGGTTTTTTTAAGGTCTTATAGCTTAAAAAGCCATGTGTTTTGCCCATTATGTTTCCTTCAAAGCTGCATCCACTAAAAGTAAAAGGAGCTTGGAAATGCTAGAAATTCAAAATTTCTTACATACTAATTTGCTCTCCTTTGGATTTTTCATAAAGACAAATCAGGCAGCACATTTCTGTGCCTTAGTTTCCTCAGCTGGAGAAGGAGGGGGAAAAAAAGAAGCTGTGCTAACTCCCACATGTATTGGGAGGATACATGCATTTGATAGGCTTGAATGGAAAGCTTTACATGAGAATATTTGCAATAACCAGTGCTTTACTTTGTCTGGCCTCTCATGAAAAGAAGCACAGGTTTAATTCTGGAAGCTAATTCTTGGAGCTATGCTGTTGTATAAATCTAACCTTGATATTATTCAGTGCTATGTTCTAAAAAACATCACATTTTTTTTCTCTCTTCCTCCTCCGCCCCACCCCCCCCAATAGTACTACACCATAATTACAATTGCCATAAAGGCAGGAGCAAAGCAATTAAATTCCCCATAGGTGTCGCATGTAATTGTTCCTAGCGAATCAGGAGATTAAACATGGCAACAGTGCACAGCACAAGATAGCCTAAACTCAGTTTTCCTACAGAACTGCAAATAGTAGCAAATCAAAAGACTGTTCTCCTTAATTACCACTGTATGAGGCATCAGGCTAAAAGCAGGCTCACTCCGTAATGTTTTCTATACAATTACAGTATGTACATACAATGCAAGCCCTTATGCACCACCTAATAGACAATACTATACACACAATTATTGGTAACTTTTATTTTACAGGGAGAAATCACTGGTGAGTCTAGGACATTGGCCTCTCAGCTTCCACAGCAAGCAATGTGTTGACTAAACTAAGGGAACAGTTTTACTTCCTGAAGCTAGTAGAGACTATTTATACTTAAACACATTTCTTCACAACTTACAGCATGTTATATTAGGTGAGAGCTTGCGAGCTGGATGGGCTGCAATCTCTGTGAGGTTTGCAAGCTGGAGCTTGTGGAGTACTTTGCCAAGTTTACACATTTTCTCTCTCTCCGTATTCTGAAATCAGCTACCCTGCTGATCAGAAGTCCGTTTGGGACTTGAACTCAAGTCAGCAAGAGTCAAAGAGCTGAAACAATAAAAACAGTGTGGCGTTTTCGGGAAGAAATTGTCATTCTTGTACATTGATGTAACATGTAGCAGTCTGATCAACCTTTTTTGTTGTTGTTCTGAGGCAAAATAAGTATTGGTACAAGCTGAAATATGTGTCATTATCCTCCCTGTCACTTTTGTCAGGATTTTATATAGTTTCCCGTCATTATTTCTTTAATCAGCTTTTCAAATGCTGTAAGGCAGCAAGCTATCCTAGTAATGAGTTTCTTCCTATTGTAGGTTAACTGCTCGTTGAGATTTCCATTCAGTTGGAGAAACCATTTTGCTCTCTGACATGTTTTTACTGATTATCAGGGTTACTGGATACACTGTGCACTGAATTTTAATTGGCACCAAGCTATATATTTTTAGTGAGAAAAATGGAAAGCGCTTTTCATTAAATCCTTGGGAATTCAAGTGCTGTCTTTGAGGATAAACTGATTCATAAGATTTACTGATTCGCACATCAGAAGCAGATTATAAAGCAACCTCACTAGAGGCATACACAAAGGAAACAAAATTGTGAAAATCCTTATTAAACATATGATTATTCGTGTTGTTACAGCAAGTATTATTTTACTTACTTGTACAAGGTCACCAGCTGGATTTTAACTTCCAGCATATTCACCTGGTTTTATTTATGAATTGAAAAAACTGTACCAAAAAGTATCTGAAAACAGTTGCATTTTATAAAGGTTTATTCTAGCATTATTAACACAAAGTAACAGCTATCTTTTCTTTTCACATTAATAAAATGCAACGTTGGATGGAAAGTGAACTAAGCTTAAGCAGATTCGTACTGTTTTTTAATATGAGTAACCAGAGAGATGTACAGTTTTAAATTTCATAACAAGTGAATCAGAAAGAAATACACAAGTAGGAGTGCATCAAACATTTGTTCAATATGGCATAGTAGACAATCTCATCCACCAAGGAAGCCCAGGTGCTACCTTTCTAGCCCCTAGTTCTGAAATTCATTACTTCATCTTCCGGAAAAGAGAGAAAATATTGTATGTTCTCTCAAATTATCACAGTCCAGCCAGCTGAGGGGCAAAAAATGAACTCTCTAAAGCAGCTTTTAATTCCACATATTTGCCACCAGTTAATTAAAAAATAATGCCTGTAATTTGTATTTCCTTCAGTAAAAGGAAAGTAAAAGGATAGAAAGAATCATTAAGAAATACTGTAGCTTAGGTAACATCATGCTTTTGTGGAAATAAGATACACATCTTTTGAGACCATTTTATTAGTGCAGATTATACAAAAGCAAACATTTTCATTACATATGTTAGCAAAGAACTTGCATCTATATTTATTCCTTTGGAAATGTTTTAAATACTGTAGAATGAACCAGCCTAAAAATGAAATGCAATGTAGATGGTTTTCTGATTTGCATAAGGTGATAACCCACTGTTAAGCTACAAATCATGGAAAGAAAGGGAATGAAAAATATGCTAATGAACATATTGCAAAGAAACTCTGTCAATGAGTTGCTCAATACCTGTGTCTATTTTCCTTCGAACATGGCCTGATTTGTAGTTGTTTTCACAGTTATTAATAGTTTAATTTTATTAGTTCACTGCAGAAAAATCTGATTTACATCTTGTGCAATTAAGTGATGAGTCAGACTCAATCACATACTAATCTCGATTTCTTGAATGCAACATTGAAGGTGACCTCAAGATGTTTTTGACATTGAACTTACAAAAAGTGTTCTGAAAAACAAAATTTTGTATTGCACCTTAAGAAAAGTATACCTCCTAGGACAGAACTTCACTGCCTCTTTCAAAATTGATGAGGGCGACTAAATGCTGATTCCAGTGAAACCATAATTAATGAACTTCTGGTTTTACACTATTTTAAATTTTAGAAATGTAGCCAGTAGCCATCTGGTGAAAAAGGTAATCTTGCACATACAGAAAGAATATTTTGGGATGGGAAATAGTCTAACTTGTGTGCTGAATAGCTATGTGGGAATTTGCTGCAGTAATTACCCTCCTATCATTAGTGACAAGTAATTGCTATAGCAACCCCACTGCCACCTGTCTCACACACTCTCTCTCTTTCAAACACATACACACACACAGACACACACACACAGAGACACACACTCACACACTCTCTCACTACATGTTCATAGTTTTGAAACAAAAGCAGAGAAGCTAGTAAGTTAATGTCATTTATTGAATCACTGTTTTTTCTAATCATCAAAATATAACCTCTTCCTCCCCTGCCAATTCCTCATAAATATTTATTAAAAGTAAAACATTTGTGTTGTAGAAAGTAGTGCTGTTCAACCAAAGTATCTCTATTCATTCAACACTAATTCTCTGAGGGAGGGGGAAGAGAATTCTCACAGCTCGATTCCTTTTTTTCATTTTATTACATACACTGGGCCTGAGACCAATTTTGCAGATATATAGGTGAATTGTAACAAGGGCAACCATCTAATGTATGTAGAATTGGTTTGATATTCACAATTAGGGCAGCTGAGATTTGCTCTCTTTCATTTAGACACATCCAAAACCACTGTGTGATTCTTTGTCAGCACCAGGTATTGCTTTATTGCAGGCAAACGCTTCCAGTTTGTACACAATATTTTTAACTTGTTGGCAGTGGGTGGAGACTGAAGAACAGGCTGGCTATCATAGATACACTATGGCTTCGTCTAACCCTGGTTCTGGTTTTCTATTTTGCTACCCCTTTTGACAGTATCAGTGGAACCTGACTTTGAAATCCTAAAATAAACTACAAGAATAAGTTTCTTTATATTTGAAAGTACCAGAAGTTTGCTGTTCCCTATGATTAGACAGTAAAAGAGTGGAACGGTTGCTGAGCCTTTTCTTCTGCATCTTACAAAACGCGAGCCTTACACCCACATTTACAAGCATTCTTCATAATGTGATGATCCTGCTACATCAGCATAGGACAGAAATCTGGCTAACAGTTTTGTCACCACTAGATGTCATCAAAATACCAATAAACAGGGTTTAGACGTGCAAATTTAAAAACACTAGGTCTCTCTAACCCTATCACTCAGCATGTTCTAATGTGAAGATTAAATAAAACAGCATTTGAAATATGAAAGAACAGTTAGGCAATGCAGGAACAGCATGCCTCGACATCAGGCATTTGTGTCCCACATGCTTATTCCAACACTTTTGATCAAAGGAGACCATTCACATTTAATTCTTAATATACGTATTTTTTCCTAAATAAGACACAGATTTTCTCACACTGCTCACTCCATCTAAAAATAACTCCGGGCTACAGTTCCTCATGTTGCTGAGGCAGAGAAGGGAGATGTCTAATGAAGTACAAAGGTATTCAATTTTTTCAGATAAGCAATGGAATGTATGGAATATTATTTCAGTTAAAAGCTTGTTTGCGAAAAAGTAAATCCATGTAATATTTTTATGGAAGTGAATCCTACTGTTTTCATTATTTTGTTGAATACAAAAATGGATTAAAAATTTTCAGATCAACCGGATAGTAGTTGTAATTTTAAAATTACTTTACAGGCTTTTATTAAGGGCACTAAAAGCTATATGCCTCTTTAAATCCACAGAACAACTCACTGCATCTCCTAGCAATCTGAATGTTTTATTTATTTGGTTTAAAAACTAGCAGGAAGAAACCTGCTTCTGATCAGCTCACCATTTAGTGTGGAATGGTTGGCCGGTCATGTGAAGCATGGGCAGACTTCAGCTTTCAAGAAGGAAATCCATGTACTGTCCCTTACACAATTTGTCTCATTTATTTCTGATTAAATTATTCATTCTTTTTCTGACGTTCTATCTCAAGATAATATAGCCTGTCAAAATACAGGGTTTGCAAGCAGAAAGTAGTCCACATTTCCCAGACGTGTGTAGTCCTCCTGTGCAAAGTCTTTAAGCAGTATACATTAATCTGAGGGATTTGTTGGTAAATTATGTCCTATATTTTGTCACCCATATGACTTGAATTGTTCCACATATTTGAAGATTGAAGGCGCATATATATTTTTAATGGGAAATTTCTACCTTATAACAACTGAGAATACTTAAAAGGCAAACAATAACATGCAATGCTGTTTCAAAAACCTTATGGTAAGATCTATCTAATAGTTTATGATGAAGAGGAGGCAGGGATTTTTAATTTCCATCAGAAATAAATTGGTGCTAAAAATGAGTTGCAGGAGTTGCAGTGCTACCTTGAAAAGTGCCAGGGGGGCATTCAGCCAATGCCCAATACTGTGACGTAGCTCTGCTCCACTGTACTTTGAGAGAGTTTAATGTTTTACAGAAATACTGGTCTTATGAATTCAGGCACCTATTTTGAGTCCCTAAGAAAAAAATAATTCCAGAGATTTCCCTGAAGCTTACTCTTAGAAACGAACAATTCAGTCCATTATTTCTGTGCTCAGTTCAGCAAACAAATAAATTAACTTTACTTTCAGCAACAAAGAGCCATTTATACAATTTATCTTCTGAACATCAGTGCACTATGAAAGACAAAACCCTGTGATGATGAGTATTAAAATTCAGTGACTGCTCAAGACTCCAGTGTTCAATAGCACCTGAGCTTCTTAGTTTATCTCTTCCATATCCTACCCATTTAGTGACTCCTCCCAGAGGAGGAGACAGAACTTCCTGTGGGCAGTTCTAGGAGATTGTACTCCCATAGCTTGATTGATGCTTGCAAGAAAACCCACAACAGTGCCTTCATATTTGCTGATGGAAATAGTATGCACAGCTCTTAAGTCCATGGGTAACAAGGCTGGTTATTTCTCTAATGCAGTGGAAATAACAGAAGAAAATATATGGTTCACACCTGACTGTGGGTTCTGCAGACCTAAGGATCATTCTATTAAAGTCAAAGCCCATTAGCAGTGTGTAAACATCTTAGACACTGAATGTTCATGTTGAATATATTTTTACATGTTTTCAGTTCTCATTCAAGGCAGAAATGTCAACACTTTTGCCAGACAGTAAAGGGCAGACATTAAAGGGTGCTACAATCTTGAGGCTGCCATCTGTTATCCTTGAGTGCCAGTCCTGATGGAAAGGAGAGGTGATACTTAAGAAGGATGACAACAGAGAGGCAGCAGGAGGGATTGAAGGGGAGGAGGCATTGTCAAGAATTTCTGTTGCTCTTTCACATTGAATTTACACTGAAATCTTGCACATAAATGATTTTTTTTTTTTTTTTTGTTCTGAAGCTGAACACTGCTGTCCTCCCAAAATCTGCTTGGTATCTTATGAAATCTCGGCGCCTTATGCATGTGATTCAAATACAAGTAAAGGATTGATGCCATTTATAACATCTTCTACAGAAGGCATATTGATGGGGATTCATGAGTCACAAACAAATTGCACATGTGAAAGCAAACTCTATTGGAACACATTGCATTTCTATCCAGAGGCTGTTTTAGGAAGCTAAATACTACAGCTTACTCAGTATGGGGGAAAACTGCATTTTAAATGGTAGTGGAATATATTCTCTGACACAACGGATGAAGAATGTCCTTTTCCTCTTTTGCCAAAAGAGGAAGAAAAACTGTCACCCCAGTAGGATGGCAGACGTTTGAGGATCCAAGAGAATGCAGATTGTGTTGTTTTCTTCCCACTGGACTTATGCTCAAATGGAATTCCCAGGTCATTCCTAGGTAATTAGGGATGAGGAAGTCAGAATCTATTTTATATTTTCTGTCAAAGATGAATGGTTTTATTTCCCTTTCCCAACCGCTTCTATCCTTAAAACATCAAATCTATATTTACATGCAGAGACTTTTGGTGAGATTCTAGTTTTCTAGCTGTCATGACAGATATTTGGAATCATTTTGCCTGAAAATCAGTAATTATTTGTCAGATAGAATATACTAAGTATTCAATCAGCTAATGAAGGTAGATGATTACCAAAAGACTAACCACATTCTAGAAAGTTGGTGTGGGTTTTGAACCTCTGTTGTACCTTGTGATATGATAGACCAAAATTCAAAATGAATTGTACTTCAGTAGGCTGAGACACTTAATATGAGCATATTTACACTGGTGTAGCTGAAAGCAAACATAGCAAATATGAAAAGCATCAGACCAAGATGTTACTCAGATCAAAATTATGAGACTGTCTGGTGCTGCAAAATCAACCATTAAAGATTGAGGTTTCCATTTGGAAGCATCATTCAGAAAGTGAGTTAAAATATCATCCAAGATAGGTCATGTGGAAAATTATGCCAAACTAACTGGTAACTCAGTAGCAATCTGAAGATTCTTTCTATCTCCTTGCAGACTGATCGTATTTTTAAAGTGAAAAACTGGGGTGTTGTGTTCAGGGGTTCTCAGGGAAACATTCTGGCACAGGGAAAATGGAAGTTGGCCAGAAATTAAAAAAAAACCCGACCAACCAACCAACCAACAAAAAAAAACCAAAAAACAAAACAAAACAAAACAAAAAAAACCCAAAAAACCAAAACAAAACAAAAAAAACAAACCAGAAAAAAGGAGGCACTCTTCATCTTGCTTTCAGTACTAAAATAGAAAACGGTGACACTTTGTAGTAAGGACAGGTTGGGATAAATTTTTATCAGTGTCACCTTTTCCCTGTCTTCACTCTCAATTTCATTTATTCACATCCAGCTCAAGCCTTGTCCTCTTATGTCAACATGCACACCACCAATTCTATATGTGATTTATTTTACATTTTCTTCTGCTCTGAGTTTTGACAACATAATTGAACGATTTTGAGCTCATACTTAAGATCTCCAAGAGAAATTAAGCTCTGTCTTCAGAAATGTTATCCCATTTCATGTTATCCCATTTCCTCTTCCTCCTGTTTGATCATTTTGCACTCAGGACCAACACTTCAACACTGAAACTTCCATCACTTGACACTTTGAGGCTCAGGGTATTGTTCTTCTCTCTTTCCTTTCCCACATTCCCTTTCAAGATCAAAGCTTTTGCTTTGATTGAAAGCTCACTTCCCTTTGTAATAAAGCCCATATCTCGCCATAGCCCTACAGCTCACACATGCATACCCTGTCCTGCAACACCAGCACTACTTACTGACTGAAGAGTCTGAGCATATAGCTACAAAGTCAGTGATGAATTTTGCATGGAGGGAGACTGCCTGTGTTAGCTACAGACTTTTCTATCTCTTCAGTCTCCCCAAGAGAATAATGTACAGAACTATTACAATACCTTTCACAATATTTAATCATAATCAATAATCATGAGCTTTATAGGAAGAAGAACATACACTTTATTACCAAATTTCAGTATGTTCTTCAGCAAAAAATAGTAAACAATAGCAAAACAATCCAGAAAAACCTACCTAAACAATAATGGAACAGGAATGCCAAACAGTTAGCCCAAGCAATAACTTGGAAAATATGTTCGAGTTTAAAAAGAAAGTAGCTGGCAACCCATCACAGTAAAAATATTACTATCAATTTATCAGTGGTCATAAATTGTAAGTGCTCAAAGCTCAATTTTCAGGAAGAACAGATGATATTCAACAAAATTAATGAAAATGTTTTTTCTCAGACTACGAACACCAGCTCTTTTTCAATGGCAGAACAACCATGTGAAACATGGAAACTTTACAACATAGGAAACTGTAATGCTTTGGAATTCAATGGACATAAAATCCATTAAATTTAAGCACAGGTTACACCTTTACAGCCTCAGCACCTGAGTAGAAAATGCAGACTACACAGTTTAAAATCTGTACAGTGAATGAAAATCCACAAATACAGAATTTAATTCAGTCAAAATCATTGTGACTTTAATTCTATAAGATTTTGGTCTGCTGCTTCTGATTATCAGACTTGGAAGGTACTGTGTTTAATTTGCATTTGATTTGATAAATTACTTGTCCAAGAAGTAGGTTAGAGGTTGATGAAAACTGATGAATATTCATCCCTGTTATGTTATAGTGGTATAACTATTTAGTAGCAAGAACTTTAAGCAATTTGAGAAAGAAAAATAAGATAGAAAAAATATAAGCTAACTTCAATACAGGTATGTTAATATAGTGAAGTTGTGGAGTCCTTATCTCTGGAGATAATCTTAACACCTGACTAGACATGGTCCTGAGCAACCTGCATTACCTGACCCTACCTGAGTAAGGGGTGGGACTAAAGACCTTCCAACCTCAACCCTTCTGTGATTCTGTGATCCTCCCAGGCTAATTTCTCTCATTAGCTAGAAACAGCCAAGATTTCCTATTAAAATTCTGTTGCTGCAAAATAGGATATAAAGGATATATCCTGTTTATAAATATGATCTTGTTACCACCAGGAAATAAACTGTCAGTTACTTTAATTAATTAAAAAAATAAAAACACATCTCAGATGAAAGCTAGCTTGGAAGTAGCCCAGAGGTCAGAAACTGAAATCTTTGATGTATGCTTGATTATCTCAGTCTTCAACATATGTCCTTGCATGATGCTGTCTGTAAGTTTCTGAAAATGGTGAAGACGCTCCACATTTCCAGTGGGTGTAGGAACAGTGAAAACAAGCAAGAAAGTGAATTCCTGGATAAATGCAATAGAAATAGTATCTCTATGCTCATCTGAAACTTCATTAAACCAGCTAAGATTTACAGTCAGTCTAACATTACAGTGCTAAATTCATTCAGAGGCTCAACTGGCTTAGTGAAAGTGAAAACAATATTGCAAGCATTAATGTAATTTCTGAATTTGACGCTGGGCACAGATAATTTGGTGTATTATTGGTTGAGTCTGAGCATTTAAGTCTGCCTATGTAAGCTACATCAAAATGACAAAAAATTTTTGTATTAAAACCATAAGATGATTAAAACCTCAAGAACTTGTAAAATAATTCTTCCACTATTAAGAAATCTGTGCAAGAAAATAAATATTTGAAAGAGATTAAAATTATCATGTTTTCACTAGCATTTTGCTAATTGAACAAGTTTGGACCTGAATTTTTAGAGCATTTTAAATAACAAGCATAGATCCAACTCAGTTCAGCCACAGCTGCGATCACTTGGCACTTCTATGAATCTGCCAAGGATGACTCAAATAGGTACCTAGAAAATGTGGCCATTTTTAGCAGCCATTAGCAGCCATATGAAAATGTTGGTGTAAGTGTCTCAATTACCATCACATTAGAACTTTTTCTCACTGTCATGATTCAAATCCATTATCCTTCACCTGCCATTTCCAGACATACCCTGGTCCTACAGACTTTCCTAGTTATATGATGGATTAATCAGTTTTCTTTTGGTCATTATTGTCCCTCACGGTTTATGCTTTATGTGCTTCCAGAACAGAATGTATTCTATTTAATTAGCCAAAATGTGAAAAAAATTCTTCCATGAACAGATAAATAAGGAACTACAAACTAAAATGTAGATGTGAGGGCTGAATTAACATTGCTGAATCTACCTTATTTCTTGGGTTTCCTAAGTTTTGAACTTAGAAAGTTAACGTTCTTGTACTGCAATACATATAACTTCTGATTTTATTTTTTCCTGCAGAAAATAAATAGCAAAAATTAGCTGCAAAATAATAATGCATATATATCTCTTGTATGTAATTAACAAAACAGAACTTGGTAATATATCTGGAAAAATAGGTGGTAAGTAATAGGCTATTTTCTTTAAGCTGACATTACAGCCATTTTCCCAGCATGCTTCACAGGTATTTTTTCTCGCAACAGAAGAATTCCAGAGCAATTAAGTGGGAAATAGTATAATTATGTTGGCAGATTGATGCTCTGTAGCTAATGAGCTTGTGGTCTTAGCAGGTGTATTAGAATGGATGCAGTTTGGAGCTGACATGCCTAAACCATTCTGGACTTTTTAAATTGGAATACATTGGACTGTACGGGCATGTTTGCTGCTGGGTAGAGTTGAAGGATGCCTAGTGCACAAACTCAATTATTGAGTTAGTTAAGTATGTCTGTTGGTCAGGAAGTTATATCACTCAATTCTAAAATCTTCTTACTAAGATCTAGTATGTGATATTCCTTAGTACAAGATGAATTGTAATATCTTAAAGTTTATAACTTGGCTGTATTTGGCTGGACAAAATTGAGATTTTCCTTCAAAGCACATATGGGCTAAGAATTCCTTATGAAAGAATTTTATAATAGCAAGTTTTCATCCATGCAGTATTTGGCATCCAATACCTGACTTAAGAATTTCAGTCCAGAGTTTGAAAATTTAGCAAATTTAAATGCAAGTCAAATTTGAATATTAAAATGGTAAAGCGTTAGACAACTTTAAGTCCAGATATTTAGTAAAATTAGTATCTTTTATGTGTAGGAGCATGCATAACATGATAATATTAAATTACTACCTTTTTGTTAGCCTACTCCTTACCTGCTTTCAAACAAATTGAAAAGCATTTTGATTTTGGTTTGGCTTCTATGATCCTAGATTCTTTTTTCCCCTGTTTCTTGAAACATGTCTAAGTCAGTTTTCATAAGGCCTCTTCAGAAGGGAAATGGATGTTTGCTTCTGTTTCCTGTGGTGGCATGTATGTGACTAAATATTGTCAAGGATGTATAAATTTATATAAATAACTTCAAAGAGGAATTAAGGGGAAGATAATGTAGATACATCTCAGTTTCAGATAGAACAGATATATATTCTCCCTCAGAAAAAACACTCTTCCATGTTAGTGACCTCATTACTATAAATTTCTCAAATGATGAGTAGACCAAAGATTGGGGAAAAAGTTTGATATGGTTTTATTTCATGATATTACTAATATTTTGTAATATATGGCAGTAATGAATAACCTTTCATGTATGTTTACAAAGTAATGGCATAATTGTTCATGCTTGCATGATAATTAAATGTGTTGATGTTTACAATTAGATATAATAACATAAAGATGGTCTGAACATTTGCCAATGCATCTTCTATCAGGATCTTTTAAAAAATAATATACAGTGACTAATTAGGTGACTAATCTTCATGACAGTTTACAAGTGGTCTGCATGATACACACACAAGCAGACACACATACACGCATTTGCATTCTTACCTACTTTCACAGAATGAGGTAGATAAAATTGGTACATTTTTAGTATAAGTACCTTACTTCAGTCTAGGGCATATTATCCTTGCAGAACACCTGACTGGGTTTAAATTGAAATACAATATATGTAATTGTGAAGTATTTTATAATAAAGTTTACGTTATCTGACATTATGAAAAGAAAATTTTTTTAGTGCTCTGATTTGTATGTATATTTTAGACTAGTAGCATGAATCAATCAGCTCCTGTAGAGGAATGACAAAAGAGGTCATTTAGATATCTGAAATAGAATTTGCATAAGAATAGATGTTTTTTGTATTTTGTTAAAGGTGATTCTTGTTCACTAAAACTGAAAACTTTGAATGACTTTTTTCTTGCAGTGACAGTATAAAGGACAAAAAGCTATAAGTATTATCACTTCTGAAAAATGCACAACACAATCTTTAACCACTGCAATTAATCACAATTTCCTTACAGAAAAATATAAATCATGGGCTAATTAAATACCCATAAATGAATACTAATATATTTCTGTTTTCAAATGTTCTTTGGGAAATCTTGGCTTAAGTTTTAAGTTTTCAAGGACCGAGGATTAATGTGGCTACTGTACACTTCTGAAGAAATAAACATTTTATTAAAACTGATCAGTAGGAAACTTAAACACAGCAGGAACTTAATAACCTTTGTCCATTGCAGCTTTACAGAACCTAGAAAAGGGTACAGTCCATAAGTTCTGCTTAACACATCTGATATGTTACAGTTGTAAAACTGTAACTATGAGCAGCTAATCTAATTTTAAAAAAATAATCAGAAGTGATTATTAAGCTTCAAGGGAGCTGTGAACAAGGATTCGTGATTGAAGAATATGTGGGACTTCCATTCAAACAGTCAAATTATGTGATCAGCCCCTATTTAGGAGCCTTTTCAATATATTTTATACCCTGGGGAATCTAGATCCAACCAAGAGCCATGGCCTGTGGTTGTTCTGCCTACATTTGCAACAGCTTGAGGTATGCCATCTCACATGGCTTAGGGAAATTGCTGCCAGCATAAGCCAAATAATTCCCTCCCTCTGGTCCTCAAGAATAGCTGGAAAGTGTAATCTCTCATTATCAAACCTTCTGCTTTATTCTGTCCTGCTGTAGCTCAGTGTCACTGGCCTTGTTCACAGTCATCTCATCTTTGTCACAGATACATTTTTTTAATGTGACAGAACTGCTTTTAGTAATCATGAGCTTGACAGATATGTATCTGTAAAATGAAAAATTATAGAGGGCAAATTTGGAAAGTTTTCATCAGTTTAATGCAAAAATGTCTACATTTTTGTCCATGTAGGTTCACACATTTTAGTTGAACAGATAAAGCCTTGATTACAGTGTAACCTTATATATTCTTTACCTAAATAATAATGAAGATTGTTTATTTTCAGTGTTTTTTCTCCCCATTCCGATGATTCCTTCAAATTTATTGAATTCAATAGCTTCATATTTAATCTGTAAAATCAAACCTTGAATTTTAGATTTGTCAGGACCATTAATTTATTGCTTACTTGTATGTTGGTAACTCTCTCCAGTGTAAGCAGATTTCACTAGGGATAAAAGAGTGCTCACTTGCCACTGTCATAAACCAGCCCAAAGGTACAATCTTACCATTCATACGCTCAATCTGTGACATAGTTTTCCAGCCAAGAACATTCAGATATAATTACTTTGCCTTATTCAAATTACTTCACCTGACTCTAATCAGCAACAGGGATGCCCTGTCTCACAACATCTGAGCAATCTGAAAACATGAGGCTTTATGGCTATCAGTACTGAATGATAATATCACTGTTGCTCAAATTGGCAAGACAAGCTTACAAACAACTGAAAGGCACATGATCTTTTGGTGATTGCAAAAGCTCTCATCCCCTTCTGGTCTGTGGGAATATATTATATGAGTATAATCAGTAGAAACAGGACCTTACTTGCTGAGTAGTAGGGGAAAAGGCAGAGGACATGCTCCAACATCTCCAAATAGACTCGTTAGAAAGGACAGAACCAAAGCACTGTTACTGGAAGATCTGAGGAAAACATTGCATTTGACATTTTATAGCAAATCAGAGACAGAATCAAGATTGAAGTAAATGTTTTTGAAGAGCAGTTCTATATATTCAAACCCTAAAAATTTTACATAAGACAATTTACATATATTTCTTTTTTTCTAGTAACTTCTGCCTAAAGAGATATTATTAGATATTAGAGTGTGATATAAGTATAATGCATAATAATGAGAAAAACAGGTAGAAAAAAAAGTATACCTGAATTTATATAGCCCAAACTATATACTGAGAGGTGCCTCAAAGGGCCACTACAAGAAATTGGTCTCACTTAGACAAAACCAGTGCTTTTCTCTTTAAGTGCAATACAACATTTTTATTTTTAAAGTAGATATATGGAGAAGAAACAGCAAAAGCTTTGCAAAGGAAGTGTTATCATATCCCTTGAACATGGTGTTCTTTCCCAATCAGATTTTGGAACCTGATTTTGTTTATCCCATCACAGCTAATTTCCAGCTCTAATTCTTTTGATCAGGCTCCTTTAATAGTAATTGGGGAAAAGTTTCTCTCTTGCTCTGACTGATTTCCAATATACCCCAGGTTATTTTCCTCAAAAGAACAAAAAGCAGTAGTGTAGGTAGAAACAGTTTAGGATGAGTGGGGAGAAAAGAATGACTGGACCAGACTGTCTCCCACACTCCAATCATTGCACATTAGCTCACTTATGCTATGTATATCTTTTCTTTCTACAGGTCAACAGCCACCTTGCCTTACACACTCTAGTTTTTGGAAGAAAATTTGATTTAGTGGATGATGGTTTTATAACCTCCAAATTAATTTACTGAACTTACTCCACTCTTCATACTGCAAGAAGAGATTAAAGCATGGGAATAGTTATATGGTTGTCACATGTAATATTGGGAATTCTTAAGAATACCAGCTGTATTCTGTCTTGGGAATTCAATGATCCATCACTATCAAAATTCCATGTTTCCACATTTCTTATTTTTTTAAATTGTGCACTTGTACACAAATATCATAGGGACCTGCCACCCATGCAGACAACATAATTAACACACAGTGCCCAGTATTGCAGATGTCAACCATGAGATTAACTAGTGCTGTTCGAACCTTCCCTATTTTGTCAGTCATTTCAAAGCTATTATTGCAGAAAACGTACATATTTTATATAAAAAGTCATTTGACAAACACATTCACTTTCCTCAGGAACTGTGCAGAAACGTGTTGTGACTTTTCATCAGTAATAAGACTTTGTTCAGTATAGAAAAAATTACAAACTCTGATTAATAAAGAAGACTACACAAATCATTTTAATATTGGGTTGCAGATTATGCCTGATTAGGCTGAAGTTTTCTGGTCCCTATAACCTTTGAACATGCATATATACCTGGGTAAAGATATATGTAATTCAGAAATGAAGTCTAAGTTGTTTACCTCTGTTATTCCAACCTTGTTTCCATCCTACAAAGAGGGCATGGTACTCTCTGCCCCCCATTAGAATGTAAATTTTATCCTCTTATCTAGTTTTTTACTATTTTTTGAATAAAGTGATACATACCTATTCCAGTTGGGTTCTGGTGTCCTAAATTACAATTTGTTTTTTATGCAGCCAGTATGTAATGACACTGTCCCAGGCAAATGTTGAATATCTATTTTAATTTGACTCTTAAAAATGCTGTTTTCATATTTCATAGTGAGCTGAACAGAGGAACTCTACAGGAATTGGTCTGAAAACCATTTTCTACAAACTCATTCTATACTGAGGGGGAAAGTAACATCCCTACAACTATACTGTTACCACATCATTTCATTAAAGACACATTTAAAATCATACCTGTGTTCTGTCTTTCACTTTTGCTCTCAGATATGATATGTTAGCTATATTTACATAAAAATACACATGTATGTTCCTCAGTCTCTGCTAAACTCTATATTTTTCCAAGGCAAGTGACTTTTTAAACCCTTATTCCTGCTGTTTCATAGCACTTATTCTTTCAAATACTATTTTTCTCTCTCGCATACTTGAATAACAGAAAGCTGCACCCACTATCACATGACCTAAATATTCACTTACAGTGAAATATTTTCAAAGCAGTGACCTTCCATGGCAGGCTACAAAATTGATAGTAAAAGCTATTCTATTGATGCTTCTCTTTTCCTTTTTTCCTTTCTCCTAAGGAAAGTAGATTGGAAATACAGCAATTATTCTGCCTGGATATTGAAAGAGATTTCTGAGCAACCTTGCACAATTGAGCTGGCACATGTAAAAACTGTTTCTGACTCACTGAGCTGGCATATACTGCTAAATCAGCATTGGCAGGACTCCAGGCAGCCTGTCACCAACACTGGATATTGCAGTAAGTACCAGTTCTGAGTATTGTATCCAAATTGGTTTTATTGAATTGTTTCATTCAGTGCTGCAAGGTCTGGCGTAAGAAACTAAAGCCTTGGACAAAAAATAAAGAGACCACAGTGAAACTAAACGTGTGCCAGCTGAGCTGCAGTAACTGAGTATGCTATTAATAAAAAGACTTTGCTTAAATTCCTTTCAATGCCCATATTTTCTTACTCAGACTTTTAAATATTTTACAAAGGTATCAATTAGTTTACAACTTATCTTTATGAAACAGTTCAGAAAATAAGCACACAGACCAAAACATACAAAGGTTGATTATAAAGTGTAATTCCCATGATTTTCTCAGCAATCTTTTCTTTTCTGGAGGGGATCCCTTAGAAACTCTTCTCCTTTATAGGTAACTAGGTAAATCTTGATGTAGTCAATTAGTCAAGTTCTCATTTCAATTTAAGCTCTGCCATATTTTCTTTCACTTTCTGCAGACTAGGGACGTCCATGGAGACAGCAATCACAGTTCAGCCATTCATACAGATTTACTAAATCTGTGATATTTCAGTTGCATCTAGGCTGTATGCTTGGTATATAAATAGTGGCACCCACTTTGGACAAGAATTATCCCACTTGAACTTAGCACACACCAAGGACTTTCCAGCATACTTGATGGAAAAAAAATAGCTAGGTCTCCAGGAAGGTTCATGTGTTAAATGTTTTTGACTTTAGAGAGAAAGAGAAGATGGTAGAGGTAAAAATATCGAGAAATATCACATTAGAATAATAGAGTCTGAGATCATGCATCCTGGATGCCAGAAAGCCTATAAAGCTCTAAAAAGTCTGTGAGATCTTCATTGCTCTTCCTGTCTGTGTGAACTGGGCTAAAGTTAGTCTCTGTCACTTTTCTAGGCTTTAATACTGCCTTTATTTGCGTAATAGACATACTCATAGGCTTTTAGAAAATATAAAAGGACCATAAGAAATTATCTGATCTACCAATCTCTTGTAAAACAGAATGAACTGCATCTGAACAAATCTTGTTGTGTCTTAGAAAATCTGGTCTTAAAAGCCTTCAGGAATGGATTTAGAGATGGTCTGAAACATTCTAAACAATTTGTTTGGTTGACATCTAAAACCTGTTCAATTGTATGTGTCTACATTACAAGCTCTCCACTTACAGCACGGTCAGTGTCAGCTAATATTATGATGGGAAATGCTAGAGTGCTTGATTGTCCCTATCTGCACGTTCTGCACCTACTTTCAAATGGAATAAATCTTTTGTCACGGAAGAACTAAATACACCTTGTTTGAGATATAGGTGAAATAAACGTGTTCATTTATAAAATAAAAAGACAATGCAGGTACTAAGAAAATAGGTACAGAAATTAAAAGATGACTACAGTTCTACATAGGAACTTCTGAAAGTTTTTCTCGCCCTATTTGTATCTAGCTGTCAAGCTGAAACATACTTCATGGTTTCTGGCTGATTTACAGCCTTGCATCTTCAAGATGTATTAATGGGAAGGAATCTGTCAGTGGGGAATCAAACTTATTTTTATAGCAGATTATCTATGAGAGTTATTCATACAGATCCCCCTCCCTCCCACCTTTTCTGGTTTTCTTTAACTCAGTGATGAAAAGTTTCCTTTCATCACTCCATTACCTTCCCTTTCCAGCCAAGGCCTTCTGGGCATGTTGGATGCCATTATAACATGCTGAAATACTCAGTGTTGCTTAGAGGTGAATTGCTACCAAAGCAAAAAGGAAAATGCTCTTTTCTACCTCCTAAAAGCTTAGTCATTGTTACCTTAATACTTATGAAGATAAATTACACTTTACATTTCATGTGAATGTGTAAATTGACAATCAAACTTCTGCAAATGGGATTAATCCTTACTTTTGATTAAGATTGTGTCACTTTATTGGTTTTTGATTAAGACTGGATAATAAAAACTGACTTTGGGGTGATATTGAGCTTGAGATGAACTAAGCCATCAAACCTGTCTTTAAGGTTCATGTAGCTACTGGTGATTCTCCAGTCTGCCGAATATATTTACAGCCATATGTTATTATACTTTCAATTTATGTGGTAGTTTTCAAGGTCTAATTTAACTTTCCTGCAATTTCAGGCTATTTTTTCTCATCATATCCAACACAGGCCAGGTTAATAACAGATTGTCTTCCTTGCTGCCTTTTCTCAGCCTTTTTTAGTTACTTTCTTCCAGCCTGTAATCATATATCATGTTTTCCAGATCTCTGTCCATTTTACTTCCTCTTTTCTGGACTCTGGATATACACAGTTTTCTTCATGTTCTCTCTCATCTCGCACTGCCCATGCCCTGCCTGTATAGCTAATCATTGCTGCTAATATGTAATACTTTGACATTTGTTCCCTCTGAGCAGTAGCCCCTTTTCTGCATCACCTTTTCAGCTTACGAAAAACCTTTTGAATGCAATTATAGTTTCCATTATACATGCAACTTGTCCTAAGTTGTGTCATCTTCAAATGTGATTTCTGTTAGATAATGTGGAAGGATTTTCAGTGCACTTGGTATTGTTGTGCAATAATTTGCTTCTGAGGATGTTATAGTGGATAGTGCAAAAAACCTTATGAGATCAATATAAATTAACTGTCTTACTGTATTTACATACAAACAAATTTACACATTTTTTTCAGCAATAGCGTAGATATATTCAAACAATATATTTTAACACACAAAATTACAGAATGTAAATGAATGCAACTATTTCTGATAAGCATTATTTTACTCAATAATACAGTTAAATTCATATATATATGTTGATACTAGAGAGGCTTCTCTGAAAAAAAAAGAGTATATGAAAATCTGCATTGAACTCAACTTCAGTGCCTTAACAGTCCATAGATAACCAAAGGAGTAGGTCTCAAGACTTCTGAAAGAAAAATGCCGAGTTTTTCAGACTCCCCTGCTGTAGTCAGCTGATATTCTCTGTGATGTCACTATTTTTTTACACTTTCAGCTTATGAAGATGTGCATGCTGAAATCCCTTGAATCAGTTGCTCTTCTAGAACTGACTAACTCAAAGGAATTTAGTTAGCAGGGCAGTAGCCTTTCAAACCCTGCTGTAAGGAACCAGCTTTGGTTATCACTTCAGCAAAAAAGGTTTCTATCCTTAACTGTGTAATGTATTGTGTAGTATGATTCATTCTAAGAGGTTTGCTAACAAATTCTATGGTTAGACATTCATCAAAACTGAAGTATTTGAATTGCTTTGAACAGATAGCTAAAGGATATCTTCCTATGTCCATGAAAGAACACTGATGATGATCATATATAGCACACTAAATACCTTTGCAAACCACTCTACTCTGGATTATTCAGTGATTTTGCTTTGGAAATCTTTGTAATTCCTATGACCTATACAGTTAAGAAAACCCATGAACCCGCAGCTATATTTTTCCAAAAGCAGAACAAAGAAAAGAAATAACATACCTTTCACAAGGGACTTGGTATTATCTGAAACCCTATAATACAAATCTCATTCTGTTTCTTCAGTCAGTTGAGTGATTTTGGTAGGTGTGCCTGCAATCCAATCAATTTTAAACCAGCTGTAAAAATAGATTTCATTCACTGACATCCTACTCATGGATTAACAGCAAAGTTAATAAACATAAAAGAGAGTGTGATGAACTACAAATATTCTGATAGTATCATGTATTTTACCCCAAGATTGGAATTTTTCAGTGATACTTGAGATAACTGCTTCTTTGGAACCCACCACTATAGCTGAGGAATAATATATATTATATATATATTAAAAAATCTTGCTTTATCTAGCAGCAGAGAGAGGTCTCTGCCAAGGAGATCTTGTTGAACACCATAATAACTGGTTAACACTCATCTGTAAGTTTTAAAAGGATGTTCACATAATAAAATATAATAATTTCAGACATACAGAATATGCTATAGTTGAGATCAGCTATGGTAGCCTTGCTAATACTTTGATCTTATGTGTGCTTTCTTGAGAACAAAGAATGTTTTGTTAGAGGTAGTTCTCAGAATATGAGATCCAGCTCTGAATGGTGACAACAATCATTCATTGTGCTATACTAAGAATACTGTTTCTGGTGACAATAAATTAAATTTCTCTTCTTTAAAACATGGTGAATATCGAAGGGTTGAGCGTGAGGAAGCCATAATATGAAGTACACTAGGAGAAACACTGAAGTATTTTGCAGTGCATTTCCACTTCCAATAACAAAATATTAGTATTATTCTGTGTGTTACAATGAACACAGAAAAAGGAACATCTAAACAGGAAAAAAATTACCCAGCAGGAAAACTCAGCAAATTTCTTGCTTTCATGTTTCCAAAGGCAAAGAAATCAGAAACAGAAGGGATCCAATATACTGGTGCAAAAATCAAGCTTCTGCTTGGCCCTTCTTCAGAAGAATATTCTGAGTTTTATTTAATAAAATACAGTCACACATATATTACGAACAAGAAATTCTCTACACTTTCAGTTCAGTTCCTCACTCTATAAATTGGCAGATACTTCAGGGGCACAGACGACTCCACGGTAAGCATACCTGAAATTACCTAATAAGAGGAAAACAACTTTTTGTTAACTTTCTATATGATGGCTTGTTCATCAGCACGACATTTTCTATGACTTTCAAATCCCAGATTTATTAGGCATTAGTAGTATTTCATAGCAATGAGTTCCCTAGGTTGAATATCTATGACATATATTCTCTTCTTCAGCTTGTTCTACACTTTTCTTCTTTCCTCTAATGAAACTGCTGATCTTTCACATTACTCAAATTTGCTAAGCCATTTGCATTTCTTCAGTAATGTGTTTTGAAAACCTTTTCTATTATTGATGTGATCTTTTTTGAGGTAAGATTGCCAGGACTGAAATCAATTTAACGGGAAAGCATACTACTAATTTATATGTCTTCAGAATTATTTATTTCTTACTCTTTATTTACAATAAACTCTTTATTTTCATAGTTGAATTACATACAAGGAATCCCCTCCCCCACAAATGTAGTTCCATTTGAATGGAGGTAGTAGAGATATTATTTGATACAGGGTCTCAAAATGCTTCTTGTTTACAGGTCATCTCATTTTAACATCCTGTGCCAAATATCAGTTTCATTCATGCTAGCAAACATCTAACAATATTTTAATGTAATATTTGTGCTTCCTATTCATTTAATGTGACAATATCCAAATAGTTTCCTGTGCAAGTTATTGAATGATTAATATCTGTGGAAATCTAGAAGTCTGTAGATTTTACTTTATCTCAGCAACAGTAGATTTGAACTTATTTGAGACATTAATAGTGCATTGACGCCCTTTAGCTCACCCTGTTAAATGTCTTCTCTTAAATGATACACAGTTATTTTTTCTAAAATAATTCTGTATATTTCATGAAAGTCATTGAAATGGGGAATCTTGTGTTCTTCCTAATACAGATACTGATATGTGTTACACGTGAAAGGTACCCTTCAGGAATAGCCTTGTCCTTGGTTGAGGGTTCTCTCCCACAATACTCTATTGCATTCTTTTTTTGATGTATCATTTCATCACCCACAAAATCACTGAGAATTTAACCTGAAAATTTAATTTCCTGTCATTCTACTAGTGAGTATGACAAGTGGGAGTTCTCCCTATTAATATTAATTAAAATTCCAAACTAGTACAAAAAAAAACAATGGCAGATTGAAATTGCAAGAATAAAAATTGCAAGAAACCACATGAACATGATCAATAGATTTGGTAGAATTGTGATAGAATGACAGATGTGATAGAATGACTATGCCTTGCAATGTCAAGGCATAGTTTGGACACCTCTGTCCTAAATCCCCACTAGGTGTGGAAGGTCTATAAGCTGAAACTCCACTGGAACCAACACACGCTCCATTATAGTGCATAACGATCAATGAGACTTTCACTTTGCAAGCAAATTACCTGGGATTATAGTGTTCTCTCCTGCCTCCTTAGTCTGAATTTGCGCTGAGTTTACCTCTCTATACTCAGGAAAATATAAGAAAAAATCTGCTTCTATTTGTGATAATAGGTTACAGTTTTAGAAACCATTTACTGCAATTGATGCTGTTCTAATCACAAGTATAATGAGTTATGAGGGAAGTCGTCCTTATATCTACTACAAGGTACGTTTCTGTTCCTACACAAACCCATACTGAAGGTCCAGCAACTTGTCTGTGCTGTTCTGAAGATGATGTGCTTTGGGGATGCTTTGTCTGCTGAATCCTTTCTAATACAGACTACTCATAGAATGTGTTATATTATGCTCCTCTGCACACCCACAAATGAGCACAGAGAAATGGTGGCTTCTGGGGGAGGTTTGTTCCAGGCCTCTCACAGAAGCCTCAGCCCATCAAAGACCCATATCCAGGTGACCAGAGGAGCACAGGGGCAAAAAATCAGGTGATAAATGCAAATTAGGGACTGAAAGAAATGGACATTCTATCAAACCTCTTCCAGGACAGACTGAGCCTCATTGTCCAGGTGTGAAACCCATTAAGAGTTACAATGCTGGAGCACCTCTTTTTCTGATGGGTATGGGACACATTATCAGATGCAGGAAAAGAACATTTCAGGATTGCACAGGATTTACCGTAGGATGTTTAGGGGAGGAACTAACAGCAGGAAAAGGGAGGAAATTATGTGATTTGAGGAAGTGTGTGGAAAATGGAGGAATAAGGGGAAAAAAAGAGCCTGTCTTGTAAATAGTTTGCTGGTGGGTATGCTTATGTGGCCACGCCTTGTGCCTCATAAGTGCAATCTGTCCTATCTTTTTGAATTCCCCCCCCACTCTTTCTTGGGTGAGGGACTCTATTCTGCGAGTATGTGTGGGGGGAGGCTCTGAGTGCGCCAACGGGAATCAGACCATGGGTTGGAGGGTCCCTGTGTCTGTGGTGCCAGTAACTGGAGGATGTGCAGGCAAGTGAATGAGCCTGTGAACGCTAGTGAAGATCACGCCGGACTAGCTAGCACGTGGGTGAAGCAGCCAGGGAGCCATGTATGCGTGTGTGTGCGCGCGCGTGTGTGTGTGTCTGCTTGTCTGCCTAAGGGTGAGACCATGGGAAGAGCTGACTGTTGGAGGAACCAGAGGAGTCCCAACCTGATCTAGAGAAAAACCGGAAAGACTGGAGTTTGCTGGTCTGTAGAGGTGAGAGCTGACGTTTGTGTATCTCACAGGGGGATTGGCTGCTGGGGGCTTCACTGCTCTCAGGCATTTCAATCCAGCAGCATCACCCCTTGCAGAACAAACAAATGTTTTGGTGTGAACAGTGTCATCACTCATGGAGACTCTTCTAACGTGCCCTCTTCTGACTTCCCCCCAGTCACAGACATTTCACCTAAAAGGTCACTTTATGTCTTTCCACTACAGAAAGCTGATGAACTAAAATGCTCTGCATTAATATAATTCCAAGTCCCGGGCTGAGGTAGAAAAAGATATTGCAGGCTATGTACACAAGCATGCTTCTATCTCACAAATGGAAAACAGATGCAATTCTGCTGAAAATAAGCATATAATAAATAACAGACATGTTATCAATTATATCCTACATAGACTCTATAGTTGGCTCATAATTCAGAGAATGATTTTTTATCCACAACTCTTTCTGCAAAGTTACAGTGGACTGAAGATCCAGTGAACAGTCAGCAGAATGGCTGTTGCTTGGACAGACACTGAAGACCTTCAAGTGTGAAGGTTATGATGGAAAAACTAAACCTGTAGCCAATTACGGTATCGCCTTTACATTCAATGCTGTTCACAAACAAATGGCTTTCCCTTTATGCGTTCTGTGTATTCAGTCATTGTGACTCTGAGGGTAATTAAAGTGATTAGAAATAACTTTAAAAATATTTATTAATTTACAATATTTTTATGGGTCATTTTCGAAGTGTTTGATACACAGAGTTTGAGATTTCATTCAAGTTTTTAAATGACAGACTTGGCCAGCAACAACAGCAGTTCAAAGCATCAGTGCTTTCCTGGCAATGCTGATATCAGAGCATTAGTGTTGTTTTAAGACTCTGCCTCTGAATATAGCATATAGTTTATATTTAGAAAGAAAATGCTTCTGGGATTCTGTAAGTTTGCAAAATGGTCAGACTTTCATGCTGTTAACAGTTCACTGCACAGCAGCATTTCTGTGTATGACTCAGGAATAAAAAATGCTAGGTCAGCTTCAACATACACAGAGCCAAAGAATAGAATCTTAATCTTAGTTGAAAGGCATTTTGAACATTTGGGTAGCTTTTATTGTAATTATTTTTCCTATCCTGCAACACCAGCTTGCTAACCATGAAAGAATTCAGGTGTATGCATGTGCATGTGCATGTGCAAACAATCTGCTCTTGCCATTCAGAAAGTATAGAACTTGCACTATTTTGAAACTGCACACTAGCACTCTGTTCTTTACTGTGTTCTTGAAGAGATTCAGAGGCTTAAAAAAGCAAGAAAAGAACTGTCATGTACCTAGATAAAATCTGTCATCCTTTTTGCAGGTGTCAGATGAAATTACTTTCAAAGTATTTAATTCATCAATAGATGGATATATACTTCTATATATTTTATCTGTTATTCCTGGCTTCTGTTAGGAAGAAAATTTTTAAAAACTACATCAGAAAAATCTATATTCCTGGATTTGGTACTCCCCACTTTCAAAAAAGTTTTTGCACTTTAATTTTATTTACTGACTGACTAAACTTCTGCATGTAAAATGCAAACTGGCCTTTTTCATATGACACAGTTCTCAATGTATCTTTCACATTTCAGTATCTCACTTAGAAGGTTTGTATAGTATTAACTGATGAATACAATTGATTTACAAAGTCCACAAACCAACTTAAAAGCTATTTACTGTGTTCGTTAGAAATTTGCAGGATCTGAAAACTAGATTTCAACTTTTAAAATTATGTTTTATGACTGTAGCTCTAATATCTGTATCTGAGTTTTCTTTTTAGTTTTTTATTATGATATATATACAAAAAATGGAAAGGCCATTCATGAAAGCTCAGCTAAATTTTACATAAAGAGGAAATTCACAAATTGTAAAAAAATAAGTGCTGCACAGATAAATTAATCACCATTCTTGGCAGAATGCTAGTCTTACTGTCATGCAAGCAATTTCTTCTGTCTTAAAACATTCTTAGCTATTGGATTCTAAATGATGAGAAACAAAAAAAAAATCATACACTTAGTAGAGTGTGCTTGAGTGTTTGTGCCAAAGATTGCTTTAATTTAAATGTCTCAACTTATTTCTATACACATGGAGCAAGCTGGAGCATAAACAGTATGAATGAGGATGTTCATTTTGCCTTACTATAGTTCTGTGACTGTAAGCTAAGTTTATATAGACAGAATCAAGACACTGTGCATGCTACATCAGTGTTGCTTGCTCTGATTTACATTTATGATGATGTAGGGAATGCATCTTCACTGATACTACAGCGTCCTAATGACAATATTGTATTATTGGCACTAAGAGGCTTGATCTTATATATATACTTTCAAATAAATATGTTTAAATGCAAGTGAATATATTATATATGAGTGGACTGGCATGGCAAAATGGTTAGTGTTTTACCTGAGTCTCATTAAAAGTGCCAGTTATCAAGTTCTCCATTTGTGGGCCTGAAAAAATTTGATGACACTAATGACACAAGAGAAATGCATATCACAAAGGAACCTCTGTATTCCACAGAAGTTGAGAGCTAAGCTTAAACAAGGTTATCCTCTTCAGATGCTTTCCTCGGTGCATTCCAGCAGTGGTGAAATTCATATTGGGCTCTGACAGAGGAGCAGCAGTAACTCGCTGTGCTGCTGGGGAGGTGAGCCAGACCCAAAGGCAGCAGGACAATGGCCTGACGGACAAGTCCCACAGCACCTGAACAAGAGAGGCAGAGCATGACTAGGGACAGTGAGCCGACAAGCTGGACAGCAGGAAAGTCCAGAGGAAGTAAGGCAGGTGCAAGGTCAAGCCAGGAAATCCTGGCCAGCAGGTTGGGTTCAGATGTGAGGTATGTGACTGGGCACTCGCACAAATGCAGCACAGCCCAGACGGGGAACAAGGGCTATTTTCCAGCTTTAATGCAGCTCCTGAGTGTAAGGGGACAGCTTGTGCTAAGGCTTCTCACAGCTCCTCCTCAAACAGCTCTCTGATTTGGGGCTGCACAGCTGCGCTGCTGTCAGTGCTGACTCTGAGCCAGAGCAGCCAAAACCCCACGAAGGGGCTTTGACACCAACTTCCTCTGGTTCATTCTTTCTCATTACCTGATTGCAGACAGGAAGAGAAAAACCACAGATCTCACAGATTTGAGCACTGCTCAGAGTGATTTGTCACCCCACTGAAGTGAGCATTCACACTGTGTCATTATTTCCCTTACTGACCTCGCATACCTATCAAATAGGATGTTACACTTTATATGGTCTGTACACGCTCGTCACATAGCATGAGAACGTGTTTAAAAGTCTCCTTATTTTCTCTCTGTGATCCTTTGGCTATTGTGCTCATTTTGGCTGGGATAGACAATTTTTTTCACAGTGGCTAATATGGGGCTGTGTTTTGGATTTGTGCTGAACACCGTGATGATAATATAGTGATGTTTTTGGTATTTCTGAGCAGTGCTTACACAGAGCCACTTTTCTGCTTTTTGTACTGTTAGGCTGGCAAGGAAGTTGGAAGTGCATGGGAAGTTGTGAGGAGATGCAACCAGGACAGGTGACCCAAACTGACCAAATGAATATTCTATACCATATGGCATCATGCTCATTATATAAAGTGAGGGGAAGAAGGAGGAAGGAGGGACATTTGGAATGATGCTGTTTGTCTTCCCAAGTAAACATTACGTGTAATGGGGCTCTGCTTTCCTGTGGATGGCTGAACACCTGCCTGCCCATGGGAAATGGTGAATGAATTCCTTGTTTTGCTTTGCTTCTGTGTGCTACTTTTGCTTTCTCTTTTAAACTGTCTTTATCTCAACTCATGAGTTTTTTCTCATTTTTTCTCTTTTGGTCCTCTACCCAATCCTGCTGATGGGGGAGTGAGTGAGTGGCTGTGTAGGCCTTGGCTGCCAGCTGGGGTCAAACCACCACACAGTTGAACTGGCTACCTTTAGAATTAGAGGTTCAACTTCATTTCAAGTTGAGAGATGGCATTAACTGCATACTGTGTTCATTTCTGTCAGTCCATTTCTTTCCTATTCTAAGTAAAATACAATACCCGCCTATTTCTTTCAGGTTATTGTCTTCCAGTGTTCAGAATTTTTAAAGAATCAAGTAGACGTGTTCAATGCAACTTAAGAGCTTTTATTGTAAATGTAATATACACATTGGTAACATGTTATGATGAATTTGAATATAATCTACCCTGGAAAAATCTACCTTGTCTCTAAAATTTGAGAGGTCCTATCTCAATATTTCAATCATTACAAAATTACTGCAGCCTCTCTTTTAATTTCTGTATGAGATAATGAAACTCTGGAGTAATTATGATTTTATTATATGTGCTTTTATTTAAGTAATTTCACTCCTCTCTGCAATCTGTTAATCAGCTTCCACATTCTACAAATCAGTATAACACTAAGTTCACTATGGTCAAATTCACCTGAAAAAGGCAGATATAAGTATCACATAAATCTTTGCAATTTGAAGTGACGCCCATAGCTCAGGGCATTATCAATGGATTAGAGTTACTATACAATATAAATGTTTATGCTGTTTTGCAGTGTAATACAGATAAGACTACACAATCAAAGCTTTCACAGACATAAACAGACATCACACACTGTAATTATATTTGTCTGCAAGATTATAATAATCATAGATGGCAGGTATTAGAAGGCGGTTCTTTTTTTCAGGTTAACCCATTGAGTATACTCACCTTAATCCAAAAGCAATTTCCATTAATGGGTTAAAAGTCTGGGTTTGCTATATAATTATGCTATACATATATATATATTTGCTATATAATTATGATGGGAAATTTCTATAAAATAGATGCAAAAGCAAATTATTAATTTACGTTGCTTGTTGCCTTTTCACTTAGTGTTTTAATATGTAATATTTTGTTTTGACTCAACTCTTTACTTTCACTTTTTGTTGGATAACTTTTCAAGAGCTTCAAGCACGTGACCATAAAATGACTTAAAAAATGACCCTTAGAACCAAAGGTTTATGTGTCACTTGCAACTAGCACAGTGCCATACTATGTGAATCAATGCATAAGGATTTTATCTTGAATCTTCTCTTTTTAGAATACAGATAACCCTTTTTATACCAAATGTAATGAATCCTTCTTTCTTGAGCTGAGAATGCAAAAGTACTGACATCAAGAAATGAATGAGATTGAGAAACCTCACCTAGCAATAAAAAATATGAATTTCCTGTGATTTTCCCAGGGTTTTGTGAAGAGAACCTTTTGTTGTGTAGACTCAACACCATGACAGTGACAAGACACTGGAAGGATGTGAAGAATTAAAGCATTAGAATAATGTAGAATTTGATTTACATCAGGCATAAAAAAGCTAGGAGGTGATTAATAGGGGGAAGTTTGTTTTAAAAAAAGTATACTTTAAGAAGTGTTGATGTGTTACACAGAAGAGTAACAGGGTTAAAGAGGATAAAACCAAGAAGGAAATTTTTACTAAATTTTGATTAAGCTAAGGAAAGTGATACAAATGAGGGAAGAAACGGAAGCCCATTTTCTTGGAGCAACAGTTAAAATGAATTAAAAATAATCCAAAAAGCATGCTTTTACAAAATAATCCATCTAAAACCTGTTTAAGTTGATTGAATTGGTGTTTATGTGAACTAAGACAGGAAGGAGAAAGCACTATATGCTCCCCCAAAACGTATTCTGAAGAGAACTTTTTAATGGTTGTACTTCCATTACAATTTTTTAGTCCTATTATCATTAGGTATTTATTTAACCAGTGCACCACTTCCCCTACTATCAGGTACCTTAAACTAAATATAAACATACAATTCTTACCAAAGACAACTTCCATGAAATGGTAGGTACAGATAAGTAAGAAGCAAATGATATGATATGTAGAAGCTCAGTTACAAATTTTTTAGATACAGAATTTACTTTTTTGCCATTAAAACAAATTTTAATGAAGCTTATTTCTAATTGTCTCCAGCTACTGTGGTCATGATTCATTAGTTGTTGTCTGGTAGTAATCCTACCAGAACCAGGTTTTGCAATTTGCCTACATATATTAAGGAAATGAGCTAATACAATGTTTCATTGGCTTCCCTCTTGAATGAAAGAGCACAAAGAGTATGGGTAAGGCAATGCCATGATTCTGGCCCTGTTGACCCCAGATGTTATCTAGGACAGTTGCCAGAAGGGAGTGGGAACCTCAATGTTCATGACCATATCATATAATATGTAGAACATTATGCACCATGTTAGCTGGCTTAAATTTTTTTTTCAGCACCACACCAGGGTATCTATCCCAAAGAAATCTGGCAGTACATTGCAGTACTGTAAATTGCAGTACATTGCAGCACAGTTGCAGTACATTGCTGTACATTAGGTTACTGTACATCCTGTTTGAGGATAGATTTTCAGAGCATTCAGAAATCCTGATAAAATGTGTCTGTTAAAAAATTCTTTCCTGGTGTGGCTCCTCTTTGAGGAAGATCTGTACCTTCCCTCAAAAGCAAAAGGATAAATACAACTAGAAAGAAATCCAACTAATAAATAAACCTGACTTTATTTCTTAATATAATGCCGCCAAGAGAGTCTTGATGACTGGGTCTTCATCTCATAATGAAACTTCAAAGCTATATTACAAATATTTTAATTATGATCTTTTGATAGAACCTTTAAAAGAAAAGAATTGGACTTTCATTGGGAGCTGGGAGTCCAAAACTGATGTTCAAAATAATTTACATCCATCTTTGATAATGGAAGTTTTTTTTACAGTACTTTTTCAAAATACTTTGTGTGTAGTATAATCAAAGATTCTGAAGAAGGACCAAATTTTTCTCAGGAAACAAAATCTCATGCAAGTTATAAATCTCTTTTGCCTTTCTACTAGCAAAGTAGCTACTTTGCTAGCTCTGAATACCTGCAATATCATTTGAAGCTGCTGAGTACATACTTGGAATTTACATCTTGCTTTACTTTTTGGTTTAAGAATTAATGACCTTTCTTAAGACACCAGAACATTCTGGACTGAAATAACTTTTATTTTTAACAGATTGTTCTTAGCAGTCTCATGGAATGAAGAATAAAGATCCTCCTTTTGTCCTTTCCTCTTAGATTTTTTTCACACCTTAGTTTTCTCTTAGACCTATCATAGTTGTAAATTCCTTTTCAGACTACTTCCAGAATATTACAAAGGAACCACACACTGGGGGAGTAAGTCTTTTGCAGACATTTTTTCTTACAAATCTCTGACACCAATGTTACAAACAGGTGAGGGGAGGGTGGTTTCATTTTCACCTTCTAACCATCTAACCATCTAACCATCTAACCATCTAACCATCTGACATAATGAAAACGAAAATGGAAAACATAAAGAGATAAAGTAGAAAAAGAAGCTGAGGAAAGAATTTAATGAGATTTACAAATAGAGTTTTGTCCTTCAATTTTGATTTCTAAGAGACAAAATCATGTCTGGAGCTGTTCTGTTCGATCACAGGAGAATTCAGGGAAACATTAAAGTGTTATGGCTGAAAAACTCTTGACCAGTGATATGGATGAACTCCCCTTTTCATACTACATTTTTGTTATCTTAAGTGTGAATTAACAGGGGAAGTTTTGAGGTGGGGAAGCCATTGTCTATTTGTCCCCATTTCCAGCCTCCCTGCAAAAGGAAAGATGGCGAAAAGAATCGCAAGGCAGTTACACAGTAGCCAGTGCCTGTTGATGTCCTTGACAGCCCAGACTGCCTCTGTCATGCTGCTGACATGGGGCACAACCTCCTCACTTGAACCACTGCAAGAGGAATGTCTCTAGCGGAGGACATGACACAGGGAAGAGTTTTTTCCCATTCCGATTTATATTGAAGAATAATCATATTTTCTCCCCTCTTAATGTCAGAGGTTTGCTATTTTGTTTGAACAGCAAATTATTCTGGAGACTGATTAAAGCTTCTGTTTGTAGTGAATGAATTGTTTAAAGGCAAACCAATCCCCTTTAAAAGCCATTTCCTGCCTGGAGTCATTCATATAGGATTCACATTGAATTCAAGAAGTTAACACACTCATCCAAGGGCAGTATTCACACCACAGTTAAAAGACTGTGAACTTTGTAAACCCTTAAAAGCAGTTAACTTATATGTAGTAGAAACTGTACTCACCCCAGTATAATGCCTACAGTCTTAAATATTACTCTACGAATCTTACATGTTGAATTTTTTATTGAAAACATAGAAAAAAGAAATTTACATTTTAAGTCCTATTGGTGTTTGAATACAGAGCACTAAAAGAATCTGTTTTAAGAAAAGAATTCTTAATAATAGTCACATGCTGATACTAAAGATTTTTTGAGTATAATGAAAGGCATTTGCATCTGTCATTGAGTACTCATAAAGTTTCAACAGGAAAGATGTGTACTGTAAAAGTTTTGACCTTGAACAACTGATATATATGAAATAATTTTATTTTGGATGTGCAATACTGGTTACTTTTAAAACAAAGCAAATATTTTCCTGACCATAACAGCCAGGGTTCAGTTCACATTTTTAAGAAACAAAAGACTTTTTACTCCATGTACATGAAGCAGAGAACATAAAGATCACTGCAAATACTAATATGGCCTCATATTTTAAAAGATAATTTGACAAGAAAATTGGGTAAAAAATACTTTTCCACAACTATTTAATCACTCAGTGATTTAACACAGTGCTATTATTTAGGAACTTATATTTTATATATTTTCCTATTGATCTGTTAATCTTCATATCCTTAATTCACACTGAGGCAAGTCAATCGACTTCCCTTCCAGAAGAGGGCATTCTTTTTCCTCACATATGCACAACCTTCCTGAGATGGCAACTGGGGAATGCAATACAGAGTCTTTTAGAAATTCATTGCGAAGAACAGAAAGTGATACTTGAAAAGAATGACTTAAGAATATTCTTCCCTGTACAACTCCATGCCTTCACTGGTGAGGTTTAATACCATGCACATTTCCATTGCATAACTTTCCAAGGACACACTGGCTGTGTCAAACCTGTTTTTGTCTTCTGAAAACATCTGAAACAATACATGTAGTGTATGATTAGTGGAACTAATAAAATGAGGTACCCTAGGATAGTGCTTGTGGTCAATGAAACATAATCTGTCTATGCTGTTTTAGATGCATTTGTGAATGGTCCCTGATGAAATATGAGTGTTAGAAGAATATAATTTTGGCTACAGTAAAATATAAAGGTAGCCATTACATGAAGGGACTTAAGATGCCAGGATTCTTAATGAAAAAGCATTCCTGACCATAGCTGTGCTCAATTAACACAAAAGCTTGCCTGTAGACATGCTTTTTTCAACAGATTTTTTTAGAGGTTGATGTGAAAGGCAGTTCCACGTATGAAGAAACATATGTATCGAGAAACATATGGAAAACAGTAGAGGTGCTTCTTGCGGTTCAGATTTCTCTTAGTCATGAACCAAGTCTGACTGTAGCTAGTATGAAAGGCATCTTAGAGATCACTCCTGTTATAATCCCTTTCAGTGTAAGTAGCTTTCATCTGAGCCAAGGTGTATTTCTTTCTTGTGTGGCTGGCCTGCCTGGCAGTCCTTACACTGAGGGCAGGCAGCTGCTGTATTTGTTCAACTCGTGGAAGACAAGTTAACCTGATCCTCACCAGCCATTTATAAATTATCATGGGATAAAAAGAAAGATTGTATCTCAGCTATTACTCCACTGAGGTTCTGAGATCACCACCCAAAACAAATATCCCATGCTTTTCTGAAAACTCATTACCCACCTGTTAAAGAATATGTGTATCATTCATATCCATAGTTAATTGAAATTTATCTGAGTTCTAAATCTGTGATCCTATATATCAAACCCACTGCAAAGATAGAGGTTGAAACCCTGAACCTGAAATTTTCACAAATTTAACTTAGACTTGAGTTGTAGTTCTAGACAGTCTTTCTCCAACCACTCATTTCTTCATACTGTCATTCACTCAAGTGGCTGGATGTCAGCCCTTCTTCTGCCTGTGTTTGTCCAGAAGTAAAGTGGTGGATCTAGTTTTCTCCTACAGTTATGGTACAGAAAAAGATAAGAAACACTCTGCTAGGAATACAATAGAATTTTCATTCTATTCCGTTTCTATTCCAGCTCTATCATTTCTGCTCATGGAATTACACTAATTACCACTGTTGTAATAAAGGTTTTATTTATGCCTACAACTCCCAGATCATGTATACACTAGCATTTGCCAATATTTCCTGTATTTTATTCATGTTTTTTTGCATATCAGTATTTTATAGCCTTCAAACTACTTAACTATATTTTAATGAAAATATTTAACTATACGAGAGGGTTTCTCATAAGTATACCTGAACATAAGGTAATTCTAAAAACTGAGAAATATATGAATATTACAAAACAGCAAAAACAGTTTCACTTCTCTCAGTTACAATACAAGATAAGAGATGTTTAATTTATCTTTGTCCTTCTGCTTCATTTTCACTTATATTGTGACACTTCATGATAAATAAAGTCTTTTCTTTCAAATGTAAAGCTTTGATCCTTAGAGAAATTAAGATAAATTTCAGTCATTAGGCTTTGGTTAGTGACCAAATTTTATGTAAAGTATACAAAATATATAAATGAATATTGAGAGAAAAAACTGCTAAAAGGTTAAAACACACATGAAATTAGGATAACTGCTTCTCTGAATCTGGTATTGGTCATTACACTATACATGTGTTTCAATTACCTATATAACTCATTTTTTTTACAGGTCTTCCTTCCTGTGCATTTCCTGCTCATATTAAGTCCAGTCCTTCAGAGAGTAAACAGACCAGTCAGTTTTCCTGAAGTGGGGACACAGGAATGAACTTCAAGTCAGTGCCTTTGCATTTCATGTGTAAGTCTTCAGCATATGTTTTTGGAAAAAAATACATGTTTACCACTTATCTGAATTATTCTAATTCATAAAAATATCATACCATTTATGCATAAAATGTGATTAATAGCAGAGATTTGAAGGACTGAATTGACACAATAGAGAATTTTTAGTTGCTCTGCTGAATATGAAAAGGAACTTGCATCAGAAAGGAGTAAAGAACTGATACTTTAACAGAGTCTGCACAGCTTCTGTCAGTCCAGCTACCTCCTTATAATCAGTAAATAAACCAGTTCAGCACTGTGAGAACTAGTATTATATAAAAAAACAAAACAAGTCTCTTCCAATTATTTCTAAATACTACCATATAGAGATTTTCCCTCTTTTCCTACAGCTGTGCCCTTCACAGGATTTCTTTTTCTGTGTCCATTTCTGAAAATACTGATGCCAGATACTTTTGGCATGTTGTGCATCCCTAAATGGAACTGTAGCTTGGTATATTTACAATGCATTGCTTGAAAGGGTATTTGAATATAATCTTATTAAGATGAAGTATAATTACCAGTAGAGAATTGATAAGCCTATTATTATTCTAATAACAAATATTAAATTCTTTATTACAATGAATTGTTGTTTCTGTCCATTTAAGTATCACAGCTATGTTACTACAGTGTGGACTGTGAATATTGAGTTGCTATGACTATCTACAATCAGAAGTGACTTCACTGTTATCTGTAATGGTTACACTGATAAGATTTAAAGCTGGCCAATCCCTTTTAATACAGTCAGGCAGAGGCCTGCATGAAATTTTATGCTCTTTTACCTATGAAGAGACAGAGAACATTTACAGTATTATTATATAGGTTTAGAATTTTTTTCATTATAATGTTTTTAAATACATCAGTGGCCAAAATTGAGAATCCCTTTTAATGAGCATTAGAAAAAAGGCCAGGCTGACAAATAAAAGCAGATGGTTTGCAAAGACAAAATCAGAATTTTCTCTAGAGCGTGAAATCTTAGGTAAAATATTTTATAAATAACACAGCTATCTGATATTTAAAATGTAGTGCCAAAAGTTTCACATGAACATCTTTAAGCACTGAACTGTAAATACTTAAATAAACTATGCTATAGACTTATTTATCAGCAATTTGTTGTTAGGCCTGGCTGCTAATGAAATCACTGAGAATTTTGCCATTGTCTTAAATAGTGGTCTTTTTTCCAAGTACAATTTCCACAAACTAGGGTGCTTGTTTCTCCATGAAAAAAACTGAAATAAAACACAACTCTTCTGGAGATAGCTTCCAAAGCTTGCCACACTGCTACACCTAATGTTGTTAAATGGAAGAGGGACATAGAAAAGCCAGTTTTACAGTATTCTTGTCAATACTGCTTTCCATAAAGACTTATTGGGTTCTCACTGGTAACAATTCCAGTCACAATTGTCTAACAGTTTGCTCCTGAGTACCTATGATGTACAAAGATTATAAAAAAGGGGTGCAGTCTTCTGGTCTTCAGAAACATACCTACCAAGAAGGAATACCTATACAGTAGAACTTGGAACAAACAGTACATTGATCCTCAAAAATATTTAATGAACTCTAGCTGTAACGTGCCACACATTCACAAAGTCAGTAAATTCAAAATAAGCTTCCATAATTCAGCCTTATTTTACTGCAAAAGAGACTGATACAAATGAATAGACTTTGAGAAAACTAATACGAATCTTATGAAATTCAACAAGGATAAACATAAGATCTTGCACATGGGAAAACATAATCTAGGAGTGCAGCACAGTTTGGGATCTACCAGTCTAGGAAGTAGCTCAGGGGAACAGGTTCTCAGTGTCCTGGTGGACAACAAGCTCAATATGAGTGAACAGTGAGCTGCTGTGTCAAAGAAAGCCAAGAGGATTTTGAGTTGAATCAACAAGGACATCAGCAGCAGAGATAAAGAAGTTGTTATCCTACTCTGCTCAGTGATTGTCAGGCCACATCTGAAATACTGTGGTTGGTTTTGGTCCCTGCTATTCAATAAAGACGTGAACAGGCTGGAGACGGTCCAGAGGAGGGTTGCAAAGGTAATCCATTGGGACTGGGGACTGGGGAGCCTGCCGTATGAGGAAAAGCTGAGAGAAGTGGGGTTGTTCAGCCTTGAGAAAAGAAGGCATAGAGGAGACCTCATCACCTAGTTCCAGTATTTAAAGGGTGGCTACAAAGAAGACAGAGACTCCCTTTTTTACAAGGAGTCACATGGAAAAGACAAGGCAAGTTACTCCCATGGAAATTTCAATTGGACAAAAGAGCAATATTTTTCACCATGAGAACAATCAGCCATTGGAATAATCTTCCCAAGGAAGTGATGTATTCCCCAACACTGGACACTTTTAAAATTTGGCTGGAGAAGATGCAGGGTCATCTTGTCTAGACTGCAGTTTTTACAAGAAAGGTTGGACCAGATATTCCTTCCAACCTGGTATTCTATGATTCTATTACTAAGTCATGAAGGTGTACGGAAAAGCTGAATAATATTTCTTTCTTAGTAATTCCAAGGGTTACTACTGAAATACTCTCTCAGTTGAAGCCTGGACAGAGATTGTGAAAAAAACAATTGGATTTCTGAATAGTAAATTATGAGTTTTCTTAGAAAAATGCAAAGGCCTCAACACTGAAATTTCTGGTTCATATACAACACTTTACAACTGATTTCTGAAAATGAAAGTAGCATATTTTAATTATTTTTTCAAGACCTTAAAGGAGACATTCTCACAACACTCAGTAATAAATTTCCTGATTCATATTTTTGGCTATAATCCTAATTTGCATCTCTTTAAGCTAGATCATGGGCTTAGTCTTCCAAGTCCTAAAAAATGCAACACAACATGAATAGGAGAGACTCCAAATTGAATATAATATCAACATTTATCATCATCATATAGAATTTCATGAAAGCAGCTTGATATTATTACAGAAATTATTTCATTGATGATGAAAAAAATTATTTCTGTTCTTGTTTATAGAAAAAATAAGAGAAATGAATACAAGTGCAATGGAAGGCAGTGTAAGCTCCATCTCAATTAATGAAAAATACAACACAAGGCTATTATTGTGCTTGTCTTGGATGTTGCTACATGACTGCTGATTAAGTTATACTGCTCAAAACAAGGCAAAACATCAAAACATGTAAATGCTTGAATATATCCAGTGACATTTAATAAGGTTTTCAAGGATGAAGCTAATTTTAGCACAGTACACAGTACTGGAGTAGCAAAACAAGAACTGGCTAGAAAACACTTGAGGGATTCAATGGGATCTGAAAATAATGCCTTATCTACATTTTAGGGATATTTTGATATCACTCTTATCTTGCTTCTTATTCAGATTTTAGTCTTCCATGAAAAAGATGTCTATCCTGTCCTTGGGAAGACTGGACATTCTGAGAATCCCTCTGAAGCAGACTGCAATGGGAACATACAAATTTAAAATCTCTCATTGCTGGTGCATTTAGGGAGAAGGAATGTATATGAGGCAAAATATGAAGATATGGTGATAAAAATGGATGGAAGGATAAAGAAATGGGTGAATGATCATTGAAAAGATCCAAAAGCATCCTCTGTCCTCTGCTTATATAAAAACAGTATTAACAAATTCCTGTTACAAAGAAAGGCAGAGTCTTAGGCAGTAAAGGGATCATATAACCAGTATTTTGATATCTGGCTTTGTGCTGAAAGGGGATTCCCTGAAGTTGATGGACAGTAGAAACCTGTTGACTGTGGTAGCAGTTTAACATGGCTTTCTCTCCACTGACAAAGGATGCACAGCTTGTATGGCTGAACTTCAAATGTAACCCAATTTACTGAAACATTCCTTATTTCATTAAAATACGTGGCCCCACTTTTGAGGTGTCTGTACCAAATTGTCTTCCACCAACAATCATTATGCGAAGAACACAGCTGTTTACTCCACTGTGACCTGAGTGCCTGTCTTGCCCATTCTGTCCTATCAGTTCTAGAAAGATGTGTTGTGCAAAACCCTAAATGGTGATGCAGTTAAAATACATTGAAATATTTTTGTATCATCTTCCTAGCAAGCAAAATGAATTCCCACTGAGAACAAATGTATACATTAAATTGCAAAATTGAAGAATGTAATTACAAACAGAAAGTACATAAAAATAAAAGAATAAATAAAGAATTTAAAATACACAGAAACAGAAATATTGTTAAGAAAGAGAAATGGTAGTTTGTGTGAATGGCTCTGAGAAGCAGAGATGAAAAGTTAAATCCATGGATGCTCTGAGTGCAAGAAGAGCAAGTACCAACACACAAAGCAGAACCTCCATAAACTGATGATTTCCCAATAGACTTAGAAGGAAAGGGGGATGTTACCTTAGGAATCATTCTTGAAATTGAGATAACCAATATGCAAATATGTAGTTGATAAATACAAGATATTGGGTTTTGTAGCTTGCTGTTAGTACACTAGACTTACAAAACACAACGGTTTTATGGACACATTCCCAAACTTAATTCACTGAGACATTAGGAAAGATGGTTCCTTTCTCTTTGTGAAGAATAGATATAGTTTTTTTCCTGCCAGATCCTAGCGTTCCTTCTCATCCCTCCACCAATGCCTTTTTAAGTAGTACAAGTGCTGAACTTGGAGCTGACACTCAAGATTTGCCCCCAAATCGTGAAGATAACATTGCAGATGAACTGTAAAGATATAGTATTTTTGTAATCACTGGGTTTAAATTTATCTTTGCTAATGAATAAAGTTAATAGTATGGCAGATGGGACAAATCCACTTCATGAGTTAATGAGAAAATGCATAAGTATACAAACCCTGATGTTATAAATGCTGAAATGCATCCATGTATGCATTATTGAAGTATATATAGGAGAAGCTGGTCAAATATTTCAAAAGACTGTTTATAAGCATTTGTTCCATTTTGAACAGCTATTCAAATTAACTATCTTTATACACCTCATTATTTGCTGTTTACAAGCACTTATGCTTCTATCAACATTCTGGAAGTACTGGTCTTGAGAAAAAAATAAAGAAAAGAATGGTGAATAGTCAATAGCTCAATTTACTTTCTTTTAAGTTATTTATTTTAAATAATGTAGATATTCTTTAAAGTGTAGAAGCAAGCTATTTTTACAGTATTCTTGCCACACACAACAAAATATAAACAACTCACTAACAGCCTTAGCCAGAACTTTGTCAGTAAAAATTGTTGTTCAAGACTTTCTAATGGCAAATAAGTTTAAACACTGCAATATCCAGTGTTTAGGAATATCTAGGCTGTGCTCAGTTGAGCAACAGGAAAAAAATAACAAAAGTGACTATGCCACCATTGTGCTAACAAAGCCCTTGGGGTAATAGAGACTGTTTTGACCTTATGGCACAAACTAACACTACCTCAGGGTTCCTTTAATTTAGGCCACCCTGCAACAGCCTCTGGCAGTCAGGGATTATCAGATGAAAGCAAATCTCTTTGCTGTGAACAGAGATTCAGGAGACCTTCATTCAATTCTTGACTGTATCATAGAGTCTTTGAGTGATATTAGGAAGTATTGAAGTTTCTGTGCCTTCTGCTGCTGTATGTTGGAGCAGCAGTAACATTTACATACTTTATAAATGTGCTATGAAATTAATTTAAAATCTTTTTGGAAACTTTGAGCATAAAGCCTTAGAAGTCCACTATCAGTTTTGTCAGTCTTTGGATGGTCTGTGACAGAAGAGTCCCTAACTGGCAGCTGACTGCTCAGGCTTCAATACATGAAGGATTTTTTTGTTTCTGCGTGTCTTTTAGCGTGTAAAATTTAAGAAGGCATCTACAACCACCCATAAAAACAGGTTAGTTAAAAATCCCTTGAGTATATGTTTCCTTGAAATAATAGTCATAAAAATATCCTGCAAATGGATTTGCACATATTCATGGATTATTTTTGTGGAATGAGACATCTCCAAAGTTCAGCTTTTCTGATGTGTTGCAATGAACATACTGTTCAGGGCAAAATTGGATATCAAAGAACTTTGATATATTGGGCTGTGTGCACATTCTTAAAAATATAAGGCTATATTTTGAACAGTTTTATCATTCACATGTTTATTGGGTTACAAAACTGTCAGTTATAGCATACTCAACTTCGTATCCCTCTGTATTGAACCAATTGCTTTTCTTCTAGTAATACAAAAATTAATTACAAAGTTTTGAATTTTAAAGCAAATCCTCACTGTTATTTCATCATAGCTTGTATACATGAATTCCATAAAAACTGAATGAAAGCTCAGCCAACTGAATTTTTTTCTACAGATTGACATATTGTCCTTACTTATTTAGCACATACCCTATTAAATAAGCCCGAAATCTCTGAAGGTAATTTTCTTCTTGTTTGAAAAAAGTAGCACATCATGTTACATAGACAGACAAAAAGTAATATCTAAATTCTAAACAAACTACATATGATGCATTGTGTAGCTAATGCAAAGGAAACAAGAGGTGGTGTTCTCAAGTATATCAAATATTTATGGGCTGATAGTAACACTGGCAGGTGTCTAGTGACAGGTTGCACTCAAAATGCTTTGTGCTTTTAATTTTACCTTCTTTCTTCAGTTACTAAAACTCAGAAATATTATTTATGAAGTTTCACAGGTTTTACGCTGGAATGACTTATATTTTATGAAAATGGCTTAAACCAAATTTGATACTGTCATATATAGCTAGACATATAGCAACATAAGAAATTAAAAAGAATAATATTACAGCTACATGAATGTTTTTTTTTAAGCAGCCATATATGCTGTATATAAAGAATAATAACTTCTTTATTATTTATGCATTGCCATAAGTGTACATAGGCTGCAAAGTCAAGGCTTACAGAATAATTAATGAACCAAACAATAAATATTTTCAACATGCTCAGAAGACCTAAGCTAACTCAAGTCCCAGCTGAGGAGGAAGGCAAGATCAGAGCAACTGGGGAGCTATGAGAAATCAAACATGCTATGAATGGGGCAGACATAGCCCAAGTGCACAGCTGTTCTATGTGCTCACAAAAAGCTAATGCATTAAATAGTTAATCTTTCATTAACAGTGTGTAATCAGTTGGCATGATTTGCTCAACAAACAAGAAAACTGGTGACTGTTCCCTTGAGAGTCTAATTCCAAGCTTCAGCTTTATCACTCTTTGAAGAAGGCTCACCTCACTGTTTTAGATACCAAATATGGCAACTGCAATTTGATTCTTTCTCAAAAGTATAAGGTAAAAAAATCAGAAAAAAAAAAGAGAGAAAAGGGAGATAGCAAGACAAATTCTTCACCTTTGTTGGGACTGAGTGAAGGATCAATACTGTTATGAAAGGCTTTGCAGATTAATTTGTGGATTAATACACTCCGTCAGCAGCACCTGCCATTTCAAAGGAGCAATAAAAGTTTAAGGGAACAAGATCAAGCAAGAACATTCTTCAGGTGTGATTCCTCCTTTGGAAAGATGCCTTTATTTGCTCACCAAAGGAGTTGAGTCCAGGTGCTGGTGTTGGTGTTGATGGCATAAGGAGAAACAAGAAGGAGTGAGATGGGGGATGGGACTCCAGGAAGTCTCTTCCACTAGTTACAGCCACTGGGGTTTAATGCGATCTATAAACTCATCTGTCTGTTTACATACCAGCAAATGATACGTCTCTCTGATCCACTTACATTTTCAAGCCTAATGTATACACAGGGCATTGACGTTGTGTATACAAGACACAGAGATAGCTGGGGGCTGTGTGCTATCCCTGCTTTCACAGCACACTGTCACTCTTATAAATAAAGCATTCGCTCGGGAAAAGAGTCTGAGAGCTGGAGAACCACATTGCGTGCAAATCCAGCTCACTGCCTGAGCTTCCTTGAGGTTGAAGCTAATCCTAACTGACATGTTACAGTAAAAGTACTTTATAAAATCAATATTAAATTCACAGCCTTTGACATCCTGGGACATCAAAGATAAAGGGGAAATAAGCTTTGGAGTAAACAGTCCTGCAGCTATGCCAGTTGCTCAAGGAGAGAGGCAAAGGAAGACACAGGAGACCATGGGGTAAATTAGTACAGTGCTAGTCTTGTTTTTATACCAAGGTCTTGACATCAATGAAAACATTATAAAAACAGCACGCGAACTCTTACAAACAAGAAAAAAATATTAGAAAAAACTCACTCGGTTACAAATTCACACAACCTTTTAAGGTTAAAGAGATATATAATGGTACCTATGCAAGCCACAGTATTAGCTTCCTCTTTCAATAAATGATACCCAAGAGTGATAAGACAATAAAAAACTAGTAATAAAAAAAATATATCACTGAACTGAAGAACTGGGTTAGAATTTGGCTGCACAATTCTAACCTGATAGTATCATTCCCACTTTCTGTGATGTAAACTGACATGTATTCTACAATTATCCACGTTCACATGCAGTCAGCCATCATAATGTTTGTACTGTGGGTTGAAATACAAATTGTATTGAGTCAGGAGGAGAGAGGCTTCAACAATGGTGGAGCTACATGCCTGCTGAATCCCAAATTCCTTCCTTCATATGTAAAATGACAGGATTGATACTTTAAAAGATGACACTGGTCTTGATCAAGGGTAAAAGGAAGACCAGGATTAACTCAAAACTGGAAAATATCCCTTCTTCTCTCTCCTTACCCTCTTCAAGCTATTTTCTATTGATGAATAAACACAGCATGTAGATTTGATGCATGGTTGTGTAAGTCAAGATGGTAAGTAGACAACACCTTTCTGGAGTATTGCATTGTATGAGCTGAAAACGTTTCTTGACATTTCTGTGGCTTTGTGTAGTCAAATTTGTAGCTCTAAAGGCTCTTGGTGGTACTTTCATCAGCCTTAAGAACAGTCATCTGATATGCAAACACTTCTACTCAAAATAGATATTGAAGGCGTAGAAAAATTAATTTTTTGTATGGTGATATTTGATAAAATTGTAACTTAAAAGCTACAATATTTGACTTTTCACAGGGAATCATTAATGAATCATGAGAAAATGACACACTAGCTTGTTGTATCATATAATATTGTTACGAACCATTCCTCACAGGTTAATATTTCTGATGAGACGACTGTTATGGTTTAGGAAAGATTGAGAAGTGATATGTTTGCTAGAATAAAATATGGAAAAGAAAGCACAATAACAAGTACTTTTATTTAGTTAATGTGTCTTCAAAAAAGAAGTCTCATCCCCGATGCTTAGGAAAACAGGTAATTTCAGCAGTATTCATCCCTGAAGTTAGAAAGAGCTAGATACCTAAAAATTACTCTGAATAGCCTGGTTGCAAATATTTGAGAGCAACAGAGTAAAATGAAGGGGAAAGAACTGAAGGAGTGATAGACCAAAGTACTGATAAAGGAAGAAACCACCTTACCTCTTTGTACAGGAAGACATACACATTTTCAGACATGGAAATGAATATAAGTTTTTCTAGCTCTTGCAGCTGATGTCAACATTTAGGAAATGATAGTTAGGGGACGGGGTGTGATGTGGTGTGCAAATCCCATTAGTACCAAAAAAAATATTTAAAAAAAATCATAGAAAAGAAGGTACCAGAAAGGTCAGTTCTACCATCTTCTGATAGCACATGTCTATGATGTGGAACTGGCTTTATTAGGATAAATAAAATCTTTGTCAATAAACAGAATGGAACCTTTTTAATAACCATTACAAAGACCAAACCAAGCTTTAGCCTAAGGCTAGTGTCTTCATCTGGGAAATAAAAGAACCCTCACTGCTTCCTCTAAATCTACTGCTGGATCTAGTAGTGGTAACAACAAGAAGTAATGGTGTCTATGGCTGCCTTTTTTATCTTTCATGTACTTGGCAGCATGCTAATTATGGAGTTAGGAGAGAGCCAAAAACTGGGTTAAACAATTACTTCATGCAGTATTTTACTGTTGTAGAATAAAAAAGCAAAAAGGCTGATTGCCAGAAGCCAATGCTTTTCAGCTTGCTTTACTCTGCATTATAGAAGATTCAGTCCAAAGCAATCTGATACTTCAGAAGGCATCAAGTATGTCTGGCCCTGTGGAAGACCCATGATGAGAGATTGGAGGATGACAGAAAATTTGAAAATTACTTCTCACACCAAAAGGAAACTCAAGAAAACAAAAGAATTTTTGAGAACAGAAGGGAAACTAGGTATTTATTCAAACTAATTTGAGATTCAAACAAGTAATTTGAGCTTTTGAGAAAGATTTTGTTCGTGTTGCTTAATGTAAGTACTCCTCCAACCTCCTCCAAGAAAAAGCATTCCTACAGTTGTATTGGGGACTTAACCTTTTTTGTGTTCTACGTGAAGTTTTGTGTGTTATTATAGAAATGACAAAACCAATTATTTGCATGTCCAAAAATGATATAAAATGTATCAGGCATTTGATTTTCTTGACGTGTCAGCACTGTTCATCTTACTGAGTTATAGCTCATTTCATAAATATTTTTATTATGTTCTGTATATATTTGCACACTGCACTTACCATAATCACATCCGAACAGCTCATAGCAGTGTACTAAGCAAGAAGAATAACATCCATTATGGATTATTTGCATTTTCATTCCTCCAAAAGAGGAGGTATATACAGTCAGTGCCTCATTTTTATAAGGCTGATTTGATACTTTTTGGTGTTGTTTTGCCAGGATATTTTTGGATGGATCTTTTTGTTCAATATATTTTCTTTCTTTTACAAATTTTCATGCTGCTGTGCACTTAGGTTAGAGGTGGTAGCATGGAAGAAATAGATATTCTATTTGGATGGAAGTTTTCTACAGCTTCTACCTTTTTTTTTTCTCTTTTCTCTTCTTTTTTTTTTTTTTTTCTGTGCGATCATACCATGACAGATCAGTTCTTTAGGATATTTTTGGTAGATTTAATGAAGATTCAGTCAGTCAGATTGACGGTCAGTTAATAGATGGTTGTTTGCCCAGGAGGTTGAAGGTTAAATATTTCCCTACAGTAAAGAATAATTTGTGTATGGTAAGCTAAATGACCCTAAATAGCACTGTTTTTTTAAGTTTGCAATTTTAAGTTTGTACAATAATGATTGTGTGTCAAAGAAAACATTTCAAATACAAAGCAAGTACATACTTAGACCATCAATAGCTTGAGTTACTACATTCATACCTGATAACAGTTTGATTTTAATTGGACAAAAGGTTGGCTAGATAACATCTTTGACTATGTAGCAGAGAGGGGTACCATAATATGTTGACGTAATAGAGAAGAGTTATATTTCTGCTTGTTCCTTCAGGAAATAACACTTCAAATGAAATGTCTTCTGCAAAATGTCCTGGAGGGTATAGCAATATGCTCAACATAAACAGATATGCAATAAATATTCAAAACATTACACAGCATTACAAATTCATTTTATCACAAATGCTTAATTGACTTGTTCAGAAATAATTTATTATGGTCTTTCAAACTATTTTTTTTATAATTGGATACAACCCTAAGATAGTAAATGCATAAAATAAAGATTTAGAACAAAATGCTAAATGTAATTAATATTATATTTCACTATTCCTTCTGTAATATTCAAGTCTACTGGGGTCTGTGCCTTATCTTCCAAGCAAGTTCGAATTAATATCTTAAAGTCATCTCTTGACCAGCAGGAAATTGCCAAATAAAAAATTCCTATAGCATGCAGAAAAATTAGTATCTTCCTCTCCTTTGCATGTCTAGTTCATCTGTACTAGTAATGAGAGATCAGACAAGAGATATGGGGTTTTGTTTGATATTGCATAGTGCTGTTTTTAGCTCACCAAGCCATGGTTATTTATGGTTCATTTCCAGGCAGTCATGTGTAATAATCTCAGCTATAAAGTCTATGAACTGCAGTGGACTGTTGTATTAATAGCCTTATCTCATATTCTGATAAGAACACAGATGGAACCAAAGTGCAATTTTTCATTACTACAAATTGGTGCACAGAGAAGTGGTCCAAATTAGGTGACACATTATCATAGCAGTTAAAAAGTCAAAATTTGCATATCACAATTATGCATTCATTATTCAAAAATATGTAAGATAGCAAGGCTATACATAGGGCATCACAACTGTACCCCACTATCAATGAGTGCTAATTAAATAATGTGAATTTGAACTGAAATTCTTTGGCTGAGCTGTGTGTAGGAAGCCCATATTAATAATTATACTCTTGAAAAACAATTATCCACTTCTACTGATACAAAGGCTTGTTTCTTCCTGAAAGGGATGAAGAAAATACAGACAAGAAAACATTTTTGTTTTTGACTGGCATAGTCCCTGTCTTTATCATGTTATTTTTTAAATAACACTTTTTCAGATTGTGAAGGAAATATTATCACTTCATCACTGATGACCAGTTAAGTCATAAGTCTCCAATGCGCAGATTGTTCATTGATGAAATATTGATGTGACCTCAAATATGGTGGAAAATTTAAACTACTTGTGAATCTCTAACAGTGAATCTCATTCTAAATACATTCTAAATTGTAACTGTACTTCTATAACCCAAAATTTATTAGTATAATAAATGTTAAATGTTAAATAAAGCTATGTCATAAGGTGTTGCCTATTCAGTCTGATATTCAATTAAGAAAATAAATAAATCAAACATATATGCAGATGACTCATTCTGTGTTCAAAAAGTGTTCACAGTTTCAGATCTCAAAATCATTGCTTAATCCATTTTCTTGTCCATGTTTCCTCTTTTATTCCAGGATTTCTTCGACATAACCAAAAAGTATGAAGTGTAGAAGTCTTAAAAGGTTCTTTCACAATGCATATCATTGTGCATGTAATGTAACAGTGCATACCATTCACCCATGTGGGTAGCACCACCAAGAACACTTGCTGAAGCAAGTGCTGCTGAATTTGGATGAAGGCTGTACCTTCCTCCCAAAATATTGATGCACTATCAACCATAAAAAGACAAAGGTGTTTTGAAACAAAAACCTCAAAACATTATAGAAATATTAAGTCTAAACTAAAAAGGTCAAAATATTAACTCTAAACTATAAAGGTCTTCCATGTATAGCAAGTAATATAGTTTCTAGCTTTCATTTGCTTTCAGAAAAAAACCCCAACAAACAGAACGCAGAAAGCAGAACAGTCTGCCCTTTTATAGTTATCTCAAAAGAAAAAGAGAGATAACCACTTCTAAGGCAGCAAAATTCAGGAAACCTAGGCATGGATTGCTGCTTCCAGAATTAGCAATTGCCAGTCTCACGTTGAAATCCAGCCTGTGTCAGCAGATAAAGAGAACTACAGCTTTATATCTATCTAGTGAAGATGGTTTCCATGCAGTCTGTTAGAAAATGATGGCTTGTCATACTCCATGACTCAAAAATAAATACCTCTGAAAATTTTGATAGCTATACATTAAAGTAATAATTGAATTAGCAGGAAAAAAGTATACTTTAATGGACTGTTTTGGAATACAGGATCTGAGATACATAAGCCTCTGTTATGTTGTGTAGTTACAACCTAAATGACCTATGGAGTACAGCTGATCTTTGGCAAAAAATTTGTCTGAAAGCAATGCCGAGCATCAGAGTTTGAGTTGAAATGAATAGTCGTGAATTAAACCAATACCAAATACTGCTGAATGCTGACAAATTGTTACACAGCAGTGTTAACCAACAGTAAAACTGAATCTCGGGAAGCCTGGATTTTACTTTTGTCTCTGCCATTTATCTGTTCAGTAGGATTCCAAGTCACTTTGCATCTCCTGTGAATTCTTCCATGTGTAGCCTATCTTGCCTGTTTAAACTGAAAGATCTTTGGGAAGAGGGTTTGCTAAATTTTAGTTCCGTGGCTAAGCCAACAAGGCCCTATATTCAACTGAGATTTTAATCTCCTGCCATAAAAAAATGTAAAAGTGTAATGCTTGCCAAAATGAGGAAGTTGAAAATTAGCCTCAGATTTATTCCTTAAAGAAAAAATGTACTGCAAAGAGCAATTACTTCAATTAAAACTCAATCTTAATATTAATATTTTTCTCACATAAATTTAAATCAGCTATTAACTAGTGAAAATATTTTGTGAAGAGTCAAGGCCCTTAGTGCCACAGAATCACAGAATAATTTAGGTTGGAAAAGATCTCCGAGGTCATTGAGTCCAACTTTTGACCAATCACCACCCTGTCAACTAGTCCATAGCACTGAGCACCATGTCCAGTTGTTTCTTGAACACCTCCAGGGATGATGACTCCACCACCTTCCTGGACAGTCCGTTCCAATGTTTGACATTTGTCTTTCTGTGAAGAAATTTCCCCTGATATCCAACCTAAATCTCCCGTGGTGCAGTTTGTCCTGTCACCAGTTGCCTGTGAGAAGAGGCCAACCCCCACATGGCTACAACCTCCTATCAGGCAGTTGTAGAGAGTGATAAGGTCACTCCTGGGCCTCCTTTTCTCCAAGCTGAACAACCCAAGCTCCCTCAGCTGCTCCTTGTAGGACATACCCTCTAAATCATCCTCTTGTCTTTTCATTTGTAATATTTATGTCATGTCATCTTCATTTGTAATATTTCTGCTATTCTCATCTGTTGTTCCTTTATGGTAACATAAACTGTTCCCCCATCAACATTTAAAACATAGTAAATATAGAAAATAATTAGAAATAGTAGATATTAATGATTATTGCCATTTCGGATAATTAACTCAAAAGTAAAACTTAGTTGTTTTATTGCATTTGAAACCCTATCAATGATGTATTAAGTTAGAATGCGGACATTAAGAAAGGCAGTTCTATATATAAAAAGGACAAGGTTATGTGCAGGACATGTGTAAGGACAGCAACATGTGCTGAGATCTCTCTTCATGTATCCAAGTGTTTATTTATACAGGTGTACAGATAATTATCAACAGGTGTTATGAATGGAATGAAACAGACAAATTTGAATAATGATATAAATGCATGATATGTAAGTGGCTTACCAGAGTTAAGAAGCTAAAGACCATGTTTCATGATACCCTTGTCTTTAAATGAAATATGTTGAGATTTTTTAAGACCAAGATGATGTCTCATGTTTCTCTCCTTGATGTAAGAATGCATTCGGTACCATGAAGGAGAGAAAAGGTGCTTTATGTGGAGTGGCAAATTCTGTCACACTTTGCAATCTTTATACATCTTTGGCTTACAAAGTACCTTTGGAAAATTCAAAATATTAATTCGACTTTGATTATTTCAGTGTAACACAAAATGAATTTATTTCCTCTGCTAACCCTGGACGAAGTGTTATGTATGGAAGAATATATGGAAGCATGTATTTTAGTGGTATAGGTGACAGACATACTTAAGAATATGTGTGTGGTTCAGGACAAAGAATAATGTTTATCTAGTTCAAACAAGCTTCTCTTACCATAGACTGTTTTTAGATTCAAAAACAATCTACGACAACACCTAGTAGCAAGCATTAAACCATCTGTATCTGTAGGAAACAGACTCTGTATTTAACCCTACCTGCAAATAGATGCAAGTTTGATTTAATGCCAATAATATTTTGATATAATAGTAGTTTTCAGAAACAAAAAAAAAATCTGCCAATGCACTCTATGGTATTTTAGCACATGGCAGACATTCCTTTTTGAGAGGTGGTTGCAGCATTTTAATTTAGAATATGGTCATAATATGCATGATAAAATCTTTTTTTGCTATATGAAGGACAGCTTCCATGTATTTCAGTTCACTAGGAAGAAGGGTGACACACTTCAAACCATTATTCTGCCACTGTTTACAGACTCCTGGTACCCTAGATGTTATGGAAGAATGGACATTGTCATTGAACATACTGTAGATAAGATATATCTGTCAAAGAGATGGTAATTTACTACAGAAGTCTAAGAAGGCTGACCACTAAAGTCCAGCACTGACTTTGTTATTTTGTCACAGCAGCCTCCATGCTATCAAGTAATTAATTACTATTGGAATAAGCAGACTCTGCTTCATTATCAAGTAAATCCATCAGTTATTGATACTTTATACTTCTAAAATGATATTTTGCTTCATATTGTTTTGAACTCTACAATTCATATGCTTTACAGGTCTGATGACACGTCTCGTGATGCACACAAGCTGATACTACTCCTAAGATTCATCAAACGAATTAACTTGACAGGAACCTAGATGGAACTTCAGAATACTTTCCTGTCTGTCAAGCATGTCAGCAAGAAATAATTGGGGTGGCGAACTACAACTCCCAGATAACATGATGACTGTAGTAGAGAAGGACCTGTGGGTCCTGGTGGACAACAAGCTGTCCATGAGCCATCAGTGTGTCCTTGTGGCCAAGAAACAAATGGTATGCCAAGGTGCATTAGGGACAGCATTGTTAGCAGTTCAAGGGATGGGATCCTGCCTCTCTGCTCAGCCCTAGTGAGGTCACATCTAGAGTATTGTATCCAGTTCTGGGCTCCTCAGAGCAAGAGAGACATGGAGCTCCTGGAGTGTGTCCATCAAGAATAACAAAGATGATTAAGGGACAGGAGCATGTCTCTTATGAGGAAAGGCTGAGGGAGCTGAGCCTGTTCAGTCTCAGGAAGGGAAGACTGAGAGGGGAGCTAATCAATGTATATAAGTATCTGAAGGGAGGGTGTCAAGAGGATAGAGTCAGGCTCTTCTTGGTGGTGCCAATCAACAGCGCAATGGATAGAAACTGATGCACAGGAAGTTCCACCTGAATACAAGGAAAAACTGCTCTGAGGGCGACCGAGCACTGGAACAGGTTGCCCAGAGAGGTCATGGACTCTCCCTCAGTGAAGGCATTCAAGAACTGTTTGGATGCAATCCTATGCCATGTGCTCTACAATGACCCTGCTTGATCAGAGATTGGACCAGATGACCCATTGTGGTCCCTTCTAGCCTTACCCATTCTGTGATTCTGTGATTCTGTATGGAGTTTAGTGATCAAGATCTTCCTAACCTTCATGACCATATCAGTTAACTTTTTATTTAGTTTCTAGGTTTTTCAATTATTGTCTAGATTTCAGGTATATTACAATTTTCTGTAAATTCCTGTAGCATTGAATTCTAAGTGGCAGGCTTGCCTATTGATTAAATTCCCTGAAACATCACATTTTCCATGTCTAATCACTCTGAAACTGTATATTTACTTGAGCTAAATTTTTTACATCAATATTGTTTGCCTTGTGCTGTTTTGTTTTGTTTTATTTTCAAGCTTCATCCAGAACACTAGAGCTTCTTGTAAGAAAAAGACTAAAGAAAAATTCACATCTATATATATGTAGCTGTTGTATTTTAGAGCTTTTCATTTAGGCAATGGCATTTGTTGAGTAATATTCCTTCTACTACCCCTACAAAAATCTGCCCAAATGTGACACTGTTATATAAGACCTAAATAAACTTGCATGTTGACTGTAATGTTTGTAGAACTAAATTTCTACTGTTTTACAATTGATGTTCACTGAACATGCAGCACATTGGGAACATGCTGTAGAACACTTGCTGCAATTGCTATTACTAATTGCTTAATGGAGGAATGGGGTTAAGCTCTGGTACAATATAGACATTATTTTATTTGTGCTTCAATGAATTACCTAACCACATGGATGAGAAAGAGGTACGAGACAGAGGTCAGATGAAGTGCTAAATAGGAAACCTGTGGTGCTGGTTTTAAAGAGACTTTAAAGAAGACGTGGGAAGTGAAAGTGACTAAATAAGAAAACTGAGGTTAGAAACTATAAAGATGTCTAAGAATTATACTATTCAGACAGTGAACAAAAACTGAGAAGAAAGATTATAATAACATAGTGTCCCATGTATAGTCCCCTCAGGGCTCTGTATTTTCAATATCTATCAATGGCATAGTGAGATTGAGTGCAGCCTCAGCAAGTCTGTGGATGACACAAAGCTGAGCAGGGCGGTTGACACAAGAGAAAGAAAAGATGCCATCTGGAGGGACCTGAACAAACCTGAGAAGCAGGCCCATGAGAACTCAATGAAGTTCAGCAAGTCCAGGTGCAAAGTGGTGTGCCTGGGTCAGGGTAATTCTAGAGTGAATACAGACGGGGAGATGAAGTCATAAAGACCAGCACTGTGGAGAAGGACTTAGGCCTTCTTGTTCACAAAATGGTGGACATGAGCCAACAGTGTGCACTCATAGGCCAGAAGGCCAACCACATCCTGGACTACATCAAAAGAGGAGAGGCCAGAAGGTCAAAAGATGTGACTCTACCCCTTTACTCTGCCCTTGTGAGACCCCACCTGGAATACTGTGTCCAGCTCTGGGTTTCTCAGCATAGATATGTACCTGTTAGAGTAGGTCCAGAGCAGGGCCATGAGGATGATCTAAGGGATGGAACACCTCTCTTGTGAAGATAGGCTGAGAGAGCTGGGGTTGTTCAGCCTCAAGAAGAGAAGCCTAAAGGGAGACCTCATTGAAGGGTTCCTTAAGGGTAAAAGGAGGGAGAGGGACTTTTTATATGGACAGATATAGAAACAGAACAAGGAACAATGTTTTTAAGATGAAAGTGAGTAGGTTTAGGTTAAATGTTAGGAAGAAATTCTTTACTCAAAGGGTGGTGGGAACTGGAACAGATTGTCCAGAGTTGTGGATATCCCATCAAGGGGCATCAATGTCAGGTAGGATGAGGCCCTGAGCAACCTAGTCTAAAGGGTGGCATCCATGCTCATGGCAGGGGGCCTGGAATTAGATGATCTGTAAGGTCCCTTCTGACCCAAACCATTCTATGATTCTGTGATTCCATGATTCTATGACTCTATAATGTAATATCTCTATAACAGTACATTATTATGGCCTAGAAACTGGAGAACAGGCAAGGAGTAAGGTCTGGAGGATATGGGGAGAAATATAAAACAAATATCATTTTCAGAGTGTGTAGTGAAATTCTTTATTACTCTGCTGATAAGTATGTCTTGTGTGCTGTCAGTCCTTACAGAGTATGACAGTAGTTCAGTTTTTTCAATGGCTTAAGTAGCCAACAACTTTGCAGGGAATCTCAAATAAGAGATTCAGCTTGAGCCTGGAAGTCTGATTTGCTTGAATGGCAAGTACTTACATTTGCAACTGAAGCAGTTGTGTTATAAAGGTATAAATTGTTCTATAAATAATTATATATAAAATATATGTTGTAATAAATATAATAAATTATTCTCTATATGAGAATTGAAGATGGGTTTATCTGATTTGGGACTCTTAGTTTAAAAGATAAATTTCTCCTTACTCTCTGTCTGTCTCAGTTTCCAGCTGTAAAATGAGGAGCTCACCCTCAGTGTCAAAAGGACCGAATGAATATAAATTGAGTGCTGCATGAAATAGCCAAACAGCACAGTAATGAATGTCACAGAAAAGAAATTAATGAATTGTGTCTTCTAAGTAAAGTTTGAATAACGCAGAGTATAAAAGGCAACACATTGAACAATAAGCATAAACCAAAACTCTCAATAAATGCTCAAAAAGAAAGTATTGTCCATCCTTTGCAGTGAATGCAAAAGGAGTCCTGTGAAAACCAGCTTTTGTGATGCTTTAATTAAGCAAAATATTACAATGGCATGCAAGGGGAATGATGGTGAAGAATTAGGTTTCTGCAGGCAACTTTACATCAGTCATATCGGAAGTTTTGACTGCCTGCTTTTGAATCTTCATGTATTTAAAAATATTTTTATAGTCTTTACAAGACTTTACAGATGATGGAAAATTGCCCTAAATAGCAGCATTTTATTTCAACTTAAAATACATATTTTGATATTTATAAACATATTCTGTTGTTTGTATACTGTTATATTAAATAAAATTGGCAAGCATCAGTATGAAAGATATTTTTTTTTCTTCTAAAATCTCTGTGTTTTAGAGAGTTTCAGACTGCCAAGATAACTACAAACTCTGTGGCTGCTTCCAGCTCAATTTCCTGAACATCTATTGCAACTCATCTTTGTGCCCTCTTTTAAGCTGTCAACACATGTGATATCTGACCTACTTTTGGGAACAGTGACGTGGAACCCTTCAAGACTCACAAAATAATTAAAAGCTCTAACTAATATAATCACAAACCCCAAAGAAATGGCAATAAAAACAATTTGTCTCAGTTCTTCTTGCTTTGAAACAAAGCTGCAGACGGGGCAAGAAGTAGTAATGGTCTGCACAGAACCATCTGTTCAGCATTCACATTGCTTGGCATATATAACGTGTACACTACTGCAGACGCATTGACCTGGAGGTTTGTGTATAGCACAGGGATGTGAAAAGAAAGAAAAATCCCCATCTAGAATCAGTTATAAGGCAACTGGAATTTTATATGCAATACTAGCTTATGTGTATTGCTAACACAATGACTAGAATATGATCATTTAGCAGTACTAAAAAATTATTATGGAGAAAATGACTCATCTACATATTCCAGTGATATTACTGCTATTACTGGTTGTATATAGAAGAAAGATAATTTCTGAATAATGGATTTTTGATGTCAAATAATTCCAGGTGCTCCAGAAGTTAATTATCGTTAATTTGCACAAATATCCCTGCTTAGTCTTAAATGTATCCTCCAAGAGTTTGTATGATTTATTCTTTCTAAAAAATATACCATGAACAAGTATTTAATCTACTAATGACTTAGATAAATAATCTCAAATCCAGAAGAATGAATATTTACATTTTTAAATTTGACTGGAGAAAACAGTTATGTTTATGTGACGATGGATGAGTTAATATGGTTTATAAAGGGATTGATCACATTTGAAAGGATTGAAGAAATACTTGAAAAATAATTGTCACTGTTACATGGTGAGATACCTTTTTAAAAATAAAGGCATATTAACTCTACAATGTCCACCTTTAACTCAGAAAATAATACCCTAATGAATAAATGTATCAAAATTGGGCTCTATGGGATTTCTTGCAATCTCCTGTCAAGCATCTGTTACTAGCCATTACAGGAAACAGGATACTGAACCAGATGGACCATCAGTCTGTTTTGAGGGAATTGGTTTCTGATGCAATACCAACACTTAAACTAAGTACACCAGCACAAATTTGTTCAGAAGGTCCGAATGCATACAGTAAAAACCAAAAAAAACCCAAAAAAACCCCATAAGTATATACAAATTAAGAAGAGAAAGAAAAATAATTGTAAAAATAACCAGAAAATGAGAAACAAAAACTTGTAAAAAAAGTCTTGAAATGAACAAAAAATACAGAGTAGCTTTTTTTACCTTACTCTGTTGGTTGGCAGATTAATTATATCTCTACTATAAAAGGACGACAAAAAAAATAATTCCTTAAAAAATGTCTTTTCTACAGAAATTACAACCCAGATTAAAATGTAACTGTTATTTTCATAGTTTTGTAATGTTTCTGAGAAAACTTAGCAGAAGTGAGCTTAACTCACGTTAGCTATGGTCTCCACGTAGATCTTCAAGAGAGATATTGCTTATTTGAGGCCCAAGTTATTGAGCGTATTGCAAGACTGTTATCTTAAAACATGGGATTTATTAAAAAAAGAAGTAGAAAAGTGCACATTAATTTGAAGATGAATCACAGTGTCTCATTCAAATTGGACTGTTTGCATTGTAAGTGAATGTCTTCCTTTTGAGGAGTTCATCTTTCTGTACTTGAGGCCAACTTGCTGAAAAGAAGACATTATGAGGAAACAGATGGAAAGAGTCTCTGCTCAAGGTCTCCCCAAAAGACTTCTAACAAGCCTCAGCAGGGTTCTCTGCTTTTAAGATGAATTTCTAACTGTTGGTTCCTGCTTAAGTTACACTGCTTAAGTACACTTAAGTGTACGCTTAAGTTCCTGCTTAAGTGTAACTTAAGTTACACTAGGGCAGAAGCCATGTCTATGCCTATGTCTGTATCCAGAAAGGTACCCCACTAATCCAGTCTTTACCAGATGACCTGTCATCTGATTTCCTGGTATGACCTCTGAGTTCTGTGGGCTTGACTGGAGGTGCTGACCCTGTGTCTGCCCCAGGCCTATGTCTTTGAACCTGATCACCTTTCCAGATTGACCTTGAAACTTCCTCCTCATCAAGAGCTTGACTAGTGTTTTGGATTATTAGTTGCAGCCAATTACCCTCTCTGGACCTTCTCTGCTCACCTTGTTTGGTGCTGTGAGACCCTTGTCAGTGGAACCTCTGCCTGCCTTGTTATCATGCTCAGCTTCTGGCTTCCCTACCCTTGCAGGGCAGCCTGCTCTTGCTGCTCCCTGATATGAAGCTACTGATGATTTCATGCAGCAAATATGTTAATGGAATCTAGAAAAAGGAGACCAATGTTAATACAGTAGAAGTCTGACCAACAGTTGCCTGGGACGGACACAGTCCCCTCAACAACTAGACAAAGAAGAAAGTCTAATCTATAAACAATATCTGTTTATTTACATATGGGGGAATCTTTTGCAGGCACACCAGAGCTCACTCCATCCACAGTGCTCTAGCCAGATGTGAGCCTGTTGCTAGGAAAAGCCACATTGGCTCCCTCTTATTTTTAAACTATTAAGCTCAGATTGAAAGCAAAGTATATTTTCTTCAGTGCTGTGCTACGTTAAGCCATCCAGGGCATGGTAGAGCAGAGCAAACTGTCTGCAAAACATATCTAAACATACATATAAAAAGCCTTGACCTGCAGGTTTAGATCTGATGAAGTAGACAAAAGTACAGTTACAAATTCTACAGAGACTCTATTCTCTGCTCATAGCATTAGCCTTGAATTGCTTGCATTCAGATTCAGCTACATGGTCCGTTTTGCCTGAACATTGGATCACAGTGGGGGCAAGGAGTAGGCATGGTGTGGTGGTGGAGCTGTATATTATTTTCATGTCAGTCTTGTACCTAATGTCTACATCATTGTGTTGGTAGAACTGGTAAAAGTACTGATCCCACTGAGACTTGACCTTAGATATCATTGAGATAAAATTTTTAGTGAAACAAGGATACTTCACCTAAGGGCAAATCATGTCTGACCAACCATGAGGCCTTCTATAGTGGAGTGACTGGAGTGGTCTACAAGGGAAGACCGACCAAAATCATCTACCTAGACTGCTGAAGGCCTTCAGTAGGGTCAGGTTGCCTAGAGAAGTTGTGGATCCCCCAACTCCTGGAAGTATTCAAGGCCTGGGCGGATGGGGCCCTGAGCAATTGGTCCAGGGTGTTACATCTCTGCTCACAGGAACAGGGTTGGAACTCAATGGTCTTTAAGGTTCCTTCCAAACCAAACCATTCTATGATTCTATGATTTTATGTTACTGACCCAAATATGGAAGTTATGAAGTCTATTTCCAATACTTCTGAAACATAAAAGTAGTGCTTTTATATCTGTAAATTTTAGTAAAAGGAACCGTGAACTGGGTTCATGGAAACCACCATGAAACATTTTCATTAGCATGTTCTTGCTGATGAACACTGCTAACATCTGTCTGTGTGACAGGGTCTCCATAGCTTATAACTAATTGAATTTCAAAATTGTATTAAAAGGCCCCAGTACTCTAAAGGAGTTTTGCAGATACTGGTCTATGAGCATCTATGTCTGCAAACATCCCTTTTTCTTATGGCACTCATCCTGGCATCTTTAATGGATTCACCTGGTAATGATTCTTTGCTCATGTCCTGTAATTATAACTATGTGTCTAATTCACTTTACTGATTATTGGTATTAAGTTAATATTTACAGACAAATCTTGAAATGGTATGTTTTCCTAGAAATGCAAGTTATGATTAAGTTCATTTGCCTGAGATCTGCCATTTTCCCAGTAAAAATTGTAGCTCATGGTGTTTACTGTACAACATTCTTTTTGCATTAGTGCATCACTAATATAAAGCAAGACCTCAGCTTTCAAGATTAAATGAGCTTCCCATGGAAAAATTGGCCCTGTGCATGCAACAACAGTTCATAAAAACCTTCTATGTTTTTATTCCGTACTCATATTTAACACAATAAAACTGGGAAAAATAATACATTCGTAATTAATACACAAAAATATTAAACATTTAAAATGAGTAGACATAATATATGAGAATGTATCTGAACTGATGGGCTTTACTGTCTTAGAAAAGGGAATTGAAGAAACAATTCTCTGAATATTCTGTTAGTACTACTGGCTGATCAAAATCTAGTCTAAAGTCTCCATCGGTATTCACACTACTCGTTGTTTGGCTCTTGATTGCCAGGCTGGTGTTTGACCTGAGAGTATTTTGCACTATGCTTATGTGGCAAGTGGAGGTATTTGATGTGCCTTATGTTATAATTCCTGTTTCTCCATCATGCAAATAAGAAAAAAATTCACTTTTCAATGATTTTGCCTTTGTGTTTCCAGAGAAAGAAATTTCTATTTTATCGTCATTGGATCTTTAAGATAATGGTATAAATGTTTCCCATGCTTATTTTCTTGTCTTTAGTTTCAGGACAAAAGGAATAAAGATTTGTCTACCAAGTTTTTTACAAGAAAGTGTGGGTTTTTGCATACAGAGATGATCTCCACGTATGATAGAATGAAGAGCTCCTCATCTTGTCATACAACCTATTTTTAATGTGGTTTTTTTCAGGTCAGGAAGCAACAGAAGGAGGAAGGGAAGGTGTTCTGCAAGGGAAGGTGAGCTGAGATTGACAGCAAGTCAGGTACAGGGCTGTGACTTCACTCACATGGGCTGCGGTTACCTCAGTATCTGTTCCAATGGAACGGAACAGGTCTGGTGCCATTAACCAGGGTCAGCCAACAGTTGAGTGACTGTCAGACAACCCCATAATGATGACACAAGTTTGACACCAATCCAGAAAGTCAAGCCATCCATATGCAGGCTTACCTGCAACCTAGTGCTGCAAGGTCCTCGTGGGAAATCCTTGGCTTAAATGTAGCTCTCAACAAAGTGGGAGGATGAGGCTTCTCACCATTCTTTCTCATACTGCACTTTTTCCAGCAGTTTGATCCAAGGCCATACAGAGGCACTGTATCAAAGACAACCTTGAATACAGGCAATTAACCCCTGAGCTGGGGAGGGACAGGAGTAAGAGGTTGCAGAGTCTTCTGGTGCACACAGGGCACTAATGTTTCGAGGCAGCTGCCTTACTCCTTTATCTCACCAGTTCTCTGAACACTGGTCAGTGATTTTGTTAAGTTTCTTTCCCAGTCAATGCCTTGACATTGTCCTAGTCCTAGTCAATTGTATGATGTTATGATAAGCAAGAAAGAAGAACCACTTCAATACTGCAGGCCTTATCATGCTCGATCTTCTTCTCTTTCTCAATCTTCCAATAGGCAAGGAAAATAAAAAATTTCTGGATGTTAAGAAAAGTTCAAAGGTAGAAAAACTGTTTAAAAAGAAACCTTTTCTAGGCTATGGATTAATAAATTTTCATAATAATGTATGGTGTGGAATATTGATTTTGAAATGTTTATATGTACTCTTTAAGGCTGCTTACATCTACTTGGTACCTAACAGTCTTTCGTGTACTTTGTAATCTCCCATATTCATTACTTTCATTTTCTATTGTGCCAATCTGACATCTCAGATAGCCCTTCTATCTTGAAAATACTCCTGAGGGCTTCAAGGTACATAGGTCTCAAATTAGGCCTGTAATTACCATGGCTGTGGGCACAATTATCTTTGTTTCAGAAACTGCAATGAAGAAAGATAACTCTATCCCAACTGGACTCAGTACAGATGACAGTTAAAATTTAACTTTGAAAAAATTTTTAAAACATCTCTCACATAAAAAGGCTCAATTCAGGATTAAGCCACAGGCTATATTTCAACCTTAAATATTCTTTAAATGTTACAATACATGCTAGAATGACTCAAGAAATTGTCAGTGATGAGCAATGTAGAGAGACAAAACAAGATAGTTTTGTGGAATGAGGACAATCAGAAAAGATTTGTTGAAGTTGGTTTGTAGCAGTAGCTGTAACAATGTAGGAGGTAATAACTTGCCAATTTAAATGACATTTTGTACTTAATGAGACATTCATTCATGGAATTTGATGAATTTTAAGAGGTACTCTTTTTAGGACAAGCCTTTATTTAACAAACTAAACAAGTTGTTTATTTTTAAATATTGATGTTGTCATTGTTACCACAAAACACTGAGTAAGAATTCACACATAGAAAGTGATATGTGAATGTGTCAGTTTAATATCAAAACAACTACCATAAGAAGTATCTCAGTTTGACAGGTTAAAGAGAAAGATGTGAAAGAAATGGTGTCATGGTCTGAATATAGTCCTTAGAGCAAGGAATTGCATCTCAGTTCTAAATACAGACGCCTTTGATTATCTCAGGGAGACTACAACTTTCTTCTTTCTTTCCCCACAAGTAACAGAGGATAACACCATCTACTACTCTGTATGGATGTGCACATATTTTTTGAACAATGCTGATCCTGGGGATATCTCTCTCCTGGACTATCACTTGCATAACAATACAGTGGCAGCAGATAATCTAGGAGCCAAGCAAATACTGTTTTAAAGAGCTTTTTGAATAGTAGTAAAGGAAACCCATTAAGATACATTAGTCTGGCAACTTCCTTGGAAGATGTAGATATCTAAGTCAAGGTCAAGACAAAGTATAAAAGCAAACACTTTGAACCTGAAGTTACTAGAAATAGTTGAACTGATTTTAAAATTCAATGTTAATAAAGCATGAGCATTTCTAAAGAATTGCTTCTGTAACCTCCATCCTTCTGTTTTTCCCTTTCATGCCACATAATAGCCAATCCCACTTCATTCTTCAAAGTCTGAATGTAATTATTACTTATAGGCATTGGAGTCTCCAAATCTGTCTGAAAACAGATACAGATATTCTTATTCCAAGACTCTCTTACCCCATCTTTCACTGCTCTACTACATCTCAAGCAGCGTCACTCCTGCCCCCACCAGATAAGAGAAAAACCATGCACTACTTTTGGTGTGTTACTGTCCTGAAGAAAATTGATGTGGATCTATGTTGCATAAGGCAATGAAGGTTGTGTCCTTAGCATATTGTCCATTGACAAAAATAATACTTGGTTTCTCAGTTCACACGTCAAAAGCATTTCCATGAATAATATGAGTTAGAGGGGAAAAAACACTGAGATGAATACCCTTCTATTATCTGCCATAATGGCAACAAACTAAATAGGTATGTTCTTCTTATCTAGCTTTTCCTTTCTTATTAGCATTTAGAGCGTGCCTATCACCCAACTAACTCTGCTCTAAATATAGATTTGATACCTGCACAGAATGTACTCTATAATCTGCCTTGTGTCATCACTGAATTTAGCTCCTTAATTAGTGCTATTGCCTCCTAGGTTTTGCATGTACCAGATAAAATATTATTGACTGAAAATTCACCCTAAACTTTCCGTTAAAACCATCTGATCTTTAAATTCAATATTTTCTTAAATAATCACTCCAGAGGAATAAATTGCTTTATACACACTGGATTGTTCTTTTTTTTTTGTTTCCTGTTATATTTATAACATTTCCATGCTCTTGGGAGTCATAATGCCATCTGTACATACAATGACACACTGCAAATCCTTTCTTTAGGAGCACCACTAGGTAATATGAGACTTAAACCCAATTTCTTTTCATGTGTTTTGGTTGCAGAACTCCTTCTAACAAAGATCATGATTTACCTAATAATATTTCATGCAAAATTTTGTATCTATTTGATGACAGTAAAAGCATATAGAGTCAACTGCAATATCTTCATCTATTGTTTTTTTATCTGACTAAAAAAAGCAATGAAGTTTGAAATAATTTTCTCTGAGAAAATGAATTCTTTGTATTGCTTATAGTTCAATTAACAATTGATGTTTTTGTTAAAAATACTTGACTTTTATTATAAATTAGCATTATTTTAGATTATTTCTTGGCAATTAGTGCCAGGATTACTGAGTTTCTAACAAACCCGCTCTAAAGTCGAAATTAGTAAAGTGGGTTAACAGAGGCTAAAAGCTATATTCTTTTTCATGCAATCTGAAGACAATTTTTTCAAAGCAGCTCTGGTCTATGAACTCTATTCACTTCTCATGAAGCAATTGGAACTTGTGAAAAATAACTTAGTGAATTCACTTAGCTACTTAGTACCTCCACATTTTCCTAGACAACCTAGTTTTCCTATCTATTGCATTTCATCAGCATCTTAATGACTTGGTGACTCTTTTTGGTGACACTGATCTTGCAATCAAATCCAGTAGAACACTTAAGGGCCCAGAAACTTCCAAGCCCATCCCAATTTATTAAAAGATTTACTTCCCTAATACATCTTTCTCTGTGATATATTTGCAATAACACTTTGTATCCTTCATTATTAACAAATTCTAACTTGAGCTATGATAGGAGACAGTTCAGCACATATTTACAGAAATAAAGCAAGCTACATAATTTTGATTCTGCTTTGGATAATACCTCTGAGGGAAAAAGTGAAATGAGAAGGAAATAGGAAGAGGGAAGTGAAAGAGGAGAAAGGAAGGATAAAGGAGAAGGGAACAGGAAAAGCAGAAGAAAATGAAAGGCAAGAGAGGAGAAATGTAGAGTTCTAGAATTCTAGCAAATGTTCCTGTTTCTATACCACCAATTAAACTGAAAACAGTGAAGTTTGTTGCAATAGATACTGTGATAATTTACATTAATAAAGCACTAAACCTTGCTTTAGACAGAGTACTTACAGAATGAATGCACCTGTAGGGTAGCATGGATTGACCCAACTACATTCACTTTACTCTAGCTAGGATATCTAACAACAGTAGTGAACATCAGGTACACCAGGGAAAGCCCTCAGCAGGATCTAGCTTCAGAAAACAACTCTGGAAATCTACAGTGCATACTACAATATGCACTACTTTGTTCTTTGTTCCCTATGCTGATTAGCTGAAACTAGCACAAATTATGGTCACCTATATGATAGTAGTATTTCTACTTTTTTGTGCATACGTGTGTAGAAAGTCTATGGCTCTCTTGTACTGCAGTCCAAGTAACAACATGTGCTTCTAGAGTAGGAACAAATACATTTTGCTATTGAATCCATTTTACTCATTTTACGGGAGAATAATCTGCAGAAAAAATGAGCTGTGATAGCTATTTAGACCACATAGTTATGAAACGTGAAAGAGAAAATTCATACGGTTATGACTGCGAATGGGCACCACAGGATTTTGGATTAAGTGGCTTTTTCTGTGAGGGCAGATTAGTCTGTTACCTCTGTTCTGTTGCTCAGGTTAGATGCAAGAACATTCTTAGAACTGGAACTGAACAAGTGCTAGAAATAGAATGGTCTAATATTACTTCTAATTTTAGAACATTTTCAAAAGGACTGCATACTGACATGTTAAGTATAGGAAACTTTAGGAAATTATTCCACTGAGTCATCAGAGTTACTATACTGCTTACCATATTAGCTCCTGTTGTCTGTTAAGCCCACTTGCTAGACAGCTTTAGAAACCAAATTAGATAGTTATTCCACTTGTATTACTGCAAGGTTTGATCTTGAACTTTGTTTTCCAGATGTTGTGCATGAACTTATCTTTGATTTCCTGACTCTTCTTCATTGTTCTTTAGCTGCACCTTCTTTCTTAAATTTTTAAATCTCCATGTAATTGTATGTAGTCTACTGAAAAACCCACATCCAACAGTCCAATGGGCAGGGCATCTGACAGTCTGTGAGACATCAGGATTCATTTTCTACAGTACTAAAAAAGGCCTGTGTGTCAGACCTAAATTCGGGGTCCCATGCTACTCTGCAGAATTCAGTGTTGCCAGTTCTAATTAATTTCATGTGAGTGATGAAATCTTTATTAGAAGAGAAACTAGTACCACAATATGTGAGAAACTTCAGCCTTTTCCTCAGTTTTAGACTTGTGAGAAAATCCTCTCTGAGTATCTTCTTGCCATGCTTGTTTTTTTATGGGACTTTGAGGATAATGTGAGAATTCTAGGATCCTAAATTTTAGGTTTAATTGCCTAAAGACTCCTTGTAACTAATACTTAGCCTGTCTGTTCAATGTGTACTCTGTCCGAAAAATAATACAAATACTTTTTAAAGAATATCTTGCTTTCTTTTTATGGCATGCCCCTTGAATCATAATTACAATTAAAAGATAGAGTGATCATACAGTATGATTGTTTCAATATAGAGACTCTTAGATCCCATTTCATGTCACTGGATCCCAACACCTTGGGTATAGAAAGTACCTGTACAGAAGGAAGGTGTATAGAAGCTAGGCTGAAATCTATGTCACTATTTAATAAACTGTTATTATTGCAATATATGGCCGCTAGAACAACATATTTGAAATGAAAATACTAAGGGGGACTTCTTGATTTGAAAATATTATTGCCTTTATGTTGTATTTCTAAAGCTGAGCAAATGTTATATTTAGACCAAAGAAGCAACAGGGTATGAATTATTGCACACTAATTCACGACTAATGTGTTGCTGTGAATGAAGCTAAAGGCTGAGTGCAATCAACTCTGTTCCATCAGTACAACATTAATTCATACACTAGATCATCTTATTTCACTCATAAAAATATTATCCCAAAAGGTCACAGATTCTAAAAATAAATGATAATGTAACCAGGGTCAATTTCCAGGAATTATTATCAACCACCAGTCTGCTCTATATATTTTAAAAATACTCACATGTATCACAGAGAACTTGCATATAGATTAGCCAAACCTAAGCACATGCTGGATTTCAGTAATAAAGCTGCATGTAAGACCACTGAGTATGGAGTTCATGACCATACTTGGAAAAATCAACACCCCCCCCCCCCAAACAAACAAACAAACAGAAAACAACAAAAAATCTGCTGCAGTACAGACAAACTGGTACAAATCAAATGGATACACCACAGGATTTTCTTCAGAAGTGATATTTATGAAGGATATGTCTGGATGTACTTCCAGGCTTTATGGACTCCGTAACTTCCACATATCTAGGCTAAAGGAAAATTCTGGTTTTGTTTGGTGTTCTCTCTGCAGTTTTAGGGATTAAATGCCTGTTGAATTTCATGGCAGTGTTTGATTGGGTCATATGCTGTATTAATTACACTACCCAAACAAAATATTTTAAGAAGATAAAGTGTGTTTTCAGGGAACCTCATGTTACTTTCTACTAATGTGCAAATATAAAGTATGCATAGATTATGGCATTATCTAGTATTTACCTCTTTTTAAACAAGCTTGCAGAATATTTTCATATTTTTTTTAACCATGTCATGGTTCATCTTACAGAATAGACCAGGAATAGTTTAAGAACAAGCAATGAGAGACCTTTTACCAAAGGATAGCTGGGGTTATGACTTTCCTGCGGCTGGAGAGGCTGTCTTATCTCCCTTCTTTTATTGGGACTGACAAGAAACAGAGCTATAGAGAAAGGCTGTGCATATGTTCTTTTTGGAGGTCTGTCCTAAGAAATAGTAGCTCTAAAAAAAAAAAAGCCCATAGGGAGAGAAAAGTTTTGAATAAGCTTAGGGTCATCAGTGATGAAGAAAACAAAGGTTTGAGAAAGTACAAATCAGCAATTAAAAGGAGATTTCAGATCTTAGAAATTAGCTTTGCCCAGGAAAGAAAATCAGTTATTCTAGGACTCATATGCATGTCTGTTCCACTTCAATGTATTTGTACTTCAATATTTTCAAAGCAGATGAACATGAATCTTAATACTAATCAAAAAACTTTTCTAATTTTTAATATTTCATTCTGAGCCTGACTCACCATGATCTTTTAATTTTCACTAATGAAGATGTGCCTACTGAGAACTGTTTGAAAATTTTTGTGTGTGTGCTGGAATTTCATTAAGAATATTGGGAAGATTACTGATTTAAATTAATAAGATTTATTCTACCAGAGGAAAATTGTAAATTTTTAGTAGTTCTTATTAGGAACTTTGGTTTATCAAAACAAAATTTATACTCTGCATCCTCATCCTCAAGATTCACACATCTTAGAACAGAAAATACTTTATCTTTATTGTGGCCAGTGAATTTACACTGAAATTAATCTACACAAAAGCAGATTTATTTCATTATATTTCTTTAATAAAATGAAACAAATGAATACTAGATATGAATAATTCAAGAAATTAATATACCACATCTCTTTTAAAAGTGAGATGTAGTAATAGAAAATAACCCAATGTTCTTGTGGTAGCTTAGATACTATACTCATATTTGTGAAAGTAAGGTTTCTTAAGAGTCATTTAGTGTGATAAAGAAAACAGCTGTCCTACCCAGTTAAACACATCTCTCAGGTACAGAAAGATGTACCTGTATTTATTCGCCATTAAAAATGTTTTGTGTACTATTAAATAGGTAGGAAATTCCTAAAGACAAAGTATAGACAAAATATTGTTGGTATTACACTGAAGAATATTATTGTCTTGCTGATAAGAAAATAGATATGTCAGAAGATGGCAGAGCTGTGCCACTTGAGTCAAAGGGCTGAGATGCTTGTCTAGGGCCCTCAGTGAGTTAATATCAGGTCTCTTCAGAGATGAAAAATAATAATTAAACACTGCTTATCAATTAATACCAACTTATAGGAAGGTCCTACACTTAGATTAAGTGAGAAGATTGGCTTGCTTGAAAACAGCAAGAAAGGAGGAAGAAAAGGACTATGCAATAATGAAAGATGTAAGGTAAAAAGGGAACATAATTAAACAGACATGCACTTACACAGAGTTGGAGCACTCATATTTCTAATTAGAATTTCAGTGTGGGAGTCCAATTTAACCTTAGGGAGTCCTTATAGTTATGTCAGTGTTGTGCCCAGTACTCAATCTAATGCTGATATACCAGGTTGAATTTTCATATTACATTTAGCAGAATGCTATTATTTATATACAAAACATATTTCACTTCTAAGGGCAATGTAGAGTGGCTGTCTATAATATCTGCTTGCGAGAAGTGTTGTTTACTGAAAACCTGAAAACTGACAGTTAATTACTTTTTTCTCATTCTTACTCCATAAATAAATGCATGTATTTGGTTACCATATTGCATTAATTGACAGACATCTCATATTTTTGAGTTATTTTACTGCATTGTCATTACTTCAAATTTTTGTCAACATATATCCAGAGAAACGAGGCACAAAACCACTTAAATTTAGCAGGTAAAGAATGTGACCAAATGAAAGAGCCACAATGGTACTACAATAACGTCACTCTCCATTCAGTTTCCAGCCTCTGATTGAAGCCTGTAAACTCACAGAAAGCCATTTTCTTTTTTTGAGTCTTATCTCCCACCTAAACAAATCTCAGTTAGGTTGAGAGAGCAGTCAGTAGATCAGGAAGCTAATTAGACAAACTAAAATGTTCTGGAAAATATTCTATTCCATGGAATATTTCCTTAGAAGTTGTAGATAAAACTTAATTTTTTAACAGTTTTTAGCTCTGTCAGAGACCTATTTCTAATTCCTAAAATCTATTTTCTTCAGAATACTTGACAGGAGCTGAAACATTTTAAATGTAGCTAAAAGTGTAAGTTTCACAAATAATATTTGGGTTTTATCTCCATTTAGATTGACAGCATCTTTACTTCCTCTTGCATTGTGTAACTTGTCATGTACATATTGTTCCTTTTGAGCAAAATGCCTCCTAGTTATTTCGCTACTTAGACAAAGTTTCAGTCGTTTCATGGATGGCAAGTAGGGTTGTGCTGGAAGGGTTAATTTTCCATCTCCCCACCAACAATGCTCAATGGGGCATATGTGCTGCTGGTCATGTGATGCAATTACAGCTGACAGCCTGTCCTGTCCCTTGAACAGCTGGGTCTGATCCTCAGATTAACGTACTTAAAACCGTAAAATCTTTGTAAGTCGTAATGATCAAGAATGACAACACTTTTTAGAGTATATCCCATACTCCTACTGACCAATACCTTTCCTGGGAAATTACTGGCACATGCTCCAACAAAACAGAGAAAAGTAACTAGCAAAATACTTACTACCTGTGAATTTTATAAAAATATTTGGTTTGCAGTTTCCTGTGTCTGTATTCCTATTGATGAATTTTTAAAATTACCCTTCTTTAAGCCCCCAGAATGTTTACACGGTCCTTGCACACTAACATCTGCTCAGCCTTTTTTTGCTCAAGAGGAATAATTCATGCCTCTTGAGTTTGCACACGTTTCCCATATGTCTAGAAAATCATATGCTATCACTCCTTTCTTGTCAAAGGTTTTAATTCTCCATACATTTATCAAGGAAAAAAACCTGTAAATGCACTGTATTTTCACAAGTTTTTCACCAACCACTTTACATTTTGAATCCCTATACATTTACAAGAGTGTTCCCATGGAAACCAGAAAGAAATTTTCTCTACAATATTCTTGACAGATGAAATGCAAGCAAAAATGTATTTAATAATTTTAGCAGAAACTTTCAGTGTTTCAGTTCTCTCTCTCAGATTTTTAAGACTATATTTTGAGTGTGAGATTAATAAAAAAGTAGGGAGCTCTTCTGACATTCATGAAAAGACTCAGATGCTACCATGTATCTTTCTCTGTGCATACGCTGTAGCCATGCCATGACTTTTCTGCCATGGTATAGTGGTGACATTAAAACCTCAGCACTTCTGATTTGGACCATCCCTTATTTATTTTGAAATAAAGTATGCTTTCTACATAACTAGCTTAGATTAGAGGAAAAGTCATCATCCAGTTTGCTTCACAGGAGAAGCTCTAGTGAACTCATGTAGGCCCTTACTGATGACAAAGAAATGGCATGTCCTGTCGCTTTTACTTGTTTTCAAGTTTCCAGTTCCATGGACTCAAGAAATTACTTATGACTAGTGTGGTAGATGAAGTGAGGGCAATAGATGTTGTTCTACACAGACTTCAGTAATACTTTTAGCACTGTCTCCCACAAGATCGTCATAAAGACACTGATAAAGTATGGGCTGACTAAGCAGACAGTGAAGTGGATTGAAAACTGACTGAACAGATGGGTTCAGAGAGAGGCAGTCAGAGACACAAAGTCTAGTTGGAAGCAAGTAACTAGTGGTGTACCCCAAGAGTCAATACTAGGCCTGATTCTTTTCAACATCTTGGTCAATATGCTGGATGAGGGGGCAGAGTCTACCCTCATCAAGTGTGCTGATGACACAAAACTGGGAAGAGCGGCTGATACACCATAGAGTTGTGTTGCTATTCAAAGGGACCTTGAGAGGCTGGAGAAATGGGATGACAGGAAGTCACTGACCTTGTGCAATTCAACAAAGGGAAATGCAAAGAAGAGCAACCCCATGCACCAGCATTGTGCTGGCGGCCAGCTAACTGAAAAGCAGCTTTGTGGGAAAGGACTTGGGGGACCCAGTGGACACAAAGTTGTACACGAAGCAGCAAAGTGCCCTTGAGGCAAAGATGGTTAATGGTATCCTGGACTGCATGAGGACAAGTGTTGCCAGCAGGTTGATGCAGGCAATCCTTTCCCTTTATTTAACACTGTTGAGGCCTTCTCTGGAGTACTCTATCTGTCTCTGGGCTCCTCAGTACAACAGAGACCTGGAGGTACTGGAGAGAGATTAGTGGAGGGCCACTAAGAAGGTGCATATCTTCTGTGAGGAGAGGCTGACAGAGTTGGGACTATTTAACCTGGAGAAGAGATGACTTGGGGGAAGCTTATCAATGTACATAAATATGTGAAGGGAGGATGCAAAGAAGACAGAGCCAGGCTCTTTACAACAGTGCCTAGTGACGGGACAATGGGCATAAACTGAAACACAGGATGTTCCATATCAACAGAACAATACATGGGTTTTTCTAAATTTTATTTTACTGTGAGGGTGACTGAGCAATGGGACAGGTTGCCCATAGACATTGTGGAGTCTCCATTCCTGAAGACAGACAAAAGCATTTTGGTCACGGTCCTGGGCATCCTGCTCTAGGTGGCCCTCCTTGAGCAGGACAGTTAGATCAGATGACTTTTAGAGGTTCCTTCCAATCTCAACTGTTTTGTGATTCTGTAACTGAGATCTGTCAACTTAATTGCTACAACTTTCCCATTGGGGTTTTCTGAGTGTACATACAATTTACTCCAGAAACAGCTAATTTTGTCTCTAAGAATCTAAGATAATTTTCTGCAAACTAGGTCAACCTAGATACATGATAGAAAGGTACTGATATAACATGATAATGTGGCTATGAAGTCAAAAGATGATGTTCATTTTGTATGTATTTTACATTCGTAAAGTATAACTGTGTGTGACCTCTATGTAGATTTTTTTAAAGCTGCAAACCATAAATAACTTCTGATAATAAAAAAGCAAGAGTAAACACTTCAGAATGAAGTGTCAGGTAGATAAAAGAGTGCTCAATTATGAGAGAAAAAAAGCAATGACATTAACATATATTCTATCAAGAAGGCTTCTGAAAATCTTCTTCCTCTACAGTAGCATTTTTTTCCCAACAAATCTATGATTTCTCAGGTTGCAATGAGTCATGTCATGTAACTGAATGTGTCACATCCAACTGCGATATGATGAGAAACAACATAACAAAAACTGACAAGATTTAACATGACAAGTAAGAATGAAATGCTACAGTGGTAAACACCAGTTTTCAGCAATTTGGTTTGTCATGTTTTTTAAAAAGGACACTTAACAGTATGGTTCTTATATAACAATCATAGCTCCTGACAAACAGAATTACTTAGTTTTCAATGATTCATGTTTTCAGACAACCCAATGGTGATTGTATTTTGATATCCAATTGAAAGATGTATTTTTCTCTCGATTAATACTGATATACTCATGAAAATTAACCATTAATGTGAGTTTAAAACAAAGGTGTTTACTGTGATTAGCTCAAATGGGGAAAATTCATTTAACCAATAATTGCAATTTATATTTTTGATAAGGAGAACTGCTTAAAAGAATAATTTCACCGCTCATTTCACAGTGGCTGATAATGGCGTATAATTTCTTATTGACATCAGGTAAAAGCTATTATCTGCTAGGCAAATCGTCGGGTGAAAAAAAATAAAAATTATTGCAAGTTCATCAGTACACAGAGTCTGAAAATAGAATTTTTGAATTCAGACTGGAACTAAAAGGTCAAAACCATTAAATGTGGAAGACAAAAAGGGAAAGAATAGACAAATTGGACAGAACCAACAACTGTCTAGGAAAGAAGTAGTTAAGATTCACCATAGAAATTTTTGTTTCAAAAAGTTTCAAAATATTGGTTTAAAACTATTTTTTGTTATTCTTACAGTATAAAATATGTTTAAAATATGGATTTCATAGTAAACCACACTTACTGTTGATATGTCATAGCACGAAATAATGCTGTTGAAATAAATTAGGAAATATCTTAGTGCTCTGATGAAACCTTTTCTGGATCACAGTGTCCTTGTTTTACTGAGGCAGTTTCTTTTATAATATTAAAAGTATAAAACAAAGACTTTGTTATTAGAAACATAGATCTAAGTAGTTCCTTCAAAATGGATGGAAATATTTGCAGAAATTTAGCTATTGATACAGAAATCTATGCAAACACTATCTGTCTCATACTTGTGGGGTTTTTTTTTCCATTCTTAAGAGCTTTATGTTTCAGCAACACGATATTCTGAAAAAAGAAACTATGATTTTCACTACTGGATATTTTGCAGATTGTAAGAAGCAAACAGATCTTCAAATGTGAGTAGGTCTTGATCTCCATTGTTCCAAGATCAAGTTTTCAAGGTCTCCAACATTTAGCAAAGTTTGCCATGTATAGAATAAGGAAGATCAAGGATTTCTGTTTTTCAGAATCCTACGAAGAATGTTCTTGCTTTCTTGAATTTTTTTTTTGTTTATTAGTAGTGTTACTTGAAAGTACCAAAACTCTTGTGGTCTGCAAACCTTTTTGCTACCATTTCATTTCTAAAGAGAAAGAAAGTGGAAAAATACCCAAGAATCACTACTGCAATTTTCTTTGGTGCCTCTGACGATGATGAGTGTATTACCATCAGTGAACAAACATCTGTCCGTTTCATTTTTGTCTATTTTGTTATTACAATCAACAATATGGAAGCCCCAGAAAAGTTTTCATTGCAGCGGAATAACTTACTTGCATATGGTCACTGGTAAAATGTGCAAAAGCAAAGTCACAAAAAAAAAAGAATTAATTCAAACTTCAGAAGACAATAACAAACCTTATGTCCATTGTCAGAAAGGAGATAATGAAGCCTTTGAACAACAAGAATTATCAAGACACAAATAATTATTTCTAAGATTCTGACTATGATTTTTCCCTTATCAGATTACAAAATGCTTCAGCAGTGTGCCTAGATAACAACAGACTGATATTGTACAAGCCATAGAGCTAGTAACTTGATGACAGTGCCTAACTGACAATCAAAGCAGAGAAATGTTGTGAGCAGCCGAGTCCCTTGGGAACCTGAGCATTAGTATACTGAGAAAATAATTCCCATTGCGTGTGGTGTTTAACCCTTTGTGTGGAGAGAAAATAAATGTGAACTAGAAGTTCGCCAGACTTAGACAGAAGTAAATACCAACCACTACTGCTTCCTGCTATTACACACTCTGGAATACAAAAGCTCCCTTAGGCTTATTGGAGGTGAAGCATGTCAGAATTATCAACAATAGCTCTCACATTTTCAGAAATGCCTGTCTTTTACAGTTAGACAGTCACAGTAGAAGGCAATGGTATTACTGCTGTGATTACAAAACACTGCAGGTCACTAAGCCAAAAGGTATTCAAGCTTTCTCCCCTTCAGTTAGAATGCATGTATCTAGGATAGACACATGCTAGAATGAAAATATAACTCTGATCCACCAGTCTATGAGCAATGTTTAGGTCTAAAAAAGATGTTCCATTTAGGTGACATAATTGTCAAGTACTGAGAGCGCCTACCACAGATGGGGAACTGCTGTGGCCACAGCTCCTATCAGCTGCAGCTTTCGTCACTGCTCCTTCTTGCTCATTGCCAGGATTGCCACTGCTGACACACTGCAGTTGTGTTGTTACTGCTGCTTTTCAGACTGAGTTTGGAGCAAGAGCTCACATCAGAGCATTTATCTGGTTTCCTTCTTGAGAAAAGGTCTAGCATGTGTTGTCAGTATCTGTTCACTTCTTAGAGGTTTTCCAAAGAATTATCGTAAGTTCCTCTATCTATCCATAATTTCCTTGAGTTGCCAGAAGGTTTTTGGCACTCTCCCAGAAATATGCTTCCACAAGTTCTGCTAAGATGCTCAGAGTAGATTTGCCTGCCTAGAGTGGAATATCAGAAGATGAGCTGAAGTTGTACAGCTAATGTGGAAACAGAGTACCACTGGCTTCTAAATATGAAAGTACACCAATGGTAAAAGCTCTGTGACAGAAGTCCAAGATACCTTAGCTTTTGATCAGACTTATCAGGGAATATTTTCCAACTTCCCTAAAGCTGTGCTACCATATAGGAAAGAACAAAAAATTCAATGTATCTAGAAGAGCACGGAAATAGGAGTGTGGTTCTCTAGCCCAGCAATTTGCTTATGTGGGAAGAAGGACTTTTGGATTCTGGAGCCTATAATTAGGTTTTTGTACTTCCTATGGAGCTGTCATTAATTAAAATGTATAGAGGAAAAGGGAGTTATCAGACTACTTAAATTAATTTTTATATGTGAACTGAAGTTTCAACATTAGTGAGCTCACCTTGAAGAAACTTAATTCAATAAAGAGTACCAAATGAATAACAGAGACAAAAAATTATATATAAATTAAGTTTGCTAAAAGTATGTCCAGACATGTTCTGCTGTCTTGGAATTTGAAATTTGATGTAGACTACAGAAACATAAAGCTATGAAATGGTCAGTCCTTTGATGGAAGTTTTGCTTGGAGTTTTAGAATACTCTTAATAATTCTAAAAAAAAAAACAAACCAAAAAACCTCAAACAAAAAAAAACTAAAGGAAAAAGAAGAAGCACTTTCAATGGATTTAGAAGGACGCTTCATAGAAGGGGTAGTTTATCATTATCTTTTTCTGTCTTGCCCTTTCCACAGACAGGAAGAGAATGCAGAATGGGATCATTCTGCTAAGTAGTAATACAATAGTGCATCAAAACTGTTTATTGCCTGTATTTGCTTAATTCAGATAGTAGAAGTAAACCAGTGATCAACAGAATTCCTAAGCTTAACCCAACCATATGAGAATCAGAAAGAGTTCCTCAGGCAAGTCTGCTCAAAATGAAAATTCTGTACAGACAAGGGTAGCATAATTAGTGTGCTGCAGATGTACCCAGAAAATAATTTAGTACTTAGGATTGAAAAATTAGAATTCTTAACCACAAATTTCTTAACACTACCTGTAAATGTAGGGGGTTTTAGACAAAGATTTTTTTTTCTGATGTGGGTATTAATTTGGAGTTAAAATATTGTAAAATGTGAAAATTATGATCTCAAAAGGATTACTAAAAGAGTATTGAATCAAAACACTACTAGATGACAAAAGAAAATGAAAGCAAACCTTGTTAACTGTTTTAACACTTTTGAACCCTTTACTTATCCTTCAGCAACAAATTTGCAAGATGAGGATACAAAGTGATGTTCATTGCAGGTTAGAATATTCCCATTTCTATATAGGTTGTTTTTGAGACCCCTGTTTATAAGAACACTATCACACTGAAAGGAAAACCAGTATGACTCAAATTCAGTACTGATTATTTAAAGTATCAATTATAATGCATAAGATATTGGCATTACTTCTAGTTCTTTGAGTAGTACTTTGAGTTCTTCTAGGTTGCTACTCCTAGTATGTCTTATATTCTTGGATAATGTTTAGAAAAATATGAATCTGCGGAGATTTATTTATAATTTTCATTTTATAACCTATAGTGACATGAATGCTTTTAAATAAAAAAATTATACACTGTTCTTAATTGCTTTTTTTTTAATATCTCATTAAGTGATTTAAACAATTGGGCTGTTTTCAAACAAATATTTGACATCACTCAAGCTATATGACATAATCCTTTTTTTTTTCCAAGATGTTTTACTTTCCTCTCTATTTCATTAGCAGTTTTTTGTAGTCTTATACTGGCAATCTGAACACCTTCAGACAGTTCTTGGGTAACTCATGTCAGATTCATGTGCGGGGAGTAAACTAGAAAATTCCAAGTGGCATAAAACAGTAGGGAAATGTATTTTTACTTTTTGTCCTTTTATAGATTATACTATGAAAAAATATATTTTATAGTGTGTATTAATTTTTCTTGTGTATGTGTCAAGTTCAGTCTGTAGGACCTGTTTTCATATATTTAAACAGAAAGAATATAAATCTAATTTTGTTCACTCCTTTAATTATGGCAGCCCTTTTATATTTTCTATTCCAATTGGACTGCCTAAGCATTTTTGATGATTATTTAAAACTTGAACTTTTCTTTTTGAGTCACGCACATAGTTTTTAATCACTCACTCTAGCTCATGCAAAAAAAAGTAACAGCTTGCTACTTGTATGAGTCAGAATCTAAACAGAGCTATTTAAAAATCATTTGGAAAATGTGTTATTAGCTAATTAGCATAATGTAGTTATAGAGAAGATATACAATCTAACATGTTTCACTGAATCAGTTCATAAACAAAAACTGCAATTAACTACTACTTCCTATGCATTATTATTTTCCTAGAGATTCTATAATATGGCCAAGCCAACCCAAGAATGTTGTCAAACAGATTTTGGATCTGAAAAGCTATGCTGCAACTGGAGCACACCTTTCCTTTTTCATGTATTACAGTCCAACAGTGTCTACTTAAACATGTGCACCAAATTTATGTTTCATGTCTTTATAACTTTATAATTACTTGGATGTATAAGAAAAGATACCTTATTCTAGCTTATTCTTACTACTTTCGCTTAAAATAAATTGCCTAAATTTAAAAGCTGAAATAGTAAAAACTGAACAAGATAGGACCATTTGTTTTTTCCAGACTCAATGTTTACATTGAATTAAGAAAAAAAAACCTTAAACAGGAAACTCAACTTTTTATGGCTATTTTAATTAGGCATTAGAATCTCGCGCCAAAACTGATATAAGTTCAACCATTTAATCATCATGGATCCAGGTAAAGTAATAACAGAAAACAGTACATAACTCAGGCCAAAGTGATTTAAGAAATTTGCATTCATGTATTAGCTTTAGCATATCTTACAAAGCTTGGCCACATCCTCCTTGAAGTCAGCAGAGAAACCAAGGTATTTCCTTTTCTCTAGAATCTCTAAGCTTAACAGTAAAGCAGTAAGGCCTGAGAGATTTCAGGGATCATTTCTTGACATTTACAGACTATTTCTACATCATAGTTACACTATGTTTCCCAGGTCTCTAGAGAAAAAGAGTGAAAGGCTTTCAGCCACCATCTAAAATTTCCTGATCTAAGCAGAATTTTGACACAGCCACTGAAGAACAAGCACATAAGCCAGAACAGGGGAAAAAATGAAAGAAAAGAAAGTTACATTATAAATATAAAATAATTTTGGATTTTGAAAATAAAGTTCATAGCAGTGTAAAAAAGTGACAACATCTGCAGTCGGGCTGAATATCACATTTATTTTCAAGAAAAAAGACAAATTTATATTTAAAAAATCTCATGGGGTCACTGACTGATGTGTCAGTGATACTTAATATGCTACTGGTGAGGACAAAGTCAAACTGATTTTAGACTATAGAAGCATCAGGAACATCAAACAACATTTGTCTGAGCTTTTGTTAAGCAAAAACCAGTATTTGTCAAAAAATGTAGTAAAATTGTAAAGCTATTTTAGATGAGAGTACTACCTGTCACTGGGCATCTGTGAGTATTAAACTGTTCCCAACATGTCATCTTTTGCAACTCTGGCTTATGAGGACAGAAAATAATTAGGTTATTTTATCAGAGTTCCCAAGTATTTAGTCTTGCAAATATCTGGATTTCCTGGTCTTGTGCCTTGTGTTCAGTGACAGTGCTACAGATGGTCTGGGTAACCTCACAGACAGTCTTCTAAGATCTTACTCTGATTCTTCAAATTCCATCTCAAGGCACATGCTAATTGATTTTTACGACTGCCTTTCAGTATTTTTCAGTAGAAAGACAACATCCTGCCTCAGGTTGATCATAATAAAAATAAAATTGCAGATTCATTTTTCCTTATTTTTTAGATAAAGTTTTAAGATGACATTTGAAAACTTAGATATGAAAAGGCTGAATCCACATCCAATTAAAATTAAAAAATCCAGTAAAAAAGTCAAAACCCAGCAAGGCAAATAGATAAAGGAAAATACCAACAGCTCCTGAGGAGGACTCATAACTGTAAACTGAATTGAGGGGAAAGGATTGAGGAGATATTAAGGTAAACTCAAAGACTAGCGTTTAATGCTCATCATCATCAGGAATTTGTTTCCTTGTGCAATACTGAAATAAACCATGCTCATTGTGATGAAGGAAGATTTCATTTTTCAGTGGATATTCTAAGATTGGCAGTACCTGACCTTCAAATTTGGTCTGCATGATCATGCACAGCTCAGACAGTCGCATAAGATTTTGGTTTCCTGGGACGAAAGACCAATTGGACAGTTCTTTGGCAAAATCACTGAATATTTTTATGTCTCTCCAAACAGTGCTCTCTCAAGCAGTGATGTAGTATCCAGCCACTTCTCACTGTTGAAGTCGAGTACTGTCAAAGCCATCCTTAAATGTATTGTCATTCAAAAGGCCATCTTCCTCCAAGACAAAGAGGACTGTACCTGAGGAAATGAGTATGTAAATCACCTCATCAGGAGCATACCAGTTACAGTGAACATCCCGAAACAAGTAGTTTATACAAAATGTAACCGTAGTTTTTCTGAGATATTTCAGAGTTTCAGCTTGGACATACCACCAGTCATATGTATGTCATAACATAGAAACTTAGTCTCCAACAACGAACACCTTATAGGTTTTGTCTGCCTAGCTGCACTATGTATTTTTTCATAGTCTCTTTTTAAGGAACAGATTTTAAATAATTTTATCTGTGAGCCTATGTTGTACAGATGTTGAACACAGATGTATGTTGAATAGAGATTCCCTCAGCAATTTCCATCAAAACTCAAAGAATCACTGCTTTCTCCCATAATTTGTCATCATTGTAATAATTACCATAGTAATTATAAAACTGCAATTTCTATGAAGACCACAAACCAATCCACCTACTGCTATAAAGCTATGAATAATCCAAATGAAACACACTGGACAAACTTGTTTCCAGGTAAAGGGCTGTTTGTTTTGAAGATTCCCATGATCCCATAGCAATATAAGTACATTCTCCATGGGAGGGAGACATCACTTTTTAAAGAACCTCTTGAATGCAGTGTAAGAACTTACGTGAATGAAACACCAGACTCTTCTTTTATAGGTCCTGGAAAATGATTACAACTATTAATTCTACTCTGAAGATGAATAGAAGGTCACGCTTTGCCCTGAAGTCATCATAGTCAGGAAACCTGTCTCCATCAACTTCCTGTATAGTCAATTCTTACAGCTTGTCCCCTGTAAGAATTCCTAACAGTCCTCTGAGATATACTCTGAAAGAATCTCTCTTACTTTTGCGGTGCAGAGAACATGTGGAAACTGTCCTCCTAAAGGAGGAACCATAAGTAGTAATTTTGTCATCAGATAGTATTGCCTACTTGCCCTTTACCAGATAAGTAAATCCCTCAGCGGTATATTGTGGAGAAGCCACTGGTAGTGATGATGTATAATAATTGGCTTATTTCATTCTTATCTTCAACCATGTCTTCAATCATGTTGCACAATTATATTTCACTGAGAGGACATAGATGGGACACTACTACTACTACTACTGGAACTGGTCTTCAGGAACTCGTTACCTCTGGCTGCAAGGAAAAGAAATCTCAAGCATAATTTGTGACCAATGCCAGACTAGTATTATGCAGACCCAGGGCTGTGAGTCTGTTTCAGAAAAAGGTTAATTTCAATATGATCCCTCCAGCCCTTCAGATCCTGTATTCACTGACTTGAGAATCGGGATTTCATATCAAAGGGAAGCTGTATTTAAAGTGGGAAAACTTTGTCAAAATCTAGGAAACCAAGGTAAGAACTCTTCATTCTTTGTTAATGTTTAAAAATAGTTCCATATGACCTGGATTACCGTCTGGGTCAAGTTATTTTGCACAGAAGCTCTCTAGCTACACATGACTGATACTTTTCAAATACAGCTGCTTTCGAAGCTGTTGAATCTCAATTGACCATGACTCTAGATATGATCCTTTTCCAAGATATAAATTTCTAATGCTTCATTTTTATTTTGAAAAGAAAATAGAAAACAATTGTAGTAATAAAAGGAATTAATGGAAATTTTGAAATATGTATAACCTAGAAGAGATGGAGCCATTTTTAAATTAAGGCAAGCATGAGATCTGATGAGAGAATAGGGATAGATGATTCTCACCACCTACACAAGAGATGAGGGTAGTGAGGCTGCTAACAAAAATACTCAAATTTTGTAGCCTGTTTGATTTCCTTTCTAAGTTTGTAATATCATCACAGAAATAGCAGAATACTTAATTAATAAGTAGATAAGCAAGACAGAAGGATAACAATGATACAAACCAATAACCAGGTTCAGACTTTACCTTTATGGGCCAGAAGTAGCATTAGGCAACTTGATTAGGAGTTTGTTTCTTTAGCCTATATTTATTAAGTAGGTGTTTAGTATATTGACTTCTCAGATTATTTTGAAGTGCTGTAAAGGAGAAGCAAACAGTAAAAAAAAAATAAATTGTAAGATCTTTGGAATAGGTTTGTTGGGGGGATGTTGTGCAGAGACTCAAAGTCTTACCAATTCAGGAATAAAGTTACACTTTGGAAGAAGCAGTTTAATTAGCTTGTAGTGTAACTTACCTGAGAACATTCTACCTTACTCATTAAAGGCATATTGCCTTGCCTACCTATCTACAAACCCTCTTTCCTGCATCTAGTGCCCTAATACTTCTGTTAAGGATTGGAGTGGCTCTCTGGAAAACACTAAAATGATTCCAGTATGGGGTAGTTTATTGAACTGGAATAGTTTATTGAACGCGAGAACACAATTTTAAGGACCTTGGGTGCTGGACATGTTAATGAGGAGGATGTGCTATGTTAATTAAGGGATTGCATGAGGTTTTACTGCAGTTTCAAAATAGTTAATTTTTCTTCAAGCAGGATTACACGGGGGGGGGGGGGAGGATTACAGGGGTTTAAACATGGTTCGATAACAAAATTTCAAAAAGTCCTTTCTTAATTCTGCTGGTGCCAAGGTAATCCATAAGGCTGTTCTTTAACAGGTCTTATGACAGGGGTCCAGCTTCTTCAAATCATGAGATTCTTGTCAGCCCTTGTTTTCCAAGGTTTATGGTTCAAATTGACCAACCTTCTTTTTGCTGAGAGCTCGTTCTTGGCCCCTTCAGATTGGGACTTTTTTTTTTTTTTAATTAACTACATGAGAGTTTCCAAGTCTGTTATCCAGATTTTTCAGCTGGAAAAGCCTCCCCATGTTCCTCTGCCAGCATTGCCAGTGAACCAGCTCATAGACACAAGCCCAGGCCTGAGTGGGTTACTGGGAGAAGTCTGTCTACTCTTTCCTAAATTATACAAGAACATCTTACTTTCATTTCTGGCAACTGCTTAGAGGGTGACTCCTTCACAATCCCAGCCTGCAGCATTAGCAAGTGCAAAGGAAGAGGAAGTTTAAAGGAGCATTTTTTTATTTTGATGGAAGAATACTAAAACCCGACAGAAGAGGCTATGAAGGACTTAGCTGCAGGATTTCTATCTCAAAAATAGGGCAAAATAAGGTAATGTCACTGTCTAATAGTGAAGTCTTACAAATACTATTGCATACAACTGAAACAAGAACTATCACTACAAAAAATCCTTCAGACATGGAAAACTGTGGAACGCATTGCTTAAGTTTAGATAAGACTTTGATGGCAAGGATTATACACACATTGTAGTCTATTGATTACACATTTCTGTCTGGAAAATGAACCTTGTTTTTCTTTTCACAACAATACACATTCATTTATTTTCCTCTTTTCTCTTTCATATCTAGAGTTTTTTCTTGGCATTTATTTCAAACGAAACCAATATTTTGCAAAATAAATTCCCAGTTTCCTAAGGATTCTTATTTCTAGATGAAGTCAGTTACACTGGATGTGTTACATTATAAATGGCAATGCTTTGACAAGAATATGAAATCAGGGTCAAATGCTCATGACAAAATTCACACATCCACACATATGTATATGTTAATAATATTTACTTACATATATAAACAAAGCATATATAAAGAAATTTACTTATTGAATTGCACATTGAATCTGAACCTGCAAGTGCAATGCAAGCAATGGATCAAAACTCCACATGAAAATATACAATGGAAGGTAAAAAAATAAGCAGAGCCTAAAAAAAATCCTGCTATTTTAATTATTGTATAAGACATAAATTGGGATTTAGGTTATGCTCTACACATTGACACAAGATAGCCTGAAACTAGTTTGTAAGATTTAATTTTCTGTTGCTATTAATGAATATTACAACAGCAGCTGCCCCCTGTGGCTTGGTATAAAAAGCAGTGTATATACCTAGCACAACATTTGCAGACCTCCTCAGTTTGGTGTTTTTAATGTGATGAAAAATTGTACAAGTAACAAAGGAAAATGTCATGGTAACTAAAACATTTCCTATACATGTATTTTAGAGGGAAGCTAAATCAAAGGTCTTCAAAGAATTACTAGGGTTCTTTCTAGGAGGTTATTGACAAATATGTAGTTTGTCTTCTGAGTTTGTGCCTCTTTCACAGATTGGTGTATTTGTGATCCCACAGGCAGGAATAAGTGTCTGTAATTCATTTCTCCTTGTTAACTAGTGTGCTTTTGTGTGTAGGATGATTGACAGCAAACTCGGCTTAGTACCAACGGATGAGCTTGTTAGCAAAACCCTAGCATCCTATCTCTAATAAAGCATATCAGCAGTACATTTTGTCCTATCTATTAGCCTCTCTGTTTCTTTTTTGTGAAAAGCTGAGTGTCCCTTTGAAGCAATGACAAATAAACCCCTGAACTGAAGTGCTAGGCTGCCTTATGGACAGCTGGATAGTAAATGTCACACCGTGTATAGAATGCCTATTATCAGAGTGAGCCATTTGTTCCATTCCTTTCAGTATCTTAATGTAATACAAAATTGCTAAATCAAGCCCCATGTCTGTGACAGAACATAATTAATGAGAAAGCAGGAGCCAATTCAACACTCTTTATTGGGACCTAATTGGCTCAGGCAACAGAGTTGTCACTCAACAAGAGACTTCCTTTAAAGCAATTTTGTTCTTGGTTGTATTATAGAGCCTATTAAATTGTCCCCTCCTTGATCACACAAAGAAGTATCTGCATGCAATAATTAGCTTTTCCAAGGGGATTTTTTTAACTCTTTCAATAATAGCACATTTTCAAGCACTGCTGGAGGAAACAGACAGCACAGGGAGATGCGCAGCCTCTGGAGTGAATAATTGTAATACATGCATTTTGGGATAGCCTATGAGGACACACCCAAGCTGCAGCTAGTACATAATGGGATGGCCTGACTTCAGAGAAGGTTGCAGGTCAAGCTGGGCACCTAATATTGTACACTGTGCAAACTGTTCCACTAAAGGAGCAAGTGAAGGGGTAGAAGTATGGATTGTTTAACTGAGTGCTTGCTTTCTGACAAAATATTAAGCCACTATGGGGAATGAGAGGTCCTATTTCCCAATGCTGCATCCGCAAATTCTAATACCAGTGTGAACAGGCATTCATTTTGAGTAGGAACCAAAACCTAGGAATCTTTTTTCAGTAATTGTCCATCAGAGTTTCCTGGACTGTGTGTTTTTCTAATCAGTAGATTGTTATGGGAGAGTAAACCTGGAACTTTCTAAGAATCTTTTAAGAAAGATTTTTTTGCCACCCAAAGAATAAACTTCTCACTTTAAGTAGCACTTAAATTGTACATAAGTAAGAAGGAAGTGTAGAACCTGGTTCTGTAACTTCAGAAGCATAGATCTTTACAGCTAATCAAAAGACAACTTATTCAAAATCAAAATACATCTCTTATTGAAGTCTAGTGATTTAACCACCATCAAAAAGGTTCAGAAATGTTTAATTATGTCTGTAGCTTGCTTAACTTATTTTCCAACAAATTTAGCTGCAGATATTAAGCCTTGTAGGAACTTATTTGAAAGCCAGACAACAAAAATGAGAGGGTCCTGAACCAGTTGAATATCTCTGTGTTCAGCAACGCATATAATAAATTGAACTTCACATTTTCTGTTCAATTTAGAATTAAAGGTAGTATTGAAGTGGAGGACTCGGTGCATGTTTTTTCTCAAAATTGGGACATATCCTATATAACATCTATTTATAGATATGTAGATTGCTGCATTAGTTGTTAGTCCTAGAGAATTGTAAGTGAAAGAAATCAATATATTTGGTGTTTAAAAATAAGTACATTTTAGTTCTTCTCTTGTCTCCTAAAGGCTAGAATGATGTGACTAATCATACAGATAATAGTGTATTATCACTTATATTATTATTTTCTTCATTGTAAAAATTCCAGGGATTTCAAAGGGAACTAGAAAAACAGAATTAAAATAATGCTGAATGTTGGGGGTCTTTCTTCAAAGAAATGCAAGTTTAATGTTTCATGCTATCTCTGCAGTTATATTAAGAGATTGTGATGAACACATTTTGATTTGCATGTTTTACGTAGCTTTTTTAGGGGTACCAGTTCATTGACAGCTGTTCTAATATGCATGCAAACAACAACAATTCTAATATCCACCCCTTTGAGGGCTGAGCTAGAAGTGAATAAATAAATATACTACAAAACCTTTTTTTTTAGATTTGATAAAGTGCAAGACAAAATCCTAAATGCAAATGTGAATCAATAATGTCCTTTCCCGAGTGACTCATGAAGTCTCTGAAAACACATATTCTGAGCACAGTTTTATTAGCCAATTCTACAAACAAGTAAGAATGATTAATCTTACATAATCTAATTTTCTTTAATTAATTATTTACAAACACTATTATAAAAATAATATTTTATATTATGTTTAAGTCTGGTATGTCTCTGCTAAGGTATAGTATAATAATGGACACTGAAGACTTTTAAAGAATACAGCACAGGCATCTACTGAGAAGATTTTTGACAAGTTAAATTAGAATGTTAGAAAAATAAACATTTAAACTGAAATATTTTACCAAACAAATATTATGTGGAAAGATAGTCATGGAAAAGATATTTTGGGACTATATTCAAAACAACACTGATTTAAATGTTTTGTCAAATGAAACAGTTCTCTGATGTTTAATTTTCATCCAAAAAGTACTTGAGTTCCTAAATAAATTGCCAAGCTTCTGTAGTTTTGGCCATCATAACTGTATAACATGAGTTGGATGCCATGCTGTTTGAATCTAACACCAGACCAAAAGGCTGTTTCTCTTGTTTCAGAAAACCTTGGGATCCAGATATTAGTAACAGCCTCCTGACAACACATAGCCAGAAATTACAAATCACCGCATGTCTGTGCTTGAAAGGTCATCATCACTGATGACATAAAAGTGAGGTCTAATCAAGAGAGAAATATGACATCATTTGGTTGTCAGTGCAAACAGAAGTAGAATGTGTGATTCCAGGACTGGGGGTTATTAATACTTTAGCAACTGAAAAAAGACAATCCTTAATAGTTATGGATTGTATCTCTATTTAATCTGTAAGGACAACATCTTGCATCTATATTAGCTGACAGTGTCTAAGAATAGACAATAATTAAATGTGTGTTTTTGTGGATTATACAAATGAAGTTATTATGATGAATAAAAAACCATTGTTTAGGTCTGTAAGCTTTCCCTTCTTACATATGCAAGGACCTCACAACAGATGTCTCAGAAAGGACTCGTTTACATAGTAGCTTTGAACTGTTTCCGTGTTTTGATAAACAAAGCATTGTTGTTATTAGTAAATTGGGCAAAAAAGTCTGAGTCAGGACAGAAATCCTTCTATCATTTTTTGTGTCTAGTATTATCCTGTAACAGCCCACAATGTTATCCTATGAAAATGATGACAAACACTTTAGCATAAAATTTTCTAGAATATCATGAAAATTTCATCTTTTTTATGTAAGTGCTTTCTGCTTTCTTCATCTCATACAAAAGTGTAATAATACTTGTCCTAGTATCTTGGTCCCCGGTTGCATATTTTTACATAGGTCATTATATTTCAGAAACAAAAATACTGAACACTCTAAGCAGTCTTGGATTTCTAGGCACTAACTCTGAGGGAGTCTGCAACCTCTGAATCTGTCATGTAACCAGACTTTTCTTCAGCACAAAGTATGATTAAAAGTAATAACACATGTCATACCACTGTGGCAATGCCAACACAGAGGATGCGTTTCTACAGAACAGATGGTACTTGCAATGCTAAGAAGTCTATTCTCTTCATTTTACCTCATTGTTGCTTGGCTTCTGTGCCTTCTCACACACGTCACACATTTGAAAGTGTGCACAATGTCCTCTTTCTAAAGGGCATGAGCATATGAACTCATATAAACAAGATCAGAATGCAGATTAATTTATCTAGAGCATAATTCAATATAGACTTAAAACCAAATAATAATAATGTCTTAGCAGCAAAACGCCTTAGCTATTATTTTTGAATCTAAGGAATTTATAATTTTGCAAAGCTGGGAAAGGTAGTATTCATATGAAACCTAACACGGATCAGTTCACCTGCTATGTTACAGATACTAGTGTGAAATATAACACTTTCAAGAAGTGCGGAGTAAACTACATTATAATTTAAAACTGAAAATTATGAAGAATAATTAAAAAACAAAAGAGGTGTGAGGCAGGCAAAATTCCATCTGACCTTCATCCAAAATTGATGCTTTTGTGGAAAACGCGTGGGACACAACGGCTGTAAGAGTTTTCTAAATATCATTCACAAGTTGGCATATCTGATATTTCAGTAACCGTCAGTAAGATACCAAGGCAAGAAGTTACAGCTATAAGGAACCTGAGGAAAGAGTATTATATATTATATAATCAATATCATATCTTGAAGATCTTCAGTTTTCTTTACAGAAATGTAAACCTCCCAACTGATTTAATGCAGATTTTGCAGATTGCAAAATGAGGAAGAAAGGATTCAATGTGTACAGAAGAAAAAAATCTCTGACTGATACTGTTCTGGATTATGACTCAGTAGGTCTATGTCCTGCTCCAACAGGTATAGTTCTGCACGTTTATTTCTCAGTGCACAAGAAGTGAGGTTCAGTTCGTGAGTATAATACTCTCAGATACAGTGTGAAGAGTCAGGGAGATTAGAACTGTTTCAGTGAGCAAGCAGGAATGATCTGCTGTGAACACACCCAAACTAGTCTATTAAGGAATGAGTCCATGAACAGTGTAATAATAAAATGTGGTTTCTTTCTTGATCTGCAAGGAAATGAATAATGGCACTGAAAGCCAGTTTATGCCTGCCTTTGGCAGGCTTAAAATTACACAAATGACCTGAAAATAGGGCAAAATTAACTGCCATAGTCTATCCCTGTGTTATCTGAAAAATACTGACAGCCTGCTCAATCCTCCTCTATGGCTGCCTGTGGGGCCCCCTGTACTGAGAGATAAGTGATATTCAGCATGAATAAAGACTTGGAAAATGCTAGCATACGTAGCATTTTAATATGTAGCATCTATTTTAATGTCCTCTGTAACATTTTCCATAATTTTTTCTGTAATCAGTCTTTTCTTTAACGAGTCTAGTCTTAAAAGACCTGTTGTAATAAATTGGTCAGCCTGTTATGTCCTGCTTATCTTGGTGGCTAGACAGAGAAGATTGTTAATTGTATGGTATATGAGAGAGTTTTCACAATGACTGGTATGGCATAGTGACTCATCAATCATACACATATTTTCCTTTATCTTTATTTCTGCTAATTATTTTCTTTCTCTCTGATTCATATTTTCAGGAAGAAAACTTCTTGTAAATCACTGGCCTTTATCATATTATGTCTGAAATTCAGGTAGGACAGAAAAAGTGAGCAAAAATAAATTATTCTGCCCCTTGTTATCTATTCAGTTAAGGGACCTGCTTAACAGTTGTGAACTTTACTACTCCAGACAAGAGATGCTGACAGAATGTGTAGCAATTTGTATGAATATTTTAGGGGAATAGAATAACTTTCCTTTATTAATCTCAAACCCTTGTATCATTCTAAGTTTTTGTCAAAGCATCAGAAATTCTCAAGGATTACTGCAGTCTATCTTAGTGTTGAAATTGCATATTACAGGTTATGATCCCTGCAAATAGAAGGCAGTTTGTCAAAATAGAAGGCACTTTGTCATGTTCACCCTCCATTGTCTTTCCTATTGTGATGTTCTAAACAGACTTCTGGGATCTGTTGGCAAATACAATGCCTTATGGTTGATCCCTTTCTGTTAGACCCTTCCTATCAGCCCAGGGAACAAAAAAAATTACTAGGAAGAACATGAATAAAACTACTTTGAAAGCTGACATAGGCTTTGACTATGGGTTGAAGTTGTTCACACAGTTCATCAGTGGGGAACGAAGTGACGTAAGCATTGTACTTCTTTAGACCTTTGGGTACACATTTCATTTTGGCTAGAAACTTTATGTGAAAAGTATTTTATCATCTCAACAGTTTTAAAAATAACTATATAAACAGTTTACCCTCAGACAACACATAAGGCTTTATTTGGGAAAGAGAATTAGTATGATAAAGCTGACAGTCACTCTTTATTCAGGAGAGATTCAGCAATATGTTACTACTTCTGTTTTGAACAAGAAACATTAAAAAATTTTATTTCACTGAAATATAAAGTTGCTTAGACACTGAAGAGTGAGAAGTTACTTTGGTTCTAGAAAGTCAATGTGAGTGTATCTGTGTACATCTAGGAAAAGAGAGATAAAGTCAGAGGAACAATCAAAATGCCATAGAGACATAAAAGTAAAATGACCCTGAAGAAAAAGTGAGTGGCAATGTCTCTGAGGAGAGGAATCCTGGGAAAGCGCTGAGAAATGTGAGAAGACAAATTGTCTCCAGCTATTTGATTCCTGCTGTCTTCTTAGAAAGAAGATTTTGTAAATTCTTTGTAGATGAACATAGTCTAACAAATAATTCCTCTCCTCTAACAGAAATAGTTCAAAGCATTTGACTTGTGTCTTAAAATCAAAGGGAGGCAATTGCTATTAGATTCTGTATTGCTCTTCCAGAAAAGCTATATGTGAAACTATTCAGTGGAAACAGCTTGGAGGCAGAGTTTCAGCTATCCCACTTACGTAGATATTTAAAAAGGAAGTTACATGATAAGACTGAAAATTTCAAGGATCACTATACGATATTTGTCCAATGGAGACCTAATATAGTGTATGTAAATTTCCAGGCCAACCTCCCCAGATAGCCATTGTGAGAATAATTCATATGATGCAAAGGAAAGTGATAGAAAATGGTATTTCCTATAATTTCTGATTAATTATTAGGAAAATAACTCATTATATATTTATAAAAGGTTTCAGCTTCCTTAGAATTTCCACTAAGTTTTCTCAATTCTGCAGTAAACAGAAACCAAATTAAAAAAAATCTTCAGTCTTAGCAATAATTTGATACATGCGGAAATGTGTTCCCTACACAGCCATCAAGCTATATACAGCTATATTATTCCGTATACATTATAGAGATTTATTGAGGTGTCATATTTTTATGTTAGATTTATTTTTAAAAACGATGACTTTTTATTAAAGTTAACTAGATCTACCATGCTATTAAATCTTGAACATAAATAATACCACACAGCTGGACTATTTTAGATTATCTGATGCAGTTAGTAAGTAATATAGCTCATGGAATTTATGAAATAGCAAAGCTGAACTGTATGTTTGTAATAGAATCCTGTCCACCAACCTTTCGTCCCACTCTCTATGACGACTGTTGAAGAAAGAAAATTATCTTCAACATTTTGCCATGTCCAGGCTCTTTATTAAACACTATTACACTTACGTGTGAATTAACTCGCTTTAATTAACTTGCTTTTGAATACTGAAAATCCTTAAAATCAAGGGTCTTCACGTACAGATGAAAAGTGCAGAACCTTAGTCTAGGACTCAAAACTGCTGTAATAACAGCACCAAGAATTCCAAACGCTGTTCCGTTCATTAGGGAGATATGTTTATAGTTTAGATCAAATAGGATCACGTAATTAGTAGACTAATGAATCTAATGTAGATGTGACACACGTATTATCAATGTCAAATACATATAGTCTTACAAATAATTAAGCAATTTTAGTAGTACATTTTGCTGATGCAAGGCTAAAACATTTCCAAATTTATTCAAGGAGCAGCCAAAACAATTAAATATTTTTTAAATGTTGTGTCCTCTCCATTTTTTCTATCCTAGCATTCACAATAACTGGAATGGAAACCTGCAGATTTCTTGGTATTTCAGAGTATCAGAACCAAAGAGAACATTACTGTGCAATGATTAAGAAAAATTATCATTTGCTCAGGCAAAACCTTATATAAAGGAAAGAAACATACATTTTTGCAATGATAATGGATAGACTACTCTCAAGTGTCTTAATATAAATCAGGGTATTACAGATACTTATATGGTTTTGACATGCACTTGTGCTAAGAATTATTATTTAAGAAGGCATTAGAAAAAATGGATTCAAACAATAAACAAGGAATACAAAGTATGTCCATATAAAATTGATGCTTAGGAAATCCACGAAGCCACTGACTTAAGTTTCTCATTCACTTTTTTCCCTAATTTCTTCCCCTTGTTTCCCTCAAATAGCGTCTCTCCTATTTTATGTTGGCCACTTCTTTCATGCACCACAGTTTCTTTATCTTCAACCTAAGTTCAGTTTAGGAGTTTACAAATCTCACTGATATGTAAAATTATTTCAAAGATGTGCCTCCAAATACCATTTAGGGATCCTGATGGCAAACACAGTGGTCCAAATAACTATTATTATGGAATTACATTTGCCATTATGTAATTACATTTGCTATTCCAAACTGAACCAAGGCACATAAAGAGTTTCCCATCTTTCTAGGTATATATTATTCTTAATATTAGTATTAGTATTAGTATTCTTAAGTAGAAAGACTTAAGGTTTGCTATAGTGCCTTTGTATATACTTCTAGACCTTAAATTAGAATTTTCAAAGTATTCACTTTTTGCATTGCTTTCACAGACATTTTAAAAAAGACAGTAGCCCTTTTCAAAACCAGTATATGACCATATAACTCTAAAACAAGCCCTAGGAAGACTGTCAGTGGCAGCTCCTGAGACATTAGTTTAGTCTTCCTCATACCACTAATTCACACAACAATTATGACTTGAGACATGCAAATTAGCAGCCAAGACAGAATAGAGATTAACTGCAGAGATCACAAGTAATATCTGCTTAAAATTTATTCATTTTTTTGGCTTAGCTTTTCTTTTTTTTTAAGCACAAAAAAGTCCAAATAAAAATGTTTACTGTCTTTTGTCATATGGAAGTCAATACCTCATATAATTGGGCAAATTTTCAGAAAATTCTGGTTTCCTCTGAAAACCAGGTCCCTTATTGTAATGTACCTCTATTAGGTGTAGATTTAATGAGATCACAGAATCACAGAATATGCTGAGTTGGAAGGGACCCACAAGGATCATCGAGTCCAACTCCTGGCCCTGCACAGGACCATTCCCAAGGGTCACACCATGTGCCTGAGAGTATCATCCAAACACTTCTTGAACTCTGTCAGGCTTGGTGCTGTGACCATTTCTCTGGGGAGCTTGTTCCAGTACCCAAGCACCTTCTGGGTGAAGCACCTTTTCCTAATATCCAACCTAACCCTCCCCTGACACAACTTCAGGCCATTCCCTTGGGTCCTGTCACTGGTCACCACAGAGAAGTCCCTCTTTCCCTCATGAGGAAGATGTAGACCACAATGAGGTCTCCCCTCAGTCTCCTCTTCTCCAGGATGAACAGGACAAGTGACCTCAGCCACTCCTCATACGCCTGCCCCGCCTTCATATGGCCCTTCACCACCTTCATTACCCTCCTTTGGATGCTCTCGAATATCTCAATATGTTTCTTACATTGTGGTTCCCAAAACTGCACACAATATTCCAGGTGAGGCTGCACCAGTGCAGAGCAGAGCAGGACAATCCCCTCCCTCTATCAGCTGGCAATGCTTTGCCTGATGCCCCCCAGGACAGAGTTGGCCCTCCTGGTTGCCAGGGCACTGCTAACTCATTCAACTTGCCATTGACCAGGACCCTCAGGTCCCTTTCCATGGCACTGCTTTCCAACATCTCATTTCCCAGTCTGTACGAACACTGAGGTTGCCCCATCCCAAGCACAAAATCCAGTACCTTCCCTTGTTGAACTTCACATGGTTGGTGATTGCCCAGTCCTGTAATTTGTTGAGGTCTCTCTGCAGGGCCTCCCTGCCTTCGAGGGAGTCAGCAGCTCCTCCCAGTTTTGTATCAGCTGCAAACTTGCTTAGTATCCCTTCCAGTCCTGTGTCCAAGTCGTTTATAAAGATGTTGAAGAGCACAGGGCCTAAGATGGAGCCCTGTGGAACCTCACTAGAGACAGGTCACCAGTCTGATGTCACCCTATTCACTGTTACCCTCTGTGCTCAGTCTGTGAACCAATTGCTCAACCACCACAAGATGTGTTTATCCAGCTGTGTGCTGGACATTTTGTCCAGGATACTGCGAATGACAGTATCGAAAGCTTTACTGAAATCCAAAAAGATTACATCAACTGGCTTCCCTTGATCAACTAGGTTGGATTACCTTGTCATAGAAGGAAATCAGGTTGGATAAGCAGGACTTTCCTCTCATGAAACCATGCTGTCTGTGATAAATGACTACATTGTCTTTCAGGTGTTTTTCAATACCTCCCACAGTAATCTTCTACATACCAGGCAGTGAAGTGAGACTGATAGGTCTGTAGTTTCTGGGGCATTCCTTTTTGCCCTTCTTGAAAACTGGGACAATGTTTGTCAGTTTCCAGTCAACTGGGACCTTTCCAGATTCCCAAGACCGCTCAAAAATCATCGAGAGAGGTTTTGCAATGACATCACTCAGCTCTTTGAGGATTCTGGGATGAATCCCATCAGGCCCTATGGACTTGTAGGAATCCAGCTGGAGCAGCAGATCCCACACAGTTTCAGAGCTGACTGGGAGTTGATCATTCTTGCAGTCATGGTCCTCCAGCTCAGGGCACTGAGACCCCCTTGTTCTGTCATCCATGTTAAAGACAGAGGCAAGGAAAGCATTAAACGTTTCTGCTTTATCTCTGTTCCTGTTCGTGAGGTGACCATCCCCATCCTGTAATGGGCCAATGATATTTCTATACTGCCTATTGCCATTAACATATTTGAAAAAAATTTTTTATTGTCTCCCACATTTCTTGCAGCTTCAACTCCAGTTGAGCTTTGGCCACACAAATTTTCTCCCTAAAGCAGAAAGCAGCATCTCTGAATTCTGCCCATGTCCCTTGACCTTGCTTCCAGTGGGCATACACCTTCCTTTTTTGTCTTATTTACAAGAGAAGATGCCTGCTCAGCCAAGCCAGGTTTCTGTCTCACGGACTTGACTTCCGACATTTGGGAATTGCCTAACAGAGCTGTAATCCATCTCCTGCTCAGTTCCAGTACACTGTGATTCATGCATTTCTTTCACAGGCTATGAGTTCTTTTACCTCTCCTTTTTTTCCCTTCATGTTAGGGCTACTTTGTTCCTTATTTGGACCTTGTATCTATTGTCCTATTGTTCCTACCGGTATCTATAGTCCTACTTATTGCATTTCTATGTATTTCCTACAATGGAGCATGGTGGCATTTCAAAATTTTTCTAAAATAGTATGTACCATCTTTAAGCTTTTACATTATCAGCTAGATAAGGCTTCAAAATTAAATATCTGAAAAATCTAATTTTAGGTCCTAATTTCTAAAAATATTTTCTATGTATAAATAAATAAAATGTACAGTTTATGACCATCAACACACAAATACTGAACAAGCTTGTCAAATAAAAGTATGAAGAACATTTTGTTGCGAACATGTGAGTGTTCAGTGAGGATCATCAGTTATCTGCTATAATGACACAATAAGGGAAGTACTTTCATTATTTTCACAGTGCAAGACACTATCCTTTCTTCCAGAGAGCTCTTAATGAGAAAACAGACTCGAAAGTGCAATATCCATACTACCTGAACTTTGAGAAAAGTATTTAATGCATTTCTGCTAGTCCATAATAGTGATATCACTTTCTAGAAAGCCTGCTGGGCTGAGTTGCAGGACTGAAAATGTGCTGTTTCATATATGGTTCTAGTCACCAGTATAGTCTTACATACATTATCACCTTCATATGAAGATCTTTACTCACAAAGAGGTTTTCTATAGTTAAACTAACTTCTGAAGTCCCACATATTTCCTGAACATATTTTGTCTTTGAATCATTCAAGTTTCTTATTCACATCTATTTCAGACTTTGTGAAAGTGTACATTGAAGGCTACAATATATGTTTACTTTTTAAAGGTATTATACAGGCTTTTAAGCAAATTGACTGGTGGGAAAAATGAAAGCAAAAGATATAATGAACAGTTTTACCTCAAAGATTTTTTAATTTTATGAAAAAAACCCAACAACCATAGATTTTGAACAATCCTGTTAGGCTCTTGCTCTCACAGTAGTAATATCATGTTTTGTGACTAGATCTTTTGTGCCCACTGAATCTCCAGTGGTTGCTGCAGTTCATTTTAGGAAACAGTAACACAACTGCTTAAGCTGCTGTTAGACTGAGATCCTTAGGTAATTTTCATTTCTCTGAGGACAAAACTGTGTAAACATAGGTGAAAATACATCAATAAAGTCTTCTGTGCAGTACTTTGTGCTTAAGGGATTAACAGAAAATTATCTAATGTTAGTGGAACAGGAAGTCAGTGAAAATCATAAAGTATTCTGAATAAAACTAGTGTTACAGTCTGTTAACTATTACATTTATAGGTTTATGTATTATAAAATAGCTTTAATCACCGTGAGGTATAACAGACTGTGTTAACCTTTGAATAAGGTTATAGTATACTATATATATATATAGATATACTTACTCCTTACAGTAGAGAGTAGGTGGAGGTAATTTTCTTTTTTCTTCTTTCTGACTAGCCTGGAATGGGTGACATTAACCATCTTTTACTTATCACATGATACTGCTGAAAAATTGTGGCATTGATTATGGGCCATCACTGTGGAGAACAGAAAAAAATTATCATATGGATGAGTCAAAAAATAAAAAGCATATGTAAAAATATTTCAATCAACCATCAATACTTCAGTAACATATTCTTCTGTGTGTTGTTTGGAAATGACTAAAGAAAAAAATTTCAAAGAAGTAAACTGGCTGCCCCTTGACAAAAGCATTTTCACCTTCTGATTGTGTAGGTTAATCAAAATTGCAAGAATAAATTGATGTGTGAAAACATATAATAAACAATGTTTTATGCATATGATAAATGATTGTTTTGTAATATGAAAAATGATACATTATACTGATTTTCTAAGCACAACTCTCTGCAGTATTAAACAAAATTACTGAACATTCCCAAAACTCAATGCCAACTTTCACGAAAAAATTTTCAAATTCGTTTATTTTTATTCTGTTTCTTCTTTTTTTTTTTCCACTAATATGCTGCTTGTATAGACCATGAAATTATTTATTGAAGGGTTTCTTTAAATACATGATTAAGTGCTCTTTTCTGTCTTCAAAAAAACCAAGTATTATCAGCATTATCAACGAATTTCAGAACAGACCTGTAATAACAAATTTACTGAATCTGCATGATGAATAATAATAATATGGTACAGAAAATGTCAGACTTTTTGCAGACTTTCACTAAGTGGACAAAAACATTACAATTGCAGTAGCTTTCATAAACTCATCTATTTCAGCAAACAAGATTATAAAAAAAGAAGCCTAACTGCCTCCTAAAAACATTCCCACCACAGCTCCACCTGAAATGTGCTGATCTCTTCTTTTTGGAGACCAGTGATGGAACCTGGGGGAATGGTATGAAGCTGAGTCAGGGGAGGTTTAGGTTGGGTATTAGGGAAAGGTGCTTCACCCACAGGGTAGTTGGGCACTGGGACAGGATTCCCAGAGAAGTGGTCACAGCACCAAGCCTGACAGAGTTCAAGAAGTGTTTGGATGATACTCTCAGGCACATGGTGTGACTCTTGGGAATGGTCCTGTGCAGGACCGGGAGTTGGACTCGATGATCCTTGTGGGTCCCTTCCAACTCAGCATATTCTATGATTCCGTGATTCTATGAAAGATGTTGCACTGAAATAACAGGTAAAAATTTAATGAAATCAGAAAATGATTTACTACAATACATTGTAGAAGAGTTCTCGTCACAGTTCCCATTCCTGGGCCTATCAGGTTTTGAGACCTGCCATGCTTTTAAATTTGGCATTTCAACTTAAAAGGAAAAAAAAGTACTTTCTGAAAATTGATCGGTACAAAACACTTACACACTGAGTTGAAAAACTCTTTCAATAATAAAGATTGGAGATTGCTCAATTACGTTAGCTGAATTTTCAAAACATGCATTACCGTTGTAAAAATTCATAATATGAAGATAGAGAAGAAGGTTAAAATCAAAAGACAACAAATTTCAAAGAGGCTGTTCTGGAGTAGAAGACAGATCTTTCTCTGCCAAGAAAAATGTACAGTAATCTGTGCATCAGCTTTCCCAGACCTTCCATCCCCACAAGAAAAGTTTTACAGACACCAGTTCAAACTCTGACTTAAATTTCAAGGGAGCTGTACTGAACTCCATCATGGAGTTCTAACTGTTTTGAAGAACAATACATGGCCATTGTGTGCAATATAAAAATAGTCTAGATTCTCAGAGAATATGGATTTATAGTCTGAGGTTTTTGGAAAATGAGTCATATTGCTCAAGAAAAATAGATCCATGCCTCCAGTTTGAGAGGACATCAGTAACAGCTTCTCTTGAATTTCAATGTTGTTAGGACAAAGCCATAAGCACTTTTTTGAAGAAAACAAAAAAACCTTTTGTACAGTTTACAAAATTTTCTTTAAAATTTTAACTGTCAGTGAGTTTAATATTGAATTCAGCAACTTCAGTGTCTTACAGGGAAGTGTCAGTTAAAAAGAAATAAATGGCCCAGTATAATAGAGCTGTTTCTAGTTCCTATGCTCTGATAAAATGCCATCTTTGCAATAACCAATCACCCACATTACATCTACTATCAAGAGCTAGCATTGACATCTTGCTGGTAATATTAAGGCAAGTCATCATTTACACAAATGGAATATTTACCCACATTTGAAAATGGTTTTGATATTTGCTTTCCTATTGGGCATATTTTCTGTGAATATGTAGGTATTCAAGATACACTGCATAAAATCTTCTTGCACAGTTTATATCTGAAAGGAACCTCATCATAAAGTCACTATACAATCAATTAAACAAGATATAGAAATCAGCAAGAAATTTGATCTTCCCTTTATAGGGTTACAAGATTATAAAATCTTAAATTTGGTCATAGGGTAGGAAAAAATGTTTCTGAAAATTAGGTGCACTGTAATGCTGACCCGACACATTAATCACAAATCAAGAAGTTTATAATTATTATGGAGGATTATGCATCATACAGTTACTAAGTATCACTCAGATTCTGAGCGCAGAACAAGAATTAGAAAATCTGAACAAGAAATTTGAGAATATTTTGAGATTATTTTTAAAGAAGATATCTCCTTCCACAGCAATCATGCAGACTCAGAATCACAGAATAATCCATGTTGGAAGGTATCTCTGGAGGTCATCTATTCCAGTCCTCTGCTCAAAGCAGGATCAATTTTGAAGTCAGAGCCGAATTCTAAGTTACAGATCCAGCTGAATTTTTTAATGTATGCAAGTACAAACATGCCACAACTTCTCTGGCAACCTCATATTCCATAATTCTGTTGTGGCAGCTAGCAACCATTCACATGAAAAGCAGTATTTAGTAATCTTAAATATGTTCACTTTCTCAGCTCAGTGAGCAGAAAGAAAAAAGAAAGACTGCTTTGACAATGGTCAGCTCTCTGTGGACATAATTTTTTATTCTTACTAGTTACTATTTTAGAAATCTATCCTGATACATAAAGTATACTAATAACAGTTTCTGAAAACCCAAAATAGAAATGACAATTAAAAATGAGCTATGGTTGCTGCAGCTTTTAAGCTACATCATATCAGGGATAGCTGTCCTTTGGTAAAAAGTCTGTGTAGGGCATTGGAAATTAAACTACAGGCTTTTTGAAATGCACAGAATTTAATAGTCCAAATTATGTCCAATTTTTTTCTATATTTTCTAGTCTACTGATGACTTACTCCATGAAAATCAACATAATGTCAACATCAAACAGGCCCTTTTCCTTTTACTGTGCCCTGGATAAAATTGATCTAAAATATGTACTACCATAATAAACATTTCTTCTCATCAGCTGTCAAAAATTTGAAAACTATTCAACACAAACACTTTGAAAAGGTCCACAGAAATGAAAGTTGATATTTCTTGTTTTCTTCATATTTTCTGTAAATGTCTCTGTGGAAGACCTCCTCACCCAAAATTAAAGGCTGTGAATTCATTCCTTTACTAAATAGATACAGTGATTTCCATCTTCAGCTCCATAAATATGCTTCCTGATTGTTCCAAACTGCTCTTTTAGATCACAACTGTGTTCTAGTAATGCTATATATTTAATATGTAATTTAAATTGGAAACAGTAATAAAATACATTTAAATGTATTCCTTAGCATTCCTTGACATTCTACAGCACCTCTTCACAAGCACTTTATAGAAAACATTTAAAATTACATTATGTTAGTATTGTCAATCATATAAAGTACTTTTTATTTCAATTTAAAAAACTATTGGTGACAGTCATTTCTGTATCATCAATCGAGGTACAGTTAAAGGGAAGGAAGCAGAATCATGAACACAAAATTTAGCAAGACCTAGATAGAAATAGAAACTACTCTCAGGTATCATCAACAGCAGAATGTAAAATATCCTGTTATAGCACAGGTAATTGAATCACATGAAACTGTGAGTTTATAACTATAGTCAAAACTTAGAATCATGTGGAAATATATCAAAGACTGATTACTATTAGAGTCCAAAGGAGTCACAGAGTCCGATATATTTTAGATTATAGTTTTTAAAATAGCAAAATTACAAAAAGCAATTTAAACTAATCTATTAGAGGAAAAGAAGGAAAGAGAGGGTTGTTACTAACAAAAATTTCCAATAGAAAGCTTAAGCAAAATTTCCCTCTTTCTTTCAGAACTATGCAAACAAAAGTAATCCAAAGCAGGTCTGACAGATGAAGAAAACTATAAACCCCAACACAACTCTGTAGACTTGCTCTAGATTTGTCACAGTCTTTACGGATGAAGAAAATTTAGGATGATCATCAAAGAGCAACTGGAAACACAAGAGTGTTCTAACTTTTATTTTCAACTTAATGCTTGTAAAGCACCAGTAATTGTTAGAGAAAAAGACAAAACATGATGCTTAGTTCTTTATGCTGTATAAAAGCTAAATTAATTAATTTAGTAAATACCCTATTTGCATGTCAATATGTTGACATTCATTGCTTCAAGGACAGGATTTAAAAATAATGTAAATATATTCTCACACTACACAAGAATAAAGGTAAAAAATGGTACCCTGTACTTTTGGTGGTAATATCAGTAATTGTGTCTTTATTTTTCCCTGCAAATGACAGGCTAAAAATCCAAACTTTTCCCATTCACTTAAAGATTCTGAAAATTAACAGACTGCAGCTCATCTCGAATTTTGGCGATTTAGAATGAAGGCAATATCTTGTTGTATTGGCTAAACCAATATAGGAAGGGACAGAATACAGAAATTTAGATTCTTCAGATTCTTTTAACCATTGCTAGACAGTTGACAAGTACAGTGCCTGCATGGCACTATACTAAAGACTGAGGCTGGCTATATTTTACATAAGCCAAGAAATGGAAAGAAAGTGTTAGAGGGAATCTGACTACCAAAATGATTCCATCTGGTACCTATGAGGAAGGCACAACTCAGAAAAAGAGAGTGCTAGGAGAGAAGTCATCTTCAGAGAGAAAAGACTAAGCAAGATTAAGAACAAAAATAATGGAGGAACTTAAACTGAAATCCAGTTTAATAGCAGAAGAGTTCTAGCGCTGAAAATGTCATGATCTGTTGAAAGATATTGATACATGAGAAGGAGTAGAACGCTAAATAATTTGAACTGAGAAACCAAGTAGCAAATGTTTGGCTTTCTGGAGCAATGCCAAGAAAATGCATTTTCTAGAACAATTACCAGGCTTGTCCTAAAACCATGAGTTTATTAGAGGGTCATGCCTGAGCATGTGATCATAATTGAGATGCATGGGCAATAATTCCAAAATGGGTAACATTACTAAAGAAGTCATGGTAGCTGTTCTTTCTCCTAAAGAGTATTGGGATTAAGAAATGCAACTGGGCTTAAATAATGGTGTCAGTTCAGCAATGAATTAAATGCATTGTGTGGTGGTTTGAAACTCCCAAGAATCCAATTTCTAAGTTCAAGCCCCCTCCCACAATTTGCCCCTGTGAGAGGGTTTAGTGATGGCATGGACTTGATATCTTCCTCACCTCATGTGGAAAGTTTTCAGACAAAACACAACTATTCGGTATTGGGGGAAGGGGAAAATATTTACAAAGGTTTATTTACATACATATATATATTTACATTAAATTAAATTCCTCTTTTCCTTCAGTAAAAGTCTAAGAAGAAAAGAGAAAAGTCTAAGAAGAAAAGAGAAAAGTCTTTCTATCACTCTTAAGGCCACAGTTCCTTCATTTCAGTTTTTTGTGGCACTGGTTAGTGTCTTTCATTTTTCTAAGGCAGCAGATTTAAGTATGGCAGCCAGGATTTTTGTTCTTACTTTGTGGAAATTCCAACCCCAAGCCCGAGCCTTCGGGGGATTTTCCTTGGAGACCTTCACTTCTCTTGGATTAGAGCATTTAAGGCAGCTTTCAGTTCAGTCTTATCAGAGCTCCTCTGCTCTGTCTCAGTTTGCCAGCATGGTAGCAGCAGCAGCAGCAGCAGCAGCAGCGGAGGGCAAGGCCACCTCCTCCGCATTCTGTCCTTGTTCAGCTCTCAGGACGAATCCAAGTTTTTCAGCTTCTTTCTCTCTCTAGCTGCTGCTGCATTTTGGGACTCCCTAAGGGTTTGGAAGTCCACCCCTCCTCTTCAGGAGGTCTCTGGGTTTTGGGAAAGTGATACAGTCTTACCCCAAAACAGCCCTGTTGAGTTTTCCTCTGTTTTGTTGCCAGCTCTCCCTCCTGCAGGAACATCTCTCAGCCGGCTTCACGTTATCTCGCTGGTACTGGCTATCTTTTTGGAGCCACCGATGTCTCAGTTCAGGACTGCTCCGCTGCTGCTTTCAATGTCTTCTGCTGTTGCTGACAGTAAGGAAACTCTTCCAGCTCTTGATTACGGGACCCAGTTCAGCTTTGACACTATACCAGCTCTCCAATAGCCTCAGCTGGGGGCTGGGGGCCCTTGGCCCCCAGAAGGGCTCACTGGCCCCCTGCTTCCTCCTGGCTCAGATCGTGGCTACCTGCCTTCTAAACTATCTTCACCACCTTATTTTCTGTTTCTGTGGGTATGTGGGCTTTTGATTTGATCCAGTATTATCAGTGGGGCAAACCATTACTACCCCAGAGAAAAGGTTTTTCAAACCACCACACACTGGATCAAGGAATGCAATTCCTTCAGTAATGTCCTTGCTTTTAATTTCAGACCATAGTATAACTACTAAGATATGTTCATTATCTCATCTACACTACTACTAAAACATTTCTGGTGAAGTCAAGACTTTAATTATCTTCCATAATTCTGTAGTTAACACACTTATAATGAACTTACTCTTGTGCTAACAAAAATAGAGTGGCATATGATACTGGGAAGAATGAAGGTCATGGTAGAAGACCCTGACATTCTTTCACAAAAGGGGAACAAGAGACAACGATGTACCAACTTTTCACTTTGAAACAAGATTCAAATTCTTTCTAAGGTTAAAATGATCTCATACTAATTTCCAGCTGTTTTTATCACATACCCACTACTCAGCTGGCATGAGTTCTTGTTGACAAACATGGGATTGACTAAAGGGATAGAACAATTAGGATTGAGAAGTACTGGCAGGACTGAGGAAACCTGTCTACAACTTGTTTGGGACAGTGCTTTTCTTCATTTTAATATCCTAATATCCTAACCTAAAGAAAATCCCACATAACTTTGTATTATCACAGTCCAAATGAGTAAAACTGAAAATATACCAATCTACTGTAAATAACTGACAAACTCGGATAGTAACCATTAATAGTTTCTCAGATTGTTTTCAGAAGGAGGCAGCATGCCACCAAACTTCTAGGTAAGGCTAGTTTACCAGCTAAGCTAAAGGGGGGTTTTTTCTATGGAAGAAATACACAATACTGTCATTACAAAAGCTTCATGTTTGGCAGAACAATCATTTTCTCCCTTGATCCTGGGATCTGTAAGACCCAGCAATTTTCAGATAGCAATGGCACAAGATCAAGGTTAATAGTATTTTTTTAAGACAGCATTTTTTAACAAAAGGAGAGAAGCACAGAAACAGCCAGGCAGCAGTTGCACATGTGGCATTCATGTTTTGTAATAATTTCAGTCTGAATCCTGCCAATATCACTTCATCTCAAGCCACTTGCTGGGATGCTAAGCACATCCATCCTCTCCTGTAGGTGTTATTTCTACCCAACAAAGAGACTATGCTTGGCTCCAGAGACTGTTAGTCTTCGGTTTCATGGGCACAAAAACAATCTGAAATCTACTATGAATAGTGAATAGGAAAAAACAAACCCTTAGCTGTCAGTAGTAGGCATAACATCATGGAGGGCTTCCCCATTAGTAGAGAGCTGTCTTGTAAGAATAATCCTCAGCAGAAACAGGATTTGTAGTACATTTGAGGAAGGAAACTTTCCAGAACAATTTCATGATTTTCCAGAGATTATTTCAAGATTTTTTGACTAATCTTCAATTTTTTTAAATACTGACCATACTCTTACTTGCATCTTACAAAATTTCATAGGCTGTCCCCAGAAGCGTTGATAGTACAATAGTTACTGTCATTAAACATTTATAAAACACAAGATAATATTGCTGAATGGGAAAGCACACTGGACAAAAACAGTTATTGTTGTTCTTAGAAAAATCCATTGTATGCAGAAAGAAATACAGACTTAAAAAAAAGTCTTCTATGAAAATCAAGTTACTCTGAATAAGAGTGTTGAAATATTTTGGAAGATATGTTAAATATACTTTTTACTTCACATTTGTGTAGCACAGAGTTCATGCCTAATACTTCTGTGACTAGTATTGCTGCAATATTATTGCTGGGGTTGCAGAACATTTTGTGACATGGAAGATGTGGGGTTTCATGCACATAGATCGCTCAAATGTTCAATCTTACACTGAGTGTATTGGATATCCTATTTTTTCTGAGGTCGTGTAATTTAAGCATTGTTTTTTGGCCTATCCTAAAGAAAGCAGTTTGAGTGTTCCCTTTACATAGGAACCAGTCTGTGACATGGTACCCTTCTAGATGCTCCCCCAGTGCAGGTAAGAAGAGGAGACGCCTCTGCCAGGGCCCTGAGTGCACTGTGACAGGTCTTGACAGTCCTGAGTGAAGTCCTCTGCCACTTCCACCCAAACCTTCTCCCCATGGGCCCAAGGACTCAGCTTAACCCCTGTCTGTGCTCTCACTGCTTGCCTGAGCTGCAGCATTGGCCTGGGGGAGGCCTGGGCTTACCCAGGCTTGGTTGTACCTCGCTCAGGTTATCCCTGTCAGCCCTGATCCTGACCTGTGGATTGCCATCATGGCTTGGTCTTGGACCTGCCTTGTCAGCAGGCATGTACTCGATGATCTCACATCTGGTTGCCCACTCAGGGGCCGTGGGGCTGGGGTCTGTCACCCGTGACTGTGCTTGGCCACCAGTCCCACAGACCTCTGTTGTGGTGTTATCTCCAAGAGACCTCTGAAACTCTAGGAGACATACAACAAAGCAGCTGCATTTTTCAATCAAAGTGTTAAAAAGTGCAGTTTCATCAACTTGGGGATTCTTTGATTTTTAGGGACCACCACATGCCACCTGGTCCTCTAATAAGTGTAATGAGCTGGAGCAGCTTGTTGATCTTCCCAGAGACTAAATATTCCTTTGTCTGATGTGAAGCTTTAATATAAATTCTGAAGAAAGATTTCTCTCTGTCCAAAGAGCAGCTTGGAGGAGGCAACATTCTTCAATTATAACACAAGCTTGTCTTCAGATTAATTACATGTATTTCACTGTGCTCCCAGGAAGAACACACAGAAGAAAAGCACCTTTAAAGAACAAAGCCATATAGTGGCATGTGGTAGCCCATTTCTCCAGCATGTATAATGCGTGTCAGCTTAGGGGCAGGCTGTGCTTTGAAACACTAAAAAAACCCCAAAATTCACTTCAGGACTTCACATTGCACCTTTGTTTGTATTCAATATTTGGTAAGTTGAGGGTGGCAACCAGGACATCCTATGAACTACTGCAGCATAGGATGTTCTAAATATGGCACTATCAGTACAATCTGTATGCAAAGGACTAAGATAGCTTTCAGCACTATATAAAACAAAAGATTACATTTTTGTTTAAACTTATTCTCAGGTCCACAAATAATATATTGTCAGCATGCACTTCATCAATATGCATATCCTTCTACAGAAGAAATCCTTGTAGGGACATTTTGTCAGTATGTACCTTGCTGAAGGATTACTCAGTCAAAAACCTAATGTCACTTTTGTGCTCAAAAAAATAATGTTTTCTAAGATGCTTAAAAGTGCAGATAAAAACTTGCATGTCATAACAGTCTTTGCTATATTAATGTAAAAATTCAAAACAGTGCTGCCTCTGCTGGAAGGTGGATTTTTCATTTTAGGTTTGTACACTTCATAAAGCACTATTAAAAGCCTTTTTTTTGCTTTGTTTAAAGGAACTTTACTGATATGGTTGACAGATTATAGTTAAGCTTCTACCAGTGAAAGTTTCCATATCTTATATGCAAGTACAATGCACTTACATCCCAGTTACACTAAATTTACTCATAGATTTTGTTTTCTCCCATGCCTCTGATTATCCAAGTATTGAGTAGTTAAAAGTGAACTGAACTGTACTAATAACAATGGAGCATTATATTTCTAGTCCAAGACAGAACTTGTGAACAAGAGGATCTTTGAATGAAAAGGTTAATGAGGAATGCATGTCAAATCCAAAATCGCTCAATCAATAATCCCGTGAAGTACAGTTTGGTTTGGGTATTTATTCTGTTGTGTTTAGTCAATTCCTTTGGTATGCAAAACAGGAAATCAGTGTGACATGCCTACATAGAGTATTAGAGTGTAACTCATGAAGATCTGGCTTTTTACAGCATACAGGAAGTGAGCTTTCTTCTCCTGCAGGTATGATCATTAAGAGCCATTCTTACTCTATTTTTCTTAGAAATCAGAAAGTGTAGTTATCAGATGAGGATTACATAAAACCCCCCAATACATTAGTCCTCCTTTTAAATAGGCATATGCCACTGCTCTGGCTTAAACTGGCATACTTGCATAAATTATAAGGAAGAAGACATATATATAACCAATCCTATCTGTACATACTGAATTTGATTCCTCTGTTAAGAATATCTGAGTCACTCAAGTAGATGTATTTGATGGGCACATGATCTAATTGTGTTACTGCTAAACCTGAAACAGTTGCTATTAGAAGCAAATTAGCAAGAGACCTTTGGATAATTCTACCACTCAAATCAGTCTCAGTCAATTAGCCATCTTAATAAATAACAGTTCCCTAAAATGAGACAGGAAAAAGAGACTAAATAAATATGCAAAAAAAACCTATAAGGTGAAAAATTTAACTATTTTCCAAAGGTCAGGAAGGAAGACAGGATCTAAATTAGATTAAAGGTTTGATTTTTCTACTCTTTTGTCTGTATTCAGGCATATTAAAACAAAAAAAATATTAATTGCGATCTCAGGCCCTATCTGTATAAAAAATCCAGTTCAGCTGCATGTAACTAGAGTCAGGAGGGTAGGTTAGAGCAAACGGTTTGGTCAGAAGCAATTTCCAGGTAACCAGAGGCTCTTGGCTTTTTGTGACCCTTTAGCTCTCTTGACTATGTCATGAAAGTGAGAATCGATGCTCTATACAGGAATAGTTGCCTTCCTCACAGCATTAATGCTTCCCTAGGCAGAGAATGCACGTTACTCTATCACCTCCACACATATATAGTTGATCTCTCTGTCCCCTGCATTGATTTTGCCTATGTTGTCCCAGAAATTTGCATCATGTATTTTGCTGTAGATCTTGAATTCAACCCAACCAACAGATTGGTAATGGAACAAACTGACTATACATTCCATTGCTCTAGAGCATGTCTCTATTCTAAGCAAGTCTTTTGGGAGATATGATGCCGTATATACATGCACTATTTTTTGTAGGGCAAGATATGTAGAATAATTTGAACTTGAAATAACATACCAGCCTGTGAAAAAAAAAGAAATTAGAGGTAAGGAAAAATATGCCTTGCAATCATGCACCAGTGATAGAGTTGAAGGTAATACATGGTACAGGTTCTTATGATTTGGAATTGAATCCATAGGAAGTTCCCTCATGTGCAGAGGAAAAACAACACTTAGCCCAGTGTTGCTCCTGAATAATGTATTTCATACTTGCGTTTTAAAAATCTACATTTAAAATATTGACTTGGCTAACAAAAAATGCCCAGCTTAGAGTGACTACATTTCAGCAAAAGAATGCTTTGTAAGTAGAGACTAAGGAGGGAGATCATGTCATAAATCACTGCACATATGGTTACTGGCACTGGCAATATATAGGGGATTAACTCATCTGATAACCCAATTCAGCTTCTGTTAAATACAACAGAAACTCCTACTGTCTAACATAGAAACAGAACCAAACTCTTAATATGCTGAGGAATTAATAGCACTATACTCTACAAATTATAATCCTATATCCATTTCTTCTTAGCTTACCATATTTCACACTTTAACACTGCGATTAAATAAATTCAAATAAATCAAAATATTTCTAACAAAATAGTCACAAACTTTTAATGGTCTTTTCATCTGAATATATAATTGTGTATCCTCATTTATCACACATAAGTGCCCAGCCTTTGGCCATAACGGTTTTTCTGCACATGTAGAGTATTATTCATAAAGTATGTTTCATTCACAATACAACATAAACGAGATCTATATAAAAAAATAAAGTTTTGGTTTTATACACCTTTATTACAGCTGGTTTAAATCTATAAAGAACTACTTATTAAAAAGTCTTGAATAGATTCTATGAAAAGAAGTTAAATTTATGATGTTTAGTATTACACATTATACAGTTCCTTTATTTTTTTTGCTCGCTTGATCATGCTGTGAAAAATTCATGAATATTTAGCTATTAAATGAAATGCAAAATTTCCATTACCATTTTATTGAAAACTTGACATCTTAAAATACCATACATACCATTAGTATTCTAGTGCATTGTCACCTTATTGAAAAATGCTGCTAAAAAACAATACCACCATTCAGAGAAAAAAAAATTGTCCGCCCAAGGCTATTAACTATAGTTCTACACATACATTAGTGACAAATAAGTGAAGCAGCCAATGCTCACAAAAGATGTCACTAAAATGCTAGGAAACAACTGTAACCATAGAAACCATCTCACACTGCAATCTGAACATCTTTTGTCAGTGTTTGACTAGAAATGAGATGCTTAAAATCATTAGGCTATCAAAAAATCTGAAGTCTCTTCATTGAGATTTACATATTTAAATATTTTGAAATCTGCAAAAACTTCAACATGATACTTTCGTAAAATATTGTTTCAGCTCCTAGCCCTCAACTATCACTTTTGATATAATAACAAGGATTATAGAGACAATTACTCCCTCCCCCAAAGTCCCACATCCAGACCCTATCTTTACTGTATATACACTAGAAGGAGAAAACCTGGGAATTAAAAAAAAAAAACCAAACAATCCACCACAAAAAAATGAGTTAATAAGTAAGCACAATTTACCCAACTACCCTTAATCAAGAATATTCACAGACATGACATTCACTATCTCTTATCTCTTACTGCTTTGATTTTTTTTTTTAATGTCTTCATTGATACTGTGTACCCTACTGACAGGATCAGTGATATTGTATAACCTTCATGACATTAGGCACGAAATTTTCTACAGTCAACAAAATGCTTGAATGAGAAATTTTCTCAACTGACTTTCATAAGTTTGAGAACTTTTGAAGATTAAGTATCTCTCCTTTAAGCCATTAAGTATCTCTCCTTAACTAATAAAAATGGCCTATACAACTTCTGGCTCATAGAATAATAGTACAACCCAGACTTTCTGTACAGTGACCAATCCTGTTCTGTAAGGCTGGAGGATATGTAGGAAGGCAGTCTCCCTTCTTTTTTCAATAGGACTCAAAGTTACAGTAAATATCTGATAGTCTGAAAATCAACTGTAGCATAGCAAAACAAGAGCATAAATGGTGATATGTCCTTTAATACAACAAATTTCAATGGTACAAAGAACAGCTAATAACAGACATGCTATCGTTTGCAAGGAAGGCTTGCTGATATTTAATAGAAAAAACATTTACAATTCTGTATGTTCATTAGTTTGCCATTTATGAACTATGACATTTTGGAGATACAGAATAAAGACATTTTCAGTGGAAAAGCCAAGGACTGTAATAACCTGAATAGTTTCCTTTGATTATCTTTCCAATAGGTCCTGAACTTTCAGGTATGTATGGGCAGTACTACTTAACCAAGTCTGTTACATAATACATTGCTCAGTTTCTGTATTTCATTTATCATGGTTTTTAGCAAAGTTCAATGGTCTTATTCAAAGGCTGTGAGCTGGTCCTTCAAAGCATTGCTTGCCAATGTATTGTGATTTAACTCTTGTAAAGGAATGTGGAGAATTTCAAATTCCCCCACTTCCCACCACCCCCATTCTTTGGTAGTGGAAAAGGTCAGACTTTGAGGCCACCAATCTTGTGCTTTCACAAGTACTACAAAACATACATAAAGTGGCAAGAATGTCTTTCTTATGATTGGCAAACAAGATAGTCCAATTTGCAAACTAGGAATCTGCTATTTTTATCAGCAAACTAGATTGCGAGAGAAAAAATGCAAAATAGGAAGAAATGAAGAAATACATTCATATAAGTCTTTACAAAGTGTTTTTATTATGTGTTTTACCAATGAGCTTCACAGAATTAAACAGAAGAGAACTGATATATTTTAAATGCCATCATTCTGTAATTAGTAATTGATTGATTTAATATACACGAGGAAGATTGTGTGTACATAGAGGTCATGCTGCAGAAGCTGAAAGAAGTAACAGGAACAGAAAACAAAAGACGATTTTTTCTCAAAAGGACTACAATAAACATAAGCACTGGCAGAAATTAAAATCTGCTGAGCAACTTAGTGTAAACATGAAATGGCTCAATGTTGTGGGCTGACCTTGGATCGATGCCAGGTGCCCACCAAGTCATTCTGTCACTCCTCAGCTGGACAGGAGAGAGAAAATAAGATGGAAGAAAACACACAGGTTGAGATAAGCATACTTAAGATAATAAAACAAAAGTGAAAGGTTGTGTGCATATAAACAAAGAGAAAAAAATTAAATTATTCTCTATTTCCCATCAACAAGCCATGTTTGACCGCTTCCTGGGAAGCAGGGCTTCAGCATGTGTAGTGGTTCAGCATGTCCAGAGTGGTTGCTCTGGAAGGTAAACATTGTAAATAGTGAATGTCCCCCTGAGCTGATATCATATGGCATGGAATACTCCTTTGGTCAATTTGGGCCAGCTGTCCTAGTTGTTTCCCCTCCCAGGGTCTTGGCCACACCCAGCCTACTGATGGGGGCTGGAATGTTGGAAAGGCACTCGATGCTGTGAGAGAACTACTCAGCAGTAGCCAAAACACTGGTGTGCTATCAACCCCTTTCTTACTATCAATGCAAAGCACAGCACTGTGAGGGTTGCTGTGGGGAAATGAACTCCATCTCAGCTAGACCCAATACACTCAATGAGAGTAACTTGGATCTTTCCTAAGTACAAAAGTCTCGTTCAAAAAAGAATTAAGTGAATTCACAAAGGTTCATAAATCAAACACTGATGAAAACAGACAGGGATGTACACACTAGCAGTCCCTGAAACAACCGTGGATGCTGGGAAGGGGCTGGACTGCAGGACATGGCCAGGCTCACTTACTTCCAGTAAAGATCATCTCCTGTTGCTGTTGTTGGAGATAGACGGCCAAACTTACTAGTCCAACCCCAGCAGGGGTTGTGTATCTTAATGAATTGGAGGCCTCCTGTCTTGGCTTATAAGACTCACTTCAAAGTCCATTTATTTATTTATTTGCTTACTCAAGTTTGGCTAAAACAGATTGAACATTAGCAAGAATGTCATGGGCTTATTGGATTCACTTAGGCATTTGTAATGCCTTATTTACTTTGTTAATGCACTTGAATATTCAGTAATCTAAATGATAACTCAGTTCTTCCAGAAAACTGATCAATGGCGTTGTCTCCTAGTTGTATAATCTATATACTCATGACTGTCAAACAATATGTGAATTTCTATTCATATAAATATTTCATGTTTCAAAATTCTCCAGCAAAATGTAACAGTAGGATTTTTTCAGCAAAATTGATGCTAGCATATCTAATACTTTAATATAAAGGGGTATTATTCAGAGGTCAGTTTCTTAAACTTCTTGCTTTTTTCATAGCTTTGATTTGAAAAAAATTAGATCATAAACTTATACTATCTCAATGCTTTTATGTTTATATTTGCAATAAATAGCTATTCATATTTCTCTATGTATATAAAATGAAACACTTTACATAAAGGTTAATGTCATCTTGATAGATTATGTATGTAGTAACAATTTAGGTCTTCTGTGCATACTCGTAATTGGGGTTCAAACTTCATACGCTCTTGCATAATTAAATTACAATTTTATCATATGTCTGACAACAACACTGATTTGAAACAGTGTTTTCTAACCTTTATTGGTGGGCACATCTCCACATTCCCAATCATGAGCCACACTTGTAGACACAGTTAAGAAACTGGAAGAACACATATACCCCAATTTTCTATGATAGAAAACTTACAGGAGTGCTTTCTGATGTACAGTAAAAGGTTGCTGCAATTAACATTGTTACTGCCAAGTTAATCCTGAAGATTTCTAGGACTCTGATTTTTGCATCCATAAATGTGAAGCACTACACCTAAATGAAGCATTATCATTATCCTGGTTCAGCATAATGTTTTTGTCAAGACAAAACTGGTCTTTAGAAAATGAAAACCAGCAGAAGAGAAAATGATTTTCTCCTGAACTTTAATAATACATGATGAACTAATACAGTTAAAGATGCATATCAAATCATTCACATAGCCAGACACTAGTCTGTGTAGAAATAACCTATATTACAAGTAAACAAACTCCACAGAGTGCATGAAACAAATGACCTTTTTTACCAAGCAGTTCTTGAAACATAAACATTAACCACAAATTGCAGAAAGGCGAAGTAGGGAGCTTGGCTGCACTGAATATCCACCTTCCAAACCTTCTCACATTTAATGTTTTTTAGTGTTGACACCCAACAGTTGAGTTAAGCAAACTCCAAAATCATATTCTTATCCATCATTTACAAAATTGATCTAGTTATTAGGGTGATGGAAATTGTAAGATTTACAATTTTTTCAAGTTTTCATATGCTACCCTTACCGTAATAACTCCACTAACAAAGAATTAACCGAAAAAGGCCATGCTTAATGACTTCATTTAATCACAGGTATATCCTAACTATCTTAATAGTGGCAATTTCTGATTTGAAACCCACAGTGTTTGTAAATATTCATTATTTATATCTTCACAGTCTATCAAGCAACTTTACATCTAGCGTTTGTACTCCTTGAGTACAACTACTGGTGCTAACACTAAATAGGTTAAAATATTTATATAATACTTCTTCATTATTAAAAATCCTTTGTCAAGACAATTATTTTGATACTCATGCTTGTAAAGAGACTGAATTTTCGTAGTGAATCACCAGACTGCCTGCCAGGTCATCTAAGTGGCTAACATCACTAGAATCAAACTAGAAAACATGAAGTTGGTATTCCAGAGATCAGCAATGCAGTGTATTCCTTACATACAGAAAATGTTCATCATTTTATTCTTAATGACAAAGGATTGCCTTCTAATACGGAAATTACATTCAGTATACCGCTGGGTAGACGATATTTTATAGTATTTATAAATATTAGTCATGTTATTTCAGTTTTCAGTTGTTGCCTATTGTCAAGATCATAATAATGGATTCAAAGACTGACTACAAATATAAGCAAAAATACTGAAGCACAAGAGTACTATCTCAGTATTTCACTAAAAAATTATTTTCACTGATTTTTTTTGATCACATGCAATCAGATAAAAAGATTCAATGAGTTTGATTTTGCAGTAGGTAGATTGTAATCTCTTCCAAACATCATAAAGAGCAACCTGTTTCACATTAGATATCAATATGCTTTCACTTTTGTAGTAAATCAGGAGCAGACCTACCTATGATATCTTATGCAAGCAATGCCAATTCAGGGTTAGAGTGTGACACTCTCATGAGATCATCCACATTGTTTAACTGTTTGTTGTGTTTTTGGCCTAGATCAGCTGGCATTCTTCTTGCCAGGAGCAGGCATAGTGCATGACCTGGTGTAGGGATAGGTACAATTTTGGAAAAATTTGTGACGGAAAGCTAGAACTTGATTTTGCTTTGGAAGATGGAAAAATGCCTTCTCGAACAGGTTAGACTTTTTTTCCTTCTGCGTTTCAGAGAAAGTTGCAGAGGGAAGCTGTGAGCAAGCTCTCTCTCTCCCTGGTATGCAGAAAGATAATGTTTGCACACATGTACAAGGCCTCCTCGGGCCAGAGAGGGTGGGGGAGGAGACAGAGAAGATAGAAGAAGCCTTGGAGAAGGTGGGGCATTGCCTTTTTCCCCTGGGGGCCGGTGTGTGCAGCATCATTAAGAAGTAGTCCTTGCATCTGAAATAAACATTTTTTAATCCACTGCCTTGGCATTCTTGGGAAGAATACCTGTGTATGTTTTACCTTACATCTGGGCAGGGAACTGCTCTCAGGAGACTTCTATAGGAGCAGCAGAAGAGATCTGCCCATACTATGCAGTGGGAGAAGGCGGCTTTCATTGGCATTGTGGGCGTCAGCAACAATTCCATATTGCCACTAAAAATGATGGAGAATCATTACCAAACTGGTCAAACTGAACTATACCTTCAACAAGAGAGACATTTCTAACTGAACATTTTTAATGTTTCATACAGTTACTTCATCTGAAATATACAAAATAAAGTCCTGCTAGGTTTATACCTTTAAACTTGGTCTGTGATATTTCAGTAATGAATGCTACTCATCTACAGAAAAGATAGTACAATATAGCAATTTTGTCTGCCATTATTTTATGTGTAAACAAACTGGTCAGCTCAGAATTCCTTCACTAAAATTTCTAGTTCACCCCAAGGGCCTGAGAATAGTTTTTCTCTTGGGCTATGCCAACACTTGAGATTGTCATCAGCCTTAGAATAAGTGGCAATTCCTTCCTCCATGACACAGGTCTAATAAAGTCCCAAAACACTGGAATTAATAACTTCATGAAAGTTCTGGAAAAAGGAGGGAAGGAGAGAGGACAGAAAGAAAATGGTATTATTCTCTGAGGCTGTGATATCTTCTAGAGCTACCATTTCCATTATTTTCATAGTACAAGATTTCTTAGGGGACAAATTCATACTTAGATGAACCTTCTCACTGGCAAAGGTATAGTCCTTCATTTTCATTTCATTCTCAAAGTCTTATATAAACCAGAGGGGCTTATAAAATAAAGATCGGAACTTTGAAATTTAAGTCTTTCAATGACTTTAGTGATTTATGGGCTGCTGCTTAAACCTCTTCATGCACTGATATACTTCAAAGCTTCTCATTTACTGCCATACAGCCACTTTCTTCTATGAGCCATTCCCTCATTTTTGTTATATTAAAAATGGTTCCACAGACACCGGGTCTGTGTTGAAATGTCTCCTAAACAGGGGAAGCTGAAATTAGGTTTTCCGTTTTTCATATATTTGGTGAAGATATTAAGCAGTACTCTGCTAGGAAAAATAAAGCTCTTTATTGCTCTCTTTGATGTGGCGTGCTCTGAGTAGCTAAAAAACGCCCTGTGCCCCCAAACAAAACAAAAATGCCCGATTTATTAATCTATTTGCAAAGATTTAAATGTTGCACTGATTGGGGACCTCAAGATTCGAGTGACCTTTTGTGTGTTTGTGTGTTCAGCAGAATATATGGAATTTAGGTAATTCAAGGATGATGAAGCAATGAATGAGTTTTCTGAATCTTTCAGTGGTGCTTAAATGTTGGACCTTCTGTTTAATAAATGTATTTGGGAAATCTCATCCTAAATTATTTTACTATAAGCATAATTCCCCACGGCTGGATGCCAGGTAGTTCTCAGAATGGCATTTTCAAAACCAGTGAGGTATAATGAAAAATAGACCGCTGCAAATGTAGTTTCAGTGTCTGATAGAGACTTTCAAACTGCACCACAATGTGATTTTAGAATATGCTTGAATTAATTATTTTCTTATCATTGCTCTGAATCCAACCCTTCTGCCACCAGTTTAAAAAGCAGTTTCTCAAAGTGAGATCTAATTCCATCATTAGGGGACAGATTGTTCTAAGAAGCTGGATTCGAGCAGCATCAGCATGAATTTCAAAAACTTGCATTGAGCTATAAATATGATGTGCAATATTTTGCAATATCTAATGTGTTTTGGTCTAATGTTGAACATGCCCCATTGTTAAAACCAGCTGTGTTCTTTCACTTTTCATTTCTATAAAGCTATGATAAAGGCTGTCAAAGCAAACCCTGCAGCACCAGCCTTTCTTGATAAAAGTTCTGTGTACACAGTACATAGTAATCTCAAGATGGAACTTTGTTTCAAACCAGAACAAAATCTTCAGCTAATTATAAGTGAACTATATTAAGCACAAAAGGCAATTTCAATTTATACTGAACAAAGTTGCATTTTACTCTTTCCTTTCAAATTGCATTTCTCGAGGTTTCTGGAACTAATTGAAAATTCATTTTGCTTAATTTTCTAAGGTTATTTCTTTTATTGCTTTTAAGTAGCCTATGTAATACTGCAACATCTAAATTCCCCCCCAAAGAAGATTAATGGGGCTTTTTTTGTGTGTGTTAATTTGTATTTAAAGCTTTAGAATATGAAATGAATTATTCTTTTCATTCCTTACATCACATTAGTGCAGCAATCACTAAACTAACGCTCTTATTATGAACACATTCAAAGCACTTGGAGGAAAATTGCCAACAGAAGTAATATATAAAAATAGGTCTGCTGTTTAAACAGAAGAGGATTAAAAATAAAATTGTAGTTTATAGGTGACTGGTTTACGGAAAAAAATAATTGTGCACTTTTATTTGTTTTGACTTTTCTGTATATGATAAAAAGAAAACCTGAGGATATTTTTTTCTTGTTTTTCATTCTTCTAGCTATTTTTTCAGCAGTTTTTTATAGAAATATTATGGAATTGTCTCTTTTCCTGAAAGCTTTATGACTGGTGGATAATTCTCACATCCCTTTGTAATACAGGATTTGGCTGGACCCAGGCAAAGACATATAGGTTAAAATGTCCTACATATATTACCTTGGTTCTCCCTCCTTGAAGTACATTTGAGTGGCTATTTTTCTGTCTCAAAGGTGTCAACAGTAAATTCTATGAGCCAGAATTCAGTTCAGGCTTAGATCTGGTAGGATTGATCATGTCAAGAAGAAGACAGGTATGAAGATATGTAACTAAGTGGGAGATCACCACACTGGAAGGGTTCTCAGATAACATAGCAGCTGGGGTAGGAGCAGGACCTCACTAGAGAGCCTAGGAATGGATTCAATGACATGCTGAAGGAGCTAGTTAACTCCTTACAGAAGCTGTAGGGTGTCATATGGCTTTCTTCTTGGATGCAGGAACTAACTTACCAGCCATGCAGCATTGCATGAAGTAGCATCAATCCAGGATGTGAGCAGAGCTTTTTACTACTCTCTTGAAACTACGGCTGTGTTCTTTATATTCCCTGGTTTGTTTATTGTAGGAAGGAGCAGATCTAATCCAACGGCAAGCTTTCTACAGCCCAGGTATAGGCAGCAGTGCTGATGACTAATTCAAAGTTCCAGACATTTCCTCTTGCCTCTTCAGATCAAAAGAAAATTTGGGAAGAAATGTTTTGAAACCAAGTTAGGAAAAAAGTAAAAAGACTGGAGGAGCAAAGGAAATTTATTTTAAATGCATCACATCATCATTGCAGTTCCATCTGCCTACTCTGGGGTCTGCAATGCTTCTAAAAAAATAGGCTTACTGTCAGTGAGGACTTGCTGAACAGAATTCAGAGGTTGGCAGAACTGACTCAGAGACAGCTCAAGACTTCTCAGCAGTGGTAACTGATTTTAGTTCCCTAATGCTAAAGATAAAACTATACTTCTGAGGCTATAAGATAGGATGAGAGACAGAGTAGTGATTTGTCTTTCTACTGTTAAAGGACTTGAAGAGATGTTTGGTTTTAATGATTACTTCAGCTATATTGTCATCTGAATGTACAGGTAGAAGGCAGAGATCAGTAGACTGGTTTGCTACTTTTGGCAAAGAAGCAGAATGTGAAATCTGTTATTTGAGCCAACGTGGTGTTTTAAGCAAATCTGAAATACTTAAATGTAGCGCTGGTTTGGCGTCTCCAGTGCATTGTTAAAAGGAAAGGTATCAATTTTGTGAGAAAAGAAAGGAAAGGAGTAAGAATCAGGCAACACCCAGGGCATGCAGGGACCAGCTGCCCTCCTGCAAATGGTTACCAGTCTTCATATCAGTTGGTTAATGGTTACTGGTCTTTTCTTTAATTCATATGATGTATATAGTTAGAAAACAGACAAATTATGTAATCTTTATCAAGGTATATTAAGAGAAAACTCTAGATCTGAGATGCATGGAGCTCAGACCCAGAACACAAACATAGGAACCTGTGGTTAATCTTATCACAGCGTATTGCAAACTTGCTAATAGGTGGCTGTTTGTGTGTCAGGTGGATTTTATAGCAATCTGTCCTACCAGACAGGACTTTCAATCCATTATGAACCCAAAAGTTGTTAGGACACTTATCACACTCTCCCTGTTATGGGAGATTAGGACCATAAGAAGGTAATTGCGGTGTTCAGAAGTTACCAAACCAACTCTTCTCCATTGGTTTGATGGTTAGCAAGGGCCATATGAATATAGGCTGATTTATAATTTTTGTTCCCCCAGTAATTTACTATTGGGTAAATGTTGCAAGTGTTGCACACCAGTCGTATGTTATTCATTTGAGTTGGTCATGAACAAGATCTGGTGGCATGTGTCTTACAAAGTGTCATATTTAGTCCTGCTCCTGCCATCTCATTCCTTCAATTTCAATGTGTGAAGTTACAGGTTTATAGGTCAATGATTTTCTGGTTGGGTTATCATTTTCCATTTTATTTCAGTGTTTCGGTGGCATAGCACAATGCTGAAAGAGGCTGAATCTGGCAAGCTGGGAGTCACAGATAACTCATGACCCTCAGAGCTACCTGTTTACTGGCAAGCCTGAGAGCAGCAAGTATGATATTTGTCAGCTGTATTTCTGGCTATCAGAGGTGCATTAGGAAAAGGAGGATTTTTCATCTTCTTCCAGAATAAGGAAAAAAGCAAAATCAGAGACTAGCTTAGGTGAATCCTTTCTTTGATAGAGTGATATAATCTTAGAGTCATGACCTTGGAAGTAGAATTAGATAGAAAAATAATAGTTGGGTGTATATAGGTTCTTCTGCTGTCTTGTACCAGGCAAGAGCACCTTCTAGAGCATTTTGTGACAGATGGTTTCAAAAGACATCTTTAGTATGTCAGAATGATGAAGATGACGAGGATGACTCTGAACAGTAGGACTCCTTTCTGTATTAATTTAATGCGGTTTTAGTTCGACATTTAGGTTTAAGCAAGCAAAAAAACCAGAAAGTGCTCTCGGATATGTCAGAAAGTGCATTTTTCATTTCTATAAGCATTTACAAGTAGACCAGTGTGTGCAGAAATGAACAAGACAATAGCAAGAATGGACATTACTGAGAAGGAACATTTACTAAAAGCCAGATTCAATTTTCTATGTGACAACAGCCAGAGAACCCTTTGGTCCTTCAGTCAACTGGAGCTTTTGTGGTTCTCTGTGCAATTTGACTCAATCTTTTCGTGTACGGCATGACAGCACAGCAGGGACCCAGTGCCACTTAGAGGATGACGGATTCAGTAATTTCTCAGACAGGCAGTGAAGACCCACTCAGAGAGGGAAGAGTTAATGAAGGGGAGCCAGTATGTGTATCAAAGGTATTGAAGGTATGTAAGTCTGATCTTTAGATGTTCCAGACTGTGATACAGGTAGATGTCTCCACACTTAGGGATGGCATGCTGTGTTACACAACTCTAGGAATTGGCTCCATTTATCCTGTTGAGCTAGTTAGCTCACCTAAGCTTTGCTTGGGATGAACAGGAATTTAGAATAGGTACCAGAACAATAAAGGAAAAATTTTTCCTTGAAACTGTCAAACCAAGTAAGAAAACATTTTTAAAAGACTTTTTAAAGATCTGTGCTATTTAATTCAACTCTGCTACGATTTATTATAAACGTCTAACAAACAGTTGAAAGAAAAATCTTTTTTTTTGTTGCATTCTTCACATTCCCTGCTCCTGACAGAAGGGATCATACTTTGTTTCTGTTGAAAGAATGCTATAGTCTCTTCCTCATTCAGTGCAATAATTTATTTAAAACAAAAAATGCAGTTTGGGTTACAGTTTGCAGCAGCAAGAGTTAGTCTTTAAAACCCAACTCTCTAAACACCATGGCCCTACAAGTAATATAACATATAAAAAGTCCCAGTAGACATTAGACATCATCAACTGAAAAAACCCCAAAGATTATTTGAAAAACCAAAACATGCATAATAAACATTTCAGACTTTCATAATGCAAAGAAGTCTTTAGGGCCTAAATTTCACAGATTATTCTGAGCGGGAAGGTACCTACAAGGATTGTCAAGTCCAACTTGTAAGTGAATCCACAGCCTTGGTATTATTAGCACCATGCTCTAATCAACTGAGCTAATCTTTGTTTTTCATTCTTGTCAACCTGCTGGCATAGTACATTGTTAGTAGGCTTCATGGAGTTGTATTTTGAAGACACTTTCTGGAGTTTGTCCTCATTTAAAACATGGTGAACGGAATGAAGATCTGCATTTTAATTTTACTTCTGATCGATTTCTTAGGGAGTAGGACACCTTAATGTGTCTAATGCAAAGCTGGCATGTGTTCTCTCAATCCTTATGTGCAACACCTGAGATAGACAAGATAATCTTCTTCATCAATCTGGTAATATTTATATGTGTAGTCACTATATATTTGTTAACTGTATGCTACTTTGTGATTGACTTATTTTATATCTTTTAAGTAATTTGTTTTGTTTGCTTGTTTTTTAAGTCAGTTTAACTAAGGAGGATGTTCCTGCCTTACTATTTTCAAAAGAAAAACATGGTGATAGTTCAGCAATAGAATCACATAAGACTTACAAAATCTATGGATGCCATTTCTCTTTCCTTAGATTCTGAGAAGAAAGGTTGTCTCCCTTCAATTGTGCAGAAAAGGATAAACAAACAGTTGTAATGCCATAGAAAAACCCAAATAGAAATGGAAGAGAACATACACACACACACACACACACACACACACACACACGAAATAACTGTTGTGATACTCTCATCAGTAAAATTGTTATTGCTAAAAATTTATCATTGTTTCAGAGTACACATTAGGATCAACAATATTGCTTCTTAATGCAGTACTGGTGACTTTTCTGTCTCTTAAATCAAAAAGAATATTGAATTGCCTGTGGCCATAGATGCTGTTGAAAATGAACCGGAAAAGCATCGGAATGGATGCCCTTCTCTGGATGTTGCATTTTTTAAATGTTTGGTGATATATTTGAATACAGTCAGGATCCATGACTCATTGGTATATGCTTAATTTTAAGCATGAGTAATTTAACTTATTATAATGGGATTATTCAAATATTTATTATAAGTGTTTGCTGGAATGGCAAAATTAATAGACTGAACTATACATGTGAAAGAAAAGCACCTCTGTAATTTTTTCTTTTTCTATTTTGTTTAGTTCTACCTTTAGTATCAAAGTGTTCCAAACTCAAAATATTGCTTATGATTTCTTATGTCTGCTGAAAGTGGGATATTATATTCCAAGTTCTTAACATATATTTTTTTAGTCTAATTATATGAATTTTTTCTTCCTAAGGAAATTCTATCTATGAGGTTGAAAATATATTCCTTTCTCCCAGGAAAGAAGCTTCATCTTTATCTCTGAAGGCACTAGTATTGTCATCTTCTTACACTTATATATTCTTTCACTTGAGAGAAAATACACATTTCATTTTCCTCTCCAGCTGTTTTACTTCTGTTCATGTCTTCTTTGGATATATAAAATATATAAGGAAAATATCATCACTGTAGCTTCCCATTATTTGTAATCTAACTTGAGCATGATGACACATTTTATTAAGACTTCCAAATGATTGCTTAGATCTTAAAAGACATTTATATTTTTATTTAATCTGTGGAAGTCATAAATGCTAATCGTCAATTCATATACCTAATCTTTAGCCTTGCTACGTATAAAAAGTCTTCTTTACATAAATCTTGCTTCATCAAATATTCCATTACATCTTTCCAAACAGCCATAGAAGGAGGAGTATGCAAAGCAGTAAAGCAAATAAATTTTATCTAAAATATATTTAAAACACCTCGGGCATTTTTACCACTTTTAAATGTGGAAGGTACAATTTCAGTAAGGGAGACATATAAAGATAACTACTAGTAAAATTATAGTTCATGATTCAGTAATATACAGCTTAAAACTGGAGATGCAATCGTCCATCCAGGTGAGAAAGCTCGTGTTAAGGGTAATTTCACAGAACTAATATGCACAGATAAATCTTTGACAAGAGAAGAAGCACACAAAACCAATCAGATCCATAAAGAGTAAATACAAAAACAAGAAAAAAAGTCTGCCAGTTATATTGTTTTGACAATAGAATTCTGCCCTTAACCTTTCACTTTACCTATTTAGATGATGATCTGCTGGATTTCCAGGTCTATATTGAATGGCCAGTACATATATGCAAAAAGGCCTTGCTATTTCTACAGTGAGGCAAATATATCCTGAAAAGATCAAATCTACAACACATACACAATCTACAACACATACACTTTGATTGTGCTGAATTTTTCCCAGAATGCCTAAAATACACAGTGCATTTACACAGAAACTTCACATATGCACATCTATATACCTCCAGATTTAATAAACTTGGATCCACCAATTTTTGGAGAACAGACTAATAATTTGAGCAATCTGGTGTCACAGCCCTTGGTATGACCATGACATTGTCACCCAGTAGTAACCCAGGTATGCCCTGTCTCTTCAGTGTGTTCTCTGGGGCATCACTGATTTTCTGAATAGGAGAATGGAGGCTCCCTATGTCCTTTCTTCACTTCAGTCTGACAAAAAACTTGGCACATCAAGACTCATGCCTTTGGTTTTTGGCCTCCATAAGTTATGTCATGACACTAACACAAGTAGCACCAAACCTTCTTTGTAACTTGAGGTCTTATGTGCCTGATGTGGCTTCCCCAAACATTACATTCACAGTATGAAAACTTGGAGAGAGGCTGTGGCACGACACAGCAGCAAAACTGAATATGTGGCAATCAGCATTCCCCCCAGTTTCATCCTAGAGCCTTCAGATAGTTTTCTGCTAAGCAGGTGGGACAGGTATTCTCCAAATACAGAGTAGGGCACCTTACTACTGAGAAACACGAAAATTAAGAAGTTTTTACATCTCAAAAGTTCTAATGTCTGGAAGCTGAAGATACAAATGGTTTTCCTGACTGATCCTTCCCATGAGATGACACTTGCATGGTGTTTAGTCACAAGAAATATATTAACTCAAACAGGCCTAGCATATAAGGCCACAGTGCTGCTAGCTGAGGGATAAAATTCATGGGAAGGTGGCTAAAGCTAATTAGCCACATGAAAAAAAAACTATTTAGGCTGATCATAAGAAAAGTTCCCTGACAAAATGATACACTCTCTAGTGGAGTGATTTCCTGAGGGAAATGATGGAAATGCCATCAAAAAAGAATTTTTAAACTGAAGTTGACAAAAAGAAATGTGCTTCAGGAAAAATCTGTATATGTCTTATGCCAAAGAAATGTGCTGAGTATATTTTTTTCTTAGATTTCTCTGATTCCTCATAGATTTATGCTATGTATTAAAAAAACCATTGCTTCAAATATGTAAGTTGACTATGCAAAACCCAAACAAATTTTTTTCATTATTCTTAGATAATCTTTCTGCATCATCCCTGATAGAGAGAAAGAATCAGGGAATCTGATATGCTGACAAGTATTTTCTTGTAGTTTTTGTCTTAATGATTCAGATTCAGTATATATACTCGACTCTTAAATTAATGTGGTTTTCTATTCTTCAAACTAGAATCCAGTATTCCTAGATTTCTTACTTTAACTTCCTTTTTCTAAATTACAAAAAAAATTGATTCCACAAGCATCATTATTACATGATCCCAATACTTTGAAGTCTATTATAATCAATAACAACAACTTGGTATAAAGTTCTTTTTCTCAGACAATGTTCAGAATCAAACAAGAGGCAGATAAAAGATACTATAGCACATGTGGCTCATCACTACAGAGGCCAAATTTTCTGTCTCAGATCGTATTGAAAGATCTCACCAAAGAGAAGCTGAACCAGAATTATTCTGATTATTCCTCTCCATTTCTCTGATGTTTTGAATATATTTTCTTTTTCATTTGTGATTTAAAAATTATCTGTGCTCTGATGGAAATAAAGTCTCCATGTCAGCAGATTGTCAAGTACGGGGGAGATTTCCGAGGTTCTGCTTACATCTCCACAATTCACTGCTATTCTGTGAAATGAAATAGATCAAGTTCTTTGGTGATGGAAGTAATTTGAGTTTTAAGAAAATTCCCATGGTTTTACATGAATGCTGAAAAATATGAATGCAATTCTAGAGTATTTTCAGGTATGTTATTAATCTCTGCTCAATCAGTTCTGCTGCAGTCTCATCAGAATGTCTGTCACAGAAAAATATCTGTTACAGAATGGCTTATAAAAATGAAAAACTTTTTATTTTGCAATGCAATATTATAGAAGCAGAATGGCAATTTCTTCATATTTAACAGACACTGTTTTACAAGTATGCTGAATAACAAACAAATCTCCAGAGATCCATGTACAACATTCAGGAATACATTTGAGAGGAGGCCAAGATATGTGTTTTTAGAAAATTGCTACATAGGTAACTGGCGACAATAGTTTTTACAGACAGGATGATGCCTGACACTAACAACCTTAATTTTGTTAAGCAAAGGAAAGGTTTATGTGTTCATGTTCCTATCAGCCTGTTCTGCATTACAGTAGCTTGTGTGTTTTAAAGAGATTTTTCTTTAGGGAATTGGCTTACTGTATTAAGAGTGGAGAGAGGGTGGAAGGAAAATGGAGCAAAATAAAGGCTCTTCCCCACATGAATAATCTTCTTAGTGAGAGGTGGAATTGTGTTAATCTTGCTGAGATTTAAAAGCCTTTGTATTTTACATTTTCTTCTGGTGAGTAGCAAAGTATGGGACCCAAATCCAGAGTCATACTTTATGAACAGTATCAAACACGGCCAACCTATTTTGGGCTACTGGTTAAAAATAAAAATTACTTAAACATGAATTAAGTAATATAGACTGCAATTTGATTTTAGATTTGTTTGTCAGAGTTATACCTAAACATTGACTATATAAAGTAAAAGTGATGTTTATAAATACCTTTCTAAAATAATTATTTGTTCAGAAAATATGACAGAAATGAAATTTTATTTTTAAGGTTTATTTTTAGAGATAGTATTAAGTAGTGAAAACAGGGGAGGTGACAAAGAAAAGAAACATCTCAAAGAATGCTGAGCCACCACCTGTCTGTTAAACTTGGCCTAAATAACCTTTCTTTTATTTTTCTATGATGACACCTAAGACCTCAAGGATAACAAGTATAAAGGTCATCCACTCACGCTTCTGCCTAAGACAAAATATTTGTAGAACGCATGCAAAACTAATTTTTTTTAAACAAAACCATTCCAAATGTCGATTGTCGGTGTTCCCAATTTTGTCACTTTGGAAGCCGAGGCTGCAGGATTTGCAGCTCCCACTAGATGTCACTGCAGGCCGCCAGTTCGGCGCCGCGGCGCCGCAGGGCCTCGGACTGCGACAGCTGCGAATGATACCTGTGGTTCTATGTATAAAACTGCTGCAGCTGTTTGCACATCTTAAAAAGAAAAAAAAAAAAAAAAAGATAACAATAAATTAAAATTAAAGAGTGATGTTCTTAACAAACGCTGTGTCAGACTGCTTTCTGAAAACCAGGTGAGAAGAATGTGCACTACCTAGAATTAAGTTGTTCATCTTTCAGAGCATCAGGCCAAGCACCACAATATTTATTATAACCATAGGCATGTAGATACGTTTTATTTACAACCAGTAAAATAATACTTTGTGAACACTAAAGATTAGAAAAGTTTGCACAAATTGTTAGTTGGAATACTGGGAAGTGTGTGGGTAACCAGTGGTAGAGGAAATGAAAGTTTTTTCTCTGGGAAGTAATCTCACTTTTTAAGATTAATTTGTAACTGAATAAATAAATTAATAAATAGAGAAATATGAATATTAAAAAATACTTCATTTTGCATGTGGCATTCAAGTTTCCAAACTGGACAATTCTATGGCACAATTTATCTCAGTAGTCTGCACATATGATCAAAATAATTTTGTATGCATATGTTGTTAATGAATATATACATTCATTATTTAACCAGCTGTAATGTTGTCTCAGAAGTTATTTAAATAATTATTTGGGTAGCAGACTGCACTTTTATTACAAATATATTTATTGGATAGTGTTTCCATAAAAGCAATCAAATTTAGCATTTTTCAAGTTCACACATTTATTTCAGTTGCATTCTTTCACCAAGCTACAGTACATTTGTGGAATGTGTTTATGTGCAGGAAAGGGCTGAACTAGGGGTAAACAACCACAAGTGCTCCATGTATGTACAGAAAGGAATCAAACAGAAGACAGCAATGTTGCATGGAATAGAGAGGAAAGTTGAAGATTTTTTTCTCTCTGAACGCCTTGGGAACACTTAAATCCTCCTTACACATTTATATGTCCCAAAATATGCCTGCAGTAAAAGTAACCAGCAATTCTAGGGGGCATGTGCACCCATTAGGGCAGAGGGGGATACACTAAATGTACCAGCAGTATGTGAGCAAATGTATGTATGTAAAGAAAGGATACAGTAGAATAAGGGAAAGAACAAGCAATTTAGAATTATTGCATGTATACCTGAAAAAAAAAGTAACTGGAGACAAGTATATCTTTAAAGATTCGTAGAATCCTAGAAACATTTAGGTTTGAAAAGACCCTTATGGGTATAGAGTCCAATCATTAACCTGTACTAAGTCCTCCACAAAGCCATGGCCCTAAGCACCATGTCTATACATCTTTTAAATACCTCCATGTATAGTGACTCCACCCCTTCCTCGGGCAGCCCATTCCAATGCTTGACAATGCTTTAAGTGAAGATATTTTTCCTAATATCCAGCTGAAACTTCCCTTGATGCAACTTGAGGCCATTTCCTCTTGTCCTATTGCTTGTTAGCTGGGATACCAGCACCCACCTCACTACCACCTTCTTTCAGGTAGTTGTAGAGGGGAATAAGGTGTCCCCTAGAGCCTCCTTTCTCCAGGTTAAACAACCCCAATTCCCTCAACTGTTCCTCATAAGACTGCGTACCTCATCTTTCATGGCTGAAATGTTATATATGATTTGAGTTCTTTGAATAAAAGCAGTATTTAAGATCTAGTACGATGGACAGATTTCTTTATCAGAACCTTATTGAAATTGTAGCAAATGGATTTCCTATCACTCTGCAAAATAATTTTAAAAGTATTGATTCAAATTACTACTGTGTCAGCATGGTCATGTGCTTGGGGTTAAATCACAGTAATATGAAGTCTTCAATCAACAGAGTGAAATTCTTTAATATGACTTTTTCTAGATATTTATTTTAATGGAAATGTATTATCAAGTTGGACTTGTTTCAGAGGCAAGTAGATATTTGGTGATATATCATATCACATAATCATTCACTGGTTATTACTATCACTTTGCCTCCTCACCCATTATATCCTTTTTTACTAAAATCAGTTTAGAGACAATGTCAGCCTAAGTAACATTAAAATGATCGCTTATAAGAATGCAGGATTATGTGCTCATGTGTGTAAATCTATAAAAATGTTAACAAGGAGGTGTGAGGGATGTTGTTCAGAAATATTAATTGCCTAATATTCTACCCACGACAACTGTACATAGTACCCATTACAACTCATAGGAACTGCACATGCATATTGAAGATAAACAAAATAAGTAGTATTTAAATCATTTAACTTGGGTCTGTACAGGAATCACCTAAATAGAGAGAAGACTATTAAATAAGGAGAAGAACATAGAATCATAGAATTGTGGATGGAAGAAACCTTTAAGACCATGATGTCCAAAAGTCAACTCAGCACTACCACTTTAACCCTTAAACCACCGAAACATATCACCCAGCACCAGATCCAGACTCCTCTTAAACACCTCCAGAGATGATTCTACCACCTCCCTGGACAACCTATTCCACTGCCTGACCACTCTAATGGTGAAAATTTTTTTTCTGGTATCTAGTCTTCATCTCTATTGTCCCAGTTAAAGGCCTCTTCTTCTTGGTCCTCTCACTGTAGGTATTGCAGAAGAGACTGGCCCCCACCTCACTACAATCTCCTTTCAGGTGGTTGTAGAGAGCGATGAGGTCCCCCTTGAGCCTTCTCTTCCTGAGACTAAACAAACCCAGCTCCCTCAGCCTGGAGCTGGGAAACACTGCTAGTGACTGGTGACCGGCTGCCAACTGGGTTTAGCTCCATTCGCTACAACTCTCTGGGCCCGGCCATCCAGCCAGTTTTTTACCCATCAGAGAGTCCACCCATCCAAGCCATGACCAGCCAGTTTTTCTAGGAGAATGCTGTGGGAGACGGCGTCAAATGCTTTGCTGAAGTCCAGATAGACCACATCTATGGCTGTCCCCTCGTCCACCCAGTGGGTCACCTCGTCATTGAAGGAGATCAAGTTGGTCAAGCAGGACCTGCCTTTCACAAATCCATGTTGGCTGGGTTTGATTCCTTGGTTGTCTTGTATGTGCCATGTAATGGCCCTCAGGATGTCCCCTTCCATAACCTTGCCCAGAACCGAGGTTAGGCTGACAGGACTGCAGTTCCCCAGGTTATCCTTCTGGCCCTTCTTGTAGATGGACATTTTGTTTGCCAATTTCCAGTCAGCTGGAACTTCTCCAGTTAACCAGGACTGCTGGTAGATGACTGAGAGCATTTTTTTTTGACAGTCCTCTCAATAGTCTGCGGTGAATCCCGTCGGGGCCAATAGATTTGTGCATGTCTAATTGGCATAGCAGGTCATAACTGTCTCCCCCTGGATTATGAGGGCTTCACTCATCTCGCCATCACCAACTTCCAGCTCAGGGAGCAAGGTATCCTGAGGACAACTAGTCTTGATATTGAAGACTGAGGCAAAGAAGGCATTAAGTACCTCTGCCTTTTCCTCATCCCCTGTCAATATACTACCCTCTGCATTCCACAAATGATGGAGACATGCCTTGACTCTCCTTTTGCTGACAATATATTTGTAGAAACTTTTTTGTTGTATTTAACTGTAGCAGCCAAATCAAGTTCTTTTTGGGCTTCGGCTGTTCTAATCGTCTTCTTACACAACCTTGTGACATCCTTGTAGTCCTTCCAAGTTACTTGGCCCTCCTTCCAGAGATGACAGGTTCTTTTTTTTCCCCCCTAATTTCTCTGTTTAACCATGTCAGTCTTTTTCCCTGGCAACTTTTCTTCCTACACACGGGGACAGCCTTCTCCTGAATATTTGACAATTCTTTTTTGAAACACATCCAGCCTTTCTATACTCCTTTGTCCTCCAGGACTGACTCCCAAGGCACTCTGCCCATCGGTGTCCTAAAAAGACCAAAGTCTGCCCGCCAGAAGTCCAAGGTGGAAGTTCTGCTGGCGCCCCTCCTCACTTCACCCAGTATAGAAAACTAACATTTTGTGATCACTATGCTCAAGACAGATGACAACCACCATGTCACCAGTCCTTCTTTGATCACAGACAACAAATCTAGCAGGGTACCTCCTCTGTCAGGCTTATTTACCGGTTGTGTTAGGAAGCTGTCTTTCACACACTGCAGGAACCTCCTAGACTGCTTCCTCTCTGCTGCACTGTATTTCCAGCAGACATCTGGCAAGGTGAAGTCACCGATGAGTACAGGGGCTGGTGACTGTAAGACTTCTGCCACCTGCTTGTAGAATTCCTCATCAATCTGTTTATCCTGGTTGGCTGGTCTATAACAGCCTCCCACCAGGATGTGCACCCTGCTGACCTTCCCTCTGATCTTTACCCAGTGGCATTGTCATCTTCAGCATTGTCAATTTCAACACAATTAAAACACTCTCCAACATACAGTGTTATCCCACCACCTCTCCTGTTTCACGTGTCTCTTCTGAAGTGCTTGTAGCCATCCATTGCAGCACTCCAGTCATGAGAGTCATCCCACCACATTTCTGTGACAGCAACTACATCATATCTTTCCTGCTGAACCCTGAAACCTTGACCCCTGTATGTTTCCACTGCAGTTCCATTTGTGTTGCCACATCCGTCCTGGCACATTCAGAGGACCTAGTGCCCTGTTGAGTGGAAACTATTCCTGAACACTGCTTTTGAGCTGATCAGAGGAAGATTGCACTTTCCCGTATGGCCCTCCGCATGAACTGCCCTTCAAACTGCTGTGCCACGTCCTCACTGCTCTGTCACGCCCTTGTTTATTCTCCGCACTCCTTAGAACTGTTTAGATCTCCCTCACTGCTCCTGGTAATGCCTCCTCTGCACCTGATTGGCTTTCGAGGGCTTCTGTATTGCTGTTGGGTGGTCCTTGAGCTTGGGGACCCCCCCTGTACAGCTCGACCCAACCCTCACCCCCAGACTTATCTCAGTCACTGCTGCTGCCACAGTGGGGCTAGCAGATTACATTATCAGCTGGAGTGGAAAGTCACCAGATTACATTTTAGATTTAAATTACTCTTTAATTAACTACCCAAAACAAAAGGAGTAATTTCAGTTGTCTTTAGTAAGGTTTTCTAGCAGTTGGGATAGTGTATCTCGCTTAAATGTGCAGTTATGCTAAAGTTAATGTGTTGAAAGAAAATTGTAAGTGAGCCCTAGAGGAGACATGAAAATGTTTCCAGTACCTCTAAAACATGCATGCTGTTTATATTTAGCAGCAGCAAAATACACTACATGATGCAAAGATTTCAGTGGCATGGGACCTCCCAAAACAGGAGCTGTTCTCCATCTACAGGATTGCTAACAACCATTTGTAAGGCAAGATGACACCATGGGTATACAGACAAGCCAACCCACTACTTGGCATCCGAGCTTTCATTTTTAATAAGTCTTTAGACAAAACACTTGTGAAGGAACCTGAGAAAGTGTGCCTCAATATAAATCACAGAACAATTCCTTTCAGAGTTAGCAGAAGAGATGTGAAGAGCCCATATTTATTTAGCAAAGAAAATAAGCCGTGGAGCTACAATAAATGACACTGAATCTCAGAGATGAGTTGTTATCGTTCAGATTCCTACAGCTGTACCAGCTGATAGTTTCCAGTTAGAATGAAATTATTCGTAACCAAAATGTGGGCCAAAGTAAACTGAAATCCCTAAGTTTCAATATAACCTGATCAGAGTAAATGAAACAGAAGTACATTAAAAAAACACCTACCAACCATAAAAGCAGTTCACTTCATCTGACAAAACAAGGTAATCCATCTTCCCTGAAAAGAAGGCTGAGTTCAATTATGGCATTCTCTCACAGACTAAAGAGTTTCAGTATAACTACTTCTGCCTCTGAATGCTTGGCCATAGATGCTGATGTGGGCATTGGTGTGGGAATGCTGTTAGCATTCATTTACTATTTTTAGCTGTTTCTTAATACTTCAAACTCAAAGGTAGCAGACAGATGGAGTCATCCTGTAGGCTGCATTCAATGAACTGTTCCCCACTCCTGTTATAAGAAAGAAAATGAAGACTGAAATCACATATGACTAGAGAGTACATATGGCAGTTCATGTAATTACTTTCCTTTTTATTACTAACATTTCCAGGTTAATGAAACTTTGCCTGCTGCGGATGGAAGCAGCCTTCTTGAATCTACATATATGTAAGGCTATTGGAAAAATGTGGTTGCTTCAGATAGTACTGCTGAACAGATTGCTCTCCTTTAACAACATTGCATCGCGGAATATTGACATTCACAACAAAACCAGAAAAAATAAGTACCAGATCTTGTGGACAATTCTTTGCTTGTTCTCTGTTTTCTGCAGTTGCACATAGTGGGACTCAATACCCTGGGTTGCTATGTGTTATTTCATTATAGAAACAGAAACCAAAAGTTGAAGTGAATCAGCAGAGTCAGAATTGAGAGGCCTTCAAATAAAGGACATAGGTAGAGTCTTCAGGGAGACTTTAGGAAGCTGAAGAAAGTCTACTGAGGTGGTGTTTTGCTTATAGCTCTAGTTATTTCGTACTTCCTAACAGCTGAGCAGATAGGTTTACTGTTTTCAATGTAAGCATCATCTAGTTTTAAAGTTACACCTTGCAATATTAGAAGAAATAATATTAAATATGTCTGCTTTCTAACATTGTGTTAGAGGCTAGAATTAGAGATAGCTCTGGAGTCTGTTGAATTCCACTCAGCTTGACAAGCAGAAATGTTTCCAAAGCTAGGTCTGGTTAAAAACAGTGTGAGCAATGTTCCCTGGGAGACTTGTCCAATATGTAATTACCAAAACGGAGGGCTTAATTCAATGGGAAAGTGCTACATTACTATTCTGTATGTGTATGCCCTACTTTAGACAGGTTCTAATTAACAATGTTAGAATTTGTAAGTAATACAAGTTGCTGTGGTTTAAAATTGTATTTCTCCCCTCAGATATCAAAACAATCTCATAACATTCCTAAAATTTTTATTTTCTTTGGCAGCAGTACAAGCTCAAAATAAGTTTCTTTCCTCACTGACAGGACAATGAGTCCATGCTAAAGTATTATGACCTTTTGTCAAGTTTTTTTGATCTAAGTTATGCAGATATCCAGGAGAGATGTATTTGAGTGCTAGCTAACAGCATGGAAAGATACTTTTAATTGCAGTTTAATATGAGCTACACTTAAGCTAATTATAAAATCATATTGTTCTATTGGTTTAACTGTGTAATTGTTTGAGTAATTATTAATCAACTTTCTTAAAAATCCTTAGTTAGCATAAGAATGTTTAGAGAAACTTCAGTAAAATACCAGGAGAAATATTGGGGGAGTAGTGATTATTTCCTATCTAACACCAGTTGCCTTTTGCTGACTTTAGAGAAATCAGAAAATATCCATGTCAACCATGTGCCATCAGCAGTTACTGAATGTCTGTCATCTGATAATTTTGCTTCCTTGGGAAACCAACTTTTATGCTCACATAATACTCATTTAATGCTCAAATAACACAGTCTATACTCTCTGCTGACTAGGCCTGTGTCATTTAAGTGAAAGACCTCCAAAATATAGAGTGGTACAAAACATGGGATCAGAAATAAGTCTTAAAGACAGAAACATTTATGTTTTGTGTCTTTTATTATTGTAGGCTCTCTCTCCAAATATGCACAATACACTAAAGCATTATTTTGTCAACTGTCTATGGTAGTGACATGAAATTAGACTTCCAGGTAAGACTAAGAAAGGAAGTAAAAGTTGTAATTCATATCAGTCTACAAAAAAGAAAGGAATAAGTCAAGAATGTACCTGTCAAGAGGACCCTTTTTCAGAAGGTGAGTGGGAACTGAGGAGTAAATGATGGGAGACCAGAGGCAGAGATACAAGAGGCACTCAAATCAGAGCTATTCCAGACCCTGTAAGTACCTGTTGAGCAACTGGAGGGGTTTACTTATACTCCTAATGGATGGTCCATTACCAGTTAGACTTACAGTCAGCTGCAGATAAACTGCTCTTAAACTTAGCTTCTGAAGAGATTCAGTGTAATCAGTTTCCCAGTCAGCCCAGGTGGCCTATTCATTCCTTACTTGGTCACACAAATTTTCTTGAGGATATCAGGTTATTTCACATGGACTGTAGCCTTTGCAGGTACCTAAATAGTAGGAGTTTACCAAGATTTTCTCGCAGCCTATGCAGTGCAATCTTCCTATTGTGGGGATGGCAGCATGTGAGTGATGCAACTTTAACTTGTATATATAAAGCTTAAGCCAAGACGTGAGAAATGGTGGTAATATAGTGTAATTATCAAGTAATTTGATGTGATCTTTCCCAAGAACAACTGGTGCATCCAAACTATCCCTACTCCAGCCAGCGAGACAACTGGACAGTTCAGTTCAGTGGGTACTTACTAGTTAGTTTCCACATCATAGTCTATTATTTTTTAACTGTGCCAAAACTCCTTCAGCACACAAAAGACAAGAAGATAATAGAAAACATTTCCTATGGAACACAAAAGATCCTCTCATTGTCATTTTATGCCTGCGACAATGCCTGACAAGTGTTATGAGAGAACGGACTCAGCTGGTTGAAGAAATTAAACCATTTGATACAGTATTTCACAAAAAATTATAAAGTTTATATTATGATGGGAACTGGAGTTCTGTTTGGAAAATGGTACACATTTCTGGCCTGGCTGCACTATAAATTTTTTTTCATTCTCCCATCTACTCTTCACAGGGAAATGTTTAAGTAGAAGAAATTCCACCTGGAAAAATGAAGATCCTCCCTGTTGCTAAGAGTTTGTGAAAATCATATGAGAGAATCACTTTTGAGGGAAACTTTCTAAACAGTGGACATGCATAACCATCACCAGGTAGAAAAATAATTCCAGGATGTTTACATGTTGCTATTTCTTGCTGTGTGTTGTCTGATAATCCCCTAAATTGATTTTATTTATTATATCCAGTGCTCTTATGCTTAATAACAGTCTTAAATAAACGAGAAAAAGAGGACCCGAGAGGAGAGGAGAGGAGAGGGTCGAAGGGGAGAGGGTCGGGGAGGAGAGGAGAGGGAGAGGGATTGAATATAAGTTGTCTCCCTAAGTTAGTTGGCTCCTACCATTTAGAGGGTGGTGCATTTTAATATTTCTGCTCCTATACAGCTTGCAAACATTTTGATGAAAGCAATCCTGATGAGAGAAGCTATACACTAGTAAATGTCAAGTATTTATAAAAAACAGCTCAGTATCTTCACTCTCCAACTTTAGTTATGTTTCAGAATTAGATGATGGCTTATAAGTACTCTGAAAAAAGCAGAACTTTTATTTCACTGGCATACTTGGGATGCTTGGTTTTGTGCCACAGAAGCAGCTTTGAGCCAGCTCTCATATTCTTATCTATCTAAACTGACCTATCTCTATTTCATACGAGCAGAAACAAATACCTGATTTTCTCAACTAAACAACATTTTCACCATTCCCCAGCAGTATTGCTACCACAGGGAAGTGGCTTTGTTATTCTATACAGGTATCAATATGGTGCACAAATTTTCTACTGGAATTTAATTCCAATGCAAGTGCCATTTCTCATTCCTTTCAGACCTCATAATGCATCAGACAATTCAGTTAAGGAGGGGCTTCCTTTCTGTACTAACCACATCTATTGATGCCACAAGAAAAATAAAAATTGTATAGGAATTTTAGATTTTAAAGATGATGATTAAACTTTTAAAAATTAAAATGTCTTTGCAGAACTTCCTGGCTGTTACTCTAAAAATGCCTTATAGCCCCATCCTCTTTTAGAAGAATTGTTTCACAGCTGAATGTCATCAAGAGGTTATGCTCTATGCTACTTTCAAATTAAGTGCCTCTCTTTCTAGCTTTTCTTCTATAAATTTCAAAATTAAATAACAGGTAGTGTTTTGATGTGGGAGTAGTCCCAATTTATGTCATTCCTTATTCCATTTAATTTTTCTTTTCAATTACAAATATCCTACCAAGATGAAAAATTAATTAGTCCTACCTAGACTATTCAGTCAGTAGTAAAATATCCTATCAGGACTAAAAATATCAATAGCAACTATGTTAATTCTACAAAATCTCTGTAGAAACACCTGCCAAAGTATGGTACATGACACATAAGTAATTTTTCTCAATACAGAAGAAAAAGCCGTTCCTGGTGATAGTTATTATGACTACAACTACTTATGGTGGCTGCTGTACACAAAAAAAAATTACAAAGCTCCGCTCCAAAGTCTCTCCTTAACTTTAAGAAAATATTTATAGTTGTAGAGTGAATTGTAGAAAGTATTTACTTATTATAAAATGTTTAGAAATATCACAGGCTTCTTTAAATAAAGTTATTTGAAAATAATTTATACCTGGTATAGTTTTCATTTAGTAATCTGAAAGATTCATTAATATATAACTGGAAAAGTTGCACTTTGAGTGTAACAAAACCATTTACTTATGTATCTAAAATGGCATATTAGTACTAAATCATTACATTAATTGGTAAGTTCTCTGGTAATCTAGTATACTTCAGTGATTTATTTACAAATTTGCTAAGGAGATTTCATAGAAGACTACCTTAATAAAAATGTTTTCTTTCTTATCCTTGGTTCTTGGGGAGGTCATGGAAGCAACTCAGTACACTAATGCTAGCAGAAAAAGAGAGAATGTCACTGAATGATACACACAGGAAAAACAATGGGCTGTTTTATTTCTAGAACACTTATGAGGTTTCATATTAGACAAGGACTTCAGAAAACTCACAAATAATTTGTGTAAGCTCCATACCCTCAATATCCCTGAAGATCTCTGTGAAATGACAGTGGATTCAAAGGCACTTGTAGTATTGCATGCCTGAAATGTGGTAGAGGAAAAAAAGACCACATAAATTTGATCCAAATGACTAAGTTTAGCTATTTCGTGAGCAAATCAAGATGACAAGGTAATGTCATTTAATTAAAAAAGGTCATTGTTTTGACATGTTTAATTCAACCTGCAGTAATCTGATCAGCCTTCAGCGTAGAAAATCCGAAGATGACTTGGCTTTATCTGTTTTGGCACTTAAACTGTGTATTAATTAATGACGTGAACTTTGAACATAGAAGGCAGTTTTCATCATATGCTAACAAGCAGTCTCATAGTGTCTCCTTGTCAACACTAGCTTCATATTCTACTTCCACAACTTTTCCAAGTATTTTGAAATTACACCCTAGGTTCTTAACCCTTCTCTAACTGACCTTTTTTCTCCCACTTAAGCCTGTAATGAATAAAAAAAGAATAATTAGCAGTTTTTGTCATTGTTGACAAAATTCTTAGTACTTGTAAATACTTGTAAAGGCTTCCAGCAGTAGTGTAAATCCATTAATTTTCAGGAGCAATACAATTTATAGGAACCGAAAAGTCAGTCAAACATGTTGCCTCAACATCTTCTTGTACTAAGCTTATAATTTTTTCCTATTTACACATTGCATCATAACTGCAAAGTTCCTACCTGTCCTTTAACTCTGCACAGAAGTACAGCTGTGAGGATGCTAATTGTCATCTAACATCCTTATTGATGTGACATATTGATGTGTTTAGATGATTGCATCCATGTAGACAGGCTATCCTCTATTTCATAATTTCACAGTTGTGTAAGCAACCACTTGAAAAGCTTTCAGACCACTCATCTTGTGAACTGAAAATGTAAAAATATTTTTTTCACAGAAAAAGGAAGATTTTTCTCAAATGACTGATAGAGAATACAGAGCAGCATGGGAAATGGAGGTCCATTGAAGTTTGTCCAGGTTATGCCCAAGAAATCTTTTTTACTGTGTTTAAACTTATGACAACTGCACTCCAGTCACAGTGTTAACAGTTGTGCCCTGACAGTGAGAAGATTTTGGTAATAAATTTGGAACTCAGACTATTTCTAAAAAATTAAATTGGAATAGCCCTTTCTTTTAAAGTCTTTAAGCAAAATGTAAAACGTATTCCTCTGGCATCACTTTTCTGTGTCTGAAAAATATCAGTGTATATGGTTACACTCTTCCTGAATCCTGCTGCATGGACAGTCACCAAGTTGGTGATCCAGTCTGTGCATTCCTTGTGCTTCTTAGAGGAATGAACCTCAGCAACACTCAAGATACTGAATTTGTGGTTGTCCTATCAAATATTGCCGCAGCTGCAAAACCAATACTGTTGCAGGACACAGTATAAAGCCCAAGCCCGTATAGGAGATTAAATGTGATACTATTTTATGATTGGTGAAGAAGTTAACATCACAAAGATAACAAATCAGTAATATAAAGCTTTAGAAAGACACAATTTTTTTTTCAGTTCCTGTGCAAGTAGAGAAGAGTAGTCCTCAGGCCTAGGTCCAGCTCAGTTCACCTATGCCGCACAGAGATTTTAGAACTGTTCTATTTTATTCATCCTGTTCTTTTCACTTCAATTTTTCATTTGTCAGTAAATGCTTTCCTGTATAAAGTTTTTTTTCTGATACATTGTATTAAAAAGACTCTGCCTCGTGGTTTCTAATAGTAGGGGGGCAATGCAACTGTGTTATATATATAACTTCTAGTGCTATTCTGAGCAGCGGTGGGAATCTGAATGGTGCATCCTGTCACCTTAATACCTTAGATGAGCCAAAGACATGGAGATATGCTTAAATATATACTCATTCAGATGCTTTTTAAAAAGAAAATGGAAGTTAATTTCCAAACTAAGCCCAAGATTCACTGGCTGAAACGAATGTGTGAATTAATCAGAGTTCAGCAAAAGAAACCAATGATTCTTTGATCTACAGCTGCTTTCAAATCTTGTTTAAGGAATAGTGGCATTATGTTATTTCCTGAAGTTACATAATTGAATGAGTTTAATTTGTATAATTTATTTTTAGAGACAAAAATCATTGGTTTTTGGAGAAAAAAATTGAAGCAAAAGGATTTAATTTCAAAGTTGTTTTCAGGTGCTTGTACTCTCTTCTAAGAGATTCTGTACTCTAAAATTATTTAATGTCTACCTCAGTGGATTCAGCTCAAACCCTTTTGAAAGAGAATGAGAACCTTTCAGAAAGCTAAGACATAAACAGCAGCATGCTGCCTATATTTCCCTTTGTCTGAGCCACGTTAGCATCACTGATTATTTTACTGAAGTAAAGGAACTAGAAAGATCAGGCAGAGCACTCCTTTAAATAAGAATAATACACCCAGCCACCCTGAAGTCCAACATCCTTTATTCTGATTTCTTATTTGTTCCTTACACAAAGGACTTAGTTCAGAAAAAATCAGTTCTTTATTTTCAAACAGTAAAAAATTTCCTAATTTCTACTTTCTCTTACATTTTTTACATAAGACTGGGATAAAAACCAAGGTTTCACCAGAACAATTTTTTTTCCAGCCAAGATATAACCACCGCCTTTAAGAACTGACTGAAGTGTTTCCATCTGCATTGAGTGCTGCACCTGAAGCCTGTGTTGGAGGTTTTATCCTGCCAACATTTATATGCTGATTATTTCTATAAAACTTGAGAGTCATTTCCCCAGCAGCACCTGGAATAATTGCAGAGTGACTGGCAAATGACTCATGAAGATACTGTTAAGTTTGCCAGTCACCATGCAACTAATAATTCTCCAAAATCAATGTGAAACATCAGCACATAACATTTTGCTTCACGGCAACCCTGTTTTTGTATCCCTGTCCCTTGATTTGTTTGTTGCTGCCTGTAAAAATGACAACAAAAGGAAGGATGATCTACACTAGATTCTTTTTCATGAAAATGAACTACATTCATTAAAATGAAGAATGAGAGAAAAGGCTGCTAAATCCAACAAGATTTCATCAAAATAGATGACTACTTATTGGCTGAAGATACTTTTTACATTGACATGCACCAATTGTGCTTTATTTCTTCTGCTGAACAGCAGTTAGTTCAACACGTAATATACTTTTAAACAGCTCAAAACAACTCATTGTATAAAACGTGGATCTTAAGTTCTCGAAGAACAACATTTACACAATACACTCACCACAGATGATTTTCTGGTTTACTTCTTAAAGAAGATGTCAGTGTGAGTACTGCATTGAATCTGGCTTTTTCCATCTGAGAATGATAAATTATTTTAAAGCTATCTTGACATCACTTCATGCCAAAAACTCTCTCTTAAAAGAAAAATCAGGCTACTTAGTCAGTTCAAGTAGTTTGTGATAGTTTACTTTCGTGCTGGTTTGTGTGTCAAGGTTTTGATAGTGGGATGCTACGGGAGTGACTTCTGGGAGAAACTGCCAGAAGTTTCCCCTGGTTTTGGTAGAGCCAATGCCAAGATGGACCCACCACTGGTGAAGGCTGAGCCTGTCAGGAATGGTAGCAGTGTCTCAGAGATAACATAGTTAAGAAGGGGTGGCAGGGGGAACCTCTTACACAGCAGTATCCAGAGAAGAGAGTAGTGAGCTTGTATAAGACAACAGCCCTGCAGACACTCAGGTCAGTGAAGAAGCAGGGGGAGGAGGGACTTCTGGTGCCAGTGCGGACTCCTCTGCAGCACATGGGGAAGACCACAGTGGAGCAGATGGATATCTGAAGAAGGCTGTTACCCTGTGGGAAGCCTGCTGAGGCAGGCTCCTGGTGGGGACTGTGGACTCATGCAGAGAGGAGTCCACGCTGGAGCAGTTTTGCTGGTGGGACATGTGACTCCATGGGCGACCCACACTGGAGCCAGCTGTGCCTGCAGGACTGCACCTCATGGGAGGGAACCCATGCTGGAGCAGGAGAAAGAATATGAGGAGTCCTCCTCCTGAGGAGGAAGTAGCAGCAGAGAACATGTGAAGAACTGACCATAAACCCCATTCATAGAATATTACAGAATATGCCAGTTGAGAGGGACCCACAAGGATTGTTGAGTCCAATTCCTGGCCCTGCACAGGACCATCCCCAAGAGTCACACCATGTGCCCAAGAGTATCATCCAAATCCTTCTTGAACTCTGTCAGGCTTGGTGCTGTGACCACTTCCCTGGTGAGCCTGCTTCAGCACGCAACCACCCCCTAGGTGAAGAACCTTTTCTTAATATTTAACCTAAATCTCCCCTGACACAACTTCAGGCCATTCCCTTGGGTCCTGTCACTAGTCCCAACTGAGAAGAGATCAGTGCCTGCCCCTTCTATTCCCCTCATGAGGAAGTTGTAGAATACAATGAGATCTCCCCTCAGTCTCCTCTTCTGACTGAACAGACCAAGTGATCTCAGAAGCTCCTCATGCAGCTTCCCCTCAAGGCCCTTCACCATCTTCATTGCCCTCCTTTGGATGTTCTCTAAGAGCTTAATATCTTTCTTATATTGAGGTGATGAAAACTGCCCCATACCACACTCCTGTGTACTGCTGGGCAGGAGAAGGTAGAAAAGATCAAGAGTGAAGTTGGGCCCAAGAAGAAGGGAGAGGTGGGCAGAAGGTGTTTTAAGATTTGGTTTCATTTCTCATTATCCTACTCTGATTAGACTGGCACTAAATTACTTTAATTTCCCCAAGGGGAGTCTGTTTTGCCCGTGATGGTAACTGCTGAGTGATCTCTCTCCGTCCTTGTCTCAACCCAGGAATCTTTCCTTATATTTTCTCTCCCCTGTCCTGATGAGGAAAGGAGTGACAGAGTGGCTTTGGTGGGCACATGACATCCAGCCAGGGTCAACTTGCCACATTAGGTGTAATAATATCTAAGTCCAGGACAATTACTTGATACGAGGAAGTCCTAACCAGAGCTGTATGGGAATATTTTGACAACATGTTTATCATCAGAAAAATGTGTGTCACTGGAAAAAGGTTTAAATTTAAACCTAAATCTTATATATATATATATATGTGTGTGTGTGTGTATATATATATATATATATATATAATTTTTACAGGAGAGTTAGATATGAGATTTTCTATAAGGACTCCCATATCTAGACAGATGCCCTAAATTCTTGTCTTCTGTTTCCTTTGCATTATACCTCTTCTGCTCACATTATATTCTTCATGCTATTTCTGGATGGGTTTGGTTTCTCTCTAATGCAGGATAAAATAGTTTTACAACCCTCAGAAGTTTCTGAAAGACAGAAATTTGATTTTCTGTCAGCTTCTGATTTAAAACAGTATTATAGAAACTGCCAAGAAAATAATATGGTCAGTCACTTATGATTGCCACAGAAAGAAATGATGACAACTATTGATCGCCAGTCTGTAGGTTTGGCTATATTTTAATGGGAATAAGAGCAGAGGGTTTGGGATTAGGGTAATATAACCAGTATTAGATTAGGATACACTTGAATGCTATCCAAAAGAATAGTTCCCACCAATTCTCCTATTTGTAATGGGACTACGTGGCTTCAGAATATGTATGACCTATAATTCTATTGCAAGTGTAGGATAATCAAATTAGGAAAATGCAAATTATGTAGAAAGTTGGGTTGCCTTTTTTTCACCTTGTTACTCCTCATTTAAAAATTATGCCTCAGAGCAGTGCAGTTACCACAATCCTAATTAAGTGATCTTTCTTTGGCTTACTTGATTACCAAAATGTAAAGAAGACAATAAACGTTCTAATAAACTGGGTATCCTGTAAACCTCATTAATCTGCATATTTCGACCACTATATTTCAAAATGCTTTCTTCCTCCTTCTTTTTCCAAATAACCACTTCCTGATGCTCTTCTTCTGTCTTCTCTTCACTCACTATAAGAATCCTGTCCCATGCTGCACCTGAAGTGTTCCTGATGCCTAACATCCCTGACTGAGAAGCAGCCACAGAAGGACAGCAGCCACTGCTAGGCAGGCCCTACTTTCCTGGTAGGGAAAGGTGTCATTCATCATGCACTATAAAGGCTCCTCAGGGACACACACTGCAGTCCTGGAGCTAGATTTGAAAATATGTAAATGTAATTATCCAATGACTACTCATGGTAGTCTCTGCTTTAATGTGTTGATGTTCCTAGCTTCTCAAGCCTTAGACCAGCAGAATTAAGCCTAGAACTAAGAAGCAAGAGACACTGGTGTGTGCCAGTTGAGTTGAATGAATTGTACTGGCATTGTTTGAAGTTGTACAGAGCAACTCTCATATATTAAAGGACAGATACCTTCACAACTTCATATGTTCTTAGAGGAACATCTTGGACATTGCAACTACTGTTTTTTATCCTGGCACTACCACATTATTTAAATAATCAAATTTGCAAGGTTCATGAAATATGCTGTAGTTTAGGAACTCCTTTTCTAGTACTTGCTTTTTTGACATTCTGAGACAGCCATATCTTTCAGATCATATCTATTTCCTCTTTGAATGCTTTCTCTCTCAGGAACATCATAAAGTGCCCTATGTGAAAAATGGTTCTAATGATGTGTTGTGGAAAAACTCTCCTGAACTACAGAGGGAGTAAAAAGAAGAAAGTCTGAACTTCATTGATAAAAATGGGGAGAGCAAATGGGTGGCCTTTTGACCAACATGAACAGACTTGGTATAAATTCTACTGCAAGGAACTTCAGAATTTTTTACATGAGAGCAAGTCAGAAAACAGAGGAAGATGTACCCAGAACAACAGGGGACAAATGGTTACAGCTTACTATATGTGTGAGACTGGAGGTAAAAAAAGGGAAACTCATACCCCCTACCTATCCTTCTGAGTCTAAAGTACACATTCCCATCTGAAAACTTATCTGCAGGGCACTTGGATGGGACATACAGGCTGTATTTGGCATACAGGTTGTTGTCATAAAAATCTTTCTGTAGAAGGTGCCACTAGCAATACAACAGTAAGTTCATATTTTCTCTTTCACTAATTCAGTATATACACCACTAAAAACTCTCATACAACTAATTTATCACACTGCCTATGAATTCTACCAAGTCCATAAAGCTTCTACTTCCTAATTAAATATTTTAAATCTAATATCTAACCAAAGTTTACTATTAGAAGAAAATTGAGGAGGGATAGCAAGGTGTGCATTTTCTTTCTTAGTTCATCAAGTACAATATTTATGTATTCATGTAGATGCCTGGTTTAAGAGGTTGTCATCAATGGGCTGAAGATGCTTATGAGAGCCAGTCATTCATAGAAGTTATAGAAGCTCCCCCATCTTCCAAGAACAACCTCCCAATTAACTGCTTCAACATGAAATTGTGAAATTCTTAACATGATAATACTAAGAAGCACAACATTTGGTGAAGATATTTTGATATGAACAGAGCTGGTAGCAGTAATACAGCAATAATTGCTAGCTCATTTACGGCCTATTTAGCTCGTGCAGTGAACCAGATGAGAACAGCTAATGAGCACAGCTTCTTGCTGTAATTAGTAGAACAGTAGTGGCTCGCAGATGATTTACAGTTTGCTAAAGTCAGTGTATTTACTGAAAAGCTTGTGTTCTCTGTGAAGTTGTGCCCATATGATGAACTGAGGCTGTGTGAGAAATAAAGAATCGGTTTTATTACAAGCAAATATAAGGTGTATCGTGGAGTTGTAAGACGCAGGATTCAGCCTGGAACCGGTGTCAGGGAAACATGCAGATGGGAATAAGGAACTGTAAAATGAATATTAGTAAAGAAAGCCCTTATGCCACATGGCTGATCCTGAGGGACGCCATACTGCTGGACACTCCACCTCCTAGCACGACACAGCCAATCAAGGAGAGGGAAACGCCTCTTCTATGATGTAAACAGGGTTGAACCTTAAGAATATTTAAAAAGTGGGACTTTTGAATTGGAAGGAGTGTTCCTGGGAATCCTGTATGCCTAGGACACCCAACATGTGTTGTAATTTTTCCTTTTCGTTTTATTCCTTTTGTTTTGCAAGCTTTTGCCATTTTTCTAAATTTAATAAAATGAGATTTTTCTCACAGTTGCCATGCTTTACTTTCTAATAAGCCCTAAGATTTGATTTATAATAACATCAGAATTCATGTAAATCTAACAAAAGTACAACACTGAAGATTTGTGTGTGCTGTCTCAGGCTGCATGCTAGTTTATCAGAACTTATTTTGCCAGTTGATGCATTTTCTTTAATTTCTTTTGTTGCAGAAATAAATTAAAAAACAAATGGCATAATTCTTGCCCTACTGGCAAAGTAAAGACCATTTTATGTTGTGGTAGATCACAGAAATATGTGCTTTACAGAGATAGAATTCAAATGGGTAAAAGAAGGGACAGCAAAATAGGGAAGTAAAATGTTTGCAAGAGAGCACTTGATCAAAAATTACTTCAGTGCAGTACTAATATTTATAGACCCCTAACTGAAGAAATGGATATCTCTCCTTGACTACTGAATGGACTACCTATAGACAAGAATGCAAGTAGAAATCTCAGACAACTATACCAAAGTGATATTTACTAAATCTATGCAGAAATATTAAATATTCTTAAGAAATGTTCAGTTCAGTGTTGCAGATTCACAGAACTCAACTAGAACTAATTTCAAGTTTCTAGAACTCTATTTGCTCTATTATTTTTATCATTGTGAGTACTACTGTTGTTCTTGAAGGATAACAACTGAAACTTAGTCCTGTGAAACAACTCAGATGTGGTAAAATAGAGGCTTTCCTTTAGCTTAGCTCTGTACTTGAAATCATACCTTTAAGAGAAACCAAAAAGTAATGCAGGTGGGAAATAATAATAAATTATGAGGATATATAATTAAAAAAAACACATGAATAAACTTTTTCATTAGAGAATAACAGGAATTCTGAGTAAAATACACTTCTACTTCAAAACACAGACAAGGCAATGATGTTATTCAGCAAATATGATTTAAATTTACTGGTCAAGTTATGAGGAAATAGAAGTGACACCATATTTAAATTTCAAACATAAGCAACAGGGCTTTTTAAACATTTAATTTTCAGAGTATCATAAATACTACATTATAGTTTTGTTTTACTGACAATAGTTTGTCATTTATGTAAACATTCAATGATTGTATCTCTTACACGCAACATGGAAAACTTCAGGTCCTTCACGAGGGCTTCCAAGGTTTCCTCAATATGTTCTGTCCACTATATTGCACTGTAAGGAGATGTTTGTCTCATTTGCTCATGCTGACTTATTTGCTCTATTTTGCAGGCACTACTTAATTATTTATGTGTTACACTATGAAGACATTAGACATACTAGGAACACATCAGGTTCAGTGCCTTAATCGATTATACTTAATAGCTCAACAAAATTGTAACAGTGATAAAAAGATCACTCAGTCCGTAAGAGACACTGGTAATAGCTCTAAATTAAATCTACCTACTTGTAGTACTGTTCTCATAAGTCAGTGAAATGGATTTGAACAACTTCATGAGGGTAGAGCAGAATATATTTCTTCCAAATCTTTGCTCAAAAGGGGAGAATGGGGGGTCTGACAACATGATCTTCAGGGGTTTCTTTCAAAATCAACCATTCTGTGATTCTTAGGTTATATATTGTTCGTTGTGTTTTTTATTTTTTTTTGGGGGGGAGTGTTTTTTTTTTTAATTTTATTTTTTATTTTCTTGCAAACCAAGAACAAATTTCCGACACATGAATTTTAAATTGTCAATTTGATGGTTGGACAATTAAAAGTCAGATAACTATATAAGAAGGTGCACAAAATAGACAAAGCAAAATTAAGTAGTATAGAGTCTTAAATAGTAAAAAAATTAAATATATACTCAGTTCTTTACACTTTCTACCCACTCTTTTTCATTACTTCTTTCATGTTTTCATTGTATTACATGCTGGAGGGTAATTCTGAATCATGACAAAAAGTTGTTAAAAAGTTTGAGCAGCAACCTTTCAGCAAAATGATAAGTAGGAAGTAATGATATCTGCAAGATTCACACAGAGTAGGGAGGCATTATGAATGCTCATTTGTATGCTAATACAAATATCCATATAATACAGCACTTGCCCATTTCTAGTTGGAAGGAGTTTATGGGAAATTTAGTAATATTTTATGCAGACATGCTGAATACTTTGGCTAGTGAAACAACTGCAGAATTGCAGAGACTCTTCCTGCTTTTAAACACTTTTTAATCTTGCACCAGTTTCATTTTCTTGCCTATATCCCCTCATTACCTTGGTTTCTTTCTTATTTTTGTGCCTTAAGATGAGGAACATCATAATTTCCTTTCTCTACACAATTATTTCCCATTCTTATTTGGAAACTTGGGACCCTTTGAGACTGTATAATGAAAAAAGCTGTCATGGTCAAAACTCAGAAATCTCACTTTTAGCTGCTGCAAACAGCCATCTTAGTCCCAAACACTACTGAAAATTTCAGCTACGGAGCGTGACTAGTCTATCATGTCTGACTTAGTGCACACAGAAGCATCGATTATGTACTTAAAGGTAAACAAGGGAGAACAGTAATTTTGTAGGAAAGCTGCACAAAGGCAGCTTCCTGTTTACCAGCAAAACCCCTAGATCTTCTCTGGGTTTGTTTTGTCAATTTTTCTTTTCTTGTCTTGTCTTTAAATTTATCTTCAGGAGTGTCATAAAATGGTCCATTAAGAAAGTGAATAAAAATATTCTGCCTTGAAAGACAACCTTTAAGAACTTTTCTCTGAGGAATTTATATGAACAGAGATTTTTCACAGATTTAACCACTGGCTGGATTATTAAAAGGAAAAAGGTTTTAAGTTGATGCTGATAAACTATTCATTGAATTACTGCTACTCAATATACGTACAGTAAATGAACCTTACATTTAGTTTACTCAGAGTCCCACCTAAATTATGTTGTATAAAATCATATTTAAGGATTATTTACTATATTTTACTAAGTTGATACAAACCTACATGAGTAGAATGACTTCAAAATAAAGTGTGATCCATAAAAATGAAGTGTTTTTCCTTGGAACTTCCAAATCTATAAACACAAAGATAAGCTTCCTTTTAATGCACTTCTCTCTGCTTTGCAGAGTTCTTTGATCCAGCTACACTGTCACAGACATCTCGACAAACTTTCTGTTATCAGCAAGTTCACACTTCCGTAAATGATAAACCACACCACAGTGACAAACTGTATAATGCTCAGAAAATTCCATAGGACAGCCTGGGACACTATAAGAAGAGAATTATGAGGATACATGCTTGTCCTTTTGTTTTCCGTGAACACTCCTTTAGCCAGTCGTCTTTTCTCCTTCAGATCAGTGAACCACTACTAGCACTCCACAGGTGACCATCAGTCTAAAGATTCCTACCCTGCTCCTGGAGGAGCAGCCCATCAGCTCAGACTTTCTTCTCACAGTTGGTATTGACTGCTCAGAGCTTTTGATAGGTGATTGAGAACTATCAGACTGGACTGGACTCAGCAGCACACAGGCTCTGCCTGAAATGCCAGTTGCTGTGCAGGTCCAGGCAGAAGCAGACAAAGAGGATCAGATGAAATTTTGGTCTGAAGCAGTATGACTGGTCTGTCAGCATTGTTTTGATCCATGTCAATTAGTTATGTGCATTTAAAAAAAAATCTACTTTTTGCTTCAAGAAGTATATGAGAGAAAAAAAATAAACACCTAATACATCTAGGTGTATATCTCAAATGACATTTCACATAGAGTTTTCATTCATATTAGGGTGTCATTTCTAGATTTAGAATACTAAAGAGTCTTTCAAATAATTGTAGGATTGTTTACCAATTCACCACTGAAATGTAAGTACATTGCCAAAAAGTTTAACTTACTGTCATGAATAATATAATTTTAATACTTATTCAAATTGTGAATTCTTTCTGAACATTTAAGTGTAAGATTGTCAAACCGTGATATATGATAAAATGTAAGGCTATTATGGAATGTAATTCTTCCCTGTTTAACTACATAGATGTAGATCACCATATGTCTGAGTTATCTGGATTATTTTAGAGTAAATTATATATGAAAAGATTTATGTAATACATAGTTTGAGTTGTACAATCAGAATTCAATTATAAACATTGAATACAAAATTTTAAAGAATTAAGCATTTAAAACTTTCATATGGTTGCTGAATATGAAATGTAAACCAAATGAACATAAGACTTTTGCATATTTGCAATACTACATCTTTTCTTTAAATTAACACTTCATTTTAAAGAAATTTCTGCAAGGAAATAACAGGACCTTAAAGTCAAGAAAATATTTTCTTCACACTTTGGGAGCTGAATACAATTGGAATATGATAGGACTCGTGTTTTTCAGATGTTCTTCAAGCAAGGGTTGTTAGTGCTGGGAAGGAACAATCAAAACAATTCTATATACAGAAGTATCACTACTAACTTTTAAAAATAAGACTTTCATTCATCTAATAAAAGTAGGCAAGAAGAGTCCTTGCTTTTTTAAAAAATGTACTTTTTGAGAGGGGGATGAGTCTCTCAGAGAGACTTTCTATCATAATCATTGAAAGCCTATCTTAGAGGTAGATATGTATACTTTCTCCTACAGGCTTAAACTAATTGATCCATTTTTTGGGAAGGAAAAAAAGTTGTAGGATTTAAAGTCAAGTAAAATTTTAAAGAAAATGACAGAAGCTAAGAGTTAGCATGATACATTGCTAGTGAAGGACTGTAGTTCTCTATCTACAAGATAGCAAAGCAGACAAGTCTGCTACCGGATCACTGTTACTGCTTTTCTACATATTTAGTATATACTGTAATGTTCATAATACATTATACTTTGAAAATTATTTTAAACTATTAGAAAAAAGTTAAATATATTATATAATTGCTAAATTTCATGTCTGCATACTATTCTTCTTGGTCATAATCAAGGAAGTTTCTATTATTGATTGTTATGTCCTTTTTTAATTTTCTTAGATCACTATTTTATTATTTGGGCAATATTACTGCTAATACATTGTAATTATGTCCTTTTCAGAGGGATGGATGAGTTAGGGCTTAAAAAGATAAATCTATTTTCTAAGTTGTGTCAAAAGATGCACTTGTTCAGATTGAGGTGTTTTCCTCCTGGAAATGTGCTTGCTCACACCTGGATTTCAAACCTAAATAGAGATGCCCAAACCCTAAAATTGGAAGCTTTGGTATTTCTTACTTGAGTTGGAAACAAAAGCTAATAAAGAAACTGGCAGAACTTTAACAAAAAGCTTTCATGCCTGGAGTTGTAGAATAATGTACGTAATGATTTCACCAGTGTTGCACAGTATGCATCTCAGAGAATACATGAGTCCACCCAACTTAAAGTCACATACGCACAGCAAAACAAGTAATGAATAATGAGATGGTGAAACTGAACTGTCACTGAGGCTGTAATTCTGTGCATCTCATTTTTGCTTCAGTGACTCTTTTCTTTCAGCCTGAGACACAAACAGAACAAACAATTAGTGCAATAATTGATGATCTGTGCCTTCAAAGCTTGGAATGGCCATGATCATGTTTTATAAGTCTACTAATGCAGACACCTTTTCCTTGTCATTAGCATTCTGCCTGTTGTTCACTGATAATGCTTGGGAGGTACACCTGTAAGAGACAAAAGATATTTATCTGCCTTTTTTGGTCAGTGAATCTCTAATAAACTATCTTTTGTTCCTTGCTGGTTTCAGATTCCTATTACACTTATTTCTGCAATTGGTGAAATGATTACATATGTAGTTCATTTTCTAGAACCTAACGTTGGCTTCTGATGGGGCTGAGTTGTAATTGATTGCAGTATGTAAAATAATGCTGCAAGTATTTTTAAAAAAATCTCTAATTTTATGTATCTGGTTTTGCTTTCCTTGAGTTATTCAAACATTGAAGTTTCTTGAGTCAAATTTTATCCACACTAGCGGGCTATTTGCAATAAAATAAAAGTCCTACCTTATTTAAAAGCCAATAAAAATCAAAGATCTGTAATCTTTGAATGAAGCTTTCATCATTAAGTTCTAGGGCAGGACAAAACAAAATTATATGAAAAAATAATTAAACTGATAAACAGCATGCTATCTTTGCAAGAGTGTATCTTTCATAGCATATTCAATTCCTTGATTTAGAAATTAGGATCAGGTAGGAATTAGTCTGGAAAATGTTTTATGATTGTCTGAAACCATTCTGCAATTAAATAGAAATGTAATGGATTGCATGCATAGGACCATTCACCAGTGATTTTAAGCCCTTCTAGCACATATGTTTTGCTCTAAGGCTGCTTGCCAATGCTAACTATACTTACTCACTTTCCTATTTCAGCTAATAGGTAAAGTAAATCTTAAATATAGTCTACATAGTCAAACAAGAAATGAGGTTGCCCTTATAGTCGTATTAAAAGCTTCTAGAATCTATAAAATCAAATAATAATGATATTCACATGAACCTGTTTCACATGGATCAGTTTTGACATTTTGTGTATGATTAATGGATAGACAACACTAAGTACAATTATTCACTGTAGGTACTGTGATTTCAGATCTGTGACTTCTGGATAGCAAGTGATCATTACTGGAGATTCATTTTCTTCCCTTTGTCATCTACTGTTCAGAACTTCGTCATCCTTTAGCTACTTGCACACCACAAATTCCAGTTCTTACCACATTTGGTGTCTTCATTCAGCACCACTTAAAAGATGTTCTAAAAGTATGCCCCTGTGTATTCAGAGAAGCTGAAAGCTCCTCCTAAAAATCATCAGATTACTGACTCATGAAATGACAGCTAATCTGAGATAAGATTTATGGCCACATTCAAGTCAACCTGAAATCCGTCCCCCACAAACATAGATATGTCAGGGTAAAAATATTACTTAAAACCTTTTGATGGTCTTTCTATTGATAGGTAAAATCTTATGTGACACCCTCTTAAAATAAAGGGAAAAGTTGAGGGGAAGTTTAGGAAACAGAAAATCAGATGTCTTAACTAAATCTGAACTTATCTTTGAAATGTTGTTTCTAGCAATTTCTTTTTATCATTTACACATGAAACAAGAACATTATACAAGAAAAGATTTTCACTGCAATGTCTCTTATGATACCTAAGATTTTGCTGAATGCTTACAGTTGCTTCAGAATTCAGTTAAGCACTTGAATTTTTATTGCTTTTATTCTTTTCAATGCTGTTTCTTTACAGTGAATTTATTTATTACCAACTTTGGAACATTTTGTGTCTTGTTTTTTTTTTTTTTTCACATAACTAAATATTTTTCCCTGTAAATCAATGTAGAAAAATTCCCATTGCTCAGTTTAAACAGAAAAGCAGATTATTTGTGCTCTGATTCATTTCCATTTCAACTCTGGTTGCTCTCATTTTTTATCTGATTTACATTCATATTAAGAATAAGTCATGGTGATTCAGAACTAAGTTTAAATAGATTGACTCTAGTAAAAAAAGCTCAAAAGATGTTAGCTATAGATGGCCAGTAAGATAAATAATTCTCATTCTCAGAAAGACAAACAATATTTAGTCTATTAAAGATTCAAAGAAGTCTGTGCAGGATGCAAATACAGCATATTACTGCATGCAAATACGCATGATCATGCTGAGTTCATATTGGCTGTGATATAGAGGACAGTTGGTAAAAAATAACCTAACAAATGTGTCAGCTTAATGCAGTAGTCAGAGGTCCTGTTGTTATCCATGACTCATAACAGCAAGCATGAAACAGTCTATACAGCTTCAGAGAATTCTCAGTGGTTATTCATAACAACATATTATCAAGCTTCAAATGCGTTTAGTTTGGTTTCGAAACTTTTGTTTTGATGGATTCATTTTGGTCTCATCATTTTGAAATCCTAGCTCAAATTTTCTCATGTTCCAACTATTGTTCCCATTGTGTATGCCTTGCAAAGGAGAAAAAGTATGTAATAAAAAAAGGAAAATTGAACAGATCTCAAGATGTGACATTTTGAGTGCTAAGAATTTTTTAAGCATGAAGGTTTGAACAAAAACTTACTAATGCTATTTCAAGGCCAAAGTGAGATTCATACCTTTCCACTGAAAAGTTGAAAGTATCCTTGAAACCCATCAAAGCTAAAGCCTCTTACACTGATTGAATTTGAACCTTTCTATTAACCTTTGACAAAAGTGAATATTCAATAGAATAAAGGTAATTTTATTGTGCTTGGTGGTTACAGAAGAGCACTCAAAAAAACCAAAATTCCCGTCAGCACAGTCTAACTGCCACATCATAACTTCCTGCTATAAAAATTAAATGCCCAAAGATTATCTTATTTTTCTTAAATTTAAGAATGCAATGTATCCAAATTACATTTTTTACTTCTTTATGGAGAATTTTACTTAAAAAGTCTTTCAGATATAGCAAGCACAAGACAAAAACCTGTAGAGATTAGCTGCGGAGTGGACATGATTTTCTAGACCTTTAGTCTTCTTATTCACAGACACATATTTAACATAAATCAGAACATTCAAATTGTGTAGCAAGACTTCATACTGCTCTGTACCCTTTTCTGAAAATCTACTGTAATTTCTGTTCTGTAATGCATATGAAACAAAGACAACATAAGAGGCAGGTGGTGAGTTGTCATGTTTTGCCTAATATCCAAAAGTTACAAAGGCCTATTTATTATTCTACTTGTTTGCACATCCTTAAATGACTTCCTGAGCCAGCACACAGTGTTTCCATCCAGTGTCAAGCTGAGCAAGTTGGGAGCTAAAGAGATCCAGAGCAGCCCTGTCAAGAAAGACTTGGAGGTGCTGGTGGACAAGAGGCTGGACATGACCCAGCAATGTGCACTTGCAGCCCAGAAAGCCAATTGTGTCCTGGTCTGCATCAAAAGAAGTGAAGCCAGCAGGTCAAGGGAGGTGATTTTGCCCCTCTACTCTGCTCTGAGGCCCCCAAAATAAGAAAGTTGTGGATATGCTGCAGTGGTGGTCCATAGGAGGGCCACAAAAATGATCTAATGGTTGGAGCACCTTTCCTGTGGGCAAAGGCTGAGAAAGCTGGGGTTGTTCAGCCCAGGGAAGAGAAGGGTCTGGGGACACCTTATTGCAGCCTTTCAATATATAAAGAGGGCTTCTAAGAAAGATGGAGACAGTCTTTTTAGTGGGGCCTGTTGTGATAGGACAAGGGGTAATGGTTTTAAACTAAAAGATTATAGATTTAGATTGCACATAAGGAAGACATTTTTTTATGATGAGGGTGGTGAAACACTGGCACAAGTTGCCCAGAGAGGTAGTAGATGGTTGTACAAGGCTGTGAGCAACCTGATCTTGTTTAAGATGTCCCTGTTCACTGCCAGGGAGTTGGACTATGTGATCTTTAAAGGCCCCTTCCAACCTAAACTATTCTATGATTCTACAAAGAGGGGCTGTTTCAATGGAGCTGGCTTAAGGGAGTGTCATGGTTTGCCTGAAAAGAAATACCTCAGAAAACCTCAAAAGTTTCTAGTTCCTGGCTTACCTGGCAGATTAAAATTTTGTAGAATAACTGTAAATAAAGTAAAAGGACAGCAAGGGGAAAATATAAGAAAGAAAGAAGTCAAACAGGACAAGAAAAATAAAGAAACTTTATTAACTTACATTCTGCAGGGGAAAAAAAATATTAGTGATAACATTATTTGCAATTCTTATCCTGAAAAATAGCAGGTCTCTCTACAAATGCCAGACTGAGAAGGGATTTATTATTTACTGTCTTCCTACTTTTCTGTGACAGTTAAGTCTTGTCTTTATGAGTTATTTACTACACTTGCAATTGCTCTGCTCTCCAGGACAGCCTCCTTCCTGAAGACAAGAATCAATGAACCACAAAGACCTAGTCTTCTTTGGGTAGAAAAAACTTGTGCTCCTATCTGATAAACTGTGGGATTCTGTTGCTACACATATGCAAGAATGAGCAGGGCTGTTACATAAAAATATGTAAAAGAATTACTATAAAATATACTGGAGTTATTAATTAGAACAATTCTGAGAAAAAAGGCAGTCATGTTCACAGGGGAAAAAATTCTTTTTCATCTAATACTATTCAAGGAAAACTGAAAAAAGGTCTAAATTATTTACAGTTAAAAAATCCTCTTGTGATAAAACCCAGTTACTGAGCTGGGTAATCCAAAATTTGCCAAGACCAAGGAAATTCCTGATTTTAACATGTTCTGAATTAGTAAATATATGATAATGTGAGGGATCCTGGGTGCTGAAAATTAACATTGTGACTTCCTCCTCACTTTTTTATGACTGACAACCCCATATCTTCCAGCAAACACATTGTGGTGGTTAGCAATTTTTAATAATGTAGTACCTTTCATTTTTATATTTCAGATTGATTTAGCAGCAACAGATAATCTGGCTTATTTGATACCAGTCTCCTGACAACAAACCAAGAAATTTAAACTTAAACTGCAAAGAGAACCACATTATGAATCATGACAAGGAAAGGAAGGACAGTGTATGTGCTGAAGGTCTAATCCTACCAGTGAACATCTCTTTAAACCTTGCAGAACAGGAAGTCCCAGCTTCTACTTGTCAGCCCCGCCCTTGTGCTGCAACAGCAAGTGATCGTCCACCCATCTGGGGCAGCATGGACACGAGGAAGGTAAGCCAGCTGCACAGGGGAGGATTTGTGTCACGTTTTGGTTTCAAGTTTCTCACAGGTTCCACCTAGCAAATTTTTACAAAAATGAGCATCCTCAGTGGGCTGAAGGGTTTTATGTAAATATGTGACAGAATATCAAGAACAGAGTCTGTTTAGGGTCCTTTCACAAGTGGCATAGTTGAAATTGTAAAGGTAAACAATGAGCAGATAAGCTGTCTCTTTTGTCCCAAGTAACAATTGCTTAAACAAATGCTAAGTAACTGTTCACAGACTGTTTAGCATATATTTGCAGTTTCATTATTTGAATGTCTTTTTCAAGCTGCGAATGTAGAAAGAGATATAGGTATTTATCTAATTATATTTGTTTAACTGGTTCCAGGGCATGTTAATTGGCTGAAGGGGAAGGACGAAGAAGGGTGGGCAAGTGAGGAAAGGTTTCATGACGTTGTCCAATCCAATTTTTTCCTTTCTCCCAATAATTGTTTGTGTGACAGTGTCGCATTAGAAACCTAGCTGCTGAAATGCACAGGCACTAGAACCAACACATAAAGTACATCTCAAGTTATTAAAAAAGAAGCTTTAAATTATAGCAAACTAAATCAGTTTAGTGAAAAGGTATGTAATTTTATATTGTAATTTTTTATATATGTAATTTTTCTGATTGTGTTCTCTTGTTGCTGCAGTGCTTTGGAATCTGTCATCTTTGAGATGGCAAATTATCCATTAGAATTTGGAAACAAAAAGTGTTCAAATTGATATTTGAAGTAAGGCCTCAGATTTCTTGGTCACACCTTTATTACTATTCCCCTTCTCCAATTTTGTGGTTTTGCATGACATGTATTGCAAAGAGAAGCTGTAATGCTGCTCAGTAAAATTAAAAACCTTCTCCACCTTTTGTAAAAATTTGTCCAATAAAAAAAGGGCAATGAAAATTGATCACTTAATCACTGTGTTGTCAAACCACTGTGTATTCATGGTCATACTTGAAGCTAATACACTTGAAAATGGATGAATATCCATATTTATGATCTTATCTGAGTAAATTGTTATAGTTCTATTCATTTCAGTGCTGTGCCCAAATTTGGATTTAGGAATTCTAACAGTCATTTACAGAGAAAATAGACAATGTCTCAAAAAAAAGGAAAATCACAGAAAGCCCAACAATAGAATAGAATAGACCATTTCAGCTGGAAGTGACCTACAACATCATCTAGCCCAAATGCCTGACCAAATCAGGACTCACCAAAAGTTAAGGCATGCCATTAAGGGCATTGTCCAAATGTCTCTTAAACACTGACAGGCTTGGGGCATCAACCACCTCTCTAGGAAGCCCGTTCTAGTGTTTGATCAGCCCCTTGGTAAAGTAATGGTTTCTGATATCCAGTCTGAACTTCCGTTCGCTCAGCTTTGAACCATTCCCACATGCCGGTCACTAGTGGTGTCCCCCAGTGATCAGTGTTGGGCCCAGTCCTGTTTAATATCTTTAGCAATGATTTAGATGAGAGGATTGAGTCCACTATCAGCAAATTTTCAGATGACACTGAGTTGAGGGGGAATGTCGATCAGCTGGAAGGCAGGAGGGCTCCGCAGAGGGACCTGGACAAGCTGGAGAGTTGGGCTGATTCCAACGGCCTGAGGTTCAACAAGGCCAAGTGCCAGGTCCTGCACTTTGACCACAACAACCCCCTGCAGTGCTACAGGCTGGGGACAGAGTGGCTGGAGAGCAGCCAGGCAGAAAGGGACCTGGGAGTTTGGATTCATAGGAAGCTGAACATGAGCCAGCAGTGTGCCCAGGTGGCCAAGAAGGCCAATGGCATCCTGGCCTGTATCAGGAACAGCGTGGCCAGCAGAACCAGGGAAGTGATTCTTCCCCTGGACTCAGGGCTGGTGAGGCCACACCTGGAGTACTGTGTCCAGTTCTCGTCCCCTCAGTTCAGGAAGGATATTGAGGTGCTGGAGCAGGTCCAGAGAAAAGCAACAAGGCTGGTGAAGGGACTTGAGCACAAGTCCAATGAGGAGAGGCTGAGGGAGCTGGGGTTGCTTAGCCTGGAGAAGAGGAGGCTCAGGGGAGACCTCATCACTCTCTAGAACTACTTGAAAGGAGGTTGTAGCCAGGTGGGGGTTGGTCTCTTCTCCCAGGCAGCTATCAGTAAGACAAGAGGGCATGGTCTTAAGCTCTGCCAGGGGAGGTTTAGGTTGGATATTAGGAAGAAATTCTTTACAGAAAGAGTAATCAGGCATTGGAATGGGCTGCCCAGGAAAGTGGTGGATTCTCTGTCCCCGGAGGTTTTTAAGATGAGACTGGATGTGGCACTTAGTGCCATGGTCTAGTAACCACAGTGGTAGTGGATCAAGGGCTGGACTTGATGATCTTAGAGGTCCCTTCCAACCCAGCTGATTCTATGATTCTATGATTCTATGCCTAGTCTCTGGATCCCAGGCAGAAGAGATCAGTGTCTCCCTCTCCAGTTCTCCTCCTCAGGAAGCTGTAGAGAGCTAAAGTGAGGCACTTTCCCCTTACTTTTAAGCTTTTTTTCAGTGCTGTTTCTCTAATACTTTTGCTCAGGTGAGTGCAATTCCAAGGTGTGTCAGGTTTGTCTGGATAAAAACATTTGATAAATACACCTACTGTCTCTTTCAGTACAGGAGCAATTAGTAGTGTTAGCATCTAATTCATCAAAATCAGAGTTCACAGACCACCACATTATTTTGTACAGAGGAAATGTAAGGCATTGTTATTGTTATTGCAGTGTTATTGTTTCAGATAGGCTAGGACAAAAATGTCAAATATTTTCTAAGGGGATAGTTGAGTTTCCTGTCAACTTTGGATGAATTCAGGTTTGCTCTCAATTCCTAGTGAAACACTTTATGATATCAGTGACATGCCTAGTGATTAAGGAATATATCAGACTGAGTTTTTGTTGTTTAGCTTTGTTCAGTGTTTTTACGTGACATGCAGGATCCCTGTAAGAAAAGAGCTCATTTTAAGAGTTACAATTTTACCTTTTTTTTCCCTGCTATTATATTTTCTCAATTCTTTCATGTTTGCTTCTGTCCTAATTCATTCTTTCCTTCTATATTTTATTCAATGAAAAAGTCTTAATATCTCCCAACAGTTTTGCCTCCTTTCCTTCTGTGATATGTACACTAAAATAATCACTCCTAAGACAGTGAATATGGTTGCTAACAGAACATCATCAGGCTTTAGAGCTAAATATCACAATGAGGTTAATGACAGATGGGAAATGCTCATACATTGCAGTCATGGTTTCAGTCTGTCTGCAAACACAGTTTGCATTACTTTATGTTTTGCTTTGAAAGAACCTCAACAGCTTGGGTTTCTTTTTAAGGTTAAGGTTAAAACCTATGAAATCTGAATATACCATTGCATCAATATTGAAGCAAAGCAAATAAGCACGTATGTCCTGTTTTATGGGTGTCTGATTTTTCTCAGCTGAAAGCTCAAGCCAGGGATGTAGATTGTTTTTTGGGTTTGTTATTGTTTTGTTTTGGGGTTTTTTGTTTTGTTTTGATTTATTTTGTTTTGTTTTTTCCTCAGTCAGTAATAGTCCAAAATCCTTGGTATACCACATTTCTATCAGATATATAACACTCTTATTTTTCTGAAACACTGTCATTTTCCATTACAGGAAGACCTTCACTCCATTATAATACTTAATCTAAAACTTCTAGGGAGGGAGGTCAGGTATGAGTCTAGCTACCTGACAGAAGGAAGGCAGGTCCTCAAGGATGGCTTTGGCAGTGTTGCACTCAAAGCCATCCATATGACTTGGCCCAGCTTGCCTCAAGAAAGCTTTCATGCCACGTGTAGAAGTGTAATCACACTGCCTTCCAGGCCACCTCCACATAGGTAACTTCTTTTTTCTGTGCTCTCTGCAGGTATCTCTCCACATCTGTCTCTATCACCCCCGATCTTCCTAGCCTGCGTGAGAAAGATTTCTCTTGCACTTCCCTTGTTCTGTCATCAGGTCTTACAGTAGGCAGCTTACTAATTCCAAAGCCTGCATTTTACTATAATAGTTATTCTTAAAAAAATAAGAGCTCAAGTTTCTCCACTATCAGTAAGTGGAGCTAAAAAAACCAAGTACAACAATTCTTGGAAGTGTTTGATGACACATGATATGCCTGTTAACACACGATGCACTGCACTGCTGTTCAGAAAGCAATGTGTGTGACACGCAACAGATGCCCCATACTCAACCCTGAGTAAACTTCGCAAATGTCTAAGTGGCTGCCTGAGCCCAGATATATCTATTGCTTTGTAGCCCTTGAGAAGAATTATCAAAAAAGGTCCAAGATGACATAGCAGCTACGGGCAAGTGTGCATGGATTGCACGGACTTAAGTCAGAAGGCAGAACCTTAAGATCAGTGCACCTATTTCTGTAGAACTCTAATGGACAGGAAAAGAGAGTTCAAGTGAGTACTGATGAGATATAGAGGGAAAGAAGAAGCCGACCTGCCTTTTCCACTGAGGTGTTAAAAGGTCTTCCTTGTTGGGGCTGATGGAATCTTATTCTTATAATATTACACAGGGAATTGGCATATGGGTTTGATGCTCCTAGAAAGATAATAAGATCTCTCCAAACCGATACAAAGAGGTTCTTAAAGTGTAGCTAGCATGTCTTACATTCTTAGTGCACATCGTGGGGTTAAGAAGTCAGCATAGTCAATGAACACAGAGATCACATGGGTAGGACTTCACATCAAGAGAAATATTTAGTTCATCCCAGAATGGAGTTTGCACGCATGTTAACATCTACACAGCATAAGGAGTAATAGATTAGGATGTTGGCAATAAACAGAGAGTGGACCAATGCAACAGTGTAAACATATATTTTGCATCTGCAACATTAAGTAACATTCCACAATTCTTCTCTTCCATCTTATCCAAATGAGTTCTCTTGGCTTGAAGCCATTTCTCCATGATAAGGTCAATGGCTTTAGCAATGCTAGACAGGCTGTGCCTGTTATCTTCACTTTTTTTTTTTTTTTTTTTGCATTTTTGCATTGTTACAGCTGCTCAGCCAAAGCATCAACAATTTATTTCCATAAACTTAATTGAGCCAATAACATTGTAATCCAGTATAAACAGAGAAGCAATTCATTGCAATTAGGCGAAAGTTTCAATGTTTCCAGGCTTGCAGCCAGTTTGTGGTTTATGAAATTTAACTAAGTTACAGCCTAGTCAGTTTGCTATTAAAAAAACTAAACGTTCTAGCCAATAACACCCTGATGATAAAGGAGGAGCATGAGGAATGGATAAAAAGATCTTAGTGATGGTTTTTTACAACAGCCATACCCTGCCACTGACAGTGGGAATCACAAAAATAAGAACTTTGCCATTCTCAAAGTGAACCAAGTTGTGTAACCAGCAGCACAAAGTCACAAAGAGGTCTGTCTTGCTGTTGCTTCACAGTTAGTTCAATGTGGAAAAGAAAGCAGTAAGGCAGACAATGCTCACACAAATATGCTCTAAGGTTTGTGCTATAGTTAAGGGAATTAATACATTTAGAAAACTATGGCAAATCATTCAAATCCTGAAAGATAAGAAGATACTACATTAGTGCTGGAAACCTGAGAAAAAGTGTAATAGTCTGTTTTAGAATCAAGATATAAATATGTAAATGAAGGTTTAATGTTAATGAAGTTAGGAAAGACTGAATGACTCCCAATGATACTCTTGAAGAACCACAGTGTATACTCTAATGTTTACACTATTATAGAATATCAACAATGCTTTTCATATTGTAATATGGGGAACAATTTGACATAACAGCTGGATAACAATTAAAAAATGTGGGGTTTATACTCACATAATCATTATAATGTTGCTAATATAGTAAAATCCAAATGAAAGCACTCTTCCTTCATAGCTATTTTTTTAGCAACAATTATAAAAAAGATGTACAGCATTGGCTGTGTAAAGTTTAAAGGGATTATTCCAATAACCAATACAATATGAAGAATTTGAGAGCAGTTTAGTCCAGCCAATCTATCTCTTTTTTTTTTTATTTATTTAATTTTTTCCCTAGTTGTACATTTGGAACAGGTGCCCAGAAAGGTTGTGGAATCTCCCCCACTGGAGATATTCGACAATCATCTGGATGCAATTCTGTGCAATGTGCTCTAGGATAACCCTGCTTGAGCAGGGAGAATGGACGAGAATTGAACCAATTCTGTGATTCTGTGGTTTGCTTAGTCTTATTTCTGTCTTTCTGTTCCTGGATATAACACACAAATGTTGTACCCAAAGTGGAACTTTAGCCTCAAAGTGACATTTAAGGACATTTTTAAAATGCAGACAGAAAATGGGACCTTAAAGGCCAAAGACAAGATTTGTGAAGGTAATAAGGTTGTCCTGCTTTGTCCTCAGTGGCCAGGGCTTTCATTTAGCAGAATGAAGACCTGAGAGGTCAGTTTTGCATCTAAGCAGCTCTCTCTCATTTCTGTTATTCTGTGTGCATAGAGAACATGCACAGAGATTATAAGAGATTCTGGGTCAAACTCATTGTGGGTAAATAATTTTGAGACTGTTGGACCAAGAAGAGAAAATCAAAAGGGCTTCCTGATTCTTCTATAAGAGATGTTGCGAAAGTAAAATGATACCAAAAGAAAGCCTGTATCCATACTTTAAAGTTTTGTCTGTGTATGTAATGGCTTCAACAGTGAATCAGCAAATCTGTAAATGCAGTTTGAGTAAATGTTATAAACCTAAAAAAGAGCAGCTGTTAAATCTTTTAACATCTGTAAAGCTTCTTTTAAACATTTGGAAACCTGCTCTCCCTCTCATGATTAACTCCTTGTTGGTAATATTATACAGGATGGGTGCACCAACTGTCAGGACTTTTTTGTTGTCAGGAGCTATTTCCATTCCACTTTAGTTGAAAGGTTGCTTTTTCCTTTTGTGAGGCCATAATCTAGCAGGGGTAGAAATTGTATACACATTATGCTTTCCCAGAGAAGTTAAAACCATGCTTTAAATATATATGGTTGGCCTCATTTAACATTATATATAATCACAATTATTCTAAATATTGAAAAATATCTGGGAAACCAGTGAATATACAGAAATAATAAATAGGATGATACCAGTGTATTAATATTATTTTTACTAAGGCTTTAGATACAATTACTGTTTATTTCCAAACAAAAATCTGCGTATCTTGAGAAACAGAAAATCAGAATCCTTTTTGGCACAGTAAGTCAACACCAGAGTCAATAGCTTTGTTCTTCATTTATCAAGATCTACCTCTCAACAGTGAATTATGAGACAATATAATAACTCTACATCAAACTGTCTCTACTTTTATACAAACTGAGTTTTACTGTGTCAGTCTTGTCAACACTGCTGAATATTAATGTGAATAAAGTTAATTGCTGGGTGTATAAAGGTCTGATGCAGTCAAAGTGAAAGAAAGCACCTAACAGAAATCTGTCATTTTTGAAAAGCTGTAATTTATTTCTACTTCATGATATGTGCTGACAAGTTTCAAACCTTACTCTAGTCTTTACCATAAATTGCAATTATCATAATTCACAGCAACATTTGACCCAGAGGTTGGGACCTAGTTTACCATATATAAAAGTCTTTACATCTCAGGGAATTCACTTGCAAACTCCAGCATGTATTTGTCATTGCAAATCCAATTATTTTCACTCTACACTGAACATGCACAGTAAATTTTGTGACTTGCACTGCTTAAGAAAAGAAATAGCACATTGCTTCAGCTGAAACATAAAGTGTTTATGACAAAATATTTACAGATATTTAAAGACTAAGATTGAATTTCAGTATGCCTGCACAATTATTACTAAGTTTTATAATATTAGGCACTGGTGACATACAAATCCTGATGAATTTTGTTGAGTATTTTTATAACCAATCAACATTGGTTATAATAAATGTTACTGGTACTATCAAAAACATAGCTGAAGTTAACTCAGTTTAATCCCTGAACTTTTGCTCATCTGTATAGTTTATAAGATAAGTGTCGATGAGTATTCAGTTCCTGGACCAAAGCAAAATTCGCAGTATAACTGAGTTCATGGTGAATGTCTCTGGATTTATAAACCTAGTTTTGAAGGCTGGGTTTATTATAAGCCTTGTCATTTCTTAAGCTTAATAAATGTAACCTGCAGATACAAAAATCTCTATTTAAAATTGTATCAATTTAGAAAAGATCACAGAGATTCTGAAGTTCATCAGATGATGCAGAAAATAAAAAGAAATGTGATACCTCTAGAACATCAGACTTTTCAGAAGATTTAAGATTCTTCAGAAGATGCTGTAATTTTAGTAGTAGCACCTGTAATTTATGATTGCTGAGTACACTTTCAATTAACTACACAGCTTTATTTATATTGACTGTACCTTTGCTTTCTTAGGCCCGTAGCTCGTCAACTAAGCAACTAACAATGGTCTTTCCTCCATAAAAGTACCTTTTTAGCTAAACATGATAATCTGCACTTTTGTAAAACCTCCAAATTCCCATTTACTTCTCTGAGATCAGAGTTGGTATTTTATTCCTACTTCTCTACACAATTTCATTAACAGTCTAGAGACAATATTTAGAGAACCATAAACAGGTAAAACAACAACAGCAATAATAGTAATGCCCTGAGACCATCACTTGGAATAGCAGAAAGCTATCTGCACAGGATATCTACATATCTACTCCTCTTAACAGAGCACATTTTCAATTGCTTCTAAACTAACTTCTCAGTTTTGTAAAAAAATGGTAGAAGATATCCGAAGCATCACACCAGGGAAATAATACATAGAGTACTACATGAAGCTGAGATACAGTACATGGGTTTTGATAGCAAGATTTTAGGCTTTCTGTGAATTCCTTTCATGGTGGCACACGGAATAGTAATCTGAAAACATTACTTACTTGAGTGCATAGATAAATGATAAATGTCAAGGAATGGTGTCAGAGGAGAGAGGAGTGCTGTTCTACCAACCACAGGGACTAAATCTTAGAGAAGAAGCTTAGGGTTAGCAGACAGAGGCAGAAATGCAGAATAGTTTATAGTATTTTAGATATAATTACTGATTTGATTTCTTCAGTAAAAACTGTAATGGAAAGGCTTATGAAGCTAGTGTTGTCCCAGTCTTAAAAATGATTGCTATCCAAAAGCCTTTCTGTCTTCCATTCCTTATACAACCATTTGTTCTTCACTGATAAAAGAAAACTGAAAAAAAAAATGTTTTAAATGTTGCAATTCTCTACAAACATTTGATTATATACAGGAAGAGGGTCTTGATTTGTTTTCTCCAGTTGCATGATAAAGAATAGCTCGCTTTTGACAGAAATATAGTGGAATAACATTGTGGTGAAATTATGTTGCCTTAGCGGCCATCTCTATTGTGCATTTCTCTGTGGATTTTATTTGAAATACTGAAACTACCTTACAATGAACATATCTGAGTGCTTTTATCCCACATCATTTTTTCTAAGTGGCGCTAGAACTGTTAAGATTGAAAAATTGCATATTGAAGATGCTTAAGGTTTACACCATTATTTGTAGACATATATAGAGAACAATAAGAGAAAAGAAATACTGTAACAAAGACAGCAGGAGAAAATCCATATCTGAACCTCAGATTCATATGTGAGCTTCTAAAAATAATTAGGTATTCCGGGGAGGATTCTATATTTCATTATTGGCAGTACTACATTACATCTTCAATTTTACCAAATGAACAAAAAGCAGTGACTTGGGTCACTGTGTGAGAACAGTAATATCTAAAAGCTTTTTTTTTTTTTTTTGTCTTTACAGAAAAATAAGTATTAAGATATGCAACCTGCAATTTAGAGGTGCACCAAATCTTCTGTGCAAATTATGTATGCTTTTTTTATTATATCATTCTGAGTATCCTTTGCCACAAGCAAATATTTAACCATGTGATTAGACCAATGTTTCTGCAACCTTTACCAAAGATACTTAGGAAACAGTTCCCCTATAGCAAACAAGTAAAAGCAGTAGATTGCAGGATTAATTCATTTCACATGTCCTCCCTTTCTGAATTATTTCACTTCCACATGCATATACTTTTTGAAATCCAGATTATGTATACTTAGAATAGAAGTCCCTGAAGTATTGTTCTTCTTAGCAAAAAGTATCTGGGAGAAACACTTAGAGTTGATTCTGGGTTAATTACTATGGTCTAAAAACATTTCAGCAGACACCTGCAACAAATCCTCATCTATAACAAAGCTAGTTGTAACAGCTACTTGTCTGGAATTCATGGTCTTGTCCCACTGCCTACTGAGTATATGCCTGAATAAAAAATAATGATAAATTATATGTTCGCTAGAGCAATAGCATGTCCAAGTTTGGACAGATGTAGCATGTAACCCATCCTTTCCTCACTGGTTGACCCTTTCAGCTGTGGTCGTGAAACATGCTTATTGTAATAAGGTAAAAGCACCACCTTTTTAGATCTTGAAAAGTGTTATTACGGAGAATTCAGTCTTATTATTACCAAGAACTTATTTTAATCAGAATTTCTAAACACTTAGGGAATTAAGCAAAACCTTCAGCACTCTTCCATGGGATTAAATCTACTACACATAAACACCTTATAAATCTGCCAAAAGACATAAATCTGAACAGCAAGACCCTTTTTCCCTAGACATATGCTATGCTTTTAATAAGGACCTGGCTCATTTTCAGACTTATCTTTTGTTAAGGCAGAAGTGAAAGGAAAAGCCTTGGAAGTAGTTAGAAAAACAGTGTAATCACTAAGATACCATTATCCTGTCTCTTGTAGATTTTATATTTGAGCTTCTCAAAGCTATGGACAGCAAATTACTCATTTGATACCTGAGCTGCATAAAGAAGATTGAAATTTGGGCTGTTAATGATCTCTTCACTCTGTTTGGGAGCTTCTCTGTAAAAGCTCATGCATAGCACAGATGCTCGTTGTCTACATTACTCCTAGGCACCCAACAAAATACAGAGGTGGAAAGTGTCATTTATCGTAGATACACTACTGCTGAAAGAAATCTTATTTCTATATGAAATGTGTTCTGAAAAGGGAAATGGTTTTCTAGGAGATTAGATATAACTTGCAGAAAAACGTTAGGTTCTTTTTTATTTTTTTTTTTGGTAGGTAGTGACCCACATTACTAGATACATTACATAAATAATCAACTTAAATGAAACAAATTTTGACTATCAATTAACATGCTGATTAATAGGAGTATAGACAAATAAATATAACAATAAATTATTTACGCAAAACATTATTATCCAGGTAGTATTTTTATGCCTAATTATTTAAAAGTACTGAAATGATAAAAGAGCACTACTTATTTGTTTAAAAATAAAAAGCAATTTTTAATTTTGGTTTGTTGCTTCTAGATAGAACTTTTTACTGCAAAGTTCCCCAGAAACTCCAGGGAGATAGGAGAAATACCATTATCACTGATGGCACAAAGCTGGAGTATACAAAAGATTAACTGGCATGCTCCAAGTCACACATATATGTGAGACCTGGAAATTCAGTTTGAGCATATAGGCTTCATGTTGTGATCAAGCCACAGACATCTGACTTCTTCCCAGTTCTCTTCTTTACCCTTTTATTACCCAGATAAATGCAGCTGTTCCGGGATGCCATTGCTAGTTCCAAAAATCATTTCGCGGTCATTAATTTTCTTCAATCCTTTATCACCCACTCAGGTTGGTAAAATGTGTTCATGGAATTAGTATGATTTTCACCCTTTTATCATCTTACAGATGGCATATATCAGACAGAAGTGCATCTGGTTCTGAATGGCCTCAACAGGGGAAATAATACTATCTTTATCAAAGAAAAGGTTGATCATGTTCTACTTGGTACCTCAGGAAAAAATCTTTTCTGTAGAGCCAGTCTATAATGCTTATTCTACAGGCATAACTATGAGGCCAAAATCTGATTTAATGTATTATAGTTTCCTTTATCCTGTTTCTCACTTCTGTTACATAGAAGTTTGTCACCAATTTATGACTTTTGAATACTTGACAAACTCTTTAGAGAATGCTTAAAAAATAGCATTTCCATTTTGTTGCATTTTTTTCTTCTTTTTCTTTTTTATTGATTTTCATTTTAATTTGATTAATCTTATTTAAGTATCTTTTTGTATTTTCTTAATTTTTAGAGAAGTTTTCAGACCTTCAGTCAAGGATGAGAAAAGGTGCCCTGGAGCGCAGGTAGCAGAGTTCTCAGCAGTATGCTCTTAAGGGTCCTTCAGGTATTTAAGTTTATTAAATAATGTGATCATACATTCCAGCAGATACACAGTCCATTATAGGGGAAAGCCTTGATGAATAAATCAATTTCCAATTTTTAATTTGCTCTATTAAAAAAGGTACTTATAGTCTCTTCTTTCTATCCTGCAAAGATTTAATGCAGAAAATGGAAAAAAAAAAGAAAAAAAGGGTGGATTATCACTAACTAAATGGTTGAGAAAGTCCTGTTACACCACCCCAAAATTCTTTCTCCAAGAAAACAAGATTAGCATTGAAATCCTCTGTGCTATGTTGTTAATTACATTAAGTAATAACAACATTAATGTAGGAAATGCTGTTAGACAAAGACCCAAAATAAAAAGAAATTTAAAAAAATGTGCATCCATGACAAAAGCAACCTCAAAAAATTGCTTTTTTTTTAAAGACAAAGGTGAAGTAACTTAGCAAACCCCATTGACAGAATTACAGTGTTTAAGATAGGCAGCATAAAACCATAACTGTGCATTTTTTTACTGATTTTTTCCTAGAGTCCAACCCCAAAGTTACTGAAGAGGAGAACCTAGACTACTGAAAGGAAAAGAAAGAAACTATTCACTCCACGAAAAGACATTTATACAGTTTAACTTTAGTTTAGTTTAGTTCAGAAGAAATAAAAATTTGCATGAATGAAGTTAATGGAAACATTTTATTTTGCTTCTCTTCTGATTTTAATAAATCTAACTGGTAAGACTCTTGCATGCTTGGAGACATCTCACACAGTAGGTTGCTGTGATGAAAAAGTAACTTCAGAGATTTATAGAACAAAAAGTAACATTTGTGGGGAATCAATTGAGTAGATAGTGGTGAGACTTTTTTCTAGGAGGTGACAGTAGATGAACATCTGCGGGGAAGCCAATAGCAACAAATCTGCCTGACATAAAGTAAAAGAGCAGTTCTGATGGGGAAATGTAGAATGAGCATATGTCGGCTTCACATGGATATTAAACTTGGGATGACATTTTCCTTAAAAAAGAAAACCAGATTTTAATATTTCCTCTTTTGCTGTGGACTGTTTGGAATAATGTGCAAATCATCTGTCAGGCACCATTTAACCTATCTAAATGCAAAAAGATGAATTTGGAATACTATCAAAGCCCATATTGAATAAAGAGAACCATTCTGTTTCAGCAGCAACACAAGAGACCTGTTTTTCATTATGCATGTGAAGTGTTTAATTTAAACTGGTAATGGTTAACTACATCTGGCCTAGAGCTGTGCAGATCTAGGGAAAACACCCATAAACAGAAACCCCTCTATTGCCCTTCAATTTCTTCTTTTCTAAGCCAAAGAGGGAGAGACAAAATATTTCTGGAATATATGAAAATTGCTTGTGTGAAATATCTTTTTCCCAGAATGTGCAGAGAAAGAAAGTAAGAAGTTTAGAGATCACAGTGAGAAGCCTGTGAACCTTAGAGTTACCTGTATTAAAATATCTGAAAACCAGGAATACTTCACAATGGAGTCTGAAATTAGAGGTTGTTAGGGGAGTATACACAAAGCATTTATGAAAAAGGTATCTTAGATGTCTATGGTTTTCAGAGGTTTAGGTGCATGTGGTTAGCTTTGCACAGAGGAATCCTAGCCTCAGCATGGAGCCTAATTCTGTCTCCCAGATTAAGTGAATTTGCCATTATTCAAAAAGGGTTTTACATATTTTAATTTAATAAGCAAATAAATATGTTATTTTAATAAGAAAATAACTATTATAGAACCCAGACACTGTGTACTCTTGCAAAATTAAACTAGCATATATACAGTTCAAACAGAAGGCAAAAGTTCAAAATCTTCTTTGACTAAAGCATTTATATTTTCCAATGAAAGTAACTATTGTCCGAGTCTGTCTGTTTTTGACACACAGATTTCAAATGTTTCCTGGTCCAATGAGAGAAAGAAGAAATTCAATTTTAAAGAGAGTGAAAATTAATTTTATTGCCTAATCAATCCTTTTCCAGTAAAGTGATAAAATATATACTGATATAGGTTAATAAACTAAAAGAAAGCAAACAGAGAAGAATAAACACATAATTTCTAGCAACATTTCTAGAAAAGTATAAAAATTTTAGCTGTAAATTATTCAGAATGTAATACTCTGAGAGTGTCTTAATAATAGATAATAAAAGTAAGTAGTACCCAAAATTAAATGGTATCCAGTATTATAGTCTTGTAAAAGAACCTTCTGAAAAGGTTTATTTCCACAATAATCTCTTAGGAATTCAGTAATACTTCCTTGAAGACAACTGGTGACTTTCTTTGTTTTCCTTTCGGGCCTGTCATGGTTTGGTTAACAATAGATTTTAAAAAGATAAATATACACTTAATTATTTCTCTTCCTTTTCAAAGTTTGATCTGATGGAAACCAAGCTCACCAAACAATTTATATTAGCCTTTGCTGTTAATATGCAGGCAAAATACTGTTTCTCATATCCAAATGGACTCTGCTGGATTGTATGGAACCTTGGGAACCTTGTGGCAGCCATAACTAATCTTTTTCTTTCTGTTCCAAGTACTTTTGGATTACTAAATCAAATTATATTTAAGTCAGACTGTCCCGAATCCAGTGTCAACAAAAGACTGGTTAATATCTTCATGTTTATATGACTTTGTCAAATTTTTAATCAGTCCAAGTGACCATGCTGGAAAGAAATTACTATGATTTATGGGACCAGAATGAAGAGTCAAGAAGAGATAGAAATGGACCTAATGTAATTTAACAGTTGGTTAAAAATGTGCCCCACATTAAAATACTTTAACAACAACAAGACTACTTGCTTATGTAAGGTGTAATTTTAAAATATTATAACAATTCTTTTCTAAGGAAATATAAAAATAAGTATCTGAAAACTTTTTTATCTGTACTCAGTTTTAGAAATTTTACAGATCCATAAACCTGCATGGTGATGTAGAATGGGGCAGGAAAAAAGGCAAAGGTTTTTCTTACACTTGATTCTTAATACTTGTTTAGATTTTACTCTGGATTAATCAAAAATCTGTGAAAGTTGAGGAGCTGAAAAACTGAGTTAAATTTTAAGACTTCAATTTTTAAATAAATTAATAAATGAAGTAATGCATGTTTAAATTCATCGGATTTTTTTTTTACTTGAAAAAGTCAAATAATAGAGTTGTAGCCAATACATATATTTGTCGAACAGTCAACATGATACAACTTAAATGCATTGTCCTTGTACTTCCAGTAGATGGCAGGTATAGTACTTCGAACTTTTTAAAAGTCACAAAACTTAACTTTTTTAAACAATAAGATGCTAGTATCAGGGAAATTTTGCTTATAATGCAAACCTTTCCATATACATGTATTTTTATATTTTATATCATTATGTACCATCTTTATATACCAAGATGTAGAGAAATGTTTGATACAAATATATTAATCACTGAAAACAAATTAAAAATTAATAAAAAATAAAAAGAACATACTGAATAACATGCACAAAGAACTGGAATGCTCAGAATAATATTCAAAATAAAATAAAAGACACAACTGGAAATCTTAAAATAGCAACTTGAAATAATAAACTTTGTATTTATTTCTCTTTTTCATAAATCTGCCTTTTTTTAAAGCAATGGTTGTATCTTTTGCATAAAGGAACTTTCAATTTTCTGTTATGTGTCACTGAAAAATTAAGAACCATGATATAACTGTCAAGCATTTATGAATTCAAAGATTTGAGCTGTAAGGTTGTTAGTTAAACCAAGATCAACATACACAAAAAATATGTGGGTTTTTTTTTTACTGCAAGATTGAGTAATAAAATTCTACTTGCAGCAGAGGAGTACCCCCCCTCAGAGCACAGGATAGCTAATATTCAGTTACAGATTAGGTACAAAACCTTTAATTTTCTTTCCATTTTTCAGTATGCGACTCCATGCCTCATTCACTGCACACTGGTACAACTTCAAACCACTCTGAAGCCTACCTTATTAATTCCTGTAGAGTGCTTTTTTTCTGTGCTATTCAGTTTAATAGCACCATGAATGCCACTTTATCTTAACCAAGTTTTGATTAGTTGACTTTCTGCTGTCTTCTCTGTTTTAGAAACGGGAAAACAGAGATGCTTTGAAATTAAGGTCAAAAATATTCGCAAATGTTCATTGGATTGTCTGACTTTTTGGTGGTGGTGGTACATGTTAAGCATTATATTAGTACAAATATGTTAAAAAGATTTTTTACTAATTTTCATTTCAATTGTGAGTGCAAGTTGAATGCAAAATAAGATAATTGCACACCTAGTGAGAATTAGATTGATGGTTTAAAGGAAAAGACTAATATCACACACAAACTGCCATTAAAATCACCATCCAAATACAATTTTTCAGACATAATGAAACTGTACCTTGTGTTCTCTCTATTCTGTGTCTTATTCCCTCTTATGTATGAAACAGAATAGCACCTACTTTCTAGGTGTTTTCCCTAGTTGTCCACTGTTGGTCACACAGCACCAAAAGAAGGCGTGGAGTAATCCCACCAGCACATTTACTGTTCTTGGTTTCTCAGCTCAAACTCATCATATGAATATTAATTATTCTGTCTATTTCCAGTCTTGGAGCTCATGTCCCCCAACCACTTCTCATTAAATTCCTGATAGTTTATCTTTGTACTTAGTTAACTCTACTGTTCTCTAACCAATATTGACACTCATCACTTTTCCTTTTTGTTTTCTTTCCATCCAGCCTTCTCCCTGGCTTTTTATAGACAGCTATCTGCCAGACTACTTCTCTTCTTCCTCCACATTCCAAGTCAGGCTGTAGTTCTTATCTTTCCTCCAACATTCCCTGAAAACAATATACTGGTATCTTGTTTCAATCTTCCTCTGTAATCAATTTTGATTTTGTTTTTGTTTTAATGGCAATTCATTATCCATCTTCAATGTTTCACAGTTTAGACACTTGGGTCCTTTCTCTTGCCTTCCCTGTTTCTCCTAGACTCAGGAGCTATGAGTCCTTTCACTCCAGTTCTAAGATGCCAGACTTCAATGAGATGCTTTCCTTCTTTCTGCTGTCTGGAAATCGCAAAACAAGGTATTACACTGTGTGTCTTCATGAAAGAAACCAGTAACAGATGATCCTGAACATATCAATATTAGTCCAGAGCCTAATATTGACTCTCTCCCTAAATGGAAAAACTCAAGTAAGGAAACCTGACTTTTGTGAGGAACTCCAAAGTTTGCCTGGTCAGTCCCATCATGAAGGTGGCAAAAATCCCATTTTGTCAGTAATAAGAGGTGTGAAAGGTGCAAGTGATAATGGAATCAACACTGAACTTTCTGGAACATATACTGAGTATATACAAAGTAAGGTTCCCTAAAATCCTGTCACTTGAACAATTTTCCTGTTTAAAGGAAATCAGAAGGTTTCCATATGAATAAAATGCTGCTGAATCACCTTTTCTGATTATAAATATGTGAGTTGCAAAGTTTTTCGAGGAAAAGAGCAGGAACCTTTTTTACATGCTAAATATTTTTCCTCAGCTTCATTCTTGGAAACCAGTCTTGGCTGAATTAAAAAATAAAATAAATTCTCATGCAGGTGCCAAACATGAAATATTTCAGAGAAATTGATAAATTAAATAAATTTGTATGACACAGATAATAGGAAAGCAACCTTATTGAAACACCAGGTGATGATACCAGGCCTTACAGAAAAAAAACACTTCTCATAATTTTCACAGTGTCTCATCTGCATTCTGCCTATTTCCCATCAGCTGTTGCACTGAGGTAATAATTTGGATCACGAGAGTTAGTTTGATTTAAGTAGAAGAGCAATTTCTAGTGAAAAAAATTATGTCTTTAATGCAACCTTATTTATTTATCAAAAAAGTACAAAAATGTATCTTTTGTACTTAGGAGATACTATCTTTGTCTATGCTGCCATGCCCCAGCATGTCCCAGTAGCAATCAGAACAAAAAGCTGCTTACAAGGTGGTTTTGTTTTTTGGGTTTTTTTTGGTTGGTTGGTTGGTTGGTTGTTTTTTGTTTTTTGTTTTTTTTTTAAAGGATCAGGTTCCCAGCATTTTGTTTGGAATTCTGCAGCATTTCATTTTTTGTGATAATTTTTGCTGCCCTCTCACACATATAGACATAACATGCAATATAATCTCTTAATTAATCCACCTTCAGATACGTTTTTTTAAAAACATTGAGAGGCTTCCTCTATAAATACAATAAAAAATATGAACATCAATTATACATCAGTCACAACTGCTTAAGTCCTCAGACAGTAGCCACTTTTAAGAGAACTGTGAAACTAATACTAGCTTTTTAAAAGTGGAACTTCTTTAGATTAAAAATGGTGTTTGCACATTTCTTTAAAAATTCTAGCTAATCAGTGTTTATTTAAATGGTTTACTGCATAGACATGTTACACATACACAGGCTATGCAAGATAACAAAATTGCACCATTCAAATGTGAAAAGGACAATTATATTTTTGGATAGTAAAGATGCTCAATGCTGCTGCTGCTGAAAGGACATAATTTTTCATTAGAACTGAGTAGCACTATTAACCTCAGCCATCTCCCATATTTTTGCCACTTGATTTCACTTGGGAAAAATAATTTTTCCCTGAGAGCACAGAAAAAGGGTAAGCAATAAAAGAACAAAAGACTTCAGGAAGTAGGCCAAAACAAACAACGTTCCCTAGTTAATAATATTGCAATACTTTGCTAGCCTAATTCAGTCTGGAGTCTGGAATCTATTCCCTGTGAACATATTACTGTTAAAAAAAGAGAGAATGGAGCTTTAACATGGCACTCAGTAGTCAGTTTATTTTACAAGTGTTGAAGGCTAGCTGAGAAAGTGGAAAATTTTTGAAGATCTTGTCACATGCTCTAAATATGTCAAACAGATCAAGAACTAAAGCTCTGAATGTGTATTTAGGGATAACACTATACAACAATAACTTTTTTTTTTACACTCCTCTTGCAGCATGGTACTAGTGAATGCACCCTGAATGCTCTTCCATTGTTTGATTATCAACTGCAAAGTATTCCTGAGGAATTAATTTCCATCACGTTTTAATTCTTTTTCTCATTACCATCCAGCAGGAGCATAACATAGAAAATTGCAAGATTCTCCTACAGTGCAAATCTTCAATATGTCACCAGTATATAAAGCAGTAAGCACCACAAAAGATGCACAGTGATACATGAAAAAGACTAACACAAAAGAGAACAGAAATATCTGAATTCAAATTAATTTATGAAATATCCTATATACTTCAGTGTAAATATCCTGCTATGTAAATTTTCAGTAAATATTATCAGATGATAAAATTCCTGAAAATTGAAAAAACCCACCCAACAATGAAAAAATCAGAAATTATCTTGTTTGTGTAGTTTCAATAAACTACACTGGATGACTCTTCAGTGGTACTAGCAGTCTACAGAAAAAAAACCCAACAAATAACCACAACCCTCCGAAAAGCAGATGCAAAAGTCAAACCCCAAATCTCCCACAAATCATGGTTGTTAGTATTTTGAGTCATTTTACTGAAAAGCTGCACAAACAGTTGTACTACCTTCTTTCATCTTACCTGGCACACTCAGTTCAGTCTTCTATCACTTGTTCTCTCAGCAAAGGATAATAAAACCTAATTTTTTCCCTCCAAACAAGATCTGCTTTAACTGAAATGCTCCAACCCGCTACACATGTGTACTGGAAACAGGCCTGCCCTAATCACTTTTCCTCCTTGTTCAGTGACAAATGCAGCAGAAAGTATCATCATGTCTGGAGGCTCTATCCAGTTGGAGCTCTAAAGCAGCCCAGAACTTCTTGTTTACATGTAGACATCAAAAACAAGTTTCTGTTCTCTAGTGGTTTCGGCCAAAAATCTAATCACGAACACATGCATGGAAGTGGTAGCCATCAGTTTTAGGATATTAGGTCATTGAATTATGAGGAAAAAAACTTGAAGTAGACATTTACTGGAATTTTCAAAATCATTATTTGAAAAACAGCAGCTAGTTCTCTCTGAAACTGGGAGTGTGATCAGACTAACAGGACCATTTTGAAAACACTACAAAAACTTTTTAAAAAGCATGAATACTGGCACAAATTCCCCAAACAATGATAGCAGAATACAGGACTGAAGAACATGTTTATTCAGCATCCCTGTATAGACAATGGAGAGAGACAAGAAGCCCCAGAGGGTGAGTCAGTTCATAAAATACACAGAAGTGCCTCTCTCTCACCACTGACAATCTAAGGCAGCTCGAATAATTCACTTATAGGAACCTTTGTTAAGTGCATTAAGAAACATGGTATTCATCTGAACTGACATACAAATGAATCTCTAGTTTGATTAGTTCAAAAAGTTCAGGGGGAATGATATAAAGCCACTCAGTATTAATTTGGACCAGATACAGGACTTGGGATAACTTTTCAGTAGCAGTGGAACAGAGAAGGAACACTGAAGCAAAACAATACCAGTATTTTGGAGATTTTTGATGCAAAGAAACCCATGTACTAAACTTTGATCAGGAAACATGGTGGATCTTCCTTTTGTTCTGTATCCCTGATATTTAATGCACTGCAAATGAAGTGGTGAATTCGCAGGACAACAAATTGGCAGACAAGTGCTACTCTGAGTAGGCTGTTCTTTCCAATATGTATATTTAAAATAGAAAGGTCAACTGCATCCAGAAAGAATGTTTAGAACTTTCAAAATTTTTAATATCACAAGTAAAAGTGTACAATGTACATAAATACCAGAATCTCATATGAGAAGAATCATGTTGGTATAAAAGCTGTCAGTTTCATATGTGGAATATTTACAAGACCTCAAAGAACTATGAAATTATTATTTTTCTTTTTTTTTTTTTTTTCTTCTGCAGAAAGCTTTTTATCTGTGGAAATGTCTTTAAGCAGATTACAGTTAAGTCTCATCTAGTCCTTAGCCAAGATCACCTAATTCTTTTCAAACTATTTTTTAAACTTCTGTTTATCATGAACAGACATTAAAATTTGCTATCCAGACTTCTTGCTTAAGTGTGATATCTAAGATAAATCCTAATTGCACGAGTTTATTGTAAGTTATATTACACGCACATATGACTGTGATTGTTGAAGTTTATTGATTTTCTGTGAATATTTTTGTCATTAAAATACATAGTACTGTGGAAAAAGAACAGAATTTTTATGCATGCATATGAATGAAAATTTGTTTATTTAATGCTTAAAATATATTTAAGAAGTATTTTTGAAATACCTGCCTAATATTTATGTAGAGTTTTTGATGTTTTAATGAACTGTAGTGAAAAGACAATATAGTAAAAAGAAAATATAATGTAGTAAAAAGAATATATAATGTGGTAAAAAGAAAATATAATTCCATAGCCCCAAAAAAACTTTGAAAATACATTTTCAAAATGGTAATAAAACCCTGTCTCTCTTTTGCAAATTACAATCTTTTGGATAATGTTCATGAACATCAAGTGATTCCTATCGCTCCAAACATTTGTTATTGTATTCCTGAAAGGAATAAGGGAAGTGGTCTCAGAGCTTTGCAATGAAACACTTCTTTGACAACAGCTGAACTTTTTCCCAGGCAGAATAAACTTTTGATGAAAAGTTCTGGCAGAAATGTTGAACATCAATCTTCATGAACAGTATACAGGATAAATAATCCAACTGATATTATTATAAGAAGCACTTTGTGAGTATTAACTAGAGAATTCAGAGCTTAATCCAGTTTCTTACCATATATTCAACATAAAGATTTAATTTTATCTAGTGTTATAGATGAAAATTTAAATATGACAGGCTCAGGAAATACAAAATGCAGGTTCTCACAGCCATTAGCATTAAGCTTCTTTGCAGAGACATTGAATTTTATTGGATCAATGCTGTAAGGATATGCTGCTGTGGCTACAATGCAGTTAAGTGACAGGCTCTGTGAAAAACATAAAATTCAATTTCCTGGCTTCTGCACATTGTTCATAACCTCTTGAATTAACATAAATATTTGTAATGAATATAATATTTGGCATTCCACACTGAATTGTTTTGGCTTTCAGAAAAACAGATGATTTTTCATTGGAAGGCACCTATGTAATCCACCAACTACTGACTCAATTTAATGAAGTGCTGTATATTAAATGTATTTCAGATCTTTATATTCATAGCTGATATTTTCAGTTCCTGGTTTGTACGCTTTGTCTATCGCAAAATGCCTAAAGTGGTAACATATTCTAAACTTTAACTGAAACCCCTGGGGAGGGGGGATTGATTGAAATGAGAAAAAAATGTTTTCTGATAGTTTGCTTCTCTTTTCCCTTCACAGTCCCTAGAGTATCCAGTAGAGCTTCATTCCTGAATGATTTGTATTTGCTTACTTTTAGATACCACACTGATGCTTGAGGACTCACATAATTTATGAAACTTAACTGAATGTATTTAACTATTGTGCTGAATACAGAGAAGAAAGCTTATGATGAGGAACAGCTGCAAGGGTCTACAATGCACAAAGATCAATCACCCTAATATTAAAGATGTGAGTCACTGGGGTGTTGAAAAATATAATTAACTGTTTCCTAGACCACATCACCTCAGATTAGGTCAAAGTAATACAGACCGGCTGGTCCATGATCCCCTGACCCCAAATGTCATTGCTGCAATTAATATGGACCAGCCAAACAGGACCACCAAGGATCTTAATGAGTCAAGCTTTAGACAAATACCTGCTCTTTACTACATCTGTGAGGAATTTCAAAGATATTACCTAAAACTATTATTTTCATCAAATTTCTTAAAATACATCAGATTTATTAAAAAAATCCCAACTTGTAACACATTATGTAGACATTTATAAAAGAGTTCTCTGCATGCTGTGTACTCAAGTCAGAATGGAAAGAAGCAGTTGAAGGTTTGCACCAACACACATGCATGCACAGTCTCCTCCTCAGGAGTGCATTTCTTTCTTTCAAGGCAGGAGGCAGGTAGGGGGCAAGTGGTTATTGAGTTAATTTGATATTGGCAATACCTACATTCAATTCGCTGCTCTATTACAGAACAATGTGGTCCGTAATTTATGGGAAATTGTCTCAGCTGTAAAGCACAGTGCACTGGTATGAAATTCAGCTTTAAATAAATTAATTTGTGTCTATGCAGCTGGCTAACTGCAAAAGTATAAATCTTACATATATACTATGTTTAAAGCAAGACTGCATATCTTTTTTTTCATAAAAAGTCATGAATTAAAAATATGCTTCATTCCATGGCACACAATATGGAAATAATAGCCTTGCTCTGCTTTACAAAGCTGCTGTAAAAATATACTTCAAAACCAGTGATGTATTCAGTTGGCATGGGATGAACACTTAGAATTCTAAAGAATTCTAAAATACAGTGTTACTGTAATGCCTGCAAGATAGCCAGTGAAGTCCACTGATTTGTTTCCTTAGCAAAGATTTGTCTTCAGAATAGGTGTGAAAAACATAAAGGGAACAGATTTTTTCTTACTTTTAGAAACACTTAAAGTGACTCTTTACCCGTAACTATTATATGAAAATATTGTGATGACAAAGGGACAAACAGTATTTACATGAAATGTGTAGCATATAGGCAACATTAAGTCACAAAGACATGTTAGCTGTCCACATCACAGAAATCCCTATATTCAGATTGAACTACTTACTTCTGAAAGCAAAAATCCTTTCCAGTTGCACAACACAAGTAATTCAATGGTTTCTGAATTAAACCAGAAAGGAAGTGGCTTTTCTTTAGAAATTTTGGAGCAGCTTCCTGAAACTGTGTGTTGTTTTCACAATGCATGAAAACTACCCCTAACATCACAAAGGTTATGGAAGACTCTTGTTAGTCCTGATCAGTAATATAGGGAAAAGCTAAATCTGTCTACGTGCTGTGTGCTGCAAAGTTGGCTATAGTTTACTCATTGAAACAAATAATTTTTAACAAATAGCATTTTCTTGTGCCACTGCAGCTGGTACCCCTATGCACCATAGCAGCATTTCTCTGCCAGCACACCATTCCATCATTATGTTTTTGGTATTAGGGATATATATTTCCACACATACATTTATTGATTCAGCCACATTAGCAGTTCTTAACTGTGGGGGGGTTTTCATCCATTTTTAAGTGACTAAGAATTTTTCTAAACAGAAGTTGTTCAGAATCAGGTTAAAAATGAACAAAAAGAAATTTGAGATTCTAGAGTGAAATATTTAGCAATAATTTCTTTACCTCTCAATGTCTTACTATGCAGCTGTGCTGAAACTATCACCGTATAATGACATTGGTGGCACCCTGAAGACCAGATTTTCTGATTGGCCATAGACATTTACACACCAAGTTCTGGCTCCTACAACTTACAGAGAGGAAAATGCCTGACTCAGGGGACACCTACTAGAAGGAGTACAGCATACTGATCAATTTTGTCATTGATCTTTCTCTATATATATGCCCTACTACCCTGCAGAATCTCACCAAAGAAGACTTATTCTTTGCCTTATTGGCTAAGCCTCCAGATGAAGACTTAGAGTTGCTCCAGTAACTACTGCACCAGAGAACAATACAGGGCAAATTTCCCCTTGGTGATAAACACCATATTCAAAATGGTACTTTTGATTTCATTCATTCTGGGCAGAAGTAATAGATTCCATACAGGTTTATATTTAAGGGCAGGTACTTATCTCAAAATCAAATGAATACATGGGGGTCAGTGCAGGCAATGGTATCTCTGTAGCCTAGAATGTATTTTGTATCCTAGCAATGGCCAGTCTTATTCTCCTTTGCTCTCTGTCCAGTGGTGCAGAGCTGCAGATAGACCTACAACCTATTAACAAATGGCACAGCTATTAGGAAAACATGAAGGAAAGGAATGCTGGGGTGCGAATACAGTGCACAGCAGGTATTGGTCACTAATGAACAACAGAGGCTTGAGGAACAAGATGATACCAGGTACATTCTTGTGTATGATGCTTGGCATCAATGTACCAGCTGCAGCTGGTCAGTGACATATCAAGATCTGATGATACTGGTTCTTATTCCAGCATTCTCTCTGTCTGAAAAAGCCATATTAAAATACTTCTTGATTCGTACATTGTCCTTGCTTCCGGTGACAACTAAAGAGCATCTCTCAGAATCTTAAATTCAGATTAAGTTCTTTACTCTGTTTTAGTTTAAGATTGCATGGAAAATTCTCTAGGCTCTACAGGCTCCTTTTTATGCTTCCTTCTCTAGGAGGTGTGATGCTTAAGAGACTTTCAAGTCTACAATTGGATCTTTGTGCTCACAAAGAATACAGTGAAGCTTCTTGATAGTCTTGCTACCTATGCAAAATCAATTAGAGGACTGGGTTCTATATTTGGAACAGAAAAAAATTCCCCCCAATCCCAAAAAATAGGTTTTCTGTGATTAGAAAAATATGCACATCCAGGAGCTTGATACTCGCAAAAAAGACAACCAAGCTGTCTCCTAGTTCTGGAGTTAGAAGAAAATTGTTGATAAGTTCGAGAGAAATGAGAAAAAAATCTGCCTCTAGACCTCTAGAAGAGAGATTCCAGAGACAAATACATTATCTTGTTTTTACAACACAGACCCATGTTAGCCTGATGCTTTCTTGTTGAACCTAATAATGTGTAGTAACAAATGTACAACTTTAGAAAATCATGCATCGTGTTTGGAAGATATCCACATATGAATTTGCTCACTTTATTTGCAAGACTCTAAGGGGAAAGATGAAAAAATGTGCCTTATTTCTATGTTTGATTTCCACATGCAAGTTTTTTTTTAAATTTCATCTTTTTTTCCCCTAAAAACCCCCTTTATTCTTGATAATATATAGCATGATCAAGATCAGATTAGTTATGTTTATTTTTATATTTATATTCCCCTGTTTGTCTACCTTCTGTCTAATTTCCTAGTGTTACATTCTCTTATATCCCTGAAAGACATTATTCTAATCTAGTTATTTTTAAGACTCTCTTCACATGCTTCATCATGTCAAGATCCATTAAATTTAAGCATAATCAAACACTGTTAATCTGTTTGAAATGTCTTCCTACTCTATCTTACGATTTCCTTGTTTATATAACCCAGGGTGACAATGCTGCAGCATTGTGTAGGGCTTCCTGGTGAAATGTTTGTCTACTATGACAGGGAAAAGATACACTTTTTTCTCCCTGTGATTAAGCCTAAATTATGGTTTAAATGAAAGGGCCTTTTATTACTTGAAGTATTCAGCAACTAAGCTTTTTTTATGTGTACTTTTTTTTTTTTTTATTTTGGAGCGAGACACAGGAAGGAGTAAGACACAGGAACAGAAGTTTTGTTTCCTGTGTGTATTTAGTTCAATGAGGTTATCCTAAATAAACATATGATGCAACTGGTGTAAGAGTGAACTTTCATTAAGTTGTTTACAGGGCTCGTATGGAACAACTTTTAGTGTTTCTATAGTATGTAGTGTGTGGTTACATGGTTTACCAGTCTTTTATTTGTTGAAAATAAAAATGAAATGAAATGTTTCTTAATTTGAACTCTGACCTGAAAAGCTATGATAAGGTGAAGTTAAGATTGCAAGACAGTGACTGTAAATGAAAGGAAAATATATTTCTAATTATTTTAAAAACCATCCTGCTGAACTGTTAAAGTCCGATTTTTAAATCCAAACATTTTTAAGTAAGAAACTATGATGCACAATGGTAGTACTCCTTGCAATAAATTCCTTTCCTGTGAATCTTCCCTCTTTCCATTTTTACCTTCCTCTCTTCTGCAGGTTCCTTGTGATCCCCTGCATCATTCCATTCCTTCGTCCTCTCTTCTGCGTAAAATACCAGGTTTCCTCATGCTCTTAGCTCTGGCTTTTCAGTGTCATGAAGTGAAACCAAAGCAGCAGCGGTGACCAACACCAATAAACATTAAAAGATCAATGATAATTTAGGTAAGAAATCTATCTATCAATTCCTTTTTCCTATAGGCAGTCTCTCTTAACTTATTAAATCATTACTAGCAAGGAAACTTCCACAAAAGAATACAGGAGTGGTGTTTATCAATTGTCTTATATCTTTGTCTCAACAATACCCACCTAAGTTTTACCTGGATGTGTGTGGGGTCTTAGCATTCATGCAGCAATCATTAAATAATTTATGCTAACCACAATTTAATTATTCAAATTATATTGTATAACAAATTTTGTGGATAAAAATATCAAACCACATAAAAGTATGGTAAAACAAGTGATAGTGGGACTAATTAATCTGACAAGCTCCCTTAGCATCTTTTTAAATATCAGAGAAGAAAGTCAGTAATCATTCTAGCATCTAGATAAATTTCTAGCTCAATTTTAAAATTGCCTGTAAACCTGTGTCCTTTCCACACTGTTGGACATTGCTTAGCTCACAAATAAATCTCTGTCATCCTTACTTTTAGCCACTCTGCTTGTTCTCTGCTTTGACTCCATAAGCTTTAGAAACAACTGTTGATGGATAGTTAACAGACACTTTTTTTAGGCTGTATCCGCTCACAGAAATACTGTGACACCCATTCCTACAGGTCAAAATCATGCATAAATCACAACACACATATCTGATTCTGCCTGGGTAATACTTTAATTCCCAGGCCCTGGAATATTTTTTGAACTGTTGAAGAATTTCACTGGAAATGAAATGGAGGTGTGGACAGCAGCCACCAAAATATTAGTGCTAAGTAACAACATAACCCACCCTTGATGTGTAAAAGAACAAAGCTTGTAAGTTGGATGCCTGTATGTATTAATAAGTGAACAAGGAATTTGCACTTCAAAGAATTTGCCATAATAAAAAAAAAGTAACTAAGAAACAATATAACTGATTTTTAATAGCATAGGTATTTTGTTAATGGAATTATCAGTCTAGTGTCGAGAAAATCACAAAACTACAGCAAACGCACTGGCTGCTTGTTGAAAATTATCCACATTTGAATAGTGAAAACCATGCAATCATTTCTAAAGAGGAAACACATGTCACATGCTATAAGAAAGTATGATTCTGGGACCCAGAGATTTCAGGTCACTGCAGCCCAGAATTTTTTAGAATTATGTGACAGTGACATTCAGGAGACTGTTTAGTGAAATAGTCTTATGTAAGCAATAAAAAAAGTCCTTCACACAGGGTATGCTATTCAAAAACACCTAAGAAGTAGCCTTAAGAAATTACTGAATAAAACTGTGCTGTGTCTTCCTTTAGGCACAATGACTACCTTACTTTTAGTATTCCCAGAATGGGAAACGTCTCTGAGCAGTTTTAAGCGCAATGACTGCCTTGTTCCAGACGCACTGAGAACAGAGAGCTCCTAAGGACCAGAGAGCCAGTGAGGACAACTGGCACAAATACACACAATGCCGAGATACTCATGCTTATCTGAATGCATCAAGCCATAGCAAACATCCTTGAAGCATACTTTGGGAAAAACAGAGGCTGTCCTATCCCAGAACTGATCAAGTAGAGTGAGATCAGTTCGGAGCACAGTGAATAAAGAAAACAAAAAAAACCTCTTCCCTCCCAAAGCAGCACACTTTTTGCTCAAAGAAACAGAGTATGCAGATATTTGACACTAAAAAGCTTTATCCTGCAGTATTTCAGATTCTGTTTTAATGTTATCTACCTTACATGTCCATGATCAGTTTGCCTATAGGCAGAAAACAGTTTTGCCAGTCTAAATCAGATTTTAACTTCCATTCCCAAGATATTATAAAGATTAAAGAATCAGATTTTTTGGTGACTCATTTATAAAAAATGCTACATTGAGCTGTCTCAGATTTTTAAACTTGAATATTGATTTTTTTAAGCTTAATGTTTTTAAATGTTTTGTCCTAATTATCTACAACATTTAGCAGAAAGTCATGAAAGATAGAAATGCTGAAGCAATTTCAACAATTGGAAACATAAAAAACCCCCAAAATAAAAACAAAACAACAAACCAAAAAATTTGGGATATTTACTGACAGTATTCACAAAAACCATTTAGATCTCAAAATGTTATCATTTTCTCATGGACATAACTAGCTCATCAGAAAATCCCTAACGAGTTGTACAGCTAACATCTGCTTCTTCTCTCCAAATGAGTACCCAGGAACTTATCTGTGAAACTATATTGTCAATATTTCAGATATCAGCTTCATTTTCTTAGCGGTTTGGCCCTAACACAACACCAATCCCAGATCCAGACACATTTGCATTTCCAACTCTAGTGTCCCTTTACTTTCCATCACAGTCTACACGTCTTCCCTCTTGTATTTACCAGTTGGTTTTTCTCTTTCTTCCTTGGTTAATTTTTTTTCAATGCTCTGCTTTTGTTTCAGGAGAGAAATTATGGGGCCATGCAGTCCACTTTAAATATCATTTGAGCATCTGAAAACAGCAGAAAGAAGAAATGCTTTCACTTTTGTAGACCTGTCTTTAATAAAGAATGTTTTGCTGCTTAGTAAGAATGCAAATACCAAAGTCTACATTCAACTGTAGAAACAGGATAAGTTCACATATTCTTAACATAAATAGATTTGGCTGAATGTTCAATGTTAAAATCGATGTCTATATAAAGCATATGTAAACCACATCTGGACATGAGAGCTACTCTTTGCAAAATTTGAGGTTCCTGCTCAAACTCAGAAGTGTGTGTGTAGTTTGGCAATGTGTAAGATGAGGGAAACAAAAAATTTTAGTGTTGGAATGCAAAAATGGGTATTGGCCTGATTCAATAACAAAAAGTGTCTTTGCCTACTTTAATTTTTGATGTGTTGTTGCAGGTTGAAGAGATAAATTTTCCAGACGAAAAGCTGTTGTTATCTTCAGTAGTGGCTTGGAAAATTCCTCTTCTACAGATTCCTGCTCTGCATGGAACTGCTTATGGAGTCCAGCAGAGGTAAACATGTGGAACTGACCCAAGGCACAAAGGGCTTATGCCAACTCACTTTCTTCCTAGACAGATGATGCCTTCCCTCTGAGATAGAAAAGATACCTTTCTTTCAAGGGAGAAACAAAAATTACTATCTTTACATCTTTCAATTCATATGCGCTGTCTTTTCTGGATCCCATTAGGAACATAACAAACAGCTAAAAGCAGATGTCTTCCACTGTGAAGAGAAAAGAAGTTATCAAAGAAGTTACCACAGTACTGAGCCCAAAAACCTTCTGAGTAAACAGTCTAAATTTGAAAAATTAAAAAATGTTATCTGTCATTTTCTTGGCTTATTCATACTAATGACCACTCATTTTTACAACTAAAATCTGAGCTTTATTTTCAGGACTACCTTCTATCCAGTTTCCAGCAACTAGTTCTTCTTATTCTTTATTTGCTTTTGTTCTGGTTTTTTCTCCTTGCCAAGATACATTATACTATTGAGCATACTGCCAAGCAACCTATTTTTCAAAATACTGATGACAGAACTAGATATGATATTCCACTATCTGCCTCACAAAACCAGTAGTGAACATCTCCTTGTAATCAGATGTGTTCTACTCTCTTTTTAAACATACAAGAACTAAATTTTAGGTCAACAACTTTAACCTAAAAACTTAAACCACCTATGTCAAACTGCCTTACAGAATATTCTCCATTGCTTAGGTATACCCTGCATTACTCTTTGCTGAATGTTTGAATTTTTTTTTTTTAGTTAAAACATATGCACCATAAAATTGTTTGTGTTGAAAAGAAGAAAGATAAATGGACAACTGGCTGTTGAAAAAGGACCAGTTACATCACAGATAGAGAAAAGCAGAAAACAATAAAAATTTTATAAGGGGATGGATGCCAATGGACGGAACAGAATTCCATCCATACAATGCAGTAAGCTGAAAGAACAGAAGATAGTTTCAGAAATGCATCTATGTGAAGGGTCAAGTATACAATGCATGAGGACATACAAAGACCACTATTCACCCTTCATACTGTGGCAATACAGAGCAATTAAAAATAACATTACAGCAATGCTACCGTGGGGGCAACTGGGAGAGGTTTTCATTAGGTGATGTTACAGTGACATCTTCTCCTGACTGCCCTCTTCCTGTATGTATCCAGATGCATAAACTGTGTAGCCATGTGAGGCAAACTCAGTTTTTCCCCCCCGCCAAGTTCAAGGTGGCAGTTCACGTACTGCTGGCTACTGAATTGATCTGCATAGGTACAGTGAAACCTAAACTTCCAGTGGTTTTTCCAACTGTGCATGCACAGTTTAGTAACCAGGCATGCACGCTGTATCAGGTCACAGGGAACAAAACAGACTGCTGTGAATGGTCTTTTACCTTCCCTGGCATCAGCACAACAATTCTCCCATCTCATGAAATAGATGACATTTCAGTCAGCACAACAGGCCAGGTTGTACTCAGGATCACATCATGTAGTTCCACTGAATCCTTTCATAAATGGCACCTGTATATGACTGGCTGACACAGCGTTGAAGAAATCCTGCCCTCATCTATTCTGATTACAAAGGTGTATTCCAACACAGCTGACACACTAAACAAAAAATGCAGCAACCTACAACTTTTAAAAAATACTGTAATCTTTCTTTTTGAAGAGACACTTGTGTCTGCACACAGGATCTGCAGGTTAAGCCACAACATATGAGTCTTTTCACTTGATTTCACATAGGTGAGAAAACCAAGGATATCTAATTCTCAGTTTTGTTACTGCTACCTCTGCTCTGGTTATTTGAGGAGTGCAAAAGAGCTGTGTCATGAATGAGTGATTTAGGTCACTTAAAGAATCACCATCAAAGGCATCAGCAAAACTAGGCTTAATACGAATTTGTAAAAGCACTACTTAACAAAGTCTGATGGCAAACTTCACCTCTATTACTTACTATATGGATGAAACATACAAAGGAAAATGGAATTAGAATTGAGCTAGGACGATTTACACGGAGAACAAAGACGTAAAAGCGTAAGGGAGACCCTCCCGTTGAATGCTTTAGATAGTATTTTATATCCTTTAAATATGAACTGTTGATGAAGTCTGAGACAAAGATTCGACCTAGCCACACCTAAGCTCTCATCAAGCTTAGAAAGCAAAGGGGCTCCACTCTGAACCTCGGACTCAGCAATGAAGCAAGGTTGCAAGATCTTCTAGTCTGTTTCTCTCACGATGACTCCTGTACAGAAAAGCTGGCTGGGCGACGCGATTACGGGAAGCTTCCAGTAGTTCCCAGGTTGGAAATAAGCTGACAACAGTAAAATAGGTCCTAATAAGACAGCTAATAAAAATGAAACAATGCTGCTACATTTTGGTCAAAAAAGCAGTTTGCAAGGAAACAGGTTGTAAATCTGATCAGCCACTGTATTTACAAACATATAGGTAGTACTGTCATCCTTACAGGTGCCACATATATCTAGCTTAAGAGTTTCTCTGTTGATATCTAAAATATTGACAGTTCACGTTTCCACTGCCTTCACACATCTCCAAGAAGAGATTCGAGACGAATCTTTTAGACTAAATGCTCAGTACTGCTTGCGCAAACGGATGAGGCTTGCGCTCATCCCAAGAGTTGAGAAGAGTAACTCATCCTGGTTCTGGGTGGCAGGGTTCTTCTCCTTTGCAGAGACTGTACCTGAAACTGCAAGCTGTTTTAGAGAAGAGATGGATGCGAGCAGTTCCTTGCTTCTTCCCAAAACCTACACGGACTGGTGGAGGCGGCGGCACGATGCTGACGGGAGCAGCCGGCCGAGGCCAGGCACAAGAGCCGGGGCCAGAGCGGAGCTCCCGCTCTTTTGGCACTGCTTTCCGTTCTCGGGGGCAGCCGTCGCCGCCCTGCCCGGGAGAGGCCACCGTGCTGCCTGCCAGCAAGGAAATCCCCGACTCTCCTCAGGCTCTGCCTCCACCTGCCTCTTGAAATGACGGGGGAAGGGGAGGCTCTCAGCACCCTCCAGCACCCTCCAGCACCGCAGCCCATTGACTGGGCCAGGTAGGGAGACCAAAGACGGCTGAGGCCAAGCTCCGCCGCGGGGAACCAGCAGACCCCACGTCGCCCTCGCCTGCCGGGGCCGCCGGCGGGACGCGGCCGCCGTTTGGTGGCGGAGCGGCGCGGCCCGTCCCGGCCCAGTGGGGCGCGGGCCCGTCCCGGCGGAGGGCGCGGCCCGTCCCGCCCCCGCGCCGCGCACGGCGCCAACAGCCCGAGCGGCGGCACCATCTCGGCGGCGGCGCTGGGCCGGGCTCCCCTTTCGCGTCTTTCTCGCCGCCTTTTCCTGTCTGCATCCTCTCCGGTCCTCCCCCCCCACCCCCACGCCATTTTCACCCGGGAGGAGATCGACGGGACTTTCCTGAAACTTCGGGGGCGAACTCGCCTGGCGTCTCCGGGGGGCCCACAAACTTTTCGCGGCGGCGCCCGCCTCTCCCTCTCCGTCCCTGACCCTTCGGCTGCGGCGGCTGCTCCGGCGGGAAGTTTCCGATGAGCGCCCCTCCGCTGATCCGGCCGCCCAGCCCGCTGCCGCCGCCGGGGGCTGCTGCCGGCGGCGGCGTCGCCTTCCACCTCCAGATCGGGCTGAGCCGGGAACCGGTGCTGCTGCTGCAGGACTCCTCGGGGGACTTCAGCCTCGCCCACGTCCGGGAAATGGCTTGCTCTATCGTAGACCAGAAGGTAATAAGAAAGACCCCAAGCGAACCCCCTCCCGCCGCCCCCGGACGCTGCCCGCGGGGGCTCTTGGTGGCTGTTAACTTTCCCCGTGGCTCTGCTCCGGGGATAAACGAAACCCATTCCAACTTTCCTGCCGCCGGCCCCGCTTCCTTCAACCCAGCGCCCCGCATGTCTCTCTGCCGTCCCCCTCCTCCTTCCCCGGGCCCCGGCGCAGAGGAGGCTCCATGCGGGATTCTCGTATGGAGCTCCATGACGTGGAGCTTGACTTTTATTTTGCTGGCAGTGGATGCAATTAGTTGTGCTAACTAACAGCCGTTATTCAAAACAAACTCCGGCCGGATGTATCTGCCGCTTTTTAATGCTGCGGAAGGGAAGGGGGAATGCGGGGGGGCAGAAAGCTGTCAACTGTGATGGCAGCGCAGCGCCCCGGGGCAGTTCACGCTGTCCCGGCCTCTGCTGGGAGAGGAAAGTTTCCACTGAAAAAAAAAAAAACCGAACAGTAACAAGGGAAAACCAACCCCGAGAGCCCAGGATTCAAAGCGGCGCGCAGTGCTTCGCACGCCTGCCCCTGTGCCGGGCAGGCCGGCGGAGCCGCCACTGGGGGCTGGGGCCCCGCAGCGCCCCGGTCCTGCCCGGCCGCGGCGGCGGGCGCTGCGCCGGGGGCGAGGGACGGCGCTGCCCTGGGGCTGGCAGGTGGCCGCGACACAGGGCGGGACTGAGTCAGCCGTGACTGGCGACTCCTGCGGGCGGCGATGGGTCACTGGTGCGGGGGTGGCACAGCCCGCGGGGGTGGCACTCACCGCAGCCCCTCGGGAGCGGTACCGTCATCAGGCGCAGTTCACCTGCGCTCCGGTAAAACTCGCGCAACACGCTGAAATCCACCACACTTCTGCCTGAGCCTCCGCTGCCTTTGACTTTTCCGACTTCTCTGTTTTAACAATCGAATTGTATAATAAAGTTTTACTTTATACATGTTTCTTGTGTGAAAGACCCACGTAAAGGTATCATAGTGATTGGAAAGGAGAAAAAAGACGGCTTGAATATTCGGGATGGTTATAATGGAAAAAAATTGGCTTCCTCCTCCCCCGTTGTTTTTACTGAAGGGAAATAATTTCAGGCAGAGATTTTATTTTATTTTTTTTTACAGTTGATAGTTTTACCTTACATCTCTTTGTAGATCTGAACTTCACTAAATTGTGGAACTTTTTTTTTGTCAAAGAGAACTAATGAAGTGTTTCTAAAAAAGTATGAAATACACATCCTTATTTCTAAATTTTGTATTCTTCATAGTTTAAGAAATGGTTACCTGCTTTATTAAATTAAATTCTGGAGAAAGGTGTACCCTTCTGTTTCCCATTACCATATTTGTTTTCAAACCTAGGCCAATACTTGTCACTTGTTCACATATACGCCCGAATGTGCTAGCAATAATGGAAAGGCTAAGATTGTTGTATTCATTGTTTCTATTTTTTATGCTTGAGTAGTTTGTTAATTTCATGGCTTTACTGTAACTTGATTTTAAACCCAATTTCCTAACAATGTACCATTGTGTAAGGAAGACTAAATGCCGGTGCTCAAAGAGTCAAACTTTTTTGAATAAGTACTGGCATAAAAATTTTGAACACTAATTTGTTGCAGTTTCTTGACTACATAAAAGAAAGCATCATTTAGCTGCTTCTCTGCAGGGCACACTTGAATGAGGAACTTTCTTCTAGACACAGTTTCTCAGAGCTGAAATGTCTCCTTTCCCAAGGCTGTTGAGAAGGAATTGGCTCAAAGACAGGGAAAACTGGAAGAAAGATAGGGTTTTTTCTTTTTTCTTTTCTTGTCAAGTGGTGGCCTTTACCTTAAGCTTAAGGCTGCAAGTATGTCTGTATTCATTATTTCACTAGCACGCATTCGTTTCACTAAACCTGACAGGATGGTTTGCATAATTGAAGTTATTAAACTTATGGGCAGAGATGTTAAAAAAATTTATGTGATATCTAGAACTGTTATGAGGTAGCTCTTTGTGTGTTGCAGGTTCATGATTTTGTCTTTTCCTGAAATGATTTGAAGGGTTGCTTAGTCTTGATTTTATGAGAAAGATGTATTTGCTTATCATAATCAAGCAGGAAACTACACTGCAAAGTATATTTTATTGAAATCTCACACTATTTTCAAGTTTCTTAGGGTCTGTAAAGTAGTGGCCTACCAGTGAACAGTTTTCTTCCAAACTCTTTATTTGTTCTGGATTGTTTCATCAGTATATAAGGATAAGAAATTGTTATTTTGTTTTTCTCTGGCTTTCGTCTTCGACTGCTAAAATCAACGCTGTGTCTGTGGTGTGCTGTTAAATATTTAAGCAGTTCTCTTGTACACAACTTTATTTATAGGATTGTGCTGAATTTTCTTCAGTATCGGTGTCAGATGATCTGTTTATAGACAACCTCTTCCATGGTAATGTGGGTATACCTGATTCGAGATAATTATGACCCTTATTCTGCACAGGTTTATACACCTGCCTAATTTACTTCTACTCAAAATTTACATTAAGTTGAACTAAACTTCTCAAAGTGTGAAGAGTGGAGCATGTGTAGGCCTGAGTAGTATGTTAATACAGCGTGTGTGTGTGTATAGTTGTATTTATGAATGTGTGTGTGTGTGTGTATGTATAAACCCACTATAATTCTATATCTTTATATGGTGGTTTTGTATATGAATAATATATATGTGGGTTCACATATATAAAATTCAAAGCTATGTATAATTTAGAAGTTTATATTTCCTTATAAACATGGATTTGCATTTATTTACCCTAGAGGACTAACTTTTGCACTTCAGATGCTGTTTAGGTTTTCTAATTTTGGTAGAGAGTATAATTATACTGATAATCTAACGTACATGATGTGAAAAATGGAATAAGCAAAGTGTGTCTTTATTGTCCATGAAAGGCATTCTTTCAGGAATTCCGTGCTGAGATACCTGTTTAGAAACTTTTATTACAAAATCTGAAGATCAAAATAGTACATACCAGTTTCTGGCATAAATTCAAATACATTTAAATCTGTTAAGAGCTGTTCTGAAGGCAAGGAAATTTGATTCCTCTGAGTTTGTGTATTTTGTTTGTCTTGCTTAGAACCAGTGACATGAAAACCCTGAGACTTGTCAATGGGAGGGTATTTTTTCTTCAGTTGAAATGAAATTTTAACATTTAAAGGATGATGTAGTTTACAATAAATGAGGGTCAACTGTAAAATGTGTGCCAGTGTTTGACTTCTGGGCTGACTCCCCCGCAAGAACAGTGGGAGGATATTGTAAAATACAATCTTTGTTTTTTGAAGAAGAATAGTACAAATTATTGCCCTTTTTGGGTTAGCTGCACACAATAAAACCACTTTTCCAGGGCAAAAGAATGCAAAGAGCACTTCAATTATCTGGAATTACCATGTTACCAAAGACTTTTTACTAAAAAGAAAAAGGAAGTAATCTTTATACAATTCTTTAAATACAAATTCATAGAAGTTTAATTCAAAGAGGAATGTAGTTATTATTTGTATTTTGTATTTATTGAAATTCTTTGTCATCATTATACCTCACATAGGATGTGTTGGGGTACTGTAGTGGAATTGGCAAGTTTTGAAAACTTTTGAATTTTCAAGTAAATACATAGTGTAATGTTATTTGACTGGAGAATGTGAGTTTTATAAAATAGCCCTTAGGTCAGCCATTTAGATCATATACTAGATAGACCTTCAGCACTTGAAGGCTTAGAAGTTGTGAGCAATATGAAGAACATACAAAAAATACAAGGAAATAAGTTGATCTGAAACAGAGGAAGCAAGGTTTGAACTGCATAGTCTGTGTGTGGTTCAGACTGATTTATAAAAGTGATGTTGCAGATGGTTCAGTGGTTTGGATAATTCTGAAATTTCATACTAGGGAAAAAATAATGAACAGGAAGGCTGTTTTGGGAAGAGGAAAGGGCAAAAAGAAAAGTAATGAAAGGATGGGTCAAGTGGCATACTGCAGCTGGAGTACTGTACCCAGATTCATCTTTACGTAAGGTATTTGGTGTTAAATTAGGAGAATTGCTATAAATCAAATCAAGAGCCTTTTTAGAGTCTCCCTGAGAATTGAACCAAACACATTCAGGAAAAGGTATGCATCCACTTGTGCTTCTGGTTGTTGTTATAAGGAAAATCTAACTTACTCTTAAAAAAAATAGGAAAACAAAAATGAACTCAGTTTTGTTTTCTCAGGCTGCAACCTCTAAACTTGGGGTCTGAGCAAAGAAGGAGAAAACCTTTTCTAAAGGTTGACATGAAATTATGCTTAACCTTTTATGCAAGGGTTTCAGGCAGCCATGGAAAACATATGGAGTTTGTTTGAACAACTGATTTTTTGTTTGTTTGTGGGTGCTTTTTGTTTGTTTGGGTCTTTTTTTGTTTTTTCCTCCAAATCTACAAATTCTCCTAAAATAAACAAGAGCCTGGTGGTAATGAAATCAATTCCTTTAGAGTGGGATAGGAACTGAGGGTAAATAATATACTAGGAAGATTTTTAGCCTCAGGATAAACAGAAAAACTGTGTCAGGTTTTTATCATGCTGACCAAAAGTCATATACCTTCGGTCAGAAATATGTAGACGTTTCATGTACTCACAGCATTGTTGACTGTCTTTTGCTGGTGTACACTGGTAACAAAATGTTAATTTTTTTTCTCCCGAAGTGAGCCTTTCTCAGCACTGAACGCTTTCCTCTGCCTGTGTTGTGAAAGCACTAAGTTGTTGAATTTAATTTGAGGAATGCAAGGGGCCTTGTCATTATGCATGTAAACATTTTCCAAAGTGAAAGTACTTTGCTAGTAGTCTCTCCCTTACAATCTCAAGGAAGACTTTTGATGTTTACAGTTTAATCTTTTATTGACTTTACATTTGTTGTTCTCCACCCTGGAAACTGTAAGTCAGTGTATGTCACATCAGTTTGTAGCTTAGTTAAAATTACTTTTGGAGCCTATGTGAGAAGACTCTAGAAAAAAGTAACTTCAATGAAAGGGAGTCAGTCTGAATTTGATTTAAAAAAATGTGTTTTTTTTAAAGAAATGTTAACACTGTTATATAACCTGTCAGGCATCCAGATGAGGAAGATGGGACTAATGCCCCAAATGTATGTAGAGCATTTGAGAAATTCCTAGCCAAAGATTAAAGGCTATTGAGTGAATTATCATAGAGTAAGAAATAAGTTAGAGCTCTAGATGAAGGACAGGCTTGTAACCAGTTCATATCTCAATTTTTAAAGGAATTACAGAAGAATTGTGTTGATCTTGTGTTACTTCTACTGATTGTTCCCCCAGGAAATACATAATTTCCATAATGATTTTAAGAAAGCAGAAGATGAATAAGCATATGAGATGCTTCTCTTGCTGCTGATGAGATTCAGCTCTATTGCCAGAGAAAGAATGGAATTTATTAATGAAGTTGCAACATTTCCCAGACAGAGGTACCTATGTGGTCATAGTATGGCATGTGCTTGGTGAATTTGAAATACCCAAGGTCTGACTCTGTGTCTCATAGAAGACTTACTGGGTTTAAATGACACAATTATCTGAGAATGCACAGAAAACCCAGTGCGTCCTGAAAGGGTGGTGAGTTTGTGCTTGTATGTAAGTGATCTGTGCTATGGATTATGTGTAAAACACCCTGCTATGTGTCAAATTCCTCTATGCATTTGTGCAGACTTTGTCCATAGGTGTTTTCCCATGATTTCTGGAAATCCCTCACAAACATCTGAAGCTATTTCTTCTTATCTAGATTTTTTTCCCCCTGTGTTTGGAGAAATCTGTCTGTATGGTTACCATGTGTTTTGTACCGTGGTGACTTGTAAATAAGCAAACACACTTATTGAAGTCTGCATTCTGGTTTCTTATTTTTACCTTGTTTTGTCTATTGCAGTTAAAAGCTTTTGCCATATGTCTGTTTGCCTGTTTTTTGTCTTTTTTTTTTTTTTTTTTTTTTTTTAGTGACTATGCTAGCAATTATTTTAAGGACATCTGTGTAATTTTTAAGACAGGCCTATGTAGAATTAAAAATTACACCTGTGACATTGAGGACGTTGAGGCTGAGAGTTGTCTGTCTCAAGCAACCTGTAATAAGCACATACATTGTTTGTAGATTTTTAAAAATTACTTCTGTATGATGCTACAGGCCATCACTGGCTTCTTGACTTTGTCCTCTGGTTGACATCAGACAGGTTTATATTGACATTATGTAATATGGTTGCAGTTACATAGTTGCAATCAAGTATATAATTAAAATCTTTTTTTCAAGTGTTTATCCAGAGTGTAGGTGAACTATTCTCTAAAATACTTGATTTATCTTCGCATTAGAACAGTGTGGCTGTATATGAGCCTTTAGTCAGTGTTAGCAATTGACTAATATTTGGCTCTTGCTCCTTGAATGAGGACTTCCCTTTCTTGTGGAAGCTACTACATGCTTTTTGCATAATATCAAATTGTCAGAAGTCTGTTTAGGGTTTTTTCTAGTAAAATCATAGAATAGTTGGGTTGGAAGGGACCTTAAAGGTCACAGAATCACAGAATTGGTCAGGGTAGAAGGGACCACACTGAGTCATCTGATCCAACCTCCATGCTCAGGGAGGATCATCCTAGAGCACGTGGCAAAGGGTTGCAATCAGGTGGTTATTGAATATCTCCAGCGAGGAGGACTTTACAGTCTCTCTGGTCAACCTGTTCCAGTGCTCAGTCACCCAGACAGTAAAGAAGTTCTTCCTCATATTCAGGTGGAATTTCCTGTGCCTCCATTTCTGCCCTTTGCCTCTTGTCCTGTTGGTTGGCACCACCGAGAAGAGCTTGGCTCCAACCAGGCTGAAGTGCCAACAGGCACCTCCCCTTCAGATACTTATATACATTGATGAGGTCCCCTCTCAGTCTTCTCTTGAGGCTGAACAGGCCCAGTAGATAATCTAGTTCCAACCCTCCCTGCCATGGGCAGGGAACCTTCCACTAGACCAGATTGCTCAGAGCCCCATCCAACCTGGCCTTGAACACTTCCAGGGATGGGGAGTTCACAGCCTCTCTGGGCAAGCAGTGGCAGTGCCTCACTACCCTAATAGTAAAGAATTTCTTGCTAATACCTAGTCTAAACCTACCCTCTTTCAGCTTAAGGCCATTTGCCCTTGTCCTGACACTACTGCCCATAGTGACTACATGACTACTACTACATGAGTTTGTGAAAATTCCTTCTGCAGCCTTCTTGTAGCCTGCTTTCGGTACTGGGAGGCTGCTATTAAGGTATGCCAGCAGCCTTCCCTTCTTCAGGCTGAACAACTCCAGCTCTCTCAGCCTGTCTTCACAGGAGAGGTAATCAGCTGTGATGAACTTAGTGAGTCTTCTCTGGACTCATTTTGAAAGTACTCCAGTTGGAGTCTTTCTAGAGCTGAGTAAAGAGGGAGAATCACATCCCTCAACATCCTGGCCATATTCTTGTGGCTAGTGGTGTCCCTGTGAATGTGCAGGATTTTGCAGACTAAACCAGATTTCTTTCACAGGCTTTCAACTTTTTTCTTCCTCATACAAGACTTTTAGTATTGCTAAGTGAGCTCTTGCTTTTTGAGACTTTTCTTTTAAATATTTCTATCCATGAAACAGTCTAAGATGATGACAGACTTGATGTCACTCAAAAACTGAGTATAAGATTAAAATAACTTGTACATACCACTCTTTGAACTTTTAAAGTATGCACTTCAAGTCACCCATTTCGTGAAATATATTTTTGCTTTCTAAATGTTCTTCTAGTTTTATCTGCTGAAACAACATGTAAGGTTGGAAAGGTAGTATAGTGTATCAGGCTATAATGTAGAGATAATGGTGTGGATATATTGTAGCGATATATGCATAGACATAGTTAGACATGAATTTCAGTGTATATCACTGTTGTCTACGTTGTCTTACTCCATGTATTTGTAGCTTCCTTTTGCTTCTTCCTTGTATTTCTGTTTTCTTCTTCAGCTGAGAAAACTTTGGTCAAGAGATAAGCTTTCACTTCTCCAGCCATGCAATGTCTTTATGTAGTGGTTGTTTCTCTTACATAACCTGTTATGTGTGCCTCTCCTGCAGTCAGAACCAGCTCAGAAAGAGTATTATGACATTAAAGCTAGAACATAGCTAATTATTTTGAGAAAAAAATTATCAAATTTTATTATTTAAAAACCCAAGAAATATGAACATATGCAATCTAATCTGTATCTTGGCTATTTCCTAAGTGAAGAAAAGAGTCATTTAGAGACTTAATACTGGTGGGCATAAAAAGACCTTCCCAATGTAATTTTAAGCACAATGTGTGTACAAAGGTATATGAGGAGAAGCTGCAAACTGTGACCATAGTTGCAGGCTGTAAACTTTTATCTTTGTACATTTTAAAAGAACTGTATCTGAACACATCCTGTGCAACCTGAAAGCATGCTCTATTTCTCCTTTCTTCAAGTTACAAAAAAAAAGGCAACCTTGAGAAATAATTTTTTTCCCAAATGTTAGAAATAGATGCAAAAATGCAGACAAGACACAGCTGGGACTGGGAGCAACATTCTGGCTATGAGGTAACTTACCTGAAAGATGCTTATCCTTGAAAATGGCAACTTTCATATTGCCTGATCTTATCTTTTACAACCTGAGAAATCCTTCTACCTAAAACCAGAAATTACTAATGTATGTGGGTCATAATGTTCAAGTATACCATGGTCTCCCTCTTTGCAGCATTGAATATCCTTCCGTAATTTATGGGTGCTAGGCTAGGATTGATATTCAGGCCAAAACATTTCCAAAAGCACCATAGATCCTTGGGGCCACAAAGGATTGTTGGTATGGTTTACACTTCTTAAATTGTGGTACTGATCCATGGGATGAGAGTCTATGAGGTGAGTGAAAATTCACTGATAAGGAGGACAGTGTGAGTTATTGATGAGGTTTTCAGTTTAGCTTTAATAATTTTTTCAAAGCAAAAGCTTTCACGTTTTGCTCTGAAGTTCAGCGCCCCTCTGCATCAGCTTAGAGGGCTGCATTACAAGTTTGCTCTCTGTTTACATGATGTGACTAATTGTGCTGACCTTGCTGTCTAATGTTGCCAGTGCTGATTTTACCTGCCTGAGGATTTCATATTGCCACCAAAAGTCAACTACATCTAGGAAAATGTGAAAACTATATGCCAGAGTAATAAAAAGAAACCTTTTAGATATTTACAATGTGTGTGAAATTATGCACTTGCATTTGTTCTGTTATATTTATTATACCTGCCTTTAAAAAGAAAGAATGCAGCAAAATATTTCGAATATGAGTAGGAGTGTGTCCAGTTCCAAACCCACACAGTTTTCACTGCATTTTTTCCTAAAAAGTTGGCTGTCCTAGATATATACAAAAAAAAAAAGGAAGTAAAAAAACTTGAATGAAAATTGAAACAATCTGGTTAGAGTCTGCATGTATGCTTCTGTGAGGGTGAAGAGATTAGGTTAGGGAAGAAGATCTCTTGATTTTATACTATGTGTTTTTATCCTGGTTTCTGGAGGAAAATTAGACATTGCTGTCTCTGTTATCCTCATGTAACAGTATGTCCACTGGCCACTTGGTCACAAGAAGCTTGGTAAGTCATTGTAGCAGCAAGAGTTCAGGTAGTCGTAACATTGTTAGGCAGAAAGTAATAGTAAAATCGAACAGTTTGGAAAATAAATGCTTGTGCTCTACATCTAGAAATGTATCTCTAGTGTATCTTTAATCTGTGTTTATGATAATGTATTTTGTTTTCATGCCATGTGACCTTGATCGAGGGAATGACACATTTTTCAAATCTACAAGGAAATGGCAGTGTCCTGACTTTCAGTTCTTAATCTAGGTTAAATGATTATACCATATAAACCTCCTCTTTCTTCCTTTTATTTGACTACTTTTATTTGGCAACTCCCACAAAAACGGGGAGGTTCTGAGCTGTATTCTGGTGCTGAATTGGTTCTCGATGTGAACTAACTTACGAGGAGTTACAAAGATGATAGAGCTAAACTCTTCTAGCTAGTAACAGAGGCTGAAACCAGGAACAATGACTGTGAGTTACAGTTGGAAAGAGATTCAGATTGGATGTCAGGAAAAAAACTTCTTTGGTAGGACTGTAGTGCAGTTTTGGGACAGGTACTTGGAGAGGTGGTGGAAACTTCATCCTTCGTTTTTGGAGTTGGGTAAACAAAACCTTGTGTTGGTGATAGTCTTGCTGTAGGTGAGAAGTCAGACTAGATAACTTCCAGAGGTTCTGGTGTTTCTGTGATTCCCAGAGTATGCAGTGCTTCATGGTTAATAATTAAACTAATATTTAAGCTAAAGTATTGGCATTTCCCTATTAGACCCAGCTAAGAGTCGTTCAGCAGTTGACACAGCCTGTATATAGCTTTAATCAATCTGTGCTTTTTTTACTCATTCGTTGGGTTTTATCTGATTTAAATATTTAAAAATTAAAAGTTATATCTGATAAAAAATCAAAAGTTACTACTAGTAGTTAAATATGCCTATCAAAGAGGAGGTAGAAAACAGCTGGAAAACACTACTTCCAATTTCAAACGGTGCTTTTGAATCATTGTTTACATCTTTACATATGTTACATTAATACCTAGTAGATATTAAGCAGCCTGTAATATGATGGAGCCTTATTATATGCTATAGTGTATACAGGGAAGAAGTCCTTCCCTTCGTATTTTGCAGTCAAGGTGTACTGGACATCTCATTATTACAGCACATCTTAAACCCCATGGAATGATACCTCAGCATTTAAACCCAGCAGTTTATTAGCAGTATCTTTGGAAAAAAACCCCTATGAGAAATCCGTCTTAGGTTGTGGGCAAAAGCGCAGTAGTTCCTCAGGGAAACCTGTGGTTAGCAAAAATGGTTAGTAAAAACCACCAGCCCCTTCAATATGAAATAAAGACCTCAAATTTTATGGATTAGAAATAAAAAATAGTTAGATAGGGGAGTGCCCTGCTGAGTTATCTGTCCTTGTGGAATGGTGAAGGTTGGTCTGTGCAGGGGTGAAAGGAATAATTGATAAACTGAAGTAATCTATCTACTGTAAAGTTTGTTTCAAATAGAACAATGTGTAACTTTTCAAGGAAGGAAGATGGTACAGTGCTTGAGAAGTGAACTGATGAGGACATGTTTGATTTATCTGTTTTCGCAGGGAGGACATGTGCATGTTAGAGATGATCTGCAGGACAAAAGATGCATTGTTTAGACCTCACCTTGCTGTTAGGGCTTAGAGGGAAGACCAAGGTAACAGCAAAGCTAAAGTTGGTGTTTGTTCTATTGCTTATTGTTTTAACTCCTTTTCCACCTGTGCTCATTTTTCCTGTACTTCTTAACAGGCTGTTAGTGAACAGTCACGCTTTGTAATTTAGGCATCTTAATGTCCTGGACTGATGGACAGCCATTGATTAAACTAGTGGCATGCAGTTCAAGCTAAAATTTGGCTTCTGATTTTTCAGCATATCTTAAGTGCTGTGCATTCACAGATGGCACATAGTTGTATGTGCAATTGTATATTTAAATTGAAGAATGTTAACAGCATTTTTGTAACATTCAGAGTACCGTTTCGTACTGCAGTCACATAATTTTGTTAAATACCTTGTTTTACCAAGAAGTAAGTGCTTTGTGTTGTTAAAAAAGAAAAACAAATTTGTGGCATACTGACAGTTTGACAAGTTTCATGTTTTTGGGTATTACATAGCTAAGAGAATAAGGATGAAAACTCTTTGGAAGACTGAAGCATGAAGCAAGAATTTCTAAACTTCTAAAGCTACTGAAAATCAGACCTGTTTGTTCAAAGATGGCCTAAGAACAAAAAACTTCATCTTGTCAATTTAAATGGTCAGTAAGCATCTGCTTCCTTATTCAAAAGGTAAATAATCAGTATGTTAAAACTGGGTAGAATATATTTGGAGATGCCTCAGGAAAGGATCTGAAGGAAAAAAAAGAAAGCCCTTTGTTGGTCTCACTGAAATATGGAGTATATCTCATCCATTGCTGGTGAGTGAAGATACATTGAAGCATATTTTTTTTCTGTTAAATGAATTTTTTTAGTAATAATGTCAGTGTTTCCCCTCTCTATTTAACAGTACAAAAGGGAGGTTCTGAAAACAACAATAAATGTTATATAACAAGGGAGAGACTTTCCAAAGAGCGAGTCAAAACCTAATTTCCATCTTTTGAATAGGAATGTGTAAATCTCTTTTACTAGTGTGGCTTGATTGTTATCCCCTTCTTTTCCCTATGTGTTTCAAACAAAAATGAATGTCACTTGCCATGTTGAGAGCTTGCTTGTATGAGTACAGACCAACAATAGGACAAGAGTTAAAAAAAATACTGAAATTGAACCTCGCAATAACTATATTTATAAATATTAATAACTATTTTCTTTTAATCCAGGAAAGATGCTATTATTTGACTCCAGAGTTTGCATACAGATTCTCATGAATTAGACTATCAACCAGCTCTGTGACAGTTGAAAATACATGAAGCTTTAAATTAGAATAATCTCTATTTTTGTTCTTTCTCTGGATGTATAAAGAATTTCATATGTATATGAATGTAGCATTGGGAGAAAACTTCTGCTTTGTCTACACACACATTAATTTGTCTAAATTGAGGACAAACTTTGGTATTAAGGGATACAGAAAACATTGAATTTGGGAAAAATGTAGCTGATCATTTCTCTGACTCCTGCTGGCCATGGATGCCACTGAAAAAGTCACTTTTTTCCCTAACATAGTAGTTTCTCTTTCTGAATAGCATATTGATATTGAGGAGAATGAAATATGCATAAGCAGGATTTTGACTGAATAATCCTAGAAGAATTATTTAGTCAGTGTAGAATATTTAAGAATTTAATATGTGCAAGTTTGTAAAAAAGTGATTTTTAGATGAATCTTAGAATTTACACTACAAAGATGTGTGTATACAACCAGAAATATTAATGAATATTTATGTAATATATCCTTAGAATGTGTCTAAAATATTAAGATATGATAACTGTTAGTATATTGCTTGATAGTTACAAATAGCAATTAAAAAGGATTACAATAAATTATAATACTGTTAACTGTAATGTATATTAAGGATTAGTTTTAAATTGCATGAGAAATTTGTATGGAATGTAAAATATGCTTTTAGGTAACTTTCTGACCATAAGAGTCTTGGTAGAATTCTCTGAAGTAGTTCTTGGGTCAAATATTCATATTTTGTTTGCAAATTATGGAGTTGGAGATGCATTTGTTATAGTTTCTTCTGGTAAAAAGAAGTTGTCCTTCATTCCAGTATATTGTTAAATTTTTCTGATTTATAATTTCTTAGTGTTCTTCAATAATTTCCACACACAGAAATATACTGTGGAAGGGACTGGGTTTTTTTAATGCTTTTTTTTTTGTAAGATAGAAAACTGTAACTAAAATCTCAATGGAAAGCAAATGTCAGCAAAAGATATATTACCTCTTTCAAGAAAAGAAATATTTCATAATTTCTGATATTAGCAGCGTTTTTTATGTATAGAGACTTTGAAATGACAGTATCACTTGAGATTTTTGAAACTTTTTTTCTTGTGGTTATATCAGAGTATGGGTATAAAAAGTTGTGTTTCAAATGTTTCTCATCAGGAAAATAATGTTAGTTTGCAGGAAAAATCAAGGTGCTTTCCCATAACTTTTAAATTTTTTTAGAACATATTTTAACACACAAAATTTTACTTTTTATGTTTATATAGAAAAATAAGATTTCCCCCCCCCTTTATTATTTTTCTTTGTTTTTAAAAACAATTCCTTTGAATTCATTCCTAATTATAAGGAGAGGTGGGGTCTTTCCAGTGCCAAGTAAAGGAAGAGAATCACCTCCCTTGACCTGCTGGCCACCCTTCTTTTGATGCAGCCTAGATATGGGTTTTTTTGCAGGTTTTAATAGAGCTTTTGAGCTTTCCTATGATACCTGCAATGTTTGAAAGTCTAATTCTGAAATCAACTTAGATGAGTTGGAGGTATAGAAAGAGTAGTCTTTCAAGATAGTAAACCATCTAAAAGTTTTACCAAAGATCTAATTTAGCTATTTGTTCTAGGCAGCGTTCTCAGTTGTTGCTGTCTTACTTTTAGACTTCCCCCCTTTCCCTCTTCTTCCCATTAGTATATTTGGTATCTATAGTCTGATGTTCTTAAAGCTTTGATTACTTGGGTTATGTATGATGTCAGGGATTTCTGAATGGTGTTTAAGCCAGGTCCAGGGCTTCCAAGTGCAAGTGAGGTCTGGTGCACTCAGCCCAAGAAGGCTCTGGGTAGCAAATGCATGGAGAAAGGTAAGTGGCCATTGGAGATCTCCCTGACTAGCTGTGTCGCTGTAAGTGAACAGCATATTGTCCATGTTTTTAGGTAATGATCAACTGATAATGTTGGTTAAATGCAAAACCAAAAAGCATTGAATACATATATGGAAGTAAACCTTCAGGGGAAGAAAAAGGTTTTTTGATCTCTTGGTTGAATTTTTGTTAAAAAAAAAAAAAAAAAAAGTAGCACACTTGTTCTTCTGGTCTTTGTGGAATATGTGTGTTTGCTCTATATCTTCAACTATGTGCTGGTTTGTAGTACAGCCAGTTAAGTGAGCTGCTATTGCTACAAAGACAAATTTCAACTAGCAGCTGTAGAAATAAGAGCACGATTTTGAAGTAGTTATTTGTCTTAGTAGATATGTGTTCTCTTCTGACGGGAAAAAAAATTGAATACCTTTCCACTACTATACCTGTATTTATTTTCACATTTCTTTTTCCTTGTGTGCAGACTTGCTTGTGTCCCACAGTTTCAGACACTGTTTACTTTCCACCCACTGCTTTCTAAAACTACATCAATGTATCTCAGCTGTCGTCTTCTGTCAAATCCATAACTAATGACAAAGTGGTGCTTTAAAAATTAAATCAGACTGTCTCTGAGGAAATGAAAGAGTGATCTGCATGTAACCACTTCATCAAAAGAGAAGAAAAACTAGTCAAATATATAAATTAATAGTATGTATAAAAGCTTAAGACTTAGAAATGTGTACATGGCTGTATTTTGTTAAAAGTTCCTACAGCTTCTCAATTTATTTTTCAACCCATTTTTAAAATTTTCTGCTACAACTGAATCAAATGTGACTCATAAATCTGGAGTTACCTTGGATGTAGCGGTATTACAGTGTTCAAAAATGTCTTCAAATTCAAATATTGAATTTCAAATTGTTTATAAAGCTGTGTAGCACCATGACTTTCCAAGCAAAATTTTCTCATTTTCTACTTTTCTTGTTCCTCCTTCAAGATTTGAAAATTATATGTATATTTTCCTTTCTTACCAGAAGCACCAGCTTTCTACAGGTAGGAAATAAATGAGTAGTTTTTCTTGCATTATTTTTCCTACTTAATATATGTTACAATTTTTTAAAGTGTCAAGATGGCCATGCTGACTCTCTTTTTTAAGAAAAATAAAAAAATCTCTATTTTGACTGTAGTTGACCAAGAAAAAAGCCTGAAGGATTTAAGAGAAGAAAATGAATTTTATGTTTCTCCACATGAGTTTCCATTACTTGGTTTTATGTTACAGATTTGATTGAAGTTATGGATCATCTGAAACAGTAGATTGTCTAGTATTTTCCCTGAAGAATGCCTGTCCCTTACACAGTTTTTTTACTAAGTTCTGGCATATTAATGAAATGTGAAAATATGCTATATTTGCATACTTTTTCAATGATACTTTGTGCAAACGCTTTAGAGGTCTTTTTAAAATAAACTGCATGTAATTGGGACTTATCAACAGAAATCCATACATATATATGAAAATTAAAAGGTGATCCTTCCTCCAAAAAATCAAAGAAGTGAAAATCAATTTTATGAACCTGTCAATTTCAGGGCTACTTGAAGACATTTGAGTGACGACTTTTAATCCACCAATAATATTCTCTGTAGGAGCTATTAGGTAAACAGGATGATTGTTGAACAGTGCTTACTCAGGCAGCTTGGCATCTACATCCTAAAATTATCAAATGTCTCTCTCAGTGTTTCTAAGTGGTCTCCTTTTTCCTATTGGACAAGAGTCAGAAAAGTGCAGCCATGAGTTTTGCTAAAATATTTAGGACGCCTGCGAGATTGAGAAGGCTTCTTAGATTAGGCTTTGTAGTAAACTAGCAGGCATAGATATGTTGCACATAGTAATACTTGCTGTCTTTCAGTTGAAAACTAAGAATTAATTTTTTGTGTTTGTGAGGTTGCTTGTTAAAAGTGCAAAGTCCTTTTGTTTGAAAGCAACAAGCTGGAATGATTTTCCAGAATTTTCTGATCTAAACAGATTGGCATGTCTAAAAATGTGCAGAAAAGTACCATGCCTTAATAGGATAAATTGGTTCATGTTTCATATATATTAGACACCTTAGGATATAGCAGTAAAATGTAAATTTAAAACTGTTTGTCACATTGTTTGTGCTTATAACAGTAAATTCTTCGAGCAAAAACCAGATACTCTGAAGTTATCTTCAACTCAAGCATTTTGTTTTTATGATATTAGTATGCATGAATGCCTGTGAAAAAGAGCTGCAGCTGAAGGGGTGTGCTTTTGCTCATCATACACTAAACCTAATTTCATTGGTCTTTGTCTCGTGAAATATGGAGGGAATCTGAACTACGGTTCTAATCTAATCATTTCTGATTGCACCCATTTTTTCCCTCTCTCTCCAATTAAAAAAGGAATTACAATTTGCATGACCTTCTTAGCTTCTGCTTCATGATTACACTGTGTTGTCATGAGATGGGAAATCAATTGAGTAAGCAATGCCCAATGCAATTGAGATAGGTAACTTAATTTAAAAATTAGGGAGCATGATGAGAAAAAATAGCTGGGAATGAATTTATATTTTGGGAGTATTTATTTTTATAAGTGAAAGCAAGAACAATTTTTTTAAACTACAGAAACTTCAAAAATTAAGGTCTAGCTTAGATATAGCATTCTGGAGCATTTTGGTTTGTCTTTATGAAGAAGAGACTGTAGAAGAAGAATTCAGCAACAGAATTAAAGATTTAAATTATCAGATTAGTTTATCTCAAGAAACCTTTGCAACTTGAGCTAAGGAGCATAATGGAAGAGTATCAGTTACATTTTTATTTACAACTCTTTTTGTTAAGAGGATGTAATTTACTCCCACAGACAAGTATAAATATTAAGTTTCATGCAATGTATAAGGTATAATTAAACTCAGGAATAGTATGCTAAAAAAGATACAAGGAAGTGCTATACACAATTTAAGTTTGGCACAAGTGTAGCATTTTAATCTTTACTGCATTTTTCCAAGGAAAACAAATTTGATTTAAACTGACTTAAAAAAATACTGCACATTTTTCTTGGTTAGAGTTTGAAACTATAAAACTTTACTGTGGTTTGACTTTACATCTTAAGAATATAATTATTTCCAAAGCAGGTCTTTTACTGATTATAAACATGGTAATATCCTTAGTGCTCTCTGTAACAGCACAGATTTTCCACGTTTCTGTCAGTATGAGGATAGTCTTCTGCATTCCTTAAAGTAAGTTAAGCAACAATAAAATAAATACTTAAGCCTGGATGGAAGTAGTCATTTAAGTCTGATCTCCAAGGCTGGAGAAATAGTTGTCTGTGAACTTTTTAATTTGCCATACACTTACAGCGTTAGGTTGTTCTGTGTTTGTTTTTCCGTCAACTCTTTGCACATGCATGCTTCTTGCATAGCTCCCTGAATGTCAGCCAGCACTTGAGGGCACTTGAGATTGTGTATCTACAAAAGGAATCTGTTTCCTGGGGAACCTGGGGTTTTTTTTCTTCTTTTACCTTTAGGATTCTTTTCATGCAGGCCCAACAATTCTTTCAGAGCCCTAGAAATACTTAGATGGTCAGTTTTAGGAGACACAATTAACATGCCAGTGCATGTGCTGGTGTACCCGCAAGAGACAACCAGTGAAAGAAACAAATTTTCAGAGCTTCTCCCCAGCATCTGATTAGTGACTAGGATTTTTTTGTAAAAGCTAGTGGACAAGAACATAGTAGAGTTTACTGACTGAAATAATTCATGGAGAAGTGTAACCATTTTTTAAAAATTTTAATAAAAATATCAATTTAATTTTTGTTTTAACCTGAGAACAAGATTCTCTGTAAAGTGTTCAAGCTGAGATTGACCTTTGAAAAAGTAGAAAACTATTAGTACAGAGCTGTAAAACTGTTAATGTCTGGTTCTCTATGCAACCTCTGTATCTGGAACCCCTTACATGCTGTGTCCTAATTTATTTGCAATAGTAGAGCAGGAAGTAATTTTTGTCCGGTTCACTGCACAACTACCTTGAAGTAGAGAAGATCTAGTAGATCTATGCGATAGGTCTATGCCGGATGTTTCACTGGTAAAGAAAGCAGTTGCAATATCTTTTTTTTCTAATGAACAGAAGATGAGCAGAAATGTCTCCAGAATAAGAGCTGTATCATGTACCGAGGTCCTAAACTAAACTGAAACTTAGAACACACATAGAGGAATACAGATGTGTGTAAGCTATTTTTTACAGATAAAACATTTTGTGGCTCTGGGGTTGAACTGGGAACGAATAGTGAAGGAGGCTGTTGCCAACATGAGAATATAGAATCGTAGAATGTTAAGGGGTTGGAATGAAGTTAAAAATCATCTAGTCCCAACCCCCCCTCCCACTAGACCAGGTTGCTCAAGGACTTATCCAACCTGGCTTTGAACACCACCAGGGTCGGGGCATCCACAGTGTCCCCAGGAACATGTTCCGGTATCTCACCACTCTCACGGTGAAGAATTTCATCCTAATATCTGACCTAAATCTCCCCTTTTTGAATTTGTATCCCTTACTCCTTGTCCTATCACTACAGTTCCTGACGAAGAGTCCTTTTCCAGCTTTCCTGGTAGGTTCCCTTTGGATACTGGAAGGGTGCTATGAGGTCTCCATGTAATCTTCTCCAGGCTGATTTGTTGCAAATTTTGAAGTGTACGTGGTGAGCAAGGCAGGGAAAAAAGTGGAAAAAGAGAAGAGATAATGGCATAGTTTATAAAGCTGGATGCCATTTTGTGGGATTGTATTCATCCCCATACCTGCTGCTAAATTGCTTTGTGGAGCAAGCCAAGTATCTTCACTAATATCGCACTGTTGCTTTCTCTGTACTCAGTTCATGAGATCTGGCTTGCAGAAGTGTCAGAGGCTGCAGCTGCTACTTCAAGTAGTACTTCATTTTGAATGAATTAAAAGTACCATGTAAAAAATAGAGACTTATTTTTGGCATAGCGAAGGAGCAAAAGGGAGGTAACTGTTGTGGCTTTATCTTCAGGATTATCCTCCATCGCCCTTCATCACTTTAACTTGGAGTGCTGTGAAGAGCATTTTCTCTTACCATTCACTTTGTGACGCAGAGGATGTGCCACCTTAATTTCTGGGTTTGCATTTGCCACATATAATGGGAAGTACTTTGGAAGACAAACAAACATGAAAGATCAGACTGGGCTTAGACAGCTACTTCCTGTTTACTCTTCCTTTTACTAAGTTCCTGATGATTCAAAAAGATATAATCATATTTCTCATTTTGTGCTACTGTTACCACAAAAATATTTTTTGAAATACTCATATTCCATAGCATACAAAAGTAATTGAGAAAATGTGTTTAAATGTTATTTGAAAAAGATGATCAGCGTCTTGAAATAAGTTGCTCCGTACTGTATCTAAGCAGCACAGACAAAACAAACCATTCAGTCCCAGGCACAAAGGTGATGGAGACGTCACAAGTAGTATAATTATAAGTGTAATGACTCAGTATTATGGTCCTACAAAGCAGATGGAGTTTTCATAGGCAGCCTTAATTTTGGTGCTTTAAATTTTAGAATGTCTGGCTTTACAAACTTAAAAATCTTTTCTGTGTATGTTCAGATGTATCATATGCTGGTTCAAAAACATATGAAGGGAATGGAAGTTATTTGTACCGATGTCCGTATGCTTTATCATTAGATTTGAAAACCTTAAACCCTTCTTACAATTTTGCCAATTGACCTTCTAATCACATTCAGTGATGAAATATGTTTAGAAAATATCTGTGAACCCTTCATATTTAGAAAAATTTGGAGATAGTGCTGTAATTAAATAATTTTGCCATACTGGTTTTGGGTAAGTAGTTCAGGTGATCAAACTGTCCGTTCCTGATTTTCTGGGTCATTTGTTGAACAGTATAGCAGAAGAAAGTCAGTGCCAGGATAAAGACTTTGCGATTGTGTCATATGGTTCTTATGAAGTATACTCTTCATACCTTAATCAGATTCATATTCAGAAATATGTGTTTGGTTTAAGAGCACTAGTATCTTAAATGAATGTATTTTATATATAATTTGCTCCCAGTATATGGCAACTAATGTTAATGAGCAGCGTAGTAAATTGAATTCAACCTCATAATCTTACATCAAGTCCATCCATCACTCTTCCATTCCAGTGACCTGGAACTACATGGTGCAATTAACTTTACTTTTTCTGGGCAACGACATGTATTGTCTGTCCCTTCTGCAAGTCTGTGCAGGATTTGGAAGTTTCTTTTATTTGGGTGCCCTGAGGCAAGTACTTTCTGTACTAGGAAGGAGGTTTAAAAAAATCGCCTGCTTCATGAAGGACATAAAATGTCCTTCTACTTAGAGCATCTGCAAGAGAAATTGTTTCCTTTCTCCTCAGTTGCCTTCACTTGTTTTTGATTAAGGGAGGAATGTAGGAAATGGATTGAAATGACCATCACATTTATAGCTCTGGTGTTGAAAAATTAAAAGGTTTGTTTTGGTTTTTTAAATCTTATAAAATATTTGATTTTTCTTCTGGTTTTCATACCTCACCAGTTTGCCTCTTGGACATAAGGACTTCAGCACATCAAAAATCTCATGAATCAGACTAGCTGTTTGTCTAGCCAAGTATGGCAGTCTCCAGCAGTAGTAGTTAGGAGAAGCTCATTAAAGAGGCATCTCACATCTGGCCCCTCTTAGGACCTTATTTCCCATGCTGCCCCTGAAGTCCCTATCACTTATTAGTTGTTTTAGAGGGCATATCCATTCTTATTTCTGGATCAGTTTTGGACCTGTGTTTTATTTATCTATTGTGTTTTTGATCCTGCTGATATTTCTGCTTCTACACTTTCATGGTATGAATTCCAGAAGATCCCTATATGATCTCTATAAAAAGAACTTAGAAATTTTCTGTAAGTCTTGCATGCTCTCTGTGTAAGGAACCTGAGGCATTTCTTGCTAGAGTCGTATTTCCAGTTAGAGGCAAAAGGTTTTCAATACTTGTCAGGTGGAACGTGCTGAGAGCTGTGTGTGTAAATCTTGTTCTCTCATCAGGGATAGTGTTCTCATATCTTGCAGCCATCTTGAGTATTTTGTACTGTGTTCTGGGAATACACCAGAAGGTTTTGGAACTATGGGCCTTAATAAAGTGAGTGGTGAATGCAGCCCAATCAGTTGGTCTGGTGTGTCACAACTGTGCCTTGCACCCTGTTTCATGAATTCCTTGCAGACACTCAACAGTCACGTGTACAGTTTTAATGTGGGAAAAAATGCAGTCATCCTCTGTTTTGTGATGGATGCTACTGGTAGGGTAAGAAGATAATCATATATATCTGAGGATTAGATACTGCTTACTTCAAGTCTTCTTAGGTTGATTTAGTATGGCCTACCTGGTGTGTGAACAGTTAAAGAAGCATGGTTAAATTCTCAGTCATACTTGATGCTGTGACTGTGTATTTTTAGTTTATCTCAATTGCAAAGTAGAACATGTTGTTTGAGCCATAATGCAAACACCTATCATTTGTTTATCCATCAATCAAATTTCATTATGACTTGGTTTTTTTGGGCCTGAATTGAATATTGCAAGAATACTAGATTTTTCAGATTTTTTCCAGGAAACCTGAAAAGCTCAGTACTTGGGACACCTCACTGAGATAATGTATATAAAAGCCTCCTGTATATTTACTGTAATTGTTGCTTCTGAACAGAATATGAGAAGCCTCTTTGCATTTTTGGCTAGCTGGGAGTGTCTGTCATACAACAGTTTCCAATTTGATATTTTAATGCCTTTTTTTTCCGGAGATTTGTTCTTACTTTCACTTTGTAATGTATGTTGAATGAAATGTTTCTTTAAATTTTGGAGTTTCATTATGCATCTCTGAGCCATTGTAATTCAGAAGATGAAGAAATAGATACACCTGAACATACAAAGTAGCAAACATGCTTGGTTTAAAATTATGTTTATTAGTATAGGTAAAGAATAGAGATTAAATTGTTCAGGAAGAAAAGTTTCAGGATGGAACAATAATCTGCAGAATTTTTTATATCCTGAAGTATTTCAAGTTTACATCATTTTTTCAACTTGATCTGCTATCACAAAAAGAGTGACTTGGACAATTAAGCTGTTTCAGATGAGGAGATAAAGGGAATGTCTGTAGTGTTGGGATTTGCCTTCTGAAGGGCAGTGAGGATGTGTGCTGCTCACAAGGTGGTAGGATGACTGTACACTCTTAAGTGGCACTGGGCAGGCTATCAAGATTTTTATGTGTTTTTCTTTGACCTCACCTCCCAGAAAGATCTGTGATACTCATTGCATCTGTCTTGTCAGATCCACAAATATGGATCTACAGCTGAAAAAGACAATCTGGCAAGTTTTTTTGTTTTTCAGCTGTTTAACTAATTGCTATGTATGTGAAAAACATTAAGTGGAAATAGAGCATATGAATTTTCATTATTGTGAAATACAAACCCCTATTGAAACACCGCTTTAAAAAAAAAAAGACTTTATCTAATGATAGAACGGTATTTGTTTTTTCATTGTGTAGATTACATTCTTTGTGTATTTAATGTGGAATTCATGTCATATGATGACCTTTCAGCTTTGAATCACTGCTTCCTTGAAAAATAATTGTTCTTAAGAAGTTTGGCTGTGTAACAACAAGGCATTATAGTATGCAGTTACTGTATTTTTTTTTTTTTTTTGTTGTCGCACATTACTGGGATCAAAACATATACTATCTTATACTGAATCTTCTAAAAAAATGTTTTTGTTTCCAATTTTTTTTCTCTCCTCTTGTTTGTTAAATATACTGTGCTTTAGGAAACTGCTTAGGAAATTTCCTCGACTGTCTTCTAAAGATTGCACTTAATCGAAGAAGGGAATATTCATACACTTTTTTTGTATGTGTTTGGCTAATGTGTTCAGAAGTGTGTCTAAAATCTATAAAAATTCTAAAACATAAGCCATTCATCCCTAAGTCTTTGATCTCTGTGTTTTGACATACTGCTGTAGATAGAACTGACCTTACTTATGGACTGTGGTGTGAAATGTGGTATGAAAGTGCTGACGTTAAGTTACTATTGCTTTTAATATTTTGTCTCTGTTTTGAAAATTTTACTCTTTGACACTTTCACGTAAGTGCCTCTATATTTTCATATTTAGAAAGTCGAGTATATTTCAGTCTTTCTACAACTGTGTACTTTGAGATCAGTGAGCAAAGCTTACAGGAATGTTACTGGTAATAGCAGTAGTACTTAACTATTTAAAAGATATATTTCTATTCAGAATAAAAATAGCTGATTAATAAAGTATGTAGAAAAAAACTAGTGCTATGAGTGAAAAGTTTATGTGTGGAAATAGGTATTTTAAAGATATGTTTAATAATTGTTACAGGAATACAATTCATTAGGGTACCTATCAGGAAAATTACTTAAATTTTAGTTCATATCAGTTCTGTTTTCAAGAGAAACTAAATAACGCTAATTTCACAGCTTCTTAGAAGATTCCTTAATCATGGAGATATTTGTACGTTTAAAAAGAAATGAGGTAAACTGCCAACATTGCTTCACAAAATTATACTACAGGTCAGTCTGAAAATTGTGTCTGTTTCAGGGGCCTCGTCTCCGTAGGGACTAGAAGCAGCTATTGCTGAAGTCTAAGTTAAGTATAATTTAAGAGATTTGTGTTTTGGGTTGGTTGATCCTTCTGCCTTTTACCCCTGGAAACATTCAAACTAGCATTCAGTCAGCAAGTTGGTCAGCAGGTCTTTCAATATTTTGTATATGTTCTTCAAAAATGTTTTTGTACACATGATAAATAGAGGTAGCCTCTTTACATTCCATTATTTTTCGATGGTTAAGGACTTCAGTGCTTTTGTCTGCTGTAAAATTGAGTTAGTATGATGAAAGCCAGGAAGCACTGTTTTAGAATTAAAAGACATAGGAAAAACTAAAAAGGTGTTACTAAGACTTTCAGAACTATAGCTTCTCTTCCGAGGCTAACTGAATTTTTTGCTTAGAGTGAAGTTAATTCCTTCCATGTCTGCAGAGATATAATACTGTAATGCCAGGTTACAGTTAGCTGAAATACATAAATATGGTGGTACAATTAACAGGTTTGCTGTCTTGGTAGCACTGTAATTACGTCAGCTGTAGAGTTGGGAGGATACTCAAGAGGAAGACCTAAAATAATCTAGACTCTTCTGCATAGTGATGGGGGGAAGTAAGTTTCAGAAAAATGCAATTTGCGGTACTTCAGGATTTGCCCTAATGGCCTGTGTGACATCTAATGTAGTCACCCTCCCAGGCTCTTGGTAGTGGTGTGACTGAGTCCTATCAAATGAGTAGGAACTCTTTTTTCAATATTTTGAGAATTTTTTCAATAATATTAGGTAACAGAACAGTTTAATTTGCTAGATGTTGTTTGTACCACACTATCATTGTATTTAAACTTGATTAATATGTCTTCTGACTTAATTGTCTTATACTGAATGGTACATGCTGAATAATTATGTCTGTAAATTCATGCAGTTTAGAGCTTAGTCATTACATTTCATAGTCAAATATTATAATTGTCATCCAAATGTCCTCATATAAATGAGATATGCATCTCATAAAGCTGTGCCAGTAAGAAAAATTTAAATAAAATGTATATCTTGTTTTCATTATGTACTCTATGAAGAGATTTTTCTCTTCAGCTGTATTTCAGTGTGAACCCAATTTTTCATAGCAATTTCAGTAAAATTGTTGTTTCAAATTAATAAAACATTAATTATACATTTTTTCTTTAAAAAGTTCAAGAACCTTAAAACAATCTATCCATAATGTGTCATTTTAAGCACTGTTATTATTGTAATAATAACTATTTGAACCTTGACTGTAGGCTGATGTCTGGAAATTAATATTTTGGTGCCCATCAAATGCCTTGTTGCGCAAAGACATTACCAAGGCAGACTGTTACCATACAATCTCTTGGAATTAAATTAATATTTAAAAGTCACATTTCCTATATAATTTTTTAACAGGAATAATTTAAACCTTCAGTAAGTAGATTGGATGAGGTGAATATCCTTTTCCAGATCAGATTTCAAATAAGACTAAATAAAATCAATACTTAAAAAAAATATATATATTCAGCAGAAATAAGTGCAGTTTGCAATATATACTGTTTCAAGCCATTTCAACTAAGATAGATTTTTATTCTCTAATCATATGTTTAGGGGGCTGGCTATTTAGTAGATTTTTAGCTTTCCAGATGCTCAAACAATACACTCTAAGTAAAGTATCCATAGATTATCCCCAGAATGCTGTAGATTAGCTATTTTAAGATTTGAATTGTGAATAAAAGCTGGAGAAAAAGCAACAGCAGTTGCAAATGTGTTGTCTCCATTAACTCATTTAAAATGTATTTACCAGTGAAAGAGACAAAGTAGGCAATGTCTGCATGTAACACTGTTACTTCATTAATATTTTATATACATATGTATGTGTCTATAAATAAAACCTTTATGTGAATTCCATCAACAACAAAGAGTATCTAAGTCAGAGGCCTTTTTTGTTTGTTTATTTCACTAGGAGGGCAGTACAAGTTGTGATCACCAAGGACTGATTAGCAAATTTTGGACAATAATGAACATAGTTAAATTTTAAGTAGAACTTCTTTCTGTTTGTTTAGATGCTACAAATTTTACAATTTTGGCACATAGATTGTTTCACTGCCAGTTGGGCTAGTATTTTTAATTTGCTTTAATTAAGTAATTGTAACTCTTATAACGATATCTTTATATTGAATACTTTGTAATATGTAATTTTTAATCCTTAAATTTAATGATAAAATATGTTTATTTTAATTTACAATAATTGACTTAAAATGTTTGTCTTACTAACAAACATTACTTATTGGATCTCTGTCTTGTTAGGTTAACTGATTTAGCTACCATAAGGCAAAGTTCGAAGCTTTGCTTCTTCAAATATTTAGGTTAAAGAAATACTTAATTAAATGACTTTTCTGCTGAAAGTCATTTGCCTCCAACCAAGTGAACTGCACAGATACTTTAATCAGAAATCAGCAAAGAATTGTAGTTAAGTTCTCTGCACAGATTAAAGCCAACTCAGATCAGCTTTTTAATGGCTTATGTCTGAGTTGCTAGAAGTCCAAAGTGATACAGATCTTACTTTCAGTTATAGGAGCTATATATACTGCAGTTGAGTATGTCACAAAATATTTTTTTAAATCAGGAATGACAGGCCATTCTGTAATGGTTTACTTTTCTGACTTAGTTTGGTGTAATAAAAATTGTATCTCAGTGAACCTGTTCTTTGTGATACGTAGTCAAAAGAATCTCCATGTATTATTATTATAGTCTTGCTGAATACAAGTAGACTTTGAGTGGGTTCCTGCAGAAAATGATTATTCCAGTACATTCCTAATCGATGGAGGACAGCTATGGAGCAGGCTTGCAGGCAGAAAACAACCAGTATATGTAAACCCAAAAAAGTGAAATAACATTGTTATATTTTATTCTTCTCTGGTGACAAAAACAGCATGAAAAATTGCTTTATTTGTTAATTTGATTTAACTGATCATGTTATTTCAAAATCTTTACTGGTTGATCATTAGCTGTATTGACAATATTTGGTGTGTTTTCCTTTATTTTTTTTTCTGATTGACATATTTTTATGGCATAGAATCACAGAACAGCCCAGGTTGGAAGGAATCTTGAAAAATCATCTGGCTCAACCTTTCATGGGAAAGGCAGCCTAGATGAGATTTTCTAGCACCTTCTCCAATCACATCTTGAAAACATCCAGTGATGGGGACTCTACCCATGCACCTGGGGAGGTCATTGGAGTGTTTGATTGCTCTCACTGCAGAGAGCACTTATATTGAGGTGGAACCTTTCCCTGTGCAGCTTTTACCTGTTGCCCTTGTTTTCTCCACATGGCTTCTTGTGAAGAGGGAAGTCTCTGTCCTCATTGTACCCACCCTTTAAGTACTATAGAGTACTTATCTATGAGTGTGAAATGGTTAATGTTTATGAACTGTTAATGTTTTTGCCTGTATTGGTTTGGAGAATTTTCACCCAAGTGTTTGGAACACTGCAAAATATAAATTAAAAAAAAAATCTCCAAACAAAAAGAAAATGTTAAGACATTTTTCCAAATTTAAGATTATGTAATACAAAATTAAGATTACATAATACCAGCATGCTGAAAGCTAACCTTTCCTGTTGAGCAGTCCGACTGCAGTTATTGAAAATGGTGGTACAGATATATCAGATTTGTATTGCCAAACTATTAACCAAATGTCTTAATATAGGCTATATCTTCACATCCAGCACTGAGTTAAGTGTGCAGAGGAATTGGAGGCAGTGGAGTGTCAGTGGAGCATGGATATCCATCTGAAGAGTATTTAAAAAAAAAGAAAAAAAATTTTGTTATTTTTTCCATACCTCGCATTGCCTAATATGAAAACATTTTTGCTCTCTATTGTTTGCTCAGAATTACACTGTAACCACTGCTGAGAATATACCACCATTCTTGTGGCAGATAACTCACTTAAAATGCTCATGGACTGATTAAACTACTGAAGTACCTTGAGCGCTGACTCCCAACTGTGCTCATTCTGATTGCTGCTCCCAGTGTGCTCTGGGTTCTTTGCTCCTGGTGAACAGGCAGACATTTGGTGTTGCCCTGCTCAATGCTAATTGTGTAATAAAACTGGTAATAGAGAAAAATGGGCTTAATAGTCTCAGGTATGAATGGACTTTTGAAGAAAAAGCAAAAACCTGGTGTTACTGCGTAGCTCATAGTGCAGATGTTCAGTTTTCATATACTCTCTGTATAAATACTAGCTGTATAACTAATAGCACAAACTAGACAGTTTACTGAATCCTGTTGTCATGGCTAAATGTTTCCTCAGTTTTGGCTATCAAGGCTAATTTTTTGTAATATCTTGTAAGTTTTGATTTTTTTTACTGGAATGATCTTATTTGTACTCTTACTTGTTTACTGAAGGATTGTCAACATGTAAGCAGTTTCTGAAGAAGAAGCATTAATTATTTTAAAATTAGTCATTAAAATGGAGTGGAAATTACAGAAGGAATGCTGTTATAGATTATCATATTTTCTTATTAAAGGGCAAACTATATTGCTGGTATTTAAGTTGGACAGGTGACTGTCAATGATACTAGATCACATTGATAGACGTGAGGTATAAAGATGGTAGTAACTAACTGTGTTAGTTGTTGGAGTCACTAAATTTGATCTGCTGCTGACTGAGCTCTTCATCTTGAATGTAATGAATAGTTTGCGTTAAACAGCTATGCATTATTTATTCAAATCTTTCATCCAGAAAACTAGATAATTTTCTGTGCTGATGGAAGAAAAGTGACTGTCAGTATAATCTGTGAGCTAGATAGTAGTAGGTGCAGAGTCAAGGGATCCTTGAATACACAAAGAACTGGATTCACTGAGCTGGTTTTCAGCACTGGTTCACAGTAACTGATTACAAGTATGGACATTTTGTATAAGTACTGATTCTGACCCTAAATTGGTGTGACGTGTGAGTGAAGAAAACAAGTAGTCCTTTATTCTGTGGTTATGTTTCTTTATGTTTATAGATGTGGTTTGCTTCCAGTTCAGAATTTTCTGGCTTCTTATTTTTTATAGTATATACACACTTCAGATTTTGCACTGCAAAGAGAGAAATTCTGTGCAAACTAAATAGGCTTTTTTCTTTCAGAAAGTCTAGCTATTGGCTAGAGTCACGTTTTGAAATGTGATTTTTCACCGATATTGGACTGGATTTTTCATTTAAATAAGGTTCTCGATGTTATTACTAAATGAATAGTAAACTTACAATCTAAAATCTGGTAACTATTCCATGTTTTATTTTTACTTCTACATGCATTTAACATTAAAGTAGTTAAAATTAGTGATTGTCAACTTAAGAACTGTTTTGCCAACCCTCTTGCTAGCAAATGTTTGGCAGTATCGTTCCACTTTCTTCATTAGCTCTTAAGGAAATTAGATTGTAAATGAAGTTACTGATGGGAAGAAAGCCCCAAATTTCTCCTATGATATTCATGATTACCTAAGATTCTTGTACAATAAAAATGAGTTTGAGACTAGCAGGACTTCAGTAAAAATGCTTGCAGTTTCCTGATTAGTAGATGAACTTCGTGGAAATCAGCATTTAGTATTGTTTCTAGTAGGCCTAAAACTGCGGTATGAAAGATGGCTCTCATTTCACTAAAGCTTTGCTATCGTACCTTTCAGCTTTCAAGCTTGCCAGTGTGTGTGATAGAAGCCATCAAAATGTGTGAAAAATGACCCAAAAGCAGAACTGTTATTTGCAGTTATCAATACAAACTGTTATTGTGCCATAATTGACAGATGGTTTTTCACTCTAATATCTGTTTTTAAGGATATTTTTACACTGATTTAGACAGAGTTGTGTTGTGGGTTGTGGTTTCTTTTTGGTATGTGTTTTTTTTCTCTTTTCTTTTTTTTCTTTTTTCTTTTTTTTTTTTTAAGAAGGAAAACCAAAACCTGGAAGTTAATGGTGGTCAGCAAGGAGGAATTAAACTGTAGAAAAACTGATAGTGTAGTAACAAAATTGAAATTTGTTATTTGAGTTGGGGAGCACTAGCACCAAAACACAGACTTAAACCCCCTGAAAGTGCTGTTGAGTAGCTGTTGAATATTCTGATGTGAAATGTATTTTTCTTTCTGTAAAACTGAGGTTTATTCTACTGCAGAAAGAGTGAAAATAGTTGAGAATTCACAAAGCTGGATAAAGTGAAAACTAATTTGTTTCTAAGTTCATTGACAATCACATTTGGCTAAAACAGTGATGAAGTCTGCTGTTAAAGTGTGTCTTCACCCAGTTTTTCCCTCCTGTCCAGTCATTCTCTTGGAATGAATTAATGTTGGTGGTAATGTTGGCAGTAATTGTAGCTCTGCTTGAACACTGGCATTAAAATTAATGTGTTCTTAGAAAGTTCTTATTTTCGTAAATAAGGTCATGTCTGCCTTTCCTTCTTCAAAATTAGTGTCAGGACCAAATATAGATTTCTCCATTTGGTATATGGAGAAATTATACCATATTTGGTATAATATCCACTTGATTTTTCTCAGAACATTAAACTGTATATTTTAAAACTAAATTAGATCTTTTGTAGTTGAAAATCAACACTTTACAGTTTCTTGCTTGAGAACAGCGTTAGCCAAATGTTTGTAATGTAGAAAAGAACTGCAGTTAATAGAAGGTGGATGTTAGGGTAGGCTGTCCCTGTTATGAGTATTGTTGTGTTTCAGTGGAGTATGTTGTTATTTGGGGAACTGTATAAAAACTGCACTGTTTGTGGTTATATTCTGTTACAGAGAGTTTTGTGACTCTCATTGTGCTCCTTGGATAGATTAATAGATGATCTCCTTTCTGGCTCACATCTTAACTGTTACTGGATAAGAGGATAATACAAGCAGTAGAACAATGTTTCTGCAACACCATAATATTTCCATAGATCCTTTTATTGTGTTAATTACAACAGAATTCTTCTGTGAGAAGAATTTAAGTGACTGACTTGGAACATCTTCAAACTCACTATAAGGAAGGCTTCCTTCTAATGATTAGTTCTGCAAAGTGGAAATGCAGGAAGCATTGTTGTTTGTGGAAGCTATGGTGGTGCTGTGGCTCTCAAGTGAGAGGGTGATGGAATTAAAGAGCCTAGTGATAGTATGAGGACCTACCTGCATCTGGAGCTTGGTATTTCCCCCTGAAATGTTTTTTTTTTTGTAGAGAACAGAAGAAAATTGATCTCAAAAGACACTTAAGTGAGGTAAAATGATAGGATCTAGGTCAGGGAGGGCAACTGAAAGAAATCTGAGAAGTAGAAGCAGAAAGGAAGAGAGTCGAGTAAGATGAGAAAAAGATGGTAAGGAATGTTACGGTAGTGTACAAATAAAGGAAGTGCAAATAAATGAAGAGCTCTGGAAATAAATGTTTTATTTTTGTCTGGGAAACAAGCCATAGTGGGTGTTGTGGAAAAAAAACACCAAAAGCCAAAACCCCGTAGAAGTAGAAGGGGATAGGAGACATGGAGGCAAACCATTTGGGAGTACTGACTTGTCACCATTTCTTCCATACTGCACATGCTCACAACTCTTTTTTTCTAGTGTGATCTTGGATAATTGCTGGTTCAAAGTTGTTTATATGCAGATCTTTCCTCAGGCCCTTCTGTGTGTAAGTACAGCCATTCCTGGAATTAAAAAGTGCAAGAAACTCTGAATACACCTATCCACCTGTCCATATTCTAAGTCTGCAGCTATGCTTACTCCCAGTGGGTTTTAGGGGTTTTCCTCAGTGTTTGCTGAAGGTAAACGTTAGTTTGTATTGATTATAACTGCATGGAAGGTGTTTGTAGCACCACCTTTAACCAGCTACTTGAAACTGTTAGATACATTTCCTGAAATTACGTAGAAAGCTGTCACTCAATATGTTTAGTGTTTTTATGTATACACACACGCATATATGTTTTTTCTCTCTGTGTTTTTATTGCCTTTAACCCATTGAAGATTTAGTGCTTGGGGCTGTCACAGGAGGTTGCTTTGTCTCCTCGCTGTTGCTATAAATATTTGTCTTACTCTTAACAACAATCTGTAATGATACAAAGTTTGTCGGTTTGCAAGGGTATTCTCAGAACTACAGCTATGGGCTCACAATGAGTTTAGTATTAAAAGAAAGAAGATTGAGGCCCAGAAATAGCTTTTTTGTGATCTAGTACCACTTCCTACCCTTGCGTGCTTGGTTTTTTTTATACTGTGCATTGGTTTTTTTTACTTCTCTGTTTTATATACCTTATGGGGAACTACTGGAACCTTTGTACAGGGATTAAAAAAGTGATAAAAGCAAGTGTCAAATATATTGCTGCTTTATGTAAACCAGAGTTGTAATATGATGAGCAGCAACACCTAGCCTTTAGGCATGACTGTTCAGCTGCTGAGAGCTTCAGCACCAAATATTAATGTGGGCATTCCTACCCACTGCCCCTTCCTGTAGTGATTCCCTGTAACTTATTTACTTTATTAAAGACACCAACTCTAATCTGACAGCATTTGCAATCTGCCAAAGTGTAAAACTGTCACAAGATACATTTACATATATAGCAGAATCTGCATATCTGTACAGGAGGTGAAAATAAGTCGATATAAACCTGTGTCAGTGAAGATGGGATTTTGTGTACAAAATCTGGCAAAACAGTTTATCATATTTTGAGCTGTCCTTGGTGCCAGATGAAAAATGGAAAATTTTATGAGGAAACTAACAACAGAATTTTGAGTCAGTTTATTATAGGGCAAAGAACAGACAGTAAACTAGACACTCAAGCATTGAAAGCTTACAGTACATTGATACTAATAGCTGCCTAGACCATATTGCTGAATTACCATTCTCTTTCAGAGGCTTGCTATTTTTCATGGTGACCATCCTTTCCTTCAAAGCTTTGACCTTATTTAAGGCTTTGTTTTCTTGATGTAATTGTTGAAACACTCAAAGAAGATAAAAATGAAGCAAGTGAGAAACCCCAAACAATTTTATGAAACATGGAGATCAGACTAGTAGTGTGGGGTTTTGTTTTATTTTGGTTTTTTTTTACTTCTGGGTATGTTTAGTTTTGTGAGGTTTTTGGTTGTTTTACTTTTTTTCTGTTTTCTGATACCTTCACTAAAGATGAAATTTTAATTTCAGTCACCTGCACATATAAATGAGTTTATTAAAGATACATGTACTGCAAAATAAAAATGAGTACTATAAGCTCTTTGTACTTTCATATGGAAGTGTCTTTTGTTAAATAATGTATTGGGACAAAAAGTTGAGGACATCTGAAGCAAGTGCAGTGTTGTGCCCCTTTTTGCAATGGAGAAGTTTAAGTAAGGGCAACTTCTATGATGTGTCAAATCACAGGCAGTTTGTTACATTTCTGGCTGTTTGTTATTTGCTCCATGTGGATCAGCAAAGATGGAAGAGCCATGCTATGGATTTTAGTGCTCCTTCTCTATGCTTGCATTTGGAAAGGTGCTACCCTGTAGTATTAGTTTATATCCTCCTGAAATATTCCAGTGGTACTCACAATATGGGATGACATAATGAAGATAACTGAAATTTAAACCTAGGGAAACTAAGAAATAAAACATTATTTATATGTTTCATAGTCTATATTGTCTTTGGAATATAGTGTAGAAACTGTTTGGTAGAACAACTGCTTGATCAAGGCATGTGGTAGCATTGTCCCGTGGTAGCACGGTCCTGGGCGATCCTGGCAGGGAGGCAGGTGTGACTTGACACATGGTATAAACTATGGAGATTAGAGCTGTTCTGGTAAACTTACAATGTAGCATATGATACTAAATCTGCAAGGAGCAACTCTGCCTAATTATTAATGAATCGGTAATGGACTATTAAGACAGAAAATGGTGGGGAAGGTGGAAGTAGCCTGAAGTAGCAGTCTGGAAAATGGAAGGCGAGGCACAGCTTGCCTATGATGTATGTAGAATTGTAATGACTGTTTCTATAAAAGATGTTGAATTCACTGGCAATTTTTTTTTGCCAAAACATACCTGATTTTACTGATAGAATTGTGAGTTGTTGCAGAAAGTACAGTGTCAGAAAACTGAAACTTTGGAAAACAGGAGATGAAGCATTAACCACCATGCTGACATAGGAAGGTCAAACCCTCAATTTACCCACAGTTAGCTTTACTTAAAAGGTGGAAATAAATGTGCTTTATATTATAATGAGAATTTATGTAAATTTGTTCCAGACTCACTAATTAAGTACCACTTGAAATTAATGATTGTTTTATGCTGAAAGCTTATTTATGTTTTTTTCTTTTTGTTGTGGCAGGGGATGATCCAACATTCCAACATGAATATTTATTAAAACTTTTCAAGTTACTTAACATTTTACACAGTGTTCCTTATTAGTGCTTCTTTTAGCAGTTTGTTTTGTCATATCAGTTTTAGAACAGGAATGCAAGATAAGATTTTTGTTATGATACTAAGATTGAGGAAAAATTTTAAACCGTGGGCCCCTGAGAAAACAGAGTTGAGTTTTGTGTTTGGTCTTTTTTGTTTGTTTAGTTTTGTTTTATTGTTTGTAGGTTACATATATAATTTTTTGGAGTAGATGTCAGACCATGTGCCTTAAAAACATCTGGGTTTTTTTTCTTATATAGCTAGATAATGTGTCATGTATTGACACTTTCAAGTTAGCTGTATTTAACCTCTCAATTCACAATACTACCCTTACAAGACATTTAATGACATCTGCATTGCTCATGGGAATTTTGAGTGTATATTCTTCAGGTGTACCCTGTCTTTGTATGAAAGCAGTTATTCTTCCAAGCTATTTCTTAAGTTGTGAGAAGATCTGTTTTACAGCTTAGGTGTATAATCTATTTCATTGACACAGTAAAGGACTAAGAAATGCATTCCCTAGCTACCAGTGCAAACAAAAGCGTTACAGTGGAACGACTTACAGTGAAATCTAGTATTATGCAAATATATCATTGTCTTGTCTTAATAAAATGAGTGTTAAAGAGATGATAGATTTTTATTTTAAAATTTTACTGCACTGGTTTTGGATCAGGCAATTCAACATTTAATTCTGAGGATTTGTCAATACCATCATGCTTGAAACAGAAGGTTAGACTAGATGTGCTCCAAAGGTCTCTTCCAACTTGAATGATTCTGTGTTGGTGCGTTCCATGGAGCAGGCCATTGTCCTGTCTCAGTCATTGTTAAGACTACTTGTTATAATTAGTTCCATTAGGAAGGCAACTGGAGAATAGGGTTCTGTAGGTAGAACTGCACCTCTAGATGAAGCAAGGACAAGACCCTGCCTACAACAAATGCACCCTGAATAGTGTAGCCTTCTAAAGGGGTGCCCCTCATGACTTAGTGTTTTCTTGTTGTATTTCAGCCATGCTTTTAGAAGATGCCTTTCATAAGTGCCAAGCAGTGTAAGTCCCTGGGGAAACTTATGTGTATTATAGAAGGTTATGATGGAAGGCTGTGGACGTTATAGGCTTGAACCGTGACCTCTTGTATGGCTTCAGATTTGAAAGAATTACTTTGATGTAATAACATGAAATACTGGTGGTCTAGCTCTCCAAGTATTTACTGTGGTGTGGAAGCATAGCTTCAGTGAGTCTTTATGTGGTTTGGTGGGTGGGACAGGTGAGAAAGGACTCAAGATGTGAGTTAACTGATATTGTGGTCTCTCAGGCAGCTGGTAGATGGATCATCAGCAAAATATTCTGCCCAGATAACAAAAGTGCTTTCCCATGAACTTTACCTTTCTCTTTTCCCTGATGTGGCGTGAGAGCTGTGATCTGTACAATGGAAGGGATGCCGAGGTGCCAGTTGTGGCTTTGTTACGAAGATGTGCCAAGCAAGAGACATCAGGAAGTGCTTTCACACAGCAGAAACAGAATAACAGGAGTTGGTGCTTTCCTCCAGTATCCTATGGCTAAAGGACCCTTACCTTTCCTTCTTCTCAAGCCTAAGCTGCAGGTTGCAGCCTGTCTCACAGACAGGATTCTGCTACTGCTCCATCCTTCTGCTCTTAAGGCAACTTGTTTGAACCTTCTAGCTCAGACATCTTGACATTTATATTTCTGTTCAATGTAAATTTTTATGTTGTTGTGTGAAGTAAGACCTAAGCATAGGCATACCAGAAAGATGCAGGTGTCTTGGCAGGTTGGATGTCTCAGGGAGATTGGACTGGGCCAGTCCGTGTGACACAGTGCATCTCGTTCTGGTTTATAATCATTTACCAAAGGAAAATATTAGTCCTGTGCCACTGTGATCTCTTTCATCCCACCCTTCGTGCTTACAAATATTAAGCATATGTTTATTTTTATTTTGTGTATACAAACATACATTCAGATGTAAATGCATACATATATGTATGTATAACAATGTTTACACTTTTGTCAGCCACTAGAGAGGGCTGAAGAGAGTGATGTTAAAACTTACTGCAAATACTCTGCTGAGAATGTTTTCTGTTGGAGTAAAATCTGTGGGGCAAAATCATGTGGTCACTCAGCTAAAGTTCTTATTAAAATGTTTTTACCTTTCCTAAAACACTTTATGTCTGATGATACTCAAGTTGTTGGATGTATTGTCTGCGGACTCCACTCTACAATGGCACACATACGCTGATGGCGTTAGTTGCTGGGTAGATGTTCACTTTTTGCTGTGGTAACCCCGTTCCAAGGAGCAGGAGAAAGAACAGGGAAGACTTTGTATAACCACGGTTTCCAGTTTCCTGATGATGCTAACTATGCACAAATGCCAAAGCAAAATGAATATTCCTTAAACCACCGCGGATGTTCTAGAGATCACATTCATTTAAAAGAGAAATGGGAGATCTTACTTTCTAGAAATTTAAACTGGATATTGATTTTCAGTTTCTTAGACTGAAATGCAACATTGCTTTGCCTTTTGCTTTCTTCAAGATTGAAGTTGTTGCGGGAAGGAATTTCTGGCAACAAGTGATTAGATATTGTGTCAGGTGGATTTAGCAGGCAAATAAATACACTGTTCATTCAGAGGATAATCAAAAGTTATAAGATGTTACTGCAGCTTAAAAGGTGCTTAAAAAACAAAGTATTAATTGAATTCCCAAAAAGAAATGTAAACCCCCTGAGGACTGATACCTCTTATTGTTCCTCAAGTTGTGACAAAATGCTGCTTCTTGTTTCTGTGCACTGTTATGTCTGCATTCATTGTGGTATAAATGCAGGATGTGTTAGTGCTACTGTAGCCTCTTTCTGTAAGTTTGGTTTGTCTGCTTTAAAAGGTAGTGACTAAGGTGATGTTAATATAGAAAACTGCCTTTTAAAAAATAAGCAGTGTGTAACTATGTGTACACATTCGAAGTACCTGATTCGGCAGATACGTATGACTAAATGCAGTCATGCAGCTCTATCAACCCTTAGTCCCAATGAATTTTCTTCAGATTAGCTTACTTTGAGTCTCTTTAGACTACATAATCATGTGAGAGAGTTGTCAGAAGACTTGCTGGAGGTGCAGGATATGAGGTTATGAAATAATTAGATAAGAATAAATTATTTTTAAAAGAATAAATAAATGTATGTTATAAAATTTCAGATTATTAAAATACAATTAAAATAAACATAAATATAAAAATTATTACAATTGTATAAGCAGATGTCATATGAAGAATGCAGAAGAATGAAAGAAACACTAAGCAGAAACTTTTGTAGTAATTGCATGTAGGAATAGGAAATTGCAATATCTAGCCCATTGAAAAAGCCATAAGACTTTCAAACTAGAAAAGAATAAAACTTAAAGCAGGAGATAATGACAATTTGAATATTTGAAACAACACAGAAGGAATGAATGTCAGTGGTAGCAATGAAACTGGAAAGAAGCACTTAAGCCTGGTGAAGTACCTGGCACCTCTATTGTAGAGGAGTCTGAAGGCTTTCTAAAGTATGAGAGAAGATTTATATAGTTTAATTATAAAATGTAAAAAAACAAGATGCAAAACATTTAAAACTGTGGTCTTTGTGGTAAGAAGTGGTAACATTTTTGTGCCTGCATTAACTGGTATTTGGAAAATACTGATTTGGAAAGATCATGCCAGCCCTTCATTGGGGTTAAAATAACTGGTGGCTGTACAGCTAAGTACAGTTGAGAAATTTTCTTAGTATGTTAATCCAGGTTTCAGTGAAAACATTGAAACCTGTGGATAGAGAGAAATATTAGCAAAGGAAGTGGTCGTAAGTTTGTCAGTGTCTGTAAAGGAAGAGAAAGACAAGTAGTTATTCCTTGTACAACACTAAGGATTATTTGAATTCCTGCATCATCACAACTGCAGCACTACTTTATTTTTCTTCCCTTCTTTTTCCCAGTAGCTCATTTGCCAGCACTTATAAGTCAGTCTAGATTGGAATTCCAGTGCACCTGTGAGATGGCACCTCTGAAATAAATCTTCTGTGTACAAAAAACTCACTTGAACATTTACTATTAACAGAAGTAGCTTGTTATAAAAATATCTAAACTAAATTTTCATTTAGTATATAGGTAGTGGAACAACAGAGGGAATATAATACATATATATATATATAAAATATATATTACTATAATGCAATGCATATAGGTATATTATATAGGAAAAGGTTACAAAAATTCCCAGGTCAATAGGAAAAAAATTCTGGGCTGATGGAAGTAGAATTAATGAGTTTGGTTTTATATTACTATTAATCTTTTAAGAACTTTCTGGAGGAAAAGTGCATTATTTGAATTATTTATCATATGTATTAATGTATTTGCACATTAGTAAAAGTTAATGCTTTCTACGTTATTTCTTTACGATAGAGTAGTATAAAACATTGTGAAAATCTTTAGGAGATTTCACCTTTTATATTGGCTTGGTTCAAGAGATTTCACCTTGCCTCAGCAGCTTATTCTTTATGCCTACTTCTAAGAGGATAAAACTGATTAACAGATTAGTAATAATTTAGTATTTTGGTAAGATTAGTAGCAATGTGCATGTGGGGGGTTTTTTGTGTGTTTTTTTTTTTTTTTTTTCTCTTTACATTTAAATAGGATTCTAGGACTGGAAAGGATCTCCTGTGTTACTGTCTGCTTTGCAGTGACTTGTATCATTTAACTTCTGTAATGAAATTGTCAAACTTGACTTTTAAGAAGATTTGGGTTTCTGCCCCTGAGGTTTTACTTGGAAAAACTATCCACATCTTTTTAAGTATGCAGCCTGATTCTCTTCTGTTTGATATTTTATTTATTTATTTATTCATTGACAAGGGAGTGTAGGGTTTATGCATTATACCCACATTGAAGTTTTACCAGTGCTTTTTCCTAGAGCATGATCCCTCTCTATTGAATATGCTTAGAATCAAAGGTATAGATTTTTGTTTGTAGAGGCACGCCTCCATTCTTGTACTTGGCTTCTGTGGTTTGTTTAGATTAAATGCAACACTGTACTTCATGGTAAAAGTGTGTAGGTTAACAAAATTACCATTGACCTTGTATCCTCATATAGCATATCTTAGATGTTTCTATCTCAGCTTTCCTATAAATACAAATATTTTGATTTCAGTGGAAATCATCTTTGTTAATTGACTTGCAAAATCTATTTCAAAACATTCTTTTATGATTCAGTTTCTGTTGAATGTGAGGTCAGCAGGCCATTGTTTAACAATTTAACAGTATGTTTCCGCCGGATATGATGAGGCAGAGTGTCGATGTCTAAGTTGGTAAGTAATTGTGAACACAAAAGTTGTTTCTGAAGGAATTTATGGTGTGTTTAAAAGATGCTGGAAGAGGTTACTTGACATGATAGGCTCCTCTTTTTTTGAGTTGCTAGCCTAAATGAGTGTTTCGTAACTTCTGTTTGCCTGATAGAGAGGGCAATGTCTCTAGATTGTACTGGTAACACATCCGAAGTGTATGAGATGACAGCAAGAATCTAGTGAAGCCTAGTTTTCCACTGCATTTCAAAAATTGTAAAAATTATAAAACTTGAAAAATCTTATTGGTAGAAATAAAAATTTTAAATGGTTTGGATCAGAAGTCAGGCTACAGATGTTGGAAGTCTTTAGATTTAGTCCATGTCTATCCTGTTTTCTAGCCTGTCATTTCATTTCCCTTTGAGCAGTCTGTAACACTACTAGATTGCCTTGTACTTTTATGTCTGACCTGTTCCTAGGATATTTGCTACATCTTGTAGCTGCTAAAAACTATACAAAAGATACCATTGCCTAGCCAGTTCTGGTGTGTTAGGATTTTATCAGTCTATTAAAAATCAATCAAACAAAGGTTTTTTTGCTGGAAAGATATATTAGCTCATATACTAGATAGCAGTGTGTGAAGGATATCACAATATTTTTTAAAAAGTAAGCATGACATAAATGAAATTGCTAAATAAAAGTAGCAACCTAAGAGGTCTTTGAATTTTAGCTGCTATCAGTGGCCTTTGATATACTGTAATTGTGGATATAAATATCTACACTCTCAGGCCTTGCAAAGAACCCTGGTTGGAAGACAGAGTCTAAAATGCTTGTTTCTGCTCTTCCTTAGGGATTGGAGAGGAGTAGTTTGCTGGGTATGAGACTAAGATCTTCCTTCCTTGTAATTCTGCAATCAGTGTTCAAGGAATTTTGTGCTCTGTTCTCCTCTCATCACACTCATTCACTGGCATTGACGAGACTTATTGTTCTTGTTATTTAAATTTATCCTTCATATTCCCTCCTTTTTCTTCTTCCTCTAACCATAGTTATTTGAAGGTTAAACAATTAGAATCAATTAGTAAAAATAATCTATGTAGCAAGTTTGCTATTTTTATCATTAGGGAAAAAGCAATCTGACCTGATGACCTACTCAAGCCACTGTAAAGAGATGCATTATATGATAGTATGAAGACATAAACTCACTTTTTTCAATAAAGAATAATTAATTGTTAAAAGCTTTTTAAAACTTTCTCATTTAATTTCAGTGACCACTTTGCTATATACATTTTTATTTATTTCCAAATCTCAAGGGAATACATTCATGTAAAATGGTGCTGATACATGGCAAGTTATTTAGCCATTGCGGTTGGCAGGCGTGGGACTCTGTGGTTTAGTGTCTTCTTATATCTTTGTGCAGGCCCAGACTTTGGAGGAAGCAGAAGGGGGGAAGGGAGAGGTACATTTGTTTCCTCATGATTCTGTTTTTATTCAAAGTAGAGTTGATAAGTTTTTTTTTATAATTTGCTTCTTGCTATTTTGAAATTTTTTTGAAGACCCTGTTTCAGAGATGACTTGCATTTGAAATACAGGATTGGGTGTCTCTTTGAAATGCCATTCTGTTTAGAAAGAACACCTACCATTTAAGTAAAATTATAGTGCTCTCAAAGCAAAAAAATAGTCTTTTGTCACTCCTGTATATTTATGCATATTTCATTTTAACAAGATGGACTTTTTTCCAGCTTGGCAGAAGTAATCATTGGCAGATTTTATTTTATTTTTTTTTTTACTTTTTAAAATATCAGTGTGAAGACTTCTCTTTCTGTTTAATAATTCCTCTTAACAGCATAGATTGTTTGTTCTTTTTTTTTTTTTTCCCTTCAGCTTTTTCATAAATACAACCAGTTCCATTCAGGATTGGATGATTCCATTGTTTTGGTTTTGTGGGCTTTTGGGTGAAATCAAGTGCTTTTCTCTCGAAGCCAGCTGTAGTTCAGGGGGAAAGGAGGAGGAGGCTGATGTGATGTGGAGAAGTTGGCATGGACTCTTTGGTTGTTATACCCAGTAGGCAGACAAAGCTGTGGGTGATTTGTCCTTGCCCAGCCTTTTTTTACGAGGCAACCACTGCAAAGTGGTCACTTTCCTCCACTTATGTGGTTGCAAAATCTTTAGAACAAAAAAGGAGTTGGACTTCATTTAAGACGAGATTTAGCAAAATATAGGCAAGTCTGCAAATTGGAATGAGTTTGAGTAATGATGAGGAATGACAGACATATTATCATTGCACTAAAGAACATTAAGCATTTTGTCTTCTTCCCTTTACAAGAAAATAAAAATAGATGGTTGCAAAAAGTATTTCTAGACTACTCCTTATTTAATTATTTTTGAAACCGCACATATCTGTATTTTGTGCTGTATCACTGGAAATAATCAGTTATTAAGGCTTTCTCTGTAACTTTTTCCAAGTGGTGATTTTTTTTGCTTTTTGTAGGAGATTATCTGCACAGACTTTTGTAGGCTGTAAACAGAACTTGCAACAACCGAGTTTGTGGCTGTGGGCTGAGATGATCTTCAGTCTCTAATCAGATTGGCCCAAAGAGGGACCAGTGGGTGGGGAGGGGGAGAATGGTTAGAAACCAAGAAGCACAATGTAAATGTGCATGTAATTTGAAAATGCACCTGCCCATGGTTCCACATCTGTGCATGCAGAATTGTTTCTGGCTGTAATAATTTGGTCTATATTCAGATTTGACTCTACATAATAATACAGGCATTTTATTTTTACTTCATCAAGCTTTCTTTTTGCTACTTGTTAATTTTTGTTCATTTTACTAGTTTGAGTTTATTTGTGAATAATAAAACAAACATCTTTTTCCTCTGTGCATAGTTAACAGTGGTAGAAATGATGATGCTGGTGAATCATTTGGTGTGGAAAATATGATTGACCATACAGAACAGAAACTTTGCTTGCATGCACCCACTTATTGGACAGTCATATATATGATTCTTCTCATCGGACTTTTTTTTAGCTTTCTTATTACATTGTAGGTTCAGTGTGGTATGGGTTACAAATGGTCAGCACAGCAAAAAGGGATGAATGTTAACCAAATTAATCTAGTTCGTAATAATCAATTTTAACTTGGCATGCAAAAGAACAATTACCAGATGCTTTTAAAAATCATGGCCTTGGTTGTTATTTTACCCTGCTGAAAATTCCAGAAAGTCAAAATGGTCTGTCAATGCATCATATCCAGTTTCAAGTGCTTACTTACCTTTTTGGAGCATAGCAATTGATGACCAACATGTGCTTCTAATGGTACCTTGCATAAAGTGAATCAAAGGTGATATAACCCATTCTGCAGTGACTGCTTTAGGATTCTGAAATGTCATTTGTTATTCTTGAAGCCATACATGTTGGCAGTTCAAGATAGCATGCTGGATCACTGCAGTCAGATCAGGGCTTATTTGAAATGCTTATAGCTTTGTTCTCACACAGTTGCGCACTTGCTGGCTTTAGAGGCAAGAAGTAATTGAAGTGAAATTACCTACTGATAATATGTAATTAGGTGAGTAAAAGTATTTGTTGCTGTGAGGAAAAGAAGTGAAGCCATTCAAGAAGGACAAATATTATCTCCAAAGTATTTTTGTAAACATTGCAGGGACAAAACCTCCAAATTTTCTCTATGCAGTTACAGAGGATCTGATATAATGAAAGGATGTGTTTGTCATAATCTTAATAACACATCCATCCATGATTTCATAATAATGCATATTGTTGACGCATAATAAGAACACTGCCACTTGTAGAGAATCAAAACAGTTGAACATGCTGTGGGAAAATACTTAGATTTATGCTTCCAAATGATAAACGTTTTTATGGTAACAGTGCCCCCTGCAGTGCAGGAAGAAAGGGTAAAAATATTGGGACCTGGGTGGCATGAGGGCTGTTAGGTGGCATGTGAGTAATGAGCATGTAACAGTAGATGTTTATGTTTGGAGCACCTTGAATGTTCAATATTGGGCATGGAAAATGTCGGGTGGGTATCAAACATAAAGAATGTAGACCAGAAGTGCCCAGCTGCAGCTGCTCTGGCTTGGTTTGGACTCTAGTGTATTGTCAGAATCCACAGGCCATCCCTATTCCTTGTAGGGGGCACTGAGAATTCATGGCTTGCTGCCATACTCAAGAAAAATGCATGTGATCAGAACTAAATGGATTAACCACCAGTATTTTTGAGTAAAAAAAGAAATTACTCCTTTTTTTTTCACTTGTCACTTTGCTTGCTTATCTTTTCTTCTGCTGTGTAAGAAGAGGTGAGGATGGGGGGAGAATTTGAAAGTTCAGACAACAGAACTCAGTCTTGGTTGTTGTTTTTTTTTTGTCTTGCTAGGAAAGGTGACTGTCTCAACTAGGAGATGAAAATTCAAGCAGCTCAACTGAATAACAAGGTTTTAAAATGGTGATGAATGAGGCTGGCTGTGTTGGTTCCTCTGTTTTCCTTTCATCAGAAGTTAGTCTCCTGACATTTTTACTCCACGTTTTTATGGTCACAGAGCTTACGTCACATACAGGTTTCTTTGACGATGAACATTACTGCCCATCTTCCTCCTTATCTATTCCAAAAGACTAAGGCAGCCCATGAAAACCGAGTTTTGTATATTCCCTTTTAATATCTGAGGTCTTGTTCACTTAGCTGCTGGCAATACAATCTCCTGCTCCCTGCAGACTTGTAGTTGCTAGGATCTTTGTGTATTAAGTGTCTGTCTTTTCACCCCCAGCTGGCTGGGTGCCAAATGGCTGAGACTTCAAGCAAATGAGATTATTTTACAATGACTCGTTTGTTATTAGAACTTGGAAGGGTTTCTTTATATCCTAAATGAAGGTCCAAAAAGTTTTCTTAGTTTGAGACAGCTGCTTATCCCCTGTCAGGAACAGAATTTTGACTTTGTTTGTAGTGCTCTTCAAATATTGTGGTTAATGCCAGAGACTTCAATTTCTCAGTAAAAGACAGGAAGCCATCATTTCCTTGCTGTAAGCAATATATTTTTAATATGGTATTCTGTATGAAAATACCCTGTGAACCAGTAGCTTCAAGGAACTGATTCACCTTTTTGTTCTGTGTAAATTTCTTTTCTGCATCTTTGTAAGTTAAGAGTTCTGAATTTAGGTAATAAAAAAATAATCTTATTTCTTTATTTTGTGTCCTTGTTTAAGCGATTGTTAGGATGATGACTCTAAAAAAAGAAAAAAATTTCTTGATAGTTCCAGCATCAATTGTGGAACACATTTCTGCATCTGAAGATTGTAGCACTGCACAATAAATGAAAAGTGCATTAAAAAAGCCCACTTTTTTAAAATAGGGTTTGCAAGAAGGCAGGAGCCAACACTTGAAATTAAATATTCAGAGATGTGATTAAGTGAATATGTTTTCACAAAAGCATTTATGATTTTTTAGCAGCAGGAGAGCTTCAATCTCAATAAAAAACAATAGGGAGGAACCTATTTAACATCCAAAGTCAGAGGGGCAGAGCCATGAGAAAAGTTCCAGTTCCTTGTCTCTGAGAATAATACTGTCAAATATAATTTCCATTGTAGGAGGAGAGGTGAAATTTAGTGAGTGTGAAATTCTCTACTGGGAAATTTAAATACTTAAGTAGGACTGTATGGGAGTGGATATTTGAACAATCAAACCCATGCAGGAATTTGGGGTTGACACTGTGTTCATTTCATGTGTTAGATATAAGATTTCTAAGATGCACATCCCAGACACATTAAACTCTAAGGCAACTTTTGTCTTGATGTTTAAAAATATTCTTGAGGCAGATAGGTCTGACTGAAATTAAACTGTCAAATAATCTGTCAGTACTAGTTAGATGGGGGTGGACATGTATTCACCCACACTGAGATGCAAATACTTCCCTTGTGAAATGTGACAGCTATGTAATGTTGCAGAGGAGCTCTACACAACAGTTCAGGATTTAAAATGGGGAAGTATTTATTCAGCTGAACTTACACTTGGAATTTTAGATAATCAGAAAGGAAAGTCACAGGAATGTGACACAGAAAGGAACATTAAACTGTAGGAATGTACCTTATATAGTTTTCCTACTCTGAACTGAAAGCAATTGTAGATTACAGACTTGAAAAGACTTAAAAGGCTTTCCTCATGTTTCAAGTCAGGATCACCTGTATCTGCACTCTTCTCTGTCTAACCTGTTCTCAGAATGTCCAGTGATGGAGATACCACAAGCTCCCTAAAAAGTCATTGCCAATGTTAAACTATCCTTTATTCTTAATATTGAACATTAAGTCCCTTTATATATACTCTTTACTGCCTGTCTAATGGCAGAACTAAAGACTGTCAAAATTTCCTTTGGTCTGTCTTCTTTCCCCTAAGCTCTTAGCTCTTTAAATCTTGCTTTTTATAGTGCATTCTGCAAATTTTTTTCTGGTGCTGGTATTAGACTATCTTTGGACACACAGAACTAGACTGAGTGTTACATTAGAGGTCTTGTCAATGCCCAGATGAGTGTCAGGATAATATCAGATACCTAATGTATTAAATACCTCTTTTGATGTTCTGAGTCTGAAAAAGAAAGATGCTCTGAGAAAAGTCCCAATAAAGCTGTTAGCTTTATCCAATTTAGCCTGACAGTGAGTGTTGCAGATTATGACATTATGATAATTTGTTCTAATATTTTTTATAAGAAAGCCATAGGAGTCATCTGAATTAACTCCTTTTCAAATAGAGTGCCTCTTTCAGAAACAGAAATCTAATAATATCGAAATAGCATGACCATATTGATTTTTCAGTAAGATGCATAGATTTTTAGATACTTAAATTAAGCAAAAAAAGACGTTGGGCCAGCAAAATAATTGTTGTGTAATCTAATTCTACATAGCCTCAGCTGTCAGAAATTGGAACTTGCAGTTTCTTTGTCTGCAAGGCAGATAAATCAATAGATAATGAGATTTCACTTTCTCGTACTGATGCTTATCAAAAATGATCAAATCACATCCTGGCTCGCCTTTAGAAATTAAGCAATTTAATCCTCTGCTGCCATGTACAGGAGACCATGTTTTTCAGTTCTTTAATTATTCTATTATTCCTCCCTGATTCCTTTCTCCAGTGGCCTGGAGAAATTTTTGAATTTAAAATTTTTGAATTTTAAATAATAGATGTGGGTAGACTTCCAGTTGTGGTTGCATCAGTGCCAAAAGCAGAGGTGGTAAATCCATATTCTTTCATACTGCCCAGTTTATGGCAAAACCAATTCATTAAGAATATATGGTCATCTAATTACGCACTACATAAGCTAAATTTCATTTTTGCTTTTCAGAATAGAGTCCCTGTTACATCAGAGCAGCTTGTAGTCCATGTTGCCACGTGTCTGATGTAATATTTTGCAAAGTCTGAATCTGCGTTGCTGTTAAGCTACACTTGTGCAGTCTCCTTGTTACATTACCAGGTTATCTAGTTTTTCCATAAGCCAAGGTGAAATAGTAGTACTGTCCTTGGTGTTTTCATTTGTTCTGTTACTGTGAGAAGTCTACATCTCTGTGTCCCTTTATAAAGAGTTTTCCTCATCTTGATTACTCCAGAACCCAACCATTGACTTTTCAGCTATTTCAATTTCGTGTTAGAGTTTTTTGGACTTGACAGTATGACTGTGCGGTTTCAGTGAGGCCTCTTCAACATCCATATCAACTGATGTTAGAATGCAAAGAGTTTAATTAATAATACCCAATAATATCTTTTCCCAAAAGGGGAAAGTGATTGATAAGTATTTATAGGTGGTAGAATTGCTAAAATTCTTTTTGTTCCTAAAATATTAGCAAAACTTTTAATGTCCCTTAAGTATGCTGACAGTGACATTTCCACATATCTTTGGGCTTTCCTGAGTGGTTTTCTACAACTCTTAAGTTTCTATTTATATCTGTTGCTATCAAATTTCTGTTTTGAGCATTGTATTTCTATATGTATGAGATACACACTTTAAAGCTCCTTTTGCAACCTGGCAATTTCTCTGTTTAATGCATTTATTTTTTTGAAAGCAATTAAAAAAATAATTCTCCTTAAGGTTTATTTGCATGCTTCTCTTTAAATTATTTTCCTTGTTTTGTCAAAGTGTTTCTAGGTTCTCAGAAGGCTTAGACATATGTTGAATCTTTATGCCTCTGTGTGCTGACAGGTTTTCCTGTAGTGAATACATGTAATTAAAGGAAGTACTGGTTGCAGATGGAACCACAGCAGCTACAAGCACTTCTGTTAAGAAACAGTATTGCTGATAAAGTGTTTGGGGAGGGGATTTTTATCTCTTAAATCTCCGGTTTCTGGTGAGCGCCCATAACAGAGACAAAAACTTTATTGTGATCTGCTTGTGATCTCATTTGCCTTTCACTGGTTTCCATTTCTTTACTGATCCTAGTCTCATGATTAGAACTGTGTTTGAAGAGTTGTACAGTCCACGTTTGAAACTTTCAGGTAGAAAGCCCTGGAACCCAAATGGCCTCTTCCTGAGTGATTCTGTCTAGAGGTGTATATATCTCTAGTATTATTATATAAAAGCTGCCATTTTTGTTGTGTTTAAAAAAGAATAAATCATGCTGTTTTCCTATCCCTAAACAGGTGTTTGGCAAGGAAAATCCTTTTGGGTACTGTGGACAATGACTCCCAAACTTCCCATGACATGGCTTAATCAGAGCTACAAAGCAATGCTAAATTTACATAAAACAATGTTTTACAGACATTTTTGTCCTAATGTTCTTTACTTTTGTTCTGGACAGCTTCCTCTTAGTGTTTTGGCTTTCTAAGCCACACCTGGAATTTGCAATTAATGTGTGTAACATAATGTTATGAGTTCTTATTAAAAGTTAGTCATCTGACACCCAATACAGACCTGGTTCTAGTGTGCTCATGCTAAACTGGTGTCCCACATGAGCACCCTCAGCCTTTTCTTCTGCTATAATTCCCTCCAGATTATGTTCCTTATAGGATTAGAGTGACAGTAATCCTATTACTTTGTGTTGTCTCTTTGTCCTTTATTAATAAGGATCCTAGTTATTAATAAATGGAAGTAAAATTGACAACTGACCAAGGAGCAAACTAATTATTAGTACTAAAAGCTGAACCAACGGGCTTCTTATACATTCACATTTCTGTCAAATTCAGTAGAAGAGAGCCCTTACCAAGTATTTTTCAAATGGCTCTTAGTATATTTCCTGGAATATAGAATTGATGTTGGGAGTGGATGAAAGAGTAATTAATTTTCAAAATATATCTTAATACTTTACTTAAAATTTGAGGGAATTCTGCTTTTTCAGGAGGAAACCACATACTTGGGAATTCTTTATTTAAAACAGGTACTCTTGATAGGAGCTATTTTGTTTTCTGTTTCTGTGAAAAAAAATTATCTTTAAGCAGTTATGTAGACTGGCATCTATCTTGAAGGAAATTAAGTCAATTTTGAAAGTAGAATAGAGGTACATAGAAGTGTGAGTGATCTGTAGATCTCTTACCTTTACTAGATCTGTCTAACTCTCTTATATCATACACAGAAGCTTTGACTGTATATAAGTAGTTTATGTGTTGTGCAATCTGTGTAGTCTATTGAGTGATGGATGTGACTGGTGACTGAGTGTCCTGAATTGATGTAATGCTTGGTCAGAGATAGCTGAAAAGCATCTGGTGGTAGACTCTTGCAGAAATGGGAGCTTGGGCTTTGTTTGTTTTGTTGGTTGGTTTTTTTTTTCTACTTATAAAATAATGTATGGAATTGGCTCTAGAATTGGTTTCTTTTCATCTTTCTGAAATTAGGAATCTGTTTTCCCAGATGTAATATATGGCATAGAACTGGTAAGACTACAGCTTCAGAAACAGTCAATGCTTGTGAGCAACAGACTTTTCACTTATGGTCTTTAGACTTTTTTTGGATTAAAGGAACTAGGAGAAAGATTTGATTTTGTTAGTGATTCATCATCTTTTTTCTGCCTGTTTGCTGAAGGACATGAAACTTTCTGCTCCATTTCTCAACATCCTTGGTGAGAAATCCAATCTGTTTGTGAATTAGCTACATAAATGGATGCCTGTCAGCAATTTGGCATTTGTCACGTTCTTCTCCTAAACGTTTTACAGGAAGCTCCATAATTCTGCACAGGGGTGGACAGTGTTGGGCTGCACAGAGAACATGTACAGGAACTGTGTGAACCTTTCTGCTGAGGTTCCCCTGTTGTCTTAGAGAAATGTGGCATCAATGGATTGACGTTATTAGAGCAGTGCTCCCAAACTCTCAGCATGAAACAACTGAGAAGACAGAAGCTGTTAGTGCTCTCCCTCAGTGCTTCTGCTTGTGAAAGTTCTCAGGGAAGTTATGCAGCATATGCAGATATGGTAGATGTAATAATGTTTTTGCCAACAAAAACAGGATGCAAAGACCAGTTTATCTTTTGAGTCTCATTGTTGTGGTTTAATTATTATTACTTTTCTAAATGTTTCTACTGAATTAACCTTCTAATCTGCGTTATTGAGCAGTCAGCTACAGAAGCGTGCTTTGATTTGCACGGCACCTTAACTTTTAAAATTTTTACGTGACAAAATTATTTCAGTGTTTTCTCAATTTCTGAGATATTGAACTTTTTCTTTACATCTTCTTGATGCTGCATCATCTTCATTGCATTGGAAGCTATAATAGAATATTCACAAAATGCTGAAGAAGTAATAGTGAAAAAGATATAACTCTTGGAGAAGATGGATTACACTTAAGAGACAAGGGCTGTTTTAAATTAAGGTAGTCTTTGTATGGTATTAATGAGAATCAACTTCCAAGACATAATCACCATATTTTTGGTAATCCATCACGTGGTAATTGAGAATAAAATGCTTTCATAGAAGTTTCAATGAAAAATAAATCCAATCTTTTTAATGGAGACGGAGATAGTTATATTGGTGTCCTGTGGTAGTACAAATAAAGTTACACTAATTATGCTAAAGTTCTCTTTGTTTGAGAGAGAAGTGTTATTATTTAAAATTTCTTATGGTTAATTGCATTGAGCTGTGGTGGGTTGACCCCAGCCAGCAGCCACTTGCCAGACTCGGTTCAAGAGCAGTGAGAGAAGACTCAGGACTGCTTGCCCTGAACTGGGAGTTTTTAAAGTCTGTGTTGAAGTAGCGTGAGTAATATGATGTCTACTCTATTTTTGTCAGCAATAAATTTGAGTGAGAGAAGGCAAGCCAACATACAGTGGCAGGAAGCTTAAGTAGCAAGAGAACCTGTTTGTTTAAAGATACTATGCAAAGGAAGCAACTCCTGTCCTGAATAGCCACAGGGAACAATCCGTATTGAAAAAGGCTGATGAAAAGGTTGTTCAGAGTTCAGGCTCTCTCCAAAATAGCGATGTTCCTATGTCTCACCGTGGCCATGTTTTTTCTTTTTCACAGATACTTTGTGATGGAGCTACCCTGACTTTTTGCTTTGTGGATCTTTATTGTCCAAGTCAGTGTGTGTGGGCAATGTAATCTGTTCCTGATTTGAGAGAGATGAAGGAATCTTACTTCTGCAGCAGATCACTGCTGCAAACAGAATTAGCAAAATATTTATACATAACAAAATATTTGTTATCTAAAATACTGTTTACATCATAAAGAAGTCAGTAAGAAGTTTGCTCCTTTCTGGTGGCTCACTTGGAAACAGCTTACTAACTTCTATTCTGCAGGCAGCAAGTGCTTTATAGAACATGTAATTAATCAAGACTTGTAGAAAAAAGTAAAAAGAAAGTAAATAGGAACGGCACTGCCCACAGTAAAGCGTTAAGAAACTTAACGGATGTTAGGAATGCATCAAATGATAATGATTCTTTGAAGTTACCTCTAAAAATATATCTGTAGAATAAACCTAAGTGAGAATAGAGGCTCAAGCACTGGCCCAAAATCACAGAAACTTTTCAGTGGTTTAACTGCATGCTTCCTGATACATTTCAAACTGTGGCACATCACATTCGTTCAGATGATGTCCAGGCGGTTTGGGTCCTAGCACTGTTTAAGCAATGGCAATGTTGTCTCCCAGCATCTGAGGAAAGAGATCAGCTGTGTGGCAGTGAGCCATTTTTGTGCCACTTAGCTATGGATCCAGAGAATGGTTCCTGGCTAGTATATTGGGTATATTCTTAAGTAACTTGTCTGTTTCACTTAGCAGTTAGATTGGAAGCAAAACTTTTAATATGTTTTTAGGAATGCAAAGGCAAAATGGAAGCAAAGACCTATATTGCTCTTTCCATTTACCACTTTAACCCATGTAAATCTGGGTCCTTGCTGCTATTCTCAAGGCTCACGAGACAATCAAAGTCTTTCCTATGCCCCTATTCTAAGTGTATTTTCCTTACTCTGGTCATCTCTCTTCCTAGTCCATCAGGATTTCTTCAGTTGCTCCTTTACCTTTCCAGTGCAAGATATTTGTTCATAATCTGTCTCTCTGTATGTGTGACAAATGGGCTTGACCAGAGCCTGTCTTGAGTAGTACTTCAACATAGGTAGTATCAAGTTGATCAGTACTACTTCTTATATTTTCTGACCCTTTTCTTTCATGTATAACTAAAGACCGATTTCCTGGGGAAAACAGAATAAGGAAAGAAATAGCAGTCTCCTGCCTATCCTTGCTGTTTGTCTGCCTGGCAAGTACAAATGCAGTTACTGGAAATGTCTAGAGGGAGCCACTATTTCTGAGATGTGTTAAGCACAGCATGAAACATTCTAGATTAAGGTGGAGATACTACTGCTACTGGAGCAAGCTGCACCTCCTGTTCTTACTGAGATGTTGCTACATATATTCCAGATAGCCTTAGTGTAAACTTCTATTTAAACTCCAGTGTTTGTGTTAGTTTGTAGTAACTGTAGTGGTGTATATGTGAAGAAAGTCTTTGAATAATAGCTGGTATTTCTACAAACCCATGGAGTCTTGTGGTATTTTTGTTTATGCATAAAAGAAAGACTAATATTTTCATGATATCTTTGTGCTTGGTAAATAGAGCCTTTTAAAAAATCTCTTGAGTTTTGCAAGTGGGTTATTAGTGACTGCCACAGCTTGGTGAAAATTTAGACAGTCCTCTTGGCCACAAATTGGCTTTTCAGTTTCATGATTTTTCTGTATTCTGACCTCTGCAGACAAAGGAAATTCTGACTTCTAAAAATAAAATGCTTTGTTATTTTAAGAATATAAAAGAAGAATGTTTAAGTTTGGTTAATATGATTGTTTCAAAAATTCTGTACATTTATATCTTTATATTAAACCAGTTGTATCAATGTAAGACAATTAATTTATTTATGCACATATTAGGGCCAGTTCAACAATCTTGTTTAGGTTAGGTCAAGGTTACTTGTTTTAGCAAGTTAAGTCAACAAACATTCGGTGTGACTCAGCTTCTCCATATGCTGTGTGAAGACATTGTTTATCCCGCAGACTTTAGTGTGCTGGATCATTATCTTTGTGCTGTGAAAGACTTCCAGGTTTTATCAAGGTTCTTGTTGCAGTTGCTGTTATGGTAATCACTAAGGACTTCTCTAAGTGGATGGCTTGTAAAAAGCTAACTAATTTAGAAGAGAAAAACGGTGATCACTAAAGATGATGTAGTTCGATTTAGTGTTTGATCAGGGACTGAAAAAATCAAGAAGACAACTGTCATTACTTCCTAGAATAAAGCAAGAGAAAGTAACCCTTACAGGAGATGTGCAAAATTGTAGTAACATACAAAAAGACGAAAACAGGAAGAGGACTATTTTTTTTTCTTTTTCACCCTTAACAATGAGAATCTATCTACCTGTATGTTACAAAAACATTACAATTTTATTAAGTTGAAAGAAGAATTTTTGCAAAATTATCACATCTACAGACTTTTTTCACATTAGTAATTGCACTGAAACCATCATCAGTGTTTAGAGTATGTTCTTCCAGATAAAGTTCTTCATGTGGAAGAAATTTATTTTTCATCTGTTTTTCATTTGAGATACTTACTATGCTGGTCTTCCAAATACATAATTATTAAACCAAACTGATGAGAGAGTTGTCTCACTGTAGACAGTCTCGCCTTTCCTTTAAGTAAATTTCTATTTGAAATTTTGTTTTACCACAGCAAAGAAGAAGAGTGAATAGGTTCTCCATTCAGATAACTGTGTACATGGTTTGTTATTATTAATTTTTGAAAGCTTCACAATTCAATTGTGAAATATGTTAGCATTTAGCTATATCAGGTATTCTAAAGTTCTGTAATAATAAACCCATTTGATTGTCACAGTAAGTGGATAGAGTTTTACATATGACTAATCTCGCCTTTTGTCAGTTTGTCTTTGATCCTTGTTTTGAGAACAACTGTTAATAGGACAGTATGATAATGGATGTACAGAGTTCAGCTTGTGTTTGCATGTGGAGGGACATACGCCATTGAAATTATTGACTGGCGCAATGGATTAAATGAATTGCTGAATACTTATAATTAGAGGTTCTAATTATTGAAGTTTGAGTATGCAGGTTTTTTGCAGTATCACTTAGAGGCTTTTTTAATGAAAAGCCAGAATTTGCATAATCATTTGGCTTCTGTATAGTTACTGGTGAAATATTTTGGTGGATTTTCTTGAGATGTTCACAGTTGCTAAGGGTAAAAACACTGCAATGATTGCTTCTGTATTAATATCTGCTGAGGGAAAGTTAGTGCTGAGGCTCCTTTTAACTCTACTGCACCTTAGATTGAACCACACTGAAAGCCATTTGAGTAATACATTCTACTTCACACTTGGAGTAGGCAAACAAGGTGTTTATGGACAGTTGTGATGTCTTAATGGCTACTGATGACTTCTTAAGCACCTAGAAATAGATCCTGTTTCTGAACCCCACATAAGCAGTTTTACAGTCCTGATTCTTACAGAAATTTGCATTTCGTCATTATGGCAATTACAATGACCATTTAAGTCTAGTAATTCCACTTTAAGCAGCTCTTATATTGCAAAAAAGGCTTCTATTAGCATTGAGGAACTTAGCTCCAATACCACTGTTTCCTTATTTTGTCCTGTGTTTAGCAAAACTGAATGCTATTTATAGTGTTGTAGTACCAAGCTTCGTGGTTGTTTTTTTTGTTTACTTTTGTCTGTGCAAATCAACATTATTGTTGGCAGGAATAAGTTTAGCTGAGGGAATTTCTGTCGTTTCAACAGTTGGTCTTTATATAATGTTTGAATAATCGCACCATTGAAATTACTTTCTTGACATGAAAGTAGTTTATCTGGGGAAAACTAATTCAAACACAAAAAATAATTGTTGTATATAATTTATCAAAAAATGTTGTGATTGAATTTACTTTTTTCTACAGAATATAATAAATGATACCTCAAGATACACATATTTATACACACATATGTAATATGTGTAGTATCTCATAGTTTTTTTAGGTAGAAGTGGACTTGATTTGAAAAAAGCAAATGGAATGGGAATATATAGAGAGAGCAATCAATTTAAGTCATAATGAGTTTAGAGGAAAATGCCTGTGGTATCTCTGAAATCAGTGAAATTAGAAAAATCTTGCATTGTATGAAAAGGATTAGCAGTGCCCATTTTGAAGGGTGGTATTTCACTGCTTCTGTAGAAGGAAATTATTATGAATGCCATTAGGTTTGTATATACTGTGGCAAGATAGGGAGTTTTTGAATTAAACATAATTCCACCAGGATTACTTTCTCATGAATGTTCTAAATTTAAAATGTTTAAGAGAAGAGTCAATCTGCCGCTGCCAGTGGCACTGGGGTGAGGGAAGAAGTGCTTGTTCAGCCGTGGAGCCTGGTGACACAGGCATCTGAGTGGCTCCAACAGGCTTTTAGGTTCGGCTCAGAGCTACTGGGTCAAGCATTGAATGACTCTCTTAGACACTCAGGTGTCAGCGCCTGTGTCATCTGCTATTACCTAGGCTACATTAGAACCAGTGTGCATGCAGAGTGTAATTGCAGTTCAGGTTACATCTCCCTTCAAAAGCTTTGATTCTCTCCCACTTATGCTTAATGTAAAGCAAATTTCTTTGAAAGCTAAAGCAACTATTTTACATCTGAGCCATAATTTAGTTTGTTCTTGACCTAGAGAAATGCTTTTGACTATAGGTTGGATAATTTATTGTTTAACAGAATTTATGAAATACTGCCTTGATAATTAAGTTCTTTGGCATTATTTGGCTTAATACAGTTTTAATATTTACTGCATCTAAAGTATGGGATACTTGAAATATTTCTTCACACTTGGAACTGTGGGAGAAAATGTACTGTTTCTCAGAAATTACTGATGTTACTATATTTAGGAGTTTATTTCAATTGTACTAGAAGTCTCTTATGTCCTTTTTTCTGTAGTTAAGATTATAGAGGATGTTATTGATTTAGCAGGAAAATGTACCTGTAGAGTAACGTGAAGATGCAAAAAAAATTATCCAAATATGGCAACATTTATTTACCTCACTGGTTATGTCACTACAAAATGTGACTTTTGGCTGGCTAACAACTCTATTAGAAGTGGGGCCTATATGATAGTTTTACTTTAAATAAACAAAAATTTAGTTTCTGTCTTGATTATTTTATTCCTCCTGATGTTGCTTCTGTAAGATTTGAATGTGGTAGTGCATGTCTCTTACAGAACTTTTGTTACTTTACAGGGGAATATGAAAATAGAAAGAAATGGCTTTACCTCTCTTTCGTCCAGGACAGAGTTAATTTTCTCACAGTTGCCATGGGAGGGCAGAGCCTGGAGCCGTGTGGGTGTGTCTAGGTTCTATACCAGCCACATAATTGCTGGGGATATGTGGCTTTGGGTGGAAGAAAAGGGGAACATGACGCAGGACCACTGCCATTTTGTCCCTTGTTTCCCGCAGTAGCAAAGGAGTGAGCAGAGTGGTGGAGGTGGTGTGGCATGGACAGGCCAACTTGGGGGGTTTGTCCACCTTTGGTTTGTGTTGTCTCAGACTCAGGAAAAAATGCCGGCAGTGATGTCCACCATTTTCTCCTTTGTCTTGGGAAGCCGCATGGCACTGGCCACAATAACATTGGGTCGGTCAGACTTCTGTAAGCATTTTTTGCATGTAAGCACACTAATAACACTGTTATTATTAGTATTGTTGCTGTTACTGTTTTTTTCTTTTCTTATTTCATAGCTGTTTTTCTAGTTATCTCAACCCATAATCTCTACCTTTTTGGCTCTTTTCTCACTTGAGTGGGTGAAGGGAAAGGAAGCGGCTGCTTGGAGCTTGATTTCCAGATGATTTTAAAACACAACGCCCTCTTAATAAGAAAAAACATGCATAAAATTTTTATAAGGCAACAGACCACATTTTTAGAGAGCAAGTTTTTGGTCCATGTAGAGATGGTAATCTTCAGTGAGAACTATTTTGGAAATATGAGTTAGACATTACACGGTAAGCCATTTTAAGCTTTATGAACATGGTAAAGTACATCTCATTGTTAATGTGACATGATATGAATGGTTAACTGATTACTAGGAAAGTTTTAGAAATATGTTTCTCTTTTATATATGTGATTGTAATGCATGTTCAGAAGTGCACGTATTGGTGCCAGCCTTCTCAAAGCTTGACAATAGATTGCCGACTCTTTCAGTTTGTAATTGGTGGATGATAGAGGTGCTCAAGGAAACAGACTCTCTCATATCATATACATAAATGATCTGTCGATTTTTAATGTGGTGGATAGTGGATGTGAACCAGATTTGTGCATCTTTAAACATATGCACTATAGCAGACTTTGCAGATATTCTGTGAGTAATTCCTATGTATTTGAGAGACCAGAAATTCTTTCTGTTCAGTATAAAACCTGTCTGATGAACTAAAGTCACTAACTGTTTTTTTTCAGGCTGGTAGTTTGCCCAACCAAGAATTAGCAGTGTGTTGGTATTTACTGTATAAGCTGGAATAAGAAGACTGAAAAAACTTCAGACATTTAGATGTATTTCATTCAAACCAGAGATCTGACTATTTTTTTTCTCTCTCTTTTCAGTACATGCTTCAAAACTTAGAAAAGGCATAACTTTTTTGGGATACTTGGATAGATTCCAAAGCTTCTAGTAATCAGTAATGAATATATATATATATATATATATATATATATATATATATATATATATATAAACCCAACTTTTAAAGTACTTTTTGTTGGGTTCCTTTAATTCTGCATTCTGGAAATTATACTGCTGCAAAGTCTAACCTCAAAACATGCCAGTTTATGTCTTGAACTATGGTTATCATTGTGGTTTTTTCACCGCATGATGATAAAACATGGAGTAGTGCATTGATGTAGAACTGAACAGAATCTTTTGTAACAGAAAAAGAGTTTCTCGGTTGTGTTTTCAGAACAAAATCTTAGTTCTTTAGGCTGGGAGCATGAAAAAAACTTTCAGTAATTTTTGTTGTGCAGAAAAAAAAAAGGGAAAAAACCCAAGTTACCTAGATAATAATCTCCAGTTTATAACCTCAGAGTTTTTAAAAATCTCTTCTAGTTTAAACAGAATTTAATCTGAATTCAAAGCTACAACTTCTCTTCAGTGAAGTAAATGATTATGATTAAGTTTGGAAGCATTGCTTTATGTGCCTCGTAGTTTCAGTCTCGAGAAACAGGTATTTCATAATGAGCTATCATTTAGGCATTGCATCTTAGGCAGAGCTGACATATATTGGTTTTGGCCTCAAGGCATCTTTTTGGCAATTGTTTGGGAAGAGATCATAAAATCATGGAATAATGTAATATAGACTAGAAGGGCACTCCATAGGACATCTGCTCCAGGAGGGTCTAATTAAATCATCTTGCTCAGGAGCTTATGTTTGAAAAAGTTATTAGCAGTGGCTAAGGAATACACTTATTTCTCTCTCATTTCGTAGTGGATACTGCCTTGCTCACAGGAAGAGAAAGGCAAATGAGCTTTCTTGCTTAGGGAAAAACCATTTTCAGAATATAATGATAAATATTTTCATACATGAAAAAATATATATCCTATTTGGTACTAGTCTGACAAGTGGTCCAGTCTGTCCTCAAAATTTCGTTATACATTAATTGTGGTGTACAGTTATGTATTTCACAGCATAGTAAATTCTGATGGGTTTGTATTGCAGTTTCCTGAATGTGGTTTCTACGGAATGTATGACAAAATCTTGCTCTTCCGCCATGACCCTGCCTCTGAAAACATTCTCCAGTTGGTGAAATCAGCTGCAGATATCCAAGAAGGAGACCTAGTTGAAGTTGTCTTATCAGGTAAGTAAAAACCAATGAAAATTACTGTCATGCTTTTGCAACTGAAAATATCCACAGTAGTTTTCTCCTGGTTGGATTTTGACCCAGCATAGGTGAGAGTCCATACAAACAAAATTTCCTTTTTCTTGATTCCTCTCTCAGATGTATATAGGCATATTATGCCTTTTTTTTTCTGTTGCACTGTATGCTTTGTAAAAACCTCTTTTGTCCATATTATTAGCTAAGCAGCAGGTTAATGTTAATAAATTTTTACTTTATATGGAGTGCCATGAAAATGTCCACTGCAAATAGACTAATTGCTTTCTCAAAGCCCTGCATAATTATGCCTGCCAGGACTGCTCTGACTCTTTATATGATTTGTTTTTTAAACTTAAGAGAGTAAGGGGAGAGAAAAATTTAAATTCTAGGTGGGAATGAAAAAAAAAGTATGTTTTGTATGGACGGCTGTCCAAAACGAGTGCTAGATGGTTCATGTACACAACTGTTGATTCTATGAAAGGTATGGAAGTTGAAAAGGTGGAACAAAAGAGAATAGCTATTTAGGACCTAGGAAATAAAAAAGTCAGAGGGAACAAGTTCGTGCAAAGCCAGGGAATGAAAGTTGTAGTCTGAAGGTGACTAGAAGGTGAAGGGGGATTTGAGATGTGTTATGAATGAATCATGAGGTAAAAGGCCAAATTCTGGAGGCAGTCAAATGGCAAATGGTTTTAAGAAGCATGTTTGGCCAGCAGAGTAGCCATGAAGAATGGATTGCTATAATTGAAGAAGGAAATAAGCACAAATTATGTGACTGGAATGTAAAGGAAGTCTGGGGATGTAATTAAGTGTCAGCAAGACTTGTCAAAAGCTTAGATGTAAGATATGAGGTATGTGACTAGGATTGATGCAGCATTTACAAGGACATGAAGTAGAGTGAATGCTGGAACTGTAAAGATGTAGAGATGTTATTTGACAAATAAAACTTGGAAGATGGCTGAAGGGCTGTATTTTTGCAATTGGAACATGCAGTTAGAGCATCTGGAAAGATGCTAAAAAATACAGAAAAGCATATGTCATATGAAAGTAGAAATTGAAGCTGTAGAAGAGTGTAGGATTAGTGAAGAGAGGCGAAGTCTTAATGGATGCTGAAAAGAGTGAAAGAAGTAAGAGTTAGGTCACATAATCTAAGCTAACTGAGCTTTTAAATATAGTTTTCTTGTATAGGACCCTATTCCATACTCTTTGATTAGAATAGGAAAAAGTACAATAAGGAATAATGCAAGTCATTCCTTAAGTCATTATTCATCTTTTCCATATCAGGAAACATTTTTTTCCCTTTCCAAAATAAACCAATTTTCTTCTTAATATTTCCCACATAAAGTAATCACTCTAGATCAGTAATTACGATGCAGTGAAAAAAAAGTTAGCAAGGACTTTAGTGCTTTATTTGATATATTGTTTATTGCTTTTGAAAGGGAGACCACATATCATCTAGTTTGCCAAAATTAGGCAAGTAGCTGTTTAAGAGCAAAGGACAGAAAATGAAACTTGTAACATGTCATGGCCTAACTGATGGTACTATTCAGATGTCTTAAATTATACAAGAAATTAAACATACTTCCTCTGTAAACGCTTAAGAGCATCAGTGTCCTCCCCCAGATGAGCCTTAACTAAATGCAGGAATTCATTTTTGCAGACAATTCCTGTGTTATGTAGGGGAGGACGGTATTCCAAGTTATGCAACTGAAGAAGAGAAAGAACTGTATAAGCAGTCTGTAATGTGTGGGGAATTATTCAAACTAATGCAGGCAGTTTTTATTGAAAAATATTCAGACGTAGTTTCAAATTACCAATTTCGACAGTAGTACCTATCAAGTTACCTGTAGATGAGTTATCTCTCATTTTTAATTAGAAGAAAAAGTGTGTCTAAATGCAGGGCCATATAAAATCCTTTACAGGATGTTTAATAATATACAATGAAAAATTATTTTGAAGGGAGAATAAACCCGAAAACAGGAGAGATTGGCTTTGAGCACTTAAGCAGTGGGAAGGACAAGTGAAAAGCAATATATGTTCAGATGCATATATCGAACCAGTTGAAGTGTTTTATTTCTAGCCTTCATTACAAATTTCTAAACAGAATATGCATTCTACAGTTCTGTAAATGCATGGTTTATTATAGCAGTTTTTCTCAAATGGCATATCTGAAAGAGACAGTAGAACACAGTGTTACTGCTACGGCTTTGCTGCTGAAAACTCCTTGTGCTTTGGGTCAACATCCCCTGAGGCACTGATATCTGATGTCAAAAGCTGCACTGATTGACTGCCTTCATTTTTTATTGCACAGGTCAATACTGGGCAGAGTAGAGAAAGCTGAACTGTTAGTCCTAGTTACTACAGGGTTATACAGTCAATTCATATCCTACTAGTATGCACTTTCTAATTTTCATTAATAACAAGATTTTTTTTAAAACGGCTGGACAACCTATGGTGTTTTCTTTTTTCTTATTCCACTTATGTTCTTGGAAGTTTAAAGATTAATAAATGTGATCATCATCTGTTTTAGAGCTTATATCACAGGTTCTTGAAAGAGTTGAAAATTATCTACAAAAACTTATAGTTGAGAGGGGTTGCTCACTGTAGCTGAAGCAATTTAGTCCATTTTGGAGAAGAAAATTGTACCTGCAGATGTCATGCTATATAACAGAAACAGTTTGTGTTAGAGATTTCTGGTGAAACACAAAAAATTTATTCAACTCAGAATGCAGCACCTGCTGTGTTTTCTTATTCCTAATGAACATTATTACTTGCATTTCGCATTGGAGCAGTATGCAGTAGGATTTTAATAGAGTGCAAGAATCATGAAAGCTGCTGAACAAATGTTGTGTGTCTGTCTGCTGACTGGTCCAGAGGAGATAAGCACAGGCTGTTGCAGTCAGCCAGATGAATTGTGGTTCAGTGCCAGTATAGATTCTGGCATTTTGGAAGTGAAAGGACTGGCATTATTGTAAGAGTGGAAGCAAAAGTGTGTGTTGAGTTACAGATTTGGTCAGCTGCACATTAAAAGAGGGAAAAAGGAACTTTTGTTATGAACATTAGTAGCTCTCATAAATACAGTTTTATTTTAACTTTTTATTTTCTTCCTTTTATGTGTTTTTTTTTTTTTTAAATATGTTTGAACACTTTGTTTCAGTGACTACATGGGATTCTTGAGAGTATTTGTATAATAACATGGTGTCCTAGTTAGAACAGCTGGGACCAGTTCATCACTGTATGAGTGTAACCCAAAACTGTGTATTCTATAGCCTTCCATGCCATTTCCCAGAAACTGTTATCAATAGACCATTTACACCATCTGCCCAGAGCAGCCTGACTCCTCAGGCTATAAACTGGGTGTTAAGAGGCCTGTGAGATAACAGGATGCTCCTGTCCTCACACCCATTGAGGAACTCCCCACCCTGAGGGAGGTACTGGGCATTCCTGCCTGAACTGGAGGTTATATAACCTTGGAGTCTTGGGACTTTTTTAACCACTCGTGGGATCCAGAGGAAGACTGCAGACCACCACTCTCAACCAGACTGCAGTCACCACTCTCAACTGGACTGCAGCCACCACTTTTCAACCAGACTGCAATCACCGCTCTTGACCAGACTGCAACAGCACTCTCACCAACAGGTTTTCTCCTCTCCTTTTACTTTGGACTCAGGGGGCCCAAAGAACACCATTCTGTTCATGCCCCAGGGTGCTGGGTTATACATTTGGGTTTTGTGGGTTAAAACCAACTGTTTGTCTGTATAATCATACTTATTGTATTATTTTATTAAATTGTTATTCTGATTTATAATCTCTCCTTTGAGTTGAGCTCATTTCCCCTCCTGGTTTACCTTTAAACCAGCACACATGGGGACACTTGAGAAATCTATTAAACCCATGAATTTATATGTTGAATGCATTTGGTTTCTTAGGCTGCACTCTTGGGCATTCACTGAACAGTACCACTAATACCCTTCTGTCAGTTATGTACAGCTTACATATTTCTGTTTTCGTAGCTGTGCATTTTCTGTTTCATTTTTCTTCAAATCTTGGAAAGTTCATCTTGTCTTCACATGCACAAAAGAGGAAAATCTTTTACTACTGCTGATCTCCACTAATGTGTTTATTGAATCCAACACCTACTTAGTTTTATTGCATTTCAGACTGAAAGGGATACAAATCTTTAGAGAAAGGATTTTATCAAGGTATATTTGTAGGAAGGATTTCTTTTGGTTCTAATACTGTCAGAAATGAGTAGGCAGCCCAAAATCAGGAAGCAAGGTACAGAAGTTGCAGTGGAAGTTACAATTAAAGATGGCTGCAAATGAGTAGTCAGTCATTTATAAACACTGAAAGGAAGAGAAACCAGAAGTTGCATGTGTTTAGGTCTCTCTCTGTCTAAAATGCAGTCTTAGTGTTTGCTCAAGAAAAGGAAGCAGATCTATGTAAAGTGAGTTGAAGCTGAGAAATGTTCTTCAGGCTTGATGTGATCAAGTAATATTTGCCAAAAGCTTCAGCTGAAGCTCTGAAAAGTTAACTTTCATGTTCCACTATGAAATAAAGGATGCAAACATGAATTACCAAAATAGCATAATGTAAAATTCACAATAGATTTGAACAGAATGGAATATTTTTGCTGTGGTAAACTCTCTTCTTTAAGCTAGCTCCTAGGGTTTTGGAGATATTCAGTGTTATTTTAACTAGATTTTAAAAATAATTTATTTCGGCTGCAATTCTTTAATACCAATGAATTGATATTAAGGTGAGATTAATTGATAGAGAGGTGCTGTCCTTCATATCCTTTCTTTCTGGAGAAGGTAAATAATTATCAAGTTTTTACATTAAGTTATTACATGAGATATGGGTTGTAAATCACAGGATCACAGAATATGCCAAGTTGGAAGGGTCCCGCAAGGATCATTGAGTCCAACTCTGGTCTTGCACAGGACCACCCCCAAGAATCACACCATGTGCCTGAGAGTATTGTCCAAATGCTTCTTGAACTCTATCAGGCTTGGTGCTGTGACCACTTCCCTGGGGAGCCTGTTCCAGTGCCCAGTCATCCTCTGGGTGAAGTTAACCCCATTGTAAAAGGGAAGATGTTTTTAAGTTACTATTTTAAGCTGTCTATAGATGCAAGCTCTACCACTTCTTATGTGTACCTGTGACTTTTTTCAGATTAACTGTTATTTACTCTTTTTCCCTTAAATGGATGCACAGACTGTGCAGAACAAGCTGACAGATGAGAGTTACTTGGGCTCTGTACGTCTATATTCTCTTTTTGAGTTCTGTTTTTCTAGGACTTTAAGGAAACAATTGCTTTAGGTGCCTTTAGACTTATGTTCTTTCCAGCATAGTTTATGTCCTATCCTATGAAGTTTATTAAAAATTGCTGTGTAAATTTGTCAAGTCTGTTCATCGTATAGAGAAAAAAACCCAATTGTATAGTTAAAATTTTAATATGAGTTTGCTTATAAAAAAATCTACCTTGTTTTTACTGGGGCAGAGTTACATTGGGATGTAAGAGGTTTTTGTCTGCTGCTGGAAGGCAGACAATGAAACATTAGCCTCTTGTGCGAATTAGTGAAATGTACTTAATCTGCTTGCTGTGAGCAGTTGTGCTCAACTTGGCAGGATTCCTGAAGTGAGAAAGTCAAATAGCAGCTACTTGACGTTCCCTCGCTGAGCTGATGAGGGCAGAAATTGATCCACTGCTTTTGTTAAGAAGCTGTTGCTGTTTTCTTATCAGGTGGATGATACATCACCTGGTTACTAATGTGGACATTTTATTTGGATTCAGTACAGCTTATATTGTCTATGTTAAATATACTGAACTGAGTAAAATAGCTGTGGATAGCTATATAATTAGAGTAAATGCCATATGTTAACACAACTGGATTGGAATGTTAGTTCAGCTGCCAGCTCCTTGAGATGAAATGCTATGATGTTAGATTTTTGAACATAATTTTATAGTACTTACATAGATGGTCACAGTTTATGATTTTGCTTCATTGTGATTGAAGAGAATCCTTCTTCTCTTGGTGCCTTCATGACTATGTTAACTCACTGTTTTTCTGGTGTCTTGAGAAATACAGATATCTTTTTTCTATTCTGTCTAAGATGGTGTTTTTAACAATTAGTCATCCTCTTTGTCCTTCTAGTCTCTATCTGTCATCTGTTTTCTTATTTCTGTAGAATTAAGACTTATTAGTGATTAGGCTAAAGTGGCTTGATTTTGTGTCCCTCACTGTTCATTAGTCTGCATCATTCTTGGACCATGAATTTCAGATAGATGACTTTGTGTTTGAAGTTCTTAGAATTAAAAGATTATTTCCTTCTTTGTTTATGTTTGCCTCATTGTCTTTTCTTCTGTTTATGAGTGTGGTAATTTTTACCTTCTGGATATAGACCTCAAGGTTTGTATTTTTTTTTAGTTCAGCAGAATCTTTCTGAACTCCCTCTCCTGTCTTGCCCTCCTATTATTTTCTTTCTGCTGCAAGACAGAGTAGGTAAAAATAGGATGAAAAAAATAGGTATCAGCATAATTCCCTTATATTCTCTGGCTGCATTATTGACACTACACACTGAATAAAATGATATGTGACAGGCAGATGTTAGTAGTGAAACTAACTAATGTGTCAACTTTGCTCCTAGCGCTCTTGCAGAAATACAGACCATGCTGGTTGTTCTTTGTTGGGTATGTTTTTAGTATTTAGTGATTATTTCAGCAGCAAAAAAAAATAATGGCAAGATTTTGTGAACGTGGATTGCAAGAAAGCAAACCGTGTATTTCGTCATAGGAACAAAATTAAGTTTTTAAGTAAGCTTTTTGAACTTTAATGATTTCTCACTCAGGATTTTAGATGTCATTTTTAAAGCTTGATTAGTTGGTAATCCTAAATAATGTCATTTTGTATTTAGAAAAAATTAAACTAAATGTTGTAAAAAAATACTGTTGATAGGAAAGATTAATTTTCCTTGAGAAAAGCTACACAAATCCTTCTGTCAGGACAGGGCCTTTATATAAGAGGTCACTGTTCCACTGCAAGCTAATAGATCAGGTCAGACATCCTACCTTATGCACCTTTAATTATCTATTTTTTTGAGATAATACATTTTCAGTTTATTTGTGTCTGTTTAATAAAATTTTCTGTTCATTTGAGGTAGTTTTTTTGGTTCTCCAGATTTAATACAAATGCTTTTTTTCCAAATGCTCTTTTTCCAAATGCTCATAAAGAAACTATGCTTCATGAAAGAAGCTCAAATGGATAAATAACTTTTTAGGACTTGGGAAACAAAGGGTAGAAATGCATACTGGTTTCACAGTGGAAGCAGGTTGCAAAGCAAGGTTTGTAGGTCTGTGCTGTTAAAATACGTTCATGAATGATCATGAAAGCATGACTAGTAAAGTGTCAAGTGTCAGCAATGGCAACAAAACAGAAAATGGCTTGTAATGTCACTGCCCTTGTGTCATCTACCTTTGTTACCTTCTCTGCTTCAGAGAATGCTGATGCTGCTTTAGGAACTCCTCTTTCAAAGACAGGATTCCAGGCTTAGATTTTTGTCTGATCCAGTCGTTCTTACGCTTTTGTATTCTTATGACATGATTTCACTGAAAAGAAACATATTTCATGTTACATTAGTTTAACAGGGATAACCTCAATGCCTGCAAATTTCTGTGGCATTATGATTAAGATAGAAAAAGTAATTACATGATTTTTAATTGTTGTGCATCAGTAAGTTGTATAGCCAGCTTTTCAAGAAAGGTGGAATTGAAGCTGTTTAGCTACATTAATTGGAGTTAATGTTTTAAAAAAATGTCTATCAGCTTCTACAGTAGACCAAATTAATTCTTGATTTTAATTTTATGTTAAATATATGTGTTAAAGCCTTTGGAGTTAAAAAAAGCCCTTATTCTCCTTAAAACATCTTAGTTCAGTGAAGCAATTTTTAAAATATTTCTTATTAATTTTTACTCAGTTTTCTTAACATTATACCTACCACATTTAACCTTTTTTAAAAGCTTTTAGATGTTATAATTTTGACTGAGTTTAACAGAATTCACTTAGTAACAGTATCTCAATAGGTTATTCAAGTATTATACTTCAGCAGCCCACACTTCAGCTAATCCTTTCTCAAAAGACCTGAGGTAATGAATGAAACTTGGAGTCTGAGGTACCTTTTCCTATATATTAATGGATATTTTTATGCTTATTTAGACTTACAGTGCAATGTTATCATCTGATTAGCAGTCTGAATCAATATGAAATGCTTATAATTAAAAAGGTATTGATAGAAAAAAATGTGCATGATAATAAAAATGTATTTTCATCAAAGGATAAATCAACTCTGTTTATTGTTTTACAAATTTATTTAATCTGTTTAGTCTTTCCTTACCTCTGTGGTGTGTGAAACTTGGACATAGCTATAAATTCTTTCACAGGATATGTACTTAAAAGCACTTGAGCTTTTCTTAAAGGTAGAGTGGCAAAGTCCAAACTTTTTTACTGTGCACCCCATCACTAAGAATCTTTGAGGATACACCCTCAATATATATATATTTATTTTCTTATATTGCTTAAGTTCTAATATTTTCTTTCTGCACCCTAGTGGATTGTCTTGTGCAGACCCAGGGGTGTGTGCACCTCACTTTGGAGATCACTGCTATAGGGTCACTTGAAGTTGTATATTAGGAAAAAGGTTTTCACCTCTTTTGGAAGTTTAAATCACCCTTTTTGAATATTTGAGTAAGAAAACTTCAATTAAATTTTTTTCTCCTTTTCTCTGTTCTTCATATTCTTTCCGTTGTTTTTGCTACTAAAACAGATTTTAATCATAAAACAGCCACCATTTGAAGAATTCTCTTTTCGTCACCAGACTCCATCCCCTTTCATCAAATAATTACCTCCCTGGTTCATTCTCATTAGCTACAAATTTAATGGGGAACAAGCCTTACTTTGGCTAAGCAGACAACTCTTTGATTTGTCTTACAAGCTTTTGTTTGATAGATGTGTTAAACAGTGTTAAACATGCTTGATGAAACTTTCGTATCAGTGTATTTGTTAAATTATAGTAGTGAGTCTTGAACGGCTCTTAGCTGTAAATTATTCATCATATTGAAAAATGAAAGGTAACTTGGAATAACTTGCCCATCAGATGAATTGTATTATATAACTGTGTATTTTACACTGCTTGGATGTATGTCAGGAAAAAAAACCCTACTGTTTTCAGGCTTTCTGAAGTCATGGTCTCAATAACTCGGTGCTCCAGTAGGTTTCAAATGGCTTAATGTAAAAAATATATCTTTCAATATCACTATTGAACTCATTGAATTCACTTCTATTGGCTGACTGCTGGCTTTGATTTTGAAAGACCAAATAGTCCATGGTAATTTCCAGTAACTGATGTTTGCAACCCTTTGTGGTAAGATACACATCTTTTAGGAAGTGCTTGAGGTTTGTAGCTAAAGGAGGTCTGAGCACAAACAAGCAAATCTCCTTCCCTTGGGGGATATCACAATTTGAAGCGGAAACTGAGGAGGAAGAGACTCAGGAACTGCCACAGGTTGTAGTCTGCTGGTTTTTATATCTGGATGGTAGTGTAACTCAAGCCTGGAGACATTGTCATTCCAACTAAAATCTGTCTCACTCCGGCTTTTAAAGAGGCCCCAAAAATGTTTCTGTTAACATAGTTAAGATGTGACTTGCCAAAAAGAATTTTGGTAAGCTTTCCTGCTTCTTAGGACATGAAGACTTCTATCACTCTAGTTTGTTGATGCAGAAGGTTATTCTACAGCAGTTCTTTTTGTTTCCTGGTTTGATTTTTTTTTTTTGCTTCCTCCTCTTCTTGAATCCAGTAAACTCTTACTCACTTCCTCTACAAACAAAACAATTCCAATCTTTTAATCTCTCCTTATATGGAAGTCTCTTCCATGCCTCCACTGGTTTTCCTCATTTGTCAGTTTCTCTCTCTTACCATACAACTTTTTGGATCTGTCTCAGAGGAACTGAACACAGAATGTCAAGTAGGGAATATTGGTATCACCATTTCCCAGTGTTAATTTCTACTTATTTATGTGCATGAGTGACATACTGGGTAAACTTGTTAAGTCAGTAGAACACTTCTGTTACCTTTAGTGGAGCAACTAAACATTTTGCATATTTTGACCTTCTGATCTACCTGATCAGGCACTGGAGATGTTTTCACGATGAGTAATTCTTGAATTGCTGTAATCCATTTTAAAAAATCATCCACAATTCAGAGCAATAATTAATTTCTTTCTTTCAGATTATGTCATCTTGTGCATTTCTTTCGCATTTTTAATTTCTCTTCTCCCTTTTCTAGTGTTATCCCAGAAAGATACAAGTGGGGCTGAGAAAACTTATATATACAGTCATGCTTCTGTTCCTTACCTCTGATGGTCCCATATGAAAGATCTGAGGCCTGAAAAAAGCATTATTAATGAGACAGACGCTAAAGCATATTCCAGAAGTGTTCATATATTTCCAGGGGTAGTTGTTTCATCGCCTTCTGGGTACTTCAGGTGAGGCTGACTGGCATGTAGTTCCCTTTGATCCTCTTTTTTATCCTTCTTGAAGGTAGAAGTGACATTTAATTTCCTCCAGAATTTGGGCACTTCTCCCAGTGACCATGATAATTCAAAGATTACTTGAGAGTAAGGCCTCGCAAGGACATCAGGCAGTTCCCTCAGCACTTTTGGGTACAACCCGTCAGGACCTGTGGACATCCAATGATATCATGCAAAAAACCCTGCTTGTATTTAATCTGTAGTTATGAATTCTTAGAGTAACTCTAAAAGATATCTAGACTTTTGCAGATAGTTAGCAGTAAAGTATGTTAAAAATAGTTTAATGTGTGCAGAAGTTCCGTTGTTCCTTAGTGAATTCAACATAAGGTTGCATTTCTAATTCCATTATACTTACTCTTTTAACCAGTAGCATTTATTCCCCAAGTAACCAAAAATTTCTTAACCTTTTATGAAAGAAACTTGTGGGAATTAAACAAGTTTTACAAGTGCTACTAATTCTTTTTAAGCACCTCTTCTTTTTGAAGAAGTTTTTTTTCAGAATCCATGCAAAAGAGCTGTGAAGAACTTATAAAGAAAGAGGAAATAAAGATGTAAAGGACTTGCAGCATATACTTTTGATATTGATTTAGATGCGTCAGCGCATAGAAAAGGAACAAGAGACTTTATTTTTCATTTGGAGCTGCTCCTTACTGCCAGTAGTCAGAATTAATTTTGAACACTGCAGCAATAGCTCCAGTAAAATTCCAGAGTATTTAATTTTGTTTTCCTATGCTAAATTGATACTTCTGCAGTGCTTTATGATTGACAGGGCCTGAATCTGTGAACTAAAGTATTGCTGTTTTTTCCACTTGGCTGAAAAATGGGTAACTTCATAATGAAAGAATTGTGTGGTGGGATTTTAAATGAAGTTAAACCTACTGTGCTGTCTGGTTTGTAGGTTCGAAACTGTGGAATCGTTCACAAATGAATACAAGTCCATGAAAACTGAATTTCAAAAATTCAGAGTGTACAGATGAATCAAGCATGTTGACTCATCAATTTTAATCTTCTTAAAATCTCCTTAAAGGTCTAAGCTAACACTAGACAAATGATTGCAAATGGTTTAGTATCTTCTTTCGTTTATTGCTTAAATCTCACATCACCAATGAGACAGTGTAAACAACAGCCCATAGGGAATCTGGATACTGGGTTTTAGCAACCAGGGAGATGAGAACCTTTACCTTACTTGGATGCCTCCCACACTGGCTCATTTACTCCCTTTCCAGTCTTACATTTGCCAGCTTCCCACTGCCCTTCCCAGAAAGGAGGTAGCTGCTGGCCACAGAAGACTGGGCACGAAGTCTTGTTTGTTCCTGGTGTGCCACTGCTCTTACAGCTACCAATCTTTGGCATCATTGATCAAAATGCATGGAGGTGCTCTGGCCTCCATCTTTTGGATCTCTGGGATCTTCCCCTATTTTCAACATCTTACCTCAGTGCAGGATTTTCACCCTCACCTTTCCAGCCTCCCTTCTTTCTGAGATGACTGCTTCTTTTTGGGGACCTTTCTCTTCTACCTGCTCAGCTTTCTGCACACTCAGCCTTGTCATGTTTCCAAACTAAATAGTTCATGTGCAGAAGCACAACATGTAATCAGCCTTGGAGCAGGTGATTTAGTTTCCTGTATGTCTCACTGGAGGATTGAGGACATGCCACTTTTGATTAGTCTGGGTGGTATAAAAAAATTGCATCTAGGCTGCAGTTAGCAAGTAGGAGTCTTCTGCTCAAGAGTTCCAAATTCAATTCTGAAAATTTATCTCTCACTCCATCCCGTTCTCCTGCAGCTAATTACCTGAATGCCAGCACTTCTTGTAACCATGCGCTCAGTTACAAATGTCTGTGGGAAGTCAACGGGATACATTACTCTTAAATGTATTGCAAGTGAGGGAAGGTAGCAGGAGAATGCATGCTTTTCATAGCTACAAGATATGTCTAGTCTTGTGATTGATGGTTTCTTCTGCTATGAGAGTCATGGATGCTAGATTACAGTGCCCATTATGTGCAGCTCTGTTACTCGTATTAGCAGGATCTCACCTCTACTAATAGTTCAAAGCCCTTTTGGACTTGGAACACAAAATGATGAGTAAATCCTTTGCATCTTTCTGAAAGCAAGACCTTGCCTTTCTCATTTACAACGTCTTGTTTTCCTTTACAACTGTGCTGAATGATAGATCTGCTCCTAAGCCCAGAACAAGGAGTAGTAACCATTAACAGCCAAGTCCTTAACAGACTTGATGAAATAGTCTTGTCAAAACCGTTGTAGTTTTAATGTCTGTTTTTTGGTGATACTAGGAAAGCTTAAATAGATGATGACAAGTTAGCCTGAGAGTTAACAGTAAAACAGTGTCATATTAGAACATAATATTACAAACTTTTCTGCAGAGTAGCAAGTTTTACAGGGTAAATATACATATATATAGGAATATTTGGAGGCCCCCCTTTTTTTAACTGCACAATTTTACATACAGCTAGAAAATTGTCTTCACCCCATCAGTGCTTTGTCAAAGCAAAAGGATAGCCTGATTACAGAAGCTTTTTTTGTTAATAAGAAAGGTCTCCATTTAATTTGGAAAAAAAAAATCTTTCATCAACAGGGCTTTTATTTTTTCAGTGAATAACACAGGAATATTCTTGAAGTTAAAACTTTAAATGTTAGTGGCTACATGAAAGGCTTTCTAGACATATAATTTTAAAAACTTACAACTTGCAAGATGATGGAAGAAGTTTAAAAGAAGGACCTAATTCATAAAGGACTGCTTCTGGAATTGCATGCTCTGAAAATTTAAGCTGTGCTACTTCTAGCCACAGAAAGTCAACTGCGCTGAACTGGTGGCAGAACGAGAAATATGAATTATGCATGTTTATACAGATAGAAGATTTGTGTAACTTGCTAGCTAACATATTTCCAGATCAAGGCCTGATGACACACTAGTTTCAGTGAGTAGTGATCTGAAATAACATCATTTCATGAGAAGAGGAAGCAGAATGCTCTCTCTGTTGAGCCTGATGAGAACATGTAAATCTGAAGCCTGGAAAATCACTGTTTTTACCTTAAAAATTAAAACCCAAAACACTTCCAAGCCTTTCAATAGAGTGGAACATTACCAAAACAGTTTCAAAAGAAGGAGAAAGAGTGATGTTTTGTATTCTTCATATTGCTGTATTCTGCAGTACTTGCCAGATTTAAAGCTTATTTAAAGTAAAATGGATTTCACCTCCCTGCCTTTTACTTTTGAATATTTATCATGTCAGTATAAAATTATATGGATTTTTAAATATATCGTTATGTAAAATGATATTATAAGTTGCAGTTGTTCAGTCAGAAGGGTTGAAATGTAGAAAAAGAATGGGATTTGTCACTGCTTATTGGTATCTCTTTTTGAGAATTCCTAGAACTTGCCTCAGTTACTTTTTCAACCAAGAGGTTGGTGTTCCTTGTCTACTAGTTTAAGTTCAGTTCCTTGCTGACCACTTGTATGGGTGGAGCCTAAGAATATTTGCCTGTGGAGTAAGTAATTTAGTAATCATTTGTTGGAATGGTGGTCTGCACACCCTTTTATTCCAGCCTCAAAATCCCATACAGATGCAGGATCTAAAAATCCTTTGCTGTTCCCTGAAACCATTTTGTGCCTTTCTGTGATTTTTGGTTTCTAGAGGTTCTGAGCATAACTTTCAGGACCTTTCAGTTCAGGTGGACCCTTTGTTACTGGTTCTTGCTTGCTTACTGTCACAGAAATACAGTTCAGGTCATGGTAAGTGAACAGTTTTGCCAGTCAGCTCATCCCTGCTGTCTTAAGTCTAATACATACTTTGTGTTATAGCAGCTATGGCAGATACAGGAGGGTGAGTTCACCATGAAAACAACAGCCTAACCAGCTGCAGAGCTACTTAAATCCAGCCATAATTCAGCAGAGACGATTTCCTTTTCTGTCAATAATCACAATGTTAATTCAGTAATCAATTAAACAGGCAAAAATTAAGCTTCCTTTGAAAGACAGTTTCTTTGAAAATTTATCATCTCTGTTTTGCAGTGTGTGATGTACAAGAAATTCTAAGGATATTTAAATTGAAAGTAATTTAAATGAAAAAACTAGGTATATAAAACTGCATGTGTGTTTATAATAACTGCCACAACAACTTCAAGTTCCATACTTCAGGAGGGCTCTTTACATTTGACTTCTGCTTCCCTATAACTACATAAATGCTATTACTGCTAAGTTTGGAATTTATTTGAACTAAATATAAACTAAACAAAAGATATAATAAAGTAATTTCTAAATTTTTTTGCCTTGAGACTAAAAACGTTTTTTTTATTACAAGAACATGAGCCATGATAACCCATTAATTAACTTGCAGGGAGACCAGGAGGTTCAGTTACAGCTTTAATGGAAATGATGTAAATTATTTTTTCACCATTTGTGAAAGGGCAGTGGAGGTTGGGAAGAGACCAGTACAACAAAATTGCCGTTGAGAAAATGACACTCAACAACAAAATACGTTCCATCCACTTAACAGCTTCAGATGGAACGGGATTGAGAGCAAAGGAAGAGAGCCAAATGAGTAGATAGATCCCTAAGGCAAAACTACTTGTGTGTTACTGCACTGTTCATACTATTTGAAAAACTACACAGTAAATCGATGTAAAACTCCTCCCCAGTCTTCCAACTTAGCAAGCATCATTTACGCAAAATAGAACTTAAATACATGCATAACTTTAGGGAGTTAGTCAATGAAATTGACATGGACTTACATACATACCTAAATCCATTGCCAGACTGAGATTTAGACTGTTTTTATTGTACATATAACTTTTCTTTTACTAGTGCTTTGATTATTACTTTTATGCTTTTAGAAACAACCTTAGGAAAGTCTATTTTTATAAACAAAAAGTTTGCATCTCTAAAATTTACATATATATATAATCAAAATTCATGGCTATCATGTCTTGAAGGTCTTGCAGTATGGTCTTCCTTGTCTTCTCCCTGGGAGAGAAATGCATGCTCACTGAGTATCTTGTTTTTGTAAGCTTCTTGATTTTATATTTGTATGTGCAAATATAAACTAGAGAGACAGTCACAAGACAAAGAAGTGTACCTTACAGTTTTGTTGGAAGCTGGTAGGGCACAGTGTTTCAGTTTTGGTGCATATTCTTGAGAAAGTTCCTAGATACATAGCTTTTCCATGGTCATTTTGTTATGCAAAGAATCAGAGATGTTAATCACAATATTATTCATAAAGCTGTAGGTAAATATGCCTTGTAAAATTCAAGAGCAAAAGTCCAGAAGAGAAGAGCTGAGGCTCTGAACTCTAGATGGAAAGTCTCAGGTAGACAGGAGATGGGAAGGCTTAGCAATGTGTTTGTAGTGGCCTGAGCTGCTGAGACAGTATGTCTTAGCATGTCATGTGACTGAAGTTTCCAGAATGCTGACGACCATGTCTTCACATGTATGTCATGATTTCGTAGATGAGGCAAGAGGAGATGAAGTGAATTACCAAGGGTCAGTATGATTTTCATGTATAATTTGATCTCATCCAGCTGTTGCAGCTCAGTTGATACCCATATATGGTAGGACCATAGAAGTGTCTGCTGCCTGACTGTGGCAACTTTTCCTCCTGGTGGCTGTGTGCTGTGATAATAGAGGCCCAGAAAAACAAACCCTTCTCAAACACCACAGGCCAGTGATCTACTGGGGAGGTGGTGTCCTAATTCCTGTCTTCAATATGCAATTAAATAGGGAAGTTAATATACCTGTAGTTTGTTCTCTTTATATGTATTTTCATATTTTAAGTAACGTCAAAATATATTTTAAAGTGTGAGTGCTTGATTCTTCCAATATATTCTTTGATTTGATTGGAATTACAGAAAAACATCTGGTGATATGCACAAAAAGGTGGTTCACTCTAAGTCCTAGACAAAGTAAAATCACAAGAGATCTGTTCAGTATCTAAAAATATGTTCTGAAGGGAGGATGTCAAGAGGATGGAGCCAGACTCTTCTCGTGCCAAGTAGCAGGACAAAAGGCAACAGGCAGAAACTGATGCACAGGAAGTTCTGTCTGGATATGAGGAAGAACTTCTTTACTGTGTGGGGTGACTGAGCACTGGAACAGGTTGCCCAGAGAGGCTGTGGGGTCTCCCTCACTTGACATATTCAAGAACTGTCCGGATGCAATCCTGTGCAATGTGCTCTAGGATGACCCTTCTTGAGCAGGGAGGTTGGACCAGATGTCCCACTGTGTTACCTTTCAACCTGACCCCTTCTGTGATTCTGTGATGAGTTGTGTTTTCTAGTAGACCATGGAGACCGTTGTTATTACAGAGTGAGCATTGTCTTGACAGTGAACTTGACCACTGAAGTCTGGAAAAAAATAGAAAAATAACATATTTGAACAAGTATCCTTATGTGTTTGAAAGCCCTTGAGTCTGAAAAATATGCCTGACTGTGAGGGAACACAATTCAGGATGGAACAGTTCCGGGCGTGGAGAGAAGCGTGCAGCGATTGGCAGGACTTTGTCGTGTGGACTTTGCTGTTATGATGTGGTTTCATTGTATTCACACTGCACAGTGCACAGCCTGGACAAGCCCAGGCTTGCCATGAGTTTGCCCCCACTCCTCCCCCTTTTGCCGGTGTCCCTATGCCGGTTTGTCCCTCTGCTTGTTGGTCTCATGCTCCGCCCTATGTTCTGGCCCGTTCTGCTCCCGAGCGGATAAAAAGAGAGTGGGCACGCCTGAATAGGGAACTCTGCTTGCATCCTTCCTCGTGTCCCGTCCCCTCTTCGGACCGTGACACCTGACCTAACATTTTTAAATAAACATAAAACTATTTAATTTAGTTTCAGGGTGTTCTAATATGTTTGACTGTTTTATGAAGTCCTAATTTTATGAATTAAGTAAGCTTTTTTAGTATGGCTTTTTATGAAATAAATCTGGAAGTAAGTGAAATGCTGAATTTAAAAAACTGTTAGGTGATTTGGATTGTTCTAATAAAAATTTAAGAAAGGGGAGATTTGATATTACTGGAGTCATTGGATTGTCCATATTCCATATAGCTATGTTAATAGATCCCAAGACTGGTTAAGACTAGAAGCATATTTTTCTGTGGACAATTCTGGAAAAGTTTTTCCTAAGAGTAGCAGTTCTTTTCAGAGAAGGAACTGAGTGCAGGGCATAGGTCTTTATTGGTACTCTATTCTACTTAGTTAAAAACCTCTTCTTGATCGGTATGCAGATTTTTGGTTCTCTTTTCATTAGTAGACAAGGAACAAGCCAGGATATTTGGATCTTTCAGGAATTCCTTTGAACGAAACATTAAAAAAAAGAGGGTTGTGTTTTTATTGGTTCCTTCTTTCCTTTTTTCTTTCTGTTGCAAGTCAGGAATGTATTTCTGTTGGAAGGCAGAATATTTCTTTGAAGTGGCTACATACCTGGTTCATTCATACTGATACCTATGAACAGTAAGCACACACTTAAATAACCTGTTTAAATGGCAGTCTGAATGAGATTGAATGTTTGTATGTGTGATTAATGTTTAACCACATTTAACAGATATTATTTTTCAGTAGACTATTTGATATATGTTTAACATATTCAATAAGAAAAAGAAAAAATTTCGTTTAAGTGTATTTTTAAAAGTATTGTGGTACTGCTTGTCTCTGTATTAAAAATAGTTCTTAAAACATTGTAGTTGTTTATAGTTTCCACTAGTGCCTTTATCTAGCTCCTCTGACTTTTGCAGCTGTTACACTAGTTGCAGGCTCATGTCACTTTGAGGGGATTTGGTGCTTCAGAAAATGCACAACCATCTTCCAGGCTGCTCTGCAAGGTTTTTTTCTTTATTGATAATTGAGTATATCATTACATGTTTTCTTTTTAAGCTCTAATATGAATTTTTTACTTGAGTGATCAGTTCACCGATACCAACATAGAATGCTGAATCAAATAGACCAAATCATCAGCAGAAATGGCCTATTTTGGATACATTTTCATTTACTTGTCAAAAAAACCTTACAGTATTTCTATACTGGATATGTTTGGTCTATTTTATGTATGTATCTTCAGGTGTAGAGAGTCAAGCCTGTAAAAGAGTATTTTGAAAAATTTCTGACATTTAATTGAACGCTGGAAATTTTGGTAAATGTTTGATATGCTATTATCCTCCTGTTTTTATTGGAAAAATATTCTGCAGGTTTGCAAATGCAGCTTTGTGCTTTTTCCAGTGGTCATTGTAGTATGAAGGTATATCATCAATCTTTTTATCTTCAAAATATAATACAGTGAACAGTACCAAATTCAAGGTTCATCATCATAGTGACCAAAAAGAGTTTTGCTTTGTTCTGTGATGAAGTACTAAATAAATGAAGAATATTAGTTATGTTACTAATTCTGTTAATTTTTGAATGATCTTGCTATTGCAGCTTCTGCTACATTTGAAGACTTTCAAATCCGGCCCCATGCTTTATTTGTTCATTCCTATCGAGCACCAGCCTTTTGTGACCATTGTGGAGAGATGCTGTGGGGGCTGGTGCGCCAGGGACTCAAATGCGAAGGTAAGCTGCAGCGAGATGCAGTTTTTCAGCCTCAAGAAGAGACTTGTCCATTCCGTTTCTATGTGTTGTCTCTGATGCTGCTTTTAAATTGGTTAGAGACAGTAAGACCTATCGAAGTAATTAACTGATTAAAGAACTGATCCTTTTGACTGCTCTGAGGCCTCCTAGATATGGCCCTGTAACCTGAAGTGCAAAAAAAATGGTCTATATGTATTTTTAAGAAAAGGCTGTCTCTTTTTTGCTCTACTTACCTTATGAGTCTCAGCCTTTGTCTCGTTCTGTATCACATTAATTCAGATTATTTAACTGAAATTACTGTCAGTCCATAGGAGGTTGTAATAGTTATGTTTTCTGATTTTGCCACAACTGTTTGACTTCTGATAGACTGTATCCAATGATATACCATTTGCCGTGAAAGACCTCCTTACCTCCCAAATGCTGATCAAGAAATTTCCTGCTTTTGAGACCATAGATTTTGAAAAATCAAAGAAAAAATACTGTTGTAGATGTAACTATTTGGAACTGATAACATTATCTCTCTAAAAATTTGTTAGAATATAGGAGCAGAGTAGAGGAAAAAAGTTTAATCAAAAATAAGGGTAGTATTTTTGAATTCTTGAATGCTTGTTTTTGAAAAAATCCAAAATTATTAGCCTTTTTTACAGTAATAAGCCATAATCAGATGGTTTTAAATTTCTCTTTTCAGGATGTGGTCTAAACTACCATAAGAGATGTGCATTTAAAATCCCTAACAACTGCAGTGGTGTACGGAAAAGACGCCTGTCAAATGTCTCCCTGACAGGACTCAGCACTGTTCGTACAGTTTCTGCAGAACCCTCACCCAGTGTGCCGGATGAAGCCCTTCTGGTATGGGATTCCCTAGCTGTAGAGGCCATGGGTGGAGCTGATAAGAAACAATGATATTTAGTGCTATAGAATCTGGTTTTGCCTGTTATAGGCTACAGAGGAGGGTGGTATGTAGATTATAAAGTGAGAAAAGGCATCTTGACATAAAAGGGTGGTCACCAGCTTAAGGTATGTGGATTTAAGGTATGTGCCACTTCTCATACTCCCAGGAGTCTCCTCCTTTGTCAAGAATTAGGTTATTTTTGAGGTCTGAAACTGCTACCTGTGCTAACATGAGTAGCTATATCTTGGAGAATGTCTTCTCTGGAACTAGAAGTTGAATTTCTTCTGTATTGGACCATTATATCCCTTGTTTTATTATATAGGAGAGGTTTGCCTCATTAGAACACTGTGACCCAGACAGCGCAGTATCAAACTGAGTATCTGTCACAACCAAGGCTATAGTTAATTAGTTGGAGCCTTTGTATTTAGCATGTTTCTGAGTGTGAAGAAGAAAGTAGGAGAAATCTCCATTAGATCCTTAGACAGGTCTTTGTGGTCGATGTATGTGGGGGGGTGTGTGTGTGTGTGTAGATGTATATGTAGATGTATACATGCAGGCACATGTAAGTATATGGTATACTTATATATGCATTAATTTATTAGTTTTCTGTTATGAAATCAACTCATCTGGCAACAAAATGTTGACTGGAGTAAATGACAATATGTATTTTTTATCTTTGTCATGTTTGTTTTTTGTAACACCCATGGTCATAATATACTTGAATAGTTAAGATTTTACAGAATGTGTAAATGAATCCACTTCTAAGTGAAAGTTTTGAAAACCTTAAGGTTTAAAAGAGAGGAAAGGATTTATAAGTACACACAACAATTATCATGTTTTCCTCTCAATTAGAATAATAAACTTATTAAACTTGACATACTAAAAGGACACTATTGCAAATTATGTAGACCTGGTGTTAGATGCAGTACCATCTACGAACCATAATTATGTACTTATGCTACTGATTATCATTAGTCTAAAGCTACTTGGAAATTAAGGTTAACATTATGAATCTGTATTTTTAATTTAAAAGCTGCATAAATGAGTAAGGTGCTTAAGTTCTGCAAACTACAGCAACAAATGTTTACAGATTAATCATAGTTCTCAGCAGGTTGTTTCAGAAATTGCTTAGGCCAAGACAGAAAATTTTTATGTAGGCTGGCCTTAATTCTGATTTTTTTTTCTGAAATTTTGCCTAAAAAATTGTATTCCTATACAGTCTATAAATGTTCACTGCACTGTACAGTTACAACGTAGCAAAAAATTTTCAATTTGCAAACATGTTTAATTATATGGCTGTGTTGTTTGCTGATACATTCTTATATGAAATACTTGTTTGGCAAAGCTGTGTATTGCAAAATGGTTTCAAACATTACGTTGCCAGTGAAGATATACAGTAAGTTTCATCTATACTGCAGGCTATACTTCTCTAAGGACTTGTAATCATTGGTGTACCTCTTTTAATGATTCTGAACATCACACATGTGCACACGTGTGCATGCACAAAGAAAATATATTTACAGTAGGGAAAGGGATGGGCATTAGCCTAGAGAAATCAAATAGCTTTCTGATTTCACTTTTATTTCATGAAATCATGGTATCATTTACCTGATTTTCAGAAATGCTCTCACATATGAGTTCTATATGTTTTTTGTCCTCTTTTGGTTTTTTTGCGTTGAATGTATTTCAATTCCCTCCCCCCCTTCCACTCTTTTTATATGTACATAAGCTTTGTCAGTTCTCCTGTATCAGATCTGTCCTTTGGACACCATTCTTCTGCAGTAATTCTGAGATAAGTTTTATGACAGTTTGTACAGTGGTACCAATCAAAGCCTGCACTTTGGAATTTGTTTCATTTTTTTACAGTCTGTGTGAATATACTGAAAAAACATCGTCCTTGTTCACAAAATTATATCATTATTTATTAATATTGATGTGTCACTTGAATCGCTGCTAACAAAATACAAGCTCTATTTAGGAGCATTGAATTCAATGAGATATCTGTCAATTCTTTAAATAGGACTAAAATAAATGTATTTTCACCCCTAATTACCATGTGGAATCAGAGTAGTGGAGAGAGAAGAAATTCCTGAAGATCTTTGATAGATGAAATTATTAAACTCAGGAGGTTTTTTTTGGTTGTTGATGTCGTGTGCACCTAAAAGGAACCAACTTTAGGTCACAATGTTGAATTAAGCATGTAAGTCTGTCCTCTGGAAAAATGACACTTATAAAGTGAATAAGTTATGCCATATCATATGAAACTGTGTCATTTGAAAAATCTTTGAGACAGGATAATGCGGAATCATGCAAAATATACTTGTACTTTTATTAGCCCTGCATCGGGAACCATCACACACAGAAACAGTTTCAGTTTGGATATAAGTGTTTTCATTAGCCAATAAAGTATTTCATTGGAGCTGAAAATTGAATGGGGACTGTATTTGAGTACAGCTTTAAAAATCTGAAATTTGGACAATATCTATTTCTGATTCTTAACTTAGTAGTGTGAAACGCATCAACAGAAATGCTAAAAATGAAGTAGAACTAGGAGGATACAATGCAACCCAGAATTTTGCATGTCATAGCTCAAATGCAATTCTTCTGCATTCTATTCTGTAACAAAGAATGAGAGTATAATATGATCCCACATTCACGCTTGCTTCTAAAGTAACGTTGTTTTCTGTCTTTTTCTCCCTCTTATTTCTTTGTTCTGCTTTTTCTTCTTTCCAACTTCCTGTCTCAGTCTCCTGTCAGCCCTGGCTATGAGGTATGTACTGAATTTACTCCCTATCATACTATCAGCAGCATTCTCTTTTAGGATTATCAGTATGAATGTGGAAAAATGCAGGAATTAAATCAGAATAGTAAAGTTCAGATTCCAAAGTGAGGATCATAATTCTACTAAACAGTAAAATTAACAACATTTAAATATTTCAAAACAGAAGTGACTTCTTCATTTCTTAGGCATGACGGAGGTCATTGGTTAGATTGAAGCTCTATTTTATACTGGTAGTAACACATGGGAAGAAAATTTGAACTTGACTTTTGAACTTGACTTGGGAATTTGCTGCAGTAATGTAGAAAATAAAGATTTTATTTTTAAGCTGAACAAACCTGATCTTCAAGTGCTCACCAGTACTAAACTTCTAATACCATACTACTATTGTGGTAGCTCTTTTTTTCAGGCTACGGTTGCACTTAAAAAAACCCAAACAGTCTGGCATTCTGTATTTCTGTGGAAATAAACATGAACAGTCTACAAATAAGTTACAGCTCTATACAAAAAGAGTACCAAGTCTAAATGAGAAAACAATGCTATTTTTTTTTAGTGGATACTTCATGTCAAAGGTTGTTCTCTTTGATTTTCAGTATGGATTTTCTAAAGCAGATTGATTTGTCTTTAATGTTTCAAGTTTTTAAAACTAAGAAATGTTGGCATCTTTCCCTTGCAGCATGTGTTTGAAGTGCAGCTGGAAAAGAACAGGCTTTGCAAATGTTTTCCGTTTTGGAAATACTACATAGTTAAACTGAGGAATACTTTGTTATGCTGAAGTGAAGTTTTTCATGGCCAAACATCTATCTCTTTGAAACAAATAACTTTATTTCATGGAATCATAGAATGGTTTGGGTTGGAAGGGACCTTAAAGATTGTGTTGTTCCAACTGACCTACCATGATCAGGACCACCTTCCAATAGACCAGTTGCTCAAAGCCCCATTGAAAACTTCCAGGGATGAGGTTTTTATGTCCTAAAACACATACATTGTTATTGTAGTATGCCCCAGAATTCCAGTTCCACAGGATACCCATAAACAATACAAACAGGTAGATATAAAACAGGGGTTTTGTAATGTCTATGATAATTTTGTTCTGAGTATGTGCTGTCTGAAAAGTGATGAATCTACCAATCTCTCTGATGGTGGATTACCCTAAATTAGCAGCAACTAAAGGCAGTAATGAAAAAAAAAGCAAAAAAGGTATTTGGAGGAAAAACAAAATTGTGTTTCTTTTGTCAAAAGAAAATATGTTAACCATCTATGTTTTTACTTCAAAATACATTTATGTAACACAATAGAATTTTATTTCTATTTTTTTAAAATATGTCTCCATTATTTTGGTAAGGTTTTTTTGTTCTTTTAAAAGCAATGAATGTTGATATATTAAGGTCATTTTATGGACACATCAGAAGTGATTTCTCAGAAAAAGTCTAGCTGAGCTTTGCATTTAAAATAGGAATGGGGTTTAGGTAAGTGGAATGTTACGTATTATCTTTGCTTTTTGATGAAGAATCAAGAATTATAATTATTATTTGCTAAATAATTTAAAATGTAAATAGTTTTAGTTAAAAGGAGTATTTATGTATCACTGACAATACAAAACACCAGGTTTCTTGCCTCTGTAGATTGGTTATAAGCAGAGCTGGCTTGAGGCTTTTTAGCTACATATAGAAGAGTCATTCTGCAGAACTAGCACAGTAGACTCTAGGAGGGAATTGTCTTGAGTTGTAGGTGGCTATTTTCTCTTTCTTCCCTTGCACCTAGCACTTAATGCAGATGCCCCTTTCTCTTACCCCACTGAAATAAGGAGTCGTTTCCAGTGACTCAGAACTACCCACTCTAAGAAGCCTTTTCTTCCCACGCTCCAACAGAAGACAGTGTCTCCTTTTCCCAGTGCCGGTCCCTATAGAGCCTTGTATGCCTCCCCAGATCACTGAACTGGAAAAAAAGGGCCCTTGAGGGAAGGGTTAAAGAAGTGCTGGGGTGCTGCAGCTGAGAGCATCTTCATGCCTTAAACCACTTGTAAATAGTTAAAGTCTGTTTCTGATGGCTAAAGTAGAGTTCATTAGACCGAAGATCCTCAGAGGCAAAATTATATTTTCTCTTGAAGGCACTCGAGTTAACTATGAATTAATATCACTCATAGTTATGTTTTATTCTGTCACCCTCAAGTTATTCTCCCATGCTCCAGTGATGTACATTGCACAGTCCTCTCTGCCTTAATGAGAACTTGTTTTCAGCGTATTCGTATATTTAATAAAAACTCATATGCTGTTTTGGGTAGTGCTCCTGGAATTTGCTCCAAAATCTAGATTTCATTTAAAAATAATAGAAGGTAAAATAGAGGCTGTGAGGAAACCAATCCTAAGTAACGTTCACATAGATTTAGTGCCAGATCCACCAGGTGAATCTTGGGTCATGCACTGAACAGAATTGAGAATCAAGAACTCAGTGAATCGGACACTGAAAGTTAAATATTGAAATAGGAATTTAAATTAATTCCAAAGTATTTTATGCTTTTTTTTTTAGTTTTCTTGCTTTTCTACAATTGTTTAAAATATTGAAACTTACTGAAAATCAAAACCAGGTCAGCAAAACATATTTAAAATGTAGTTCCCTTTTTTCCTGAAGCATTGCATGTCTATGATATTCAGAGTTCAACTGAACCCTGAATTAAATGACTTCAGGATACAGAAAGTAAATTTGGAATGGCTTACTAAATTTAGGCTTTGCCATAAAATAACAGTAGTCCTGGTACTGTCTGCCATGCACTAAATGCTGTAGGACTGAATTTCTTGTGACTAATTCAAACTACATTGGCACTTTTCTGATCTAATTTGCACCAGTATTATTGTTTCAGAGGTTCAGTACAACTAGATAAGATATAAAACATGATCAAGCCAATAATTTCAAGTTACAAGATGTATATTTAGAAAAGCATTAAAAATTGCATCAATAATGCACCTAATATTTTTTAAATATCTAGGAAGATAGGTAGAAGAGAAAATGGTAAACCACTTAAGATGTACATATTCTGCAATTTCATATGTGCTGTGTCTACTGATATTTTTGAATACTACTTGTTAGTGATCCCATGGAGAGGTTTTATGGGTATTTCACTCTTCAGCTTAGAAGAAGAGAGGATTTTTGTCCTCAGGTAGTTGCCACTTGTTCTTAAATCACCTATTTTGTTTTTGGGAAAGACATACAGTAATAATAGTTGTCAGTTTATGATCCTTCATCTAAGTCATGATGGCTTAAACTGGGGACTTGTAGATGCTCTGAGACTATAACAATAGGAATTCTTTAGGAGTGTGTAGTACATCCAAGGAAACATACACTCAGAGATAAGTTCTTGTAATTTCTATGTGCTAGTGAAAGGGTTTGCACATACTGAACGTACCAAAAACAGGCAAACACTGCAGCACACACTTTACTTCCCTATAGTATCTCTGAGACATCATTCATGTTTGTTCCGGGTCTTGTGAATTGGTTCAAGATCACTAAATTGGTACAAGATCACACTATTTGTGTTTTGAGGAATAGTGGCAATCAATGCAGCTTTTTTATCTCCATTATTATCACCCGGACGTGTTCAGTGGTGCTTTCCTTTCTAATATATAATCTTGTTTTTCTGGATTGGAAACAGCTATTAGAGGACACAACTGCCCCCAGACTTACTGCCCCCAGACTTACTGCCCCCAGACTTACTTTTTAGACAAGCCTCACCAAGCAGATTTGTCTAGACCTCCTCTGTCCAACGCCAGAACTTTCCAAACCAGTGTCTTTGGCTAAGCCCAAAGACCTGCTGATTATCCCTAAATTGGTAAGGATGGTATGTAAACAGTGTCAGCTGGGATGCATTTATACAGACATTGGGGCAGGGGGGGAGGAGGGGGAGGAAAGAGGATGGAGGAGGAGGAAAAAGGCAATATTTGCATATGATAGGATGACACAGAATTGTGCAAAGATTGCCTGAAGGGTGTTGTATTGAATCATTGTATTGTCTCATTTGGCTGTGGTACAAAGGTATACCTTTGTATCATCATGTGTATAATTTTTTCCCTTTCTTATTAACTCTATGCAATTAGGCACAATCAAGCTGCTGAGTCTGGCTTCTGCTGTGGGCATTCTAATAGTGCGAGATACTTACATGAAAATAATTTTATAATTACATATATACATGTATGTAATATATATATTTACAATATACTTAAAATTATGAAGTACATGATAGAAGATCAAACTAAACCTTACAGTTTTGAAAAAAATTGTGTCTCTAAGATGCTGGAAAAAAGCTTTGTGCTATGCGAGTCCTACTATGCCTGCTGGTACTAGCAAATCCTTTGTCGAGAAAGGGCTTTTGTTTTGGGAGTTCCTGATTTTGGCAAGTCAGCATAGTTACACAGTGACTGCTGCAACCGAGTAATCTTCTCTTGCTACTTTCCAAAATAAGGCAGGTTACAGACAGAGCATTCAAACCACTGTCTGCTGGTATAGATGTCTGAGTGGAAGTGCAGCGTACATAATAATTTCCATCTGTGGATAGTTTAATATTAACAGCTTCTACTGAAGGCAGTTCTTTCATGTGTTTACATATGTGAAAGTGAAATGTTTTTCAGACCATAGCTATCTAACTGTGGTGCTTGTCAGATTAAATCATACACTTGACTTAAAGAGAAGAGGAGTGCAAGAAGCCTCTAAAGACAACACAGTTGATTGCAGTCTAAGTGTGGTATTTCAGTATATTTAACTGAAGATTTGTTTCCTTGAATTCACTTAATTACAGTCACATAGTTTAATTTGTCAAAGAAAGTCAACATTTGCATTGCATTAAAAACATAGAGTTCCTGTGGTAACATAGATATCTAGCACCTCATTTGCCAGTAGCTTCCTGTGAAGAAATTATGTATGAACATATTAAGGCTTTATCCTCTGCCTTTAATATAGGAAGGAAATGCATGTTTCAACAAGTCTGCTTCAACACTGAAAATGAAACTTCATGCAAACAGTTATTGCTGTTTGTTTTTTTGTTTTTTTTTTTAATATATGTCACTTTTCTCAGTCATTCAAGTAAATAAAACCCCTAGCTGATGATAACTTGTTCTTTTGTTAAGGCAAATATTTTAAAGTTGTAGGAATACCTGTGTTCTTTCTGATTGAATATCTCAATGTAAAATGCAAGAATAATGTTGCAATAGTTTTTAGATACTGAGCCTGTAAAAGGTTAGCACTTCTTTGTGAACAGTTTTGAAAAATGATATATTTAGGGGAGTATAGGTTGTGTAGCCTGTTCTCTTCTGAGTGAAGGTTACTGACTTAAATGTGTTTCTGCAAGCGTGATTGTCAAAATGGAAGTAGTTGCTTTCTGACTCTTGTAGAACATGAAGCTTTTTGGTAAAGTTTTGTCAGAATCCCTGGGACATTTTTAGTGGGACTGTCAATATCTTTTAAAATAAGTCGGCAAACAGCAGTCTCTTTTATGTTTTAGACTAGCCCATGCAGCTGAATTGCAGAGTCGGTCCTTGTCTTTGTTCCCAAGAGGCCAACTCTGTGTCCAAGCAGTCATCTTTTATTGCTTCCCCCTAGTCCGTTCAGCATCTGCATTAAGTTTCTTTGATTTCTGTGCCTGGGAGGAACAGATGTGATTCTAGAAGACAGTCAGACTCATCCAGGTAATAAGAACAGGTGAATCCATTTGAGGGGAATCGGTATTTATTTCAGTTTCTTAATTGTGTTTTGCAATGAATTTGGACAAGGTAGAAAAGGTCTGCTCAGCTATTTTTGCCCTTGGGAGACTGTCTTCTTCCTGCCATGACAGGGTTCTGTACAATGATTTTATGCTTCTGGCTAATGTGGTCAAATTGTTGTGTCCTCTAATAGCTTTCAACAAAGCTCACAGAACTCACATGGGTAGCTTCAGTATATTCAAAAAATTCAAAGAGATTGAACAAGAAGGAGGGGCAAGGCATCAGCTAAATAAGAGTCATGAGGAGTGCCCTATGTGTGGAAAAAGCTCGGCACCTTTTCCTTCTTGCAATTAAAAAAACAAAACTTTTTCTTTTCAAAATAAGTGTCAGCAAACTGGATTCTATTAGATATTCTCGCATAATTTAATTGAAGTATCTGGATGTGATCAGTGTCCTTGGCTTGATTGGACAGTTAAGTATCTGCACATGTTTCTTGCTGTTTGTTGTCACTTGGAAAATCATACTCTGAGCTACTAAAGTATAGATTACCTTGCTGGGATGATTGTTCTAAAGGACTATTTAGTATTTGGAGCCATGCAGGCTGTTAGTTTCCATGGTGTAATCTGGTTAAGCAATCATTTCCTGGGAACTTTCCAGACTTGCTGAGTCAGTAGTCTGGCTGACTACCAGGAAAAACTCATCTTTCTAACAAACCAGGCACACCAGCTGAAGAGGAAGGTGCTTTTTGGAAGAGATTCTTGCTTTTGCAGTGAAAATAAGATAGTTCCTGATTTTCTTTGCTTTCAGGGACTTTAAATTGTGGCATCTGTCTGATGCTGGGAGTGATGGAAGTTAGAGTTGAGGGATATTGACAGGAGTTTTGGAGGATATGAGAGGAGAAGCTCATCTGACAAGGGGAGAGGTATGCCTCCTAATCAGCCAGTAGTCAGAGGGATGTGGAAGATGCTCAAACTGCTGCCACCATGAGTTCTCTGTCACCAGCCTTCCTTTCCCTGCTACCTCTGAGCAGGAGCAGAGGGGCACATTGTCTCCGGCTGGAAGGGGTAGGGAGTGGAGTCAGTTTTATCAGGCCTGGGCATGCAGGAGTGAGACCAGATCCATGAATGCTGCTTCTCCTAGCATGGAAGAAGGTGAAATTTAGCTTTACCTCTTGACCTGAAGGCACTGTAAATTAAGAATTGCTGGTGTGTTACATGCTGTGCTATACTGCTGGCGTGTGGCAGCCCAGCACTTGCAGAATGCCAAAGAAAAACTGAAATACTTTCTTCTGTAAATTGGACTGGAAATAGAAAAAGCCGACAGATACTGCCTATAAAGAATTTATTGGAATGAGTTTAGGCCTACCAGTGAAGGTGGTGAAATTGTTCTGTTTATTTGTTATTGAGCTTGTTATTGTTAACATAAATATAAGCAGCAGTTTGAATATTAAAGTTGTGTTAAAACGTTAAAGTGGGAACCAGTCTTAAAGACTGACATCCTACAGTAGGTCTTCTAGTGTTTTATCTTTTGTTTATTATCCATTACTGCTTGAGCTCTAAAGAACACTTATAAATTACTAGCCAAAACTTAGTTAATTGCCTGTTCTCTAGCATGACTCAGCAGCCATGTGAAATGAGACTTGAAGTAAATATTTCAGAAATTAAAACTGTGTATTGACCAATATAAATTAAAAATAATTATTAACAGGACAAAAGCTTTATCAATGGTAATTCAATATTTGATCAGGGTTGGTGGTATGATGAATTTTCAGAGTTATCTCAGAAAGGGTCAACTCCATGTAGAGCATCTAGAATTCACTTTTTGTCCAACCTGATGTTTTCGCAGAAGCATATACTAGCACATTAAAACCGAAAAACTTGCCATCAAACTGAAAAAGCAAAAAGTATAGCAGATTTGTCTCACACTTATACTGTACCACATCTGAGATTTGATCAGACATCTAGGTCAGAACCAAAGCTGTAGTGAAGACTATCTCCCTCTGTTAATCATATAACTGCCCAAGATTAGTCTTAGTACATTTCAGCAACCCTAGCAAGTTTCTAAAACCTGCAAGGCATTTGGTGAGGAAAATTGGGCCAAACCAACCTTCTAAAATTCTTTAAGCACAAAGTCACCTAGATATTAAGTATTTTGGACTTTGCTTTTAGCTGTATTAAGTTGCCAAAATAATTTTTGATTTATCAATAATTTGGAAAATGAAGGCAAAGATTAATCATAGAAAATAGATTTAATTTAGATTATGTTTTAGGATTCTAAGAGAGATCATAGCATTAGGAGATACTTGGATCACTTGTACTGCAGACAAAAGTAAGATTGTCAAGAATGCTAAACTGAAATATTATTTTGTTACAGTGACATAATGAAAGCTAGCAATTGAACTCTTTCCCTTAGAAATACTTACTCTTTTTCAGTTAAAATACGTTTTAAGAGACTAGTGTCATTACATTTGAAAGTCCACCAATGTCCACATTCAAGAGGAAGATAGCGAACTGTGACTAATGCCTTGCAGGTAGTGATTAGAATTAAGGCAAACCATTAAAGAATTGTTTTATTCAAAAGGAAAATACTTTCATTAAAATGTAGTATGCCACATGTAAAACTTCTTGTTGTGAGCACTGAAGAGCAGACAGACAAGATATCTGACCATAGGGTAAGGTTGAGACTGTAGATTGTAAGCCACTGAACTAAGACTATGATGTAGTTATCAGTCTGGCCAAAGCTGTTCCTGTTCTACACAAGCGTAAGACTGAGAGGACCACATTGCTATTTCTTGCTCCACTTGTGAGTTTTGCCCTGTCCACAAATACTAAGGGGTATAATTTCCAGGTGGCTTACAGTAGTTGAGCAGTGCTGTTTGTGCAGTATATATGTGGCTAATTCTTCTGTCCTGATGGTCTTTTGTCCTTCCTTTTACAGTCCTGTTCATATTGATTTCATAAGACTTAATACAATCTGTGGTGGAAATATTAGGCAAACTTTATTGCTAGCTAACAAATATTGAATAAATTTAATCTTAAATTGAGACTAGTTTTTTGTTTATGTTTTTTTATATGCATAAGTGCTTTGCAGAGCGAAGATCTGAACTTCAGGAAGTAAACACATAATATCAGAGTATGTACTCATACTTTTTCCACTATTATTTGTGATAAAGAAAAGGCAGATGCTTTCTTATAGTTGTTTCAATCTAGTTTCTTTTTGGTGACCATATGTACCTGTCTCATATAATGTATTTTACATATTTTTATTTGGTTTGAAAGGATTGCATTTTTACAATGCATCTATATGCTTCTTTGGAGAGACAGTTCTACAGTATAAGCAAAAGAATTTATCTTCATAGCAAGAAATCTATCTGAACTTTTTTTTTTGTCCCCATGGCACATACACTATGAAGGCAAAGGCTGGAACTCCTTAGATTCTTCTGTCATCAAAATGACTTGTAAATTCGTCTTTACTCCAAGATTCTCAGAAGCATACAAAAATGTATTTCTATATTTGGTTGACCAGAGAATAGTAACCAATCAACCTTCTCAGTTGTAACATTATTTGTTTGAAACTAAACAGTTTTTCATGTTAGGTCTGTCTTAAGTTTCAGCTGCTATAGTTTTTGAACAGTGCAGGCTCATCGTGAATGACTTGTTTTCTAGCCTTCAGTTATCAGATTATTTGCAGATGATGGTCAGAAGATGTCGAGTTTTAAATGATCAAGCTGCATCTTGTCACTTTTTTCCTCCTTTTCATGTTAATTGTTGGTGTAGTTTGGTTGTTTCTCAAGGGCAAGTATTAGGAGAAAGCAGTTTTCTGGATGAGTTGTTTTCTGGGGTAATTACCATTTGTACATCTAAATGAACTTAGTAGAGAAAATAAGGTAACTCTTTTCTTCCAGGAATACTTCTTTGGATTCCATACCTTACTGAGTGTCTCACTTCATACATATTTATATATATATGCATTTAAATACCTATTGTGATCAATTGTGCATTATCTAAATGTGGCAAGGTTAGTGATAGCAAATATTATAAATAAAGGGGAAAGAAAATATTAATTTTTTTCTATAAAAAACCTGCATACACATAGAATAAGGTAATAATTTTCTTAATGTTTATACAAAAAATACAGCCTTTCAAAGTTGCATTTGATGTATAACAGAAAATAAGAGAGGTAAAAATGGCTTGTGTTTTTATCAGATTACAAAATGCTTTTCTGAGAAATTTTTGTTGAGTATTTTCATTTTGATTAAAAAACATTTATTCTTTGAATAAAAACCTCTTTCAGTCACAATGTGAAATGAATGATAGTAGTTGGCAAAGCTTTTGTTCAGTACCATTCAAATTTTTCAGAAGGAGTCTGAGAGGGGTGTGATGCATGTTGTATTAGTGCTTAAAGGCACTTCCATGACTTCTTACAACATAAGACTTAGCGTTCCTGAAGTGACTGACTATATGAATATGATATTCTTTTAAAAATGAATACAATTATTTTTATGTATTTCACAGCAAAAGACACCATCAGAATCATTCACTGGGCGAGAGAAGAGGTCAAATTCACAGTCTTACATTGGACGACCTATTCAGCTAGACAAGATTTTACTGTCTAAGGTTAAAGTGCCTCACACTTTTGTCATCCACTCTTACACACGTCCAACGGTTTGCCAGTACTGCAAGAAGCTTCTCAAAGGGCTTTTTAGACAGGGTTTACAGTGCAAAGGTAAGTAAATGTCCTTTAGGAACATAAAATCTAATCATAATGAAATTACTAAATTAGTGTTTGAGTAGTTACTATGTAGGGTTATTCATGATTTCCTCACTAAACTATCCTGGTGTAGGCACATGTACAATTACATTGGGTAAGCTGGAGTCAAAATTACAGTTGTTGGTATTCTGCAGGAGCTGGCTGCATGGCTGTTCATTCTTACCCTTTGGTGTATCTGCAGTAGCTTACATTTTTCATTCAGGTGTAGATTATCTTGTATTTGCCTCTAGGTCAGCCTGTGCTAACAGCTTAGTAGTTAACACAAAGGACTGTGTTCTTATCTTCATTGTTTTCAATCTAAAAAGTCTTATGTGTGAAGTGAAGCATATGCTAGAGTCCCAGCAGTCCAAGGTTTTGGGGAAGTTGTAATGGAAATAAAATAAGATTGGCTGTATGAGAATTTAAACTCACATTTTTTTCAGTGTGACTAATGTGCTCTGAAGTCTCCATGCTGTTGTACCTTAGTAGGTGCTGAACTGAGTCAGACCCTTTGGACTGTAGCCTAGATTGCTGGCTCACCTTAGCCAGCTAGAGTGCCTGTAAATACAAAGTATTGTTCATGCTATGGTGTTAGATAATGTTGGCTATTAGATCCTTAAAATCGCCTTTCTTTCAATAAAATAAATAATAATTATCATAAAATTAATCAGTATACTTAGTGTTGCTTCTTTGAACCCTGCGGAAATTCAAAGCTGCATTCATTTAATTTAAGGTGTGATTCTGATTCAATTTAACTAAAGCAAAATCTCTATAAGGGCATCACCTGTTTCAGTTACTTTTGAATCCTGGTGACCTAAGCAAATATTAACTTGATTTAAAAAAAAAAACAAACCTGTAGTTTGGCACTACTGTACCTTGGTTGTTTTTTGGATCAGTCTTAAATAATTACAAGTATATAGACAACCTGTTTTTTCCTTCCTGAGTCTTTTCCAGGTGTGTTAGTAAGTTACAGCTCTTAGTTTAAGTTAAATGTGTTCATAAGCCAAAAGAAAACAGTTAACACGACATCTAATGAAGTGCTACTTACACATATGAAAGAAGAAGAGTGAAATAGAAATATCTGGAAAACAGGGAAGGGATTGAAGGAACCCTCAGTTGCAAGCTGTCTAGAAGTTGCTTTGAGATGTAAAGAACAAATATTTTCTCACTTAAAATTGTTGGCTGGGGTTCTCCTGTTTCAATTTTCAGTCACCAGTGTTTGATATGTAGTCAGTCTCATAAGCTGCAGCAGATACACTGCTGCCCAATCTGCTTCTTTCACTGGAAAAGCAGCTCTGGCTTTGTAGCCAAGCACTTGGGTCTCCCCATCACTCCCCTAGATGTGTTGAGCACATGCTTTGGCTGCAGTAGTGCCTCCACCCAGCTATCCTTGGAAATGCTTCCCCCCCCACCCCCCTCCCCCCGAGGGAAACATGCTTCTAGAATCTTCATCCTGTCCATTCCACTGACAGGCAGTGTGCAGCTAGGCTACTGCACTCTCTCTGGAGATGTAACTTGTATTAATGACATTATAGGGCTTGCCATCTCCAGGCTGGATAGCAGGAAAGAATATAATTGTGTCACAGAAAAATAATCTTACTGTGTCCATTGTTTACTTAACAGACTGTAGGTTCAACTGTCACAAACGCTGTGCTCCTAAAGTGCCAAATAACTGCCTGGGGGAAGTTGCCATTAATGGGGGTAAGTTGTCTTAACAGTTGTTCCTGTCATTGTTTAAACCATCAGCTAAATAAAAGAGAAATGTAAAACTGTGACCTGCCACAAAGGCAATGTCAGCAGCAAAAAACTGGGTTGAATGCAGATAGCCTGTTCAATGCAGAATGCCAGAGGAAAGCCAAAAGCCACACATGTGAGAAGTTGGCATTTACCTGTCAGATACAAGCACAAAATTGCCTTTTAATCTAAGGAGGGGGGAAAAAAGTGGTTAAGGATAATCTTCCTGAGAAGGAAAAGCATACCTAGAAGAACTGGGAATGCCCTCCAGGAAAAAATTCCACCTCTCACTGTTGGCATAAAACTAATCATATCTGTTGCCAGAAATAAAGGCTTGACTATCTGCTGATTTTCCCATGCATGTGCTGTTGGTTTGGTGTTAAGTATAGGGGTGTATGGGTAGGCTCGACAGACGGTACTGGAGAAAAAAAAGGGTGGTTGTAGATGAGTTGTTGATTGCCTTGAAAATGTCACTTTTCTATGTGATAAGGGAAGGAGAAGTGTGGTGAAGTGTTCAGTTTCTAATGCATATTACTGTGTTAAGTTGTCAGCCTAAACTGCTTCTGAGATTAATAAGGTATTACCTTATGAGGCAAGTGATCTACTTTATTGAAGACATACCAAGAACTTCCAAAATTAGGAATGTTAATTAATATTTTTCATAGTATTTTTCATAGTAGTGTGACTGTATCACTACAAAGCTTTTATGTTTGATGGCAACATTGCTACAGATACTGAGTATCCCACTTGAAATGTGATAAGGTGCATGATTTTCTGGAAAGTTGATGTCCTCCTACTGCATGTCCTCTCTGATGCACCTCGCACTGGACTCTTGGAGTCACTATTATTTTTTATTTTTTTAAATCTTTCACCATTATACCTCATTTAAACATTAACCATCCCACAACACAACTATTTCTTCAGGAGTGCAAGTAATGAGGCTTATGGAAGTTTGTGGCTTGATTTTCAAATCCAAGAACTAAATATGCTAAAAAAATTATGTTAATTCCATTGATAACAGTGTAGAGTTTCCCTGAGATTTGCGGTCAGAGAAAGTAACAAAGTCTGCTTATAAATGATAATTTTCTCCTGCATAAATGCAGTTTTAGAGAGGAATGGTTGATCTAAAGTGCTATGAGAAGACAGAAAGGAAGGTAAACTTTATTTCTGCACAGCTGGACTAAATGAACAAAATTTTCATTTGTTTCTGAATTACTCCTCCAAGTTCCCTCCTTCCACCTGAGGCAGCTGTATTTCATGCCTCCAACACACCCTCTCTGCCCTCTTCCCACCTTTGCTTCACAAACAACACACTCCTTTTGTTTGGACTTAACCTCCTACACATGAACCTGATGCTGGGCTGATGAGAAGTGATAGTTTGAGGAAAGCTTGTGCACAGTCACTTGGGGTGAGAACATGTACTTTAGGCTTACTCCAAGTATACTCCTTGAAGCTCTCATTTATAGAATTTGGCTTTTAGACACCAGATAATATCCATAGTATGTATCTACAGGATTGTGTGTCCTAAATGACTGATACAGGGTTCTGGGGATTATCAAAGGCAGTTTCATCCTGTATCACATTTCTATTTTCACAGTAATTTGGTCCACATTATTTTCAAACTTAGTAAATAAAAACAGTATCTGTCACTGTCCATCTGCTGTGTGATAAATCTTCCCCAAAATAGTAAGTGAAGGAAGAGCTGAAGCAATAAAATTCCAAGTATGGTGCCATTAGTAAACACATTATATACTAAATATAGGGAGTTATTTAACTCATTGTATATTTATTAAAAATAGAGATTTTAAAAGTGTTGTAGGAATAGCAAAGAGAGAACCTTGCACTGAATGACTGAATGACTGTTTCTGCTAGTGATGAAATATAGTGTCTCTTAATCACACATCAGTAATTTATATCCAAATATCTTAAGACCACTGTATATGGAAACAAACCTTCCAGCTGTGCACTTCCAGTTTCAGTGAAATACCATCAATTCCAAAGATTTTGCTGTCAACTAATTCAATGCGCTTTTTACTTATGGGACATTGCCTACACTGACTGTCAAGAACCTTCCTCTACTCAATTAGGCAAAAGTTTCTAGGGGAGACTATTTGATGCATTCCGTGTGATTTTAACCTTACTTCAAATTTCTGAAACACCTCAACGTCCCAGAAAAACTAATGCTGTCTTTACTCTCTGACTGGACTGATGATTTTGGCTTGTTAGATCACAGCCTGTGTAGGAACAGGTGGAGTTTCAACAAAATGGCTTTTTTATTTTGAGGGTTTTTTGGGGGGACGTTTGTTTGGTTCTTTGTAATATAAATCCTTCGGTAAATAGGGTTTTTTTCTGTTCCTTTTTGTATTCCAGATACAAAGCAGCAATGCTTTGATTTTGATGCTTATTTAATATTTCTTTTCTAAAGGCAGGGAGTGTTATTTCAGTAGTATTGATTACTGAGCCATTTTGTGTAGGCTTCACAGAAAACCCTGGTGCAAAGGAACATATAGTTCAAATAAGTAGTTGTCTTGGGAGTTATTTCAGTAGTTCGCTGTTATATCATCCTATTACAAAATTTTTAGTTTTGAAATACTTCTAGCATCATTTTGCAGCTGGAGCCTGTCAACAACTATCAAGCCAGTATACAACATTTAAGCTGCATAGAAAATCTACCAGAAGATCTCAGAAATAAAACTCATTAATATAGAATCTTCAATAGAAGTCCATGGATAAGAAATTCTGCTTTGACTTTAGCATTTTTTATTAAAAAGTTGTCTTTCTGAAAAAATTTTGCTTTGATGCTTTTTCAATTTTCTGTAGTGATTTTCTGCATGACTGGTTAAATGCCACATTTCATCAGTACACAGAGTGCTGAGTAGAGATAGATGCAGGCAATAGAGTTCCAAAGAGAACCTGAGTTTTTCGGAAGCTTGAAATACGCCAGGACATTGTGATCAGAGTATTGTATGTTTTCAGATAATAACTTGAGAAATTATATTGCAGATCTTCTTAGTCCTGGGGCTGAGTCTGATGTGGTCATGGAAGAAGGGAGTGATGACAATGACAGTGAAAGAAACAGTGGTTTTATAGATGACATGGAAGAATCTATGGCTCACGATTCAGAGATGTCCATGACGGGATGCCATAGTGACAACGGGGAAATGCAAGATGCTGATCTGGATCACGATGAATCTAACAGGATGATCAGGTGAGCTGGGGAGTGAGTGAACCTTCCATCTTCTTTTGTGTTTATTTGTCAGTTTTATGTCTAGGGATCAAGCGGGAATCTACATGGGCTTGGAGAGTACTGGTGATATGTGGTGGTTCTGAAATTTCAGTGAGATTGCTTCACTGATTACATGCATTAGTAATTTAAGAGAAGCTTGGAAATTATTGTCATAGTGAAGTAGCACTTGAAAACTGATGGACAAATAGTTGTTACAAGTCTGTTCTCATATGAAAATGATGTGAAACCATTTGTGCGTGAACGATAGTAAATTATTTATTCATTTATTTTTTACTTATTTATTTTCCAAAGCATCTTTCCCCTGACTAATAGCACAGTGCCTGGTCATTTAAAGAAACAAGAAAAAAATTATGTAAGTGGCTGTGGTATATCAAATCTAGATGAATTGTTTGTTTGGATTTTTAGATGCCTTTAGAAAAAAGGAAAGTTTGACAAACTTGAAGAAGTAATTTGAAGCAAGTTACAAATTAGATTAGTGCTTTGAAATGATTTCTCAGGAGGGAAAATAGGAACTGAGTTGTGCAACATTCCTCAGAAATGTCTGAATAGAAGAAAGCATTATTCAGTTACTGGAACTGTCTGGATAGTAGGGAAAAAGTTGGGATTATTCATTGTCAGGGAATTTCATCTGTAATTTCCTTGATGCAAGGGATCTATACCTTTAAGAATTAAAGAATATTTTTCTTTCACAGATCCATTTGATCTGAAATTTCCTCTTTTAGTTTGCTTACTGGGAGTCTCTTTCAGTAACATGTTCTCCTTAATTCTCTGTTACTATCATACACTTGTTGCACTAATAGAAAGCAATCCATTTCAACAATATGCAGTTTTACTTCCTGCAGCGGTGAACTACTGTCATATTTATCTGCATAGACATGATTTGTGCACATCTTGTAGTATTGGAATGTAAACCTGTGCGTATATCCCAAAACCAATGTCATAGAACATTTTAAACATCCAAGTTGTATTAAATGGACAGCATTGCAGGTTTTCAAAATAAAAATGCCCAGTTATACTAATAAAAATTCATAATTAAGGAACATGTTTTACTATTTGAGGGACATTCCTGTATTTCCAGTAATACCTTCCCTCGGTTATTTCTAAGGGTAGTTTCCATATGCATGGATATTTTTAAGTGATCTATAAAAGACAAATAAAAAGTAAACCTTTTGTCAGTACAGACAAGAATAGTTGAATAGGAACTGCAGATAGTTTGATCATTTTTAGGCAAAAAAGAGATGTTAACTGTATGCTACAGACTTAATGACACTTTAAGACAGCACGCTTTTTGCATTTTGATGGGAAACTACCAATTCATAATACATTTCTTATTTCCAGGACGCATTACAGTGAAGCAGGGCCATCTGCAGACATCCACAGTCACAACAACTGTGGAAACTTAACATCTTATTCTTTTCCTGAGCAGTTTCAACCTTTTTTTGTTGGAGTTGTTGCACTGATAACTTTGCTAGCAGGGCAGAATACATGAGCTCTTTGTGTGCTGTGTATTCACATACAACACATCATCACTGTTTAAAGTTTTGCCAGAAATAACTAATCATTCATGTTTAGGATTGAAGTAGATTGAGTCCATATTCCACTACACAGAACCTGCTTTAGGAATTGTTAACTCTAACAGCAAGGAAGATGGGCTTTGTTGCATCTGGTTACTACCAGTTTTTGTCTGACAGTGCTGTCAGGCATACTGTCACGTTCCCCTGCCTCCCTGACTTACTGTGTGTCAGCTGAGTGGGGGGAAAGTTGCACTGTGCATACCCCACAGGGCAAGGCAGTAGGGTTTCACTTTAAGTCTTTATGGGTAAAATGTGTTAGTTTAAACCTCTTTCTCTGAGAGGTTCCAGCGGATTCTCTGCTGTGCCCGGCCCCGGGTATGTGCAGCTGGGCAGCTGACATGTTTTCTACTCTGTAAATTGGCATCACTCCATTGTGTGTTTGAACCCAAGGAAGATCACAGGACAGTAATCTGATGGACAGTGTTTACTTAGGTTATGAGAGATTCAAGATCAAGTACTGATCTGAATCATACATAGCACAGGCTTGAGCTATGGCTCCCGTAGCCTAGCTGAGGCTCTAGTCATTTGCCCATTTTCTGAGCTCATCCTGAGGAATATTTTTGGAAGAGTGTGTGTAAGCCTTCATAAGGTCTTTGACATTCTCATGATGTGGCATTGCAGTCTTTTTTCTTCATAATCTTTAATTTTCATAATACTTGGAATGGCAAAGCAAAATAGTGTGCAGTCCTGGTCTGCTAGCAATTATAAAAATAAATGTGGATATTGTGTGTGTGTGTGCGTGTGTGTGTGTGTGTGTGTATTCTGTTTTAAAAGAGTTTTTTTCATTTTGTCCAAAGTTTTCTTCTTTTTAAAAGCCTTTAATGATTTATTCTTAAGCCCTTCAACCAGCAACAATATTCCATTAATGAGAATCGTACAGTCTGTGAAGCACACAAAAAGGAGAAGTAGCACAGTAATGAAGGAGGGTTGGATGGTTCACTATACAAGCAAGGACACACTGGTAAGAAATGTTAAGACCTGCCTTACATGACAGCACAGAATCAAATTCTAACAATACTTTGTTAATTTGCAGTCACTCATGTGAGGCATTTTTTGCACTTTCATGATTCCTAAGGTCCCGACTCTTGTCATAACTAAGGACTGGCACTGCTTATAAGAACAGGAGACAGTTAAAACATACAAAAAACATTTGAATATGTCTGTTGCATTATAGGAAGCCAAATGTAAAGGCATTCTGAAGGAAGTAAAACATAATGTTAACACATTAGGAGTTCTGTAAAGTAGCTTTTACCTTTCAGCTGCAGTCTCCCAGATACCTTACTGCTAGTTGACTTGAGACTTTTGTAAAGTAGATTTAGCATAGAAAAAAGTTATTTTCTTTCCAACTTGCTAAAACAGAAATAAAGCCTTTAGTATGTGACCTTCGAAAAGCAAACTGGGCTGTTACAAGTGATACAAAAAGAAATTTTAATTATTTTAGGAGCATACTGGTAGCAAATTGTGCTGAGTGTAATGCAGACATTTTGGATTTTTAAAACTTGTACAGTTTTAACAGAGCTATTACTGAAAGAAAAGAGCATGGCCCTATAAATCTTAAATTCAATTATAAAGTCTTCATTAAAATCTTGTAATAGCAAATGAATCTTTATTGTTCACAGTACACCTCTTCAAACTAAAGTGAAACAGTTTGGCAGTGGTCTTTCTGAGAAATGAACATTTCATTAATTTACTTGGAAAGTGCTAGAACTATTTTTCTCTTGTTTTTCATTGCAGAGGAAGCGACACTACTGGAGGCTGGACAGCAAATGCATCACACTTTTTCAAAATGATACTGGAAGCAAATATTATAAAGTAAGGAATATTTTTCAAACTCTTTTTATACCAGAGGAATATAAGGACTGAATTACTTTTACTTACTAAAAGTAAACTAGTAGTATAACTTCTATCTATGGGGGGTTTTTTTATTATTTAATCTGCATATATGTGTTTTGCTTTTCACAAGCAAGTCTCTGATCAGAAAGATGTCAGCTAGCAAGGACCTGTAACATACATGTGGAAATGGAAAGTTTTTATACAGGAAGTCAACAGGGTTTTATTTTCTAATGGAGTTCTGTTGATATCTTCATGATCTTGCTTTTTTTCTGAAGGAGCCTCACTACTCTCTTTGATACATTCAGTTAAATAATTGAAGTTCTGCTTGGTCTTGGAAAGAAACCTTTAGTATTTTACCATCGACAGTCCTCTGTGTCCCAGTTTCAGGTTACAAGAGCCTTTTTGTTTCTGGAAGAAGCATGTGGTAAAAAGTAATGGCTAATATCATCAATTACTTAAATAAAGTTCATGCTTTAGTTTTATGTGTTGATAATCTATACACAGGAAGTAAAATATTTTCTTCATTTTAGGAAATCCCATTGTCTGAAATTTTGTCTCTGGAACCTGCAAAAACTTTCACTTTGCTGCCTCAAGGGGCCAATCCTCATTGTTTTGAAATAAGCACAGCAAATATAGTCTATTATGTTGGAGAAAACATAGAAAACCTCTCAAGTGTTCCACTGAATAACAGTGTTATCAGCAGTGGTATTGGCATTGACGTGGCACGAATGTGGGAGATGGCAATACAGCATGCCCTGATGCCTGTCATCCCTAAAGGGGCATCAACTGGGTCAGGACCCAGCCTGCACAGTAAGTTTATTCATTTCCTCCATTTCAGATAAGTAAAGTTACATCACAAATGACATTGCTCAGTCTTCTGCACACACTGAAAGGAGATATTGCACAGTTGGTAAAGGCTTTCCTGTCATGGCTTATTACTTGTCTACATATTTTTTTAAACACCACAGTTTCTCATCCATGTGTTTTTGGTTTATAGTAGGACATCTGTATTAATACAAGGTCCGGATTTGTTAGTGAGCAAATAGTTATGATATTAGTGAGGCATCTCATCCAAATTTGTATTGCTGATATGAGAAACAGCCTCCTTGTGCAGAGGGATTTAAGTTTTCTGAGCTCCAGTTTGGAATTGATAGATTTTCTCCCCGGCTATAATTTTTATTTCTAACTATCTGCAGAAGCAGCTCTTCACCCTTTAGGTCACTGCAGCATAGATGACATGGTCCCTTTCATCACATTTGGCTGTACAACTGCCTGAAATATTGTCCCATGCTGAGATGAAAAGAGCTCTAGTGTGAAGAAAGCTATTCTAAGCACAAGGCATGTGTGATATCCAGGAACAAAAGGACTGAGTATACCATTGCCTCCAATTTACATACCTTTGTGTAATTCTGTAGCAAAGTTGACAGTTTATGTAAACCAAACATGAAACTTGTTTAAATCCTGCTTGAGTACTGATAATAAAGTAGCACAGAGCAAACAATTCCTCACTACTAGGCATGTGCTGCTGTGGCTGCTCTGTTACTTCTACTCAGCCTAGTCAGTGTAAAGTGAATTTGGATATGTCTACACAATTTGGACTAGATCTTTTGTTGCAACATACACCCGCTTTAGCACTTGACATCTGGATGCTATTAGTGCAGCATAAAATGCTAATGAGACCACAAGCCCTTCAGAAACCAAGTAATACAACAGCCTGTGGCTTTGCATCTCCAGGCACAACAGCTCACGTATCAGACAAGATCAGCAAATGTCCTTTACTTTCTCTACTGGGATCTTGCATAAAATAGTGTCAAATTCTGTATGTCATTTCCATCAGACTAGTTGCCTAGTGGCCCTGGTTTGAGCACAGCATAGCTAAACAAATCACCTGAAATGCTGGGCCGGGCATGACAGCTGTCTTCTCTTCCTCTTGGGAAGTTTGAAAAATGTTTTTGCAAGTTAGTAGTTATTTTTGGGTTATATGTGCAAAAATTAAGGTTGTCTGAGACCTTTAGAACAATTTCCTGTAGAGAGTGAGAATGATAACAACCTTCTGTCTTTTGCTCAAAGTAAGACTTGGCTATGTCTTTGTCCATGCTTTTTTTCATGTAAACACAGCAGTACATATATTTGAAAACAAATTGTCAATGATAAAAAGCCTCTAGGTAACTGAAACATTCCATTCCAAAAACAATCTTCCTAAGGAAAGGGAATAAGCCACATGAAGCAGAAGTTACTCATGTTACTTACTGCAACGGGATTAGTGCTCATGGGTAGTAGCAAGTGCCTTTGGTGTGTAAAAAAGGATTTATAGTAGGGGACACTGGTTTTGATAAGGCTGAAATTTTTACTAAGAAAATGAAAGTCCACATGAACAGAATTCTAGGTAGAAATAGGAGACAGAAGTGGCAATGCTCCAAAGAAGCATTCTTTCCTCCCCAAAGTGTTGTCTTTGTGTAGTACAGTTAGCAGTAGGTATATTCTCAACTTTTACTGAACCTCTCAGAAGGTTTGCAGTTCGAAATGCTTATGACAACATCCTAAGCTCTGAATTGGTAGAGGTTCGATCTGCTGTTTGTTTTATTAAAGCACAAGTGCAAGACTTTGTTTCCATTATATGTTTTGATAATGTCTGTTAAGCCAGTTGAAATGTGTATTATTTGTAACAGTATGCAGTCTAATTTGAATGTGTATTTGCCTTCATCAGAATAGCATCAAGTACATTGTAGATGACTCTGTAAATAAAAATTATAATTAAATCGCCTAAATAGAACCAGTTTACTCTAGTTGCAGTTGTTACTTGACTGAGGTACAAAGCCTCAAAATAAAATGGAAAAAAGCAATAAGGAGCTTATAAATGGGAATGATTAGAATCCAGTATTAAAAAATTAGTAATGAAATGTATAATTCTGTTTTTTCCATACACCGCAAAACTGTTGTTCGAGTCACGTGTTTGTGGGCTGGTGTAATTTTATATTAGCTGGTAGATGAACAAGCTGACCTAATTGGTACAATTTCTAGAGCTGTCAGTAGATATTGATGTAATGTGAATGTCATTTTCTATTACTGCATGTTCGAACTAAAAGCACAGCAATCTAAAGTATATTTTGCTTTCTTCCCCAGGGGATATATCCATCAGTATTTCTGTGTCAAACTGCCAAGTTCAAGAAAATGTGGTGAGTGTTCTCTGGATGCTAGTGCTAGACATGCTATGATTAAGCTGGCAAAGTCATTGATCTGTTTTGCAAAGAGGAATGTTAGAGGAGTTCCTATCAGCCATTTCTCAGTTATTTTGTAGAAATTTAACAATTAGCTTTGCTAACTTTTGACAAAAATCATCTTCATGACACCTTTTCTTGAGATGCAAGAATTATGTATGGGTAATTTCACTGAACAGAGACTTTAACTCTGGATCTTTGCAGGATGTTAATTAGCAAGTGGAAAAGTGAGGTATAGAAATTAATTTCATGGAATTTGTGAACTGAACTTCATAAAGCTGACCGCAAGCCCTGATAAGTATACCATTTTCTGTCATCTTTGAGAGATCAGATATTCTCTGTCGTATGAAGATGAAACTCTATCCAAAGGAAGAGTTGCATGTGTTGTTACAAAATGTGTTGTTACACAAAGAACTCTGCATTTCTTTTATGCGAGGACAGTTAGACACAGGACATGCGGTCAAGGTAAACAGTCACACTGCTTATGTTTTGTCTCATGGGCAGAGCTAAAAAACAGATACTCCCTGCAGCCAAGTAAAGCTTTGGGACAGCTCTGGTAGTTGTCACAAAATTGCCTGCGAGGGATGTGTCCATTTGTTTCCTAAGAAGTAAGACAGCCTTTATCTTCAACTCCTAGGCATTCTTTTACTGTTTATTGTATATGCTGCTGGTTAAATATCAGGAAAATAACACTGAGCTGCAAGATTTGATGTTTGAGTGTCCCAGATGAATCTGCTAACAGCTTATGCTTTAGCCTGTGTTAAGGCACTAAGAAACAGTGAGACATGAGACTCCCTGTCTGGCACAAATGGAATGTTTTACCCCTCTCAGTGAACCTGTTGAAGATTTTTCAGCTTTTGCAGCAATTACAGTTAATGTGGCTTGTAAGAAAACCCGCCTGAATTTTTTTGGCAGATAATATATTTTGAAATGTACTGTAGTAAGTGTATGCTACTTCCCACTAGAAAAAGCAAATGAAATACAGATTCTGTTTCCATATCCTCAAGGCTTAATATTTGTTATGTTTATATAAACAGGATATTAGCACCGTATACCAGATCTTCCCAGATGAGGTATTGGGATCAGGACAGTTTGGAATTGTTTATGGAGGTAAGGCTTTGCTCTGTTGCACAGTCGTGCTTAAGATAGAAGTTTTCTAGCATGGTGAAAGTATTTGGACTCTGAAATGTTTTGTTCTAGAAATTAGCTGTCTGTTGTTTTATAAAAGCATTATATATTAAATAATGATTATGCTTTATGTTGGTGAAGTCTTTTTGTAGTTTGAAGTTTTCTACCCAGTAGTGGGTCAGTGTATATCAATACCTTCATATTCTCTGTAAGTTCTAATAAAGAAAATGGTGAAGTGCAGAAAGCTGTTCTTTTTGAGAGCTGTAGCGGATAAAAAAATTATTCTTCTTTCTGTTTTTCTTGACATGTTCTAGTGAGGTATTTTTTATTGTTTTTCAGTAGCTTGTTAGAATTGTTTCTCTTTTTCTTAGTAATTTTTTCCATCTTTTTCCTCCTTTTTTGAGCAGTTTTTGGGGGGGTGTATTTAGGTACCGCTGTTGTTTGAGACAGGATTAAGTGAGAGCTAACAAATTACTCACTGAAGAATCTCTGACTCTCTGATAAACATGGAAAATGCACTTACATGCCTAAAGGCTATCACTTAGTTCATTACTTGTGAGTCTGGAGCTACCAGTGAAGGATTAAGCCAATAACTGGCCAGTTGCAGACAGTGCAGCTTCTGCTGATGTAGATATTAGAAAATTAACTTAACATCTATATTGTTGAAGTGGAGAGATGACTTTCCATATGTATGTTTCTTCCAAGTTTAAACGGCTTTCTCAGGTGACAATAAAAAAGTTCTGTTGTCAAAGGGTGAAAAGAAGAGAAATGACAGAAAACTTTTAATGAATTAGCTGCAGACTAAGAATTACTTGGTTGTGACCATTTGTACAATCCCTGAAAAGAGAACACTTTTCATAATTAGTCATGTTAATTGATAGAGACCTTTTGTTTTAATAATGCAGGAAAACATCGCAAAACTGGAAGAGATGTTGCCATTAAAATAATTGATAAACTAAGATTTCCAACTAAACAGGAAAGTCAACTTCGAAATGAAGTTGCAATTTTACAGGTAATTTTTCTTTTCTTTTTTATTGTATTAACTCCATTATTTATTTCCATAAATAGCAGATAATATATTTATTTTAACTGATAATCACTAGTGTTTTTGAAAAAATGCTAGTATTTTTGCTGCTTAATCTGCATAAACAACCAAGAACAAATGTATTGTCAATGTTACATTAGGAGTTTTAAGCACCAGGCACAATAAGGAAAACGTATGTTTGTTAAACTAATTTGAAGTTCATACATTCTCCTGTATTGTCCTGAAAAATTTCGTGCCTGTTGCCCACAGTTTAGGCATACAGTTTAAATTATCAAGTACTGAAACACTATCTGGTTTAGGTGGGAATCTGAAGTCTGGCTATGTGATAATAAAAACTACCAATCATATTGGGAAATCTAGTGCTTTATTTATCTTTAATAGAATCTTCATCATCCTGGAGTTGTAAATCTGGAGTGTATGTTTGAGACACCGGAAAGAGTCTTTGTTGTTATGGAAAAACTCCATGGAGATATGCTGGAGATGATCTTGTCAAGTGAAAAGGGCAGATTGCCAGAGAGAATAACAAAGTTTTTAATTACTCAGGTAAGAAATTTAATTACTCAGGTAAGACGGAAATTTGAGTTCAATTATGATCACTGTTTATTATCTTTTGCTTTTGATGTATTTTACCTGTCTGATTTATGAAAGCCTGAGTTGGAATATCAGGGATGGCAAAACAGCTTTCTGTACGTTTCTGCACATTATCTGGTAGGTAGTAAACCATTAAGAGGACGTAGAACTAGATACATGTATGGCTGTTGGCTGCTGGATGGAAGGGACATTAAGCTACAGTTTCTCAAATGCTTGAAGAATGAAGCACAAGAAAGGAATGGAAAGTGCTTAAAAGCAAACTGTTTAAGACCTGCAAAAAGAAATTTGAGCTTCTTGAACTGCCCCATACCTAACCATTGCAGTTTGTACTATGCACTGGTACACCTATTTTCTATGCTGAGATTGGATCTCAGTGCTACCTGTGATTAAATGAGTCTGGCTTCCTTTATGGCTTCTGTTAACAATTTGATCTGGGTTTTTTGGAGGGGTTCCTATTGTCATATTATCATATTTCTTCCTTAGCTGTCCATAATACTGGTTTAAATTTAGATACACAATTGAGTAGTAAGCCACCTCAGAGTCAGAGCAGCCTATGCTTCAGCAGTCAGAAAAAAGAAAGGAGCAGAAACATCAGTGTCATGGTGTTTATAAGTTTATTATTTGGGTTAGAACTTAACAGGTTCCCTCGTCTCCAGGCGTCCATAGGCAAAACTGCCACAAGCTCTAGAATCTATTCACAGGTTCATTCAGCCTCCTCACCATTACCTGGCAAATTCTGCCAGCCCCTGACCAAACATAAGGAATGGAGTTAAAGCCACACAAAAAGGATGGATATCTGTTACACTCAGTTGCCATATTCTCATGTATGTCATGGCTAGGCTTTGCGAAGGAAGATTTGGGAAGGGCTATATGCACATTTATGGATAGAGCTTATTAGCCACGCTGGTGGCTAATAAGGCCAATACGAGATAGACACGTCTGGTTGCAAAAGGCACAGCAGAAAGACTCCTTAGGTGGTATATTCTGCAAGGCACGATTCTTTCTGCGTTGTCTTTTCTCCTCAAGAGTGATCTTGCGTGCTTTCTCAAAGGCATCAGCAGCGTTATAGATGGTGTGTCTCCAGGCTTCCCGACTTGAAGCCAGAGTAGACCAGTTATGTTGATCAATATGGCCAAGGCTGAGATGTTGTTTCAGGGAGTCCTTGTATTTTCTCTTCGGGGCTCCTCTCTTGTGGCAGCCAGTGGCAAGTTCATCATAAAGCAAGATCTTAGGGAGGCGGTGGTCCTTCATCCTTGAGACTCATCCTGCCCAGCGCAGCGTGTTCTCAGCAACATGGCCTCAATACTTGTGACTGCTGCTTGTTCTAGAACAGATGTATTGGTCACATAATCTGAACAGTGGATGTTTAGGATTGTACGGAGGCAGCGTTGATGGAAGCGTTCTAGGAGTCACAGGTGGTGGCAGTAGATGACCCGTGATTCGGAACCATTTAGACAGCACAATGGCTTAGTAAACACTGATCTTGGTACTTTTCTTCAAGTGTTTATTATGCCAAACTCTTTTATGGAGTTTTCCAAAAGCACTATATGCCTTTGCTAATCTGTTGTCTATCTCTCTGTCAATCTTACCATCCCAGGAGATGAGGCTGCCTAGGTAATTAAACTGCTGGACTGATTTGAGCTCTGATTGGCCAATGGTGATGTGGGGATGATGGAAGACTTCCTGAGGTGCAGGTTGATAGAGAACTTCTGTCTTCTTTAAGCTGACTTCCAGCCCAAAGAGCTCAGCAGTGTCTGCAAAGCAGGATATTAAACGCTGCAGGGTTGCTTCTGTGTGGGCAACAAGGGCGGCGTCATCAGCATAGAGCAGCTCCCGGACAAGATGATTTAAGACCTTAGTGTGGGCCTTCAGTCGCCTTAGGTTGAATAGGCTTCCATCAGTATGGTATTGAATGTAGATACTGTCCTGATCATTCACAATCTTTTCCAAAGGATCTTGTGTATGTAGCAGAATAGAAATACATACAACGCTCTTTATTTTTTCTCTCTTCAAGAAAACACTTAAATTGGATCATATGATATTTCTGTGATTTTTTTTTTTTAGTTGAATTTAGATGTGGTAAGTCATTCTGCAAATGTTTCTACATTCAGAGTAAACAAATACTTAGAACCCAGTTTTTAAAAAATGTTTATAATGTAAACTCTTTGGAGAGGGAAAAATCATATTCCATGCAGTGAAATATCAAGAAAACTTGAGGCACAGCAAATAATAGCTGACATTTTTGCTTTTGGTGGGTTTTTTCTTTTCATTGTTGACATTTCTGTAAAAGGTACATTCTTGTTGAATTGTTTTTCTTCACACAAGTCCTTGCTTCTCTGGTCTCAGATATTGTAAAACAATATAAAACAAACAAACATAATTTGATTTGTTTATTCATAGATCCTTGTTGCTTTAAGACATCTTCATTTCAAAAATATTGTTCATTGTGACCTCAAACCAGAAAATGTGTTATTGGCATCAGCTGATCCTTTCCCACAGGCAAGTAGAAAATGCCCTTTTCTTAAGATAAATTATTCCAATTAATAAGTGTTAGCAATGTTTATTTTATGTATAAACAAGAAAGTGATTAGTGACCTGTCTACACAGAATTTTTAGATAAGAAAAAAACAATCACTTATTCAAAACCCTTTACAAAGAAGTCATGTTTGAAAATCCTTGTCTTTTGTCATTTGCCTAAAATATTCAACTAGATTTTCAAGTGTGACATAGCTATTTGTATGATTGTTTCTAATTTGCTCACCATTACAGAACAAATTACTTAGCTTGTTGATTTGCTCCAGAAAGAAAGTTGTTTTTCTGACAGCTGGGGTAGAGTTCATGAAGAACAAGAGCTTCTTCTTTCATTTTATGAATTTAAATGCCATGTAGATTGCAGGATATTTAAATATACCTTCTGACTGGTCATATTCTTCTCATTAAAAGGTATTTTTATCAGCTTCTCTTACCTTTGATCTGCAGAGTTCATCTGTAATCTTCAACTGCCCATATTCAAAATGAGTACTATTGATAATTTTTAGGTAATATCAATACCAATAATTGGAAGGAAAGGATCTATAATGAATTGAGAATTTTCAAGCAGCTAAATGTCTCAGTGGAATAAGATACTCCTCTCAAAGAGGAGTTTTAAAAAAGTATCCTTGAAGGAGCAGTAGAGATACATTCTGCAACTAAACCATGATAAAAGTTCCTCAACTATGTATTTAATAATAAAAATAATTTATGTCTTACTTTAGCATTTTTCATTAAACAGGTAAAACTTTGTGATTTTGGCTTTGCCCGAATCATTGGAGAGAAATCATTTAGGCGTTCAGTTGTAGGAACACCAGCCTACCTTGCTCCAGAGGTACTGAGAAACAAAGGCTATAACAGATCTCTGGATATGTGGTCAGTGGGTGTCATCATTTATGTAAGCCTCAGTGGTACCTTTCCATTCAATGAAGATGAAGACATACATGACCAAATCCAGAATGCTGCTTTCATGTATCCACCTAATCCTTGGAAAGAAATTTCTCATGAAGGTAATACCTGTTTGTGGCTGTTTTTATATAAAAGCTAAAAATGAGGTAGTTGTATTTTGCATTTATATTTTTTTCCTGTACGTAACAGTGAAAAAAAAAATGGAAATTTCAAGTTACCATAATGTAATGTCTCTGTTTTGTGGTATCAGCTGCTTTAGAAATTTCCTACAGAGCATGTATAGACTGCATATGGCATAATCCTCTAGCATGGGATCTTTCCAGGAGGTTTTGAAGGAGGCACATAACCATCTACAGATCAGATTGCTATAGAATCTTTGGGGAACCTTAGCTGCTGGAATTGGCATTGCATGTATTTACATATGTACCTCATTACTCAGCCCTATTGCCTCTGCAGTCTTTTTCTTATTCTACTTTTTCCAGTAATTTAGTTTCGGTTCAAAAGGATGCGGTATCCTGATAGTCTTTGTGTGGGGAAGATAAAACTGAACAATTCCAAGTAGATGAGGTTTCAGGAATAGTGTGAAAAAATGTCATAGAAGAGACTTTCTGCAGGGGGAAAAGGCTTGGAGATAATAAATGAGACTTTTGAAACTCGAGTTCTGGTCAATGGCATCAAAGAACTAAAGAACAGTGTGACTAGTTCACTAGCAACATCTTTAACGTAGGTAAATTCTATTGAAGATGTCTCTAAACACAACTAAGTAGGTCATTTAACAGAATTGTCAGTTCTGGTTTCACCAGTATTTTCATATACATAACATTTTCAGGCAGCTTGATTTTCTTTAGGATTTTTTTTTTAATCATTATCTTTGTGTCCATAATTTTTGCAGGATTGCTTTGTAAGTCCTAAAGTGAAGGAAACATTATAAACATCAAATTCTTATATCTTTTTTTTAATTTTAATATATGCCAACTTGTATTACAATACTACCATTTACAATTTTTGGTATTTACAGTACAGTTTTTCTGTTTTTCAGGTGATATGTTTAACATACATGTTAAGTGTACTTTAAAGCCTTGTGCCTAATGCTTACTATAATATATAATAGCCATGTGAAATTCTCAGCTGAAAAATGCTCTGAGAGCATTGTTTGCTATTTTATCTTGGTGGCAGATGAAGTTTGAAATCTGTTGGGGAAAAAAAAAAGCTATAAATCTGCACAATTACACACTGAAGTTCTCCTGAACCTCCACACACTTTGATATGTAAGCTGACAGAATCTGTTGGCAGCAATGCTTTATCTGTCGCTAGAGATAAGCAAACAGCAATCAACACAGGGGAAGCTGCAAGAAATCGTCTCCCACAAGTTTCTACTGTGGTAGACAGAAGATCAATTTTTACACTCAGAGGTGAAGATTCAGTAGGGCACCTACAGAAAACTCACCTACTTGGTTGTTATCTCTCCATTTGTAGAATTGCAGCCTTCCTTAAGAGTCAATGGATACCAGGCTGCAAGCATGCAGAAGGGAGGAAAAAAACACTTCAACAAATTACTAAGTTAAAGTCTGCTTATACATTGTGATTTTATTACATATTTGAATTGCTAGCTGATGAACCACTCTGTTGTGCTAAATGAAAACCTGAAAAGTCTGAAGAGATTCTGTTATGTTTAACACAGAGAGACAGAGACAAGATTTCTGTCCAGTTATTCCTTGATAATGCTGCTTTTTAGAGCTCAAATTTGAACTCAAATTCCAGATTACTTAGGGAAAATTACTTATGTCAGCTTCTCTGGCCCACTCTCCTGCACAGCTTGTGAAAGAGCAGGAGCTGGGCCCTGTGCATCTGCTGGCTCCATCCAGATTCTGTTACGTCTGACAATGTAGCATGGTTAAAATGCAAACCTGTACCCAGTGTCCTAACACATTACTCTGGTTTACAATTCTGAACAGTGCCATGTTAATTAATATTGCAAATAATTTTAATATTTAAGGGAGAAACAGAGGTGATTTTAAAGGTTTTGTGAAGTTGCTTATTTAACACTGCAAATAGAAACAATTTGAAAATGTATGTGTATTTAAATGTAAACTACGGTAACGAGAAACTCATTTCAAGCTAAAGACACTGGGGTTCATAAATTTATCTTCTATGAATCTACAAAATTCAGACAGAGAATTAGTTTCAATCCCAGCAGGTTACATTTGTGCACTTGAAATTCTTCCTTTAGCTTGTCGTAGCCTCTTCCAGCTTCCCTAAAAGGTTAAGCTAATGAACTGGATTTTCCCTGCCATATTTTCCCTGTTATTCTTTTTGCCAATATTCTTAATCATTAAATATTTTTCAACAGAAATTTCAACATTAATGTCTATGATTACTTTTAATTTTTTTTCATTATGAAAAGATCAAGAATAGATTTCTTTTAAAGGCAGGTATATTTCTTGTTTATTTCCTTGAAATCTGTATCATAATTATATAATATTATTCTCCCAAGAGAATGGTAATAATAGCCTACTAGTTCTTCCACTCAAGCTTGTAAGGGAGTTATATCACAATGTGGAATATGATGCTGCTGCAGAATTTGGCAAGGTCTTTATAAATGAACAATGATCGGTCTATTTCTTTCAAGGTGGTATGATTGAAATTTCTGTTTGTCTTGAAGAATCTACGCAGGCATTTTCTTCCAAGAAGCATTACTCTTTGTTTTAAAATTAAAACAACGTTGTGTAAGTGATTTTAACTTGTAAAAAAGAAAAAATGTTGAAGGTCCACCAATTAATGCAGTTTAAATATTGACATTTAAAAACTCGTGCAAATATTTAAGAGAATTTTAACACATAGTAATCAACCACAGTGATTATTATCAATCACCTTCTTCATAGAAGGCTTCAACCAAAATTTGGCTGCACTGCTATAAAATTAAAAAATTGAAACCAGAATTGATTAGATAAGCATCATTGTCACAGATAAAATAAATCAACATAAATATTATCTTTAATGCAGGTAAGAAATATGTTTTCAAAGTGTTATGCTGTGTAAATTTGAAAAATAGGAATGATTTGTCAAAAGGCTACCATAAGTAAAACTAATGTAAATGTTCTTTCTTTCTTCTTTACTTATTGCTTTCTTCCTTTATGACCAAAAGACAGTGCTGGGTCCAAGCATTCTTTGACTGTGTACTTTACGAATTGTACATTACAGCTAGATTTAGGTACATTACTGCTCCCTTCACCCAGAGACTATATTACATGCTTCAGTAATAGCAGGCAAACACTGAGAATTCAGTGAACTTGGAAGAGCTAGGCCACCATCTAAGAGAATTCATATGTTCTCTGATCTATGCATGCCAGTAAAAACACATTTTCTGAACTTATAAAATCTACTATATATGACTGTTTCTTCATTTTTTACTGCTGAAATATGTTAATATTGGTTGCTGTGAATGTTGATAATATCATGGCTAGGCTTCACGAATGAAGGTTTGGGAATGTTCATAATATGATTATCCTAAAAAATGCTGTTGCAGAAAAGCAAGAAGTAGTAGAAGGAACTACATTTGAGCTAAGAAAAAAAAATTATTCAAGCCTGTTTCTGTCTGTATCAACAATCCTGCTTGAAGTGCCAAGCAAGTGATGGCAGATAAGACAGACACCTTAGAACAATAGAAGGGGGGGCAGTTTATTTCACAACTGTACCTAATTAGGATCACAAATACATGCAGCTGTTATACCTGAGGTAGCTGCTTCTTAAACTGTAGGAACTAATTTGATTTAAATTCTGTGTATGTACTTTTAGTGGAACTGTAAATGTTTCAAAAGTTGTGGGGGTTTTTATCTCATTAATCAATTTTCAGTTTAGATTAAGGGAAGTGATCATCAACCAGTATTACCAGTGTCTGTGCAACAATGATTTTCTCAAAGGGCGTATAATTTGTCTCAGAATGGCTAATGAAAGCAGTGTTAGGAACTTTTGCATGCCTATTGCAAAAATTTATGCTAAGGAAAGCAGAACAGCAGTCAAACCTTTTGTGTCTTGCTCATGACTATGACTGAAGCTCAGAGAGCCATATGTGTAAAACTTGCAACTATAGTAATTTCAACGCTATCTTCAGACCATTAAAACTGTAAAAAGTTTAGGAATAGCTAAACTTAGTTATTGCTGTCTTCTATTATGATTGTAATCAGAAAGGAAAAATCACATATTTCTTTGCATTTAATGGATAGTGCACAAATTAGAGTGAATGATGCTGTGTTTATCACCACTTTGGTTTTGGTGCACAATAGATGCTTCTCCTGATAACTGCCAAGCAGCAGCATGTTAATTTGGGAGCTGGAAGGCAAAAGGTAGCAAGACTTTAAAAAAAATAAAATGAGAAAGGTCATACCTAAACAGTGTGTCTGGAAAAGCAACAACAGTGATAAAGTAGCCTAAATATTCCCTTTATGTGTTCCTTATTCAATTACTGGTCTTAAGGTAAAATTGGCTTTTAAAATTTTAAACTGCACTGTTGAGGGGATAAGTTTGTAAAAGCACATGACCCATGACAGTTTAAACTGCATGGTTATGATAAAAATACACTTAAAGTCTAACAGGTTCAGAGAAAAAGCATATGGAAATAAGTTGTATTTTGGAAAAGTGTGTCATGAATACAATATTGTGCTCTGTGTTAGTTTTCTTGATAATTACTTTTCCTTTAGCATTTTCTAGCAATTCTTAAAATAAAAACCTACAGTCACAAACCAAGAAAGAAGACAGAATCTATTTGAGGCTAATATTTTTGAGTGCTTAATGTTTTTAAGTTGCCATCAACAGTTCTGTCTTTTCTGCCACTCACTAATGTGATTTAGTCATTGACTATGAGTCTTTTTGCTCCATAATATGCCTATCTGATGTCATAACTTCTGGATTAATCCCATCAACTCTTCCTGCTGAGAAATTCTAGCGCTTTTTTTGTGTTTAATGCTTTGTCTGTCCTTTTCTCCATTAAAATATAACTTATGAAAACTAAAACCTTCCAATTTTTGTAGTGCTTAGATTTCTCCATAGGGAATTCTGGTTTTTACCTAAGTGGCTGCATTTTCCCATGGTTTTCCAATAACTTCACTCTTGAAAGAATACACCCTGAAAACTGAAGCTGTGTTTGTATGTCTAAATAGAATTGTAAGACACTACAGGAGATAAGTAGTTTTTGTGGTAGACTTTGGGTGTGTTTTAGAAAACCAAGTTTTGTCACAGCCATTCAGCATTCCATTGCCCAATCAGCTATTTTTTCTGTGTCTTCAATGATTGTCAAGTCAGGTTACATTTCCAAATTCACTGAATTGCTGTATGACAGTTTGGCCTTGATTCAGTTTTCATTGTGAAATTTTGCTAGATGTTGATACAGAGAAATTTATTTGCAGAATTCTTACCTATTTTATAGCTTTAAATTTCACATCTCTCAAACATGAAACCTGTTTTCAACAACTTTAGTCTTTGACCTTCCAGTCCACCAAATCTGCGTGATCTCAAAAGATTTATTTTGACTTAGCTACAGGTTACAAAAAATAAATACTGCTAAGTATAGAGACCGAACTCCCTGGTGGATTTTGTCTCTCTACCTCTTAGTATATTTTACCTAGTGTGTCTTCACCGTGGTGGCTGTTCTGAACTGTAAGGTCCTCAAATGTGCTATGTCAAGCTTTGGATTATTCATGGTGTATTTTTTTCTGCTGTGTGATTTCCATAGATCATTGTACTCATAATTTTTTTTCATCAGCTACCAACACAGCTATTACTACTAGCCTGATGAGCTGTGCGATGTGCACATAATTGATTAGGTTCTTCACATTACTTAATATTATTAAAATGATTTGAGAAGAAACAAAGGAATTCTTTCCATGCATTAAATTTGATCATGGTGTGCCTGTTACAATGCTTTGGAGTCATAAATACCACAGCTGCCTTCAAGCCAATATTTATTCAGACTTGTTACAGCCTAATGTGAATAGAAACTCTGTTTCACACATTAATGAGAAAGTCACATGAATGAGCGAGCGTTAAGTATGAGGAGGTCAAATGCATGTTACAACTCAAAGATGCTCTTTGCTTCTGTAAATGTTTAGTTAGCTATTAAATCTAAGGTCTTGGCTCTACTTACACATTTGCTAGGCTGGATTAATATTAGAAAACCTCTCTTACAGAGGTGCAGCTTAGAATTGCCAAGGATTTCTTTTGATGGTACAGCTAGATCCATATCCCTGAAAATAATCTCTGCGAGTTGAAGATTATTTTATGCTAAAATAACTGCATGTACACTAGGGTGTTTATCAAAAAAGCTGTGTTGACCAGCAGTAGGGAGGGGATTTATGTGTCTTAAAAAATTATACCTCTAGTTAATAGACATATTCTCAGAAAATTACAGGGCCTAGGAGGCCCTGGGCCTCCTATGTTAGTGGCACCAGCTTAAATTTTTACAATGATGACATTAAGAGTAGCTAATGTTATATATTGTTAATTTAGGACTAATATGCTAATATATTGTTGATTTAGGACTGCTTTTTTATATATTCTTAAGGTGATTTCCTGTTTATGAGTTACATAAAAAGCTAAAGTCTGCAGGGAAGGACTAAATGAATAATATGTTCATAATAGGGTTTTCAGATATTTTGTAAACTTTTGTGCTTATGTGCGGATCACACTCTAATTGAGTTAAAGCAGTCATTCCTATGAAAAACAATTACTGTGTTAATATGATACTTAGAGTGAAAATTGTGACTTTGTCTTTACTCCAGTTAATTATTTGCCATATTAATAAACTTACATAAGCAGATAAGAATCATAAATCTCCTAACTCTTGAGGTTCTTTCCAGTAAAATAAAACTAAAGAGCCATCTTTCCTAAAATCAAGGGGATATAGAGCTTTCTAAAGTTGCATTTGAATCCCCCAAAGGGGATTTTGCTTAATGATTGCCTATCTAAATGACCAGTACTCATTCTACTGGAGTAGTTGGCTAGATTATTCCCTTTAACAAAGTTTCCAGCTCCTGGAACTTGATAAGCCCTCATCTGGCTGCTTACAGGAACCCATAAAAGTATTAGAAAAAAGTCCTCTCAGAATTTTCATTCAGGTTACCTCCTTGGTGATAACCTCTTGCATGCTTAAAGATGGTGTGCAGACCATAGGTGGTCTTTCATAATGCTCTGCATTTATTTAATTATTGACTTTATGGAGGACAACTGTAAAATTTTATAAAGCTCCTAAAATATCTGAAAAGATTACTTTAAAACCTGATTTAAAAAAAAAAAACAGTGTCTAGTGAAAATGAATAAAATTTACTTTAAAATACAATGTAGTTGCTACTGTCTCCTCAAAATGGCTTTATTTTCCCAGACAGAATATTTAATTTTGTAACAGTTGATGCCCCAGTATAGTCCCCTGAATCATACTGAAGTTGTATGTCTAAAATAAATGCTAATACCTTCCAAATTTTTATCTTCAGTGTTTTTAATCAGTACAGCCCAAAACTTAATCATCAAACAATTATATGATTTTTTTAAGTTCAGAAATTGTGTCAACATGAATCTTACTGTTCATATATCTTACATGAACTGAAGCCAGACTAAACTTTGTAAGTTAGTGGCTATCCAGACACTGTGAGAACAGGATGGTTTTTCTGAAAGCTGAAACAGTGAGAATAACCAGGAATTTTCCACATGTCCTTTAAGTATTTTAATTTCAGCACTCATAGTGTCAGTATTGAACTTCCCAGCTTCTTCTTTGCTTTACATAGCACTGTTCTTTTGTTGCCTTGCCTCTTGACTTCTGATACTCAGACAGAACTCTTGTGCATGAGAAGCAGCATTTCTTGGATGGTGTGATTTCCTGGTAAAAAGTAGCAAAGTCTTTTTGCTGTTGAAACTCATGTTTGATTTCCTTTTTCACCTAAGTTTTAAAACTTTGAGCATTAAAGCAAATTAAATTGTATCAGATAGTCTTCGCAGTGGTCATGTTGCATTTCTGCTTTTTTATGGAGAGGCAAGTCATATGCAAAACTTTCCTGGCAGAAGGAACCCTAGATAAAGAACTAAACAGAAACAGCAAAACTGGTTCCAGAGATAGCAATGTTTCAGTGGTGAAATAAGCAGATTATTTGTAAACTGTTCTTGGGAACAAATGACTGCTAACTGCTGACAATTCTAACCATCCAGTGAAGCTGCCTTTTCACTTTTGTCATAGTTTTCCTCCCTGTTACTCTTTGTGCACCTCCTTTGGTGATTTTTTGTATACCAATGTGTTTCTGGTCTGTTCAACAAGCCATTGGCAATTTCCCCCAAGGATACAAAGAAATATGTTATTACATGTAGTATGTCATTGTCCTGAAGTGAAAAAGGGGGCAAAGGGGTCCTCGTCCTGTTATAACTTGAGGGCAGTTGAATATGTGTGCAGCTATGTATAATTTCACCACTTGTAAGGCTCACAGTCTTATCTGTTTCCAGTGGGTTGCACATAAGATGCATAATAGAGACATTATCAATACTCAGAGGCAGGATGAGTAGTCAGTAGGTACTTGGCAGTTACAGAGGCACATGTTGGGATGCATGCACTTACATCTCAGCAGTTACCAGGACAATCAACCCTTTCATCAGGGTCTTGACCTATTTTCCAAACTGAGATTCATAGTAAATGATGAAAAATGATCTCTGAAGATCATATATACTGAAATATCACTGAAGATAGTAAGGAAATGGTAACTCCATCGAATTCACATTCAGCACTGGCCTATGTATCAAAAGACAGCCTGAAGTCTTATTGTAATTCTGCTGAATTTGAGGTAACTTGACAGTGTTCCAGAAGATGCTGATGTTTGCTGATATACAGATTTACTGCAGTGGGTAGGGACTATGTTCTCCTATTCCAAGCATCAGAGAAAAACAATGGCCACTACTTTTTCCCAGATATTATCAGAAGTCACTCTGTAATTAAACCATGGCATATGACTGGCTTTCCAGTCTCTTCCCCATATCTTGGAAGGTGACAACTTCTCTTACCAATAAAGAGGAAAAAGATTAACCCCACTATTTTGGAAAACAAATGAGTTTTCAGAGTGATATCATCTATCAGTAATGGTCCTATTAGCTGTCCACTGACTTTCTCATCCCACGTCCACTTCACAGGCACTTTGAGAGGGAACAAAATAAACACGAGTTAGAGAATTTAACATTAACTGTACTTAATTCGAAACAACAGAAAAGTAAAATTAGGACCATCTGTTCCAGGAAAAGAATGGGGCAGAGCTTCTGGCAATGCTTTCTTTGTCAGAAGTCCTGAGATTTGTTTTATCTCGTTCCCACAATTACTTTGATTTGCAAGACAGTATTCATCACCAGAACTCTGGGGCTACTTTAGTGATAGGCTGCTGTTGCTAAGAATAGGTTTGTCTGTCAGACTTACTGCATACATCCAAATAGGCTACCATGTACATTCCCATTTTCCTGGACATTGTTTCTGTTGTGTTCTGCCCCATTGCGGAAGCATGCATAAAGCCCTGCTTGGCAAATTGAGTCTGGGGAGAGGAAGTCTCTGTTAAAAAAGAAAAGCTTTTCTGTATTGCTGTACAAAATACAACCTCGGAGATGTATCGGTTTAAAGAATTCTGTCCCATCTCATACTCTTAAAATGGACAAGATGATTATTCATCTCATTCAATACCCAGCTGGCAACAGTATCCATCTGACGTGTTTCAGACCCTATGCCCCTCAGTGACACCATGTTTTTGTGTTACTTTCAAGACCATCTTTCCCTGTCCCCATGATATAAACAGAGAAATAAAGGTGTAAACCAGCACACTTTGGACAAGCCAAGGGATAATGTGATGAAATGGAAAATCTGCAGGTATATTTTTGTTCCTTGTGGCTAGTCAGTTATTCTGTAATAACAGTAACTTTTCCCTGAAACAATGGTGAACATTTCGCACCACTGAGAATAGAAACTTTCATGCTACCATCATTTTTTTTTTAACTTGTGATGTTTTTTATAATTGCATTCAGAGCTCAGCAATCTCGTTCCAGAGATTTTTCCAAAGGGGTCTCTCAGTGCAGTTTCATGCGCTGGTCATTGGCTCATGGGCCTCATGCCTTCAGGCATCCCAACACACATGCCTAGAGGGTAGAGAGTTGTCATTGTTCAGCTCAGAGAAGAGAAGTCTCCAGGGAGACCTTATAGCACCTTCCAGTACCTAAAGGGTAGGTTTAGGTTGGATATCAGGAAAAAATTATTGACTATGAGGGTGGTGATACAGTGGAACAGGTTGCTCAGAGAAGTTGTGGATGACCCATCCGTGGAAGTGTTCAAGATCAAGTTGGACGGGTCTTTGAGCAACTTGATCTGATTGAAGGTGTCCCTGCCCATGGTAGAGGAGTTGGATCTAGCTTTAAGGACCCTTCCAACCTAAACTATTCTGTGATTCTGTGAACCTCTGTGAATCATTGACTCCAAAACATCAGAAAATATGAAATTTGTAAAAGAAGCTCTCTCACTTTTCTAAACAGCAGACTGCTCACTAACAGGTAGAAGCAATGCTTAGTTCAAAAGGAAAGTATTGGAAGACTTGGTGACTTACAAAGCCTGATTTCTCCAGTCAGTGACTGGGAAGGTGCAGCTGTCAGCTGAAAGTGCAACTGACAGTCTTAAGGAAATATATACATATATATATATGTGTGTGTGGTACCTGAATACTGTAGTCCGCACTTACATGAAATTTTTTTCACTTGAGCAAGAACTGAGTAAGAGTTATCGTCAAGCAATTGTTCAGTAAAACAGTTGTAATCCCATTAGGAAAGGTTGCATGGGTACCTTCAGGGACTTCAGCACTGACCGCAGTTTGTAAAAAGCTGAAGTAAGAACTAACTGCCCTCTTTTTACAACTACGATGTCTGTATAGCTCTCTCTTTGCATGTCCTAGTTGAAACAAATATATTTAAACTAACATTTTCGAATGTTATTTCTTTTCAGCTATTGATCTCATAAATAATTTGTTGCAAGTGAAAATGAGAAAGCGCTACAGCGTGGACAAAACATTAAGTCACCCGTGGTTACAGGTATTTCTCCAAATTCCATGTTTTTTACTTATGTATTCAGACTCTAAGCATATCTTCATCTTTAAGCACAGTAGAATCTAAGAAAATCTGCAGACCTGAAAATGTTTTCAAATCCTGAGAACCTCATGCTCCTTCACCAATTTGCCTATAGTTTCTCATTAATTTCTGAAGTATTAGATTCCAATACTAAAATGCTTTCAAAATACACTACAAAAATATTTTATAATATTTGTCCACTGAGAAAATTATGTGTATAAAAAGTAGTCATTTGACTTACATCATTGCCTGGAGTTTACTCTGATTCACTTCTTATTAAAACTAATCAACAAGCTTTCACTTCACAGTCATCAGAAGAACTAGTGAGGGTTGTATGCTTTCCAGGAAAATATATTAACCACCTTCAGCTGAATTCTTCAACTAAAAACTGAGATACAAGGCATTTTTGAGATGCTAGCAGCCTCTGTTTTGTGCTCACCGTTTGGTAATTGTTTTATCCTGTCAGCAGCCAAATCACTGCAAGTTCAAGGCCTAAGACACTCAGTGAGGAGCCAGGGCATTGGTTTGCTCCCTGTGGATGAGGACAGGCTGAGGCCGGACTGGTACACCAGCTCATCAGATCTCCCATGTTTGCATCTACAAAAGTAACTGTGGTGCAGGCATGTGTAAAATGCACAATTTCAAAGGAATCTTTATCAAAAAAGAAAACTGTTTTGATAAGGTACTCCAGTACCTTATAGCTGATACTGTTTCTCAAAGTAGATGGTGACCTGCTGGTATAGGAGGAAAAGGGTTGTAATCTCCCACCCTGCAACCCACCTTCCCCAGGGACATCTATCCTGGGACTTTCTTCTGCCCAGATTTCCTGTCACTTTCTAGTCTTTTTCTCCAAGACTGCTCTTCTCTCTGGCAATCATTGCATAATGCATTTGCCTGAGTCTTTAAGTACCAGAGGTGGTCTGCACTATGGTCTGCAGCAAGAATGCTGGCTGTCTCACAGGACAGGACAGGGTCCTTCACCTCATTGCTTGTGCAATAATGAGTGAAGGTGAATAAGATGAGGCAGTACAGCAGCAGCTCTAGCACCATGGATGGGATGAATCCTCTTTCTGGAAGAGCCCTACTTTGCGGGCTAAGGAAAGATAAGAGTGGTACAGGGCAGTGAGACTTAGAGATGTTCTCTGAGAGGATGGCTGTGTAAGAAATGGGCCAAAAGATGTGAGATAATAAAGATGAAGGCTTTTATGCATTTACAGTGTTTGGGCTTTGTAGAGTTTTGGCGAGGTGGTCAGGGTTGTGTCTTAGATAGGGATAAGATGACAGAATAAAAAGAAAACTGAATACAGGATCATGAGGAGAGATTAGTCTGCATAGGGCTAGGATTGGCTCTTACTGCAGCTTCATGTATGCTTTGGGTGGGAATAAGAAAAGAAATTATTGAACTTGTTATATACTTTAGACAGATCAGATGCTGCAGTGCATGATGGTCTAAACAGCATGAGACTCAAACTAGGCTTCCGGCCTTACCATTGACTGTCAACATGGAGTTCCAAAGTATGTTGATGTTTAGATGTATATGTTTCTTGGAACACACCAGTAATTGCCCAAATTTGGAAAAAGAGTTTTTTTCTAGCCCAAGCTGAATTTATGTTCTGCATCATTATACTGAGATGGAGGAGCTGTCTTGACTATCATCAGATAGCAAGATCACTAGCATGTACATGTATGATTTAAATATGTTTCTTCTTCCTTATTCATCTTGTGACTAGAGTGAGGAATTGCTTTACCACCCTTAGATAGCTGAGTTAATAGCACTCTGCATACTATTTATAGCAGAAGGGAATGTAATTTATTTAAGTAAATCTAAAACTAATAGTGTTATTCTATTTCAGGACTACCAAACCTGGTTAGATTTAAGGGAACTGGAATGTAAAATGGGAGAACGTTACATTACCCATGAAAGTGATGACTCCCGATGGGAACAGTATTCAGGAGAACATGGATTGCAGTATCCAGCACACCTTATCAGTCCAAGTGCTAACCATAATGAAAACACCAAGCTAGAAGAAACAGAAATGAAAGCCCTCAGTGAGCGTGTCAGCATCCTTTAAGTTGCATCCCCTATAATCTGTCAAAACACTGTGGAATTAATAAATACATACGGTCAGGTTTAACGTTTGCCTTGCAGAACTGCCATTATTTTCTGTCAGATGGGAACAAAGCTGTTATGCTGTTACACTGTTGATATATCTGAGTTGCCAAGACAAATCAACAGAAACATTTTTGTGTGACCAACTGTGTTGTATTTACAAAAGTTCCCAGAAACACTAAACTTGTTATTGTGAATGATTCATGTTGTATTTAATGTATTAAAACCTGTCTCCACGGTGCCTTTGCAAACTAGTATTTTTCTTACTTGAGCCTCATTTTGGTAAGAGAGAACTTTCCCGTGAAGATCTGGGGGTTTTGTTGTGCATCGTTAGTATTGTAATTGTAAGCAAACTCTTGAAGAGTAGATTATAACTGGTGTTCTGTGAACAACTTCTACCATTTGGATAAAAGCTTTATTTAGTGTCCTAAGAATAGAAAAGGCAAACAGTAATGATTTGCATAGAACTGTACAGTTTCAAAACAGATAACCTGTGTATGTGTTTGTGTATATAGATGCAGATACACATGCACACAGTATAACTTGCTCTTAAGCCTTAATGCCTTAGTAATGTAAACTGCAGCTTGTTGGTTGTATTTTCCCTTTTCTTAAAATACTCTAATATGAATATTCTCTAATATGTACATTCAGAAGCTAAATAATATGTTGACTTTGTGTATGTTTTCAATAAAAGTCTTGTTAAAATAGGTTCATTGATGAAACTTTCTGTTTAAAATATCCCTGGAATGGCATCAGAAGCAGGTAAAATAAATTAGTTCGTCATTAAGAAGACCATGTGGAGGTAGGTAGGAAAATCTGCCGGCTAAACTCTCTTTCTATAAAACATTTTGTAAGAACCCATTTGGACTGATTTTATATTGTAAGTTCAATCAGTTTCGAAACATACTATAAGGAAGTGGGGAAGTTGAGGATGCATTAATGGGAGTTTAGTTTTTAAAAAAGTGTGATACTTCTGCTTTTTCACTCAGTTCCACTGAACTGACAAGGCACTGCAGACCTTTCTTGCTTTTCTTCCCCTGAAAACTTGAAAGATACTAATTGCCATTTCTAACAATTAGTGTTCCAATGGTAAGCCATTTAGCTTTAACAGTTAGAAAAGTTCAAACTGCACTGTAAAACACGTGCCAGATAGTAAAAAGTGAAAAGCTGAAAATTATTCTATGCCACAGTCTTTGTCTGAAAAAACAGTTGATATGTAGATATTGAAGACTGAGGTTAAAAATGTAAAGATACATTGGATGAGAAGCAGAAGTATGTGATGATAAGAACCACATATGATAAACCTCCATTGATCAAATCTCAGCTTTATGTTACAATCATGAGCTCTTTGGTAGATAAATCCATTCTTTTGTTGAAGAAGAGCTTTGTCCAGAGGAAATTTTTGCCAGATACATAACATGACTAAAACCAGAAGAATTTTTCTTAGTGTTTTGCACCCCTGCTGGACAGCTTGTGTGTACTGTAGAAGAAATGAAGAAAAGGCACCTTTATTAAAAAAAAAAAAAATTAGAAAATTAAAAAGTATTGTGAAAAATGATTTATAAATCTCTTCTCCCTCCTACCCACCTTCTTCCCCTACTCCCACCAAAAAAAAAAAAAAGAAATCCTTTTCCAATTCAGTTTTACCCTGAAGAAAGCTCTCTGATGACACTGGCTTGTGACATGTTCCGAAGCAGCTCTTGTTAGGTGAGTTCAAATGTGTTGGCTATTCTGCTATGCTGTATTTTCTGCCATATCTATATTTTGAGTCAGGATGTTCCTACAAGACTAAAATTTGGCTAATGACTGGCCATTGTTTATTTTTCTTTCAGCCTTCTGCCTAATCTTCAATCAACTGTAAAGTAAACATAAAAATGGACTTGGGCTGATTATCAGATTTCTGTCAGTAAAAGTGTATATGCATGTGTATGTTTAAAAGAAGTTCATGTAAAGGTGCACTGGTGGATTCATGGATATATAAAGATTATATTGCATTCTAGAAGGACTCTAGGAGTCAAGTCAAATTAACTAACTTTTCTAAAAGGAAATTAGGAAAATTATCAGAATCATACAGACTTTGTTCAGATGCTGATATCATGACTGTTCATGAGGAGCCAGGACTTCACAAAAGTGCCTTAATTTTGTTGTCTCATTCCTCTGTGTTAACCAGTAACAGAGATTAAGAGCTCTGCTTTCATACTGATCAATTTAGGTAAGTCAGGTTTTTATTAGTGGCTTGGTTTCATTTACAATTAGTGTACCAACTCATGAGCAAAAGTAATTTTCAACAACAGATAATTCTCAAAAATATCAAATAGCATACTGTCACTCTGTTCTCAAGCATGGACAGTAGTCAAGAGATAAAAGAGAAAGCAAACCACGGCAACTTGCAAGAGCATCTCTAAGAAACTGGATGACAAAAATGAAAACAGTGCAAGTTTTAGTGAAGGAAGAACATTGAGTACTTATAATAAACCCTAACATCTGCTAATTTCTGCCATGACAACAGTAAGCATGTGCATGGGTTTGCTAAGCACAGACGTATGTTAATAAACTTATTTAATCTCATGGAGCACTTTTGATAAACTGTTTGCCAACAGAACAGAGACAAAAGTATAAATAAATTACTACCTTGAGAAACTTTCTGACTAGCTACTAAATATGATTTCCAAGGAACTCTTGTTTAATTACTAGGGGCGTATTATACCTTTTTTTCCTCCCTGTGCCTGTTTTGGGGGTTTTTTGAGCACTGAAGCTTGCTTCATCACTTTAAGGAACTTGTTGCGTAAATATTCATTGCTTTTCAAAAAAGAATCTGCCATTACCCAATATAATAAATTAAAATTTTCCCTGCTTCTGTTCAAAAATGTTGCACTGTGAAATCTGAACTGTTTGCATTTCAGCCAGACAGATGAATTCACTGATTCCTAACTCAAAGCCTAAACAGAAATTTGCTCTTTAAGATTCATCAGCATCAAAGTGTACTGAAGCAAATGTGGGACTGAGTTGTCCTTGCTTGCTTTACTCAGGAAAAAGGAACAGTAGGCTACTCTATAGTAATGTTTTCATGGCCTTTACCATTTTACATTAGGTCAACAGTTCCTGCACATGCATCATGGAAGCAAAAACAGCAGTGGTTATGCTGCATGTAAGTATTGACCTGAGGATCTGTTGATGGTATTTCCTTTTCTGCTGTGCTATGCCATATCCTTGACATATCAAGCATGTGTGTACTGATAATCATACATCTGTAGGTGGGTTTTTTGTATCAAAACTTAGCTGTGGAGTACAGAGAAGTACCCAACTCACACTTGGAAGCCAGAACTTTTGATTTATGTTGCTATTTTCACTTCTATCATCTTTAGTCATTCAGATGCACTTTGTTTATCTAGTCTTATCCAGGCAGTTTAACTAAATGAACAAGATGAGCAAAAAGCATGCACTTGTGCAGTTTGTACAGCTCAACTGTTGTGCAGCTGCTCAGCCACGCGGGACCATCCATCCATTCAAACATGCACACCTTCACATGGGTGGAAGGGAACTCCTGTCAGTATGCCTTTTCTCTGATTGTCTCAGGTACTACATGTTATCTCCTTGTTCTCAGCAGGATCTCTTCAAAAGTAGTTGGGTGTTCTGCCTTCCCCTTGTTCCTATTCTTACCTCTCTACACCTCACTCCTGAAAAGCCTTCCTAGAGTTTCACCTGTCCAGGAGTTAGAAAATTGTAAATCCTGCCCTCGTGCCAAGGCAGTAACCATCTGAGTTTTGTGTTAATAATGGTCTTTTTTTGTTTGAGAGGTTAAACAAAGCAGGTTATTTAATTTACATTTTTTTTAATAAATCAACACCTCTTCTGCACACCTGAATTTATTCTGGACAATGAGGTCATAGAAGTGACATGGAAAATGCTAACAAGCTGAGAAAACCCCTAAAGCCTTACTGGATTAATAGGATCAGATAGTTGGCATCCTGTGAAATCAGGGAGAAAGGAAAAAAAAAACCTGCTACGGAAATTTTATGATTAAATAACTAGACAACCCCCATACAATACTTCAGTCTGTAAGACATAGGGAGGAAAATCAGATGTGAGTAATGCAGTGATGCAGTATTATTCAGCTAGGTCTACTAAAATATTGACATCCTAGAAAAGCTCTGCTTCATGCAGATACTCCAGAGCCTGGTACCTATAATTGTTCAGCACCTCAAACTTATCACTTTCACAGAGAAACTATTTTTTTTTCCCCTAGAAAATTAGGCCATAATTTATTCACTAAAGGAAGCCCATTGCATACTGCACTGATCATCTTCTGCCTCACAAGACCTATGGCATCTGAACCAAAATCTCATATTCCTGGGGTTTCCTATGCATATACCAGATGGGAAAGAGCTCAACCAAATCGAGTGTGAAACAGAGGAACTGTCTTGGTAGATCAGGCACTTTTCAGTGGTGACAAATTTGACACCTGAATGGGATGCAGAGTGTCAACTTGCTTTTTCTTCTCTTGTTTCTATCAACTGGAGCAAGTGAATGCTGAAATCGGAGGCTACTGGGCGAGCTATTTGTGCTTCTTGCTGAATCATTGCTTTGTTTTGGTGAAGAAGGGGGAGCACACATTATAAGCAGCATAAACTATTTTGCTGCCTTACTAAGCACATCTGCAAACTCGAACATCAGTTGTTTACAAATAAGAATTTAATAAAACTCTACTTCAGTTTCAGACTGAAAACTTGCTCTTTTGAAAGGCTCCATGAAATTAAATGTTTTGCTTGGGCATCCAAGCACTGAGGTCCTAAATTAAGGGAATCTGTCTGTGCTGTGAGCCTGGAGAACCTGAGGCCTCATGCTGCAGAAGTCTGCCAGGCAGGGTGCCAACCAGGGGAGCTACAAGGAAAACAGGCAGGATGAAAATGTGCCTTTAAGGCAAATGCCAAAATTTGTAAGCGTATGTATGCTGCCAAAGTTTGATAAAAATGGGCAGATTCTGTTGAAGTATTTTTATCAAGACAAACTATTTTTCAATATAAAACTATGACACATTTGACATAGTTTGACATGTAACTTAAATAGTTTCCAATGTAACTTCCAAAATGTATAGTGACTTACTGGTAATGACCTCTGACACTTTCAGTGGGGACTGATTTTTCAGAGATTCTTAATAACTACGCTTTGAAAAGCAATTCGTTAGTTCTGGTTCCTCCCTTGACCTAGGCATATAAAAACATGAGTTATTTGAGCAGTTAGGTCACTGAATTTAATACATGGAAACTTTACCAACATATTATTACCAAAGAAAATGCAAATTGACTTGAGAGGCCTGGTTCACATTTACCAAGTAAACAGCTGCAGCAGTTTAGGATGTTACTCTCTCAGCTTTCAGCTGTTTGCTACTGGCCTCATAACAGAGGGAAAATAGAATATTTCAACTTTTCTAATTTACACTCAGAAGCATCTAAGCACAAATTTTATCTTAATGTTTAAGTTAATTTGTCCATTTGTGAATTAGAGCTGTGATGCTCCATTCTTCCAGCTCTGATATCTGGAAAAGGGGTGGGAGACAGGGTGAGGGCATTCCAGTACTGTAGCTGGGTTTGCCAGAAATAATGGGTCAGAGTGCTTAACTGCATTTCTCAAAGTGAATTATGCTTGCAAGCATGAATCCCTGAGGGTTTCTAGGTGTCTCGGGCTTCCTGACTTCTTCTGAAATAGGATTTAAGGTCTTCAGTAAGTAGTTAAGGACTGCTCAGGTTTCTAACCTCACCACTTGATCATGACATTGTATGTTTAGTTAGTCATGGCAGATCCATGGGTTTTCAACCTTGTTTAGCACAAATTTCTCTTAGCCCCTTGCTAACAAAGTATTGTGACAAAGTAGAGTACAGTTTCACAGTATGTTAGATTAAACTGCACCTGTTCATCTCCTATCCCTGTACAAAATGTGGAGCTCAGTGTAATAAAGAATGCTCACACAAAGAGTGTGTCTGTCACTGATAGGTGATAGCACTTAAATCCTTCACAGTGCTGTATGAAAAAAAAAGCATGGTTGCATGGTATAATTTACTCTTTTGATCAAAAGGAGAGAGGTGTCAGTGACTATATTGGAAATATAATTTCTTCTGCTTCTTTTTTTCCCAGCCTTCCAGCCAAAATTGACTTTACCTGTCCCCAGAAGCATCCTTGTGGCGAAAGCTCCAGTGCCTAGGGCAGGGAACACTCCCTGCCCTTCCTTTAAAAGCCCCTGGGCCCTTTGCCCTTGCAAAAGCCCTTGCATCCACCCAGCGCCTTTTGCATGTCACAGACCTCAGCTGTTTTCAGATCTACTGCAGTCTAGATGCTTTTACTTGAAAGGAGGCTCAGGCAGCTTTTGGACAGAAGGAAGAAGATTGCCTACCAAATCTTGCACCGAACCAACAGCATATGAAGATAAGAACTCCACAACTCCAGGAAGGAGACAACTGAGTGGGAAGGCTAGGTAGTGCAGAGGATGCCAGACTAGTATTATAAATGTTGCAGTATTTTTCATGCTTATTAACTCTCCTATCACAAATATTTAAAATCATGGTTGACATACTCTGTCTAATTTGTTTTGAGCAGACCTATTCATGTATTCATAGCCTTAAGGGTGATGAAATTATTAATTTATTACTCTAATCCTCTCTCAATATTTGTACTCTTTTTTTTGATTAAGCTAGGGCATTTATCAGTAAAATTATATTGGCACAGCTTCTAGAGTAGACATATTTATATGAGTACAAAAGTATCTTATAGTGGTTAAATCCCTACTTATACAGAAATAGGTATACAAGTATGACTACATCCAGACAATAATATCACTTCAACTAAATCCTCATAAATAGCCCAAGTTTACTGTTCAGACAAAGCCTTAGCCTCCCTTTCAAATCACTTTGCCAAGTAGCTGTCATTATTTTATGCTGTGAACAATCATGAATTTGCTTGAAACCACCAAAGCAAACTCTTTTGAGGCAAGTGGGTAATATTCCATTCTAGATTGAACTCAAACCAGCGATCAAAGACAAGAATGCCAGGGCATTGCCAATTTTCTGAGCCATCCAGTAACCATTACCTTGTGTTGTCTGATTTGCATGATAATTGTAAAATAAGAGGTTGTGTGATTTCACTCACTTCCCAATATCTTTCCATACTTTTGGACTGTTTTTTTTTTTTTTTTCGTAAATGCTTATTAACATCTTCTTATTTCCAGCTCAGTGCAGGCTTTACGTTTTTACACTGTAATATTCAGTAAGGCGCCATCCTTAGAGGAAAACGGAAATGGTGAAATCCCTCGGGACGTCGCTCGCAGGCGGGTTCCGCGCTCCATCCCTCGGGGTCCCGCCGCGGGTCCCGCTCCCACCGCCTGCGCTCGCGTGCCTCGCCACCTACCGGCCACCCGTGGTACCGCCGCGGGGAGCTCGTCAGCTCGGAGGCGTCGTAAGGCCCGAGGCTTTTCTCAATATTTATCAGTGATCGCTCTGTTTTTACAAAGCCTTAGGCACACAGGGAGCATGTGATATGCCAGCCTACTGTGGTATTTTTAATGTGAAAACACAACAATTCGTGATAAGGTAGGTACTAAGTCTCCTCCTGTCTGATGTCAGAATGTTTTGGAGTTTCCACAGCTGCTAATTAGTTTGTGTTTCAGAATAATAATGCTCCCCTCTGCCTGCCATTTGCATAACAAAGAAATAACTTATTTTTAAATATAGAAGCAGATGTCAACAGCTAGGAATCAATATAGTACTTCTGGCAGCTTCCAGTCAGCAGAGTTCAAAAAGCAGTGCTGTCAAGCGACTAACAGACAGCCACTTCCAGCTAAATTATAAAATAATGATGCATAGGGAGATTGCTGATTGTCCCACTTTCAGTTCAAAAGCATTAATCAATAAGACAATGGTAAGATACATAAGTCAAGTAAATTCATTGAAATGGTTAGCCCTTTAATTGATAATTAACATTAGGCAAAGAGTGTCTATGAAGTAAAAAGCTTAGCTTGCATTAAAAAAAAATCTTTAAACAATTTGAATATAAATAAGATTCTGAAAATTCCTTAGAAAAGTTGGGCAAAGAAAAAATGTACTTATGAGAGTAAAAGTTAATCTCATTTAATTCCATCCACAGAAGGTAAATGCAGTATTTTTATCTCTAGATCAAAGTGATTATTCTCCGAAATATAGAAACATAGTTGGAGAAACAAGTTTGAAAACAGCTAAATGTGAAAACAGCTAAACTGTAATGAGATGTATTTGGGAATACAGAAATAAAGGTAGGATATTAAACCACCTACAAGTTGATGTAAGCTGATCTTTGCTCTTAGACTTCTTTTCCCTGCTTACTTTTTACTTTCTGATATTCCTCCTCTTTTGCTTTCAAACTATCCAGTATCTGGCCTCTAATATACATTGAAAATTTTGCTAGTTTACTTTGTTTTTCACCATTTTGATTGTAATATCCCCCTAATTATGTGTTTCAAAAATCTCTCTTCAGCTAAGTTTTTTGCACATACACCTAGATACTCCACTGTATTGAGTTATTTAGTGTGTAGCTCGCACCTGTCTACTGTTGGAGTTCTCCAAGTAAAAATTCTGCCACTTACATAATCTGACCTTTTCCAGTAGGTGTGCAGTTCAGTTCTCCACTCCCTTGCAAATTGTTCTGTTGTAATCCACACACCACTTGTGGCAACATTTTCCCTATTTCCCTTGCTACCATTTCATCTTGTCTGCACATCAGGCATCATGTGGCAATAGAAATAGTCTCTTCTTCTGGAATATCTTCCAGCATGATTCTCATGTGAGTGCTCCTAAAACTGCCATGCTTGGGCTCCTTTATGTATTTTTTGAATAAGACCCACTTCCAGCAAAGTGTTTCTGCTAGAATGTATTTACACTTGTCTGGGTAAACCAGCTGCAGTCCTGAAGTGTCCAGTTTGGTACAGGATTACCTTTGCATCTCCTTCTCTTTGGCTGGGAAGATTGAGAAGATGCTACATGGCAACAGAATGGAAACATATGGGCAAATATGTGGCAAATTAAAATGCAAGGCTGCCTTCCTCCAGTCAAAAAGAAAGAGGTTTTGGCTGATTACTTTGGGGTATAACAATAGGGTATAACTTTGGGGTATAACAATATTCAGGTACAGGTGCTGGTTTCTGAGCATAGAAATGTGAAGAAAAACAAATATTACATCAAACTGGAATCTGCAGGAATCTGAAGTTCTTACACAGTCCTTACACAGAACGTCCATTCCTCCTTGTAAGTAAAGGTTATCCATACGTTCAGGAGACTGTATGTTTCTGCAAAGATAGCTACCCTGTCATCTTAGAGAAATTAGTGTATCAAATCTAAGTACAGTAAAAGCCAAATTCATCATCACTTAGAAATTTACCCATTTACAGGAACTGTATTACAAATTAGGTTAGCTACTGTGTGATTCTCAACTTTATAGCATAGAAGCATTTCACAAAACTTTATTTTATTGACCTTTACAGAAGTCTTGTGAAGATCAAACCACCACCAATCCTGTTTCAAGTTCTTTCTGTTGATAAAAAGTATTGAGATGTATGTCAAATAAGCATCTTTTTTCACAGTAACAGCATAGTCTGTGGTAAAACCGTAACAGAAAAAGAACTAGAGAAAATTAGTTTACAGTATCTTTGCCACAATGCAAAGGTACTAATCCTTCTGTATCAGTGAAAGAAATTATTGGCTAAGTTCAAGAAAACATTTTTGCTCAGTGTAGTATTATGGAATTAGATCCATTACTTGGACATGTCCCTTATTCCACTGTGAAGTCTTAGTATTTCCAAGTTCAACCACACTTTATTTCCTAGATCTTCTGAAAAGTAGTCCTTATAAGGCTCTGAACATGGCATTCAGACATTACTAGTCCCATTCAGAATCTGAAGACTTACTTCTTACTGAATTAGGTGTGCCATCAGTGTCTTCCAGTGTACAGTTCCTTTGTTCATTTGTCAAATATTATTAACCCCCTCTGAACTGCATGATTGCTTCCCCAAAGTTGTGGGTTTAGGACCTGCACTGGTATGCAGACCCATTGCTCTCTGTCAGTATCATCTAACTTGGATTTATATTGTTTTATACTTAGGAAAGAAATAAACGAAAGCAACCTGAGTGGAAAAAATAGAATCTTTTCTAAAAGCACTGGGTCTATATCCTGAAAGTTCTGTTCTAAAATACACTGCTGTTTAATAAAAGCTTGTTTCCTATTTGAATATTCCTTATTAACTAATGAAACCAACATTAGCATACAAAGCAATCTAAAGTATTTTGTTTACCTCTCTTCAGTCCTATGGTATTAGAATAGAAAGTGTAAGAAATTTGTAGGGACAAAGATGAGTTTAGCAAATTGCTACCAGGAGATGGCACCATTAACAAAATAATTTGAGTGCCACATACAAGTTCCTCTCAACCATCTGTTTGTCTGATCGCTTCAGCAATTCCAGGTGTTGTCTGAGCACAATCCTGCACATCATTTATCCAGGCAGTCCTCTTATGTCAGTGATCCTAGGCATGGTGAAAGGGTCCTGCATGCTGCATCTCTGGTGACTTACTTGCTTGGGCTGGCAGATCAGGACTTACCAAACACAGGAAGAGACTAATAGTTAGTGGCCAACATTTTCTTCCCTGATAAGTATATATAGATTTGGAAATGGGATTGAAGGGATATAGTGATATAATATATAACTACATATATACTGCCACATGAAGACTCGAATGCAAAGTGTCAGAGAAGGACTGATGTGGACTGGCTCTAGTCACAGCTGCAACAGCCAATTGCAAATGTTCAACTCACAGAGACTGAAGGTATGACATTTTTGTCGTTCTTTCAAAGTCTCTAAAGAAATCATTAAATGATTTTATATTTACAAGCCTGTAGGGAACCCAACTTAAAATGACAAGAATTTAAAGAGTCTGAGACCTTACCCTACCTTGCTCAGAGAACATCCCTGTAGTCAAATTGGTCTTGTGGAAGGTGAATGAAAGATTTTGGTTGATCACAACAATGTCAGAATTTCACCTGTTGACTGCAGATGAACTGGAGCTTTGCACTCACACAGCTTTCAGGATCGAATCCCTTATGTGACAGGAAGCAAAATATTTGCCATGTGTTTCATTTCAGTTTCAAGCACTTCAGGTTTTGAATCCTCTCGGTTAAGTAATTGATGTTTGAATGCCCTGTCCCCTGCTTGGTATTTTAAAATAAACCTTGCTACAGCACAGATTATGAATCAAAACAGCTGTTGAAGTTGAAAGTTACTTAAATGGCAAGATGGCTCTTTGTAAATCATAGTAACTAGTCTTATATGTATTGCTTCAGCATCAAGAGAGCTAAATTTCACATACCTTTGTTTAAAAGATTCATTATATAGATTTGGTGTTTACAGATTTTTTTCTTTTTCTTTTCTCTTTCTTTATTTTTTTTTAATGTCTCCCCTATCACTTCCTGCCAAAAAAACAGTGAACAAAAAAATCCCTTGTTAACAATATCTGTAGTCAAACTTGTGTTTTTCATATGCCACAGCATACGATATTATTGATGAATCTTTTGTCTTCTGCAAATGCAACCAGAAACAGTCAAAAATAGATTTTTACAGCCATTGCAGTAAGCTGTTGCAAGACAGTCAAGCTCTGACATAGAAGCCCCTCTAGGCATGGTTAAAATGCCTAGGTTATCACTTATTCATTGGTTCCATGGTGAACTTCTAGAGGCCTGAATAAAGAGAAGAAAACCAGGGCTCAAATTTTTACTTTCGGGGGGGGCGGGGGGGGTTAGGACAGGAGCTGTGTATATGTATTATTGTAAAGAAGTCAGACCATGAAAACATGCAGGGTGTAGTCGATTACTCTGCACTAAAAAATGTGATGAAAATGATGTTGTTAGAAAGATTGCATACAATTTTCTTGAAGCTTGCCGATGCCCATGTAAGATCTAGATATGAAACCTTAGTTCCTCTAACAGAACAGAGAGGGAGGTGATTCTACCCCTCTCCTCAGCCTTGGTGAGGCCACACCTGGAGTACTGTGTCCAGTTCTGAGCTCCCCAGTTCACAAAAGACCTGGAGCTCCTCAAGAGAGTCCAGTGAAGGGCTATGAAGTTGATTAAGGGATGGGACCATCTCTCTCATGAGGAAAGGCTGAGGGAGCTGGGCCTGTTCAGCCTGGAGAAGAGAAGACCAAGAGGAGAACTTATCAAAACATAGAAGTATATTAAAAACAGGTGTCAAAAGGATGGGGACAGACTCTTTTCAGTGGTGCCCAGCAACAGAACAAGGGACAAGGGGCACAAACTGAAGCACAGGGAGTTCTGTTGAATATGAGGAAAAACTTCTTTACGTTGGGGGTGACAGAGCACTGGAACTTCTATCTGAATATGAAGAAAAACTACATTGAGAGTGACAGAGACTGCTCAGAGAGGTTGTGGAGTCTCTTGTCAAAAATTAAGGAACTGGGGAAAAATTCAGCAGTTGGATAAGCATATGGAATTGTGAGCAAAGACGTTCTTACCTTTTTGGTACCTAGAGTGAAAAGGGAAATAAAGAATTGTGCATGGTCTTTGAAACCAACCAGAACTCAGAATACATTTCTCATCCTAACCAAAAGCAGCACACAGTGCCTATTGCCCAGATACTTGGAGTAATTAATAAGCATTATAGTATTAATCAGTCTTGCTACTGCAGAATGATTGCTGCAACATCTCTTGTCTTTCCTAGCTTCTAATCTTACTGTTGTAGCTTACTAAAGCTTGTTCTCTGAGTTTCAGTAAACCCTCTAAACTGAATGCTTTGAAAAGTTCTGGTAAGCTATGTCCTTTAAAAAGCTATATTTAGTGCAAAATATACCTTAGTGAACACATCCATGGCAAAAGATACAATGGAATGGGAGCTCTCAGAGCATGCACTTGGTTTATCTGCATTTCTGTTTTCAGCTCAACACACGGGGAATTATGCTCAAAGACACTTGAGAAAGTAAGTTTTTCTCTTTAATTTTTCTTGCTGATCACTTTTAGTAGAATTATTCTTTGATTATTACCTCCATTTAAATGAATGAAGGGTGCAAGTTTAGCAGAGTTGAAAGCAGGACTAGTTTTATTTCTGCATCCTTACTGGTCATTCGTCTGAATGTCATGAGGGAATCCAGCCACTGAATGCCTGAATGTTTGGAGTCTCTGGAACTGATGGGAATTCTGAGCACTGCCCTTTAACCTTATGGCTCTTGGCTTACTCTTACATTCCCTCATAAGAACTGAACCTTGCCATTCAACTTCCTATCCCAGCAGCAAATTCAAACTCCATTGTCACCTAAAGTCCTAGAATCTCCATGAAAAGTGAGCTCACTGGTTTACAATTTAACCCTTCAAGAGCCAAAAAGCCAAATACATGATGCAATCAACTTTCCTTGTAGCAGAAGTTTTGTCCTTCCTTTTTTAAGATGGGATTGTTTTTTACTTAATAAAATGGAGGACATTATAAAGGCCTGGAAAAAGAACAAACATCCTAAATGGAATGCCTTCTCTTTATCTGTCCCTATTTGTGAAAATCTTGAAAATTGATCTGTCTTCAGGCAGTCAGGGAAAGACTATGTCTTCCCGCAGCAGGATGCCTCATCAGCTGCAAGCTTCTCATTCCACCTGCTGCAATTTTCAGGCAAAGTCTGCTACCAAGTAGTCAGTCCACTGTTTAAAGCAATTATATCTTATAATTGTAGGTTTTGTACCTGCAGTCCCTAGAATAAAATTTGAAGAGTGAAAGTAGGGAAACATATCTTAGACTTAAAATCAAGGTGGATTTTGCAATCTGATATGATTATCTATAATGTTTACACTCCAGAAACTATGCATTGACAGATTCACTCATTAATTGCATTTTTCCAATTAGAATATGGGATTAGTACAACACTCCTTCAAAGTAGAGTTATAACTAGACAAGTCAAATTGAATATTTTTTTGAACTCTGAAAAAGCTGGAAGGGTTTGAAACAAATAGGGCAAACCTGCTCTGAAGATATGAGCACCTGCCAGCATTAAGTTAAAATGTCTCCTAAGAGTTCAGCCATAGGCAAGTACTGTACTGGTGGTCCTGGGTAGAATTTCCCTTCCAAATTTCACAGTCTTAATAAAGGCTCCTTCTCCCTTGTAGGAGTCTACAGGTCTTGGAAGCTGTAAATAAAACTGATCAAATATTTTACATCCAAACAGATGAATGTTTATGCAGAATTTTGTTTTAAACAATCAAGAGTCCCATAAAGGAAACAAGCAAACAAACAAAACACCAAAAAAACAATCAAAAAACCATCAGAGGTTAACAAACTCAGATTTCTCAGGCAGATAAAAAAAAATAATTTTTCTTTTCTAAGAAAAAAAGTTGAGGTCTAAAACCTACAATTTCTGACAAGTGAGGCTTCACTCTGGTTTCAGGTTTACTTAGATTTTTTAGGATTGCTTTAATCATGGTAGGTGAGCAAGTTATTCAAAAGTGACAAGATTATGAAAAACATATATTGTATATCCAATAGATATCCTATATATACACAGATTGAATATTAGAAAAAATTCTTCAACCAAAGTATAGTCAAGCATTGGAATAGGCTGCTCAGGGAAGTGGTGAAGCTACTATCCCTGGAAGTGTTCAAAAAACATGTAGATGTGGCCCTTAGTGACTTGGTTTTGGTGGACTTGGCAGTGTTAATGGTTGGACTTGATGACCTTAGAGGTCTTTTCCAACCTTAGTGATTCCATTGCATACTCTTTCATAATTATTTGAAATGAGGATGACAATACATACCTTTCTAGTCAGTGTCTTAGTGGGACAGTGAAATGTCAACTTTTTCCAAAGTTTACTTATACGATAAAATTAGAGGTGAGAAAAATAAAAACTTTTGATGACATCAAATCCAAGTTACTAGAATTGTTGACCTCTTATAGACAGCTGAGATACACTGAGATCTGAATAGCTTCCAGAGAAGTGATGTCTTCTTGTTTTTACAAGATTCCACAGTTTTTTGTGTTTTCTTTCAAAGTACAAAGAAAAGAATAGAAAACAAAAGTCAAGCCACTGGGATAATCATCCGTCTAAAACTGGATCGAAATCACTAGAAAAATGAAACAAATTTTAATTGAATTATCGTTTACCAATGATTTTGCTACATTGTTACTTGCATTTAATTTCTATTGTCTTACTACACTGAGTTGTCTCTTTTCTTTTCTCCTGCCTTTTGTCCATACCCAATATCCTTCTTCAGGCTTTCTATCCCCACAACAGGAGCCCTAAAAGATCCTTCTAAACTACAAGAGAACAACATATGCATCACATAATTTAATTGAAAAAATGAAAATAGATATTTAGAATTTAATCATCAAATTGTACCTATGATATACCTAGGAGTATATAAGGGATGGAGAGTCCTGGGAAAGGAAGGGAAGGCAAGGCAAGGCAAGGCAAGGCAAGGCAAGGCAAGGCAAGGCAAGGCAAGGCAAGGATATTACTTCACAACTTCAAGACCTGAATGTCCATTTTTCCTTCTTAAAGAGGTTTTATTATTGTTACTATAATGACCTTCTACTCCAGCAATTAAGGATCAAAAGTGTAAATAATATGTTAGGCTCAGGGCAGATGGTCAGCAAGAAAGGGTGTTCTATTCTGGAAGAGTTTGAAAACCATATAATTATAGACTATTTTAAGTTTCCTCTGCACATTTTCTTTATGTTTGAAACACCTTGCAGCAGATATACTATGCTGCCAAAGGTTATGATCTGATTCTTACATACTAGTTTATGATATTCCCATTACTCCAGAGTTTTTGTAGAAACTGGAGAAATCCATGCAATGCATAATAAACAACTACTTTTCTCCCTCTTCTATCGACACAATTTGTTTTTACCACTTTATCGTAAGAACTAAAAGTGAAGTAAACTAATAAAACTCACTACAGACTGAATTTTGGTAGCGACAGTTACAATTACAGGTAGCATATCTGAAGTTTGTTCTGTGTATTAGCCTGTCAATGCTAGGCTGATGTGTAGCAAAGAGCACCTGTCAAAACAAAAGAGCTTCATGCCTCACAACTTTAAGCCCCAGGTAAGGAACTGGGCCTCGTGGATAGGCTGAAAAGAAGATGTTGCAACCTGAAACGAAATAGACTTGTAAGAGAGAAAATGAGATCCCTCTGGGTGCCAATAGGCCTCTGTTTGCCACGATTAAATCCTCTTTGTTTCATTACATACATCAGTGCAAAAACAAACAGTGAGATCAAGATAAAGAGCTTGCAACACATCTTCCTCTCTTTTTGCCTCCCCATCTCAATTGCCACCTTTTTCCCTGGACAAGCTTAAAAGAACTACCCTGCTCAAATAAAATTGATGAGACCTTTGAGCAGGTGTACAAGATACCTTTAGGCTTTAAAAAAGTGTGAAGCACTTATGTCAATGACCTGATCAAATGATAAGCATGCTGGCTTCCTTTGCTCTCTAATTAATTTTTCTCTCTTGGAGAGAATATCTAGCATTACGTGATGCCTATGCTGGTTTTGAAGTCAACAAAATAATGCTTTTCTAGGAAGATAAGCCATTGTAAGACTGTATACACCTTACCAGAATTAGAAGAGTATTGTAACTCTCCAGCTTGGACCAAATGCTTATTTTAGCAATTGTTTTAAGTATTGTTAAAATAACATAGAGTTTCATTGTTAATACAACATAGAGTTTCTTTGTCTAAATATAACAAAGATGCTGGTGACATAGTAGCTACATAAAGCTGGCAGGAAGTGGGGCCAGATAGACATACATTTTAATTATCTCTTTGAATCAATAATTTCATTCAGAGACATTTATTGCCATGTACTGTATTGTAAAGCAATTACAAATGACTGTGCAACTTCTTCACAAACACTGATTTCTCCCTGTAGAAGCAGTATAGACCAGCGAGGGAGTGGACAGATCAAGTAATGACACAGTCTATATTGAAATAATAAACAACTCTTTGCATTTTATTTTTATTGAAGTGGAAGGAGTTAGCAGCACTGCTGTTTAATGGCAATATGCTTCCTATAATACTGAAGTGCAAAGGTGAATGCTAAAAAGGAGTCCTTCTTTAACAGAGATTGGTCATGAAAGAATAGAGAATTAACAAGCAATTTGTACCTAGGGCAATTATCTTTTTGTTTCATGAAGTTAAAGTAGTTTGCATACCTTCCTCCTCCTTAACCTGTTTGTGTTCTACAAATTGTATGGATGTACTACTTCCATTAGTAAAAATATATACAGGACAGACATCACTTCTGAATTAGCGTAGAACTAATTGCAGTAACAGTTTGTATTTTTGAAGTTAAACTGATACTCAGCTTAGGTATCCTCGATGAGGTGAGATAAGGGTTCACTCAGGTGCGGATACACAATACAGTTGAAAAAAAAGAGAAGCTCTTCTGATAATTACACTTTTTTTGTTGATTGCTTCCTCTCAGTGAAAGAATAGGATTCCACAAATGAAGTATGCCTTACTGTGTTTATTTACACACACACACACACACACACACACACACACACACACACAGAGACACCCCCCCGCACACACACATACACACCTGGGTATAAACAGTTCTTACTTTTGGACTATGGAGCCTTTTCTTGCTTTGCCCTCAGCCTGTGGTTACTATTTACTAACTCTTCTGAGCTTAGGTCATTCAACAGTCATTGTAGAAACCTCACCAACTGAAGAATATGTTGCAGGATTAAAAGAAATATATAAATGAAAGAATAAAAATGAAAGGGGAGGATCAAAAATTGATACAGAATGAAAAAGGAAATTCTCAGCAAACTAAGCTGAGCAAACTTTCAGTCTTTCATTACCTTAAATGTTAAAGTCTGAAATTGTATCTTTATATTTAATGACCCATAGATTTTTTTAATCAAGATTTTCTTGTGCCTTTAGTACGGTATAACAGTCCTAGACTTCTAAAAACCACCTATGGTTATGATTTTTAAAGTAATATAACATAAAGGATAAGGCTGTGGTGATCTTCCTAGTGTTAATATAATTTCTACGGATCACATACTGATTCACTGGATTAGCTAGTGCTGAAATAGGAGTTTCACTGTCAGCAATGTAGTGCAGTCATGCTGAATCCAGTCAGATGTGGCACGTTCTCTTCCTTAGTATATTTTGCAACCTACCAAAGGACTGGATATTCAACAGTTTTTTGCATCAAACGTTTGAAATTTCAGCTTCAGAGTTCAGTTCCCATGAAACTCTGAACTGACCCAGTCTTAGACAGTTCAAATTTTACCCCTGCAGTGACTTGGATAGCAGATAACCACTTAACGGCCAGGTCATCATCCAGATGTATCACTGATGCATTGAGATGTAAAGATAAGAGTACTGAATTGAAGGAAAATAAGCATAATTATGTATTTTCTTCATTATTACAGTATTTTTTTGACTTTCAGAAGGAAAGATTAGTTGTTAAGAATTTTTAAACTGGAGGTATTAACCACATGTACAGTTTTAACTCTGTTGCCATGTTCAGTCACATTCAGAGTTCACACTCGTCTCTTTGTAAAGGCAGAAAATAAGAAACATTTAGATAATCTCTTCTTACAGCATACACTTATGTCATAGTGCTGTCCTGTCACAGGCACTCCCAAGACATTAGGCAAAAAACATAAAATACTTCAGTTTATTATGGTAGCCAACACCAAACCACTCTGATGAGGATCTGATAGATTATTTTGTGCCCACAGGATGATCCAACAAACTGGTGTATCCATTTCTTTTGTATGATCCTGAATGGTCAAGGAAACTTCATAGTTCATTTTAAAATTCCTGTTCATTTCACGGTATTTATTGAAGGAATAATCCGTTACATAAGTGAGCACTTCTATTTTTCCCATGAGGATGTTTGTATTAGTATGTTCTAGAGGAAAAGAAGCTTATGCAAAACATGGCAGGAGAAAGAAAAATACTAAGACATTTTTTAAAAAATGATAAGAATATCAATTACTTTAAAATAGAAAAGGAAATGCACCTCAATATTTGCATTTCTAACAGGAAAAGTTGTGGGTTTCTTGGTTTGTTTTGTTGTTTTTTTTTTCTTGAGAAGAAAGATGCAGAAAAGGGCACTGTATTAGCTAAATATTGTACCTTGGAACATCAGTCATTTTCTACTCAATAATACTGAAAGGGTCTAATTTATAAGTTTTTCCATCTCTCTCTTATGCTGGTTTGTAAGTTCTGACATTGCTACTGGTATGTTAATGAGAAGCTAGTGTTCCATTAAGAGTAAACCATATGCTCTACCGCATACTGTGAAAGAGAAAGCATATAATGTGACTGTTGCCTTAGTAACACATTAATTCATTTTGTCAGTGTTGGCACAGATCATTTCATTTATAAGAAAACAAGTATAATAGTTTACCACATCTATAATATTTACAGTGTTTCTGTTACAAAACAGTGACAAAATGAGTTTAAAAAGTAGGGTTGGGATAGTATTATTAAAATAGGGAATTTGTGGTAAAAATGTTCCAATACAAATTAAAAATAAGATTGGTGTAAATTTCTTTTCACATTATAACACCAAACTGTTTGATTTTTTGCATATTTGTATTTCACTAATAATATGCATAAAAATATAGTCCATGAAAAGCCACAAGTACATTAGCAGTTTTTAATGAATGCTAAACAAAATATTTCATACAACAGTTTTGTTAAGTTACAACCATTAAAACCTAATCGTATGTTAGTGTGTTACTCATAACAAAGCTAAACATTTATCTCTTTTATCTATTCTTCCAGATGTTTCTTAGTATTTTAACACCACTAAAATACTGTAATTAAAGTATCCTGTTCTCTTAAGTTCTATTCGTTGAAGAAATTGTTACATATGAATACGTATATATGTGTGCATTATATGCATTAGACATAAATGATATTTAATATGAATTGAGAGACTGCAAAGATTTGATAAAAATCAAAGATAAGAAAAAAAGTGCAGAAGGAGGAAAGGTAATTCCTCTCATTATAGCCTGCACTTTCAGAATGGCCTCAGACCTACTAGTTCTTAGATCATTCGACACCTGTAGACGAATGCTTTTAACAACTAACATTTTACATTTGGTATGCACACTGAGCACTTTATGCTAAAATAAACAGCATTACATTTTAGATATCACTGTCACGAAAAAATTATTTTTCTAGTGCAACTACTCTACATAACACACATCCCAAAGAAGCAGTTAATAAGTCATCAGCAGTGTTTACAGCTCTTTAGTTATTTGGACTAGCGCACATATCCTATAAAGGTTCAATACCATTCAATTTCTTGTCACAGTATGGATAGTGTGGCAATTTACTTTCTCACAAATAAAGAAATCTTGCAAAAGCTGTCCTGAGACCAAACCTAGGAAATCTGTAATGCTATGGGGTCTTTTTTTTTAAGAGGATTTAGTTAAATACAATTATGGAACTTTCTAGCGTAACTCATTAATTGTTTCCATCAAATCTTTTTAAGTCTTGTGAGCAACTTTTGTAGAGAAAAATTAAAAGAAAAACGTTTGGTAGTATAATGTATAATAAGTTCCTTCTGGAATACAATCAGGGAACAGAATCAGAGTCACAGAAAGTAACATTGGAATACTGTATCTAATTTTTGTAGCTACTTAATATTTTATTTTAGTTTAATTTATTTTAGTTTAATTAGTTTATTTGTTGAAGAATACAAATAAGTCTTTAACGTCTGAAATAAGACTTCTTTTAACTGAAGTTTCTTTAGCTATTAAATACATTTGTCACCTGTAAAACCAAATTCCATTTCTAGACTAAGATCGTAATATTTTTTAGATTAATATTTTGCAATTCAAAGATTAATGAATACGATTACTCATATTGGATGGGTCTCAAATAATAATTTCTTGATATAGCTAATAAAACAGCTGTAATTATAAAGACCTAATAGAGTAGCTAAAATCTCTTGCTAGATACAGTACTAAAAGCCCAGTTCTGCATTATTGGTAGCTTTTTATAGATAACATCCAACATGCAGTTAACTTGGCTGAGAGGATTAAAGTTTACATTTTCTTAGCTTCTAAAATGAAATTCCATGCTGGAAGCTGGATGTCATACTGATTTAAGATCACATGGCAACATTGAACACTTGATATTTCTAAAGACCACATCTAATAAGGAAAAACAAGAAGGAGAAAAGGTTTGGAACATGTGGGTTACAGAACTTTTATGGGAGCTATATAGCACATTTGATCCAAAGACTGTGTAGAGTAGTCAAATTTTGTTTCACATCATGATAAGACATCACACCGCCAGTATGACAGAAGAATCAGATCAATAATCTCTTTATCTATATAAAAAAAGTATGAAGAAAGAAAAGAGGAGGAATGATGTCTTACAGAATAAATAAGAAATCCTTTACCTACTGTATAGTGCAATCTCAATTGTTTTCTAATGTCTTCAGGACTCTGAACTTTTGGAATACTTTGAGTCTGACTATTTCCGACTACCGAAGATAATAATAAAAAAAAAACCTTAATAAGCTTAGCTCAATGTTGAATGTATCCTGTTTTACTTTTGACCTAAGTATTCAAAATATTTTTCATTATCAAGCAGAATGGTGTATCCTCCCTTTAGGTGACTGCGCATGTTTCACATCTCTTGTGGACAAATAAGATGATTACTTGTGATTTGAAACATATGTACTAGATACATATGATACTAAACAACTACCATAAACTTTCTGTGTCTTTGTATATGACAGCTTCAATCACATGAATGAAAGTTTTCTAGCTACGCCATAATACCACTAATACAGGTTTCAATATCAGCTACTGTTTCATAAAAAATCATAGCTGTGGGACTTTATGTCACAGTTGTTATTATCATTCTCTTTTTACAAGTCAAAGCTACTAACCTGAAAGATTTATATAAATGCTTCTGAAGATAAAGACTATTTTTCAAAAGTGGCTACTGAAGTTTAGAACATGAACCTGTATTAGCACATCATTGACAAAACCTTTTTTCAAGAAATGTGCTTTTTTGAGTGTACACTTTTAACAAGCAAAGAAATCTCAGTATGTCTCTATCAAATCAAATGGTAATCTCTTATCCGAACCCAGAGCTGAGGCAAACTTTACCCTGATTTCTTCAAGAGCATGGACATGAAAGACCTCCTACATTTCTGCTGGACATCCCACATTTCTTACCAGTCCTTTAAAGGGCAGTTAAGGACAATTTATGTGTCCTACTGCTCTGAAGGCAACACCTGGCTGGGTGAGTAGATGAAACAATGCCTTCTGCTGAGCTGCTGATGCTAAATCAGCATTTAAATCCATTTAAAAATATTGGATATTTTTGAAAATTTTTGCCATAATTTTAATTTTACTTTTCTCATTTAGTCAGTAGCGAGCAGAATTTTGACTTACGTAACACAGTGCAAATTCAGATTCATGACCAAAAGGTTTATATACAGGTGCATGTTTAAGTGAACGCACCAAGGTGTTCTCTCAAAAATGAGCATCTGCCTCTTAGACACAGTCACTGCTAAGCAATACACCTACTTAAGACTACATATTCCCAGCTAATTGTTTTTCAAACATTCTGGATCTGACACCATATTATACACTTACTCTATATGTGTATAAAGGACCTGGGCTAATGTTTCACTCTTTCTGATGGAGGAAAAAGAACAAAGAGCCAACTTTTGTGTAGGATTGTCAAGGGAACCTGCTAAACCAAATTCTTCTCTAGTAATTGATCTGAGTACTGACAAATACCAATCAACAGATGAAATTCAGACGAATTATTTAAAAATCTTTAAAAGTAAGGGACAAGCTATTATACTACCCAATAATTAGTCTCTTAATTGTTGGATATGTGTCAACCAACATTCACAGGAACAAAATTTACTGTGAATGTTGGTAAATGGCTTCCTCCAGTGTTGGCCTCAATATAATAGGCCATTTCACTTAGGGAGCACATTTTGAGCAAACATAGTGGTGTTCTGCTGTCTTGACACTGTCCCTACATGTTTGGGCTGGACAGGAGAACGAGTAAGAAGAGACTCTGTCCCCTAAAGACAACTCATTTATTTTCAATCTGCCTCCACCATTGCTTTTGTGCAGAGCTCACGAACTAGATGAACACGGCTTATGAAAAACAATTAATAAAGAAATGGGAAGCTGTCAAAAAAGGATAAAGAATCTTAAGTGCAACATATAATGTTAGAATGTTTAAAATCTATTGTCCTCTAGTCAGTGGCAAAATGTTTAGCTTGTGACAAGTCTTGCAATATGTCCACGATAGCATGTAAACACAGTACAGCTAGTTGTATCTGGCACACAAGCAGTCTAAGTTGCTTCTGACAGCCAGATAACCAGAAGCTTATTTAGATTTAGGGGGTGGTGGTGATGAGTCTTTGCCAGTTGTAGAAATAGTAGCCTAACAACTTGTAATACATATAATTACTCTCCATATCCCCTGGTCAGCATATCTTCTGATATGTAAATTAGATGGAGCAAGCAGATGTATAACCTAGGAAGCATTCCAGATTCATCTTGATAAAAGTATGGTATTCATACTGGGCAGTGTTCCTTTGTCTATAACAATGCTACACCAAAAATACATGCAATGTAAAAATAAACCTATTGACCATTTCCAGGGGCTACAGTCTAAATGGAATATTTTCATTCCACCTGCCATATCTAATAAGCAGTATTAATTATCAGCATCACCATCACATGAAGGTAGATATGTGACAAAAACATAGGAAGAGATGATAGAAACTGCAAACATTTTATAAAGAAATTTCTAAAACTTTTGAATTTACCTAAAAAGTGAAAAAACAAGGAAATATGAAGATGACAGTGGTAAAACTCTTTGATAAAAAAGCTACTTTTATGTGCATTTGAAAGATTTAGAGAGCTCTCTACCTACTTACCTACCTACTTACCTATTACATTTGTCTCCTGCACAAACACTGAATCATAAAATCATAGAATGACTTGGGTTGGAAGGGTCCTTAAAGATCATGTAGTTCCACAAATTCCAATGTCCCAAGACCCTGACACTAGACAACATAGAGACTTCTAAAACAAATCATTTTTATTTCTTATTGAAAGGAATAGTCAGGGGGCACTTAAAATACTGATTTTATTTTATTTCTTCAACTAATACTAAGGCTTCTTGAGCTCTGTTTGGTAATTTAACTAACTTCTAAAATAGTGAAAGTTAACATATGCCATATATGTTACCATTTGTATTTACAATAGTATAGAAAGAGTTTTGATTTGAGGTGGGAGTTGTTTGGGTTTTTTGTGGGGTTCTATTTTTTAGGGTTTTTTTTGTTTTGGTTGGTTGGGTTTTTTGTTGTTGTTTTGATTTGGGTGTTTTGGTCTCTCATGACAGTGCTTATGTGAAGCAAACTAGTTGTCTGAAGATATTCAGATTTAGGAACACTATGAGTGGATTAAATCTTGTATTTTAGGAAACATCACGATTTGGCATATTGTCCCACACTGTAAAAATAAAGCCTTTTTTTTTTGAGATTAAGTTGTTGACACAGTTAGGATGACTTTATTAAGACATGATTTTCACTCTTTAATGAAGCATCTGAAATAATGTAGCAAATCAAATCCATACTTGGTGTAACTGTTGAGTGCTGTTATTCTTTTGGTATATTATGAAAACATTGTAAAAGCTGAGCATTTTTTTGCTAACTCATGGAAAAAAAGTTTGTGGGGTTTTTTTTGTTTTGTTTTTGTTCTTGGCTAGATTCCCCAAAGAGAATTGAATTGCAAGGTATGGCTTTTTCTTTGTTAATGTATTTATTCTATCATATTAGCTTGTGTTATGGTAATGGAGTTAAGGTTATCATAACTTGAGATTATTTTTCAATACAGATATTTTGGATCAAACCAACTACTACAAGAGCATTCCATGAGCTAATCGCTGGAATGTTTCTTGATACACTCAGGCTATCTTCTTTTAGTCACAGTAAATACAAAGCACTTTATATTGTTTTAAATTACTTGTCTTATGCTCCTAAGAAAAAATATTCAACGAGGATAGAATAATCTGATTTTATTTTTTTTTTAAATTTTCTATTAGGGCATGCAGTGTTTGCTTACAATGTATGTATTTATTGACCTGATACATTCCACTGAATGTCCGAGTGAGACAGTAAATTATATTTTTTCTTACTAGGCCATCAGGTGGGTAATGACGTATTTTCTTACCTTTCCAACTTCTAAAATTCTTAGTTTTCTTTACTGACGGTTGTGAGCTGTTGCCTTCACTCTGTGCATCTTCAGACTTTTTAAACTGGGAAAGCTTATCTTGACCTTCTCTCAGAAATATTTCTGGAATAGCCTTGAATGAGATATCAACTAAAGGAACCCTTCCAAGGAAAACTTTCAATTGAGTGAGCAAATCAAATTGTGTGCAGTGCATATGGGTTCGAACACAATGCAAATAAAGGTTGTGGGTTTGATTCCCATAGGGGCCATTCACTTATGTGTTGGACTCGATGATCCTTATGGGTCCTTTCCAACTCAGAATATGCTGTGATTCTGTGATATAAGCTGGAGAGTTTTCTATCAATCCCACAGGCTTTTCAAATGAAATTTTCAAATCTTTATTAATATTAGGTTGATAAAATCCATGAGATGAAGTCTGGACACTCTGTAAGAACAAACTATGATTTTAACTGCTCTCTATGCACAGATGATGAAATGGCATCAGATTCAGTGATTTTGTTTCAGCCTAAGGAACAATGATTTATAATACATAGGGAAATTTATTAGCTAGAGAAAGAATTAATACACTCTAATCTGTGTAAATAATTTTATAGTTTACCTGAAGTTTTGAGGAAACCAGTTTCTGTTCAATTTACTAGTCTGACCCTTATATAAGCCTTTTTATAGTTCAAAAATGTTTAAATGTTTATTTTATGGGCAATGTTTTTGATTTCTAAATTCTCAGCATTGCTTTCTCTTTGATCTGTTGGCCTCATCTCTGCTTTTCAAACTGTTATTTAAATAAAGTTATCTATCTTATCTATCTTCTGACAGAATTTAAGACCACAGAACTGAGTTGGATCAGATTGGTATTGCCATTACTTCCCTTAAAACCTTAGGCTTGATAAAGAAAACAGAACTTAAAGAAAATTTACTATGCACAAATGCTTGATCTCTAAAATTGATGTTTGCTTATTTTCTGCTATGAGTTCAACCTTTGTTGGCTGAACTACCATGTTGATTATTGAAAAAGGTAATGTTAAAGGAAAAATTGCTTGCACTTTTTGATACAGTCAGCAGAGGGCATTTATGGACTAACTCAAGACATATTTCTGCATTCACTATGGGAATTCTGAGAAATGTTCTGAATGACACCATATTGCTATGAAAACTAAATCACTACTTTTAAACATGGAAAGCTTTGATTTAAAATGAGATATTAATCACAAAGAGGGAAGAAAGAGTGGTGACCAAAATAATTTTTGGCTTCTCTAGAATTAATTGACTGCATTATATATATCAGATACCATGTATTTTCCACCATGGAAAAAAAACGTAATGAGAAAAGGAAAAAAAAGGAGTAAACATTGCTTGTTTTCTTTCATCATTTTACAGATATATAATATATAGTTGGAAGAAGAAGCTAGTTCTTTTTAAGACTACTACAATGGAATAAAAATCGAGCATTGTTGTGGGGTTTTTTTAAAGATGATTTTATCTTTTGTGCTGGAAGATGTGCTAATTTATATTATTTAATACCTGCCTTTCAATGAATATAATAATAAATAATCTAATAAAACTATGGAGACTTTGAAGAAATAGTTAGGGGTCAGATAGTAAAAGCTGTTGTGATATTCAAAATGTATAGGCAGGTCCAGAATATAAATTTACTTAAATACTTATAAAATCAATATTAACCAATTTTGATTATCGGCTTACATGAATATCCAAAGCTCTGTATTTCACTTGTGGCTGTATTTCATAATGAAATAACATCTTTAGAAGTACTTTCTTTATAAAGAAGAGTGTCATTTTGGCCCAGTATTCTCAAAATAAAGATCTTGTCAGTATGAACTCTATAAAATAGAACTGAAATCCTGAAGAGACATGCATTAGACAGGAAATCTTATAAAGTAAATTCCAGATTTGATAATAATAACTAAATACTCTGGTAACTTGAGTTTTATTTATCAGTAAATGAGTTAAATGGAAAGAAAATGCAGGGTGCAAAACTAAGAGAAAAGGCCTACAGATCAGTAAAAGAACAAATGTTCTCTTTGGGTGGGTATTTGCACTCTCCTTAGTTCCAAGTTAGTAGGTTTCAGTAAAGAAATAAAATAAAAACATTATTTTAGAAAACATCTTTTTTAAGTTTCACATCGTTGTTCTAACTTTAACAGATCACAGTCATGGGCAAAAATAAATTTAAGTCTGAAACCTTGTTGAGAGAATTGCCCTATATTTAGTAACAAGCAAATCATGCTTTTTTGGTAATATGAGTATATTGCATGCTCTTTCTTTTCCACATTTTTTTTTCCTTTGAAAAAGTTTATACTTTGTTTATTGCAAAGCAGCATTTTTGTATGTATTTTTAAGCCGAGGCTTTCAGATTGTAGTTCAGTGCAAGTTTGAAATATTTCTATGCCTTCCATTTTTTTTACGCTTTTATGATACAATCACACTATAGTAGTCCATGTCATTGCACGATGTTTTCAGTCACCTTTATCCCTTGTGAGTGAATATAGATATTCCCCTAAATGTTCTATGTTGGCTAAAAAATTTTAACTTACATAGTGTAAATCAGATGTTTCCAAGTCAAAAGAAACCGCAATAAATATATTGGCTGTGTAATAGAGATACAAAATAACAGAAATAATATACTTGAAATCTTCTAATTACAGCTGCAACCTTCACTTGAATGTCTCTGAGAAGTTTAGAGTTAACACATTTAATACCTTGAAGTTCAGGAGAACCCTCCTGTTAGAGCATTGCATGAAATATGCCTCCGAATAAGAGGTTACTGCTGACAATGCCTTGCTCTTCTACTTCTACTTCAGGTGTTTTCGGCTGTTATTTCAGTAACAAAAGAGGAGGTGACTAGCTACCTTGGGCACCAGATCATCAACAGATCAGATCATCAACAGTGTTATATTTAAGCTAGAATAATGAATTACATGATAAAATTATACTTTCTGTATTGTAGAAAAAACCCAATTCACTGACTGTTACAAAGACATTACTGGTAGTAGAAAAGAGACACAATTTCTGAAGTGTCTTCTTGTTGACCGTGCACATAATTGGTAAAAATTTTACTTGAACTATATTTAATTTACTCTTATCAAAGCTATTTTTCCAGAGGCCGTGCTTTAATAATGTAACAGATAAATAAATAAAAGTTAAAAGACAATAGTTAGAGTTGATCTTTTCTTTCTTTGGCTGCATAATCTTTTAGAGCTGTGAATTATATAGTAGTCTCTTACTTCGTTCTCTGAATGCTTTGAGATACTTCATGGAAATCTGCATTATGCATGCTGACTGCTTTGGAATAACCAGTTTAGGAATATTATAGATTTATATACATCTACATTTTTAAATATATGTATGGGCATATATATATATACCCATGCATGCAAGCATTGCCTCTATATAAATATATGCAGACAATTGTCAATTTGCATTTTTTCCTTCTTCACTGCATAAATCCAAGAGGCCAAAGATTTACAGACTTAAGAAATAACAAGGATTTTTCTTGCAGAATTTTTATAACATTTATGATTTTTTTGTAAATTACATAAATTTGATAAAGTTATCATAGTCCTAAAATACTTGTGCCACAACGAGCTAATCACACTCTCAAAGGACCTGGAATACATGTAGTCTTCAGGTGTATCGCTTCATAAATGAAATTCAGATATCATTAATATCAGAAGAGAAACTTGGTGAATAATTTCTTTCTCTGTGGTATAAAAGTCTGTGACATAAATAAATTAACAAACTTTTAACCAGGCTACAGGGTTCAGTAAAAGGCAAAGTCTGGAGTTTGGCTTGAAAAAGAAATGGCACTAGGATCAGGAAGAAGGCACCAAGACAGAATTTAGCACTCTGGAATTCCAGAGTGGACGAGGTCTAATGAGAATTATATGGAAAACATGGAAAAAGAGAATGTAGAGGGAGGAAAACAATGGCTTCTGGGACTTGAAAAAACAGTTACAGTCAGTAGGACACAAGGACAGTGCAGACTTTCTTCAAGCCACTGCATTTCAACAAAATAGTCATCATGCTCATTTTCATGTGGCATTGTAGCAGATTATATAGTTCACCTGAGGTTATCTTAACTAGTGATTATCTTAACTGGACAGATATGATAAGGGGAAAATGAGTAAAAGTGATGTAGCATTACTAAAAGAGAGACAAGAATGAACTGGATTTAAAACAAATGGTTAAACTAGCAGATTACGGGTTTTCACTGAGGCTCTTGTGGTATCTGATGCTACTTAGTATTTTCACTAATAACAGTGACCAAAAAAAAAATTTTGTTTTGAAATTTTCTAATGACACAAGACAGAGAGTCATAATCAAAATATTCCGCAGAAAGGCATCACTAACGAGTGAAATTAAAGAAATGCGATGAAATGTGCATGATTAATCATTTTCTGGAAAATATAATGGAGAGAAGCACTTCTTAGATTTATTTGACTCATGTTCATTGCCAAATGATAGATAAAAAAGCAAAGACAGTCCTCTACCTTACTAACTTTGATTTAATCAAGGTATTTCCGGAAGAGCTGTGTACTTGCCAATACCATTGCACAAGAAACTGGTAGGATCATTTTACTACTCTATGTAGTTGTGGTCATCTGTATTCACTGAAGATAAACTCATATCAAAGTCAATGAAGAGAACTACCGGGATGGTTGGGGGAAGGGATTAATTGCCTTGATTAGTGTAGACAGATGAAGTACAGAGAGATGTCGCAAACAATTCAGGAGCACGTGAATATCAAGAACGCTCTGCCTGCAGTGCAGTGCAGGCAAGCTGCTTAGCCAGCTTTAAGGGCTTGATAAATGTATACATAGATATTGCTTGTCTGTATGGTGGCATTGTGATGGACTTAGTGATTCTGAAATTGCTTTCCAAGAAGGCAGCAGTAACAGAACATAAACTTTGGCACTAGTGGAGACGTAGCCTGTACGTATAGGCCTGCAGGTTAAAAATGTTTGCTCTTTTTGTGTTTATTAGATGTGCAACTGCATGGAATTACACAGCATGGCTAAAACATACAACATTCAGATACAAAATAAGCTCTACTCTCATCTATACTGTTTACTTAGAGGAAATTGTAAACTGTAAGTCATGGTATTTGTTTCTAGTCAGACATACTTTAATCCCCATGATCATGCCCTTCCATTGCCGCCATTAGAGATTTATGGTGGAATAAGAGGAATCTCACTGTAAGAAGTGCTAAATGCAGACTTTTATTTATATTGATTGAAATAAATATTTTTAAAATATTTTTTTAAATAATTGTGAAGAAGTATGAACAGAAAGAATTTTTGGATGCTATAATTTATGACTTCATAGCTGACAGATTGGCTGACAAAGATCGGTGATGCTATGGATAATAGATCTGCTCCCATCTGTGGGGAGAGAAACACTTTGAATGGCAGTTTTGGAACCTCTCTGCTAGACAAAGGTAGCAACAGAATGTTAGAAATATCTGAGGTAGAAGTGGGGAGATGAGCAAGGGAAGGTCTTGAAAAGAGTTATTGTCCTTCCAGATCAAGAAAATAGCAACATTCTTTTTAATTTTTTTTCCCTCTGTCTATGAAAAAGAAATATAAATTGAATCTAAAGAATTTTGAGTGGACTGATTTGTTTCCCAGGGATTCTCACTGAGTGGGTCAAAATGAGAGTAATATATTAATGAATTAATTCAAACTCAAAAACTTTTTTCGGCAAAGCACTAAAGACTTGTGACTAATTGCATGAGCTAAAAGGTATTAATGACAATTAGACCACTGTTTATGAGTACAGGATCTCTGAAGACTGTCATCAAGCACCTTGGTTTTTGTTCTGCATTCTCTTGTAGAAGTCACAGTGATGGTTGAGAAGATATACCAGCCATTCCGGCATCTTTGTTGCTGAGATAGTCATCTCTTGTAAAAGGGCCTTTGAGGACAATGATTTCTCAAACATGGACCCATAGTTGCCGGAACTTTTTTGCAGGCACTCAACTCATCTACATCTGCTCTGTAAACAGCTGTTCAGGTGAGCCTTGTGTTGTTATCTGTTATTCTTTTTCATAGCAGTGGAGAAAGGAAGAAACTTTATTACTCCTAGTTAGCGGCTTTGTTTCTCTGCTAGAGCTTAACACCCCGTCAGGGGAGTTGGTCAGCAAAATGAAGCCTTACATTTCACATCCTAATACATGTTCTTCAATATCCACCAGTGAATTAATGTAGCACGTTGTGCTTTGGAGTGTGGGCATACATATTAACTTTCCTTTCCTCCGCATGTGAAACAATCCGCAAAGAAACAACATAATCAACTGTGGACTGCAACAACACAATACAAGATATGAGAGTGCTTGTACTTGTGATATACAAAGCACATGCCTTCACTTGTCTGAGCATCAGTTTTCCAGTGAATAAAGAATGGTTAAAAATATTTGTCTGATAAGAATGACTGTAGTGTGCAAACACTTGTTAGCTTCCACTGTCCGTGTAGTTCATTAGGGTTTTTTAAATGTTCACGAGTGAAAATAGGGGTATGGAAGGACGTACTTCTCAAGTTTCTGGAAATAACCACATCATAAATAATGAAATGTCACTATTTTGAAAATGTCATTATTTTCTTCTAAATCAACTGCACATTGGAAAGTAGATATTTTTTTTTTTGCTGTTGTTGAAAACAAATAAATAATACCTTTCTTGTGAGTATTTTGCCCAGTTCTAACGTTTCAGAAGCAGTGTTGGATGCTTAAAGCATTTGTGATATAAAATAACACTGCTTCAACTTTCAAGCCTGCAATGATAATAATTAATACTTTCTATCAGTGATTTATATTCACTGCAAGTACCAGTAACATTAGTGACATTGTTAAAAGTTCCTTATCTGAATGCTGCTGAGATAGATGAGATGCATGATTTTGGATCATAATGCTGTATCATTTAAACCTGGATTTACTTGCCACCATTTTTCCTGGCTTCTACATGAAATGGTGCTTTGTAGAGATTATTTTTGGACCCAAAATGTTAACTATTCATTAGAATGCACTGTACAAACTTAGAAACATGATGAATAGTATTTTAGGCATAAGCATTTTAAACATATTTGTTCTGTGTTTAAATGTCAGAACAAAGCATATTACAGGAAAAACACCTACAAATGCAAAAATGCAGTAAAGCCATAAAATATGGGTTAAAAATTTCCATATTTGATCTGGATAGCAAATTATAGAGAGAGCAAAAACCCCCTACGCATAACTATAGCTGCCAATTCTGGATCTTTCAAAAAGCAAGGGCAGGATACCAAGTACATGATTCTGCCTTGTGCCAAGCAAGCATCTATGAAAATGTCACCTTTATGCAAGTGAAACACAAAACGAGTAGAATTTGCCCTTAAATGTGAGGGGGAAAATGTTCTGAAAATAAACAAATTGCTTTTTACTGCTAATTAAAACATGAATCAATAAATATTTTCAAAGTTAAATAATACTGTTCCTCTCAAGCTGAGCACCAATCTGCTGGGCTCCAGCCAGAAGAGAATCTTTTCTAGCATAGTTACAAACAACTGATGAGTGGAGCTGAAAACAGAAACATGAATACAACTTTCACAGTAATTCAAACAAAACTGCATGACTTTAACATATCATTTAAAGGTTCTTTACTCTTTCCACCTTTTTGTATAGTGGTCAGTACATTGCTGGTGAGATAATGACCTACAAGGAGCAGTCAGATTACAGTAATTAACATGTCAGTTTCAAAATAAACACCATTTGGTTCAACAAAGCCTGCAGCTAGGATAACGTCAGGACTAGGAAGACATTTGAAACCCAATTGAAACAAACCTACTGTTTCTGAACTGAAAACATGCAGTAGCATCCTGTGTTACTGTAGTCTTACAAAACTGCTGTTGCTGGCTACCTGAAATTGATTTCTAGACTAGGAAGATGCTTAAGACAGACTCCTTGCTCTGAATGCAGAATCTGATAGATCCTCACTTCTTGTCCTCTTGCACTCGATATCTTTGGTTTTCCCACAACAATTTTTAAAAAGTGATCCTATGATTAGAGAAACAGATCCCCAATTAATATTAGGTACTCTTGTTGCTTTGCATATTGATTATGGTGTAGAGGGGACAACAAGGGTCACTTGAATTACAGAAAGGTAGCTACTAAGATTTCATAGTTGAACCCGTCATGGTTGCTGAGCTCTCAAGAGTAAAGCCAAGTCCTATTTTGTTACTTACATAACAATTCAACTTAACATGAGAGTACTGAATATTCTGTGAAAAAATTTACACTGAACATACCTCGGCGATTATACAAGTTTCCTTTTCTCTCTCTGGCACCTATTCTGACCATAACAAACAAATTAAACCCCCACAACATTCCTACCCACAACTTAATTTTTAAAAGAATGGAAAAGGTGTCTATACCTGAACTGTGGGAACACTACATTCCACATAAACTCCTTTTGCATCTGTTTCTGTCATATACCATTAAAACAAAAACAGGAAAAAAAGTAGTTTATATTATCCTTTAAACAGCACTGTAACATTAAGAAGGCAAAGTTTTGTTTGTTTGGTTTTTTTTAAAATTTTTTTTCATTGTGGGGTACATTTGCGAAAGTCCTAATAATATCAGTATCACTGATATTCACTGTATCACCAGTGAAACTGAGTGATGTAATATCCCTAGAAATTTCCAGTTGCCATAGATGTTACAGCCAAAAACCTGAGTAAGCAGTTTCAATTTAAATGCATATTCCTGGAGTTGCAGGTCCTGATTTTTTTGTGGCAGGTCCAAAATGTTAGGCCTTACATACATGCACACACTCAATCCCCTTGTGCCTTTAAACCCCAAGAAGTGGTTGTATACCGTATATTCTGGACAAATTTATCACATTATATTTTATGTCTCTTAGAGCTTAAACTAAGCAACCTCAGGTAGTGGACACAGTACACTAAATTTCCAGGCAAAATAATCAACAGAACAGTGTGACTGAATTCTAGGTTAAGCAATCCTCAGAGTCACTGCTGACTCTGCTGACAACATTTCAAATATCTGGATTTTATATCAAGCCTATTATTTTAGGACTAGCTACAGTACTTGAAACTTTAAAGTTACTCAATCAGTGTCAAAATTAACAGGGGAGATATTTCTAAGTCTTATTGCCAGGCATGGAATGAAAGTTTCAGTCCTATTCAATGATATTGGACAGACTTCTAGCAAGTACAAGAATAAGCACACTCTTACCACTCTTACAGACTGTTCTGGCCAAGGATTTGCCTAGCCCATGGCTATGTCTGATCTCTGCTTTCAAGAGGAATATTCTGGACTCTTACTCTGCATCCCAGCCTTCCGCTCAGTCACTGTCTTGGCTGTCTCAGTTTTGCTTGCCTACAGCTCTGCTACTCCTTTGTGGGTAGTGTGGGGGTATATATATGTATATTGCATATATATTTTGGAGCACTTGGATGATAGGTTTTACAGCATTTGAATGATGAGTGCTAAAAAATACTGAGCAGTATGTGAAATCAGGTGGTATGGAAATATCAGGAACAGTAAGTGGTAATGATAGTAGTGTCATCGGTGGTGGGGTGATGGCACAGCATAGGCTTGGGGGCCCTGAGCCAGCTTATGATTCTGAGTATGCTTCTGAGTGTGTTTCTGAAGTAGCACAGCCTCTGCTTAGATGTGGTTAATAGCACAGCATACGGAACAGCCATATAGGAGCACTCTGGGAGGTATAATGGATGGGAGAGCATGTGTTCTGCCAAAATATTTGAAAGTCCTATTTATTACTCCACTATGTGGTAATCTGAATGTGATTAAGTAATGTTGAGATCTAAATAATCTATTGGTTAGTGAAGTAAAAGGTTATGCTTGCTTTCACACTGCAGTCATTTACATTGTCTTTGTGGCGAATTGTGGCAGGATGCAAAAGAGGTTGCATTATACAAGCATAAATAAAGAACAGTAGAATTTATACCAAATAAGTTTGCTAAACCTTGCATTAATGAAAACTTCAAAGAGTTACTGTAGCTGCTGCATGGCAGTAGGAGTAGGCTGAGGATAATTGTAGGAATACAGATATATTATTAGAAAGAACACTCTTCTGCTTCCAGCTGCATTACTTCAAACGTACTTAATGGTATACTTTACCATCTTTTGTGTTTAAGCATAGGGCACCAGTATATAGATAAATAAGCCTACCTCTCACTCTCCCTTTTTTTTTGCAATTAAATGCACTACATGCATGCATGGACATGGACTGGAACAGAAAGCATTACATCACTTACAGGGTAGGGCCCAGGGAATACTTTACAATTCCCATACGGCTGTTCTTTACTTAGTATTAATACTTTACCTTTCAACTTTCTATTTTTTTATTCTATTTCTTCTTCCTTTAAAATAGGGAGAAACAGACAATGAAGTGCAATGTGATGGATTAAATAAAACTGGAAAATGAAGGACAGACTAATTTTTGTGCTTTGTAGAATATTCATATGGAGCTTTAAAAAAGTAAAAACAAAGAAACAGTCCTTTCTGAACTCACAGGACTATGATGTAAACATACATAAAAGGAGGATTTCAAAGCATTTACTCTACTATTGTGGGTCATATATGTTCTTCGTACAGAGACAGAAGTTTAGAATAATACCCTTGAGGTTTTACAAAGAAATTATACAAAGGAGACCAAATTCTTCAAATGCTAAAGCTGAGCATAGTTTCAGCACTGTTAATTTGGTCCCTTTATGCATGTATCACAATTATGGTTCTTTACTGGAGCCTATCTATTTTTGTATAGTCTCTGCCTCTTTTGATGAATGATTAGTTATTTAATATTTGACCAATTATTCAAAGTGTGATCTCTTTTTTTTTCAGTATGCAACACAGATTTCTTCTTCTATATTTTGATACTACAGCATCTAAATGCTATAAAAAGTTAATTAACTTATCTTCAAAAAGTTCTGTGAAGATAGATGGTGTTATTATCCCTCCTCTGCAGATGGCAACCTGGGGTATAGAGAAATTTTTGTTTTCACTGAAAGAGATCCAGCTACTCTGGAAGAAATAGAATAGGATCATCTAGCGAAGGCCGGTGTCATTATGCATTAATACCAAAGTATTAATTGGAATATTTTAGGAAATTCAGTATCCTTATTTATTTTGATTCATTAGCTGAGAAAACAAGCATCTGACGTTTTGAACAGTTTTGAACTAAAAATAAAGGACTTTCATGTCAAGAGGAAGACTTATGAATCTACAGAATTTATGGTATCAGATGCCAATTCTTATGTGGACCAACTCCGGTCCATGTATGAAATTATTAATGTCATATCTACTTTTTAACTGCAGAAGAGTGAGGCTCTCTGAACTTCTGTTTTCAACCCTAATTGTAGAACGTAACGATCAGTCTACTCTGCCTTTCCTGGTCATGTCCAGCCCACTTCTCCCTTCAGCCCTCCCTTTGCAATTGTCCAGTATCTTCATACTGATCCTATTCCCCTCTGTAAATGTGTTGCTCAAGCTTCTGCTACCTTCCTCTGATTTTTGGCTATATTTCTGCATATTGTGTGCAAATGCTTACTTTAGTCAGGCCATACCTACCTCTGCCCACCATACCCACTGCCTGACAACCAAAAGGGGACAATAATTACAGATCTGGAAGGTCAAGGTCTTTTGTCAGATTGGAGATGGACTTCCCAGAGGGAAGAACTCTGACTACACATGAACTCAGTTTTTTCGCACAGTCCTGCAATGGTGTTAATTTTAAACAAATTTCAATGTGTACATCAAATGTTTGTTGCCTGTTACTCTTGACAGGACCATGAGCTGCCTTGTACTAGAGCATCTGAGCAAATGAACTACAGTAATTCCATAATTTTTTGACATGAACCAAATGGAGTAGGGGCTTGTTTTGCTTGTCGTAAGTTTTTTCCTTCTACTTGTTTTAGAAACAGCAGCTCTATTTTACTTTTTCTTTTTTCTTTTTTAAATATACACCTGCATGTATGCACACACTAATAATTAAATAGCTTGAAGCAAAATACTGAAATGCCAAATTTCAGGTAGCAATTTGGGTAGGGTTCAGGTAAGTTTGCTAAATTTTGGCAAAACTCTAACATGTTGAAAAAAATATTTGTTATAATAGAAAGGAATTGAACAACTGTAGTTCTGGGAGTAGTGCCTGGGACAATGAATCATGCAATTTAATCGACTACATGGAAAAATCCAAGAGCAAAATTCTCTGAAAGTTCCCAGCCCTCTTTTTTTATGCTTGAGAAGGCATAAACTAACACTGGACCTGCAGATATTATTATTAAGGCATGGTTTGTTTACACCATTGCAGGCTTCACTGTCTTGCATCACATGTTGTCAGTCTATCTATATCCCATCTTCCATGCCAACATTTTCTGATAAGAACATTTTTTCTTTTGAAATTATAAACATATTTTAATTAACATTTCCTGCATGTTAATTTACTTTGCAACAGATTTTAAAAGAAATTATTTTAATTGTAGTTTTCTATCTTCATTGCTATTTCGTCAATGACAATTTCACCTTTTATTTAAAATATTTGTCTGTCAAACCAAACACTTTCCTGTCTATTGACTTGATAGACATCTTTTATTGTTGTTAAGGCTTAAACATTCCAGGGATGAAGAAATATTTAAGAAACTTAACTGATTAATATGCTCACCAAGAAATGTTCACACTACATTTTTCCAAGAAAATTCACAGGCTACTGGGCATCCATAAATCATCTGCCTAAGAAAAAAAAAATTAAAATAGTACTAAATTAAAAATTTTCTTTATGGCCCATTTTCCACTTAGGTGCTCCCAGCTATAAAAGAGTTTTCAAAGAAAGCTAGCCATTGTTTTGCTAATTTAAAGTTCTGTGAAATTAATCTGAAATTAATCCCTTTACCTCTCTTGATATCTTTCTGACAACCTTCTAATCTCTTCAAACTGTTGGTTAAAAAGTGCACCACTAAATCAGCCTGTCATCAATTTTGTCTCTCACCACAGTGACTCAAAGAGTTGCATCAGCTAGATCATTTAAAGAAACCACAACTTTTTCAAAGAACATCTGCTGCTGTAATTTATAATGTATAACATAATCTGACATCCAAATTTGACAGAGTTTGGTAATGTCTTCCAATGAGGGGTTGTGAGAGATTCTGTCCTGGGATGCTACAAACAAAGAGGCAATAAATTATTAAGAGATACAACTACCAATCTAATAAGATAAAGAAAAATAATCAATCTCTGCTTTAAATACTGACAAATATGATGCCATGCAGACTCCTTTTTAAACAGCCTGTTTTAATTTTAAGTATGTGCTGGTTTCTCAGGACATAATTTCCTGAGATTAGTGAATATGAATGAAAGTGCTAAGTGCTGACAATTTGAATTCTCACTTCTCTTAACACTCAAGTGCTAAATATTGCCCAAACTTTTGCTAAAATGTTAAGTATCTATCTTTTTTTTTTCACTGGTAAATTACCATTGATTTGAAGATCTGACAGCTACAGCCATAGTATAGTAGGAAGAAGTTAGTGTATAGGAGAGGCAAATTCCAAATCACAATGAGAAAAAAACATCCAATTTTCAGGAGGAAGTAAACTACTCTATTTCTGAGAGAGAGAGAGAGCAAGAGGGTAAGTCAAGGTGGGCTCAGTCTAGGCAGAAGCATCAGAAGAGTGGAAGTACTGTGGGTAGTGAGCAGTAGTCTGCAGAAATAATAGCATTTCCAGGGACAAATTCTCACTAAAAGTCTGTCATCAAGGCAGTTACTTTTGTGACTGAAATTCATCAAATTGTTTCATATCTACATGCTGGGTGTACAGGTACTGTAAGATGAAATTGGGGAAAGGAAACCTATAAGAGATCTGCAGAGATAAAGCGGATTAGATAAATACACAAGTTGCATTTAGAGAACTTCTATTAGTACCATCTGGCAATGAAAATATTGGTTGCTATCATGCCATTGCACTGGAACATGGGTATCTTTTTTGCTAGCTTCCTGTAAATGCTCTGGTATGGAAAGTTGCTTTCAATGCACATGAAAAATAATGGAAAGGAGGAAAAGAGCTGGTGGAAAGCAGGTTCATATTTTTTAATGGAAAAGTTATCCACTCAGCAACAAAGGTGCTGAAGTTCCCAGTTTGAAAGTACTTTACAATCAGAGGCCTCATCAAGAGAGTCATTTTCAAAAAAGCACCACACTCCCTCATTGCAAATGAATAAAAAGCTGAGAAAACAAGCAGAGAATAAAGCTACTCTCAGCCTGGGGTTGGCTCCGTAGTGCGGCCTAAATCAATCCCCATCTTTTTTTATGCAGAGTGCACTTACATGCTGATGTGACGGCACAGTTTTGTACCCAGGTTTGGTAACTTAAAAGAGGCTTAAACAGTTCTTAAAATCCTTTAAAGGAGAAGGCATGTTGTCTGTAGTAAATACAAATGTATACTGCAATTATAAACCAGAATTCCTTTCCATTAGAAATAGAATATTGTTTCTATTTTTTTATGTTGTTTTGATTTTAAATTAATTGTATTCTCTTATAGACTCTCTGGATCTTACTCATTTTTATCTTTGCAGCATAAAATAATGTAAAAATAAGTGGTGTCTTACCAATGTGAGCAGATTGTGCTATCTTCATTTTCCAGGACTTTGTACCCTTAGTACACGCTGTCAATAATCCAGTGCTATGATTACATTAAATTAAAATTATATAAAAATATTTTGTGTGAAACTAGAAAGTTTTGGTTCCTTTCATTTTCCTACTCTCGCCTGAGTCTTTTAGGCCTTCCAACGCTTCACCAAAACACTTTTTTTTAAATGACAGTTTAATGCCTTATATTTAAATGTCCCCAGAATTATGCTTGAAGAAAAATACAAAATATTGCGAAGACTGTAACAAATAGAAAAAGTGTCATCACAACTACAAGTCTATTTCAATTTGCATTTCTGCACATAATTTTAAAAGAAAGTTATCTTTTCAAAATACAAAATAGGTGGCAAATGCCCTAACTAACCATGAAGTGGATAGTACAGTGGTGAATACCCTGAATTATCAGTCTGCATCTCCTGTTTCTGCATATAATGCGATCTGACAGATCGCATTCTTCTTATAGAAATAAGAAGGAAATAAGAAGGAGCTCTACTAGGTGGGATGTGAAACTGAGTTTATCATGTTACATCAATATCCTGAAATTTTCCATCTAGGCAGGATGTGGAAAATTGTTTTATTGATTAAGGGGTATTTTAAAACATCCTAAAAGATCTATCTTTTAAAATATCCATCTTTTAAATATGGCAGTACAGTACCATAACATGACACTCCTACATCATGATTTTGATGATGTATAAAACAGATAATGACAAACATCAGCTGCACTGCATGTGTTCCTCATGATGTTCATAAACTATGGTTTAGGAATGCACATATTCAAGAACTGGCAGAAATCGTGTACACTATTCTCGTGCAGGGAATAATGTACTACGAAATAGAATAAACTTTGTTTATCTGCCCATGTACTTCTGCTACTAATACTGAAAGATGCATGTATTTTTTAAAATAGTCTGCTTTCTGTTTGAAACTTCCAGAAGAATTCCCCTTACCTGCACCAGAAAGCATAATCATATTCTAAGAATGAATTTTGATGCATCAAATTTGTGGCTACCAGTTACCAGATTAGATAATAGTATCATAATTATGTTCATCATTACCAAGAAAAACAAGCAAACAAAACACCACAAAAAGCCCCTTTACACCAAGATCTATCATTTATTTATGATTTATCTACCTGTTTTTGGCAAAGATGAAATTACCAAAATTCAATGCCACATTTGGAACTCTTACTTTTTAAGAATTTCATGTTCAGAGATGTTATTATGAGGACTGTAAATTACAATCCTAATTTGTACCTCTATGGATCTAGCTGTCTACTCTATTAAAACATAATAATTTTAAAAAAAAAAAGAAACAGGCAGTGAAGATCTGTTGCTTGAATGTCATTATCTGTCATTCCTTACTAGGCTTACAAGGCCCACTTTGAAGATCATGCTGCTTTTTTATACTTGCTGGGTATCCATTCCTTAGACCTCATTTGCTTTGGTGGTTCAAGCTGTCAAGTGCTCAGAGTGTGTGGCAGCAATTTTGCAAGTTCCCTGAAGTGCTTAGTCCCTACTTAGTCTTTTAAACAGAAGACTATTTCTGCTTACCTACGAAAGCTCACAGTTACGCTAGTTAAAATCCAGCTATCTCAACTGACTTTAACTTAAGACAACATAAATAGCAGAATCTGGTTATTTACATAATTTTCAATCTGTGTTGTACAGAATATGTATGGTAACAAAAATGATGTCATATTTGTGCTAATAAAGCAGTATTTTATACTTCTACACTCAATATTGTAATTCTAAAAAAATCTGCTCTATATATGGGCATGAAAGAATATCTATTTCAAATGTTCTTGTGAAAACTATTGCTGAAATCCCACAACCCATTTCTAAAACTTTTCCAGAAAAGTGATCTATTAAAAAAGGCTCAAATATTTCTGAGATAGCACTGTGCTAATGTGATGCCTGGGTGATACTGGAGGACATATCAATGAATTAATGGCATGCAATTGGAATTTCACCTTTCTCTGAAACATCAGATATGGGTTATTGATGGGGCAATATTTATGGATCAGCAACTCAGTTGTTACATTGCAGTTCTTGAACAACTGAATTTCAGTAGAAAGGTTCTGAGTTTAAATTTTCAAGATTAACAAGACATCATTCCCTTACAAAAGCAAGTGTGTATATCCATATCTGGAATATACCTATTCCCAGTCAATTCCTCATATGACCTTCTTGTGCTATACTCTGCTTGTGATACACCCGTCAAGATTCTCTAAAGTCTTGACATAGGCACCTATGAAAGACTGAGATTTACAGCTCATACTCTTGTTCTTGACTGACTCTCAAATAATCCCTTTCTGTTTTGTCTCACTATATCTCTAGAGGCCAAAATGTTTCTGATAAATTTTGTTATGATTAACAAAATGTTATAATCTGGTTATATTTAACAAGAAGCTAGACAATATAAGTGCTTGGCTGCTATGTTTAAACCTGCATCTGGTGACAATGCAGTCTTAGAAAGGACATAATTTAGTCCTCTTCAGGTTAGGGCACTGAACACCAAAGAGTTGAAAGAGAAAGTAAAAAAAGGGACACGTTAGTTCACTGACCTGTGATGGATATTTCCTACTAGAATAGTCAGGGTCTTGGTAACTCAGTCTCAATTTCAAAAGGTTGAATATTTTTTCAGGCACAGACATGGTTCTTTTTCATCATTATTATGCTGAGTTTTGAGAACACTGTCCTAGCATCCTACTGTGTAAGAATTTTGCATGAGAATTGGTAAACATTGCTTTGGGATAATCCCCAACTTTATTTTGTTCCCTATATAGAAGAAGTGTATCTGTACAAGAACAAAATTGAATTTCACCACTGGGGGAGAAATCATAATGGTTTTCCCATACTCATCAGTTTGTATTGATTTCTATGAGCTTATATAGGTCTGAGCATGTTTTCAGGGAAAAGCATATTTCTTTTAATTTCAGTATGAAATCTTGGATTCTGCCTCCTGTCTCTAAAGAACAGTTATCTTTTAAAAGAGCCTTAATAAATGAGTGGGACAACATTTACAAAGTACCATTTGTGCATTCTGCAGCAGTCCTCACACTGTCTGTTAAATGAAATTGGCCTTCACTTCTGTTTCTGAATGTGATGAATGGCATCATTCAATAATATACGTTTGTCGAGTTGCAATCTTGTGCAGTGTCAAGCGAGGATCAGTCTGCATATAAAATATATTCTCTAATTAAAAAAAAAAACAAGACAGAAAGTGGCAGGAAAAAACTTTGGTGCCACTATATATGTTATCAAAATTACAGAGAGGGCTTTGATCATTGGAAATGTTGTTTCACATTGAGTTTCTCATGCATAAGCTGGTGAAGTGAATTGTACTTTGGGTTTTTAATTTTAAAAAAAATACCCTTATCCCTGCAAAATCATTTTTTATTGATGAAAATAGGTATTTCAAGGTGTGAGTAGAAAGGCAAATATTATGCATTTTTATGTGCTAAATAAAAAAAATCAGGATACACATGCACAAATGCCTGTTTCTGGATGAGGAACCTCTTCCCTTTGCAATTTCAGAAGGGATGTAAAATTGTAATTTCTAACCTAACAGCAATTTTTTTAGGGTTTTTTCTTTCCTAAAAAAGAAAACTGACAAGCCATATACTATTCAGCAATTCCACGATAAATATAATTTTTCAAAAATATTTAAATAAGATTGTGGCCTTCCTCAATGAATAATGAGAATCCATCAATACTAATCATAACTGTTTAAGGCACATTCATTGCAAACCACAAAAAATAAAAAAATACAATTAATGGCATATTGAGTGGATCAAGTTTTATTTGCGCTAAACCTACTCTCTCAGGAGCATTTTCTATTAACATTGCTTTCTACAAGTGATAGAAGTTTTAACCTTGGCGTAGCAGATAAGCCATTGATCTGTCAGCAGACTTTTCCCTACCTCCCACAGTATGGGGCTTCAAAAGTTTGTTTGGAAATGAAACCAAATTCTATGTTTCCTCTACAGATGGTTGACCTCTTTCAGTTAGTGGCTGCATTACTCATTTAAACAATTATACAGGTCAGAATGGTGTAATCTAAATTATTTAGTCTCTGAGTGTTTTTCAGACACCACTGACAGTCCGAGAGGATCCAGCTGCTGGTTGTACCTGGATTTGAACTCCATGAGATAACAGAGCTTTGGTTAAGAATTTCAGTCACCATACATTTTTTCGTTTGCAAAAATATGTACCACAAGCAAACCGCTCCTAAAAGAACGCAACTGCGCAGGTATCAGAATATGCCAATAGCAAGACTAACATTTCCCAGACCAAATGTTCAAAGCAGTTTTTACTCTATCTGAATAAAAATACCTGGATGCTCCTCCAGCATGCAAATCTTAAAAATATCTTTTCTTGTTTGTCCCCCACAGGGAGCAATTCAAGTCTACCAAACAGTCTAGCAAAATATTATGATAACCTTTTCTATCCTAATTTGTACTGGAGGCTGTGTGTGTGCTAGGATCAACATTAATTACTGTATAACATTTCAGCTGTGTAGTTCATAGAAATGTCAGGGAGTTAGCTAAAGGGGATATGGGGTCCTGATATCAGCAGGGGGTAAGTGGCCTCAGCCATTGTGCAGCATGTGGATGATGGGAATTTACAAAAATAGAATCCATAACTGAGGTGTTAAAGCTAACTAACCCCAATAAAAAGTTCTTTTTCACCAAGAAAACCATAACGTAGATGAAGTGTTCACCAGCAATTACTTGCATTTTCTAATAAAATCAAAGTTAATAAAGTCTGGAATTCAACAATTAGCAAAACAGACTGTAATAATGATTCTACATAATAAGTGATCTACTTTGTTAAAGTTAATATATCAGTTTGAATTAATGCATTTTAAATTCAGATTCCTTTTGCAGCTTGAATCCAAACTAATTACAGGTTTTAAATTGTCACTAGTAGGAGCTCAGCCAAGGCATATTTCCTCTCTTCTTTAGTTGCACCCTGAGAATTCATGAATCAATTTTTTTCTGGGTCATGACTTTGCCCCGCCAGGAGCGGAGAAAACCCTTCAGTGTGAAGAAAATGTAATGGCAGAGATCCCAGTACAGGCAGAATTTGCACGCAAATGGCAAGGAAGTAAATGGCAGGGAACTTTCCAATGCATGAGAAAGAAACCTTAAAATCATTTGTAGTAATCCAAATGGCAGTGAATTAAGCAAATAGTTTTAAGCACAGCAGTATCCATGTCTGTCTTGGCAATTTAAGATTGTTGGATGATTTAGGAGAGGGCTGCTTTTGCAAGCCTTTTTTTTAAACAGTAGAGGTCACCTTAGTACAAGTCTCTTCTAAAAAAACAGCACACAACAACAATAAAAAACCCTTTTCTACCCTGAAAAATTATGCACTTCAAAGTACTCACAACTTCCTTCCAATGTTTTATATAAACTAAAAAAAAAAGATTATATTGTCAGTTTAATTTCATTATATTTAGCTATAGGGATTATTCAATATGAAAAGAGGATTTTTTCTAAGTACATTTACAGTTTTAATCAGTGATCTACACATACAATTCATTCAAATATCTGAAAATTGGTTTGTGTTTTAAGCTTTACAATTATATAAAGATCTGTCAGGACTACATATTTTTTGTCTTTTATATTTACCATCGAGAAAAATGTGACAAAGTAATTTGTTTCTTGGGAGGAGATACTCAGACATAAATTGCATCTATCAAAATTCACTCATCTTCATTAAAAAAAAAAGCATTCAGAAGCCTGACAAATCAACAAAAGATTTGGTAAATTAGCATAAAATATATCCAGCTTAATACAAATTGACAAAGCTCTTTCTACAGTATTTGTTTTCATGGCATGGCTACCTTTTATCAGCATTGTACCTAACATCACCGTGGAAACTGCTTTGTGGAAAAGCTTTACCAGACACTGAGAATGAAAGCAGGAAATTATTTGTTAACCACTTAGAAGATTCTATACATAGTGAAGGAATTTTTTATAATAATTTAAGAGCTATCAGAAGTAAATGCTTTGCAAAAAGAATCTGGCTGTTTAAAGGGATTATACATTTCAAAAGGAATTACGAAAAATGGCACACAATATCTTCCCACACGTACAAATACATTCTTAAATATTAAAGTAGTATTTTGTTTACACTGCCAATATTCCCAGCTTTAAAAGGTAATGAATAATTTGTTTTGGCAATCTCTTCCAGATAAGGTTATTTAAAGAATACATATTAAAGAATACACATTAAAAATCTTAGTTAGTCTTGAGATTATTATCTTTATACATTGTCACTTCAGAAATGAAATGTCTGGGAAATTCTTAAATGCTGTTTTACTTCTAAATCACTCTATTAGATTTCCTGCTTGAGTGATTTGTGAAGAAAACATTACATATATATTTTTTTCTGATTACCAAACCACATTAGACACAAAAGTCTACTTGAAACTAGTTTACAGTTTAAAAACAGGTCTAATAACAGGTGAATGCTGAAAAATATGCAAACAAAATGGCAGACATGAATGACTTCATTTAAGGCATAATTGCTTCTCATCAACCCAAGAAATCATGCAGAAACAGTCCCTGTTTCAGCCAGTCAGGGAGAGACTGGAGAAATCACTCAGGCATGGATTCTAAATGGAAGGTCCACTCCTGGGTCTCATCCAGGGAACTGCTCCACACACAGATCCAAGCCTCAGGACAATAGTCCTTAGAATCACAGTTCATCATAACAGATAATTATACAGCAAGTAAAACAATAAGGTATTTTGGCCTTTCAATAGATAGACTAATTGTGGACTATGGAGCTCTGCCTGGGAGGCATAAAACACACCCCTCTGTGAGTCATTTTATTGTGGTGAGGAGTGGCATGAATTTTGTGGAAAGGGATTTTAGGAACTGGTGAGTTCCATATGTTGTTTTTTGCTGTACGTCTCGGGCACATAGCCAGTTTCCACGCACACAGCTAGAAGCTTTTTTTTTAAAAAAAAAATTTCTTCCCACTTGCCCATTTAAATGTTTTAAGGAACATTTTTTTTTTCCCCTCAGCAAAGTCAGTAACTGCAATTATTTTCCTCTTTTAAACATAATAACATTTCAACTTGGATAAGGTGGAAAGAACTATATTGGTCTTTTCAAAGGGAAAATATGTTAAGATTACATATTTTATATATGGTTTTTGTATCAATGAATTCATAACACTGGGTTAAAATATTCCCTGAAACTACCATGTACCATTTGTTTTCTTGATTGTTTGTAGAGACAAAAAAATTGAACAAGGAAATACATGTAGTTCAAGACAGAGCAGCTTTTGAATCTTTTTAAATGTGTCATTCTGTTTTATGCTCAGCCAGTTCTTTTTCTTCTCCTTAAAAAGATGACAAGCAAGAAGACTCTTTTCTAACAAATAAAAGTGTTAGTTCTTGCATGCCATGTAAAGAGTGCAAATGCATAAGAAGGCTGACCTACTGCACTAGGAAACAAGTACTCTATCTCTGCAATTTGTGCAGCCCCACTGCCAGCCAATTAACTCGAAGTTGAGTTTTGACTCAAACTCATGACCCTTCAATCCCCACAGTCATGTGTTACATCTGGTATCATTGAATTAGTCCTTCCATTTTGGCTTGCTTTTTTTTTTAAAATCGTCCACTTTCTTCCTGCCAATTTTTTTTTTTCTAACCACTAATGATGATTCAAGAAGCTTTCTACAGTATCTGCATATTTGTTTGTTTTTGAGTAGAGCTCCCTTGGAAAAAATCTGGCATACATTTTTCTTTTCTAAGAATACCATTCAATTCTGCATTTCATGATACCCTTTTTTCCTGTTCTGTGCTATAATGGTGACCATTACATCATGTACCCTGAGGGCTGTGCTTAAAAAGAGAAAGGATGGTGAAATTAGCAAAAATAAAAGGAACTCCCTGACTTGAATTCACAAACTGTGCTTGTTTTTGTTAAACAGAACAAAATCTGCAGTGACGGTAGCAAGTTCAATAACGTGTAGCGCATACGTTTTTCTCTCAGCTAGAAAGCACCTTCCTTAAGAAACGCTTTTAAAATGTTTGATGTAAACTACTGAAGATACTCATATTAAATAGTACTCTCCAAGCTGTGAGTACATTTCTTGTTTTATTTTTAGTGCTTTTTAATGGAATACAATTTATCATCTGGACCCTGTTTTCCTCCCAGTTATTTGTAAAATTCTGTTTTAAAAATTCTAATGAAATGAAAAGAAGCAGTTGATTTATTTCACTTTTTTAGAAGTCAGACCTGAGGAATTAGACAGAGTTGAAAATACATTTAGATATTTTTATTCAGTACTGCTTTTCTAAGAATCTCACTTATGCTACTGAAGTACAGTGAATGGTAGCTGTGGTCGGTAAAGACAGATAATTCCAATGGTGTATGTGTAATCAGTCTTTAAGGGCTTAAAAATTCTTTTTTTTTTTCTCGTCGTGTCTACACTGTATTTTCTCACTCAGCTATTGTACTCCTTCATCTTTATGTCGGTATACCTCCATGTAAGTCTTCTACTTGCCTTTTGAAACTAGTTGAATGTATAATTCCTCATATATAAACACACCCGTGTGTGTATGTGTGTATGTGTATCCAAAATAAATTGAAAAAAAATTATTCCCACGTCAACAGAAAGGTCTATGTTACTGTCGTGGTCATATTTAAAATGCTTTGTGAATATAAAATATTTTTGTTGTTACTTTATGCAAGTACAATAACATAATTGCATCATACACAGCAAGTTTTTAAGTATCAGTGAAAAAATAAATGTTGCATTATTATTGAATGATGTGATATTTCAATATAAATGCAGTAGAGTGCCCTATCAGTTTCCTCTTAATATTTTGCTGGTATGAATGTTTTTCTGACTTCTAAATCACACATTTGGTAAAATGAGCTCTGCTAGATATCAGTTTGAACACAGGCACAATGTGTCTCAGTCAGATTCATAAAACAGATAGCTGAACTAGAGTTTGACTTTTGACATCAACAATCTGACTTCAATATTTCTCCACAAAAAGAGACTTCTGACTCTCATCGCTGTTTCAGTGTGATGGATAGCTTTTCAGCTGCTGACAGCAGTGAATGTAATAAATGTAATCATCCACACTGGGGGCTGAATATTCCCTATTTTTAAGTTTTCCATCTTGTGCATTACGAATAACAAAGTAACACCTGCGGTATTACAGTCCCTCCTTTCCTACACAACTGAAATACAAAAATACTATTATAAGTTGTTTATGTATTAGTACTTCAGTGCCAAATAAGCTTTTAATTACCTACATTTATTTTTTTCTCTAAGACACACTTACAGAAACAGAGCTTAATTTTAGCTGTTTGACTTCTCTGATCATCTGGGTTTTCATTGTCATTGCTTCATAATAATTTAATGTCATATATAATGACATAAAACCAGGGAAAACCAAAGAAGCTGCCAATCTGAATTGATCTAAGTGTTCACTAGTATAAGCATGGAAAAGCTTGATTTGTTTGTGCCAGCAACATTCAGCATGGTCTGTAACTGGGCTAGTGTTCCTTTGCTATTTCATTTTCAAATAGTCTTTCAGTGTACAGTGTAGCTGCTTAATCAGAGTGTTTTATCTACCAGAATTAACAAAATGAGTGAATGTATATATTGGCAATACATAAAAAAGTATTAAATTTATGTTTACCATTTTGTCAGCTAAACATTTTACCATCCTGTTTTTTCACTTGCTTCATCTATAAGCAACTATTATTATGTTTGCAACTAAAAGTGCATAGCTGAAACACATGCCTAATTCAAAATTAGTTCTAAACTTTCATTAAATAGCTTTACAGAGACATATCTTTTGTTAATGAAAAACTTATTTGGAAACATATAAAGCCACGGTTTGCATTTTCCCTAGTCTCTGACAGCAGTGACTTATCTTACTTTACATCTAATTAAAAGTTTATGGAGATGCAATGGATTTTTGTGCAAATTAGAATTAATTAGAGTTATTAAGAAGCTATGAAAAGAAGGATTTGAGAAATAGTGAGAAATATTATTTAAACCCTAATGGAATTCAGCGAAACCCACAGGTCTATTACAGGTCCCTGATTTGCCAGGATCACTGCAGGGAATCTAACATTAATAAGCACACTGGTAATTAAATCATTTGTTACTTTGTCTGTAATGTTGTAATGTTTCACTGATACTCTGTCAGAGCTCTTTGTGCAGATCAGAGCTAATCAAAGGTAATCAATTTTCAGCATTTGAAAAATCTGTAAATGATTATACATTCATCAGATCATTTAGTGGAGTGCAAGGAAAGTGCAATGCAATTAATCTTCCTGCATGAGGAGGAATTACCACCACAGAATTCAACAGTTATAATTAATTTCATTGTCTTGCTGTGAATTTTGATTGCTTTTCTTTGGACTGTATAGTACAAATGATGATTCATTGCAAAGTATTTGCAAAGCAAACACACCAGTGTGCTATGCAAATTAAAGTAGCTGTATAACAGATAGGTTTCAAACTTCCTATTTACTCAGGGTTGTTGAGTACTAATTTGCCAAATAATTGCTTGTTAACTTTATACACTCTTCCTCTGAATACTGAGATTGGTAACCAATATAAATAGAAAGCACATGCTGTTTGATATCTCATGGTAAGTGTTCGAAATACTAGTTAGCACTTAAACTTGCACTCAACTTGAAAAAATCCCATATTTTACAACGTATTTTTAAAAAACATTCATTCTAACTTCTTTAATATTTTAATTATTTCTTTTTTTTTTTCCCCAATGTGAACTGCACTAAAAGACAAAGAAAGAATTTTAGTGGCTTTACCACAAACAGCCATAAAAGCTTAAGGCAGAACATTCATTTACCATTATTACTTATTTTCCTTTATTCCCATTACTAAATATTAAGTCGTTTTTTCAGGATTTTATCAAGTTATAGTAGGCACTAGAGATATATTTAGAAAGTTGGTCTATGCCCCAAATACCAGACTGTCAAAACCAAATATTGTTCTCAAGGTTCCCATACCAGACCAGAGCCTACCTGAAGGAACTGGAGCGCTGAGTAGACACATATGATGCTGCAGATTTAGTTACAGGTCTGGAATGCAATTTTAGACTTTGGTACAAAACTAGATGCTACAATCAATAAGCATGGTTTTCTCATTGTTAGTAAAATACTAACAGAGGAGAGATGTTCAGATTTGAGAAATGCGAAAATTTCATTCTAAAAGTGCCAATTAATTTCAAAAGGTGTTGAATTGAGCCTTGCAGAGGGAAATATGGGAGTAAGTGTTTAGTGAAAATGGTATGAATGTCTAGCTGCAAACTATATACTTAATATGCCAGTTGATTATTAAGTAATTTTATTTTATTTCAAAAGCTGTAATACATAAAGAATATTGGGAATTATCAGAACATATCTGGTTGGTCATTACAGGCAGCATTACATGTTAGATGCATATCAGACAGAAGTTTTCATTTAAAAAGTTTAAACACTACAATGCTGTATTATTTTGCTCTGTACAAATGAGGTCTGGTAATAGTAATCATGTATGTGAGAATGTATGTATGTCTATGTATGCATTTATGATTATATAGCATATATGTGCAATATATATTCTTTAAAAGCCAATTCTCCAATTGCTAAATGCTGTCTTTATCACAGCATCACAAATAACACATAATTTCTTTATATTTAAAAAAAAAGAGAGAAATTTCACAGAGAAAATGAGGATGGAATGACAGTCTCCCTTCGATATTAAATAGTAAAACTTAAATATTGTACAGATAATTAGTTTAAGATACTAATGGAGGATGGAATGAGGAATGTTCAGGCTTGAGAAGTGCCAAAATGTGGAGCTGGAAATTCTGATCGTGTAAGTGCTTCTGAGAGCCCTAGAAAATTCTTACAGTGAATGTACACAGAAATTTGAGGCATTCAAATTCATCTCTTCATTTCAACCTACTTGGCCATGACTGAGTCAATAGGTTGAGCCTGACTCAGTATTTACAGTCCACAGATGAAATTACAGACATATAAACCTAGATATGAAGTAAATACCATTTACAGAACTTAATGCTGAAGAGAAAAAGATTCTGGCTACTTGAAAACTGTCCTGATAGCTCTCTACAAGTTGTAAAGGTTTTTTGCAGATTGTATCTTTTCTTGTACCAGTGAAAACTAAAACAAAGACAGATCTTGAAATTTAGAGCATAACAACTGTGCATGGCACACACTGAATGAGTCCATGCTGTTACTGGTTTCAGAAATGTTTAATTTTATTTGTCTTCAATAGTTTTATCGTCTAAAAACCAGTGATGTGCACAACTCAAAAAGCAAAACTGTTCTTGAGGGAAATTGGTTTTATAGTGGATCTATATCTTTTGGTGAAAGCTCCAAAGATTGAAAAATTGTACTGGAAATCTTAGAAAAATAACCCTTTCCATGTTACAATGAAAGTAATTTCTGGCATTTAAACTGATTTGGACTACCCTCACAAGAGCATTCAACACAGACTTGTTCTGCAGGAAGAAACTACTGAGAAAAAAAATATTTCATTTGTATCTGACAGGCTGAGAGGATAAGATGAAAGGCAAGTTTGTCAACCTGTGGAGTTTGTTTATCTTAGAGTCACAAAATTTTCCACATTTTACTGGGGATGCATCAAGGGCAAACAGCAAAACACTGTTCAGTCTGGACTGGAGGTCCATGGGCCATGTATTTCTTTATGCCACGTAAATTCCTTTAAGGAAGGCCCAGAAAGAAGTGAAAGAGGTGAAACAGGTAAAAGGAGTAAAAAGTGATATAAAATGTAGTGTCTCCCAAACATGCATATTCTATATTCTTGCATATAGGTACAGATGCTCTCACCCTCATCTTCTCATAAGAAAGATACTGCTTTTTCATTAACATTCTTGAGAACTGTCAGTTTAGTGTTGCTCGAAGGACATCTCCAAAATGCACACTGAGCTCTCACTGACCCTATTCAGTTAATTTTTCTGTCATCATAACCTCTGTAACATCATGGAAACCCGAAGTCATATCCTCATTCTATGCTCCAAGCAGTTTAACTTGTCTGAATTGCACTATGTTCACTTTTTGTAAGTAAAGTATCCCATATTTAAGTTTTTTTTTTATTATTTTGCTTTTTCTTTTGCTTCTTTCAATGATCTTTTATTGTCTGAAGTCTAGATTTCTGCCAAGTTTGTGAACTGTGCTTGTCAGAGTGTTGCCCACAACTCTGGGTTCCTTTGTTGAAGCTGTAGAAATAAAATGAATAGTATAAAAGCTTGATGGCATCTGTGGATAGGAAACTCATTAAAAGCCTCAGCCTTCTGTTTTATTTCTAACCACATTGCCCTGTGGGATTTCGAGGTCTTGCAGGATGAAACCAGCAGGACTCATTACTTCTAAAACAATGTTTAGAGTTCTATTGGTGATGGAATGTTCTGCCAGTCAGGTAAAAAACCTAGGCCTTTATCCTTCCTGGGACAATACCAGGCAGATCAGAAACTACTTGGAAAAGTCATGCCTTTGAATGCAACTGCAGGTGTTGTTCCTCAAAGACTGTTGGTACCCTCCTATGCACCCTTCAAAGGAATAATAGAAAATTCACTTTGGGATTCAAATGAAGTCTAAGAAAATTTGAAATAATAGGAACAAACTTTTGAGACTTCCTACATTTTTCCCACGAACCTATGGACCATGACTAATACCCTGAGGGCAAAAAACCATCCTTTTTCCCTCTTACATAGAATTCGTTGTGTCAGATAAATAAGCTTCATGACCTCACCTTGTTTAAGGCTACCATTCAATTACTAGCAAAGACTAGTCACCACAGTGAGAAAAGAGCGGCATTCTGGTTGCTCATATTAATTAGAAATAGTGCAAAATTTATATCATAGAAGAATAGTAAAAAATTATATGAATTCTCTCCACAAGACATAAATTAAAAACATTTAGCAACAAGTAATTAATATTAGTTTGAGTAAACTCATGGCTCACCTTTTCTGTGCAATTAGATAGAATTGTGAGAATATTTTTGAGTCTATGATAGAAACAAGTAATGACCTTGAAAGTGGAAGTGATTTAACCTCTTAAAGTAGTATCATGGCTGTGTCAAGTAGAATTCCTTTTAGAGATCTGTGAAATAACTTATCTGTAAAGTCTGAAAATTTCAATCATTTTGGAAAAATGTCTAAGGAATGAGTGATTAACACATTTTTTACAATGGCATATATACTTATTCATTAAAAAGTATAACTTGACTGCATATTGAAATACTATTTAAAAATCCAATGCTACGGTTATATAAAACATTGCAAATTATCTAAAGTGTAAGGAATGACACATGCAAAACTTCACTGATAAATGAGATTTTATGAACTTTCAAACCTGAGCAAAAATTTTTTGAAGAAAATTTGTTTGAGCCACAAGGTTTTTTTTATAGATGACTAGGTCACACAAAGATCACATTCCTGTAACTCATAAAGCAGCAAGGTAGCATGACACTTGTAAGGGCAGAAGAGAGCTGAACAGCGGAATATCCTTCTTGTGTCTAAGAATTAGATTCCTTTAAAGAATAAGAGTAATGTCAAACAGCTAGATTACCAACATAGAAACTGTAGAGATTTTTTCTTTTTGAATAAGTTTTCCAGCAATAGACTTATTAGCACACCATTTGATGAATAAGCTTAAGTATTTAAACATGTTATATCTCAGGAATTAAAAAGAAATATACTCGTTTTTCCCCCTCTCATCAGCTTCCAAGATGACTACAACAAAAAAACACTGGTAAAGCTTTTTTTTTTTTTTCTTTTCTTCTTCTGAGCCTATATCAGCTCCAGGGGTTCTTCTATAATACCTCATTAGAACAGATATTTTGATTTTCTAAGGCATTCTATTTCTGTGAAAAACTTCAGAAAAAATTTGATCTGTAAACTGCAAGTTTGTTTCCTTACAATTTAGAGTAGCATACTCTTGATACAAATGGGTCTAAATGTGTCACATATCCTGAGAGGTTTATTTACTTAGAGTATGAAGTTCTTTCTTTTGCCTATATTTACATGGGAAATAGGAAACCATAGCATTATTTCTAGTGGTAAATGAGGTGACTGAAGACTACTTGGATGAAAACAAATGATGACCCTCGAAAGAAGATACAGTTCGAAGCTTTGTGTAATTGTTTCTGCATTACTAATCCCACAGGACCAGCTGAAGAGATTACCAACGCCAGCCAACCCCCAACCGTTTGTTGCCATCCTCTTGCCAGAGAATACTGCCTTGCCAGATCTGGTTAAATTACTTGTGTGATCACTCTCTAATTTATTTCAAAGTGAGTTGAGTTAGCAAAGCAGATCTATTATTTCAATGGTTTATGCTGGCTCATTTTAATTTTAATAGCCTAGAAAACAATCTCAACAGCAGCTCAGCCAGGAAAACTAAGTGGATGCCAGCTACTGAAAGCAGTCTGGGGTTGGTAAACTTCAGCAGCTGAGAGAGAAAGATGCTTACAACACGCACATTTAAACCAAGGTCAAGCAAAATATTTGGACACCTATGTACTTAAAACACCTAGGTCATCCTACTGTTTTAAATATGGCTACTAATAAGCTACTAGTTAAGACAATTCTTATGTTATTTTGGAAAATATATTTCATAAGATGATGTTTATTTCATGTAATTTTATATATGAAAATTAGGCATCTTCTTTGCATACAGCTTCTAAGCTTGTCCTGTGGTCAAGGGTAGCTCCTGCAGCTATCTCAGAAAGGAGGTGTGAGCTGCCTTCTGAAGATGTTCATCATAGAGGGCAGCCATAACTTAGATTGGAATATGGATTCATCTCCTAGTCTGCCAAAATTAGGTGAACTGATACCCATCCTATCCTTAATCTGTACCTCACCAAGCAGGCCTGACAACCACAGCAGTGTTATTTCCGGAAAAACTTTCTTAAATGGGATAATAATCTTTACCACTGTCATCGTATCCTTACCAACTTGTTTTGGAAAAAAGTTTATAAAGTATCTAATTTTCATTACTGCCATCACTTATTACTTTAACTTCCTTTAACTCTGTAGTTTCCCTGCTTTCAAATAAATTTTAGATTGTAATTAGCTTTTCTAATATATATACACAGTCATGCAGAAAAACATACATAAATTTCTTTGAATTACCTGCATAGATATATGTAAATTAGCTATGTAGATTTATACATATAGTGTTGTAGGAAAATAGACAATTTGAGAAATATAGAAATTGTATGAACTGCCTAGAGTATAGTAAAACAATTTTGCAGCCTCAGCATGAAATTTGCTGTCCATGTTTATTCAAAAATATCTAGCCAGGAGAGATTCTAACTTTCTATGGCCTTTAGTAGTCTTTGTTCACACTCAGCATACAAAGGTTGACAGGTTCTCTATCATCTTAAAAACTCCTTTTGCAAATTTAAATCAACCTAAACTTATATAGTACAATTCTCCTAAGTGCTTAAGTCACTTGCAGCTCAAATTCAATAAGTTCAAGACTTGCTCTTTGCCAGTTAGTTATCGAGTACTCAGGTGAAGAGTGAATGAAAGCTTTTCAATAATTAATGGAAAATTTTATAACAACAGAGTACAACTGAACAAAGATGACTTCGTGAAATCATCCTTCTTTTGGCAATGTTCATTTGATTTCACAAAATCACAGAATCAGAGAATGGGTAAGGTTGGAAGGGACTATAGTGTTTCATGTGGTCCAACATCTCTTATCAAGCAGGTTGATCCAGGATTGTGTCCAGATAGTTCTTGAATATCTCCAATGTGGGAGACTCTACAACCTCTCTGGGCAACCTGTTCCAGTGCTTGGTCACCTGCACAGTAAATTCTTCCTCATGTTCAGATGGAAATTCCTATGCATCAGTTTCTGCCCATTGTCTTTTATTGATTTGTACCACCAAGAAGAGCCTGACTCCTGACTCCTGACTTTGCTTTCTTGGCCACATGGGCACAGTGCTGTCTCATGGACAGCTTGTTGTCCACCAGGACCCCCAGGTCCTTCTCTGCAGAGCTGCTTTCTAGTAGTTCAGCCCCCAGCCTGTACTGGTGCCCATCTTCTCTGCCCATCTCTCCAACCTGTTGAGGTCCCTTCTGAAGGGCTGCACAACCCTCTGGGGTATCGGCCACTCCTCCCAGCTTTGTGTTGTCAGTGATTTTGCTGAGGAGGCATCTGCTCCTCCATCCAAGTCATTGATTAATAAGTTAAACAACACTGGTCTGAGGACAAAACCTTGATTTGACATTTTCTAAATTATTTCTTACCTCTCCAGATAAGGGATAAGAGTTGTGCAGAGTTGGATAACTTTGCTGACAGTGGTTAGTTACTCACTGGAAGTACTAACATACCCATTCATAAGTGGTACTATTGTATTCAGTGTTTGAGATAGAATGACATTTCTTTGTTCCATCATAAACATTACCCGAAGCAAGGGTATGATAAGTGGTCACAGGACTAAAGATGCAATGCTGAAGTGCTTTAGAGTTTGTACACAAATGTTCACCTTCAGAACAAAAGGATGATAATTTATTCTGTGAATGTATTTTCCACAGAAGTTGGAAGTAGATAAAGGTACATCCCAAAAATGAGAACAACAACAACAAACTAGTGAAAATGTTGTGGTTCTTACACTTATAATTTGGAATTATTTTTCCTTCTAGTCAGACTTAAGCAAGATTTGACACTGCATTTTGATAAGAATAGTTTTTTTCATTCATTCATCAAATAGTTTTAATTTAATTGATGTATCAATACATGATTTAAGATATGATACTAAAAGCTTTCTTATGTTTTAGGAACCTGGAATCTGTGGAATCTGACATATGGGGGAAAACCATTAGTAAGGAACACAGTTATATGAAAAATTCACAAAATACAGAGTGTTTTAGAACATGAAACATAGATGGAGTTCATTTACTGAAAGTATATATCTCTGTGGTCCAGTCTTTCTCTAAATGGATGCTAGTCCATGCTCCAGGCTGCAAGTTTTCTGCAGTCAGCTGCAGATGTGATAGGACTTGCTTTTGTCTTATCTGTAAGCATCCCTCACTTGGACAACTTGAGAGGCATTAAGGGTGTGTGCAGACGAGTGAGTTACCCTCTGAACTTATGTTTCTCATGCTCTGAAAGAATTGCCTGCAACACACTTTTATGCTGCACTGTACCACTCAGAAAGAATACAAATATGGAGTAGATGACAGGAAAAAAGTTAGTAACACCTTACACTGCTGATAAGGTGTTTTTCATCTTTCCATAGCTAAGGTTTCCTGCTATCTCCTTCTTAAGACCACTCTGTTGTGGTTTGTTAGTTGCAAAGTAAAAAGTAAACAATTTTTTTCCTTGCTTATAGTGAATAAAACATTTCATCGATCAACAAGACTTATTTTTTCGTGCCTCTACAGTCCTGCAATACAATCTTTGTCAAATCCAATGTTGTGTATATGTATATACAGATATAGAGAGACAGTTTTAAAATACTGATTCACTGTTTTCCCTATACTGTGCAATTATAAAAAAGTTACTCCTGCACTGAGCTACCCCTGCCCAGATAGTGAAGTTAAAATTGCACTTCTGTTAGAGATTACAGAGAACAAAAAGACAGCATGTTAGAAAGTATTAAATCATGCTGCTTAGTGGATTGATGCACACAATTAAACAATTCAGGTCATAAGTGCTCATGACTATCTTGTTGACAGTAAGCTACTACACAATAATTTATGAAATGTTTTCCATCATCTCCAACCAGCTATAAAAAATTATTTCCATCCTGATGGATGATGGCCTTGATTTTCTCCTGTCCAGACTAGTGTTATGCAATATGCCTATGTTCAAAATAAATTAATTTTATTAATATGTTAAGCTTCAGTACATGTCTCCCCCAATAGCCTGAGATGGACAGATATGTCCTTTGGCCCTGCACCAGTTTCTTATATGGTGCTGCAGTCATCTGTATCAACCACATTCTCTCACTTTTTGCCTAAGTTACTGCTCTTTTCTCCTTATTGGAGTCACACATTTGTTGTGTTTTTACTGACATGGACTGAACTACTCAACTACTTTTAACAGAGGTAGCAACTCATGTTTGATACCTCACAGATAATGCTGTACATTGGTTTGAGAATAGAGAGACTTAAAACTTCTCGAGTGCAAAGAAAATCTGGTTTCAAGTGTTGTAAAGCCTTTCAGTACTAAAGCTACACACTTTTGTGATAGCTGGAGCTGCAACATTGTAGGAATATCTTTTTTTTTTCCAGTACTTGTTTACTCCAGAAGCAAGGGAGGGCATGGTATGGGGGGAAATAGTAATAAAAAACAAATTTGTGTTAAATTAGCTCTCATATATAGTGGCAAATACATATTTGTCTGACCAGGAATTTTGGCATTTTAAAATGTCCTGAAAAGCAGTATGTGCCTTTTTCAGTAATTTTTTTTAAAGCAGAACTGAACTTCAAGTGTTTCTTCTTCTTCTTGTCACATTTATTAATCATTAAAGTTTCTGACATGTTTTCATGTTATTGTTTAATAGTAATGTCAGTGTTAAACCATAATATAGGTGTATACATCTGTTGTTTACTCTGAGATGACTAACTACCATATATAAAAATTCATATTAAAAATAAGTGATAACATATCAATGAAATAAAGATTTTTAAAAGCCCTCTGCCTTTGAAATACATTAACATCAACAATAAGAAAAGAGATCACAGTTCCATATCCTACTACTGACACACAGAGAAATAAACGAAATTGAGTTGGAGAACAGACCTGCATAACTTACAGCTCAAGCACTTTGTGCAGCCTGCAGATCTTCTTCTCTAGTATGCCAGCTATTTAACAGCAATGTGCACTGTTGTAAAAAAGAGAGTGTGTGCAGTATGTGCTAGGAAAAAGCAGGTCCGCAACTTCATAGGTGAGAATGGCAAGACGGCTTTATTACGGGGAAATGCAAAAGAACACAACTGAACAAGTCTAAACCAAGCAAAGAGAAGCCCTTATATAAAATGGCTTCTGCCTCACATAAGGTAGGGTAAGGAAGGTGCTAGAACAAAAGGCGGAGTTAAGGCAGAGCATGTAAATTATAACCATAAAGGGAAAACATAACCATACATGGTTAATGGCTGCAATGCACCAAATATTGACTAATAGGAAAACGAGGTTTGCATACATGAGAAATAAGAGATAATACATGAAAGGATAATACAATAAAATATGAAATATAACATAATATCATATAAGGCTTAAATGTATATTCTCAAACTGTCTACAAAAGTCCACATCTGCTTATCTTTGTAAGGAGGAATGTATTTGTCTTTTGGGTATCTCCAACAGGTGTGCATCCTGGCTGGGTTTTTAACCAACCCCCTAACAGAAAGCTATGAATGGAATGTGTATCTCCTGGCCAGACCTATGGATAGGCTGGAGGACATTATTTATAGTAGGATGGGAAAGGCAAGAGGCACTGGACAATCATGGCAAAAAGGTAAACTCAATGGTAGAAAGGAAGATTCATCACTCTTGCACAGAAGAATGGACCTGGACTTCATATAACAGATTCCAGTGGTTTACATACATATGGGGGGCATCCCTGTTCAATAATTTCAGCATTACATCCATTCTTGTCTCCATAATGCAACATCTGGATTGAATCTAGCAAACTCTTGAGGTGAATGAATGCTTCTGCCTGCATGCTATAATTTTAGACCATCAAGGAGTAAAATATTTGATACATGTGTTGCATGGCTGAGTTTAATGTAAATTTTCAGGACACATAGAATCCCCTGCAATTTGCTGTTTAAAATCCCACAATTTGCTAATTTTCTTGTCATGATTGTTTTTATTATTACATATGACATTTTAATGAATTATTCACTTTTTATAGTTGTGGTACTTTATTAAAAAATTTCAAATTTTTGGAATCATGGTAGTACTTCAAAAAGCAGATGAACTGTATGAGCAAATCTACTTTTACCCAACGTGGCTATCTCAGGATGCTAAGGGGTAAGATTACCATCTCAAAAGCAGTTAACTCACCAGAAGAGATTACTGCTGCCAAAAGAAAAAATTTATTTTCCTTTCATCTTATACTTTTCTTCCTCTTTCTGCCACTTTTAGTGGTCGTGAGCAGTTAAATATCATGTCTCATAGGAATTGAGCCTGAGAACCTGAATATACCTCTGAAGGTGGCTCTTTGAGAGTGCTCCTGAAAGTGTTCTCTGATGGAAATCTCAGACAGCAGATTTCTCACAGGGAAGTGTCTCTCCCCATGTCCCCGAATGCCGTATTTTCAAGAAGAACATAAAATCAGCTGGATAAGTGAAAGAGAGCAGTGCACCTCATGTATCCCTAGTGTAAGCAGACAAAATATGCTTTCTTTCTTCCATTTCAGCATCTCTATCTGCTATAAACATTTGCAACCATGTCGTCTGCTTTGGCTGTCATGAGTAAATCCTTGTATTTTCGCTTAACCACAACAAATTGTGAATTAAGTTATTCTACTCACAGGAAAATGGCAAATGTTTAAACTGGGGGGTTGGGCTACATTAATTTCTCAGCCCTCCTTTTCAACTGCACAGGCCAAGTTAAGATCTAGCCCCAGTGATGCCATGAGGGACAGAACTTGCCACAAGAACACGAACTCTCCGGTCTGCAGGAAGAAATTGGTAAGCACACTTAAGTCTTGAACATCATGAGAAACATATCGCAGTGTGAAGTTACAGTATGCTCATGATCAAAATGGAAGAAAAGTAAGCTGTCTCCAGTTAAATTGCTTTTCTTTTAAAAAAATCTCCTCACTAGCAAAAATAATTAGAATAATCCAAACTGTATTTAGATTAAATCTGAAGTTGGTTATTATGACAAAAAAATGAATGATTCTTAAGAACATAGAATTGCTGAAATGGATGAAGAAACTCTAACTGTTATATGTTCTGCATAAGGCAGAAAAATCATAAATAAAAATTCAAATTAGCTATTTCCATTCTTCAGGATTGAAACAAAGAGCCTATGTGACTGAACTTGGTGTTTCACTGCAGTGTGACTTTACATGAGTTTTTCCTCTTTGCTTTCTGGTACTTGATTGTTTCCTTGGTAGTGTTTTAGTAACTCACTGTTATCTTGACTGATAATTAAAGTACCAGAAAATAAAAACACTTTTTATTTCATTCTTTTTCTCTTATTTTGTATCATAATCTTACCTTGAAGCTTTTTGTTTGTTTGTTTGTTTGTTTTCATAAAGTACTTTACGAGAACAAAATATAATTACGGGTACATTCATATACCCTAAAAGCTTCCTGTACAACATAGCACTGATATTCTCTTTGCATTTTAAATTGTTTGAAAATGTCTCTACAGTTACCTTGTAACACTTCATATCATATGTGTTATTTTTTATTAGTCTAACTGTTCTGTCATATGAACTAAGACAAGCAGATACTGTCAGATCCCAGACTAGTGAAAATAACTTCAGTGATTTTGAGCTGAGTGGTTTTTTATGAGAACTTTTTCCAAGCAAAATTTGTGCTGATATATCTATAAGAATTTAAAAATTATAAATCTGATTCAGAAAACAAGCCTACAACATTCAAATGTGCACAAAAGATGTTTGCCTTATCTTATTTGCATATATCTCATAAATATGCTTAGAAAATATTACTTATTTACATTCATCTTGTTACTTATGTATAAAGGGTGCAGTCTCCAAAAAGGACATGTTTCTCTAGTATAACAGGATGTATTTGTTTATTTCTGCACAGTGTTTGTGCCACTGCAGTTAAATTTGCAGCCCACGTTTCGAGGATATACCACTCAATTTGAAGTTATGATGTTGATTTTCCTATCCATGTTTTTCCCCTTGAAGCAAGATGAAAAATGTTCCAGCAAAGGCATAAGAAAGCTATTTTAAGATCTTTGAAGAAAAATTAATATGTTGCGATGATGATATTTCATCTTAATCTGACATCGCCCAGACTTGTCTCTTTCAAGAAAGGGAGGACATCTGGAAATGAGTGAAAGCCACAATAAAATAAGATTTTTTTTTACTGAAACTGAAATATGATGGCATAGTTTTTTCTTGACAGTTATGAGTAGGAATAAGTGGTATGATAAAGGTGCATGATTTATTGTTATATGTAATTACACGAGCTGCACAATATTGAAAATTTACAGAAAACTGAACTGATATTTTGGAAACGAAAATATGAAATAGAAAATAGCTGTAGTTATGGTTATTCATAGCCTAAAAGTAAAAAAAAAAAAGCCTCCAAGTAGCTAGAGAGAAATTCAGTGAACAGGGATAACACTGTAAATGAAGAAGTTTTCTTTGATGTACTTCTGTTTCTCATACCTAATGCATGGAATAAATGAAGGCAAGAAATGACTTTGTTTTTACTTTTGAGTTTCATAATCTCTGTTCCCCCATGCAAAACATGAGTCTGATCTCATTTCCACTAACTTGGGCAACGCAATTAGTATAAATAAATAAATATATACACATATCCAAAGTGTCATGTGAAACACCTTTATAAGTCTGGATACCAACATTCAGAAAAGGTAAATTCAAACTGAAAAGGAGCAAGGAGAGGTTAGCAGGGTGAACAGGTGATTGGTGAGATGATTTTGTCGAAAGGGTGCTGAAAGACCTTGCTGGTTTTGAAAGTTGAAAGTTAAAATGAGGACAATTCTTATACATAAATTCTTCAGCCAGGTATCAGGAGAAAGGATAAACTATTTAAGCTATGTTCACAAAAGAGCAGATGTAAACTAGACCTGAGTAAATTCAGGCTAGAAATGAAAATACTATTTTTAAACCTTACTGTGTTGAGTTTGTGTGGCCAGGTATGGTTAGTGGTGGGCTACAGGAGTGGCTTCCTGTTTGGTGCAGCCAATGCCAGCCAGCTCCAGGATGGATTCGCCACTGGCCAAGGCTGAGCCAATCAGAAATGGTGGTAATGCCTCTGGGATAACATATTTAAAAAATAAAAAATCCCAAAACATTATTGTGCAGATGCAATTGCACCCAGAGAAGAGTGGAGAGAGAACATGTGAGAGGAACAACTATGCAAACACAAGGTCGGTGAAGGAGGGGGAGGAGGTGCTCCAGATGTTGGAGCTGAGATTCCCTTGCAGCCCGTGGTGCAAACCATGATGGAGCAGCTGTGCCCCTGGAGAACATGGAGGACCACTGGGATGCAGAGATTCACTGGGATGCAGAGATCCACCTGCAGCCTGAGGAGGGGACCAACACTGAGCATGTGAATGCCTGAAAGATGGCTGTGAACCTGTGGGAAACTTGTGTTGGAAAGGGTTCCTGGCAGGGACCTGTTGACCCAAGGAGGGAGGAGCCCACACTGGAGTAGGTTTCCTGGTAGGACTTATGACCCTGTAGGGGACCCATGCTGGAGCAGCCTGTGCCTGAAGGACTGCACCCCATGGAAGAGTGATCCACGTTGCAGCAGTTCATGGATAACTGTTGCCTGTAGGATGGACCCATATTGGAGAAGTTTTGTAAAGGACTGACTCCCATAGGAGGGACACCACAATGGAACAGAGGAAAGACTCTTCTCCCTGAGCAGTGGCAGAAATAACCTGTGATGAACTGACCATAAGCCCTTTCCCTGTCTCCCTGCAACTCTGGGTGGGAAGAGGTAGAGCTTGGGAAAAAGGGAGGAGGAAAAAGGAGGAAAAAGGTGTTTTTTAGAATTTTTTTTATTTCTCATTATCCAGCTCTGATTTTATTAGTAATAAAATTCAGTTAATATCTCCAATTTGAATGTGGTTTGCACATCACGATATTTGGTGAATGATCTCTCCTGGTCCTTATCTCAACTCATGGACTTTTGTTATATTTTCTCTCCCCTGTCCAGCAGAGAAGGGGAGTGATAGAGCTACTTTGGTGGGTGCCTGGCATCCAGTCACGCTGCCCTGACTGAATTGACATTCTGGATATCCCAGGATGTCATGGCTGATTAATGTGAAATATAGGAATTAATAATTTAAAATAGCATATGAAATGCTTCTAGTGTGAAGCACCAGTCTTTTCTACAACGGTGGAAGACACTCTTTCAGGAGCAGTGTTATTTAACATGGCTCTCAATCACCTATCCAGAGCTATGAATGTCAAATTGAAACATTCCTCTGCAGCTTTTACAATCTTTCTTTATTCCAAATTTTTTTTTATTCTTTCCTATATCTTCCAAAAGCAGGTTCCTATTTTCCTTAAGTGCCAACTGTTAGAATATAACACTTTTTTGGCAATCATACAGATAAGATCTGCTGTCTGCATAAAATATTAACTAATAATAAATTAGCATCAGATAAAATATTCTGCTACTTAATATTGGAAAAGTGACATCCCAATCAATATAAACAACTGAGCTACATTTCAAGCTGCATTTACTCATGTATAGTATTAGTCATCTCTGCCTGTTACCGAAGAATTAGTTATCACAAAGGTATATTCTAGAACACTTTGTCCCTTCCCCTCCTCCCCCTTAGGTCTCTTCTTAAAAAAAATTTGCAAATTCTTCAGAAAAAAAAATGTAGGAGCCTCAATCTCACTTTTATGCTGGAAAAAATGTTGGAAAATAAGGAAGCCTTGGCTTGAGTGACGCCATCTAAAAATTATGTCAATGAAGAGACTAGAGTGAAGAACTGGTGTTAGGGGTGCTTGTTGTTGAAATGCTTTGCAAAGTATCTGATCTCAACATACCTGTCTCATTAACTACTGATCCTCGGATGACAGAGATAAATGAAACCATGCAGAGGTTAACAGGCCCAGTTTCTCGCTGTACCTATGAACACCTTGTTTAACTGAATCTCTGAGACAGTTAATACCATCCCTACTTATTTTAATCTGCACTACTTTTAAAAATAACTATATGTGATTCATTATTGCTATACCTATTTTTTATTCAACATTTAACAGAAATGTCCTGCCTTTAATATAAATTGTATTATCTTGATAATATCTCTAGCACATCCAAAATTAAAACAACCTGCATCTATGGTATTTGCATTATTATCTTTACCTCTACACCTTTAACTGTATGCTATGCAACCAGAACTCTATCAACAACTTCTCTCTTCATATCAAACATCAAGCATAAGTCAAGCACATGGTCATTGAAGCAGAATGTCTGTTAAATCCAGTCAGACAGAGAGAAAATAAATTTTCACCCTAACCAAGTTTTTAAAGCGAAAATCATGCAATTTTCAAAACCAGAATCAAACCCAAGATATTTGTCTCTGATCAGGAAACACACAATTAAATTATTTTGTTTTGAAATTATTTAACTCGTTGTAACTATTTGTTCAAATCGGGTTTTGCATTAGTTTAATTTTACTACTAACACACTGTCTTATGGAAACTATTTTATGTTCATGTCTTTCAGAATGGATAACTGCCTCAAAATCTTAGTGATCCACTATAAGTATATGCTCAAATACAGGACTCTGGCTGCAGGAGAGAATTGTGACATTATATGGAAAAAAAATCTTTTTAAAACAAGAGAAAATTCAGGTGGAATATTTCTGATTATCTAAGGCTGGGTATGCATAAATAATCCATTCAACACAAAATTTCAAAGTGAAACCTACTGAAATGTTGATATTCCAGCTTTTTTGTCCTAATACTGAATTTATTACATTTCCATTACTTTAAGAATTCAAGAGCATGTTCTACAGTCCACATATCTGTGAATGCAGGATTTGGGGTATATATTTCTAAATATTTATGCAGGCTTTTTATGGCTATTCCTGGGCAGGCCTCTTCATATTTTGATTCTTTCTCACAGACTTCTATCAGAATTTTAATAATTCTTTACTATCTGTGCTAGTGCATTATTATACTCAGATAAATGCAAGGCTTCAACCTAGCTCTACTTCCCCTCTGTATATTCTACTCATAGATCTACCTACTTTTGTGCACTACTAGCTTTGCAAATTCTCCCAAGTGCCTCATAAGGCTCCTGAATACCAGTCAAGGTTAATTCTTCTCCCATGTCTTCATTCCGTTTCCACTGTTGTCTCTGTCAGAGAGCATATACATGAACAGGAGCACCAGAGTCATATTAAAAATTACATGCAAAAGACCCTGTCACCTTTCTTGTGAATGATGCAATAATCTCAGTGTTGGGAAGATTTCCCTTAACAGTCTACATTGTTTGTTGTTTTATTTGATAGCCTTTTGACCTCCATATAAAGTGTTTCTGTCTCTGAATAACTATAACCAGTTACTAACTCCTTGATATTTGATCTAGTTCAAGTGACGAGTTTTTTCTTGCCAAAAATGCAATCAATGTTATGGAAGGTGGTGAAAAGTGAAAAAAAATTGTTCCCCACTGAAAAAGGCAAGTTATTTTAAATTGCAAGGAAAACATAATTATAGATAATTACCACAGATTACATTTTCTACATACATGCACTAATTAAATCACCTATTAGGTGATTATATTTTAATAGATTTTTTACTTTCTATTTTGCATTACATATGATAAATCAAATACACAACAAATGAGAAATGACAGCAGCTATCAAAATTACCCTCAGAATCATTTTATTCTGGATAAACATAAGAAAATTTCCAGACTATTGAAAGAGAAAAGGAACAGTGTTTATCTATCTCCAGTCAACCGTGAAGCTAATTTAATAAACACAGAAGTTTTAGTTCTAAACATATTTTGTTATTCACTACTAAGTCCTTGTGGCCAACAGAAAACAGTTCATATTGTCCCCATGTCAGCCTAGGTAAGGTCTTAATTATTGTACAAAACATGTATGAAAGGGTAAAAAACAGAGAAGAAAACAATACAGTTTTTGCCTATCATATATGGGATTGTTATTATTTATTTAAAAGATGCAAAAGCCATAGAAACTGTGTTTAGAGAGTATTCCATAGCAGACTAAATTAGCAAACCTACAGGGAACATGGCATGGTACTTTTTACAGAATTTCATGGTTTGTACCAGGGATGGAAGAAAGATAATGCCTCATACAATCACCTCTCAATTTTTACTAAATTCACTGGCATAAACTGTGGCTAAACTGAAATATTCTAAGCTGTCAGAAGCCTCCTGAGATACACTTTCTCCTTATATACTAACATCCCATCAAGGTTCACATTTTTACTTATCTCCTTTGACTTGCTTGGTGGTCAGCTTGGTAGTTTAAAACAGTGGTACTTCTGTAGGCAAATTGGGAAAGAAAAATAACTAATTCTATTCATCTAGCAACACTTTTTTCTTAAAATAACACTTCTGAAAACAAAAAGAAATAAGCAACCCACTCATCTTCCCTTCATCCATGACCCTTCAAAACTTCCCTAATATTAAAGCTTTTTTTGATTGAATCTGCAAAAGCGCCAGAGTCCCTCTGGTACTTTGTACCTTAAGTTCCCTTCTACGTGCTTATTGCAATAGCATCTTTCAGGCTTGAGTGGGTTTTGGATTAAATCCCTAATTTCTCATTTCCAAAAGTAACAGTAATGATTTCTCCTATCTGGCTAATGATAATTTAGCACTGTCACCATGTGAGATATTGTATCCTTGTTGTCCTGTTTCTGCCAAAAATTTTATCATAATAAATGCAATAGAATAAGAGGCTTCTTTTTATGTTGGCGTACCTAACAGCTGTCTATTTTGATCATGGAATTAATTCTTCAAAACCTCCAACTTTTTCACAAACAGCAATCTAGTTTTAATTAAAATGTTTGCAGAGAAATTTGCTGTAATAACTGACAGTCCTGCTAAATCCCTCATTTTGAATTTTTTGGTCATGAATTCTCTGGAATTCCCAGGTCTAGGTCTTGAGTTACTTTGGAGGTACACATAGTGTAGCTTAGTAAAACCAGGAACATGCACCTGAAGGTGAACACTGAAAGTTTTGCAGTTAAATTGCAAATTTGTTTCATTTGGTATTTCTCCTAGGAAATTGTTTCCTGCCTGCATAGTACTGAGCCTGAAAATTTGGATCCAAACACCCATCTGTTCTGTGGTATACATTCTAGTGCTCAAAAAGGAATATTTAACAAGTTATCCTTAGTGTAGAAGGAGTAAGGACAGGCAAGCCTGTGTCAGCTTTTACTAACAACTCTTCTCATTTGTTCTAACACCTCCAATTTAGCTGGATTAGATCATGGTGGCTCTGTTTCATACCTTACTGACTGGTAGACAAAAGGTACTGTGGCCTCCACTTAGTGGTGCTTCTGGCACAAGTCTGGCGCTGAGGCCACACGATCACTTTGTCTAGAAGCGGTGAGGCAAAAGGATGGCAGCAAAGATATTCTACCTGCATTAGTGGTGTTGAAGCCAAGAAAAGAGCATTTACAGCAAACAGCAGCTTTGCCTGGTTTTTGGTATACCCTGCTAGTCACTGCTGGTAATAGCATTCTGAATGTCTACTAGTCTATAACTTCTTCCAGTCCTAATAACATCTCTGTCATTTCTTCCTCCAGAGCATTTTAAACCCAGTATCACCTGTCACCTTGCATTTCCACTCAACATATTCTTATTTCATCCCCAGCATAGACTAAAAATCTCAGTATGACTTTAAACTTTATTTTACATAGAGCTATGACTACTTCAGTGTGAACCCAGTCCCAGAATACCATTATTCAATATCATCACAATTTGTTTCTCCAGATTCCTTCCATAAGGACTACATGGGGGGGAAAAAAACACCTCTTACTAGCGAGCATAATTAATTTTGTGTTTGTTTTTAAAAAAATCAGCTAATTAGTGGTGTGACACAGTTAATTTGTGACTTTAAAAATATTTATGATTCTTTATGATTTGATTCTATGCTTTGGAGGAAAATAACTTCACAGTGTTTAGAGTGTAGAGAATTGCCAATTTTCTTAAAAATATTTGGACTGCTGGACTAAACCTGCCTTAATAACTGGCAGACTATAACCCAGATCAGTTTTATGCATAGGAAGAGTCAGACAACAGAGTTATTCCAGTGGCACCTTCTTCTCTGAATATGCTTGGTAAGTTAGAAAAATCCTAAAAGACACGTTATAATGTTTTTCAATCTCCTTACAGCACTGCAACAGCCAGGGATGGAGTAGAACTAAATTTGTGCTTTGAAAATGAAACTCTTCAGCAAAGTAATCAAAGTTCAGGTGCTTTAAAAATTATTTCTAATATTAGATAATATTTATCACAAAAATAATCCTCCTATGTCTCCTATATACCCAAATCATAACAACATTAAAAAATACATTAAAAAATAGACAGGCCCAACAATTTCTTTCTACAGACACGTTATAAGGACTTAATCCAGCATGGATGGCAATATAAAGCAACTTTAATTTATGTGCTTGTGAAGATGCTCCTCAGTAAGATGAATACCACTTTCAAGAAAATAAAATGAAAAACCAAAATCCAAACTAGAAAACCCTACTGTCATTATAGTACCTGCAGAGTGATACCACTAACAGACCTGGCTGTTTGTTTCTAAGGAAGAACAGCTGTGCAACAGACTGTCTGAACAGTTCCTATTACAGAATGCAGCATGGATCACTGACACAAAGGAAGCACTACACCAGCTGGCTTTCTGTCTTAGAGCATTTCTATTCCTAGATGATTTACCTGTTCTCAGTCCTGTCACCTTAACACTTCTACTACCCAATTAAAAAACAATGTTGCTGGATTCTTTCTGCTGTAAATTAGATATGTTTTTTTTTTTCAGATCAAACTGGTTTACTTTTTTTTAAAGTGTGCAATACATGACTTATTTTTAAACTTATAAAAGATGCCTGATTATTTATTTGTGGTCTATTTTGTTCTCTTGTAGAGTTTAGATCAGAAAAATTCTTTTTGAATGTATTCATATGCAGTGGTCTACATTTCCTAATCACAATCATGTCAGCAAAAGTAGAGCTGCTTTTAGGATAACATTTTAGTCTAAAAAATGATTTCCCTTTAAAATGGATTCAATGGACATGATATAAAAAGAAGATGCAAAATTACACACAACAGTTTGCATAATCAAAACAGATATGTTTTACATTCAGGCAAGATTTCTTTTTGCTACATTAAATGGAAGAAAATAGACCTTTTGGAATTCTGCAAGTGTGCTATGGCTGTAAATGCAGTAGCAGTGGAATTCCAGTAGGATTATGAAGAGGATGTACAGAACTTAAAAAAAGAAATCAGCCAAGATAAAGAGGAACAACATGAAAGGATAAATGGAATTTTTTTAAACTAACAATAGTCCATTTATTTCAAATTGGAACTATATTTTCTACTTTGTAACTAAAGTTAAATTCATGAAAGCTTGAAATATGGAGGAGTATCCTTTTGTGCAGGAAATTTACTGGTCCTCTTTTAAATAAATGTGAGTTCAAATGACATATAATGATGTAAAACTTCATTCGGTAAATAATACCCAAGATATATTCACATCTTAATGCAGAACAAAACTTGCACATGTTATGGAATAATATTTGAAGGGCTCTGCAGGTGTCTCCTAGAGACACTTTTGCTCAGGAGCAGACTTCAAATTAACATTTCTCATCCCTAATGAACAGTAATCTTGATTCAATACATCAAAATAACGTGTCACAAATGGCTACAGAAAGTACTGGGTTTTTTTCAAGGATGATGTGAGGATAAGTTTGTGATAATGATGTGAAGGTTATTGAATGAAAATTAAACCGCTTAATATTTAATGGGAAGAATTAATCCATGTTAAAACTAGCCATAATGTTTTTTTCTGTCCCATTAAATTTTACAAGATTTTAGTTATTTTTTTTTGTTGTACCATAGGAACAAATCAGATCTTTCCTTACGAAAAGGAAGGAAGGGAATAATTGGTAATCATCATGTCAGGCAATGCGATTGTTATACAGACGACTCAGGTTCGAGTTTATCTACCATTGTTCCAGTGCTTGGTCAGCCTAGAGAAATTTTACATATATTTTAAGAAAAAATGTGCTAGGATTCCATTGAACGTGGTAAGTAATGGAGGAGTAAATGATGGCAGGCATAGAAGAAAATATATGCTAAAGTTTGACTACCAGACACTGACCTTATGATTCTGGATTCCTGACTACCATGCATATTTTCTGTATTCTTTTCAGTAAGAAAACAATTTCCCTTGGATGAAGATGACACCGACTTTTACTCCTCAGCAAAAATAACTGGGACAACAGAGGAAATTTTAATTTAAAAAGAACTTTTCCTTTTAAGTGACATCTTTGTATAGGTGGAAATTATTTCTGCCAGTGCACTCACAAGTCAATTTTCAAGCATTGATTTAATAATAAGAAGTAGCACACTGTCTAAAAGTAAATGTTTAATATATATCTATCATCTATGCACAAATGCCTTCACTCATGAGTCATAGGAAGAGTCATCATTAGAGGATAATCACAAAGGCTTAAAGAAAGGCTGTATTAACTCATTCTTCTTACAACAGCACAAAAAGAGCTGTTGCTCAGACCTGAAGGGGATCAAAGATTTTAAATGCATACAGGTTTGATTTATGAAGCAACCAAGAAAATCCAACTCGTTTCTGTTATTCACTAATCACTAAAAGATATAACCTTATTTTTATTGCTTCCAAATACCACTGATTAAGAATTTACACAAGGTATCTGACCTCAATTGCAATGATTACTGTCTGCTTCACAGTGTTTACTGCATTTAAATTCACAGTGTTCTTGTGAGATAAAAAAGTGCAATTGTTCACACAAATGAAGAGCTAGTAGATTTTAAGATGAATGACAAAATTCTAAAAATTATTTAGATGGCTTGAATCCTACTGATTTCAAGGAGCTGAAATTTATTTTTCAAGGGTATGTGTCAGAAGTGATGGGCAGGATTCATCTCACTTAACTTTAAACTGTCTAAGCAATTTGTCAGCTCTCCCTCTACCAAAATGCAGGGCTACAGATCTCTAGAGTACAATTCATTCTTTCCCCATGCAGGATCTAAGCCAGATGATTGAATAAATCTTTGGAATAATTTTATTCTCCACTGATTACATAAAAAACCTAAATGGCTGGCATAAAATGTACATTGAGCATAGTCAAATGGAAGTGAAAAGAAACCTACCTGGTGGATACCAGAGAAGTTTTAGACCACTTTAATGTCCATTCCAAATTAACATGAGGGGTTTTCAGCCGTTGTAACTTGCTTCCACTGTACCTAAACTGAAAAAGTCATACTGGCAGGGAGACTGCTGAGCCATGGAAATAGGATGTACTTCTCCTCCTAAGAAGGAATTGTCATAATAAGCCTCAGAGGACTTGCAAGATTTATAATTGTCTAGGTCTTCCGTTGTGAGTCTAGCCACCTTATGGCTCAAAGCTCTAGAGTTAAGTTGCTCAATGTTGGAGCAGCCTATATTCATCCTTGTTTGCAGTGGGAGTTAATTTCTTAGATATGAATATTTCAAGCATTTGAAACCCTTTAATTCTCATGTTATTTTAAAATTCTTTCCCTCAAGGTTTTTAACACTGGACAACCACTAGGAAACATGTAAAATGAGTACTTTTTGTTTTAGTCCTGTTTTAATGTCTGGGTGTTTGCAAAATTAAAAAGATAACATTACAATAGATAATGACAGTTGTAATTACTTGTAGTCTCAATATAGACTTCTATTGGGAAAATATGTCTTACTTTACTAGATTTTCCCTCTAGCATACAATCATAACTGGATAGGAAAATCAGACTCAGTGCAACAATTCAGCAAATAAATTGAGGACTTCACTTTCCAGGCCTCACATACTTGACATTCTGGTACTTCAAAGAAACTTGAAAAATTAAAGAATGGAATGTTATTGGCAACATCATCTACTGCTCACTAAAGGTCATGTGTAGATTCATAAAACGGAAGGGTTTTCTTTATAACAACAACAAAAAAATCTATATTTCATTACAGTTGCACACTGTGGTGTGACTGATTGGTTGTTGCAGAGCTAATAAAAAAGATGACTACTTGCAGCTGATAACATATCCTATTTCCATTTAATTTGATGGTTTTCTGCTAGGCTGTTGGGAACCTGTAATCACAAAACATTGAAGATTCAGCTATTTCGAAGCTTGGTTGCAATTTCTACTGTTTTCTGACTACTTAGCCTTACTTAGAAATATAACCTCTTACTATTTGTTATGAAGATAGTCATTAAAGTATACACTAACACTGTCATATGTAAAATTCACTATCTCCAACCAAACATATGAGAATATGTACTACCTTTTTATGCCAGAGATAATTATAATTTTTAATTTTTTTATTGGTGCCTAATTACTCTAGGAATGTACTATTAATAAACAAAAAGGACAGTTTCTGCCTTAAAGGACTTCCAAGTACCAGCTAGAGGCAAAAAAATCAAAGAAAGTAAGGGCAATTTTTGCACAAGGGCAGAATTGGGACAGATCATTTCCACAAAGAATTTGTACATTAAAACCTTACTTATTGTTTTAACCTATTTTTAATACAGAACCTGGGACCAGGTTCTGTAAATCAATGGTAGATACAATTTTAAAAACCAACGTGTTAAACTAACAATTACTTGGAAATTCAGTGGTCCCAAAGTTTCTGGGGGGTAAACGTAGCCAGATATACCTCATTTAGCTGCACAAATACAACAGATATCAGAAAACCATAATGGCTTCCTATATAGCTGTTGTCAGATGGCAGAAAGGGCCTAACAACAAAGCCAAATAAATGTTATTTTAATTGTTTATTCTATGACAATTTAAATATGGACACGAAACGTAATGCATAAATATTTCTAGATATTTTTTTCTCCTCAACCTAAAACCAGGGGACACAAATTTCCATCATGATATAGGAATCATTAGATCTATACACAGTCTCAAAATGCCAAAGCTAACCATGTGATTGTGTTCCTGAGCTGGTCTCATATTAGTTGGGTGCTTTTTTACTTTCTCAGCTTAAGATATCCTCCCGCTGAGGAGGAAGGATTTGGCAGAAACAACACTTGATGAACTGACCACAACCCATGAAGTTGAGCCTGGGAAGAAGGGAAGATGGGAAAAGGGCATTTTCAATTTTCTTTCTTGTTATTCTACTCTTATATAATTGTTAATAAATTAGAATAATTTCCCCAAGTCGAGTCTGTTTTACCATGGTAGTAATTGGTGAGCAATCTCTCCGTGCCCTTATTTAAATGCAGGAGCCTTCCCTTATACTTTCTCTCCCCTGTCCATCTGAGAAGGGAAGTGATGGAACAGCTTTGGTGAGCACCTGGAGTCCAACCAGGGTCAACCTGCCACAGTTGTTGTGATCATTTTGTTGTATATAAATACTCACATCTTGAAACAGAAGAGGAAGGCATCAGAGCTGGTGAAAGATCTGAAAGGCATATCCTATGAGGAGAAGCTCAATACTTTGGGCTTGTCTAATGTGGAGAAAAGGAGGCTGTGAGGCAAAACCTCATTGCTCTCTACAGCTTCCTGAAGAGGGGAAGTGGAGACTAAGGAACTGAGCTCTTTTCCCTGGTATCCGGTGGCAGGAGGTGTGGGAATGGTTCATCACTGTGCCAGGGGAGATTCAGATTAGACATTTGGAAGCATTTCTTTACCAAGAGGGTGGTCAAACACTTCTTAAAACTTCTTGAAAAGGTGTCAGTGCCCCAAGCCTGTCAGTGTTTAAGATGCATTTGGACAATGTCCATAATAATAGCCCTGAATCAATCAGGCAGTTGGATTAGACAATTCTGTAGATCCCCTCCAACTGAAACGTACTGTTCTGTTCTATTCCTAAGATCAAACAGGAAAACTTTACAATAGCATCCTCCAAAGGTTTCTTAAATAAATAATAGAAAATACCATCGTATTTCTGCATATTTGCTTTTAAAAAGTCTTTATTTCACTCTGTCTTTCTTTATAATCTATAATGTAACATCAGAGTTGTTATGAATAGCTGGACTTTATGCCTCTCTATAAATTACTTCTGAAAACTTGTTTTAGTCTGCCCCACTCCAGTTGTTGACTTAATTGAAGAAGAAACCTTGGAGAAGATATAGTTTTTACTCACTGTGAATTGCATACTTTGCTTTTAGAGGTATCATTTCTCTACTTAAATCTTGAAAATATTCCAAGTTTTTTCTTCTGTAAATATGAAGAGCTTGGGCACTGAAAGCAATGAAGGCTTTCTTTCTAATTGTTACATGAAAGGTCAAAAAATATTTTAATTCAACTTAAATACAGGCAATCAAAACCAACAGACTCAAAATCATTCATATGCTTCCCTCTTTAATATACCCTGTGTTACCACCTTAGCACAGGAAACAATTATATTTGCCTAATTGGATTTGCTCAGCCTTAATGGTTTCTCTACAGAATTTACGCATTTCCAAAAGAGTTACAGCAAGAGACATAAATGTGTGTGATTTTAATTTATTCATAAATACTAAAGAGAAATAGAAAGATAAGATGTTAAATGGTATTTCAGAGATATCAAATATGAGATTTTCTGGAAATTTAATGCAGAATTATTACCATCCAAACATACAAAGAAACTACATCTTTATTTGTGCTTATGTAACACACGCACCTTATAAGAGGTGCCAGGCTAGTAGCAAAACTCTAAAATTCTTTTCTGTTACCAGAATACAGGGTTAATAGGGATGACTTATATTATTACCAGAATATATTTTTGCATTAGGACTTCTTTTATGCAAAATTTGACTTATTTCTTTTGAAATGTTCCACTGAATATGACTATCGGTTAACAGACTATGAAATAAGACATTTCTTGGATAGTTTTTCCTGTGGCCTTGAGTATGGAAACTACAGCCTGTAGTTATTCTTAAAAATGCTACTATAATTTTACTTAAAATTCCAGCATTATTCATCCATAAATCCTATATCAGCGTGTCAAATACTAAGGGCAACTATATTGTTAACTCAATCTAGCAAGTAATTACGAGCACATGTATAGTGTTCTGAAGTGAGAAGATGACTGGACTGTGGAAGACCAGCCTCAAACCACATAGATATGTAATTTGACAACTACCATTTGCCTTGAAATTTTTGCATGGTCTGAGCTATAATGAGCAAACAGGAAGTGTTTCTCCACTTCCACATCTATGTATATGATCCAGCAAAAATCTGACCGCAGTGCAGGACAAGATATTAAAATTAACTGCACCTCTTCGCACTGAGCTTTGCACAACTACTCTCTTGCATGAATAGTTATTTTTGTGTCCCCATTCTGGGAGTGCAATGGATTCTGCAGTCATTGGCTTTTTCAAGAAACAGAAATAAATGGTTAAGCGAAGCAAGATTTTATAAAAATAAGTTGATAAAAAAGCACTTCCGGAATCAATTAAAAACCCTAAGATGAAAGTCAGAAATCAGGAAGAGGTAAAAGACAGGGGTGTGGCAGGAAGAGAAGAGTATCTAATTCATCTCCGGATAAATTAGGTGGAAAAAAGTAGAGTAAATCTTACTGAAAGAAAACTTTGAGTAGTTGGAGACAATCCCTTAAACAGAAAGTTCACACAGTGTGGACAGACAGACTAGGAAACCATGCTGGCGAGAGTAGAAGAGTGCAAGAATTTGTGGATGCTGCAAGGAACCCTACTTCCTCTGGAACAATTAAACATCTGACACTAAGACATAGAGAACCCCATGAATTTGGTAGAAGAATGCTATGGCCTAGAGCATAAATTCTTGTAGTGGACCTAAGAATACTGTAGTCCTTTTATACTTCTGTAGTGACTTTCCATGGTAGTTTTTTTCCCCTTTCAGTGCCTTGATTTCCCCATCTCTAATATACAAATGAGAATCCTAGCCTTCTTTCAAGACTGCTAATAAAATATACCAAAACACAGTTAATATTACTGCAGCTGTACAGAGACAGGTTCTGTTCTAGAATCTTTAACAAGAGCATCTCCTAAGTATCACCTTTGCTGTCAGTGAAACTGTAGCAGTATAGGTCCTAGAGAGTTTGTTGGTAGTAACTGTTGGTTAAACGTAATTTTTAAAAAGGGGAATTTCTGCAAGAGTGAAAGGAGAAACTACAGTTTAATTAGATGAGTGGATCTATGTAATGACTTGCCAATAGCATTCTCTCCAGCCACATACTCTTGTCACTGTCCCTACACTGGCTTGCATGCTTGCCTAACCACTTGGTGAGGCAATTAAATTTGCTAACCCAGCAGAAAACTAATCTGGGGTGGGAAGGCAGGGGGAGGAAATAGGGGGAACAGTACTATTCTTTTCAGTGGTAACAAGCTGTTAGATTGGCTCAACTGCATCATATAACCACACCATGATTTTTATGCTTGGCAAAGTATTTAGACTCTTGTTCACCAAAGCAATTAAAAGTATGTATAAATTGAGCTGTATGAGCAATCTCACCCATATTCAGTAGAACATTTACCTTTACACCTAGGTTTTATATGTATTCCTATTTATCTAAGTGTTTTGGTCACTGGCTGGCATTGTTCATGTGCTTTGAAATTGAGCACATTTTTAAAAGCAGCACTGAACTAGAATTGACAGAGTTTGAAACTTCGTTCTGTGGTGCTATACGTGGAGATGCAGTCAGTTCAGCTGTATGCTAGCTTCTAATTTCTCAGAACTCCATTGTAAACACTTATCCTTGTCATTCATACCTATAGCACGCTGTTTTTTGGTGTTTGAGAAGCATGGTGTTTCTGAGAAGGGTATGAGGCATACCCCCTTTGATGGGTATGCATTTGGCAATTTTAAATGCAAACTTATTTTGATATCCATGTAGTTAGAGGAGCTTTATTTTCTCTCTGTGTGTTAAAAAGACATAACAATAAAAAGTAAATGAATATAAAACTTTGCAGAGGAATCACTCAATTTTGTAAGTGAAACAGCTTTTAGCATAAAAAGCCTGGATCTTCAAAATGATCAAGTAAGATTTTCACTGTTTATTTTGTAGATAGGTTTTCAGAGGTAGAAAAATGTAATTATAGGAAAAGCAGTAAAATGTGAGCTGGCAGAGGCATAAAGTGCAGCACTTAGAATAAGACAATTGCCTAAATTCCCTGATTGACAGATGGATGTCACATTAGATGAAAATGATAACAGATTTAGTGGACTGAAGACTAACTTCCTCTTGACAGTGCCCTGACCCTTAACCTACAATCTGACTCCTGTTAGCTTCACTAACACAGGGTAATTGTCACAGGTGCAGGATAAAAGAAACCCTTACAGCAGCTACCAGTGGTCAGAGGCTTATTTCTTTTGATGACCAGAAATGCACTGTTGAGATATAGTCAAGAAGTCCTGACCTCTGATGACCTTTCAGGGCATTAAAATTTACCCCTGGGAAAAGGAAACTATATAAAAGGAAAATATTCTGTTCTGACTAATGCAAAGCAATATTTTAACAGTGTAATAATTAAGTTGACAAACAAAGTTGAATGATGGTAAAGTAATTTATTTTCATCAACACAAAAGCATGTTTCTCACACAACTGTAACAGGGTTTCAACAAAGACCAGTATTATACACTCAATAGGGTTCATAGGTTTTATAATTATGAATAAATTCTTTACTATGTCATACTTGAAATATTTGTATTATTCCAAAATAATTCCGTTGTATTTATATGCTAATAGCATCCTTTCAATAGAAGCCAGTTCTTTGAATTGTATTTAAATTTTAGGAAGGTAGAGGATTGTAACAGTGTTTATAAATGACATGCTGACAACTGTGAGACTTCACAAAAGTTTGTAGCTCCTTCTGTTGGAAAATAGAGTACATTTTACTCTTTTTTTCTCCAGCAATATGAATGGGGAATTCAGAAAACATAGAGCAACACAATGAGCTATGCAAATATATTCTATAATAGAAAACAAAATTACTGTGTCTCCCATTAGAGTGAAGTCAATGCAGTAACCTGTCCATGTTGGGTTTTTTATGCATAGAAAAATTAATACTAAATAGGAGAAAAAAAAAAGAGTAAGGACTGCACATCTTATTAAAGTGAAAGTCAATGTGTTAAGAAAACCTACCTTTGTTTTCAAAACGTTTCATCTTGGAAAATGAAACAAAACAAAACAAAAACCCCACAATCAACTTCTTAAACACCTGACAACAATGAATTGCTGTATTCAATTATTGTGCTTATTGGTGCTTAATACCGGGACCATCCAAATATTTATTCACTAAATATGAAGGGACAAAAACAATGTTCTAAGTACAAGAGACTTACTGAGATCAAGTTTCTGCTCAGAACAGTAGAGCTCTAAAAGACCTCTATGCAAAAGGCACAGATTACTCTAAAATTAGTTGAAGGTTCTTATTAAGGTCATAGGTCTTGCCCTGTGGTTATTATTCATCCACAAAATGCTCTGATAAGTAATATGACACTAAATTAGTATACACAAGCCTTGGGATAATTGTGTAAAGAAAATAAAAAGATTAAGTTACTCCAAAAGGACTATTATACAGGTAGGCAACTTCAGTCCACTGTGAAAGATGCAGTAGAATCTGGTTTTATTCTGACACATATTATTAAATGATAAAAAATATAAAGATTATTCCAATGCAACTTATTGTCATGAACACTTACAATAATAATGCCTTTCTTCAGATTACCATCTTTTCAAATGTGATGAGATCATCAGGTAACAGTGTAAGATATGAAGGCTTAGCACTCTATGTTTTTAGCACATTAAAAAAAAGAAATTGCTGGGATAATTAACAACTACCTATTTGTCTGTTGGCTGCATTCATTATGTCTGCACAAATTGGAGGTCTCCAAAATCTGTGCAGTAAAATTTACTCTTTGTTCAGGAAGTTCCCCTTGGATTTGGGTAAAATTCTGGTTTGCTGTGTCTATTGTAATTGTGACAGGCAGTTGACATGTCTCATAGTCTAAATGTAGTGGCAAGCAGGGGGTGGTACAATGATGAAAAAAACTGCCATTCATTCTTGTGCAAAGGAA